>NC_046679.1:8750000-10000000 GCF_009870125.1 Drosophila pseudoobscura | reverse complement strand
GGTTATGACAGGCTGGGAGAGATCTTCAAATAATAGCCTTAAGCATTGATTAAAGCCTCCCCTTTTGGGACAATAGTTTTCCTACATAAATATTGATAAAAGTCAAATATTTGCATTGGGAAAATTCGAAGGAAATTGAGGGTTTACTTCGATTGAATGCTATCAGAAAATGACTACTTAACATCGGGAATTCTGGGAATTCCAAGAAGCGGGAGACCCATGGCCAGACGTGGGCAAACATCTAGATAAAGTGTAAAGGTAAAAGAGGGCGCAACTTGGCCGAAAGAAAGAAAGATAAAGATAGATAGAGAGGGAGGGAGGGAGACTGACTCAAGTGCTGTGACGACGACGACGCCTCACGACCTTTGGCTTGGCACTTGAGTTGGGTCAAACAAAAATTAGAATAAACATTCCAGATGGGCCCCGGAGTCCGGAGTGGGAGAAGATCTGGTTCTTGGTTCTACCAAAAATATTTTGTTATTCTTACGATTGGTTACAAAACCACCAGCACACAGCACACAGCCTATTCCCTGCCCTCCCGCTCTTCTAATTTCCAATTCCACAACCATTTTGGGTCTATGCCAACGTTCTGTTCTGGCCATGTTTTTTTTTGGGATCTCTTGGCCTGTTATTTTAGGAGGGTTCTGCCTCGTATTTTTTTGGTAACAGTTCGTGGCCCGTTAATTTTGTGTGTGGTGTCCGTCGTGTGGGTTGTCCGTTGTCCGTGGAATCGAATGGTTTTTTCTTCTTTTTTTTGGTTTGGGAATTGTTTGCTTATCGTTTTTGGTCTTTTGGTTGTTTGTCTCTCATTTCATTTCGTTTCTTTTTTCTGTTTTGGTTCGCTCGCATTGTGGCTTTAACCACAAACGAAAATATTATTCGATTTGGGTTCGTGGTTTCTGTTTTGTCTCGGCCAGGAACTGTCCACTGTCCACCGTCCACCGTCCGCTGTCCGCCGTCTGTCACCAGCAATTAGGCGACACAAGGTGTGAGCCCTGGTCAAAAGAGGCGTTGATGGGGGCCCCAGCAATTGTTTGCTCAATTTGTTAGGAGCGATGGAAAAAGGAGTAGCCGGTTTACCATTGCAGGATGTTTGCGGGAAGGAAGGAAGGAAGGGAGTTCCCCGTAATGGAGCCGCTAATGGGGTTGATTGAACACTAAACACCCGACGGCTACTTGATATTTACTCTACGATACGATACCATACAAGGGGGTGGTATGTACACACATTGGGAGAGTGGGAGTGGGCTAGTGTTTGCATAGATTATAGACCTAATCGAACAAGGTTAAGCAGCCACTTAAGAAAGTGTGTGCTTTAGTTGAAGCCAGGATTATTGTAGTGGCTGTTCAGTGAAGATTGTTAATCCTTAAAAACAGTGAGAAATCGTTGGAACATTCCTTGATTTGAGGGGAAATACTTTGCGGCGGCTGAAGGTACAGTTTTCGAGAGTTGCAACTTGTAACATTTTATTCAAATGTAAACAGTTATTACTTTAGGAACTTTTGTACGGTTTCCTCATATCGCTGAATTTTTGCAGTTCTAAAAGAGAACTTTGAGATAAGAAGAGATAAGAAGAACCAGAGACAACATTCTCTTTGAGGCAGCAGATAAATATATTTCAGATCTTTCTTTATCCAAAGAAACCCCTATAAGGAGTTTCAAATGGCTTAAAAGTTTTCCAACTAGTTTTGTTCATGTTGGGATATGAAAACTAATTCATAAACACTCAAACTAGTTGCTTAGCTAGTTGCCAATTGTCAAACGGAAATCATCAGAATCCATTCAAAGCTACGATTCAAGTGTTTGATTGATTCAATCATGAATCTGAAATAATATTTCCTTCATCTATGGAATGTATAAAATGTTTTAAGTACTCTTTGGAATCATCTATGTGAGCGGTAGGCATGCTTCCATGGCTTCGAGAGGTATTCTTCAGTACGCGCAAAGGGCTCAAAAAGGTGTCTAGCGAGAATGCAGCAACAAATACAAGCCGTGTGCATGACTGAGTATCGCTCATAGGGGTGGTTTTCTCAGTTTTTGTGTGACTTCTGCCAAAATCAAAAGGCATGCTGGTTATTATAGATTGAAATCACTCAAGTCAACTACTATGTGATTGGAATCGATTGAATGCAGGAGTCGAGTATTCTAAGGATTAGTTTCTACTCCAAACATGGCATTAAACGTGTCACTTTTTCGAGTAAATCTTTGAACGAGACATGTCATTCGTTCAGTACAATCCACGACCGATCCTTATACAAATAGTTATCCTTTACAGTACAGGTAAAGATCTCCATTTCTGGTGGGTTCTCAACTGTAAACCCATATATTTTTGACTAAAGTCCATACTTTTTGTATCCACTCCTCCATGAGGTTCAGAGGGATCATTACGAACCTTTGGCTCAGATGTAGTGCTGCTGCAATGCTGATGTCGATGATGATGATAACTGCGAAATATTCGCATACGATGTGTATAATCCAAGAAACACAAGCGCCACCACACTGTTGATTGTTGTTGTCTTTTGTGAAAAGATTGAACACAAATTGTTGCAACAAATCGCTGATTGTTGTTGATATTTTTCTTGGCCAACAAACAAACTTTGACAATTATGTAACGTTTTGACAGACAAAATGTTGCAGAATCAACAATGGCACACCACTGGAGACACCAAAGACAGAGTCCACAGGCACACACAGTCCTCCTCCACCGATCTGTCTGCTGTTTCCGCTGCAGACAGACAGACGTTAACTTTTTGTTGTCCAACTTTTATTTTTCTTTACACAATTTCGATTGTGTTTTTGGATGTGTGTTGTGTTGCGTTGTGTTGGAAAATGGGTTTAAGTTATTTTGCAATGCCTTTTGATTGTGAAGCCAAAGAGGTTTTTGGCGTTTTTAGAATCGCACAATGGTCGAACACTCGAGAGCTCTGGTTTTTTTTTTTCGATATACGATTTGGTAACTTGATTTTTGCCGCAGACTTTCACTTTTTTTTCGCACACGGAAGCGTAATAGTTTATTGTAATTTGTTAATGTTTGACACAGTTTTTTCTTCCTATTTTGTTCGGCTTTTTGTTGGCTTAGAGAACTTTTAGGCCTCACTTGACTTGAGCGCACACGGGCTTTTAATTCGAGGGAATGTCACCTGGCCAATGCTGACAGGTTCGTCCCTGAATTCGATTTGAAGACGGGAGTCAAAGTCCTTGCTTACGTCCACGCCCACACGACGTCCGGAGGTGGCTACGGGCTACGGTTTTCGATTTTCGGTTACGGTTTGCGCGCGCGTCAGGCGTCCAACGTCCAACGTTTCTTGAGAGTTTATAAAAATTCAAATACGATTCTAGACCCCGAACCGGGCCCAAAGGCAGAGACAGCGGGCAGCGCCAATGGCGGCCAGCGTCGGCAGAGGCAGAGAGAGAGCGCGCACACAACCACCGCAAGAGAAATGGCGTGCTCAAGCCGGGCTCTGCGTGTGTGCGAGCGGGACAACTATATGAGCTTCCTCCCTGGTGCTGCTGCTGCGGCCTTTGTTCATGCGCAATGCGGCTCTCTTTTTGTGCATATTCCTCTGCGTTTCTGTGTGTGTGTGTGCGGGGCGGGGCTTAAAATTGTATTTGTGTGTGCTTCAACATGGAGGCTTTTTTGTACAGCTCCGGACTCCGACTCCAACTCCAACTCTGGCTTTTTACCCACAAAAAAAAGGAGAAAAAAGAGAAGCAAAACTGGTTCTCTCTTGTTCTTATTTCCAGTGTGGTGTGGTGTGAGTGCGAGTGTGTGTCTCGTACAATCCATCAAGCGACAGAGGCAGAGAAAACAATCTAATCAAGTAATTTCAGCAGTCAACAGTCCAAAAAACAAAGAAAAATTGGGCTTGCAAATTTGCATCGAAATGGATTTCCACAAAAGGTCAAAGAAAGCTTGAAAATCGAAAATCGCATTGCTTTAAAGTTTTTTCAAAGAACTACAAAAGGTTTTCAAGGTCTTTGGAGGTGCATATAGGGAATTTTTAGAAATTTTTGAGATCAAAAGACTTTTATGGTCCTAAGAAATCATCTTTTTAGTGCCTTTAATCTAAGGATTTTCAGTTTTCTGGTTGGAGAAAGTTCTTTCAGTTATTTCAAAGTCAATATATAGAAAGAACTCCGTTCTTAATTAAAACACTGTGGGTTTCTGTCTTCACTACAAGTTCTTATAAAACTATTCGAATCTTCGAATGAAAAGGACATTAACAAGTTCTTCCATCAAAAAAGGCTCTAAAAAGCACAATATATCATATTGAATTCGCTATAAATCATACCTTTCCATAAAACCAACACAAACTTTATTCAACATAAAAACATTCTCTCGAAATTTGAAACATGAAACTAAAACAAAAACTAAACAATTTCCTAAGCCTTTTCCCCTTGAGCAGGGGAGCAGGACCTCATATGAAGCTCCTGGAATGCATTCAGCCGATCCTCTAGCAGACCCACCTTGGACTGGAGATCCACCAACTTGAGATGCAATTCGTTGTTCCATTCTATGCAATCGCACGATTCCTTGATCTGTGATTTCAGGTCCTCCATGTTCTGCTCCGCCTGAGCGTTCAAGTGTCGCGCAGCCACCATCAGATGCTGCCAGATCTGCTGCCCAATAATCATGTTCATGTGCGTGACGCCGGCACGGAGTTTCCGCTGCAGATACTCCGAGTACTGGGTCTTGTAGCTGCGCTCTTGGGCGTCGGGAGTCCAACGAAGCAGCTCGTTGAGGTAGGTGGCTCCCATGACTGTGCCGACACCGAGAATCACGCGCCAGTTGATAGAGCGAGTCGCAAGTCCAGCCAAAAGGAAGACTGAAACGGCTCCCTGAGAGCATGCCGCAGATGCCAACGCCTCCCACTGGCTTCGATGGATGGTTGGCAGGGCGAATGTGTGATGCGTCCTGCCGTTCTGCTGCGACCGTGGGGGAGGCTCTGCCGCCACGGGAATGGGCAACACTTGCCTGAAGCACCGCCAGATATGGCACAGGCCCCACGTAAAGTGGAAGCTTAGATCCGGCTGGAAGGACTCCATCAACGTTTCACAGTCGAAACGGAAGTGGGGCTCCCAGGGCGTGGTCTCGGCCATGACTTGCCGCTCGACGACGTCCAGTCTTGATTGCAGCGGCCTGGCCATTCGCTCGAGCACCTGCTCCGTAAGTATCTCCTCCAGGTGGGCGCTCAGGGAGCGCTGGTAGTGGTCCAGCTGTTGTGGCAGATGCGGGTGGAAGGGCTGGGCAAAGGAGTGCACTTCTGCGGGCAGCTGGGAGATCATTTTTAACATCACCTGGTGGCCCAGGATATAGGTGTCATTGTAGATCCGCTGGACCTTGGAAAAGAACTCCACCTTCCGCTCTTCATGCAAGATGGCGCGCGATTCGAGGGCGCTGGATAGGTCGCTCCGCCGCTGGCTATCCGCCGTGGCCTTCTGCCGGAGGCTGTTCCGCAGGGGCACCAATATCTGCTCCGAGAGTTGCCCCACCAGCTCCTTGGCACTCACGAGATGCTTCTCAAACTTTGTCTTGACGGCGGCCTGGGCCAGACATGCGGCAAAGTCCGATTCGAAGCGCAGGAACTCATCGAGGCGCTGCTGCGATGCGTCCTTGAGTTCCTTTTTCGTTCCCATGCGGAACTGCAGCGTCTCCAGGGCCGACACGTGGTAGATCCGGCTCTTGGCCTCTGTGACCTCATTTGGCGCGTAGACCCCCAGCTCTTCAATCAGCAGCTGCAGACAGCGCTCCTCGTGCTGCTCCCGCACTAAGTGCTCCATCTCGGGCTCCTGGCTGCTGGCCATGTCCCAGCGATTGTTCAGGATGAAGAGATTGGGGCGCGAGAGCTTCTCGGCCACATCCTTGAAGAACTGCCGCTCCACGCGGGACATCGTGGACTCGGCATTGAGGACCAGCACAAAGACATCCGCGTCGAGGCAGTACCGGTCGATGCAGTCGTCCATTTGGGCCGTCACATCCACCCCGGGCGTGTCCATGAGCACCACATCGTGATCCAGCAAAATACAGCGACTGCGTGTCATGTTCACGTGCAGCAGAGTGCGTGGCGGCAGGGAGCGAGGCGACTGGGCGCTGGCCAGGTCCCGCAGGCAATCGAGGTTCAGATGCTGCTCCTCCGTCCCAATGCGGACATGCTCCTCCACTGCCTCCCCGTCGGTGGCCTGCACCTCACAGAAGCAGCTGGTTGTGTGCCCCATGGCGCTGGGCAGGATCCGCTGATGAAGCATAGCATTGATCACGGCGCTCTTCCCGCTCGAGGTGCGCCCAAAGAAGGCCACCTTCATGCGCTTTCGCATCAGTATGCTATCGATGGCCTGCACTTTCTTTTGGTAGCCCTGCAGCTGCTCCATGATCCCTTCCTCAAGGAGGGGATTGTCCTTGAGCGCGGCCACCATTATCTCCAGGTGCCGATTTATGGCCTGGTATACATCCAGTAGATCTGTTCGTGCATCTTTGAACTCACTCAGCCGCGCAGAGGAGGAGGATTGCGTTGTTCTCGAGGATAACAAGGACGATATGCAGCTATCGCTGGAGTCCGAATCACACATTTTGTTGAGATTTTTCGTTTACAAAATAGAATCCGATGCTTGGGATGTTGCTTGTACGTTGGTTGATTTATTTATAAAGCAAACGAAAGTTGTACCTTTGATGGAAGAAGCTTTGGCTATAATGTTTCATCGAAACTTTACTTAACACTTGAATTTCGTTTGTTAAGTGTTTTAAAAAGGGAACAAGGAATGAAAATGTATACTTCCAAAGCAACCTTTGATTCGACACAGTGCCTGTATTTTGTTTTTGCATACTCGGGACCGCGGCGAGAATAAATCTCATAGCAATGGAAGCAGTTGGGAGACGATGGGCCCACCACTATTCTGTTTCTCCGACCTTTCAAAGAATAAGTTGTACATTTCGAATGATTTGTATTAGATTTTATGAACCCCAGTTCCTAAAATGTATCCCAAAACTTCCTGTAGACTTTTTTTGTATAGGCCCGTAGGATTTATGTGTAAGATCTGCTGTATATTTAGGCCTTAGGTGGCAGTGTGGTGATCTCCTTCTATAGAGCTCAGAGGATTCACATGGTAGCATTTTATCAGTCCTTTGATCCCGTAAGGAAATATCTCAGTTGATAGTGCCCTGCCTATAGTTCCTATAGCTCATGTCAGCCATTATCTATTTGACACAAATACGATCACGACGAGGCCAATTCAGATACAATTTTCCAGCAAACAGTGACCCCAATACACACCCAGCCGCCCCTCTCTCTGGACTTTTCTTCCCAATCAAAATACAAACTTATTTACCCAAAAAATTAACACAATTACCGCAATCAAAAAAAAAAAAGCAACCAAAAAATGTGGCATAGAGAGAGGGGGATATACAAAGGTGGAAAAGAGCAGGCAATATGCACATTAATGGGCCACTGAACTAATAGACCAGGCTATGACCAAAATAGAGCCAAAAAACGAATTTGGTGAACTTCAAAAAACCAGAGAGAGAGAGAGGGAGAGTGGAGCAGGCGGGGGGTTATGGGATACATCTCATCGTTTCAGTGGGGTTCGCTCTGAAAAAATTAGCAGCATCATCGACGAAGGGCAGAGGGTAGCCGAAATTTCGATTGGATGCTTGTATAATTTTTGGTTGTAGATGAAGGGAAAAAAAACAGTAGGAAACAGAGCGCAAGAGCAACAGAAAAATATACTCGTACTCGGATATTGAACAAGCACAACATTTGGCTGGTTAATCATATATTTTTTTTCCTTCTCTGCGTCTTCAAGCATTTTCTTGAGTGCTTTATTACAACTTAATTAGTTTAAATTGTTGCCGGGGCGTAAAATAAAAAAAGAAAGAAGAGAAATAATAATGAATAGAAGAAGAAGCAGAAGCGGTGGCTGATTGAAGCGATTGATTGGGGGGGAAGAGAATGTCACGGACAAAGTGGAGGAGAAGCAGCTGCATAGCGGAACATTTTTACTTTAATTTGAATTCAAATTTCACTTATTTTGCTCCATTCTTCAAATAGTAACCAACACTGGTTGTTAGAAGTAACGGAATCTAACCTCAAAATAAAAAATTACAAATGAATCAAGGGAATAGCAATTGGCAATCAAATTTCTTTGATTATTGGCTTTACTTCCATATTAAAAACATTATTCCTTCATCACTAAACGTCTACCTACAATGGTTAGAGCTAATATAAGAACCTAACCTCAAAATAATCACAAATGAAAATCAATCAAGTGTTTCATTAACGAACATATGAGTGCAGACCCATTTACTCTTAATTTCATTGATATAACAGCAAGATTATTTCTTTGATCCCCAAACCGCTTACCAACACTGGTTCGGAAGTGGGAGAGGCACCTAACTTTAAAAGAACACCAACTCAAACATAAAAGCAACGAGCTATCAATCATCATATTGTATTTCCATTGGGTCATATCTTTAAATTCGAAAATAGTAACAGCCACTGCTCTTTAATTCTTAAGCGTCTACTAACACTGGTGGGAAAGTACCCAATGACCTTTGACTCAAAGAAACAAAGACTGTTCTTTATCTTGGTGAAAATGATCAGAATCTAACGATTTTCTTTGCTTCATATTGAGTTGCTAAAGCAACTATTATTTTATTCAAACTTAAACCCATGACAAAACTGAGTTCTAGAAGCTATGATGATGATTTACACAAAATCTACAAGAATGGATCTGAACAAGCTTTCACTTTTCTTTCATTTCGCTTTTATTCCCTCTTAAAGCCCTAACCAACACTGGCAGAGGAGCATAACCTACACAAGTGTAAAGCAAAAGCAGAGCAATTCCCAAAACCAGTGAGCAACAATTATGACAGGACAGATCTGCGTCTGTGGATAGTGTCAACAATGAAGTTGCTAAAACATAAAATAAAATCAGAGTGCGGCGAATGAAGATACAACTCTCGCGTGTACAACACTGCTCTTACTCGTACCCGTACTCGTATTGTTCAGCGATATGTGTGAGTGTGTATATAGGGGAGTCGCCTTACATTATCTACGACTTGACTTCTGCTCTTTTGCCTCCCATTTTTTTTGTGGTTAATGAGTTGCCACAAATCTGAATGGAAGCTGAATGAACTTTATGAATGAGTATTCAGTACTCCGCATGCGTTTGAATAGTGGTTCATTTGAATAAAAAAGACACCACAATGAAAACAAATGAGGAAACTTTCATAATCCTTAAAGCCAACAGCAACAGCAGCTACGGGGCACTCATTGGGTCAAGCACTTCTTTGGAATTCCTTGGAACAAAACAAGGCTTAAAGCTAATTAAATGGCCAAAACTTACACAAAAATTATGCAATTGCCAGCTAGTTTTTGGCCCAAACGGCAATAGAAGTAGGAATCAAGAGACAGACAGAGAGAGGGAGGGTGCAAAGGGAACCGAAGGAAGGTTGCGCAAGACGAAAACACTTGAAAGTGATACGATTATGCAGCAGAAAAATCGTTGACCAGGCCCAGGCCCGGAGCAGACTAGACCAAACGAGACCTGCGACTCAGGACTGCAGTGTCTACTGCCCCCTCTTTCCGCTCTATCCCCTCCGTCTGTTTGCATGTAAATTTTCGTTCTTTTTTTTTTGTAAATTTGTAGCGTAATGCTGACCATGTAGAATTTGAACCGCTCCTCCGCCACTCCGCATTCTGTTTTTGGGCCAGACAACAGCAGGGGAGTGGAGTGGGGGGAGGGCAGGGAAGGCCACCAGACAGACAGATCCTCAATAGGTGCACCGGTGGCACAGACCGAGAGCCCTGTAGGCCATGCACCAGATGTTCTTTAATAATTTTCCTCACAATTTTCATTTTTTCATCAAGAAAAAAAACCCCTGGTAGCCATTGATGGACAGGAAATTAAATGATAACTTTTGTAGGTTCCTAATACTATTAATATTGGGTTGTAAGCCTTTTAAAAGATTATTGAATAACGGAAAGGGAATATTGTAAGGAAACTAAAGAATGGATTCTCTTAGGTGACTTTTAAAAGAGTGTAGAGTGGAGATGTACAGACAGATCTAACACAGATCTTTTATGGTACAAACATAAAGTTTTAATGGTATTATTTCCATCTAATATTATAAGTATATTAAAGACTCCAATGCCTACTTCTTTGCCTGCAGAAACACACCGGAGAAAACACAAAAATGCTACAATAAATTGCAAGTACGGATGTGAATGCCTCAAATTCTAAAAATATATATCGTCTGTTCCTTACTCATCAACGAGGCTTATCTTGGTTATTATCAGGGGAAAGTACCTCATTTAACTTTTTAAAGATTAAAGAGCAAGAAATCTAAAAAGATAAGCATATTATTTTCTGTTTGGAAATGAGTTAAAATAGATCCAAACAGTGTTTGAGGAATCCTGTAACCCATTTTTAAGTTCCATGGGAATAATGGGAGTTTCGTGAGATTTACAATATATTTTGAACCTTTTAGAACTCTAAAAGAATGTTTTCAGCTCCCACAAATGTTCGACGTGTTTTGTGTTGATTCTGTGGTCAATAAACTTGGCGTAGCTTGGCAGCAGCCTAACTGATTGCATAATGGAATTAAAGAGAAACCCAAAAATATCTATAACATAATTGAGAATAAGAGCATAACTTCTTCTGGCCAAGTCATGCCAGCCAAAAAGTTGTCAAACGGAAAAAAGCAAAGAAAAAGAAAAGAACAAACCAAAACGAATTTCAAAAGCATCGATCGAATCGATGGTAGAATGTAATCAGATTTGTGATTCACACAGATCCCCATGGTTTATAAAAGATAGAATGGAAGACAGAACAGAAACAGAATCAGAAAACTGTATTGGAGGGGAAAAACAAACAAAAGTTGATTGGAGGAACGGACAAAAGCGAAGCGAGAGAGTACAATATCTGAGAGATACTGCTACTTGCAACTTAATTAACACAAAAAGAGTGCCACAGACGATCCTAAGAAGAATCTGTGTGTGTGTGTGTGTGTGTGTGAGAAGCATATGCCTTGTCCGATGACATGGCAATCCGCTGGCAGGACAATACCCGAAGAGAAATGTCTCCGAAATGCCAACAACTTCATTCCGAGGCAGGAACAAATGCTAGAAAAATGATTAAAATTAATGAAACTCTCCGCTAAACGTGCGAAAGGTGAAATTTAAGAAATTCCTTCAAAATACAGAATACAGGGAACCGAAAAATGACTTTCATTTTAGTAACATTTTTAGGAGGCAGAAATCAAACACAATGGTATAGTAATGCACATGCCGTCAAAGGCTGCGGAATACAGAGATTGGATTCGATTCCATGGGGAATTTGGATACGCACCAAAAAATCATAGATAGAAATATATATCGGTACGGGCGGGCAGGGCAGGGCCGGGCAGGGGCAGGGCACACAAAAGCGTGTGAATGCGTGCCTCGAATCCGATATTCATCTCTCGAATCCCCGAACGAACCCCGCCGCGCATCAATGGATTTTTAATAAATGGCCAAACGCAGTCGAGAAAAGCAGCAATCATAATAAGCAGCATAAATGCCCATGAATTGGGCATAGCATAGCGTACATACAATATCCAATATGGTGGATGCTGTGGATGCTGCTGATTAGTGGTGGTTCTGGGACACAAAATGGTTTCCTCCTGCGGCAATATGCTGCTCAATGAGCCTGTTCCATGGCAGTGGCAGTGGCATCAGCAGGATAAGGAGCAGGAGTCAGAAACGAAATGGGCTCAAGGGTGGCAGAACAGCCAGGGGCTGACCCAGAAGGGGGGCCTTTGAGCCAGTTGAAACTTTCAAGAGAGTATTAATCCCCTTTATGGGGTCTCAAAGAACCTCGTTTTTATAGAGTATCTAGTACATTTATCTCTTCCAGTGTGGCTTAGTCCATCCAACTATAACAAATACATAGCGACCATTCCGGTAACATTTTGAGGGCCTGCTGTAGAGCATATTACTCCGTTTTGGTTTCCTCTTTCGATCTTTGGTTGAGTATCGCAGCTCCACGTCCAATCATATGGCTCTACCCACGGTTTGGCTATCCACCAAAGCCCTCACGATACTTCCAGAAGCTCTCCTCTAGTTTTTCTTTCTGAATCCCTGAATTGCTGAATCCCCCTTCAATGTTGACGCCACTGCCTTTGGCATTTTGCGAAAGGTTCGCCTTTTGCTGCGCCCTATGTGCTCGAGCTCGTGCTCGTGCTCGTAGTGGTAACAGGCTTATAGGCCAAAGTTGAAGCCTTATACACGGGCAGAGGCAGAGGCAGAGCCCTCCCCTTCCATGGACAGCCGGCATATGGTACATAGCACTTCTTTCTCCCAATACATATATATATTATATATTGTGTGTGTGTGTGTGTACATTTTGCTCTTGGAATTTTTGTGGCGAATCATGTTTCGTTCATTTTTCAAAAGAAAAATGTTGCATGCGACGCGACACGCGGTGGCAGTGGCAGTGGCAGTGGCAGTGGCGGCTGCTGCTTACAGAGTAAACTCTTACTGCCACTGGGCGGTGGAGACCCCCACTCAATCCCCTCCTCCGTCTTGTATTCCCAGTTCCAGACGAGTTTCTTGGGCTCTGGGGCTCTTGGGCTCTGGGGGTCGCGTTCTCTGTTCTGTTTAATAATAAAACTTCGTGTGTGCGTGTCAAAGTTTGTTTGAAAGGCAACCGTTTGGCTATGGAAACGGTGGAAAGGGGAACGGGTGGGGGAATGGGAATCGGAGTGGAAATATGGTTGTGGCACAGTGGCAGTGGCAGTGGGGCGCGGTTCAAAGCAGATTAGCAGGCAGGCTGGCTGGCAGGCAGCCATCGCTACTGAGCGGTGGATGGGTTTTCGGGAAAATGAAACGAAAAAAAGCTCATTTTTCTTTTAATTTTCGTGCCTGTCAACTCAAAATGCCTACATTCATTTATAAACGTCTCGAAAATAAACGCACCACCAAAATGGAGGCATGGAACACTCTCTACAACCCCTGCCCCCACCCCCGCCACCGCATTAAATCCAGGATAATCCATTTTCGTTTATATTAGAGCAGGGCAGACGCCATCTTTTTGGCAGGCCATTTTCCTCTCATTTTCCCTCCCAGGGGCTTTTCTTCTTTTATTTGTTATCAGAAAATGTGGCTTTTTCTTCGGGAACGGGAGGCTGATATCCAAGGATCAACCTCTTGGGTATATGCTGATAAATGTGTGTGGAATATATGGGTTTGGGGGTAAGGCATACAAAGAGATTCTGGAGATTATGGGCTTATAGAAACACAGCAATATATATTTTACTTATCGAAAGAGAGCATTTATATCACACGTAGATTTGAATCGCATGGAATCCAATTGATATTCATTTCAAAGCATCAATAGACCCCAGCGCGTCATACAGCAGTGCCCATCGGTCGGTTTTCTCGATGTCTTTTATAGATTCTACGCCACCATGTGGGGCTTCAAGCAGCGGAATGTCTTGATATCTTCTACAAAAATGTCCCTTTCTGAAGGTCTGCATGGGAAAAGGATCATTTGGTGATTCAAAGAAGGAAAATCGCTTGAGAAAAGCTTACTGAAACCGCAGCGAATCTGAATATCAATAAGGATTCCTTAGAGAACCCATCTGGCATAAAAGTCCCTTCGCCGATGTATAACCAATCTTGAACATACGATTCTTAACTCTAAAAGTAGATATGGAAATAAGGTGTGCTTCCAGAGCTTTACAAACAAATGTTACCTTTTCTTCCCCAAAAAAACAAGAAAAGAAGAAAATGATTTATCGCTTTGAAAAACGTGTAATCTTTCAACTTCATGTCTCAAAAAAGATCTCGTTACTTCGTCGGTGTTTTATCTTCAGCTATTTTTGAAAGTGAAACTCGTATCCTACATGAAGATAAGATATGAGAGATCTCTCTACATATCTGCTCTGTGTGGAGGCCCAGCCCAAGATGTAACAAGTGAAACCCCAAGATCTTGGGTCTACAGTAGAGAGTGAAAACTTACCAGTTTCATTATCGATGGTAAAGGGAATGCCGTTCCATTCATTGGTTATCTCTTCCAGGGGATTCTCTTCGTCCTTGTCCTGCGTACATGGGGATATGGTGGAGACATTCATCGATTATTTAAGATCAAACAAAAAACAGACGATGAATGAAGCCCCCCCTTTAACACCAACATTTATCTGTTAGATAACTCGACTGCTATCCAAACGGCAGCGTATCGCTCTCCAAACCATATGGTATGTAAATATTGTGAAATTCCAAATGTAAATCTACGCTTTAGTTTTACCTTATCTTCCTGAAGCTCTTCCAAAGCTTTCAGCTTCTCAATATCGTCCACAGAGGCGGCGCCAGTGGCTTTCATCTCATCGGTGTCGTCGCTGTCCTTGAAGGCAGAGTCCGACATCGAGGGATCCGCCGGTTTCGACTCGGCCTCCGCCTTGGCCTTGGCCTGAGAGGCCGCACTATTGCCACTCGCGTAGGAGGCATTGATGATCTGCTCCTGATCGAGACTGAAGCCCAAGTCCACATCTTGTTTGTACAGCACCTCGGCGATTTCACTCTCCTGCAAGATCCGAAAGAAAGCCAAAACACAATCAGTAATCAGTCATCGGAAAATGTATCTTATTTGAATGTCAATTTAAAGCACAAATGTCTGACCAGCGCTTGATGGATGAACACCCTCATATTTACACTCGGATCGTTCAGTTCTTTCTTTCTTTTATTTTATATTTTGGTTTGCACTTTCAGTTCTGTTTTGTTTTGTTTTTCGTATTACGATTAATCACTTTTCAATTGCTCTTTTGGAGCCCCCACAACGTCATCCGCTTGTTCTAGTTCCCTAAGAGAGACTGACAACTGGAAAAGAGCCGCCCCCATATGGGGGACCGTAGAGTTCTTCTCTTCTCTTCTCCACTCTGCTCTGCTCTTCCGCACTTTTCGGGCTGCTTTGATAATGTCGATTTACATTTCGCGCCGTTTCGCTGATAAGTCGCGCGAGGGTACGTTCCATAGATAAAAAGATACGTCCTATAGAGATAGCAGTGTCGAATAATGGATACTGTCTGCGACGATAAGTTTTCTCTTGGATGGAACTTCTTTTAAAGAAAGATCCATTAAACAGGATAGACAGATAGATTCATGAACAGATTTTAAGGGAGAGCTTACAAATTCTGAAGTTCTTTAAAAGATTGTAACATATTTTTTTACAAAATCTAAAGCTGTGGCATATAATATTTCTTTCTTTCAGATACAAATATTTACTAGATAGATTCTTAAATCTGGAACCAAATTGGATATATCTGGAATATCTTTTATCCTTTTCTACCTTTCAATTGCAATTATTTAGCATGTGGATCCTTGGGAAAACATTTAAGAGGTTGAAAGTGTAATATCTTTCATCATTTTCTACCTTTCAGATAAGTTTTTTTCCAGGAGATTCTAGAGAAGATATATCTTCCATATGTTTCAAGATTTACAAATCTTTTACTTTGATTCAGAAAGAACTCTTAAAGGCTATGTTTTTACCTCTATTCCGATATTTTTCTTTTATAAAAAAAGGCTCCACAGTGGAACGATCCCAAAGTTTAATAAAAAATACCAGCTAAAGAAAGATGATTTCTCTTCTATGGATTCTGATTGTAGAATCTATATACAAAGATATGCATCTATAAAGATCGGCAGCAATCTCTTAAGGTCGCCTGGGGGTTCGAAAACTTCATAAACAATCTCTTAAGATTCCATAGAGTAAACATACCATAAAGAAAGATCTCTTAAGCAATAGACCATGCCATTAAAGTTCTTCAAAAAGTGTAATTCCTAACGCAAAAACAAACTTTTATTCCTGTAAAACGGTGCCCCAAGTGGCATAAACTAATTTGGGGGTACGAAAACTATATAAATATGTACATGAGATTATATATTGCTTCTCTTATTTCACAATTATTATCTACAAAAATCCCTAGTGCACTAGCACCGGGGCGCTCCCTTAGAAATCTCTCGAAACAGGAAAGAGTCGACGTGCTCGGGTCGCTCTTTGGCCGCCGCCAATCGGTAATCGTCAATCGCTGACGTTATCAATGGACTACAGAGAGCCGAGGGGGCTCAATAGTCTATTTCGATATAGTATACAGGGGGCATACAGAGACAGAGTCTGACACAGACACCGAGCACTCTCTTACGGCGTGCCCTGGGACCGTGCCCGGGACTTGTTTACGCCACACGACAACCGAAACTCTTATCGCCCACACTGCAAACAATATTTCTAGCAATAAATTTCACTCGAAGAGAGTTCTACACTTGACGAAAATTATGGGAAAGAGAGCTGTCCGAAAGAGACCTGCGGGAATGAGGAAGGAATGGCTTCTGCACGTGTAAAAGAGAGTTTAGGGGTTCTAGTCTTTCAGGAAGAGCTCAGAATAAGGAAGGTATGACCCCAAACTTAACCAAAGAGCTGGGAAAGGGATCTTGAATGATCATACACAGGAGGAATCCCGGAAAGGGATCTTCGGCCGGAGGCTGCCGAAAAATCGTTGCAAGTGAGCGTAAAAGTTCTATAAAGCTTTACCAAAGATCATATTGGTTCTTAAAGCTAAAAAATATTCAGAAGGGGTCTGGAGATCTCCTCCAAATTTGCTAAAAAGATCTCTGGGTTGGCTATACACTTTACACTTTTTACAGAAAACCCAAACACAAAAGAATGCTGACATTCATCACATGTGCAGATCGTTTTGCTTATGAAGATGTTTTTCGGAATGGCCTGGAATTCTGCCAAATCATGCGGGAAGAGTACCAAGGAGGAATGACTAAAAGAAGCGGAATTCGAGCTCAAATTATAGCGTTAATGATGCATTATTAACGCTGCTCGGCCCGAAACCACTTTAATCCTTTTTCTTGGTCAAGTCGAAAGTCGGCGACAGGAGGCAGGGCGGTGTGTGGGCGTTGTCCTCCGTCCTAAGCCGCTTCTGCTTTCAGGTTTCTCCCTTCTTCCATCTCCCGTCCCAACAGGTAGGAGAAATATCTGAAGAAACAGGGATAATCACGGGATAATGGCAGACATTAGCCCGGGGACAATCGATTCTTTTGCTGCGTTTTGTTTCCGGGCTTCTGTAGTGCCCCTACAGGACAATCGTGGCCAAAGGACTTTTTGATGTTTTAATTAAAATGTTTCGTGTCCCTTCGCCAATGACATTTTTTTTTTGTGTGTTTCCCAAAACGTGTGACATTTTCTTTTTACTGTAAAAATTTCTTCAGAGGCTTTCTACAAGTTTTTCTTTCTCCCGCTGCTGCTGCTGTGGCAGGGGAGGGGGGGAAAAATAAAGAAAAGCAATCAATCATTCTGTGACCACGCCTATCTCCTGGATTAGTCAGCAGAATATGGCTATGGCGGCGGCATCATTGGTCTCTCCGGTCGGTCGGTCGGTCGGTCGGGTCGGGCCTCTCTCCCGTCAGAATCAGAAGGGAAATTAAGGGCCACTGTGCCGCCGCCTCCGAGCCCAATCAATTGCTGCCGTTGCCAGAGAGAGAGAGAGAGAGCACAGAGTAGCAGTGAAAATTCCCCAGGGAACAGGTCGGTCTCTCTTCATATGTATCTGTAAAGGGCATACATGTATGTGTGAGGCGTATCTGTGAGTGTGCTTGGGCAAGCGTTGCGCATGTTCGCTCAACAACAACAAAGAAACAAAAAAAAGAGCAATTAAATTGAGAATAAAGAAGAGGTTCCCGAACCGAAAACACCAAAAACCGACCGAATCCTCCCCTGCTGGCAGGCATTTCATTATTATATTTCTCTCGCGTTTTTTTTTTTTAACGGAGGGGGTTGTTAATAGTACATATACGATGATTGCATATAGCGATGGTTGATTGGCAACTTGATTTTTAATTAAACTTCACTGAAAAGTTGAATGGCATTTCAATGCTGGAGGAAAACCTAAGGAAAAAGAGTCTTAAAGAACAAGAAATTGCAATAAAACATCAGAATAACGTTTTTGTCGAGGCACATTGAAGCTAGAAACGTTTTTGTCGAGCCACATTGCCGCTAGAAACGTTTTTGTCGAGCCACAAAATATGTAAACTACTATAGAAGGGCTCGAGAGATGCCAAAATCGAAATCCTAATCCAAAAAGGTCCTCTAAAATCCCGTAATCCAACTATAGAGTCCACGAAACTTTTTTCCAAGGATAACTCTTATTTATTCCCAAGACTTCCCGATCCCGAAAGAACCCCTTACCTTTTCGGAAACTTCGACTTTTTACAGTGTAGTAGCAGCCACCGTGTGGTGTGTAGGTTAAAGTTCTTATCGGTTAGGGTCGGAAATACAATGGTCGTTATCTTTGTACAAACCGAGAAGTACTTGGTGCCTTGGGCAAAATTACGTGACATTTTTACTAGCTTAGACACACACAAAGACAGCCATTTCTCTGTAGAATTAAGAAGAATCGTCTGACGATCGATAATGATGGCAAAAGAGAGAAATAACAGACAGAAAAAGGGCTGAAAATTTGATTTTTTAATCATGTCAGGGCATTACCCTTTGGGAAAACCCGCATTAAATTTTATTTCGAGTGTTGCTTATTTTAGAATTTATTCCCGAATTTCACAATTTATGGCTGATGGTATTTATGGGCCAATTCTTATCGCTGGCCAAAAGGTATAGCCCTGTATATACATATGTATATCCCCGTGACCTTGTCCATTGATATGGGTCTTTTGGTTTAGCAACTATTTGAGTTTTTGCGTACACGTGTGGCGCTCTCCATTCATTCGTTCAGACTCGCATTGAAATGAGCCCCAAGCCTCGACTGAGGAGAGTTCCATTGATAAAGTGAGAGATAAGATGAGGAAATCTCTCGAGAGAGATGATTATAGTGGGAGGGGGGGGACCAACCCCCAGGGTCTATAGATATCAATACGAATCTTAGAGGTAAGCGACACTCAGCGAAAGTTGCGAATGCCGAAAAGTTCCCATAAGCGAAAGGAAACATGTCACTCGCGTTTTCCGCTTTTATACCCAGTAGATCCCCATTAGAGGATTACTATTGAATATTCCCATTATGAGGATTGTTCTTTGGGGGCATAAGCGATCCAGCAATGGTGGCATTCCTCAATATGTATCTTTGCTGCCCCATAAACGATTCATAAGACTAATGAGATCTGCCTCCTCCCATGACACCTGCCTTTGTTTGACAAACCATCAATCAAGGTCGTGTTGCATCAAAATATTGACACTTGTAACGCTTTGTGGCAGCAATTAGTCTCCGCTTAGGCGATCGATTTACTTGACCGCAAAAAGCCGACGCTATAAAACAAGAAAAACGAGTAAGTAAAAGAGATAAATGGATTTATGATCCTTCTTTCTAGGCTTCAAAGCAGCGACGGCGGCGGGCGGTGGCGGTCTCCAGTGAAAGCAAAAGAAAGTGCCCAAAGAGAAAGAAGCAAAGGAATCAAAGGGAAAGGAAAGGAGAGTAGACCTGACCCGATCCGATCCGATCCGACCCGGTTTAGGCCGGGACTTACTGTCGGCCGCTTCGTGTGGCTAAAAAGGTTCGCCAAAAGTCATTAATAAAGCCTCCTCGTCGTCGTCTGCGGCGGCGGAGATATTTCTGATGACACCTGAACTGACAGCACGGCACGAAGGACGGATCCCAGAGCCGGCGATCACTTGAGCATCGTGTGGCGTAGCATAGTACTCTTGTGGCAGCCACAAGGAGGCGAGAGCAAGTGTGGCGCATATTAATCATGTGCTCGTCAAACCAAAAGTCTGCAGTTGCAGCAGTCCTCTGTCCTCTGTCGGGGATTGTGCTGTGCCACCAACAAAGCTGAAGTATCTATATGTTTGCGGGCTCTGTATCTGTGGCTTTGGCCTCAAGTATCCTGTTGTGTGCTCGATGCAACGTTTTGCGGTCTGCAGGCCGCAGAGAGGGGTTGCAGGTATGCCTTAATAACAGTTCATTTGTGTCATCCGAATGGTTTCTTCCCTTCAATTAATGCATTTTCAATTCACAATCGAACGTACGTACTCTCTCTCTCTCTTTCTCCACCATATAATCAATTTGACATCTGAACTTTTTTTGCACACACCACACTCTGCACTTGCCATCTCTTTCCCGCACAGCACTTTTGGCCAATAGGCGGCGCCTCAACAAAAGTTCACGAACCGTAATTAACGGTATTTAATTATGGAAATTAGCCAACGAGAGCTTCTTGGGTGAGAAACCAAAGCTCACTCAAAAAAAAAAATAGACAGAAATATTCAAGTATTTAGATAGAGATGGGAGCACCAAAGCAGCACGAAAAACACGAAAATGTACAAGTCACGAACTTCATTTACGATTATCACTGGGCATTAAGAAACGCTTATTAGATTTAAGTACTACAAATATCCAATAACCCGCTCAGAATTTGGAGCGTGGGTTTTTTTGAAAGAATTTCTTAGGCTCTAAGATCACTTATTTAGGATTCTGATACTTGGTGATATTCGTATTAGTTCCAATGTCCACTGCCCCGATAAGTCACTCAAGCAGCCGCATATTACTAATACTTCAAATCGATACCATGATATCTTTCAAGTGGTTTTGTCCATTTTTCTCACTCAATTTTGGGCTTTCAAGCGATTCTACTACGAGGACTCGTGACATTTTGTGCCTCCTCTCTAATAAATAGCCATAGACCAAGGGAATTGTGAATATTTCTTGTACTCTTTGGGCTTGCCTCTTCTTTGCAGGTAATTAGATGGGAAAATGCAACGTAATTACAGGCAAATTATTTTTCAATTTGCAGAGTCTTTACACCGTTTTTTTTTTTGCGCCAACACCTGGCCATGTGAATAGAAAGTTTATCCGTGTGCGCACAAAAAAAGATAGTCTGCTGATATCACATATAAAGATAGATATAGGAAGAAGGTAAATCTCGAAGACAGACCGCTAGGTAGATGTGCATATATTTGTACTCCTCGTTGAGACACATTTTGGGAAAATGATGAAATGGTTTCCGTTTTGTTGCTATCGACGATTCGGTTTGAGACGTATTCACTGGAAATCGGCATAACGCAGACTGAAAGTGCCGCCTGGTGTCGAGGCTAGAAATTATGAGAGAAACTCTGTCTGGCACGCTGGGGCTGGCTAATCAGCACCACAACTGGAGGGGTGCTCATAAAAAATATTTGATTATTTTCAATTGATAAAGTTTGTTTTGCACGAATTTTGAAAGTAAATCGGACAACAAAAAAGCACACGTAACTGATAAGAGGCCTAGTAGCAGACAGAACACCAGAATGATGGGTAGCCATACATACATATTTACATATGTGGTTAAGAGCCTTTAAAGTAGATTAAAGCACTTTAAAAAACTTTTAAATTTCAACGTTCGTCTCTATCGAAAAACATAATCGATAAAAGCTTCTAGCGGTTGCATTCTCCACTAAGACCTGGTAGGTGTCTCGACTAAATGGCTTTCGCCTGCAACATGTTGTTTTGATGATTTTCTCTCTCGCAGCAAATGTTGCCAGAGTTGCTGAAAAGTGTGTTGAAGAGCGCGCTGAATGTGATGCCGGTAAAAACAGCTGTTTTTACGCTCTTTTTCGGTTTTGTTTTCAAGTTTTCTTTCCCACGTCAGCTGCCCCCTCCCCTCGTACCCTACCATAAGCACACACCCCTTTTGATGGTCGGCTGCTGCGGGGGGGGGGCGGTCTGTGAAAAGTGCATCATCCGATAGTACGAGTATTACAAAACGCGCAATCAAGGCGTGCGAAAGAGTGAGTGAGTGAGAGCGTAAGAGAGACAGGAGAAAGATCTCTCAGAGCGAAAGATGATTCGAGACTTTGATTTTTCAGCGAAGTTCAACGAAACAATCCCCAAAAATAGCACTTAAACACAAAAAAGCATGACGAAAGGTTGACTTCTGCTTGAGCGAATGAGACGCACAAAGCAAACAGCGAAGCATCAAAGCTTAGTGCGTGATTGTTGTTTTTGCGCTTTTTTCGTAGATTTGCAATTAGCAAATCTTGCGAGAGAGAGGGAGACAACACCACAGGTGGACGACATTCAAGATAGAGTTTCTCGTGTGTGTGTTTGTGTGTGTGAGGAGGTCACACAGAGAGCGACCTAAAGCACTTCAAACCCGCAAAGGTCAGAGCGAAATATTGGGAGCTTTGGGGACAGGAGAGGAGAGGGAATAAGTGATGGAGAGATCTTTGGTTCAGGCGAAGGTGACGCACAGCACAGACAAAGAGACAGGTGCATGGTTTCTGTTCTTTGTTGAAACGAGAACCAGAACTAGTTCACTCATTTGCATATTTGCTCGATCCGTTTATGGTTTGAAGGGGAACTAGTTCAAGAATATCATTTGCATATTCGTACGTATATGGATTGCAGCTCTGAACAGCTGTGATTATAATCAAAAGATGGAAAGAAAGCCCGCTTGGAGGGTAGACACAACAGATACCCTCTAACAGAGCGATCGAAAGCTATAAGATATAGTTCAAGAAGTTGCCAGATGCTGATCAAACTTGGCAGAGTAACGACTTAATATATAATCGTAAATTCTGTAAGGTTTGGTTGGAATATCTTTAGAAATACACTTCTTACGGAAGAATCATTTCCACCTTTCTAAACTTGTGATAAAAACCTATAGTGCCACCTTTTAAAGGGTACCATAATTAAACCACAAATGCACCATTAAGTGTCGGAAGTTGAATGCGGAATCGCTTAATCATTAAAGAACAAAGAAAATCATCATCTGATGAATCTTAATCGAAATGTTTTCAATGATTATGCAACCCAGTCAATGCCGAGTGCATTATATAGATCATAAAGAGTAAATATATATATATACATAAAATATATGCATAAATATATGTGTTTATGAATGTTTGATTTTGTCTCAAGAACAAATTCAGAAAAACATCAACACAGAACAAATGGCAAATAAAATAAAATAAAAACCGTCATCAGCCGAAATGGAAAACATTCGTGACATGTCGTGGAAAAGGCAAACAGCAGAAACAAATTACAGTCCACAGTCGCAGCGCACAGAATAAATCGAATTGAGAATAACACACGAGAGAGTTAGTCATTCTCCAACATCCCCAATCCCCATCCCCAGTCCCCCTCCTGCTGCTCTCCTTTTTGGCCAAGTATGAATGTTTATGCATATTTAAATTGCAATTCGCACAATACAAAAAATAAGCAACGAAAAAAGCAGACACACGGACAGAATGCGATTAAAAATAAATATTTAAAAGAGCAAAGACAACAAATCAGCGCCAAAATATATGTATTTTTACACACATCCAGACAGACATTCAATGAATATTTATCAGAGAATGATTGTAGGCTATAAAAAACCTTTCCAATCATGAATTCAGCTCAAAAAGTTCCTTTCAAATCGATACTTTGTTCGACAAACATCGACACAGATAGCAGTTGTCGATCGATAATTGATTATTATATCGACTAAAAGCAAAATTTATGAAATTAATTGAAGAGTTATCGAATATGGTTCGATTTCAGTCCAAATCGAATTGGTTATCGAAATAATGCTGATCTAAGGCAAATGAATTATGGGTTGAAGGTCAGATATCGATAGAAATCGATTTTTTCTGTGTTTAAAATGCGAGGGATATCGAATAAGCCAAGAAATTGATGGAAATCTGCTTAAAGTTCCATTTGCTACCAAAAAAACAAGTGTTGTAAGATGGAATGGCAAGCCATCGTGACACTAAAATTCAATATCTATAAGAATATGCCTTGATATTGGAAAAGTTCACTTTTAGAGCATAATTAAATATCAAATAAGTTCATCTTTTGCCTCATAGGTCAGTTAGCAACATCCACTATATTCCTTCTACTACGTCTTCTATCTATCTGTCTTTCAAGTACCCTTGCATTCACCTCTTATGGTCATGAACTGCACTGTCAATGCACATACATGCATACATAAATCAGTCTTTGGTTTATAAATAAATTTATAAAATTGAATTTTTTAATTTTGTGCAAAAATCTCTTTCCAATTTTTTCGCTGCTTTGAGTTTGTGTTTGTTTTTTACCATTTTCTGTGAATATTTTTGTGTTTGTTGTATTTTTTTTGCGCAGTCGAAACGTTTAATGACCTAATTGCCTGGTTGTTGGTGGTGTTGGTGTTTTTTCTGTCGCTGTTTTTGTGTGTTTGCATATTAAATAAATGTGAACTATGGATTGGGGACCCCGAAAGAGGGTGAAAGTTGTTGCGTGTGTGGATCGGAAAACGGATAGAGGGACGGAGGTACCGCAAAGCAAATACAAAGATACAGATAGCAGGGGATGCCCTACAGAGATTGGGGCTACAACTCTTTCATTTTACACAAGTCAAACCACTGATAGAGAAACAGAGGACTAGCACTGTAGGAACTGCCTGGAGGCGGATATTGCTCTTGGGATATCTTCTGAAAGATATTTCCTTACATTTCCCATCAAAATATCGATAAAATAATCTTAAACCTACTTAAACTATGAATTATACTATAGCATTTGTGTTAATCATTGATGAAGCGTACAAAGCAGACAGAGATATGGAAAATGGAGCGTTCTTTGGAGGTGCCTGTGTGTGACAAACAGTCATGCTGATGGTTCGTATATCAACAAAGCCAGTCATTGGCTCCATTATCTACAGATAAGCAGGGAAATTGTGAAAACATTGTCACAGAGAATGTAGGCACATTTAAATATCGAAAAACAACCGAAAAGAGAGAGGAATACAGCAACAAATGGCTGGGTTCTGTGCCTAAACAAATCAAATGCCCGTCGACCGACTGGAATAGGTCAAGCACGGAGTTCATTCGCTCTCTTCATTAGCAATGCAAATACTTTTCAGCGACACTGTTCGATAACGCACACTCGGACAGAGACACGGGGGGCGGCCCTCTGCAGGTGGTGCCATATCGGACATCGGAGAGCCTTCTAATCAGTCGATTTACAATTACAGCTACAATGTTATGGTGTTACCTCCTCCTCCTCCTTCTCATCATCCTGCTCGACGACGACTTCCACTTCGTTGCCAAAGGTGGCACTGCCAAAGGGTTCATCGGTGGTCAATCCCTCGACTTCGCAGGCATTGGCCACTCCTCCCACATCCTCCTCGTCGGCGTCCTGGCCGAACAGACGACCCAGATAGAGATCCTCCTCTCTGTCATCGTTATCCGGTCCGAATTGCTCAACCGTGTGACTGCCCAGATTGCCGGGATGCGGTGTGCTGTCATTCAGGGCCGTGGCTACCTCGCGGTGCGTCCCACTGGCGGCAAAGCCGTGCAGCAGGGCGGCCAGGCTGAGGTCCAGACTGGAGCTGTTCGGCGCCTGCTGCTGGCCATCTTTCAGTGGCAGATTCGCATAGGGGCTGGCCTGCGGCAGATCGTTGTAGTCCTGCAGATCGGCCAGGTTCTGCTCCCAAATGGAGCGCTGCTCCTGCAGCAGATGCGGCGACAGGAAGATGTCCAGCTCCGGGGCGGCATGGTGCCGCATCGAGTGATTGTTATTGTTGCCGGTGGCCATCGCAGAAGTGTCGATGTGGATCTCTCCCAAGCCAGAGGCGCTGCCAGAGCCGGTGCCGCCACCCGCCGATGGTGCGCCCGATCCGACATTGGAATTTCCATTCGCCCCTCCCCCGCCGCTCTGGAGATCCTGGAGGGCTGCTGTCTGGACGCTGCTGTTGCCGGTCGTATTGTGGAGATTCATTACAAAGGCGCTGCCGTTGAATCTCGTCGGCAGCTTGTACTCGCCTCCACCACCCACTCCATGGTCGTCGAAGGGCAGCAGATCCTCGATACGGGGCATCATCTTGCGGTTGGCATACGGATTCTGGTTCATGTCGATGCGATGCACCGAGCGCAGCATCTCCAGCTCCCATCCATCCCCGTGGGCCAGCTCCAGCTGCGAGTCCCAGCGGTTGAGCAGATAGTCCGGATTGTACTGCAACAGGCTAAGGGCCAGGGCCAGCTGGAGCATCCGCATGGCATGTGATTTTTTATTTGAGATCATTTTAATGAGGTTTCTGTTCTGTTTTTACCCTGAGGTTACAAATGCTCCGCGGATGCTTGGATGCTCCTCCTCTTTTCAGCCCCCCGGCCAGACAACAGCTCGATGGCTGCGTCGTCCGGGATGGACAGCCGTTCAATGACGCTTCCCCTCTGCCTTCCTCCGCTGCACGCTGATTTCTTTTTTTGCCACACGTCCAGAGAAATCTCTGCGCAAAATTTTCCGATCTGTGATTGCCTGAATCGCAATAATATCTGTGCGTGCCTCCTCTTTAATTGATGGCTGTCCTCGTGTTTGTTCTGTAAGTAGCCACGAAAATAAAATGGAATTAGTAAAAGCATAACAAATGGTTAAATATAAATAAATACACATATGTACATATGTACATGGTCGATGCAATTTGAATTTTCAATGAGAAATGCTTTTGTTTCGAGTGGCGGATCGGCCTTTGTCACGTTTGATGCGAATGGAAATTGGCGACTGTTCTGCGGTTATGAGGAAATGATGCGAAGAAAGTATTGGTTTCCGTGTATGGGTGATGGAATGTCTACTATCTCCGTCTCTCATTCTCATTCTCTAGAGTTTTAGCTTGCGAATTCTGTTGGTTAGAGTGAGATGATTATTTGGTGTAGAAATTGGACTGCTTGCACTTGAAAGAAAGCGCACTGCTTGTTAGAGGATTCACGTGGTAAGAGTGAGAGGTGAATAGTACTTTCTTTTGACAGAAAGTAAACTGCTTGAAGCAACAGTTATGGCTACTTCCGTTGAAGCATAAAACAGCACTAATACCAAGAACGAAGCTTGAGGTTAGGAAAAGAACGAACACATGGAAGATCCCTGGAAGTCTAGAAGCGTTAATCGTGTTGTTTTTCTCTTCGAAGGCTCTCTTTTCCTTAAACTACGCATTTAATATGCCCATGCGTTGTCCTTGTGTGTGTGTCTCTTGCCTTTTATGTCCTCTATTAACTCCCACAACAAAATCAAGCGTAAAATCCAAAAAGGAATGACCCAGACCTCAGACACAGACACACACACACGCACACACAGACACAGACAACCACCCGCCGGTGAACTTGAACTTGTTCAAGGTCTCTAGCGCGAAATGTTGCGCACTGCTGCTGCTGCCAGCCGCCAAGTGAAACACCCAATTCAAGGACGGACACAAAACACGCAGATAAAACAACAACAACAAAGAGCACACACCGAAAAATATGCCAACAATTTGTTAGAAGATATGAACTTTCTTTGTTTTAAGCAATTCGCAAAAAGGGAATCTTCCCAGGGGTTGGGGAATGGGGTGGAAAAAAAAAGGAAAATTAAACTTTGATTAGCGCAGAAAGACGCAAAACCAATAAAGACAAAAAGCACGAGTTGGGGCATATATGATATGATGGAATGTTTTTCTGAGGAATTGCAGACTTTTGCAAATGGCCCACCTTTCATGAATGCCCCCTGAACAAGCAGTTCTGTTCTCAATGAATTATATACAAATACACAAATGCAAGTGTGCGAGAGTGGTGAGTGGGTGTGGGTGTGCCTGTGTGTGTGTGTGTGTGGGAGGGAGAGTGCACTCACCTTTTCTGTGCGGCAGAAAATTTGTTGGCCCTGCCAAAAGGAGAAGATGCGCCGCTGCTGCTTCTGCTGCCGATCTACAACGGTAAAAGCTGCGACGCAGTAAATACTGTAGGTGCTGCTGTAGCTCTTTCCTCCTCTGCTCTTGTTGCTGCGTCTGTTAAATGTTGAATGCAATGATGTGTGGCTGCTGCGGTTTACCGTTGCGGGGCACACAACCGCCGTTAGTCTTTTCACTCACTCTCCCGCTGTCTTTTTTCGGTTTTTGTTGCTTTTAATTTTTTTATATTTCACTTTCTTTTGCGTTTTATCGTTCAATTAATCAATAAAATTTTTTTTTTTTAATTTCTGCAAGGCACAAAATATTAACACAAATACATTGATATTCCACACTGATTGTAAGAATAACACGTGTACGTCCTTGAACTTGGCCAAATTAGCTTTCTCTCTCTCACTTGGTGTGTTTCACACTCTAATTGATTTGCATTTACTTTCCATTATATATTTATAACAATTTGCGTTGTCTCTTCAATTTACAGCAAAAGCCGCTTCTGCTTCTTCTTTCAGTCTGGCAGCACGCACTTTACCTCTGCCTCTCTGCATTTACATGCTTGTGCGTATGTGTGTTGAGAATGCGTGTCAGGCGGCTGGTGAAATCGTCAAAATCTAGCTTTGTTTTGCCGTTTTTGTTGTCTAATATTATTAAGTGTGTTTTTTTTTTGCCAGCATATTTGTTGTTTATTTCTTTGTTTGCTTTTATCGCTCGTTTCTTTGGTGCTTCGTCTGACTCACACAAGAACACACACACACACATGCATTTGACAACTGCTGTTTTTTTTCTTGTGCATGCTTTCGCGTTTTGCTTTAAGCACACACACACATATACACAGGCACAGTCGAATGTGCTGCGACACACACATTTATTAATGCAATTAATTAAATGCAAAATAATTGAATTTTTTATGTAGAATCAAAGCTTACACGCACACACAAAGCTCACACGTAAAGAGAAAAATGTACGGGTACGAGAATTTCGAAACTTCGAGAAGAGGAGAGCGACAGAACAACAAAACGACAGCAGCGCCGCTAGCCCGGTCCAGCCTTTGCTTTGCACTTTGTATTAACAAATTATTTATCAAACTGCTTTTTCGTGCATTCGCCTGGAGGTTGCAGCATGTCAGCTGAGCGTTGGGAGAGAGAGATAGTAAAGAGAGAGAGAGAGAGAGGCGGCCAGTTTGCTGAATAACTGTTGTTGCTAGCCTGTTGGTCGCCCACCACACCACCCACCACCACAATGAGTTGCACTTATTTTGTGGGGCATGCAACATAACTATTTCAGCAGCCGAAACATGAAACAATTCCAGTAGTTCTCCATTTGTTATTAACGAAAAACAACACACACACACACACAGAGAGAGAGAGAGAGAGCACACTTGCCGCCTGTACTTCGCCCTTTTACGCGTATTTCTTTCACTTGCAAAATTATTGCCGCATCCGCTTTATCAGCTCGTTCGCGTAACCTACGTGTTTCGTGGTTTTCTTTGAGAAAACGTGTTTGTTTTGTCACTCTTTTAGTGTGTTTGATTTGTTTTTTGCAATTTTCACCACGACGACGCGTCCGTCAGCGCGGATTTTGATATTTTGATTAAATTCACCATTCACCGCAGCTTTCGAGAGTCGCAACGTATTTATGGTGTATGGGCTTTTGTTTACCCTATTTCCCTTAATTGATGTACAAATTATATTTTTCAGCTGCTGTGAACAATGACTTTTTCTCTTATTGATAAGTTTTTTACCCTATCAGATGGCTTTAAAATTTAAAACATATTTTTGCATACTTACTAAATATACAAAAAAGTTAACAGAATGGCCATCGGATTCAAAACTTCATCACTCCTCTTTTGCTACCCAGCTCGCTGGCTTATTTCACGCAGGGAAATCGCTGAGGAAAAAGAGGTATGGACAACAGGCAACACGGCCCAGAAAATGTCACGAGACCAATGTAAAGTCCACCCCATCAGCTTAATATACTTTGCTATATTGGTGTATTGTTCGTTAAAAGCACGCCGAGGTGAGGTTCGACCGAGCCTTGCAATTTGCTTTGGCTGTTTTTGCCTGTTGTTCATACCTTTCCATGGTCCAGCGGTTCGATCAAACTAAAGAAAGCGTTTTTACGCTCTCCCGTCTTATTTTTGCGTTGCATGTTTGAGCTAGTGGTTCGAGAGAAGAAGAGTGGAAAGAGCTTTGGGGGAGCTTTTTGGAAATAGTTGCTATGTCGATTGGGCGGCTAAAGTCTATCGTTTATTGAATATATAAATAATATATAGCGCATTATTCTATATGGGGAATGGTTTGTTTATTAATTTATTCGCCTATATACAAAAATAATTTATTAGAATTTAGTGATGTGTAGCTAAAAAAGCATACACGTAACATTGGCGCCACCTATGTAATTAAATGTAGTTATAGCGTAAAAGTAGATGCTTGGGACATGTGGCCAATAAAATTCATGTAAAATTGCCATTTAAAGGCGTGTGCCGCCCAAAAATAAATATATTAAATAAATAAATAAAATATAACGAGCCGAAATTTGTCCACATAAACATTGCAATATTGAGATGCTCAGTGGCCATACCTACTTTAATATTATTGGGAATACCTTTGCCTAACATTATTGAATGACAATCAAACTTGATTAATCCATGGATAATATTGTAATAAAGTCGTGTTTCATATTTGAATAAATTCACTTGCGGAATACGCACACCAAATTAATTAAGATTGATTATTCAGATTTCAGATCTCGTATCTTTTTGCGCTGTCGACATTTGTGCCTGTAATTATTGGGGGCGTGGCTTACCAGAGTCGTAAATTGGAATTCGCCTCTCCAGGTGAGGTTCCGGGTGGACTGTACCACAGGTGTGGGCGGGGTCTCCAGTGAGGGAATAGAGGGCGTAGAGGCCACCGTGGGTTTAATCAATTTTGCCATCTTCGAAGGCGGTCCGATGGGCACTCGGACGGTGACCTTCTTCTTGGGATTGGGATCCATGAGGATGGGCTCCAGCAGGGTCTGCGGATAGTCATCATCGATGTCCCTCGCTGGGGAGAGGGACTGTAGTCGGGGTAGGTCCTCCAGGTCGATCATGATTGCGTCTCAGTCGTTCAATAATCGTGATGCAGAGGCAATGGGTCAACTGAAAACATGCTTTAATTACTCTCTTGTGGCTATCTCTGGGCATAAATTAATGCTTTCACTGTTTGGTCGAGTCCTCACTGTACTCGCGCCATAAATATTTGATAAGAAACGCTCGCCCCGATCGAGCTATGTTAAACTTTCTGTTTATTTCTTGATTGCCTTTGCCATTTATTTTATGGTGGAGATTACGCACACGCACACCATCACAGCCATAGATAAGTACAGTGAATACACTCAGACAAATATTCGCAGAAGTTACTCGCAAGATAAGCCCAAAGATTGGGTTAACTATTGATACGAAAATTGATTGAATCCATCTGTATATACATATGTTTATTACTCATGCTAGGGCTGTGTACTTTCCGGTCAGTTATCACTGTACTAATACACTACTTAGTGGCGCCCAGACCCAGACAATGCAAATTACAACAGCCAATTGTTTGCCGGCAAGAGTTTTTTGTCGATTAGATAAGGTTTCCAATAAATCTTGCCATAATTAAGAAGTGAAACCTATCGGAAATGCTTTCAAATTTAATGGAAACAAGTCGTGGCATAGTTTTTATGTCAGCTACGGGTAGTATTCCAATAATCTAAGGTCTTATCTGTCTTTCAAAGTGAATTGTTCCCTATGTGAATCATATACATATGTATTTATGATCTGTAATTAGATCTTCATATTTTTGTGAATTCTTCAACATCTATCTACATTTGGTCTAGGGCTATTTTGAGATAATATGTGCGGTTCCAATCTTTTGACATCGATACATATGTAACTTCTATTCACAGTCGTAACTTCTTTGATTATAACTTTCATGGGGTTCCTATCCCATGAGTCAGAGATATACTCATAGCCAAAAGGAATCAGTGAAACTTTCTCTGTACACATATATACTTTTCCTTCTATCTATCCATTGACATTTTCAAGGTTCCGGCGGTACTGCTCGATATATGAATAATAGTATCTAGCAATGCTTTAAATGTCTTTTATCTATCTACACCATCGATCAATGATTATACCTAACCCATTTTTCATATATCATTTCTCTATTTTTATTTTGCTGGCAATCAAGAGCACCCTGAAGTTATAATCCCCCAAATGTCTGCCCAACAAACGCTGTTCCATTAAGCTACTTACGAGTATTAACAATTAAAACGCTCACTTGAACATTATTTTATGTGGGGTCTAAAGGTCTTTTCTGGGAATTCCCTCGTCTCTGTTTTTTAAGAGTATTTTGGCCAAAAAGTTAACCATTCGGAAAGGCTGAGATTTCTGGTTTACTACGAGTGTGACTCATTTGCCAAAAAAAAACCAGTACAAAAAGCGAGTAAAGTGGACAGACGGCTCAGTACTGTCTGGGTCTGTCATCTTCTCAAGATCCGAAAACAGAGAGATGACGAAAAAGAAGCGATATTGAGAGAGAGAGAGAAAGAAGATAGAGACGGGCTGGAAATGAAAGTTTCTAGAGATCAAGGGAATTTCGAGAAGTTTAATTAAAATATATTTAAGGGTTTGATATGTCTAAGAAAGACCAAGGAAGATGTCCACTTAAGAAGTGTTCCAGATAGTAAATAGGAAGATCTGGTAAAAAATCAAAGCCAGAGCCAGCAAAGAGAGATACTGCCCCCAAAATAGCTTTCACTATATTTCGATTAAAGTTGAAAAAACGCTGAACTTTGAGCAGCTTATGATTGTAAATGGAATAAGTTGTAGTTAGGGGACTAAGATAGATGTCAAATATAGTTTTTTATTCAAATGTTGATTAGTTGCTAAGCCAAGTCTAATGAAATCACATGCAACTATTAAAGTTAGTAGAAATATTAAGTAATTTAAAGCAATTTAAATAAAGCAATGTCAGATTGGTTCAAGTTTAATGAGTTATGACATAGAACTAAGTGAGTTATTAAACAAACGATAAAGTGTTGATAAAATGTTGTACATATGTATGTATCAAATGCAATCAATCAAAATGGACAGAGTTCTTAGAGTCTGTGTTATTGTATTCTATTCCTGTAAGCACCTCTAAATTTCAAGGTTTCCTATGCCTTTGTATATCAATGTAGTTGGTGTAGAGAACATTTGGAATTTCCTTGATTCTAAAGTCTTTCATCTTTCATTTCTATAGAAAATTTGTGCATAGTATTCGTAAGGCATCGTCTCATGGGATTCATATTTTTAAATCATGAAATCACAATGCAAACCGTGTTAATGTTGAACGGTTTTTTCCTCGAAACCAAGTCAACATTGCAAATCTTTACGTTTTTGTGCGACACAAGAAAAATGAAACCTGTTTTTTTAAGCGCTTTTTTATATGATCATACTCTTGCAATGGGGTTGATGCGCTTTCAAGATAGATTGGGGGTCACAGAATGGGGAATGGGGGGAGAGTGGTGTGATGGAAAGAATGGATTCAAAGTATGAAACTTGGAAAATCATTAGTTGTTGTATTAAAACCAGGAAAACAAAAAGATTCCAAAAAGCATAGACCAAAGAAAAATAGTCCTTAAGAAGAAAGGGATATCAGTCTGTGATATACTTTACAACATAGCTTAGGGCTTAGGGCTTATGGCAACGTACCAGAGATCTGTCCTGCTAAAGATATGTATCTCTTCTACTCTAGCTATCTTAATTCAGTAAACCGGCTATCTCTAAGAATTCTTTTCAAACTAAACCTCATTATCTTCCCATAAGTACAATAAAATCTCTTTTAAATGGGAATCTACAGATTGTAGATGTCTCTTGTATCTTTTCCTCTTAAGCGGACATCTCTCTTAGGCAAACAAAATTCTCTAACCCATCTTTAAATCTTCAGAGTCTGCAATAGTTCTCTCTTAAAAATAATAATTTTCTACTATAATTCCTACTAGAGTATTGTTCTCTTCGTTAATCATGTAAGTCCGTTTTCCAGTTTTGTTTATTATTAAATACTTTCTTGTTTTTGCTGTCGTTGAATGCCTTGACGTAGGTTATAATTTGAATAAAACGTTGGCAATAATTAAGAATGAGAGAAAAATGTAAAAAAATAAGTTGAAAACAAACAAAACAAAGTTCAGAACAAGCCCTGCTGTCCGACAGAATACAGATATGTGAAGTACATTTGTACGACAACGAGTACTAGAATATACTATATATTTGTATCTCTGTATCTCTGTACCTATGTAGATATTGATTTTAGCAATTACCTGTCAAAGTAAAATCAACAGCTGAGTGGGGCAGATCGAGCGGGGAGTCTGCTACGGGTAAGGTGAAAAGTGGAATCTGTGTCTGGGTATCGTCATGCAGTTTGACTTTTTAATTTGCGGTGGGAGAAAAAACGTGGTAATAATAGGGAAAGATCAGGTCAATATTTCGACTAAGCGATACCTGCTTTTCAGGTTTGCTGTCTGAGTATCTGATATTCGGACAAAACTCAAACTCAAATACGAGGGTCGAAGATCTCTGGAAGCCCGAATAATATTTGGTGAATTGTTTCATTTGCATTTGCATTTCCTCTGTTTTAATATATATCGACAATTTTAAGTTATAGGCTTTACAATAACGAAGTATATTGTCTCCTTAAAACTTAAGATTTCCTAATTTTCAGGGATGGATTTGAAGCGATTGTAGTGATTTTTTGTTAATAGGTGTGTAGTATCTTTATATATTATCCTACCAAAAATGAGCCTTATAACTTTCAAATTGTAGATACTACAGAATTCTAAAGGGGTAAAATATTCTCTCTCTAGATGTTTTCGTCGCGAAATCTACACACATAACCAAATTCTATGAGACTCTTAGATCCTATAGCTGTAGAGATTAAAATACGGATAGGTTTAGATCGGATGGAGACCAAGAAAACACTCTGGTACACACTTCATAGGGTTTTAAGTACTTCACTCGCCCTGTCTCATACATAACGTAAACCATTTACGACTGTAATATACCTTTTCTGCTCCTAGGTATACAGAAAACCGAAGCTAAATAAAAGTGTTGTCGTGACAAAGTCGTTAGAAGCTGCCGCCCCATAATAATAGATAGGAGGTCTCAATAAGGGTTTATTATACTGTCCAGCGATAGGTACGTGTATATCAACGGAATCCATAGAGCGTAACTCTAGAGATTTGAATGTTTCCAATAATATATAAGTTTTGTTGTTTAATTGTTGTATACATTATGGAACCTTTCATTATCATTAACAGACATGCACACACATGGCCAGCCAGTGTCGCCACACATACAGCCAACGAAATTCGCGAGAACAATTTTAATGTAAATATTTATTTATAAGAGGCACAGTGCTGTTGTTGTTTTCTTGCAAAGAGCAGCACAGCGAAGAGAGAGAGAGAGAGAGAGAGAGTCAGTAAGAGCGGAAGAGAGCGACACGTTGTGGTGATGACCACATCATACCGGTAAATTGATGTGAAATATACATATACTGAACAAATGATGTTTTTTTGTTGGCGCTGAGCAAATTTCCATAGAAATGGACACCCACACTCACACACACACACGTAAACTATTAGCAAATTGATGGACAAATTTAGGCACAGCGGGGGGAGTTGTGTGTAGAGGGCCAAAGAGAGATGGGCGAAATTAATATTGAATTCAACTTGTTGATTAGAGGAGAGCAAATACCACGAAAACACACTCTCCACGCACTGGCTAGACCAAAGGTGTATGTGTGACAAGGTGGGGACTGTTCTTATGCACTTGCTCTTTCTGTGTTCGGCGTTCTATCGCAGAAAAGTACACTATCGTTTTAGAGCACACGCGAGACCCCACCTCACCCTGTCTTATCGCACCTTGCTCTAGCCCAGAAACACGCGCACTCACACACACACACGAACACCAGATACAGTAGCAGCAGCAGAGGGAGAAACAGCTTTAACGACGCAATTGTTGTCCCCCTTTTCAACTTGAAATGAATTAATTATTATTGTAATTAGTCTCCTCTATTTTTTTTAAACACACTTTTTACTTAATTCTCCTTTACCTATTGGTTTAGCTACACTTTGCTTTTGTTGATTTTGTTGGTTTTTTCGCACTTTTTGTTGTCAACCTTTTTTACTTTTAGTTTGTAGGTAGTTTTTGAAAAAGCGCGCCACACTCTCACACTTGTTGTTTTTGTTTCTATCTTCCTCTTCTGTTTGTTTCTTTGAATCAAAAGAGAGAAAGAGAGCCTTGGTCATAGGTCTGAATGTAACACTCCACTTAAGAGAAGATGCTGAGCGTAATCAGCTGTTGCAGAGAGAGACTGGCAGGCAGGCGTACGGTAATCAGGTGTGCGGCGAGCGACAATACAGTATGCAGTAATTCACTGAACGGCGTTTCAAAAAACACTGAAGAGCTCCAGCCGAGCGCCGTTGCTTCAGCTGTTTGCGTCGCTCTGACGACAAAAGAGAGATAGCGCGAGGGAGAGAGAGAGAGGCAGAGCTCCAATCGGCAAGATAGCGCTGAGCAGACGACAAGTGCGCTGCCCCGCCTGCGTTGACCGCTCTGCCGGCGCCCCAATCTGTTCTTGTTATCGCGTGTCTTAGCGCGTGCTGGCAGCAGAAGCTTTTCTGTCCATTGATCCGCTACCCCACACCACCTGGCAGGGCTGCAATTAATAGCGGAATCGATCTCTTCCGCTTAAGGGGGGCGATGAATCCAAACGACATTGAGCCATGTTTTTGCATATGTAGAACAGGGCTCGACACGCATATTTTTAAACCACTGTATAAACGTGTACGTGTGGTAGGTATTGTAGGGTAGGTATTGAGTAGGATAAGGGATAGTGTTACTTACGACATTCTTTGTGAAATAGTGATTCAACATTTGAGGTTTTCTTGGGTAATCTCCCCTTGGAGTCACTTACTGCAATCCGAATCAACATGCAAACACATTTATGGAGTGATTACGGAACTGATTGGCTTTCCCCACGTGGCACAAAATATTGACGGAGCATTGGAGAAAACAATGGCATCGGGGGTGCAAAGCAATTTCAACCATAAACTATAATGGATACATGATTGGGCCATAAAAATGATATGCTATTGAAGGTATTTTTCGTATTGTTCAACGAAATAATAAAACAGGAAGGATACTAACCATTTTCGAATTGAATGAAACGAGTTGTGAAGATTTTTGTTTTTATTACAGATTAGTTATCGCTTTTATTAATATTCCCATTTGACTTAAAATACATTATGTAAATATATATATATTTATATATAGATGTGTATATATCATTTAGCATACAATTAGATTTACGTCTTTAGAGTTTCTCTGCCTGCTTTCATTCCCCTCCTAGATACAATACTCTACTCCTTCCCTTCCTTCCCTACACAAATTTCCTTATAAAACCTGATAGCCAATGCATTACGATCTTTGCAAATAAATTTCATCTAATAAAATTAACTAGAATTCGTATTCGTTCTTTCGCTTAAGGAAATTATAGTAAAGGCCATTTCTTGTTCAACTCCAAGACAAAGCTTTTTTTTTGGGGAGGGGTAGGGTATTCGAGAAAAGGGCTGGTTGGACGGGACATGGGTCTGTGTCTGTGGGGGAGGTTCTCTGTGTGTGTGATATCTTTTCGATGAACCAAATGTGTAGTATCAATCAAATCTGTGGACGGATATGCATTATACAATACAATTAGATGATGAAATTGGTTGAAAAAGTAAGGAAACTCAAATTCAAAGATGGAATGGAACCAAAATCAAATGAAATTCTTTTTGTGACTCGTAAAACTTTCTAAACCTCTTCCCCCTCTGGGTGTATCTTCCCAATTTGTGTATGTGTGTGTTCTTCTATTTTGGGTTTGTTTTCATTTTTCATTTTTCTCATTTTTTTTCGTTTTCTTTTTCGGTTTCTTGTTTGGTTTATACATTTGTCGAAAATCCGTAAAATCGCTCCAAAAACTTGTTTTTAGTTATTTATTTCTGTTGTTTCTGTCGTTAGCTAATAAAGTTGCTTGTGGTTTGTCTCTCTCTCTGTTTTCTGTATATATACTATATTCTGGTATCTGAGCAGATTGACTTTGTTGCAAGAATATACGATGCACGTGTACAATGTACGAGTACGAGTATCATTGAGTTAGTCTTAAGTGTATCTAAAGCCAAGCATATCGTTTCCCAAAAGACAAGTCTTCTCCTCCGACAAAATCAAAAACGAAATCAGAGATCTCAAATTAGCATACTAAAAATGGTGTTGAAGGTTTTCTACTTCTCTCTGCCTAACAACAATCCCCAAACGTTGGACAACTTTTTCAATAGTGAGCGAAAAGATTGGCGATTGAGAAATGGGTATACTCGTTTCTCAGGTGGCGTTGAAAGGGGGTTTGATCTTCTTTCTCTACCATCGCTCTTGAAGCTTCTCTATAGGTATACCCCTTCGAAGGTCTCTCCTTATCTACGCCTCTTTAGCTTCCCGCAAAAGCTAATCTCTCGACACACATGGGCCTCCACTCTTATCGGAGCTGGCTGCCAATGGCAAGACATTTTCGTAGTCGTATTTATGGGTATAAACACGCAAAAACCGGCATGCCATCGGCCCCCAAAAGACAAGCGCGACCAGAAGTTCACGACGGGTTTCCCAAGTTTACACAAACATCGCCCGAACACCATCCAAAAATACTAACTGTAGGGCTAACCACTCGAGTGATAAGCCACGATATCTATCATTAAACGGTAAAACTGTTCAAATTAAAGCATAAATCGTAGTCTCAGAACGTAATCTGTTTTGGTTTTCCTTTTGTTGGTTGTCTTATGCGAGTGCGTAAATAAAGAGTGTCGAATTTTGGTTGCTACTTCCATAGGCTCTATATGGTTAAGGGTTCTATCAAAACTACAGCATGGGCTTCTTTATATGGTATCTTTTGTAATCTGTATTCTGTTTTGGTTTTTTGTTGCCTGCCTGACACACCAGAACGAGTTTCAAATGAACTTACAATCGTGTTTGCTACTTGTGAGTGCTATATGTTAACCGATTTTGATCTAATTTGGCATAATCATGTATAGTACGTTAAGTATCTTTAAGACTTGTGTTTTCATGGCAGCTATATGGTATTGGCAAGCAATTTTGATTACTAAGGAATGTTTCTTAACGATACGAACATCACTAGAACAGACCTCATTAGGAGACTCCGTTGTCATCTTTGTTAACTATGCATATGATAATGTTAACCAATATCTCAGATGGGGCTGAAAGGCGGTTGGGTGTATTTATAAGCCTGTCCACTCGATATCTTGTTTGTTTCTCATCTCTTTGCAAGTTTCTGTGAAGTATATGCATACCCCAGTGTATTTATAAACTTGCTCTGAGCTGTTATCTTGATGTCAACCAATTCTGATTGGGGTCGTTCCTGTTTTAATAATGATAAATGTGCTAATTTATCGCAATTAATAATGCTAACATATTATCTTTTATCGATTGTTAGCAGTGATCGGTTAACATCGGTTTTAAGGGATGAAATCTGGTAGAAATCTGTGCAGAATTACACATATGTAAATGACAAGATGAAAATCTTTAATAGTTAATATATAAGTTTTTTGAAAATTATTCGTGTAACTCCTCCTTTAACACTGATCTGATCTCAACGTATTTCAGGAATGAAATTTCATAGAAATCTGCAAAGAATTGTATATCGATTGTTGTTCAACTAAAGAACAAGCTTTCAACGATTTACAGATTTATAGATCTGTTCAAGAATGGTTGGAATTTGAGAAATTTATAAATAATTGCTCATCAATAGGTTTTAAATAAAGGATAAGAAGTACTATCCTTCTTTTTTGTTGAAACTTTTCAAGAATTCTTTGTGTGTTCTTTAAGTTTACATCGTGTACAAGAATACTCTTAGAAGTCTGTCAAAGAATCAAAAACTAGTTGATTTTATCTGTTGGAATATCCCTTTGGGGTTCTATAAGTTGTAGCTTCTTGTAACTCCTGCTAAAAAGAACTCTATGTGAGGCCCCAGCCTTCTTTTATAACCGATTTAAGATCATTTTTCAGTGCCAGGCAGGCTTTCTTCTGTTAGATAATTATTAAATATTAAATAAGTTAATTTCGATTGGACAAAAAGGAAGATTTTTGTGATATTTCAATACACACACACACACACGCACTGATGCACACACAAATACACATGCACGCTGGTCACTAATACTAATATACAATATAGGCTATACAGTGTTGTTGTTTGTTTGTTTTTTTTTTTGTCATATATAGAATGCAATCCTTAGTTGATCTTGGGCTTGTTTTCTTTAAGTTTTTCTGAAAAAATATGCTTTGGTTTTCTTTTGTTTTTGTTTCTTCTGCTTACGAACTACATTTATCCCACATTGCTCTAAATATGTTTTGTCGGTTTGTAAAATATACATACATATACAATATATAGTACATATATAGATAGATCCTTATGTTCAGTTGTAGATATAGAAAATGTTTCTGTTTTCTCAATTGGAATAGATATATATAGTACACATATAAGAACTATACTCGTATAAGAACTGCCCGATCCTCTGATCGATCGTAATTTACATTTGAGTTCGTTTCAAGGGGTGTCTAAAATTATAGTGTGTGTGTTTGAGTTGAGAGTAGAGAACCAAGGAGATTGGCAATGATATGGTATAGATTATAGATCCATAGTTTACGCGGCGAAATCAAAATCCACTGAAGATCAACCGTCTGTCTGTCTGTTTATCTGTCCGTCTGTCTGTCTGAGAGGAACATAATTACAAATGAGTGAGAAGAAGTGAAGTTCTTCCTGGGGGTTCCTCTGTCCTTTATCGGCGGTGCGAGTGCAGGTTGCTCTCCACCCACTTGTAGAGCGACGTCTGGGAGCGGGCCACCCACTCGACATTGGAGGCCACACTGCTGAGGGTCATGTTCAGCACGGACATGCCCTGGCCCCTGCCAAAGCGATGTACCAGCGATTTAAGCTGAGAAAAGAACATAATCAGTAACGATTTCAGAGATCTATAGAGATGCCATACCTCATCGTAATCGAATTTTGTGGCTCCGTATTGGGTGATGGCCGAGATCACCTTGGCAAAGCTGATCGTTCCCGGTCCCAGGCGCCTCTCGAGCTCGAACCACTTGGCTTGCAGGAAGCGACAGGCCATGGCCCCACCTGTGGGCGTGCCAGCAATCGCCTTGAGCACCTGCACCACCTCCTCTGTGGGCAGCATGGTCACGTGCGACAGCAGCCGGTTCTGCAGCCAGGCATCCTTGGTCCTGCCCAAAGCACGCAGCAGTTGCATTCGCTCGACGAATGTCTCGGAGGTCCGCTGGAGGGTAACGAATCGCTCCCAGCAATGCTGCCAATAGATATACTCCCCGGAGAGAATGGAGCCCGTGTAGACCACCTATAAAATGAATGCAATTTGTTAGCTCTAGTCCGGCTGGGCTCTAAGAACCACTTACCTCTCTCAGATTGGGCGCTATGGCCGATCCATTGTAATACAGATACTGATTCAACATATTCTTGGCCTTGGTTATGCTATCAATATCCTCCCACAGCACCGATGCCAGCAAAACTTCGGGTCGCATCAATCTGAAAGCGAAAAGGACTCGATCAGAGATTGTTTTGGGGGATTAATAGAATGTTCCTGTCACCTGGCAGCCACATCGCCCTCATCCGTCCAGCCCACCTTCTCCATAACCGTGGAGATCTTCATCTTGATGAATTCACTGAGCATCAGGAAGCACTCGGAGTACTTGAGTATCCGCCGCCACTTCTCCAAATGCCTCAGAGCCAGGGCCATGGGTCCGTAGTTCGTTTCGCTGGGCAGATACTGAATCATGTTCATGGTGATCTCGCAGGGCAGCAGATTGGCATGGCACAGCGTGAAGGCATCGGACAACAGGCCCAAGCGATCCTGAGGGGGAAAATTATCTATCAATGATGGTCTTTCGGTGGGAGGATTAGTGGACTTACCTCGCTGCTGAATCTGTTGGGATTGTTGGATAGTTCTTCGATGAGATTTGCCCAGTTGTCGTCGTTGTAGACCACGCGATAGTAACCATTTTGTATGGCATTCACCTTGATCCACTTGACGTTCTCCGGCACATTGAAGTTTACTGTGGAAAAAGGTTCGGGAATTAGTGATATTTTCAAGTTATAGGAAAGGAAATAGTCGGGAAGACACTCTGAAAGAGTTTATAAGAGTTGTTCTATATACAGGAGATTATATCAAAATGATTTATGGAAAGGTTTACATCCTATTGGTTCTATCTTGCACAGTCTTTGAAATATATGGGTTTAATGAGAGAACAAAAGGGCGAACAAACGGGATTGCTTTGCTTTGCTAAAAATCCAGAGGAGTCTCTTTGGGGTATTGTAGTGCCTCTAGCTATAAAAGCCTCGGATCTCTTTGAACTTAGACACATGAAGGGTTTTACGATAAAAGAATGTCCAAAGTGATGGAAACGATGAAAATTAGCATATATATGACACAGATTAGAGGCCTAAATGAATCCTATACTTTGAATCACTGAATCATGGGATCCCAGAATCAATAAAGAAAGACTCATTTACTCTGGAGTTATGCAGGTTTCTAGAACAGGTGGCTGTGGATAGGGGCTTATGGATTAGCCGTAAAAAAACCCCAACTTACTATCCACATTCTGCATCCACAGGGTTTCGCTGACGTTGTTGATGTCCGTCACATAGGTGACGGGGAAGATCCATTTCATGTGCGGCGCCGCCTTGTGCTTGCCCTGGGGCGTGGGGGGCACTGTGCTGGGCATGTCGGTGGCATTCAGGGAGGTCTTGTTGTAGTTGTTGCCGTCGTAGGAGTCGTCGTGGATGGCTAGAAAGTCGGCGGGCCGGAAGGGGCGCTGTGATATGGAGACGCTGTTGCCCATTTTCGTGACGGTGAGGAGGGGGAAGCCGGGCTGGTGGGTCCACAGGGTCATCATGTCTTTGATGTTCTTCGACCCGTTGGCCTTTTTGGTGCAGATGGTCCAGAGATCCGTCGGTTCGGCGGTCTTGAAGCGGTTCACCTTGAGGAAGGAGCCCAGGCAGCCGCGGAAGCGATCCTCCCCGATGGCCGTGTGCAGCATCGAGAATATGGCCGCCGTCTTCTGGACAAAGAAGTCCTCGTTCTTGCCATCGTGACTGGTGCCGTTCATGATGCTGTCCCAGCCCTGGATGGCGTCGATGTCCAGCGCCGCCGTGGCCATCTTCAGCAGGTACATCTCCCTCAGGGGCCAGCTCTCCTGGAGCGGGGCGAGGGCATGGATGCCGAGGTACTGGATGAGCCCCTCCCACAGCCAGACGTCCTTGAGCACCTTGCGGGAGGTGATGCCGCCGAAGAACTGCCGCACCATGGCCTCGGCAATGCGCAGGGCACTGAACTGGTACTGCTCCGAAGTTATAGAGCTGGGATCCGTGAGGAAGGAGGTCTTGAGCGTGACCAGGCCCAGGGAGGAGATCATGTTGCGGTCCAGCGAGGGCAGTGCCACAAAGTCCACCTTGGTCAAGGGATAGCTAATGTCCAGCCACGTCTGCAGGTACTCCAGCACATCCCGCGATGTGTGGAGTATAAACGAGGAGCGCACCAGCAGATCCCGCGGCGCATAGAAGGTGTACGATGGCGCTCGCTTGATGGAGGAGCCCGTCGACTGCGACAAGGAGGTGAGATTCGTGGGCTTCCCGTTCCCATTGAGGCTCACGGGCAGGGCTGTCGTTGTGGTGGCCGCCGCTGCGATTTGGCTGAGATTCTGGCGCGGCGTGAGGTTCACGTTGAGCGAGTGCGTCAGGGCAGTGATGTTGCGGACGGGCGGGTTCTTGCTCTTAAGCTGCGTGTAGTTATTCAACTGCGCGGACTTCTTGCCACCGGCCCCCGTGCCGTAGGGAGCCGCTGTGGTGGGTATGTAGGCGGCCGAGGGCTGCAGGGATTCACGCTGGAAGTCGCTCACCACCCAAGCCACGGCATCGGCGGGCAAGGCAGGAGTCTCAATGAAGTCATCCCGAAGCTATAGGAAAATATCAAACAGTTATTTTCCTCAGGGTATTTTTTGGAAACTCACCAATCCCGTGCCCATGTAGAAGCCCACATCTTCGGTGGTGTGCACAATGGAGTTGGAGAGACCGATGTGGAAGCGATCGCGGAACACGGATATGCGGAAGGGGGCTCTCACATGCGGCTCATCGAAGCAGGGGAAGGCCCGTCGTGCTCCATTCGGTCGGAAGACAGTGGCAGCCAGTAATCTGTAAAATAAAGCGATAAGTTTGGACTCGAATTGTAAGAAATCTACTACTATACTATCGTATGGCATCGAAAAAATACTCTGACAAGGTTACGGTCATTTCTGATGAAAATTCCATGAACTTTAATCGTTTTCCTATCTCTAAAACTATCTGATTATGCTGAAAAGGTGTTGATGCGTAGATAGTATCTATATTTATGTCTACGCCAATTTGTATAGTGATATCTCTTTGGCTGTAAGAGCTATAGACAAAAGTTTTCGGAAGTGTAACGGCCCGAAACCCGCAGAAGTGATATCCCCCTTGGGATTCAATAGCCGTACCTTTCCACACCATTGGAGCTCTCGTACTGGTCCACATAGAAGCCCTCCGGTTCGGGATTCAGTTTCGAGTACCAGCGGAGGTTCAAGGTGTAATTGGACTTCTTCTTGAGCTTCTCCTTCACCTCGATGTAGAGCTGCTGGCGGGGCGGAAACTCCAGCACCTTGACAATCTTCAGGGCGTATCCCTTCGGTCCAGGGGTCACAATGGCCTGCAATGGCAAATGGAAGGAAAATAAAAGCAATCGATGGATGCACTCAAATCGCGAATCGGATGCTAATTGGCCTAATTGGATTGCTTTGCTTTGCTTTGCTTACCTTCTCGGTGACGTTGAGGTCCTGGATGTGCAGGACAATGAAATTGGTCTCCTTCTCAATGTGCAAATCGATGGTGACTTGTCCTGGAAATCGAGAGGAGGCGGAATGAATGTCAGACAATCGAATTATAATCATGGCAAAATTGCACTCTCGACTCTCACCTTTGACGTCCAACGTCGTCAGATTGGGATGGATGGTGACCATGTACCTGAGGGGTCGGGCACTGGTGGGCAGCATCTTCTCGAGCCAGGGGAAGGGCTCCCCGTTGGTGGCAATCGGATTGAAGGGCTGGGTGTTGTTCTCTTCATCCGTTTCATAGCCGGACACGGTTTTCGTCCCGCAGGAACAGTCTGCAAAAGGATAGCCAAAGCGCAAAATCATTACGGGTCCTCGATAAATCATCTTTCTCATCACCGATTCGGGGAATTCGTTTTGGGGGATTCGTGGCTAAGTATCTTAAAGCAAATTGCATTATACACAATCAACAGAGAGATAGAGAGACAGAGGGGTTTAAAGGGGGAAAAATCATCTAGGGGGGATCAAAGAAAAGCTAGCAGTAAATCAGTTATATAATTGGATTCGTTTCAAGTCATTAGCACATCTAAGGGGTGGAACAAAACTCAAGTTTGGGGTGTCACAAATGGAGTTTCTTTCTGGCTGAATGTCGCGAAATATGGGGGCTACGAGTCCGATCGAATCTTCAGTGGAAAATGAGAGGAGCACGATGAATCTCCATTCAAACACCAGTTGAATGCTTGAATGATTGGGCAAACTAATGAATCTAAACCATTATCAATTGGTATCAATCATAAGAAAATCATCATAAAAATCTACAACACGAACAGAGGTAATAATATTCATACAAAGCTCAAAATAAATTAAAGTAATTTGTATTTAATACAAAAATTAATTCCATCATATAATGTAACCAGATACATGTACATATATGAGGATATATGCGGTAATTTTTGAAGGGTTTATGGACACGAAAACTTAGAATTAATGATATTGCTATTGCTAATACTAAAAGATGTGTTCTTAAAGTGTGTTCTGTATGGAACGAATGGGTTCACCGGAAAAATATCGTCGTTCTCAAATGAAATTTTACAATTTCAGGCGACGACGACGATCCAAATCTATTTTATAAAATAGAGAGATATTTTTAATATATTCAACAGGTACCAACTTCATAGTTGGGGACACGAAAATCGTGTGATAAAAGAGATGTGACCAATACCTTTACCTTACCTTACCAACGACATGAAACAAACGTACAGTCGACATATATACAGCACTAAAGCTAGAATGTTCTAGTTTTCTAGTTCTAGTGGACATGGAATCCATAAAAAGGGCCGGGAAGGATTTCCCAAAAGTTTGAGACGTGGTTCGCAGTGGGGATATTGCTGCGTAAAAGTAGGATTGTTCGGTATGTTCTGATTCTCAAATAATATGATAATTATAAAGTTTCGCTATACAAAATGGATGAATGGAAGTGCTTATGTATATTTCCTCAAAAGGTAAAGGAAAAACATACCACACGTATATACAAATAGTGGAAAATTCCAGTCTTTTTGTATTCCGTTTCCTAATTCTATTTTATACTTTAATTACTAATAATTCTATAATATTATGTTCCCTGTTTTTGTATGGTTCTTTAATGAATTCAGCCACTTTATATGACATTTTAGAAACATAAACTACTTATGTTCGATGACTATGACGAGAGATGTAGAGTATGTACAATGTTTAATGTCCTGATCTTTTCTAGGAAGATTCCATCTAATGTAAAGATCATCTAGAGACCATACATACGTAAATGCATTACTTAAGAAACTAAGACAATAATAGGATAAGAACAGAACAGAACAGATAGTAAGGAAGGAACCAACAGATGATCAATGACATCAACATGCCGAAAAGGGTTATATAGAATGTCTTGATTAATTACCAGTTTAGAAGTATTCGGTTATTTGGCATAATTGTTACTCACATTTCAACCAATCAATCAAACAAGCATTTAAGAGAAATATTTCATATTTTTTTGTTCAAATATTCATATGTATACGATATATTCAAGAGCCGTTTCGTATACGGAAACGGAGGAGGAGAAACGGAAACAGAAACGTCAAATGGGAAAGAATGAAAGGAAACAAAACACAATACAGATATTTGTTTGCTTATAGATGGAGATATAGTAGATACGAGTATATATACGGTATAGATGAGGTATTGTATAGAGATGTACAGGAAGAGAAATATCAATACTCTAATTGTAGCGGAGGAAGCGAAAGACAACTTTGCACTTACTGGGGGACATGTTGATTGATAATTGAGTTCGAAAAGGGTTGGACCTGGCTTTTAACCCGGACATATGTCTGTGTACACAACCCCCACACGTGCATGCATCCACAGCCCCAGGCCCGACCCGTGGGGTAATGCAATTAGCCCCTCGATGCCCCATTAAGTATGCAACAGAAAGTTTGCATGTGTTTGCACTTTGCATAATTCTGCAATTGAATCCGGGACGACACCACACCACAGATGCAGGTCGAGGCCTACGGCGCTGTAACTTGGGTCGTCATACGATGCACCACCCCGAGAGTTACTGCCAGAGGTAAAGCCCTGTCTATTTATACCCGGAATGAAATGGATTCCGCCTTGGCCCCCCCACTTAATATGGTTAAAAGCATATTACATGCCACCAAAAGAGGCAAGGGCGAGGGCCCTGGAGTTGATTGGATGGCTGCTTTATGGTCCGCAGTGACCGCCACTACGAACGGAATTCAATTACCATTTATAGAGATTTATGATGCCGCAGCTCTTTTATGGAGCCACCGTTCGAACAGAAGAAAGTTTTATGGGTTTGTGGCTGGCATTACTTAATCGATATCTATAGAAAGTAGAGTTTGGCCAAGGTCTGCGGTGTGCTTTTACTCCTTTAATTTCCTATTCGATTGTTGGATGTTCTTCTATAGGAGCTTATCTTTTATTCTCGAGGTCTTTAATGGAACTATTTTTTTAATAATAAGGAGGACTTTTCCTGTGCTCTGTTAATCCTATTCTATCCTAGTCATATAGGTTTTTTTTATTCCACTTTCCCAGAAGTATGTTTTATAAAAGAAGTTGTACACAGGACCTGTCCTGACATAAAATAAGTTGAAAAATAAATTAAATTGTGAGATTTTTTCCTTGTCGACTCTTTCACCTTTGTGAAAATCATCCTCGGTAATCTTTTATTATAGTCACCTTTTCTATCTCTTTTTTTTTCATATTTGCAGAGCTATACAGGAGCTTCCACTAGAGCTCGTTCAATTACATTTTCCCCATCAGAACTGTCAAAATTTTCGTAATTCTTTCTTTCTTTGTATTCAGAAAAGCTCTCCCCTTGCAATCGACTACATATCCGTTGGCGCACAGTAGATACAAAAAAAATGGGGATAATCGAGCGACGGCAACGAGGATAAACCCCAACCTTCCTTTGTTTTGTTGCGGATGGAATGGAAATAAGTACGGAGGGAAAATGGTCGACAAAAAATAGGCAAGGAACAAAGGCAAAGAAATGCGATGTGGGTTGTGGGGGGTGTGGGAGGCGCAAGGGTAAATATGGACGTGGTTCAACCTACCGTTCGACGGTCCGGCGTAGGCAATGATGATGGCCGTCAGGAGTAGGGAGCCGAGCACGATCCCGGCCACCAGGAGAGCCCGACGCTGCGAGCAGACGGCGACTCCGGTGCGCGTCTGGCGGCCTCCACTCGATTCGCCACCTGTGGAAATGTAATTAAAAAAAACTGAATAAGTACTAGACAAAGAGTGGGTGTGGGATTACTTAAATATTCATTTAATGGAAATGGTTGCAATTGCAATTGCTGTCGCGGGGGACGACGGGACTGTACCCTAGCGTAGGAGCTTACCTGAGAGAAATGCACAGTCATCGAGGTCCGGATCATTTGTCATTTCGATGCGCTCGCGACGCCAAATCTTCGAGCCTCTACGGCCACCGCCGACGACCGAAATCTTAACGGGGCCGATCTCTCTTTGTCTTCCGGCCAATACGCACGCTTATTCGCCCGTGTCCGTAAACAAAATCGTGCTCAAAACCGGAAACAGTATCGGATCGGATCGGAACAAAATCAAACCGCAAACACACACCGCAAATAATTGTCAGCCTATTTGCTCTGGAAATGGGAAATCACGAACCAATTTTTATGACCAATTCAGGTGGAAACCAGAGACCAGAACCCAGAATCCGAACCCTTTGCCAGACCCATGCAGCAGCCACGTGCTCTTCATATTTTATTCAGGGGTCCAGGCCACAGGCACAGACATTTTCGCTGTGTGTTTTTTACACCCTTTAACCAATAAATCGAGTGCCAAAAAATGAAGCTCTACCCAGAAATATATACATATACATACATAATTTATGCCGTCATCTAGAGGGGGTCGGTCCTACGTCCCACGTCCCACGTCCTACCCCAACCTCTGTACTTGGCTGGCCCCGTTGGAGAGCATTTTCTACTTTCCGCTTTCCTTTTGGGCCTGGCCACCAGCCAGAAGCTGACGCCCTTCCGGTTTCGTCTAGTCAGACGTCCGCTCTCGTCTGGCACCCTGTCCGCCTCCGCCTTCGCCTCCACTTCCCCCCTTCTGAGAGATTGCAGACAGAGCCGCACCGCACTTTTCGCAATTTTCAATGTCGCATTGAATTAGTGAAAAGCGCTTTCAACGCCCAAAAATCAACCCCCCAAAATGGATAGCCATCCCTCTTTCTAGTACATCTTTCTCTCTCTCTCTCTCTCTCTCGCAGGCTCTGTGTTAGCCGGCTTTTGTATAGAATAGTAGGAGTAGGTATATCTGCATTTCTGTGTCTGCCTTTGACGAGCACTTGAGCCTGAAGTTTGTTTCGTGAAGCATCATTCAGACATAATTCGTGGTTAAGGTCTCTGGTACCAGGAAATGTGGGAATGAGCCACCAACTACGAGTAGATTTGAGGCACCTGCCAATCAGTAAATGGCAGATAAAGCACAGAATATGAATCAGCGGTTGCTATCTGACGCAGTGCCACTGATTGCAGTGCCCTATCTATAGACTCGTCGAGCAGTCACACGTAGAGGCCAAAATAACATATTGACTCTGCCCCAACTTCAGCAAATATTTAATACATATTTAGTTATTTATATATAATTATGTAATATTATTTATATACTTCCTCGATAAGTAGACTAGTCTGTAGCCTTTCCTAAAGGTACGTCATGCGGCAGCGGTCATTCGTTGCTAACATAGGACTATTGGCATTACAATTAGTTTGCTAATATATCTCGAGAGAGGTTTGAAAATAGCTCTGAGATCGGTCTAACAGACAGTATAGAGCTGACATCAGAATCACCAGAATCATCAGAATCAGCTATTTCATCACACCACCTCTATGTTACCACCTCTATATTACCACCTCTCTATTACTAGCTGAATAAAGACATACAAGTAGGATTCAATAAGAAGTTCAGCTAAATAAAAGATGTTACTTTTACTCTATTCGTACGTCCTTATTCCTATAGTAATATAGAGGTGGTTTGAGGAGATGTGAGTCCTCTACGTTAATAACCACGAGGATTCCGGCAAACTACTACCCTGCTAGAAGTAACGTCACAACACGACAGATCCCACAGTTTATATATCCATGGACAGAGTAATATAGAGTTAAGCAATCAAAAGAGAAGCCATTCAGCAAGTCAGAAAATGGAATGGAAGAAGTATTTAAAAGCCCAACATTCCAATATAATCTGATAATAATAAAATGCATAAAGTAAAATATAGCGTGAAAGCAAACACAAGAATCCGGCAAACCGTCGACGATGACGCGGTCGTCGGGAGCCATAACTGCCTTTTGACATAATCATTGGATCATTAAAATGATGTAAAAAGCTACGAACTAGAGTCTTGGCTCAGAGTTTTTTGGAGCAACACGCAAAGATTAAAAATTAGAAAATAATTGAATTGAATTCTAAAAATTAACTCCCTGCTTAGAATCCTCAAACCGAAAAGTAGACATGCCAAAAAATCAAAATGAGTTTTGGCTCTGTTTTGAACCGCTTTTTACCGTTGCCGACTGGCTTCATAGCGGGAAGATGGCGGTTGGTAACTACTAGGTTAGCAGGCAGTGCGAGCGAGAGGTGAAACACATCGTTCTGCCTCGCTCTAAGCAATTATTAATGTCAATTCCGGGATTAAAATCCAAGTTGAACAAGTAGGACGTTGTTTTAACATGATTGTATTGAAAAATATTATAGTATAGCGTGTTCTCTCTCTTTCTCTCTTTGTTGGCCTTCGTGACTGGTGCCAATGCAGCAACAGAGCCGCTCTATTCATTTTTTCCGTTCCCCTCTTACCAAATTGCGGTTACGGCACGCAAGACTTGTGCTAATGCATCTCACAATTCCCTTTTAATTACTTATGTACACATTTACATACTTGTATGTATGTATACCCTGCCTTTCAGAGTACATATGTGCATATCTCAATTTCGGATGAGCGGAAATTCAGTATTTGGGTCGTACTGGAATGCGAGATGAAGAAATGGAGCGGAAGTAAAAGCTCGGCAGTAATGCCGGAATTTCATGGTATTTCTATGTGTCCAAAATGGCTAAAAAGGAAAATAAATAAGAAACAAATTGGCTGAGGAATTTCGTCCCAAAAAGAAAAGTTATATCAGCGATGTATTAAGAATATCAGGAATATCAGGAAGCACTTCTTGAAGGGTATCAAACGCTTCGACCCAAATAGCTAGTGCTCTGTTCTTGTTTTTTTTCCAGCATTTATTTGTTTACATTCTCATTTTCTCATTCGTGGCATTGTTGTTGGCGGACAAGAAAAAAAAGCGCAGAAGGAGCTTAGAGCGGCATTGAGAGAGAGAGAGAGAGAGAGCGGATGTCATGGAAGTTTCCAAAAAGAGAGCCTCTCTCTCGCATTGAAATCAGTGTTTTGAAAATGTCAAAATGCAAAAAGCTCAACAGCGCGAATTTTCCTTTTTGATGCGTCAACTGCGTGTGTGTGTGTGGGTGTATGAGTGTGTGCGACTGTATAAGTGAATTTCCTGTTTTGTCTTATGCCGCGTTTTCTTCGCTCGCTCCGCGGCGGCAGCGGCAGCGGTACTTCTCTTTGTATGCGCGCATATATATGTCAATAGTGCGCTTTCCAGTCCCTCTTCTATGCTGCTTCTTCACTTCTCCCGCTCCTTTTCTCGCAGTGCCTGCTTACCCTCTTCTTTTTGCTTTTTTCACCGTTCAGCTGCTCCTTTTTTCCCCCTTTTCCCAGCTAGCTTTGACACTTGACTGAATTGCGGTTCTTTGGCTCTCAGCTGCATTCTCGCTTTCTCGCCAAATGGCGACAGGCAGGGGGCGACAGAGCAGAACCGTTCATTATTCCATTTCGCTTTTGTGGGCTCAATTAGTTCTGTTCCTGAGGCGACATTTGAGCACCGCTCTCTCCCTCTTCTGCTTGTTTCGTCTATTCTTCCGATTAGTGACTGTAACTGTAAATATGATGAGCTTGTTGCTGGCTTTGTTGGATCTGGCATTGGGTTCGTTTCATTTCATATTGGGAACGAGTTCGTATCGGAAATGACGTGGGTCCTTATATTCATTGATTTCAAAGAATAAATGTATGCGGTTTTTGGCACACTTTTCACACAAAAAAACTAATTGCTAATTACTTTTTATTTACAGCAATTGATTTGTACCGTTATTCACTTTTTTCTTTCTTTTCGGCAACTTCTTTCTTTCTCTTTCACTCTATAGACACGCACAGCAGCAGGAGCAGCAGCAGCAGAGGGTGGTGTTGAAGGATGGGGATATTGGGGATTTGGGGAAGCACGCGACGCATTCGTTTCGTAGTGTGTGTGAGTGTGTGTGTGTGAGTATGTGTGCTTTTTGCCGAATATTCCTTGCTGTTTCTTTCTTTCTTTCTGCCTTTCTTTCCGCCTTCTGTGTGTGGTGCTGTTCCCGTTTTGTCACGCGCTTTTTGTTGCGTTTGAGTGCGCGTACATTTTCCAACTGGATGCTGCCGCTGCTGCGAGCCGCCTGCAGAGCGTGTTGTCCTCCAAGGGCTCCAACCCTGAGAGAAACTGCGAGAGAGTGCAACCCTAATGGGTGTCCATGCGCATGTGTGCTTTCGCGCTCTCTCCTACTCTCTCGCCATTCTCTTCCTCTCTGAGTAAATTTTGCTCACCTGCAAAAATGAAAATGAAATTTCTATGGACCCCTCGCGTCTGCTCTTTGCCCCCCCTCCGCTCGCAGGCGATGCTTTGAAGAGGAGAAAGAGAAGAAACAACAGTGTGTTGTAGAGTGTTGCCAGGCAAACGAAAGCTAGCGGTAAATATTGCAACCCTTAAACAGCAGCAGCCCTGCCTCCAAACAGATATGTCTCCCCCGTCTCCCCCCACCTTCTAAAATGCAGTGTTGTTTATCATGTGTTTTTGGCCAAATAGTGTACGTGTACCATCCATGGCATTCGACTTGTTTGTGGAGTGGGATCACCATTAGAACAGTTCTCTTTTAAGGGATGGGATGGGCTCTCGGTTCTGTGCTTTAACATATCATTTCCGCTCATTTCATCTCCTCACCCGGCTCCAGCCTGCCCTTTGAGATTTACGATGCTTTGATGCTGATGATTCCTGTTCCTATTCCTATCCTGATGATTTGTGTTGCCTACTTCTGGGCAAGAGAGCGCCTCCCCGGGCTACTGCGAAAAACAATCAACAAATGGAGCACAAAGCCGCCGCTCAACCGAAATGGTAATTCGGTTTTCTTTAAGAACTTTTGCCGGCAAAACGAAATCTCATTTCGACTTCTTGAGTTTGAGTTTTCCTTTTCGTTTTTTTTTGCTCTGTAAATGCGACAAATTCAGCGGCAAGTCAAAGTTTTTCCTCGGATGGATACATATACACTTTGGCTGGTACTTTTGCAGGCAACAACACACCACCACAGGTCGGTGGCGGTGAAAATGGGGATGCTCTGCCTCCCCCAGCAACCCCCAGCCCCACCACCCCATTCAAGCGGCTTAACTCAATAAATTCTTCGTCACGTTAGTCTAAAGTTTTCCCTTCTGTCTGAATCGTGTTCATTAGGCAAAACCGCGCCCCATCAAACGCCTACTTTTTCGGCGAGATTAAAGCGTTGACAAATTTTGAATTCAATTTTTCGAGATTTCTATACCCTGTAGAGGATATGCTCGAAGGAATATCAATCCAGAAAGGTCTTCCTTTAAGAAGGAACAACGTTTCATCCCTTAGAATTTACTCTAGTTATGGTCTCAATGCCTAAACATTTCATAGAGCTATTCAACTGGAACGAAGTGGCAGAGAGACTCCAACAAACTTCTTGTACCCTGCCCCGGTCTGGGGGCAGAAATAAACTGCATACGGGGCACATTTCCACTGCCTTCACAGACAAAAGTCGATTCGATGCATACGATGATGTTGCCTCAATGTTGGGCTCGATTCTGGTTCGATTCGCTGCGTTTCCCTTTTCAATTGTGGCCTCCCAAACCAGACCAGACCAGACCTCGTGTTAACCAAGTTACTCAACAGCGTGCCCTGTGCTCTTGCCATTCGACACCCCTCTGCCCGCCAAGGGCCATGCCGACTATTGAGTATTTGCTGTCGCATGCAAATTTACTGCCCGCACTTGTGACTTGTCATGTGCCACACCAACCCCACTCGCCCCCACGCATCGCACGAGTATCTTGTATTGAACCCATATGTGTGGAATCGAAATGTGTGGAGAAAAACCCCCTGTAAGCCCCCACTCAGTGTCGCCCATAGCCTTGGGACCTTAACTGGTTGTACACACACCGAAGATGGCCACAAGTGTTTGCCGTCCGACAGACTTTTGGGGCAGGGAATGGGGGATGTAAATAGGATTGAGGGGGAGAATTTAACTGGGGCTTGGGCAGGGGCAATGCCGAATGCCGAATGCCCATCGAAATACGGTGGTTAAATAATCGCTGTTTATGAAACAATCAATAAATTTAAGCTGTTACTGCTGCAGCTCTTACTGCCCCTGCCACTGGAACTGCTGTGTGTGCTGCTGCCTCGTGTGGCCGTGGCAGGGTGCGATTGTGCCCCCCTTCCCTGGCCTGGTGGTGGCACTGATATGGGACTGGGGCGGGCAGTCGAACCTTGTAATTGCTCGTTTAAGGGCTTGTTCGATGCGGTCACTAAATGGCCCGAATGTGGCGAAAATCGAAATAATCACACAGCTAAAGTCGCTCTTTAAGCTTTATGGTATACAAAATTGTTAAAGTCAACAGACAAGAGGTGGGACGAACATCGAAAAACTATTACTGATCAAAAGTTGCAATTTAGCAGCTTTGAAAAGACCCCAAAATGTCGACCCAGTGCTCTTTAGATGGAACAAAGGTAAATCCAACCAAAAAGAAAAGATATGTTTGATATCCTTGAAGAGCAGTCAGTTCTTCATATATGTGGCGGTAATCAAAGGTGATTAAATTTGCCAGGATTCAGGAGTCAGCATCTGTAAGACGACCGTTTTGCAGCTAAGAACCAGGATCATATAGAGATATGAGCGTATGCTTCGATGTTTCTTGGGATATTCGAATGTCACACATCTGTATAGATACAATTAGTATTCGAACCAGGTGCCCCAAATCTCAGGAGTTTCTTTCTTCCTTGGAAATAAATCTGGAATAAGTCAACCATATCAATATCATTGAGAGCCCTCGTATCATTCCCACTCTCTGTTTGATATGGAAATGAGTTATATTTGGAGGAAGGAGGCATTTGAGGATATTTGCACACTCAATTTGAGGCATTTGCCATTGATTTAATTAATTGGCAGACCGTGTTCGAGGGCCACTCCTGGGCCCATTGCTGGGGCAAACAATGCAAATCGGAAAAAAAGTTCAGCTCGAGTGGTTAACCAGAGAGGGTTAAGGCTGTGCATAGGGGTTAAGCAATCGATGCCAGTATGAATGGCATTGGGATCAACTCAGGCGGATCAAAACCGAGTTGTTGGCGAACTAATTGTGCAGAAACCGAGCTCAGCAGAGCCCCCAGAGCTCGGGGACTGCCACAGCTTGGGGAAGGATAAGCTGGAATAAGGCTTAGGGGAGGTTGGATACCCTTACGAACGATACGAGGAGATGCATGAAGGGGCTTAAAGGTTTCTGAAAAGGTACTCGAACCCTTCTATACAGTTACCTGATCAGCTTTAAGATCGAATCCCAAAGCATTAGAACAGCTTCTGCGTTTAGGATACCATAATTATATCTCCTTTAGAGATGGCATGTCCTAGAGACCCCTTTTTCTGGGCAAGAGTAAAACCATAAAAACCAAATGTGGTCGTGGCTTGGCAGGCCCTCAAGTGCCTGGGCCCTCAACAAGTACCAGTAACAGTACCAGTGCCAGAATGAGTGCGAATGTTCCCAGCGAGTCGGCCCCTGGCAATATTTTCCATTTTCCATTTCCATTTAATTACGCGCCCAGTGGGAGGCTGGGTCTTTGGTTGGCTGGGAGGCTGTGGCTGCAGGGGAGATCCTTGGGTCCTTTGTAGTTGCATTTAATTGTGTTTTGCCTGCGCCATTTCGCAACAATAAATTGTTGCTCGCACTGACGTTTTGACGGGTTGACTTGGCCTGACTCGGGCCTCCCGACTCCGTTGCGCTTGTCAGTCAGAAATGTTGCCGTTTTCCATTTTCCATTTGCCATTCGCCATTTGTTTTCCGCCGCCTGCCAGCCTCATGCCTCATGCCTTCTTCCTGCCACATTCCGAAGCCTTTGCTTTACTTTTCTCTCCTTTCCGACTCTTCTGAGTTTTGAAGTTGCCTGACCCAAAAACACATTTCATTTCTATGTATCCTTTACTTTCACTCTTCCACATGGACACAGAGAGCGAGAGAGAGGGAGAGAGGGGGAGAGGGACAGGGATAGACTCCTGCCACTTCAATTGTTTCTTGTGGACCCATTTTATCTCGCTGATGCACTCCCGGATAGGCAGGCAGGAATTCTTTATTCGAGTCAAGCCCCCGCCTCAAGTGCTCAAGAGGGTGTGTGTGTGTCCCCAGCCCCATTCAGCCTGCAATCAACGCAACGCATCCTGCAATTATCAACGTCAGCAGCAACAGCAACAGCCACAGCCACAGCAGCCACCTCCTTGCTTAACCCTTAGACGGGTGGCGGCGGCAGCCCCAAGAATGTATAAACTTCTTTGGAGCTCAAAAGCAAAGTCTAAAGAACTCTGCTCTGCTGGATTCCAGCACATGTTTGCAGAACCCTTAGGGATTTCAGCACTTGTTGGCAGAGCACTGAGAGATTTCGCCACTTGTTGGATGGTTTATAAGAGTAGTGTTCTAAGAAAAACATTTCTTTGTGTTGTTTGCCATATTTAAACAAGAGAACTACAGGACTTAAACCATTTCAGATTACTCAATAATCTCATGGAATCCATCTTCAAAGGATGATTGCTTAATTGATTACAGCTGGATCCCAGGGAAACCCCAGATTCATTCCCCCTTCAAGCACATGCACATGTCAGATCATGTGCCTTCTCGAAGGGAGAGTGACCTGCACAAAGGTTAAACCACATTACGTCACAGGTAAACATCTCGTATCCACGTGGCAGCTGTGGCAGTTGTGGCAGTTGTGGCCCTGCTGCGGCTGTGTGGTGGTGAGGTGGAGTCAAGTGGTTACTCCACTTTATGCATCCTTAATTGCTTCGCTGATGCTGAGGCTGACACGAGCACACGTCCACGTCCTGTTCCCGTGACACTGATTTGCCGCCCCAAGGATGAGGAGGGGATTGTTGAGCCGCGGGGCCGAGAGTGGCGCCTTCTTGTGTCCCACTTTGGCCCACGGCATGCCCAAGTGGCAGCGATGTGTCGCCTTGATAAAGTCAACATGATTTGCATATGTTTGTGTTTAACGTGTCGCCAGATAGGTATATTGATAGCAAACCCGTACCCCCCGTCCCCTCGTTGACAGAGGGATGGAAAGGGGTGAGGATAAGACAGATTAATGTATGATTACGATGGATTTAGGGTTGTTAAAGTGGAACCAGCATTAAAAGCAGGTATTGGAATGACAGTTCTCTAGCTCTGAGATGGAACGTCTAATCAGTTGCATCTTTAAGATCTATAAATATAATACAGCACCCTTCCAGACCATGACTCACTCTCTATATATATATTTAATCGATCTCATCTCCCCAGACGAACCCTTCATTTGGCGCATATTATTACCGCAATTGAGGTTCCCCTCCTGGGGTGCCTTTCAGCCGAAAGAAACCCCAATTGAAAGCTCAAAATTCCAGAAATTGCTGACAGCTTAAAGAGCATGAGGAGACCGACCAACCACCGACCCCCCGTCAGCCTGGCTGCCTGCCTGTCCCTCCGTCCACCCGTCTGTGGCCTCTTTGCCATCTGGAGCAGGGCGCCGGTTCGGCGGAAAAAATTCAACCGACGTTGCTGCAGGCAATCCAAAGAAGAGATGTAAGAAAAACCAAATAAGAACATCAACAAGATAGTCGATATTAGGACTATGGGGATACCTGGTACTTCCATCAGAAGATAGCAAAATGCCTTAAGATTCCCTTTTCAATGGGAATTTATCCTTGCGTATAAATCAGTTCCAAAATATTGAAAGAACGGCTAGAAATTTAGATGAGTCGGTCCCAGAATTCAAGAACAATATAAACAGTTTTTGGCGAGGCGCAACATAAGTTGTTTTTGCTTTTTGGGACCGACATTTGCGCGTTCGCCAAAGACTATTTGTTACTTTTTTCGTGATATATGATGTACTTGTATTTTTGGCTGGATTTTTCGGACAGAAAAGTAGGTAAGTCCACCTATTAAATGCATCTAGCCTTCCACTTTCCAATTTCCAGGGTAAAAAACATCTCGAGAAATCTCCTGCCCAGACCAGGGGGCAGGCAAGCAAACACTAAGAGGTAGTGGTTGTGGCAGAGTGTAGGGACGTTTGCTGACATTCATTTACTTTGCGTTTGCCTGCGGTCTGGCTGTGCGGTCCAACGGGGCGTATGAGTAACCGCTTCCTTCGGGGTGGATTGCGAGGAGGAAGATGTCGGCGAAGACGAGTCGCATTTGTAATGCTTTTGTTTTGCATTTGGCGTAATTAAGAAAACAACTTGATGAATAAATCCCAGAGGGAGCCCTGCCTGCCAAGAATTGGCAGGGAAAAGGGAAAAAGGGAGTTTAAATTGCGCGGAGCGTCGGATTATGCACAAGTGCAATTATGCACTTTTCCTCGTGCTCGTGAGAGGGCTTTGATCATCTGAAGAGGTGTCCCCCGAGGCAATTGCAATGCAGTTGTATATAAGGACAATATAGGGACAAAGGATAGCTGTTAAGATGGAACACTTACCAAAGGTAACGCCATTCGTTTGCTTCTCCTTATCCTTGTCCTTCTCCTTGTCGCTCTTTTCGCCGCCCAACGGCTCCAGCTCGATGCCATCCGTGGTGGCAACTTTGTAATCCCTTTTCGACATGTTGCCACAACAGAAGCCACAACATAACATTCGACCAATTTTGTAGGCTTGCGGTTTAAGCGGCGCCGTCTTGGATGATTTCTCTGGTTACACTTCCTGGGGAATGGGTTATCGATGGACGGGGCTAGGACACTCCTCTTCGTTCCTTTCCTTTCCTGGCGGGGGATGGGGTTTCGATTTCGTCTAGAGATATGTTTATCCAAAAGTTGTCGTTACAAAAGGTTCTTCCAAATTATGGACTTCGAGTATACGAGTATATAGAATGTAGAAGTCTAGCAAGAGGTCGGTGAGTAGATTGTTGATTGTTTTTGTGTGTTTTGTTTCGTTTCGTTTTTTTTGATTAAAAATTGGTCCAGTTCCTGGTGTTTTACATATGTATGTATTTCGTTCTTGTGGTTCTTGTAGAGACTGTAAAGAGAAATATGCGGAAATAGTGAAATTTAAGTGTTTTCAATGTGTGTTAATGTCTTGGTATTGGTGCACTTTGAAAGCAATTAATGCCAAGAGCTTTCTTGTGTACGTGAGTCGTGTGCGTGTGAAAGCTCTTCAAAAAGCAGATGCAATTAAAGAGAGAGGAGATCTCATGATATAATTTATTCTATAGTTAAAAAATTTAATAAGAAATGCATTCAATAACATGGATACTTTTTTATATTCAATACTCTAGAAGGAAAGACTGAGGAGAGCATAAATTATAAGCGCCTTGAATGTGTGACAATGTCTTGGTATTAGTGAGCTTTCAACGCTATCCTTCTGAGGTAGCTCTCCTGTGTTCGTGTGGCCTCTACAGACTGTTGCAACAATCATGGAGAATCAATGCCGTGCCTGCTCCATTTAGCTGAACAAAAATTAATAAGAAATATTTGTCCTATTTGAAATACTGCCAACGCATTCAGAATTCTTGAAGTTATTGTTAGACAGCAACTTCCTGTGGCAGGAAAGCAGGATAGCACACAAAGGTACACACAAAGGCGAACAAGAAGCCCCGCCGCACAAGAGGAGGCTATATCTGTGTTTTCGCTCTGGCTGTGGCACGATGCAGACTGCAACTGATGCCAGTGCCACTTCTGGTCGTCTTTCTGGTCGGGTGTTGGGTGTTGGGTGTCGCTGCCAGAGGAGACATTGTGGAAGGCAAACAATACGAAAAACTTTAATAAAAGCACTCGCACTCGGACTCCAGGGCTGTCCCCTCTCTATCCTCTCCCCCGTTGCACTCCAGAGTGGGAGTGGTCTTTGTGGCAAGGCAAAAAAAGTGTAATAGAAGAAAAAAAGGGAGCAACAACAATGACAATGTCGTGGACTAAAAAGCATTCGATAGCCTGAGGGCCACGAATGCAAATGCACATCAAATGTGAAGGGGATCACCCATGTGGGCGCGGGTTGGGGGCTCAACAATAATTGCAAGAGGCAGCCGCCACAAAGCGCCAGAAGGAGGAGCCCTGGACAGGGAGCTCCCTGCCACATGCCCCGCTGTAAGAAAATATCGAAGAGGTAACCGAGAGCAGTTCAATGCACGACGACCAGAAGGAGAGCGAGAACCAGGCTGAGGATGAGGAATGGGTACCCAGACTCCCGAGCACTAGACCCAGTTAAATGGAGCACTGGAATACGCGGATGGGGATGCGAATCCGAGTCGCAGAGTGGTGGCTTGGCCACTCCATTTGATGGCAGCACTTGAAACAAAAGTCGAGGCGAGTACGGGTTCAGGGGCCAGCCAGGGCAATTGTGTTTGCTGTTGGTAAAACACACAACGTAATAAAGGAACTAGGAATTGGCAAATGGGAAATGGGAGCTGGACGGGCCATAAACCTTTCAGACAGTCCTACCATTAACCAACTTTGGTCCTGAACTGGCTGGGATCGGACTGGGGCCAAACTCGAAAATAAACATGCCGCAACAAAGTAAAGCATAATGGAGGCAAAACAAAGGGGAAAAAACACCAAAATGAATAGACCAAACAATGGAATACATATGTACGTCTGCAAGGGGAATTTTTTAGCTACGAATTGGACATACCCTGGCTTAGGATTGATTAGAGAAAAGAGAAAGGAGGGAAAGGAAAGGATTACTACTGAGGCGTATGCAGATGCAGGATCGAAAGAGGTACTTCATGAAAGCTAGTAAAATTAATCTGAAATACACAGATTGGAAGAACTTCAACTGTTGGGTCGAAACATCTGATATGGAAGAGTCCTTTCACAAAGATGTTGTGTATTCACCAGATGATTTCTTTCTGTTTTCTTTCCAGCATAATAAGGATCTGTGAGATTAACTATTATATGATATTACTATGTGGCAAACAACCTGCACAGACGCTTCACTCGTGCGCCAACCCCCGGCTCACTCGCTTGCGCCGATATGAGTACATTATCCGACGACGATGACACAAAACATTCTTCTATAATAGAAAGATAAGTTCTTCAATACACTCCAATCTGCAACTCTTCTTAATCAAACCCCAAGTACCTTCCAGAAAGCATCAACAATTTTCAGATACCCCTCTTCTATTATAGGGTATCAACTGCAGGGCTTGGGGGGCAAGTTTGTTTGTTTGCTCGGCCCATAAAGTGGTCGGGATTAATGGCAAAATGGCGTCAGTTTGTTTAGTGATTTTCTTCCATGTTGTTTTTTGTTCCTTGCTGCGCTCTCGTTGCATACAAAAAAAGAAACACATGAAACCAAGGAGGGCGCAGAAAAACGAGTGGACATTGTACATGTCCAGGGCCAGAGTCGGACAGGACAGAGGACAGGACAATGCAACCAAAAAACAGGCAACGAGGCATGTTAGCGTGGCATATAGCAGAAGAGGTGCATGCGCCTGTGTGTGTGTGTGTTGCATGTACATATTTGCTTGTGTGTGTGTGAATTGCGTATGCGACACGTGTGCAAATTGTGCCCCAAAGTGTCATTTGTTACGATTTACGTTACTTCCGGTCTGTCGCATCGTGGCTATAAATAGCAAGGCAAAGGGACCAGGGTCGAGATCGCGGAAAAAAATACTTGTACCTAGTAAAAAGTTGTGTACTTTTGTGCCTCATTCTGACTGTCAAAGTTATTTAATCATGGTGATAGGTAGAACTGGTATTATGTATAATTTCACCACATATCAGCTTTATAGCTACGGAATAGTGGATACCACAGTTTTTTTTTTCATAAACAGTTTAAAGATTTTTATCAGAACTGTACTGGTTCCACCTTCTGAATCCAAACAATATATATGATCACATAGCTTATTATATCAGGAAGTCCTGTCTTTTCCTTGAATAGTACCCTCTAAAGTATGTCCAAATAGTTCGTTTATGTTCCTTCCTTTTCTGCTATCCATTGTATGCACTTTTCTCGAACCGGATGCATTTGTACAGCTTTTGACCAGGGATGGGATGGTTGGGAAAGCTTTTAGGGGGAAATTGGCATTATTAATTACGATACATGCTACACGAATATGCATGCCAAATTGAAGGTCGTTCAGCAGGAGGCAAGCAGCAGGAGGCTGTAGGCTGGAGGAAGGGAGTGCGTGGGGGAGGCCAATCAACATGCTGCAGCATTCGATTGCTGACAGAGCAATCAGAGCAGAATCGAGTGCCCTTCGAGTCCCATTTGGAGCAAATCCCTTAACTAGTTATGCCTTTGCCTGGCAGCCAGGCAGCCAGCCAAGGCCATTAGCCTGTGAGGGTTGGGCATGGACGGGGGGTGGATGAGTGGGTGGCAAGGTGGCAAGGTGGCTGGTAGGTGGTGTGCGTACATTGAGGCACATTTTTGCAGGTGTCACGTTTTATTTTTAGCACCAGCCTGGGCAGGCAGTAAAGGGTCTCTGGTCTCGTCTCTTTGCGAGTAGTTCTGTTCGATCTGCCTGCTCATAAGCAGGACATAGATATCCTGCACAGCCGTCCTTTAATATTTAATGCCAACAATCAGCCTGAATAAGTGATGAACACATGTACCGCCACGGCCAAAGGGCGCAGCAGGACACAAAGAGTACTCGCAGTCGGAGGTAGAGTTAGAGTTGTGACAGGAGCTGGACTTGGATGTGGAGGAGGAGGAGCCTCTGCCGCTTTGTTTGCTGTTGGTTTTTGTGTCTGGCGCACGGCAATTAACTTGTTTAAGCCACCAAGTAAACATGGCCAACACATTTGTCAGAGTCACTGTCAATGTCAGCGGGTGGGCAGGCAGTAGGAGGAACAGAAATAGGATATTTACAGTAGGTACAGTATGCTTTACCTATAACAATCGACACAATGCCTGCCTGGGAGAGTATCCTTCGCTTATTTTGACAGTTTTAGGCGCCAAATATGCAATATAGTATATGCACATATACTCTCGTTCCGTATACTATATTTATATATGATATGGAGAATGGGGGGCACACGACACGACACTTTTATTTGGGGGGAAATTCACTTGATTTTTTTCACGGATTTTCACACACAAACATTGACGGTATGGAGGGGGCGAGAGCGGGGGTCGGGCAAACAAATTGGAAAACGAAACAATGCTTCAATAACAATAAGTTTCATACGATTGAAAATGATATTTTTGGTTTCTCTGAAGGCTGGCACAAGCGCGAACAAAAGGCGTCCATCAAGCACGAAGGATAAACTCTTTCTGATTGAAAAGGAAACGACGAGTCGGAAAATCCACTGGCAGCTGACTAAAATCAAAGAGAGAGCTTTTCTCTCTAGAGAGAGAGAAAGAGAGAGAGAGAGAGAGCTTTGCATTTGCTCCTCTCTCTGAAGAAGTTCCTTTGGTCCTGTGTCAGAATTTTTGCAGCGAAATTCCATGGGAAGCTGCACAAGGATAAGGGAGAGCCCAACAGAGAGAGAGAGAGAAAAGCCGGCAGAATGAGGCAACTATTCCAAACACCCCAACACCCCCAACTCCTATCCACACGAAACCCACCCCAAGTGCCACCCCCCGCAAATATGAAAGCCCAACAACAGCATCCGCTCTAGCCTGTCCGAGATCTGGCGTATATGCTAGATAAACAAGGTATTGTATTGGGGGTGTATAATGGCTGCTGGAGGGTTTCTTTTTTTGGAAAGTTTTGCTCTACTTGGGGAGATGCTCTTCCGAGAGTTGGAAAAAGTCTGTTAACTATTTGCTCTATATGCATATAATAGCCTTTACAATTTGATGTCAGACTTGTACATTTTAATTTTTTACCATAACTAAAAAATAGAATATAAATAACTAATATAAATTGAATTCATTGGAACAAATTATAAATTATTTTGAGAAAAACCTTCGGCACGATAAATACAAAAACAATACAATTTTTAGGTTTTCAATTGCAGATCAATTATCTCGTTGCCTTCCATATCCTGGTCTTTGGGCGTATCCTCGGAATCCAGTAGTTCGCCATCAAAGCTGTTTTTTTTATTATTTATACAAATTCAGACGTTTTGCTGATATTTAGGCATTCGATTTACTTACAATAACTTCACCAGGTGGACATCGCAGTCAAGTTCGTCGGCACATTTTCGATATAATACTTTGAAAGTGTCCTTCTTCTTCATGGCTATCACCAGGGGCCGCTTGAACATAGCCCCTTGAACTTTCAACTGAAACTTGTTCGCCTTCTTTAACAAAACGGAGGGCACAGTATCCTGCTTGTAGGTGTTATTCGACTTCAGTGCTCGACCCTCTGCAAAGACAATGAAACTCATATGGGTTATACATTCGGATGCATTAAATTAAAGCAGCACTCACTTAGAGTGTGAAACTTCATAAGACCAATGCTGTGGGGCGTATCGGTGGGCTCTACAAGGCTGTCGTACTTGTCAATCACAACATCATCCACATCTACATTATTTCGCTCGGCCACCTCCTTGAACATGTGCACAAAACGCCGATGCAGCCGCAATTTGTAATTTTGAATCTCTCCAAACCTAAGGAAAGAAAAAACTCACATGTTTAAGAAAGAACTAAAACAATTTCTATCTGACAATCCTACCAGGACAAAGCAATATCCATGGGTGGATTCTCTGATTCAGCAGGTGGCTCCTCCACTGGTGCAGAGCCCCCGGCCTCGTCATCAGAGTCAAGATTCACCTACGGCGAAATAACTATAATAATTGATTCTATATATATATTGGAGGTAGATCTCTTACAAAACCCTCGACACGCGGAGCCACACTCGATGCCAAGTCAATGCTATCCAGAACGGTTGATCGCGCTGCTAGCTCTGCCAACTCTTTCCGATTGCTGGGCCTTGGTTGGGCAACGTTATTCCCCAAAGATTCTGAAATGGAGTTTGCCGACACAGCGGAAATCGATTGGACTTTGTTCCTTTTGGCCCGGGATTTCCTTTTAGGCGGCGATGGCTGCTTGGGCACAGGTTTCTCAACTATGCCCAGCGAGGAGCGGGTACGTCTGGACACCGGCTCTTGTTCTTTCTCTTTAGACTTCTTTTGCTCCATCTCTAACATCAGCTTGGAGACGGGGGAGAGCGAACGGGACGTCTCTTCTGTCTGCCCGCCCGTTGCAACCTTCGCCAAGGGCTTGTCATCTTTCTCCAAACTCTTCTTGTTGTTGCGGGCCTTTCCCTTGGTCTTTGCTTCGTCTGTGTCCTTTATTTTGGGTACTTTTCTGGTTTTCGTGGTAGTGCGATCAAGCAGCATATCTATCTCATTGGACAACGAGTCATTGGACGGATTGTAAACCTCCTTGGGAATTTCTAGACAAGAGGGAAACAATTGTTGAATCAATCCATCGAATTATATGCATTCCAGTTGTGTTACCTTTAAAGGGAGCATCATTTCTCAGAGAGCTGAATATATCGCAATCGTCGTCCGACATTTCGGTGTGAAAATACTTTAGAAACTATATTAAATCTACAATTTTAGTAGGACGCCGACTGCTTTGATTTTCCCTCAATTTTGTTGCCTCAACAACAAAAAATCGAACTTAGCCCACTTCGCCCCCCTCTCTTTAAATAGTTCAACGACTTGACGCAAATGGCGGAAAATTTTACTGATTGTAAATTCTTCTAATAGATCCAAGCCATCTTTCCTCTGAAGTTAAAAAAAAAAACAAAATATATTTCACCTGAACTGCGATAAAGCTATTCAATTTTCATTATTTTCGGTGGGATATTCAAAAATCCCCTTGGCTTACAATGGGTTAATCGTTATCCGTCAAGGATTGTAAACCATATTACTTGATTTTGATATTCCGTCGCGCATAACTAACAAACTAGAACCGTCAGCTCTGAACTCATAATTTTATCCGATTGATAATCAAATTTCCTACAAGACTGGTTAATTTCAAAGCTCTTATTTCTTTGGATTCTTTATAAAATAATGGTTTTGCAAAAAAGGTCAACCAAAAAAAATCAGTTCGGACATCGATAGTATCGAATGAATTCGATTGCTCGTTCACTGTCAGCGTTGCCACTCTATCTGCCACTGTCAGCTGTTCGGCCCGAATAGTGCTAGAAAACGCCACACAGTTTTTCATTACATTGCAAAGTCGGGAAAAAAAAGAAATAGGAAACATACAAATTTCAATGTACTTAAAGATATAGCAGAGTCGCCCCAAGCCGCCTCGCTACAGGAGGCCCATTTTTGTGTGTGTGTTTCGTTTGCTCGTGCTCGTTTGTGTCCTTGTGTTTGGTTTTTGGTGTTTTAGTACCTATGCAAATAACCATTGACGAAGCTGCTTGCGTGCCATTTTTTTGTTGGGTCTAAAAAAGTTGTCTGGCGCAAGAGAGCAGAAGCGAAAAGAAAAGTGAATAAATCCGGGAGCCAGCAGCAGCTCGGTTTGGTCCTCTCGGCAATGACGTCCACAAACAATCTGGTCGATGTTGTGCGTCACTATCAGCGGAGCATCGAGAAGCATGGCGAGGACGAGAAGAGGGTAAGTGTTAGAGTGTGTGTGTGTGTGTTGTTTGTGCCGATACATACCCCTTGATTATTGGCAGTCGTCGCGTCGAGCAGATGCTTGTACACCTGGTGCCGTGCCTTTCGTTTTCTTGCGAAATTTCACGAGATTTACAGTCCCCTGCCGCATGGGCTTAGACCCAAAGGGTTTAATCTAACCTCTAAGCTGCTATAATTATATTTTCTACCCGATCTCGAACACAGCTCATGCACTGCATCACAAAGCTGTTCAATTTGCCCATCAAATTCGAGCACCTGCAGGAGACAGGCATCGGGAAGACGGTGAATGCCCTGCGAAAATTCAACGGCGAGGTTGGAGTGGCCGCCCGCACTCTAGTCACAAGATGGAAGGCCATGGTGGCCGCTGAGGAGGAGCCCGCCGAGCCAACGCCATCGGCAATAGGAACTACTAGCCACGAGGAGGATTCGGGCAAATCGAATGGGCGAAGGTCCAGTGAGGATGAGCCGGAGCTGGAGTATAAAGGCAGCAATTCATCCAGCGGCGGCGAGGACGGACACAGCAGCAGCAAGCGAAAGTCCGGGCACGACGACAGCAGCTCCAAGAACAAGTCTGAGAGGAGCAGCAGCAGTAGGCATCACTCGAAGAGCTCAAAGTCGGACAAAGAATCGGACAAGAAACACAAGAGCAGCCGCCATGATAGGTCCAGGGATAAGGACAAGGATAAGGAACGAGAGAGCCGCAAGGAGTCCAAGGAGCACAGGGACAAGAAATCGAATGGCGAACACAAGACTAAGGACTCGTCCTCCCCAAACAAGTCAAGCAGCAGCAGCAGCCACAGAAGCAGCACTAGCCAACACACCAGCAAGGCCGAGAGTCACAAAAGCGACAAAGAACACCGCAAATCAAAGCATGAAAAGAGCATCAAAGAGGTAAAGTATTAATCTATCGAATACTTTTACATGTAGTCCTACTTTCTATGTGTATTTCAGGATAAACCTCAGCACATCGATCAAAAGACGTCGAAGGAGAAATCGGATGTACACAAATCATCTTCCTCATCGTCCAAATCATCAAAATCATCCAAATCATCCAAGCGACACCGCAGCCCCCAGCGGCAGGAAGAGGAGCTCGCCCACAAGCCCAAAATAGCGAAAAACACAACGACCAAAGAGGCAACCGGTCAAGAGGACTCCGTGGATGGCTTCGATTCCAGCATGGGAGCCAATTTCGATGACGTTCTCGGCATGCTTAACATGCCCATGAGCAGCAGCAAGAAGAACAGCAGCAGCAGAGCGAAGCATGTGGCCAAGCCACATACAGCAGCCTCCACATCCTCCACAGCAACATCATCAACGGCCCCATCAGCAGCAGCAGCTGTGGCGCCATCCTTCAGGGAGGCTACCTCCAGCAGCAGCCGAGCTGTCACAACCAAAGTAAATTGAAAAAAAAACGCGAAAAAGATCCAACCATTGATAATCCAAGAAATGCTATCCCCTAAGAAACCCGAACTACTGGCCTCCACCGCGAAGCTGGAGCCTCTGGATCCGAGCATTGCCCTCGAGCTGCCTACCATTTCGAACAACTACAAACCCTTGCCCCTAAATCAGACAGTCATGGATGTGGTATTCAACCATGGAGGAGGCACCCACAAGCCCTCAGCCGCCCGCTACTTCAACGAGTCTGAGGCTCTGGCCGCTGGCATTTCCTCAAAGACAATGCGGTGGGTACTTCAAGTTTTTTTTACCAATTAAGTGAACCTTTTGATTAACTTTTGGTTGAACGGCAGCACTAAGATCTACTCAGGTGTGAGGACTGGCCAAATCCTGCAGGTGGCCTCACTTTTTGATCTGTGTACGCGAGTCCTCCAGAAGAACATCGATGGTAAGAATGAATGTGTAGTTTGGGTTTTCTGAATTAAAGAAAAGAAATATTAAATTTGAGGTTAACCTAGAAGGATGATTTATTTTTGCACTAAAAAATAAACTTTCTAGTCAGTTTTGCTCTAATAATTGTACGCTTTAAAGAGTTTTAAAAGACATTTGCACATACGTTACCCATCAAAAGTCTGGGTGCACAGATTTTCACTTAACCAACAAACTTACCACGTGGTAACCCGCAACATAACCTCTAATTTTAAGCACGTGGTAATCAGAATACTTTTTCTTTCTTTTTGTTGAATGTGCGTGAATACGTGAATTGACTGTTCTGTTTATCAATTAATAGTAATTACTAACAAGTTTTTATTTTTAATTGCATAACATAGCCTCTTTTGCTGACAAAAAAGTCTCATATCGCATATTGCTGCTGGTTGCTAACTTTCTTTTTGTTTGGCAGCCTTGGAGTACACCGGTGGGGTGCCTTTTGAAGTGCTTCGACCTGTTCTGGAGCGGGCAACACCCCAGCAACTGTTAAACTTCGAGGAGTACAATCCGTATCTAATGGACGACAGCGATGTCCTATGGCAGATGCATGTGACGCGCAACTGTCGCAGCCAGCGGCGTGAGGAGATGGAGACGTGGCGAGAAATGTACTTGGTACGCATTGCCGCTCCATGCTCTGAAAACTTTGTATCTACACGGTATTTTCTCCCTTGCAGCGCTGTCAAGAGGAGAAGGATCGCAAGCTCAGCATACTCGCGGAGAGCATCAAGGCCTCGCAGAGGATTAGCGAGGCTCCTGTGCGCAAAACTCAGTTGGCATTCGTGGACTCGATGGTGAAGCCACCGCGCAGCGTTCAACGCAAGCAGGAGCAGTACGGCACCAGGGGCAAACTGATAGCTACGCCAGCCGCACGAGTGGCGGCACTCTCCAGCGTGACGCCCAATGCCGCCAAGGTGGGCGATGCCCGACTGCGCGTACTGGGCGCAGGTCGTGACACGGCGCAAATAGGTAAGCCAATTAAAGAATCTGATCTGTTTCTCATTGACTTAATTCGTTTACTTTTCCCCCAGCTGTGGCTCCGATGCGACCCAAGAAGGCTCCTCTTATGGCCAAGACCTTGCAGTTTATGCGCGGTCGCCACAAGAGATAGGGGGAGGGAAATTAAGGGGCAGTCAATAGAATGTTATATGCGTTTACTCGTTATAGTTACAATCAATCTTATACTCAACAAAACCACAAAAGCACCTACGAACTGTATCGCAGCGGCTGCAGTCGGACCTCTGGCCAGCTCGTTCCCTTTAGAAAGGGAAGAGTGTTGCCCAAAACGCGCTGAGAGATCCCATTGCGGCGGCCCACATCAATCGGTACCGCTCTGCTTATTATTTATTCATGTTCTATCCCCATAACCCACATATTCATTCTATTTTACTAGAGTTTTTAAGTCCTTAGCGATTGTAAGTCAGCGTTTTTTGTTGGAGAGATTGAATTATGTTCAGGTTGGATCTTTCTAAACTCAATTACCAATTTAGATTTAAATGCATTCGAGAATTAAGTTCCAAATTTCATTTGTCCCAGAGGGCTGTGCGAGTGTCGAAAGTCAAGGAGAGGTAGTGGTTCCAGGCAGATTGCATGTACATATAGTATATACATATGTTATTCCCACATAATCGAAATTTATAAATCTATTGCTATAATCAAAGGCGTTTTATTCCACTAGTAAGCCAAGGCAGCAGCCGTAGGAACCAGTAATCAGTAGCTCAATAGACGACAACTGCAGCTGCACTGCAGAGCAGAGCCTTGTTTTGATCTGAGGAGTCGATCGATCACACGAATTGTTAATATAATGGGATATACATATAATAGTAGGTATATAGAATACACCACCCCCAGCAGAGACAGAGAAAAACCAATTGTTGCACACAGACACACAGAATAGTAACAGTAATATTATACAAACTTATTACAAATAAATTATTTTCAAGCATAAACACATTGGAACTGGAAATTCATTCGTTCTCTAATCTCTATTCTCCATCGATTAAGCGCCAATGCAGTAGAGCGTTTTGCTCTTCCCGTAAAACACGTCGACCAGACGCTGGCAGGAACTATTCATGGCGAACAGACGATTCGATGTGCCCGATAGGTAAGAGGTCGATGATGTGGAGCATCCTCCACTGCTGTTGTCGCTGGTGTGTGGGAGAAAATAAATTAAAAACACGTTCTAAAACGGAAATGAAACCATCTCGAACCCACCTCATGGGAGAGAGCTTCTTGATGTCCCAGAGCCTCAGACTGCCATCGCTGCAGGTCGTGGCCAAATGCTGATTGTGTGGACTCCAAGCCAAAGAGCTAACCGGTGACGGATGATCCTTAAGCTCGCTCAGCTGTGCCCCGGCAGCCAGATCGAATATGCGCACCTTGGCCTCCTCCCCGGCGGCGGCCAGCATTTTGCCATCGGGACTGAAGGCCAGGTTTGTCACTGCCTGGCGGCAATCTGTAAACACACGCATCAGCTTACCGCTGGTGGCGCACCACAGACGGACCGAGTGATCTGCGGATCCACTGGCCAAGTAGCTGCCATTCGGATGAAAGGCAACACACTGTAATAAATCAGAACTTTAGGCTTATTTATACAAGACTAGAGTGCTCTTTATGGCTTGCCTCCACGTCCTGCGTGTGGCCTGCATAGATGATGAGCGCATGCTCGCGCTCCAGGGACCACAGGCGGGCGCTCAAATCCTTGGACCCTGTGACCACATACTGGCCCACGGGGCTCTCGTCCATGCACCAAATGGGATAGTTGTGGCTGCGGTATATGGCGGCGCAGTGCAGGTTGTGGGCCCGCCAGCAGCGCATGGTGGCGTCCTTCGAAACGCTATACAGGAGCGGATAGTGGGCTGAGAATCGCACGTCGGTGACGCCTCTGGTATGGCCACGCAGCTGCAAGCCGCCATACTCGTTGCTGTGCAAAAACATGATGCTCAGAAATTATACGTTTCGCTTATGGAAAAGGAGATGCACTTACAATGAATTATCTGCATATTTCAGACGTTCAGCCCTGCTGCGTTCCCTACGCTCTTCCTCGGTGCAATCACGACTCTTCTCGCTGCTTTCCGGCTCGCCCTGCTCCTCCTCCTCGTTGTAGTCGCAATTGTTTAGTTCCCAGGGACACTGCGTTTGCGGATAGCGTCTGTAGAAGCTCTTGCCCCGGCAACTATGCTGATTGAGCTGCCACAGCTGAACGGAGGAGTTGTCGAAGCCCGCCACCATGTGGCACTCGCTGGCATCCACATGGGCTGCGGTGAGGCCACGCGTTCGCTCGCTTATCTTTAGGAAACGCGGGAGTTCGATCTGAGCCTTGAGTACTTGCGATGTGCAGGACTTAAGGGTTTCCAGACAGCCATCTACATTGAGCTGGGACCTGGCGGCCTCCGTGAATTCGGCGCCGTCCGGGTCCTTCTTGATGTCGTTCTCCAACTTGATGATTGGGTCCTCGGCAGGCCTCTTTCTGCTGTTTTTCTCTGCGATGGACTTGCCCGGCTTCTGCTCACTCCGAATACTGAAAGTGCCGGTGGTGCCGTCTTCCACATCCTCCGCATCGACGTCGTCTGTTAGGCCCATCAGATGATCCTCGCTAAAGACTCGCTGCTCGTTCTCCACGATTTGCACATGCACCCAGGTGTACAGCAGGTTCATGACGAGTACATGACCACGTCGCTGCAGATAGCCACAGATCTTGTCCACCACCTGAGATGTGGTGTGCAGCTCGTACTTGGAGGAGCGAAAGTGGGTCACAGTGTCGTCTGCCTCGGCAGTTTCCAGCTTAATGCAGCCACTGAGTATCTGCAGCAGGTTCATGAAGTAGTCCAGCTCCGTGTCGCCGGTGTCCTGCGCCTCCCGCGCAAACCGTATGTGAAAGGTGGAATCCGCCGAGGTGCAGCCATTGATCTTGGTGGGCATGGGGGCGTCGTAGAGCTCCACGGGGGCCACCAGGTGCGCATACTTTCGCAGCAGTTCGCCGGCGCCCTTGGCTTCCCGCGCTTTCAGCAGATCCAGGTAAAAGTGGCACAGCATGGGCCCGTAGAAACGCTTCATCTCGATTCGCAGCGGCTCAGGCTGGGCCTCCACGAACTGCGAGAAGCGTCCGAACTGCTGGTCCACCATGTGCTGGTTGTTGGTGATCACCTGGACGTTCGAGTAGGTGAAACTGTTGCCGCCATGCAGGTCCGTCTCCAGCATTTTGCTTACGGCAAACTGATTCTTGTTCTGCAGCAGGAGAAAGTCCGAGCGGCGGAACCGTTCATTGCTCTGTAGGGAAGGATGCGATTAGTATATTGATTTGCGGGGCACCAACACTCCTTACCACATAGTTTTTCTGCTTCAGCAGCAGTCCTACGGCGCAGCGCAGCAAATCGTTCTTTGAGGATTTTTTGGTTACTGTCGTTTTTATGCCGGCAGCACCAGTGTAGATCGGCGAAGAGGCGTGTGTGTGGTTATTATTGTTGTTATTGTTGTTGTTGCTGTTGGCACTGGGCAAACTCATAGTTGAGCAGTCGACGCGAAGAACCCTGATCCTGTCCTGCAACTCACGCAAGCATCAGTGTTGCGTGCAATGACAGTCGCTTCCGTTGACTACTGGAGCTTCCTCTACTCGATTGTTGGCATTGAAAATGTAAGTTGACTTATATTCTTTGCTCTTTTCGTTGTTTCCAATTAATTTGTTTGCTGCTCCGGTTTATTTGGGCCGCTAAAATTAATAATTTTTTTGACTATGCAGTTGCATAGTGATGGTAGGTGAATATATCGATATCGATATATCGATAACGATTTGAAAAATTTGATTGCAAAATTAATGTGTTTTGGTTTGCTCATCGTGATGATCTGTTTTCTTCTTCTTTCTTTTTCTGTTGTATTATCTTTTTTTGTGAGTTTGTTGCTGGTCTGAAAATGTCGCTGTGAAAATTGCAAGAAATCTTGGCATAGTAAAGATGACACGAACGTACGCCGATATAACATATATCAATGAATTTATGGCTATCGATTGCTAAACAGCAACAGCTGTTCGAATTGTTATTGTTTTATTGGGTGTTATTTATTCCTCCTCCCGCTCCCGCTTTCGAATTTTCTTTGTTTTGCTTTTATTTCATTTCGGTGCGCGTTTCTGACTGGACTGGTATTATAAAACAGTACTTGTACTTGTTATAGCCAACATGAGCAGCACATCGAAGTTTGTGAGCGAATTCTGTGATATTATCGACTCCTATGGCGGGCGTGATAAGGTAAATAAAGAACAATCAAACACCAAAATCCATTAACAATTAATTGGCCGCACCACCTGTTTTGTTTACCTATTACTCAAGAGCGTGTGTTTGGCTAAAACTAAAACAAATATAGAAACTGCATCGTGGCATTGTGACAGGGTCCATTGAAGGGGCCTGGCTCTGACTTGACCCTGAACCAACAGGTTTTTCAGCTCTTGGCTGGGGTTTTTGAGAGGTTTCGACGAGGAAGTCTCATTTTTGGACCTTGCCTTACTTCTTGCATTTGGCAATGGCTTCGATACGCATGGTTCGACCCGGCTTATCAGCTCTGGCAATACTCACTAGCGTAGCGTCGTCGGCGACTGACTTAAGATAATATAATGCTGAATACTATAGCCGGCAAGCAGTTAACCCGCTGCCAGATAAAGAAGATTATACGCTGCGAGAGAAAGGTTTGTCCACTTTCATATTAGCCATGTAATGGGCCAACAAGGGTGACATTCGATGACCTATAAATGCCATAGAACAAACCCCATTCCCATTGATTTCAAAGCAAATATCTTACAATATTAATAGCCATTCGCAATCGAGTAAACATTGAAGCCGCATCATCAGTGCAGGAGGAGGACTCTACTCCACTCCCCTGGCTCCAGTCTAGTGGCAGCATTTACGCAAGATGCTTGTGGCATTCGTGGTGTTCTTTTTATCGCTGATGGTTTTTTATCTGTTTGTGACAACAAAACAATTTCACAAATAGCAATGGTAAAGGGGGATCGAGGGAGAGAGTCCGTAAAAGGGGTCAAGTGAGTGCAAACAGAGACACGGGTTCTCGCTTGAATCGAATGGAATTGGATACACAGCTGTACCCCGACACTGAGTAAATAGTAGTATATTAATGTCTCTCTCTTTCTCTCTTTTTACAGGTGATGAAAGCGCTCTGCTACAGCGCCAAACTGGTGGCTGGCTACCATGCTAAAAGGAATCCCGATTTGGCTAAGCGATATGCCACGGCCAGCTCGAAGATATCTGGAGCCAGAGCCACCCTGCGTCTGATCGATGACATTCCCATGATACAGTACGCCCTCGAGTATGGCTTGGGAGAGAATGAGCCGGATCGCGTTATGGCTGTGCTGGGGGTGACGGCCAATATTGTGGACCTGCTGTACTATCCCATCGAGAAGGTCTGCTGGCTGGCCGAGCACAAGATTGTGGATGTGAAGAATGCGGACAGATGGGACAACGTAAACTCTATATTCTGGGTGCTCTCCGTTTACCTCAACCTAATGCGGTACACTATTGACGAACTCCAGCCAAAAAAACGACCAAACTATTGATTTATCTTCCAGAACAATGCGTAACTTCTCCCTGAATCAGGAAAAACTGAGCTGCAATCCGAAGCTAAGCGAGTAAGTAATCATCCCAGAGATGCACAAATGATTGCCGCCACTGATGACCCTTCCCTTCCCTACCCACAGCATTGATGCCACTGTCTTGGCCAAGCATCGCCTAGAGCTGGTGTCTATTGCTCGCATATCCCTGGACTTTGTGCACGCTGTCAGCACCCTGCCCGGTGGCTACCTTTGGGGCGGCAAGCTCACCACCTTCCAGGTGGGGGCGATAGGCACCCTATCCGCCGGCCTAGGCATCTATCAGATCTTTGCCAAGAGAAGACTGAACAAGTAGTTGCCGCCGCTCGCCTTTTTGTACTCGTACTTTTGTTGATTGAAAGTTTTAAACTAGTCGTTAGATGTTTTTGTACGTTAGCAAATTAAGTGTAAAGTCGGCAACAAGTGTCTAGCACGTAAGATCATTGGGAAGCACAAAATACACGCTGAAAAATTGAGAATAGACTGACTGGGATTCTTGGTCTGTGTGTCCTTTATTATCTGTTACTTCATTTTATTGTGTGTTTGCTGTTAGGTTCCGATACATGTCATGTATGTAGTACAGTATATGTATGCTCTCTTTTCTGTTTTAGTGTGCCTTTAGCATGCCAGCTTTTGCTGGCTTAACTTAATGTACAGGCTGTCTCCCTCCGGCTTCGCTTCAGCTTCATTAATATTGTCGTCGCCCTGCCGAGACGAGGTTTCATTACATGAAATATTCATAATAATAATAATAATAATGTTTGTGTTTTTGTTTCATTTATACGATTTGTCAGTTTAGCAGTCATTGTATACAATGTTCTTCCCTAGGCATATTTAAAATACTCATATGTCTGATATTATACTCGTTATGCATGGGGTTTATAACTTGGTTTGTTGTTAGATTTAGATTTAGATTACATGAGGCACCCACCGATCGTCCGATCGACCTGCCCCCTGCTCCTGGTCAGGCTTTGGGCTATGGTTTAAAATAACATTTCGTTAGTAAATATATATATATATCTAATTTATGCCGCATAATTATTAACAATTGGTATTACTTTTATCATTATCTTTCGGGCTCTCTGCTTTGCTCTGCTTCATGGGTAAGCTCTTTAGATGTATGAAATATTAATGGGGAGACCTGTATTATAGCCCCATCCCGTATTAGCGCGTATCATTAAAATTCTCGTTAGTCTGATATAAATAGAGATATTTTTGTTGTTGTTGTTGTGGATTTGTTAATTCTTCAATAATATACCTAGCTACAGGAGTTGTACGGTTATGCATTTATTATTGTTAATATTTGTAGTATTATTTATTCCCCCTTTCGTTCTATTTCTTTTTTGCATTTCGTATACAAAAAAAAGCCTCAAAAAATGTTCAACTTTGTTCCATTTGCTTTTTTGTAGCTGTTGTCTTAGTGTGTGTGTGTATCTAGGTGAATGACTGAATGAGTGTATGGGTGTGTGTATTTGTTATAACCATAATGCAATTTGAACTTTTGCTCATAACAATATATAGGTAATAGGTTTTAGTACATAAATAGGTATACAATATATATATATAACTATGTATATGATGTATTTATGTATGTATATTGCATATACTAGGTATGTACGTATGTGTATGTCTTGCTTTTCTGTATATATATATACTATATGTATACTATAATATAGGTATATGTATATTTATACTTATCGGAAGCTATTTAAAATGGCACTGCAGTAATTTTTTGTTTGTTTATATTCCTATATAAGGTGGGAAAATCAATTAGTTGGGTCGTCGCCCCTGACACCACCCCTTGGCGAGCACCCTTATCTAGGGGGCGACCCTCTGGGCGACGACGACGACCCCGTACTAAATATTCTTCTAAATCCTCTTCTGATTCTGCCTGCTATAACAACAGTGTATACTTATACGGATTCAAACGCACAGATTCGTATTCGTATTGGTATCGTCTCTCTTGGTTGTTCTTCAAGTATTACTAAAATATATTCATATATTTATGTATGTATGCTGTGTGTGTATATATACTATATTGTATGTGGTATTTGATTACTTGTATTGCATTAAAAGCTTAGTATTCCGTTCTGAAGTTTCTGTATGTCGATATTATACTATATATACTCTTATTCCTCGGATTTCTTTTCATTTCATTTGTGTATATATAATATACTCGTATATAGGTTGTATAATAGTCTTTTTAAAAACCGTTCTTATTGCATTCTTATCCTTATCGCCTAGCTGTAACACATTTGCCGAGCAAATACCGTGTGCTACTGTTTAAAATTCAATTTGCAAAGTTTTTGCATTTATGTTCCCCCAAAATGTGTCTCACATGTTCGCTTGTGTGGTTTTTTTTTGTCTCTTGTGTGTATCTGTGTTTGTGTGTGTATGCGGGTGTCTTTGAATACCAGATGATCAATCATCAATCGGTAATACGATAGTAAAAATATCCGCTATATATAGTATAAGGGCATCGATTAGTATAGAGAGCTGTAGTTTTAGTATAGAGTACGGTATAGGTTACAGTATAGTTAATGCGTGTGAGAGTGTTAGTGTGTGTGCGTGTGTGTTTGTGTAGGTAGAGATATCGGCATAAGATTAGAGATATTCCTTCCATCGGATTTTCGGATTCTTTCACCTTGAGCTTACAAAAAAAATGTATTTACTCGTAGAAGGAGGCTTAAATTTAATGGGTGTATAGTAGGTAAGCGGATGACTTGTGTCTGTAAAATATACATATATATATATATATCTGTCCTATATAGTATTTGTTGGATTGTTAATTAAGGTTTTATTGTTGTCTAATTTCGCTTTGCATAATATCCTTAATTATTTCATTTTTACTTTTACTTTGCTAAAATTTAATATTATCGGTTTTGCGTGGGAAGCGTTCGATTTTGGTTCCTTTACATTTCGTTTAAATATTAATTTGTCTTTTTTCTTGTGTGTGTGTGTGTGTTTTATTGATACATGAAGTTTCTTACTTTTCTTTTTCGTTTGAAATAAAACGTCTTCCTTTTTAAATTAGATGGAAAGCCAGTGCGAAAAAGTTTAAAATGTTTGTAGATTAAATTTAAAATTCTCGTTTTTTGTTTCTTTTGTTTTTTGTTTGTTTGTTTAGCTTGTAAAAGCGTTAAAAACTTTAAAGTAAAACTGATTTAACATACGATCGATCGAGATTGAGTGCGCCAATTGCTTCTGGCCGAAATAGCCTTAAAATGTTCCATTAAAAGTTGTTCCTTTTCTTCTTTGGTGAGTAAAAAGTATCGTAAATTTAGATAGATATTTAAAATTGTTTCACGAATATGTATGCAAGTGTTCGAGTTTCGAGTGTGTGTGTGAGTGTGTGATTGTTGCCTGTATGTTTTTGTATGTTGTATCTGAAAATTCAAAGCTTGAGCTAAAAACACGTCACATCCAATAGATGATTGGGTATGTTTGAATAAAAAGAGGCTAAAAAATGTAATTTAAAAAGAATCCATCCATCCAATGAGCGAGGGGCAACTACTGACCGAAGCTACCCCTCCAAGGTAAGTCTTACAATTATTAATAATTCAGCTAAAGCACCATTTTATCTTTACAGTTTGTCTAGCTTAAGTATTACAGGGTATTTGTGATTCATTCAACTTTCAGATTTAAAATATATACTATAAACCATTCTTCAGTTTTATCCTTCATTATATATATTGTAGGTATTGTGTATTGTATATAGGTTAAGGTTAATTCCAGCGAAATGTTCAACTCTTTTCTGTCCACCGCCATCGCCACCGCCCTGATATCCTGATTTACAAACTATTCGTATGATCTATAGCTAGGTGTAGGTGTAGATGTAGATGTAGGCTTTTGGTATATATGTAGAATATACTTGCATCGTAGTACAATAGAATGTAAACTGCATTTAAAAGTAGTCAATAAGCTTTTGTTTTTGATTTGTGGTTGGCATTAAAGCGATTTAAGTGGGTGATTTGCTTGGGATTGGCTCCTTAATCCATTCTCCTTAATCCTTAGTCCTTAATCGTTCCTTATCCTTATCGAAGGCATTATACATTATGTATAGTATGTTGTCTTGTGTGTATGTGTGTTTATTGTATATAGATAGGTATTTATTTATGGGGTAAATGGTTAGTAACAATGCACTTGTCTAGCATTCATTTCGTTCCTTATGTTTTGGGTTTATTGCTCTTATACACTCTTTGGCTTGCATCGGGATCTCTGTGGGTCGATCCCTAGAGGCAAAGGAAACTAAGACTTTTTGTAGGTAGAGGCGCTACAACAGAAACCGTTACACTAAGAGGCATCCATGGTTACCCTAGACCCGCATTCCATTCTTCATAATCCTACAATTTTCTCCTCGTATTTGTTAATTAAAAATTGCTCATCTCTTTGCAAATCGATATATTAAAAACTAAACAAATTTAACTATTCTGCAGAGCAGCAGTCGCTCAACATTCGCTCTTTTTGGTATTAATATAATATAATTATTTGGTTTCATGTATGTTTTTTTTTTCTACCATAAAATCCCTGTAGGTTCTTCTTAATGCATGTCGTGTCGTGTCGTATCGTATCGTGTGTGGAGTGTATGGTGTCTTGAAATAATGCTAAAATCAATTAAGGCCTAGAGTAGAGTCTAGAGTGCATGGCGTGCTTTCGTTAAAATTCGACAGAGAACAGCATCCGCTGACAGCTGTCAGTCCAGAGTACGTACAGTCACCGCGCTGTGTGACAGTCGCCAGACACCAGTGTTTAGTTTCGTTCAGTTTTTTTTTTTCGTGATAAAGTAATTTGATTGTTTTTATGCTTAAATTCGTTTGAATTTAACTTTTGATATTACGACTAGTATGTTTCTTTCTTTCTTCTTGATTTTCGGGGATTCTTAGGAATTCTTAGGAAGCTGGGAAAGCTTTGAAAAGGTTAGTGTTAAGATGGTTAGGCTGGGCGTAAATGTGTGCTAAATGAAAAATAGAAAATCAAAGTGTTGGAAAAGGCAATATTGTGTTATATATTTGTTTTAGATTTGTGAATACGTGTGTTTGTGTGTGATCTTTTCGTTTTGTTTTTTTCTAATAGAAGAGTACAAAAAAATGAATTAAATTAAAGCATTGTTAAGTACAATATGTATGTAAGATTAGTGTGTGTTTGTTTCGTGGCTACATACGTGATGTGTGTATAGGTATATAGATAATAAGTGGTTAAAGCACTGGAGATCCTTTCTCAAAATACATGAAAAATAATGTAAGACATAGAGATAGTAAGCTTATAGCGCCATGATATGTGGCGCTCTAAAACTGGAACAGCCAAAAAAGCCAAAAGCAAGATAATGATATTCTTAAAGTTCCCTTAAAACAAAGTTCAACAATCGATCAGGCATCGCGCGTAATTGTTTGTGTGTGTTTGTGTGCTTAAAACTAATTCAAAATAACAAAAAAAAAACTGAACAAAAAAATCTCGTAAATCAAAAAAACTCAAGTGTAACAAAAAATTCAATAAATGACAGAAATGGGGGTGTTTGAGGGGTGGGCAAAAGGTAAATGAATTTACAATTTTTAAAAATGCTTCTAAAAATTGAAATTCCCTGATAGATTAACGCTCAACGGACAGTCCATAAATATATATATATTGGATATATGTATGGGCCTTGGCTATGTAAAAAGAAACCACATAAAATTCCTCAATAATAGCGCAAAAAAAAAAAAATAAACAATAACAAAAAAGAGATTCTCCAATCTCGCGGGCGGGCGGGAAGCTAGTCCTGATTCTCGATCCAGCCTCCGCGCCCTCTCTTGTTAGCTTAAAATTAGACAATTACCAAATATAGAATAGGTTTAGAACAGCTTTCTTAGCCAAAAAGTAACAATTATAGTGTTGTGGCTAGATTGATGTTATGATGGGTAAATGAAATCGCTCATTTCATCGCTCAAGCATCGATTGATCCAAATGCTGTTTGATATGTAAGCATGATTATCAAAGAAATAGTACAAAAAGTAGTAGTGTGTGTAGAGTGAGTGTCTGTGTCTTGTTTGGGGGTGTGTTTGGGTGTCCAAAGAGGGGGACACTAAGGGACCTTAAGCCTTAAGATTTAAGGGGGATATCAACGCGTATAATCGTATACTTCATACCTCGTAACGTTGTTCTACATATATATATTTATACACATCAATAAAACTCTGTATCTCTGTCTGTGTCGTTTGCAATGATAGTGTGTCGGCCATAATGTCCGGGAGTGCGCTGTTCTCTGCTTGCGATCTACGCTCAACGCTGTATCGGTAGCACGTTAAAACGGTACGCTTAAAAGATGGGAGGATGTCTTTAGATCGCCTGGTGTTGCTGCTGTTGCTGGAGCTGCTGCTGCTGGAAGTTGTACAACGAAGTGGCCGTAGCATTGGCGGCGGCTCCAGCATTGCCCAGCAGCCCATAGCCTCCTCCTCCGGACTGCGACTGCTGCGAGTGCGACTGATGAAGATTGCCATGATGATTGACCTGGTGATGCTTCTGCTGCTGGTGGAGGTTGTGGTGGCTCTGGTTGTGATGCAGCTGTTGATGATGATGATGGTGGTTATGTTGCTGCTGCGGCATCTTGTGCTCTGTATTGCTGTTGCTGTGATTGGAGGAAGCCAGCGAGACTGTCGACGAGGCGGGGCCAATGCCCACCAGAGCCTGCGACTTGGAGTTGCGCGTCAAGGGCTTGTGGTTCTTCACAATGTCACAGCTGTGCTGCCATTGCCAGCAACTGCGACAAAAGTAGCTGCAAAAAGAGTTCTTTTTAGTGTGATTCTGTATACAATCTCCGAATGAAGCACTCACCGGAAGCAGGAGAGCTCCCGACAATAGTAGGGGCCATGCTGCACGCCGCATATCGAGCACAAGGCATCCTCCAAGTACGGATCCACCTGCACCTTCTTGGTGAACTTCGTGGTGCGTATCTCGATGAAGGCGGCCGAAACGGCCTTCATGTAGGAGCGAAAGTTGCTGAAAGTCACGCGTCCCGACCCAATCGGATACTTGTACTTGTCCGTGTCGATGCCCGCGTACAGCACCCCATCGAAGAGATCGTCCATGATTTTGCCCAGGCCCTCGGCCGTCAGTTTTCCATGTAGGGCGCCCACGAAAACGGTCTTTGTGGGGTCCAACTTCTGGGAGCTAGAGCGCACAAAATTCGAGTCGGCTATGATCCAGGGAATGACCTCAACCTGCGAAACGTAAAACAGAAATTGAAGACGAGTCTGGGTATCTAGATGGTTTCCACTCACATCCTTGGACTTGATGCGACGCGATGAGATCTTAAAGTAGTAGTTGCTGCCGCTGTGCGCATCGTCCATTTGGACCACGCAGGCCGACAGCAAGGCCTTCACCTGTTTGTCCGACTCAAAGATGATGTAGACATAGCCTTTGGGCTGTGCAGCCTGCTGCTCCTTGCCAGGCCATTCCACTCTGCACAGAATAAACAGAGAAATTAAGACCCATCGAAGGGGGAAATGGTTGTTCTTGTCCTCACTTGATAGAGCCGAATGGCTTGAATATCTGAATGAGCGACTGTTCACTGATGTCCCAGGGTATGCCGCCCAGGAAGACCTTTGGGGAATAGTTGAGCATTCGGTGCGATCGTGGCGGCAACTGTCCGCTCCAGGTGCAGGTGGCATCGTACAGGGCCGCGGAGCTCCTATGGAACTTGGCCACGCGATCCAGATGCCCATCGTTGGTACTGCCGCCGTCCTGCCCCGTGAGGTTGGGCCCAAATCCATTCGCCGCTCCTCCGAGATTGGTCAGGCTGCTGGCTGCATTGGTCGCAGCAGGAATGTTCCCGGCATAGCTCTGCAGCAGCTGACTGAGCAGCGGCATCTGCTGCGTCTGTGCCTGCAGCAGCTTCAGCGTGTTGATGCGCTGCAGGTTCTGCAGTTTTGCCAGCTCCATGTCCACGCTGGTAAAGTTATCCAATCCGCACTGATTGAGATCTCCGTTCAGGTCGAAATTGTGCTGGCTCCCATTGCCGGACAGCTGCTGCTCGTAGTTCCTGTTCAGGTTCGCGTACTGCTGCTGCAGCTGCTGCTGGACCTGCTGTTGCTGGTGTAGCTGCTGCTGCTGCTGGTGGTGCTGCTGCTGCTGCATGGTTGCCAGTCGGCTGCTATTCACAGACAGCAGGTTCTGAAAGAATCAGACAAATGAGAACAGATTCGATTGCCCTTAGAATTTTGAGACACCCACAATCATGTCCAGTAGATTGGTTTCATTGATCGACTGGTTGCTGTTCTGGCTCTCGGGCGTGTTGGAGCGCGTGGAGGCATTCTGGAGGTTCAGTCCCAGGCCGCTGCCTGAGAAGCCCTGCGGCTCCTGGCGCTGCTGCTGGTAGAGCATGTTGATCGAGTCGGTTGACAGGCCGTTGCCGCTGGAGGAATTGCTGCTGTCGCTGCAGGGGCAGCAAAGAAAGAAGGAAGCACAGGCTCAAGGTTAGTTCCAGAATATATTCCACACGAGATATTGTAGAAGGCGGGTGCAGTTGTGGTGCAGTGCCGCTTACGAGTATAGCATTACCTGACCAAAGGTGAACTGTGAAAGGAGCGATTGTAAATAGATGAAGGCGTACTTGGCGATAAAGGTGCAGAGCAATCGAAGCTGATGTTTGTTCTTTGGAAAGCCTTAAGTGGGTTACTTTGTGCAACATTTTCAAACTATTGTTTAATTGTTATTGTTTTTCGCCAATTCCAACCAACAATTCAGACATATAAAAAAGATAAAGAATATGGAAATCAAATAAATTAAAAATGAGGAAAGGAAACGGTCAAATGGTCAAACGGTAAACAGTTAAACGGTTCAAGTTATCTTCGTCTCAAGAACGAAGCCGAAATACCCTGGCAAGAGAGATACTAATACCCCGCCAATAGTCCAATTCTTCGAATCAACCTTATAAGCTGTACAATGTTCCCATAAGCAAACAGACCCATGCGGCTAATGGAACGGTGATGTAATACCCCTGTAAAACGATTGTTTCATGGAAGCCATAGGATAAAGGATCTAGATGTTCGATTTTATATAAATAGCCATATTTGAAATCATTTAATTTTTATTTGTTGCAAAATATACAGAATTACTAAAGATTCCTACACTACAAATGGTCTATCGTCATGTATTTTCTATGGTATAGCGACTTTGAGGCCAAATCTTGCAAAATTTACATAAAAGCAGACAAAACTATACACGGAATAATTGGATTTAAGATGATTCTTGATTTTTGAATCGAAATTTTAACATTTTCTGCCAGCATTCTCTGATATCCCAAAAAAAAGCATTCAGAATTTCTTCCTTTCTTCCATTTCAATCCTAATATTTGGCCTAGTCGATGGCAAAGTTGTAATGCTCTCTGCAAGGGTATTTTAGACAAGACATAGACGAACACACACAGAGACAGAGAGAGGTAGAGAGAGAGAAAGATATACAAAGGGAGCGAGATATAGAGGGACACAGAGAGCGATATATAAAGAGGGGGGAAGACAGACACACAGGGGGAATGGGTTACAATATGTAGATACAAGCAAAAAGTTACTGGAAATCGGTGCAAATTGAGTGCAATTATTAGAAAAAGGGTTTGAGCCTCCTAAAGAGAGAACACTCGCAAAAGTTCAGGCATCAATCGATTGGATTCGATACTATTCGTGTCGAATCAGAGGAACATTGGCCAAAGATTTACCTGAAAGTAGTCGAAATTCGACTTGGTGGTGCCTGGCGAGGCCGAGGATTGCGTGGAGCTGGGCGTCAGGGGGGAGTAGATGGCCGCATTGGCCGACAGTTGGACACCAACGCCAACGCCCACACCATCGCCAGAGGCGGCGGCAACGGCAGTAGTAGCGGCATTCAGACGATTCGTGCTGCCACTGCTGATGCCGTTGTCTCCGCTGCTCTGGTTCTGGTTCAGGGTCTGGTTTTGATTCTGTTTCTGATTGCTGGCTTGGGCAGTGGCCAATCCTCCGCCTCCTCCTCCTCCGTCTAAGGCTCCCGCTCCTGTGCCTGCAACCAATCCCATTCCAGCTCCCACTCCGCTTCCAGTTCCTCCAGTTGTGGTGCTGCAAAGTCCCAGTAGATCGCTGAGTGTGATGGGATCTGGAAAGAGTATGCAGAATGCCGATGCAGTGTATGGTCAACAATTATCTACAAGTTTGCGCAGGGCCTCGATAAATCAAAAACTATTGCCTCCTCAAGCACTTTGCAAATATTCAAAAACTGCTAATAAATTAAGCGTAAATATGTGTTGGCTCCTTCGATGGTCGCTCGATGGTTGGGTCCTTTCGTTTTTGGCATTTTGGCAGGACCCCCAAACTTACTGCAGTCCTTGCTATTGCTATTTGTGTTGCTGTTGCTGTTGCTGCTGCTGCCTCCGCTGCTGTCGTGACTGCTGCTTTTGGAAGCCAAGTTCTGGTCCCCATCTCCGGCCGCCATCATGCCAAGGTCCTCCTCAATGATGATACTGCTGTTGTTGCCTCCAGTATTTCTGATGCTGCTGCTGATGTTGCTGCTGCTGCAGTCGCTGCTGCTGTTGATGTCGCTACTGACGATGTTACAGTCCCCCGAACTGCTGCTGCTGCTGGTGGGGCAGCCTGTCTCCTCGCTGCTTGGTATAAAGTCTCCAACATCGTCGACGAACGGCGACTGGTGAACGAACGAGTGGCGGTCCAGCGTGGGCTCCATCAATGGCTGCTGTCTGATGAACAGCTCCTCGATGCCCCCCATACCCGCGACTCCTTTTCGCGGACGTGAACACCGGGAACCGATTTTCGGGTGTGCTCCGACCTCCACAGGGCGATCTTTCTGGCAGACTCAGACTTGTGTGTGGCACGTGTGTCGTGGTGTGTGTGTGTGTGTGTGTGTGGCACGGCACTTGTGCGGGTGTGTGTGTGTGTGTGTGTACGAGAGACAAATTTGGTGGATTTTATATTTAAAATTTTTTGGTGGCTACTTTAAAATTTATTCTTTGCGCTTCCGCCGTTTGATCGGAGGATAATAATTTGTAACCAAAATTGTAACGCGGATGCAAATTTGAAATGACTTGAAATACAAACAAAAAATATCTTCTTTACAACAATAACGATATATACTAAATAAATGTTGAAAATGTTTTGTGTGTGCCGGCTCCTAAAAGTAAAAAACGATTGAGCTCTCTTTTATATATCCCATATACATACACGACTGACTGACAGGAAAACGAAAGTTATAGGAGTTTCCCCCCCTCCACATATGTACAGATTTTCAGATACACGAAAATGATCTTTGAAGCATGGGTTTTTTACTCATTTCATCATAGAGTCTACATATTTAATTCGTGCAAATGTATGCCACACATCCAATAGGACAGGACTCTCGTGGGCCTCGACAAGAACGTATCGATTGGTTTTTACTAGAGTACAGAATGGGTACTTCTTTCCGCCTGCAGGAGCACATCGATCTAAGGTTAGGCTCGGCGGCAGATCTCCTCATAGTGGCTCTCATTTTCGACGTCAAGGGATGGTGCCCTCAGGCTCAGGTTCCAGGGGAGCTATGAAAGCTAAATCTTCGTTGGGATGGATTGGATGCAGGCTGTTTAAAGGCAGAGGCGTCTTGACAGGTTCTCCAGGGCAACTGAAACACTTGGAAACGCTTCCCTTCGGCATTTTGGGACGTAATGCCAAGTATGATGGGGCTTGTTAGCCTGGCCGCCTATTAGCCAATGTCCCGAGATGGAGCGGATGGCTGCGCTTTTTTTCGAGCTTGCAGGAAATCGCCCTACAGTTCTCCGTAGCATTCGAGATCGTATGGGTCCCTAATTTACCAATAAATTGATTTACGAACCCATTTTCTAGTTAAACAAAATGTTTTCGATTGAGTTGTTTCCATTGCTAATTGAAGACCGAAAGACCATTGATGATTGGAGTTTCCCTTTTTCTTCCAAAATACATTATCATTTTCAATACTTACGTTCCTTTTTCTGCTCTGGAAAATGGTTTTGTAAAGAAATTAAATACCTTTCGGCTTACAAGAGTGCAAATCTTAGTTTAAATCTTCTAAATCACACTGAAAACCCCTAGAAAATATATGTTAGAACTGACGGAAAATATCGTGTCGTACCGTTTATGAATGATATCAGTCCATCGTCGGTGCTTCGTCTGCCCAGCAGATCGTGTGGCTGTAGCTGCTGCTGTTGCTGCTTCAGTTGTTGCTGTTGCTTCTGGTGGTGTTGCAGCTGCAGCTGTTGCTGCTGTTGATGCTGCTGCTGTTGGTGGTGTTCGAGCAGAGAGTTGATCGTCGAGTGCTTTTGCAGCAGGTCCGCGGAACCGGACTCAAGGCCGCTCAAGGCGCGCATGTTGCCACTGTCCCTAGTTCCAGAAGAGCAGTCGGGTGTGTCGTACTGGAAGGAGAAACGGAAAACGAGAAGCGTGAGAGGCTGGGGCCAAAGGATGACATCGGAGCAAGAGATTTCAACTGTAATTGTAATAAAAACGGGCGCCAGTTGGAGAAACTTTTATTGTCTCTCGGCAGAGACATCGAGGCTTCGTCCTTGTGTGGGGGTGAGGGAGGCTGCAGGTGCACACAACAGAAAGTGCCTCAGTGGCTGCCTGCTTCTGCAACTAATGAATCGTTTATCTTTCACATTTCTTGCCACATGCCAGGGCCAGAGTCAGAGCCAGAACGAGAAGCATGCCGATGCGGATGCAACAACGTAGAAAGTTGGCAAGGCAACCGCAGGAGGAGAGCCACAAGAAGACAGACAGGGGGACAGGACAGACAGCACCCACCGCAACAGCAGCACCAGCAACAGCAGAAGAGTGCTGGCCGCCTGGCATCCTCCTGTTCCTGCTGGCATCCTCGTCCTGCTCCTCCTCGACAGAAGCACCTCTCGAGCGCCCGGGCGCAATTAAAAGCGCATCAAGTGTCAGTGGAGCACACTTAAAAATGCCAAATTAGTGCAAATATTGTTATCAGGCACTCGCCAACGCCAAACAATTTAGCGCAAAATGGCGTACAACTCATTACCGACCGACGACCGACGACCGAGGGGGGATTAATGCGGCAAACGAACACGGAATCGAAGGGAAACGGCAAAGGACGAAGGACAAGCAGCAGAACCCTGATGAATGCCAGACATGATGAGCTGCAAAAGTGTGGCCGGAGTGCCAGGGGGTGGGTAAAAGCCAAGCCATGGCAACAAGTAACCATAATGGTAAGCCATGAGTAGCGGCAGGGGGGAATAAATGGAGGAGTCGTGCTCCAGTCACCTACTATCAAAGGGTTCCGGGAATAACAGCGCAAGGATTACGTTCTGCCGCAAGAAGGTGTCTGTTTGTGGGAAACAATGATTATTTAATGGTTATTTTAACACTGTTTCTATGATTCTAAACTTGGGGATATTACGAGAATTTTTGTGGCACTGAGACGCACTAGCTAATGATCGCAAAGAGAATGAGAATCGAGAAAAAGCAATTACATTGCTGATCCACTGCTTGTTGGACTGCTCTCAAATTCAGAAAGTCTACTCACCACTGATCTTAACCTGTTAGAGCACGATGAAATTATACAAGGTGGTCCGGCCCTCTTTTCGGGTCTTATTTCGCTCAATACGACTCGTTTGCTTGTTGCAAGTGGGGTTATGTTACGGATATATATACAATATACAATGTACAAATACACAACAAAACATGCTCCATATATCTATCTGTGTTTCCGCTCTCACATAAAAAATGGCATCAAGACGCTCTCAGTTGTAAGACCCAAAAAAAAAGTTGGCGGACCACCTTCGAGATTTCATCGTGTGATAAAGACTTTATTTTGCCAAAGAAAACGCATACAAATCGAGTTTAAAGATTAAATTACCTTCACCTATGGGCAATTTTTCAGGCAGGCACAGGTTCTGATTTAATTTAGCATTCCGTTTTTGTTTTTCCAAATTGTTTCCGTGTTCTCCTGTCCTGTTAAGCGCACAATTTAGTGTAAAATCTTCTGCTATATCTATCTCTGCCTCAGTTTTTATTTATTTATTGATATCATACCTGGCGTGTATTAAACTGTCGTGGGATTTTAGTACACAATTTTCATTTAATTTCTCTTTAAAGTTATTTTTATTTGATTTTTTTGAAGATGTCGTCTGCCCAAGCAACCAAAAACTGCATTACGTTGAAGGGATCCGCACAGATTATCGTGGACTACTTAAAGTACGGAATCCATTCGATTTTGTTCCAACGGGGAGTTTACCCGTCAGATAAGTTCGAGGCCACCCAACAATATGGCTTGACCATTCTAATGTCCAAGGACCCAAGGATTACCACGTTCCTCCAGAACGTCCTCAGCCAGACCGAAGAGTGGCTCTCCAAGAATATGATCAGAAAAGTCTCAATGGTCATCACGAATGCTCATAGCAAGGAGGTGCTCGAGTGCTGGGAATTCAAAATGGAGGCCGAAAAGGGGGACAACCAGGTCGCCGATCCTTCCCAAAGGACGTCCAGCAAGGATCTGACTCGCATTCAGAACGAGATTCGCGAAGTAATGCGCCAGATTTCGGCCTCAGTCAGCTACTTGCCGCTGCTGGACTGCATCTGCGCCTTCGACCTGAAGATCCACACGCCGGGGAACACCGAGATCCCCGCCAAATGGGGCGAGTCGGAAGCATTTGTCATCCCGAATGCGCAGTCAGTTCAGCTGCGTTCCTTCTCGACGGGCCTCCATAAAGTGGAGACCGTAGTGAATTATAAGTTGAACAACTAACTCCTTGATTGCTTTACATAAATATACATCCTCATACTGTATACATATTTACACATTTAGTTTGCCGATTTACGAATTTGAGAGTTGCATTAAAGCGCAGTTTTGTTTGATTTAAAAAAAAAACAATATTTATAACGAGCGGGAACGTTGTGAGTTGCGGCCCTAGCTACATTTATACCCTAAATCCAGTCAGTATGTGTGCTGCTCTCTCGCTTTCCTCCGCAAGAGGGCACACACTGCACGAGGAAGTGTTTAATGAGTAATGAGCAAGCGCGTGTGAGGCTTTGAGTGGCCACTGAGTTTCATTTGATCCTTCTGGCTATAATAAGGATCCGATTTGATCCAGATTTGGGAACCTGTTAGATATGTTCCTTCTCTACGATTCTGCGGTTTTGGTTTTTCTCGTATCATCAAAATTGTGGTTGCCACAGATTTCCGTCGTTTTGGAAACAGGGTGAAATTTTGACATACACTTGTAACAGTGCGATACAAAAATTGGTTGCTCTAGCTCTAGGAGTCTCTTAGATCTAGGCGCTCAGATATGCCACTTTAGGGGGTCAGGGGGTCACTTCCACCAAAAATCTAATATACCCCTATACCCGTTGAGTACCTGGTATAAAAAAGGCAAAAGCTAAATTGCCCTGGCAATGTTGTCAATTAAATGTTAATGCATCAATAAGTCATCTATTTTTTGCATAAACTTTAATTAACTTTTAAAGAATCATTCAGGCTATGCAGAGTGTGGAAATGAAGCGATTTCCCGGTCCTACATGTGGACTCTTCTTAAAGATCTCCTTCCCTCTGTCTTTCTCCTGCGCTGCTCTTCCTGGCAGGCAAAAACTTGCTCTTGTGTGGCAAGTTCTGAATGAGGAGGAAACAGGGGAGACGAAGAGCGAGGAGGACAGGCGGCGAGCGGCGGTCGTCGGGCGGCTGGCGATGGCTTCCTTAGTTTTTGTCAAGTTGTCACAACTACTACGTAAGTACAAAACTTGCCATGGATTTAAAAATTGAATGACAACTTGATGAAGGTACGTGGCAAAGTCGGAAATGGCACGAACATCCATCGTACACGCACGGCAATCATCCGCCGCCTACACACACACACACACACACACACGCATACCACACTTCCTCTTCCTCTTTTCTTTGGGTGTGGCAGGAGACAGGGAGGACAGAGAGGAGGCGACGTTGCCGGACAACTCTTCACTCCCCCCGGCGCTCTCTTTCACTTTTTGAGAGGCGGCAGGGCATTGTGGCCTGTTGACACATACATATGCCACAGTGCCACACAGCCTGTGTGGGTGGGCGGAGGATTTCAGACTTTGTTTCCAGCCGACATACGTCACATCCTCCCACACAGACACAGACACAGACACAGAGGCAGGACACTGCCGCACTGCCACACAGATAGCACACTTGCAACTTGTGGCAGGCGATAAAAAGCAGAGAAGCGGCGTCAATGAATGCAAATTACAAATAGTCTTGAAGCTATTTTGTAATGCCGAGGCCGCGTGTCCGCATCCCACATCCGCATTTAGATCCGTGTCCACATCCGCATCTGACGTACAAAAGACGCCCACGATGCCAAAAGCTTTCGCTGACGGAGATGCCAGCCAAAAAAGACTCAAAGAAGTGAGTGAAGGATGTGGCATTTGGCTACGAAGATGCGATGCTCTTTTGGACAGAGATTTCCAAATAATTTTGCTGTTTCTAAAACCATTGAAGACTGTTCTGAAGAGTTTCGGCATCTCCTGTCTGGTAATACTGCAACTGACTGATTGACAAGTTTGTCGTATCTGCAGAGCTCCTGTTTTGCGGGGCATTTAGTCCCTCACATTCGTGGGTTATATCTGATGTAAATGGAAGGATTCATGGGCATCTGTAGCCATCTGTAAATCAATCAAATCAGAACGTTGTTAAGCCCTTGTTTCGAAGATGCAGTCTTAAGAGTCTTAAGGTTTATCCAGTCTACTTTTACTTTTAGTCCTTCAATTTAAAACATGTCAAAAAAAACTCCAAAGCAACTCCAAAGAAAGAAATGCTTTCCTTTCCAGGAAGCAGCTCTAAAGAATGGTCAAGAATGGGCCGATTTTACACAACTTTCTTTGACATTCGATGCCCCTATTTGCAGAGTACCACACAAGTACCTCTTGAGGAAATCTCTTCCAAAAAAGTAACATCTCCATCAAGCAGACACGTGCCTCTGGTGCCTGCAGTCTCTTGCTCTCTCAGAAAAAAGGAAGACCCATAAACAACGAAATTGAATACGACAAAAAATCTTAACCACCCGTTGACGCATAGATAACACCCTTGGCCTATTGACTGCGGGCCATGGCTATGGCGGGAGGACCGCAAGCTCCCAATCTCCCGGGCTACAGCTTCTCTGAATCAGTTCTTTATGGGGCAACCACTACCCCAGACACCACTCTGCATCCCCACCTCCATTTGGACGTCGCACTATCGAGAGACTGTGACGACTACTGGGCTCTTGGTCGCAGGATTTCTCCTTCTCCTGGTGCTACTGCATCAGCGTCGCGTCTCTCGTCTTTTGTCGTAGAGGATTTGCAAAATTTGATTCAATGGCATTGCTCCTCGTTGCTGCTGATGCTGCTGCTGCTCCCCAGCCCCGTGCTCTATCCCTGGCACATGCTATATCCTTTGCCTGCCATTCCATGGCCTGCCAGCTGATTGCTACATGAAGATATTCCGAATCTCTTGCTCTCTTTCTCTGTCACTGGATGCCGACCAGTTCCTGTCCCTGCTCAAGGATCCACCACCCATAACTCAGTAGTTATTTATCCAATGTCCATTTGACTTTGGCTTTTGTGCATTTGCTTGTCGGCTGGCAGGACCGGAGACCCCTTCCTCCCCCCTTACTCGATGGTTGGCCATTTTCTTTGCCCTTTTCTTGCATTTTCTCCCCTTTTTTTTTGGCAAGCGATTTGCCTGGGGATTCTCATGTCCTGCCACTCACACACACACACACATGATATTTCCTAGAGGGCGAGAGGTGGAGGGAGGCCTCTGGCCTCTGGAAAATTACAAGTTTCTGCTTTCAAAAGTCGTACAAATTATGATGTTTGCATCGCTTGCAACACTTATTAGATACGAGTATGTTGCCACTGCCACTGCCACTGGCTACTGCCACAGACTGCCGCTGGCTGCCTACTGGTCCTGCTGTTCCTTCTGGTCGTGGCCCAAAGGGTTTCGGCATTAAAATTTGATGGCATGTAGTGATAAGCGTTCAATAACGATGTTGTCCTTGTCGTCGCCAGCCCCTTCGACCCCACACCCCTTTGGGGGCTGCATTCCCACTGTGGCACTCCATTCGATTGGGGTTCCTTTCGATTGGGGTCCCGCCTCCCCTCAACAGAGAGGTTAATGCACAGTTGTAATTTTTTATGGCCGATTACATGTTGCCAAGGAGGCAGCCGGACGGACAGCAGTGGCTGTGGATTTCAGGGGAGTAGAGGGGGGGCTGTGGTTGCCCCATAAAGGATAAGAGTTATGGCCGAATGCATTTGAATTTGCCAGCGGTAATAGAGTGTTTGCATATTTACTACGTGTTCCTAACAGAAGAGTCTTCAAATCCCTCTGGAAAGAGGACGAGTCTTCCCCGCTGATGTCCTCTCTCTTTGCAGGAGGAAAAGTTATGGATATTTAATCCTTCAACGGGGGAAATTTACGAGTAATTGCAAGGGAATCCAGCGCCGAATAAATTCCTTTATTCTCATATTGGGATTCCCTTCTGATCTATAAAAAGGCACTTCAATCGCACTTTATGATCACTTGTGGAGCCGAAGGAATCAAGTTACTACAAAGAGCATCACGATTTTGGAAGGTACTAAGACATTTTATAGGGTTTTTGGACGTTTATTAGCAATGACTGCACCATCAAGTGGTCCATACCACACCAAGCTGAAGCCCTCTTCGCGCCCAACCGATCGACCGAAGAGCACTGCCGCATGACGCCAGACGCGTACGCAGGAAAGATAGGTGGTAGACCAATATTGCAGGAAAATTATAACTTAACTGATTAACAGAGCCAGGTCCACTCCTTTATTTTTATTCTAATCATTAGCCTCAGGTTTTCCCAGTGCTTTCCATACATGAAAGGAGGTCAGGTTTTCCAGTAATGTGGAATAAGTAATCCTTTGCAATCTTTGTCCCAATTGCGATATATACTGTTCCATAATAGTCTCTTATTACATTCCTTCAGAAGCCCTTTATGAGCTTATGGAAATTAATAATCTTCGTTGAATCTTATGGCTTATTCTTTGTTCCAGAATAAAGTTCCCCAAACGGAGTGCACATGCAGAAGATCACGGGTATATTTATCCATAAATGTTTAAGGGAACTGAGAAATGGTTAAAGAAATCTTTTGGGAATCTATCTTTTTATGATGTCACTCGATTTCGAGAGCACATTCCTTGATTTCGTATTGTTTTCTCGAGTCTGGCCATAAAACGGAGGCTTCTTTCAAGTATATATCCCGTCCTGGAATCAGATCAATAAGTGAGGAATAAAATGGCGCCGCATTTAAGGTTTTGTAAATTAAAAAACATTCAACGAAAGGAACTTTGTCAACAGCCAAAGGGGCAGGCGGGCAGACAGAAGGGAAGGCTGTGGCCGTGGGCGACAGTGGATTCGATAAGATGCAAATGCCTGCAGGACACAGGCATCCTGGATACTGGATACTGGCTGGGGGTGTGGGTGTGGGTGTGGGTGTGGGTGTGGCTGTAGCGTAGTCTAATGCAGTGGCACGTAATTGCTGCGCCTACGAGTGTATGCACAGTGAGGCAGAGGAGGAGGAGGCTAGGCTCCATCTGCTGTTCCTCATACTGTTTGCCGATGCTCGTCCTTCTCTGCTCTTTCCAGTTGTGCTCCTTCTGTGTCCTTCTGTTCTGTTGCTCTGCATTTCATTAAATGCCAATGCATGGGCAAATTAAATTGAGTTGCATGCTGCATGGCTGCCTGACTGCCTGGCTATATGTCTGTTCGAATGTTGAATGTCATTTCATCAGCGCACAAGTTGATTTCTGCTTTGACACCATGTGTCGCTCCCAATGCAGATACACGAGAGCATAGGGGGGGGGGATATGGGTGGTAGATATCCTTCCCTTTGCAAGTGCATTGCGTATTGTTCTGTCCAATATCTGTATGAAAACAAGACATTAAATGCTGTTTCTGGATCAAAACTCAACTATCAACAAAGTGCAAGGAGAAAGCGGCTCAGAGACATCTTCGCGGGGATGGGCTTCCTGCCTCCAGATTCCCTTTTGCCCGCCCATCCATTTAATAATAACAATATCGTAATTCAGGCAAGTCACTGACAGCAGCAGCAGGAGCAGGAGGAGGAGGAGGAGGAGATGGAGGAGCAGGAGTAGCAGCGTTTACATGGGGCGTACACCATGGCATCCTACACTGCCACCATCAACAATCTGCTGCATACCACTGCCCCTCCTGGTGGCTGGCTGTTCCCCCTGCTGACTGCTGCCCCCTCTACGAGGGACACAACAAACGATGAGAAGCGTAGCGACATTTCAGTTTCAACGGCAACATTTCCGATTCTCGGGGCTTTGTTGCTGCCGCTGTTATTGTTTCTCCCTTCAGAGAGCCAGAGAGAGGAGTCTACAGGGGCAGCAGCAGCAGCAGAAGCACTGAGAGAGAGAGAGAGGGGTGTGGCAGCATCAGGGAGCAGCAGAGAGAGGGGCCAAGCAGCCGTCAACAGGCATTCAATATGCGAGAGTGCGAGTGCGAGAGCGAGAACGAGTGCCGGGAGTGAGTGCTAAGTGGAAATAAAACACGCGCTTTTTCCGCACTGTATTATCTCTGCTTTTGGATCTCTCAGATCCTCTCATGCCACACACCATGCCACACCCCTCTGCACCTCCCCTCCGCTACCCGCCACTTCCCACGGGTGGCGTCCCGGAACGCGTCGTATGATGCACATTTTTTAGGCAGCGAAAAGGCACAACTTTTGTGTTTCAGGCCTATTCTGAAAAGAGAAACAAAACCAAGTGGAACTGCTGTCAAAGGACTCGAATGTGCGATGCTCTGGTGGGAAGGAAGAGGCTGTGCTGTATGAGATCCTCGAAAAGAGTTTAAAAAACTGTCAATGTTGGACACGAAACGTTTATGCGAGAAACGCCCAATGAATGGAGAAGAGAGATGAGGTCTGTGGTAGTGAAAACTATGCTAAAAAGTATGCTAAACTTTAAGGGGGAAGGCAATTTTGAAAGGAAATCGAAGGTACACATTATAGAGGATCCTAATTTTTGTGATCTTTCTACTATTGAAACGATAGAATCAAGGACACAAATGAGGAGAAGGGAATATTTGGAAGAATAAAGTAGGAAACCTATAGAAATCTTCACCAAGTCTCTGTTTCGGAGGAGCCAACATTGAGGTCTTTTACTCGATATCTTCAATGACATTTTGTGCTTCCATTTCGCTTCTATTCAGTTCTATTCAGACCATGAAACTTTCTGTAAACAATCATATGAATGATGAATAAAAGGTCTGCGTCTATTATTAGTGGAAGAAACAGGCCTATCTTTACTTTATCATGCTGTAAGGCAGTACAAAAATAGCAGAAAAACCTTATTCGAGAGTAGTGTAATTTGTTATTGAATTCTCCGGGCCCGAGATTCGGTCGTGAACCGATCGGTCGTGGTCAGTGAATACTTCAGTTCTGCCGAGGGCTCTTTCCAGCTGATCCTCGGGCTTGACCTTCCACTGATTTCATCCTAGACTTTCCCGGGTGTCGCATATACCACATGGAATGCATCTACCCCAGATCCCTTGGTTCAGGGGCACTGAAGAGCAACCACTGTGTGGGGGGCAGGCACTCCGACTGCGGGGTTCATACACAATCTTTGTACATATAAAAAAAAGAGAGAGGCTGGATAAAAAAAAAAACAAAGAACACAAGAGGCGACTCCAACAGGGTGCTGGCCTTTTGTGGTTGTCTTTTGTAGTTGTTTCTGTTTCCCCTTGTTCCTGCCACTGCCACACTGCCCCTTCCTCTGCTGCATGCTGCCTGCTCCCTGCTCTCTCCTCTATTTTCTTTTGCCGCATTTTTGTGCGCTTTTAATGATAACGCAACAGCATTGTATATGTAGATGCCTCGACACCGTGTACCACCGCCATCCCGCTGCTGCTGCTGCTGCTGCTCTTCCTCTCTCTCATCATTCGCTTAACCACAGGAGCAGGAGCAGCAGCAGGAGTAGGAGGAGCCTGGAGACCTGCTGCCACGCATGCCACAGCCAATGCATTAAATGCTAGTTGAGTGTAGAGTGTGCCACGCCGACGTATACGATGTCTGGCCAAGTAAATTCAATTGAATTTTGCACTCGTTTTTCTGTTTTCTGTTTTTCCGTTGTGTTTTTATCCGCTTTTCCATTTTGCTTTCTTGTTTTTTCTGCTCTTTTTTAAATGCCAGAGGCTCATATTGCACTGGGGCTACGCCCTAATACGGCGGCACCCCACGCACTCATCCCGCAACCAGCCCATCCTGCCCCCAGGCAGTGCAACAAAACGCATCCCTCCTGTCTCGCATTTCTGATATTTCCTTATAGTTATTTGTGTTGTTGTTGTTGTTGTTGTTGCTATTGTTGGTGGGAGGCGAGTATTATCCTTCGGGCGGCGGGCGTGTGATTTGCTTGGTATCGACATTTTAATGATGTGCCTCTGGGCCCCGTGGGCCGCCGCCGCTGCTGCTGCCGCCACCGCATTGTTGAATCCTTGGATTCTTGGATGCTTGCAGGACGCCTTGTACTTTTGGCATTTGCGCGAAATGTCGAGACATTCCAATTGAGAGGGAGAGAAACGATGGTGGTGCTGCTGCTGGTGGACACATCCTAAGCTGTCAGCCAGCCAGCCAGCCACCAAGAGTCGTAGAGGCGGGCGGCAGTCGGCAGTCGGCAGACACCCCCGCGGCATATACTTAAGGATACATAACCAACTGTAAATGCCGTCCAGCATTCGTGTCCTGCAGCAGTCCTTCTGCCCACCGAAACACAATGATATTTCCTCCATTCATCTTTGGAGCCTCATCTCACTTCAGTGGCCGTCCGCCCGTCCGCCCTTCCTCCATTCTTCTGTTCCGGGCCCGCCGTTTCAGTCCAGTTCGGGGCACTCTTCTGTGTTCGATTTGAATAATGCGAATGATTTGCCTCCTGACTGTTGAAAATCAAATTTCAGATGGCTATTAGCCTCCCAATTGGATAAGAGTCGATTCCTTTCTTATTTTGGGTTCATTTTTTCGAGTGGCAGAACTTTGAATGGTTTTTTATTTCATTATTTGGCTTTGGTTCAAGCCAACATTAGTGAATGATATTTGTATTTATGAGGTACTGACATGTTGCAGATCCTTTTTGGCAATCTTTTGTCATACATTTTCAATTAGACAAGTTTCTATTCCTCAGGAAGAGAGATGGCACAATGGAAGCACTGGAACTGGGGATTTCCCATAAGCGAAAGGACCTATACGATGCGAAAGCGAATGGAATGCTGCTAATGGAACTATAGAACATCCCGATAGCTATCTCCTTGACCTTTAAATGAGTGTCAAAAGAGTACATTCAACGTGTATTCATGTTCTCAAAGATCTTCAAGTCTTTCCTGCCTACTCGTAGCCTCCTCTGGGCTACAAAACAACCCGCAGACCCATCCCGAAGATGACCCAACACTGAACTCTAACCCAAAGTTCTGATTGAGTGCAATCCTTGGAGGTCCAAGCGGAACACAATAAAAGAAAATGGAATATGAAACGATGTCACAGCGGGATACATTTGTGTGGGGTCGTCGTATGCAGAGCAGGACATACAGGACATACACAACACATATAGCAGCGCATCGAAATGGCAAATAAAAATGCTCAACATTTCTTATGACCGACAAATTTTCCGCTCTGCCACCAGGATGCCCCATTCCTCAAGAGAAGGAAAGAGAGAGAGAGAGAGAGAGTCGCCATTATTTATAGGCATTTTAAACAGCGGGTGAATGGAAATGAATGCAAAAAAATATAAATAATACAGATATATATCTCTATATAAAAAATAGAGGGAGAAGCGCATTAAGTTGTGGGGCAAGGCAGGGTGGGGCAGGGCGGTGCGGGGCAGGAAGTAGACGCATTTTAGACATTACCGAGTACCAGGAGCGTATAAATATGTACGGATGTAAAGCCCATCCGCAGCCCCCCGTCCCCTCAAGGGGATAGACGTCTGCTTACACGACGAAATTGACATTTTGCATTTAGTTATTCAGTTCTGTGTCTATTTTGAGTTTTTACATTGCTTTTTTTTTGCCTTTTTTGTTGCCATCTGGCACACAATAAAATGAGAAGAAAAATTGCATAATAACCCCTTTGAAATCGTCGGATTATCCTTAAATATTTGTGTAAACATTGTAACAAATGCGCAGCGCCATTGTCATGGATGCAGGATGATGCGATGGCACAACAGTCCCAGCCGAACAGCCACAGCCCCTTTCTGCCTGGGATCCTTGGATCCAGCGCCATCGCCATCGCCATCGCCATCACCACCCATGCCTCTCAAGTGTGGAATGGTGGAAGGTTCTGCCATCGTCAAATGCCTGAATGATGAGCAATAGACGATGGGCCCGGCCCAGGCATGTCACAGTCGACAATGAGACAACTTTTAGCCCATCCGCCCTGACAGACGGAAGACTCGGAGACGAGACGAGTCGAGACGAAAGACGGAGAGCGGAGGGAGGACATTGCAAGGATACAAACGCAGAGACGCCGACGCATGCAACAATGGTTGGAAGTGCCCCAGCCATCAGATGGAGATGGAGCAGGCAGGGAGCAGCCAGGGAGCAGCCTGGGAGCCGTCTTAAAAAACCTGTCACACATATTGACAGTCGCTTTAGGATCGTTTAAATCTAGTCGAGGGTCGTTGGTGGCTTGTGCGAGGCTGGGAAGGATGCGTGGTGGTGCATGTGGCATGGGGTTGCGGTTACCATGTTGTGCGTTCATCGAGTCAAGTGTGTGGGGCATACATTTATTGTAATGATTACGGGCAAATGTACACATGTGTGTCCTCTGGAGGCGAAGGGCAACCGCCGTATCTGACACAATTTTGATTTGAATTTATATCCGACTGGAATATAATTAATTTGCTGATGGATAAACAAAAGTTTTTGAGAGACATGCCAATCACGAGTATAATACGACGATGCATGGATACAAATTATGTACGGCTTAGATGAGGTAGTGAATAAATAAAAAATCTACAATATATACATAAATACTTAATTTACTCAATCGTATAATATACAAAATTATATCAAGACTTTTTCTTATTTGGGACAACTTAATGCATGTTCGAAGACAGTATTTACGCCTTGGTTTACATTTAACTTTCTGAAATTCTCCTTCGTGAGCTTTAATACCGACCAAAGTTCCCTCCCAAAAGTAATTTAGTAACTTAAATACATCCCGAAATTCGCGTTCCGCCCCAATTGGATGCAAGCATCTGTCAAGCAGGGTCTCTGGGGTATGCTCTAATCTTCTTATGTATATATTTTCTTAATATGAGAGGGAAAAATCATAGCAAAAGTAATAATGAGTAGCGACACCGCAAGGCAAAGTAATCTTCTTAGACAAAAAGTGTACGAGTTCAATATTTCGCCGAAGATGTTTAATTTTCATCATACACTCGATGCATTAAGCAGTTCAAGCAGTGCATATAAGCATTAGACTGCTTGCCCAAGCTGTTCTTTTTCTTATGCTCTTTCCCTCTCTCCACAGCTTCGTGAGCGAGTGTATTAATCGAATCAGTGCTCATTTAAGTGAATTAAAAAACATATAAAGGCGGAGGAAATTAAATCACGCAACTATTTTGCGCAACAAAGAGTACAATTAATCGACTGCTCCTGCTGTCCCTGCTGCTCGCGTCTGTGTGTACTCCAAGGACCAAGGACGAAGGACGAAAGCGCTGCAGTAGAGTAGTCAGTGCCTGTCTGCTGTTGGAGGCACAGAACGCCACAAGTTTAATCGAATTCAACTACTCATAATGTGCAACAGACAACGACCACGACCCCTCCCCTCCCCAGCGGATAGGCTGGAGAAGCGGTGCGGGAGAGGAGAGTGCACTCTTACAAGTCCTTTTTGTACGTACAAGTTGGGCACTAATCTTATTAGGATCATCCAGCAGGCAGCACACAAACACACACACGCGCGTAGAAATCCCAATTGTATAGGTGAGATAAGCCCCACAGCACAGAACAGCCGAGCACAACACCAGACCAGACCAGACCACAGCTGATACACAGTTACTCTCTTCTCTGTCTGTCGCGCTCGCTCTCTCTCTATCTCTCTCTTTGGTTCGACTCCAATTCCGACTCCGTAGTCACGAATCGTACGTGAGCGTTTCAATTACCGCCGTAAAGGAGGAGTGCGAATGGGTTTTATTATTATTTACATACCTGTTGCAGCAGGGGCATTGTTTTGAATAAAAATTCCAATTTCCACACTTGTGTTCGTGTCGCCTCGTGTTCGGGTGGCTCGGTCGGCTACTGCAGCTTCGGCCTCGGCTTTTGGCAGCCGGATGGCACTGACAAAGCGGCAAAAACAGATGTCACCACTTCCGTGTCGGCTCTGTGCTCCCCTCCTCTTGCTGCTCCACTTCCTTCCACTGTGGAGAGCCAGGCGAGTCCAGGCCGCAAGCGGGCAACAAAAAAACACCAGCCAGCCGACGGCGTTTCCTTTTATAGCTCGAACTGTTTGTTCACACTCTCGCGCAATCCGCTCTCCCAATCACTAATGCGCTCTCAATTGCTCAATTGTTGGAGCTGCGCAGGCTGAGCCGCAGGCAAAGCTTCGGTTGGACTCCGACCCTTTGGGGTTGGATTTGGTTGGGTTCGACCGCCTCAGGCAAACAACAATGTTGGACTCGACTTTGGGGCACACTTGACTCCTGCTGGGGCCAGACACTGGAGACGGAAGATACGCAGGACACACATAAGACACACGAGACAGCTGGCAGATGTGGCCGGTTTCAGCAGAAGCAGCAGCAGCCAACAGTCATCGATTCATTATTCCTTCTCGTCAATAGATGCAAATTTCCAATTGCTGCCGAAGTGTAGTGCTGAAAGAAAATGTATTTTACATAATCTGGAATAAGTAATGGGGGTTTTTAGGCTTCCTCCTCCTATTGTTGAATGGTAAATGATATCACTGGGTGTATCCCTGGGGGTACATCATTCATTGATCATGGGCGTACGGCAGGAGTTACTTTCATCACTACACTAATCCCTTACATTCCCCTTTGTAGTTACCGTTAACCCAGCCATCGCTCATCGCCCATCGCCCATCGCTTATCTTAAAACGTTTTCTCTGATGCAAATCACTCGAGTAAAAAACACACGCGGACGCTCCCTGCCCCCTTCTCCTTTCCCAAATGGAGACCCACTTGAGCGTTAAATGCCTTTAATCGATCAAGGCGTAACCCATGCCCATGCCCATGGCCACAACATAACTGTAATTAACCAATTTAAAAGTGCTTTGAAGCGCGAGGGAGTAGAGAGCGGGTGGTGAAGTGGGGTAAACCCTTTCATAATTCTCTCCTTCTCTGTCATTATATTCCAATTCCTTTTTATAGCTCCAATAAGAACAACTATCAAGTGGCCGGAAAGAGCCTAAAAGGCAGCGACGCCTTCTACCAAAGCGAGTGCGAACGAGTGTAATCCTTTTGGCTAGGAACCGGAAGCTGTGTGTTGAGCGAACCTATTATTAGAGCCATAAATCAGCATGAAATGAGCATAAAGCCGCACCGACTGCCACGGGCACACAATGAGCGGCGAGCGCCATTCTTGGAGTTTGAGCCTAGCCTTGCCTTGCCATGCCATGCCCTGCCCTCTCTCTCTCTCACTCTATCTCCCTCTCTTTCCCACTCTGTCACACTCGCACTCTCTGTGCGTACACATTGTAGGGCTTATAATGGGCAGAGTAGAGTGTGTAGTAGGAATAAGTGATAGCAACAGTAGTATTTTTTGTAGTTGTTGTTTTTGTTGCGGTTCTGTTGCGGTGGCTGCTATGGGCAGAGGAGAGAGATGACGTGAGCACTCTAAGGCGTTTGGTGGTCAAACGAAACAACAGTAAAAAAAACACGCACAATGAAAGGAGAACACAACCAAAACGCAGAGCAAAAAGGGAGATGGAGAACACGGTTTTTTCTAACACACGCACACAAGCACACACACTTTAACTGTTCTTTTATGAAATTTACAACAATTTGTTGTGCCGGCTTTCAATGCATTTGATTTTGCCTTTGGCGTACCAATCCACATGATGCTACATACCCAGCGTAAAGACTCCGTTTCCCGTTTGTTTCCGAGTATTGGGGCCGACACACGTCGCGTGCATAAAATTTGTGGAAATTTAATTTCAATTTTGCATCGAGTCTGCTGCTCTTCTGTCGTCGTCGTCCTCCTCCATGCGTGGTGCTAAGCACATTGCACACACACTCACACACACGCGAAGCCGTTACTCTGCCACTACTACTACTACTTCTGCTTTGCACGCCTTTCGCTACTACGCTACTTCTGTTGTGTTGTTGTTGCTGGTAGAGTAATTTTCGCCGTCCTTTTACACTCGATTCAAAATACACACCGACTCCCCCATCCAATATTCCACATTCGCATTGAACTATTATTTTGATTATTAAATCTGCTGACAATGGAAGAAGGGGAAGAACTTTTAGTAATCTGGCGCCGCCTTTGGCAAAATGCTTCTTTTACTTTGTTTTCTCGTGCCTCTTCTTTTCGGCTGTTTTGCCGTGTTCCGAGCCGAACTGCAAGGAACCTAACGGAGCAATGAGCAAAGTGAATGTGAAATGCTCCAACAAGCTCCAACATTACAACATGCTCCACCGTTATATATATAGATATATATGTATATATATACATATATATATCTATTTTCCGTTATTTAGACTTTTTTCAAATGTTGCACTCAGTGTGACCTTTAGAAATATACCGTTTCATTTTCGAAATATACCAGGAATATACCGAAGAATTATTTGTGTTCATATTCCTCGACTTTGATATTCGGTTTAATATTACCGGCTAGCTAGAAAACTCACCTCATATCACATAATTTAATCCGATTGATGTATCAATTTCCTACACGTAGGACCAACCATAAGTACTCTTGTTTTTTATTGTCGATAAAATAAGGTTTATACAAAAGAGGTCAACAACAATTGTCTGTTTTCATTCGACACTGATCAGGAAAAGAAAATACCATAGTATGAAATCTGCAAGGTATGTGAACTAGACATGGTGTCAAAAATATACCGTGAATATACCGATGAAAAAAACCAACTTATCTCACTTAACCCCAATTTATTTAAACAGGAGAACAACCTGTGTTAATACGCGGAAAGTTACACTGTAAATTCTTCGTGAAGATAAATCTTTTCAATTACAACAAAAATGGCCATGACATCCAAACAAGTTTCATCATTTTCGTGCAGTGTATGTTAATAATCACTGGTCTACAATGGGTTAACCGGTCTCCGGCCATGATTGGAAATTATATTCCTCGATTTTGATATTCGGTTGAATATTACTTGCAAGATAACACTCTCACCCCTGAACACATAGTTTTATCCGATAAATGAATCAATTTTCTCCAAGATCTGATTTTTTTAAGTTTTCCTTTTATGGAAATTCGTATACGACATTTCCTTTCATTTATACTAAAATTCGGTTTTACAAACATTTTTTTAAGCATTAATAATGACTTTTTCTTGATTGAATACCTATTCATGCATTTGATCTGTTTTCTGTATAAATATTTTGATCCCGATTGCTACTCTTGGTCTTGTTAAGATCATAAAAATCTGAATCTCACTGATTTAGCCTTAAAAAACAGACTGACAAGTTTCTACGGATTTTGGAGAATCGGATGACAAACATTTCCTGAATTCTATAATACTCTTTTTCCTAGGGTATATTTATATTGTTGCGATAGGTATATGAAATGTTTTTCTGACAGTCTGGTTCGATTGCAAAACAGCTGCTGGAACAGCGCTGCCAGATCAATCAAAGCATAACAATCAGCAATTTAATTTCGCCGGAAAAAACAATCACTTTAGAGTGAACAAAATGCCTGGGGAAAGAGAAACTAGCACCGCGGACACGACCAACGACCACATTGACCTGTCCATCTATCGCCGGCTGGTCAAGCAGTTCATAGAGATGGTAAATAGGCGCCGCACTGACGCCGGCCAGGAAAAATGTACTCTTTCCTATTTCCTTTGCAGCGTCGCTATGCTACCGCCTTGTTTTGGGCCGAAAAGGTGTCCGTGCTGAGCGGCCAGGAGCCTCGCGATGTCTACTACCAGGCGCAGTGCATGTATCTGCTGGGGGAGTTCCACCGGGCAGCCCACACCATTCGCCACCACAAGCTGGAGAAGACCTCCCTGCCGTGCTTCAACCTTCTGCTGGAGAGCCTCTACGCAGCCAAGGACTACAACGAGGCTGATGCCATGATCCAGACGGTGGAGGTGGACATAATGACCACCTCGGTCAACCAGCCCGTGGATCCCGGCAGCGGCTGCTACATCGAGAGCAACAGCGTTTTTGGGGGCGAGGAGAACAGCCGTAACGAGCTGCTTGCCTCCATCTACCTGGTGAAGGGAAAGGTCTACGAGGCGCTGGATAACCGCGGCACAGCCATGGATTACTATGTGCAGGCCCTGCACAAATCCATCTACTGCTTTGAAGCACTGGAGGCTCTGGTGCAGCATGAAATGCTGATGGCCTGGGAGGGTGAGTACTAGCAGATATCCCACTGAGCGCAGTATATGGAATTTGGTTCCTTCTTCCCTTCAGAGTTCGAACTGATGCACCACTTGCCGCTGGCCCAGCAATCCAGCGAAGCGGATGCCAAATTCATCCTCAAATTGTACGAATCACGTCTGAAAAAGTACTACGAATTGATTTCTGCTCGGAATGGCGAGGAGATCTCGCCCATTCTCAATCCGGATGTTCTCAAGTTCATAAAGGAGTTCACGGCACGCGTGCAGCAGACCTGCTCCTCAGAGATACAGATGCCGAAGGCTAGCGCCTTGAAGGTGCCCTTGACTCCGAGCCAATTCGTGTCGCCAGCACAAAAGTGAGTGCCGGCATCTCCTCCTCCGCTTTACAGCACTGCTTAACATTTATACTCCCCCTCGTAGAGTCCTGGAAGACCTGAAGGCTCCTTCGTTCTCCCTTCAGACGAGCCTCTCGCGCGCCTCTTCCCTCATTGATGCCACACATCGTTCCATTTTCGATGCCTCCAGTCGCCGTCGATCGCGCGACCATGATGCGGACACATTGGTGCCTCTTGGCGAATGCCTCACTCGCGTGCAGCGCAGCACAGATCTGATGGCCGCCGAGGCAGAAAAATGCTTCTACGACTGTGACTACAAGCAATGCGTGAAAATCCTGAATAAGTGAGTGCCTAGAGATTATCCCTTGCACAAATCTAAATCCGATAATGTATCCACTTAGCCTTCTGAAGATCGATCCCTTCCACAACAACGCTCTGACCATACAGATTGCCTGCCTGGTGGAGAATGGGGACTTTAATCGCCTGTTCTATGTGGCCCACAAACTGGTGGATCGCTATCCGGACAAGGCCATCTCTTGGTACGCCGTGGGCTGCTACTACGACATGATAGGCAAGAGCGATCCAGCGCGTCGCTATTTGTCAAAGGCCACTGCTCTGGATCGCCTGTATGGACCGGCGTGGCTGGCCTACGGCCACTCCTTTGCCAACGAGAACGAGCACGAACAGGCGATGGCCGCCTACTTCAAGGCCACCCAACTGATGCGCGGCTGCCACCTTCCGCTCCTTTACATCGGCGTGGAGTGTGGCCTCACCAAGAATCTCGAGCTGGCCGAAAAGTTCTTCATGCAGGCCATGAACATTGCCCCACTGGATGTGTATGTGCTGCACGAGCTGGGTCTGATCAAATACGAGTACGAGTATGGGGGCGCCGCCACCATCTTCCAGTGCACCGTGGACATCGTGAAGCAGCGGGCAAAGGCCAAAAACGAGGAGATATCCGCCCGCTGGGAGCCGCTTTTCATCAATTTGGGGCACTCTTTGCGCAAGATCCACAAGTACGAGGATGCCCTGTACAACTTCCAATATGTAAGTGCTCGAAGCGGGACTTATTCCATTTCTAATCTGTGATTTTTTTTTCAGGCCCTCCTGCTGAAGCCGCAGAGTGCCACCACATACACTTCCATTGGCTTCATCCACGCTCTTTTGGGCGATCTGGACTCGGCTATTGAGTCCTTCCACAAGAGTCTATCCATCAACCGCGACTGCATTGTCACCTCCACCATTCTGAAGTCCTGCATCGAGGATCTGATGGACGATGCCACCACCATCGATGAGATATGCAGCGCCGCTCTGCGCGACGTGGCCAAGAACATTACGGCCAACAGTAGGCGGGTCCTCAATTCGGATAAATTCAATGGCATGAAGCTGAAGTTCGACGAGGAGGAGGAGTTTGCCAACTCCAATTCCGACTCCAATATGGTCGTGGAAATGAGCTTCGATACCTAATTCTCAAACCCAATGCCATCCCAACCCATCCATTGTTACATCGATCGTTTGCTGGTGCGTTTCTGCGTGTGTTCCATGCACTTGAACTTAATTTCTTGCCTACGGCACACACAGATGTTCGTTCTTCTACGATCTTTTAATGAGGCAGTGGCAGGGGCAGAGGCTTGGGATTTCTCCAGTTAGTGATGTTTTTCCCCCGCATTTCCATTTGAAGTCGCCGACGCCGCCGTCATGCGTTGTGCCAACATTTGTGAATACCATTTTTAGTCGTTTAGTATTTAAGAGTGCGAATAAGTCTCATTTCAAAACATACTCGTCTTAGTGCCCATTACGTGGGGTCTCCAAGTTCTACTTATTATTCTGTAATTATACATTATAATTCTAACTAAATTTTGTTAAAAAGGAAACGCAGTTTTGTGTAAGATAAGTTTTGGTAATTTAAGAAGTGAACGGAAGCCACTATATTGATGGATTTGCGATAAGTTTGGTTATTGAAAAACCGAGAGTACTTCCATCGTGCATGTCCATCAATCGAATAACTGAACGAAACTCTATAATTCACTAATGGATTCGTGCATCAAAGAACTCTCATTTTGAGTGTTCTATGATTTTCAATAGAAAAAGTGAAAGAACCTCATTTATTAAATATTTATGTATCATAAAAACGAAAGTACTTTCATCTAAATGGATTGCGCAATCGTTTCCCAAACTGAAAAAACTGAAAAACTACCATCTTGTGGGTTCAAAAAGTGAAAATCTTGGCAATCCCAATCTTTGTAAGTTAAAGAATTGGACAAAATTTCTATCTTGAAACTTCCTCTATAGATTTTCGATCCAAAAACAACACTGACTTTCATTTTAAGGATCCTCCAATTGTTTTGTTGATTCGAAAAGTGCTAAACTGCCATATTCAGGTTTTTGTATCCATGAACTGAAAGTACTTCCATCTTAAACTGCTATTGAATAACAGACCTCAACGTACTATCATCTTCCGTCTTCCTTAATCGTTCATGTACAGAACCCAACTTCAATGCCATTCGTCTTGTACTCGAGCGCGTGTTAGAACTTCCTTGAACATGAATTATTTAAGAGCTTCCTATTATAATGTTCCACTCTAAATCACAGGCAAAATATTCCAGAATAGTATCATCCATAAAGCTAAGAGGTCGCCGGGCTGTAAGATAATGCTCTTATCGGTTATCGTTTGGGGGCGGCGAAAAATCACGAATTAAGTGTCGTTAAACTTAACTTTTGGATATGCAAACAAACTACTGATACACTTTATGGCAATAGCTGGAGGAGAACAGCACCGAACAGAACGGAGGAACCACAGGCCCAAATATTTGCAGAGCCATACAGCCATAAAGCGTGTGACAAAACCAGAGACGATGACGATTGCGAATGGGAGTACGGGTACACGACGACTACGAGACCCGCGAAGGTCTGTGGGGAAAACATGTTTATGCATATGAAAGCCGCCGGCCGCCGCGTCCGATAAAGAGTTGGGGGCCCGCGAGATTATGCTGGCCATCGGGGGATATATAAGCCCGATCCCGACCAGAACTCAACCACAGTCCAACGACGCATTCCAATCAGCAAACACAAGCAACCAATACAACCAATCGAAACCATGAATAGAGTGATTCTCCTAGTAGCTTTGGGCTTGGCCATCTGCCATGCAGTGCCTTTGGCAGTGTCCTACGATGATGACGACGACACGGAGGTGGTGGAGCTGCCGGGAAATGGAATTGAGGAGGCGCCACCCGTCCTGGGCAAGGACATCATCGATCTGGCGCCCCTGGGCGCATCGCTGTTCGGAAAACCAGACCAGGAGTTGACGGCCGTCCTCGTGGGCAACTTCAGTGCGGACTCCGATAAGGTGAATCCTGAGGAACTGGGCAGCTACCTGGAGGGCGACATGCTCGTGCCCCAGACAGACCTGATCATGAAAAATGGCTTGCCCACCCAGTCCTCCCGCTGGCCCCAGGGCGTGATTCCCTACGAGATCCGCGGCGCATTCAGTGCCCGCGACAGGGCCACCATCGAGAATGCCATCGCTGAGTACCACCGCCGCACCTGCATCCGCTTCGTGCAGCGCAGCTCCCAGCGCGACTACATCTCCATCGTGAGCGGCAACTCCGGCTGCTGGTCATCCGTCGGACGCGTTGGCGGCAAGCAGGAGGTGAATCTCCAGAGTCCCGGATGCCTCAGCCGCCCCGGAACGGCCATGCACGAGCTGATGCACGCCTTGGGATTCCTGCACGAACAGAACCGCATGGAACGCGACGGCTACGTGGCCATCCAGTACGGCAACGTGCAGTCCTCGGCGATGAACAACTTCGAGAAGGCCGCCCGCACCGAGGCTTTTGGAGTGCCCTACGACTATGGCAGTGTGATGCACTACTCGAAGAACGCCTTCTCCATCAACGGACAGCCCACCATTGTACCGATGGTAGGTGCTCGAAGATACGCTTATTGCTTCTGACTGATATCCATTATCCTTCTTTCCACAGCAATCCAATGGGGCTGACCAAATGGGCCAGCGTAATGGCTTCTCCGACCTGGACATTCAGAAGCTCAATCGCATGTACGACTGTGGATCGGTGGGTGCCAGTCCCTCCTTCCCATCCTCGCCTATCACGGCTCCTGGTGCTGTTCCCACTGCTGGCAGCGGAAATCCCATTGTGGACAGCTTCCTCGGCGGCCTCATCAGCGGCTTGGGTCTGGGAGAGGAGGAGGACCAGAAGCAGGAATCCACCCAGAAGTAGGAATGATCCAATCTCCAATGAACCAAAAGAATCTACTAGATATAACGAATCACCAACGCTCAAAACTATTTAAAGCATCCCCCATACCAACAAGCATCTATGAATCTATCAATCTTTACCTGATGTTTAGACTTAAAATAATTTAATAAAATGTTAACAAGAAGTGAAGAAACTATTGCAAATTTTAAGAGGATAGCAGCTGAAGTTTCAGGCTTCGAAGTGATGGATCGTTAAAAGATATGTACTTACTCTAAATGGTTTTGGAATGAGGAGAGAATAGATTTTACATCGATTTATGTCATAGTCGTATATAAAAGAACACGAATGAAAGTAGGAATCAAAGTTGGGGCTTCAGAGAGTTTCATATGCTTGGAGTAGAGATCTTTGTCGTCTCCAATGAAACGTTTTTCTATTAAAAAACGACTGTAAATAGTGCTCTAGTATTAAAGATTGAGGATTCTCTGAGGACTCCATGAATCGTTTACCCTTCGTGAAACGAAGCTGCAGAGCCATGTACCCATAGATCCTTGATATCGTGAAAATATAATTTTTGGATGATCTCCAAGGTGGTTAGCAGGATCAGAGACCCACAAATCTATTAATAAACTTTAAACCAATGAAATTATAGCCCCAATAATGTTGACAATACTTGTATTATATTTAAAACCAAACAGATTTGAAGAGGAACTGATAATCTACATATTCCTCTTGGCGGCCAGAAGGCGAGAGCGTGGCAGACGGCACTGGCTGATGCTGTGCAGGCGGTACTGCATCTCCGGCTGGGTGACCTTCTCGTAGAGCTTCTTCTTGGCCTCGGTGACGGTGTGGATGAGGACGCCGTCGCCGCCGTCGTCCATGTTGAAGGCCTCGCCCTCGGCGCACTCCGGACACTGCTGGGTGAGCACTATGTCGTTGAGATCGGTGGGCAGCTCGCAGATCTTCTCGATCTGCTTGACCACATAGTCGAAGCGGCCCTCGTCCTGGCGCTCCATCACGTAGACGCTGGCGGTGAGTTCCTGGACGCGCATCTCGAGCAGCTTGCAGAAGCGACTGAAGTTGACCAGATTGACGTGGGTGTGGTCGCCGAGGAGGAGAGCCAGCGGTGAGGCATCGATGGAGCACATCTCGCAGACGGTCTCGAGACCCTGGAGCAGGTTCTCCAGACGGGCATCGTTGCTCTCGCGGGCCTTGTGCAGCTCCATGTTGGATTCCTGTTTGCGGCTGACCTGCAACTCGAGGTTGGCGATCTGATCAAGCTGATCCTGCAGGCTGCTGGAGTTTTCCCGCTTGAGGGAAATAATGTCCTCGAAGAGGCGGTTCACCGAGTTGTTCAGCAGCGTGATGTGGTAGGACATCTCGTTGGCGTAGTTGAAGAACGAGTAGTAGAGGCTCTCCTGCTGCTGGAACTTCTCGATCACCTCCTCCACGTTGTTGGAGTCCGTGTAGTCGAGGATCTTCTGCAGCACCGAGTTGTACAGATTGATCTTCTTGTTGTGCAGCCGCCGGAACTCGTCCCGTCGGCGGTACTCCTTGGGCTGGAGGTCCGCCAGCTCTCGTGGCTTGGCCTTGCACTCGAGGAAGGCCGAGTTGTCCCCATCGGCGGCCACCCGCCGCATGATGCCCTGCATCTCGACGCGTCGCACCTCCCGCTCCTTGGCCTCCCGCTTGGCGATGTTGTCGATCTTCTCGTAGACATCGATGCACCCATCGAACGTGTTCAGTGCGTACTCGATGAGATCTATCAGATACTTCTTGTCGCTGTTCAGTTTCTGAACCATCTTCGTGTAGGAATCGTTGAAGAAGGTGCGGTGGTTGAGGATGCGGATGAGCTGCTCCCTTAGCTCTGCATTGGCCGCCGTGAAGCCGCACTCCTGGCGCACTCCCACCTCCAGGGAGTTCTCCAAAATGGTCATCTTCTTGCGCACGCGTCCCACATGAGCCTGGTGCTGATTGTCGGGGACCGTGATGCGGTTCAGGTTGTAGATCTGCTTGCTGACGCGACTTATCTCGCGCTCCATGTTCGTGATTGAGGTCTTGAGGGTGCTCAGGTCCTGAGCGAGGTTCTCCTGGCAGTCCACATGGCAGCGGATGAGCTCCAAGTACCGCTGGTTGTTCTTCTGGTGCGTTGTCCCGCTGGCCACCCAGATCTGGGCCCTCAGATCGTTCTTCTCATCCTCCAGCTGATCGATGGCATTCTCATAGCTCGCCTCGATGATTGTCTCCTTACGCGACTTCAACTTTCCCGAGAGGATCTTCTTGTACTCGCGCTGTCGCTTCCCCAGCTCCTTGTGCTTCATCAGGTAGCCCTCCAGGAACTCCGTCTTGTTGAACGGCTGTATGTCGTCCATTTTGTGGTTGAACCTCTAGAATTTCTTTAACTCAAAACCCAAAAAAAATAATAACTATCGAATAAATAATCTCTTATCGATCTGAAGTGTGACAGCGAACAAGGTTTTTTTCAGTTTTGTGGGTGGGTTCTGCGCCCTTGTGAATGCTAGGAATTTCCGTATACTTTTGATCAATACCAAATTGTTAACTGATTATGTGAGAGTGACTTATAATCCTAGAGGTACTATTTAAACGAAACCCAAAAGGGGATAAGTAAAGTATACATTTGTCAGTTTCGAATGGAGCCTCATGGATATACTTTTATGAGTGATATAATGCAGCAGGGCTCTTGCCTAAATCCACATTATAATGGTCTCATTCTTAAGCTTTTACATCTAAAACTTCTATATTGCTTTCAAGACATCACATGCTTAGTTTTGCCTTAGTTTTCATTCATTCCTTTAGTCTAAGAATACAAGTTTAAGGTACAAACGCCTCAAGATTAAAGCTTCGTAAGTTGTAGCTCCCGAATACCCATTTTTAGTGGTAGAAAGTGGATTCTTTTGAGGGTTTATGTACTTCATTCCACAAAGGGACTGTTCTCTAAGATAGGGGCCAGCTCTAAGCACAATTTCGACTCCTAATCACATGAAATTAGCCTGTTTTTGTATCAATTAAATCTCTAGATTGCTCAGTTAACTAACTATATTCTATTATATATTTAAATAAATCGCCTTCTTAAACAGAAACATTTTGTATAAAGATATTTAAAAATTTTGGACATTAATTGCAATGCTATATAATCAGGATCATATGGGGACTACTGTTGGGAAATGCCGGAGCTCTCGACGGCATTGAAGATCTTGAAGACGGAATATATGTAGGCGGCTTTGCGCAGATCGTTGCACGTCTCGAATTTGTTGGCGGTGGTCTTGATACCAGCGGCGGCCGACTCCATCACAGTCTGAAGAGCGGCATCCACGATCTCGGCCTCCTTGGTGCAGTCGCGTATGCGTATGAGGCGTTCGTTGGGCTCAATCTCGGGCTACGGATTGGGAAAAGTAGGGAATTAGAGAGGATGCACATCTGCGTGTGATGAACTTACAAATTCAGAACCGGGACAGCGATTGAGCGACTCATTGATGGAGTTGATCACCTCGTGGATCAACTGGGAAGTGGTCTTGGAGTTCATCTTGCCGTAGGAGACGTGGTTGATGTTCTTGAGATACTCGAAGTACGAGACGGTGACACCACCTGCATTGCAGTACAGATCGGGCACCAGGAGGACGCCCTTGTCGATGAGGATCTTCTCGCCGGCGGGAGTCGTGGGTCCATTGGCTCCCTCAAGGATCAGTTTGGCCTTGACCTTGGCGGCATTCTCGCTGGTTATGACTTTCTGTGTGGCGCAGGGCATCAGGATATCGCATTCGGCTTCCAAGAGATCCTCCTTGGACTCTTGCGCCTTGGAGTAGCCCTTGATTGTTTTCTTTTCCGCCTTGTAGGCTATCAAATCCTGCAGAAAAGAGCCATGAGTACCATGTTTCAGCTTTTGATCTATAGACTTACATTAATGTCGATGCCATCTTTGTTAAAGAGCTGGGTATCAAGCTCCTTTACACCAATAAGCTTGGCCCCTGCCTCATGAACAAATTTGGCGGCAAAGGAGCCCACATTGCCGAAGCCTTGGACAATGACCTTCTTGTCCTTCCAGCCCGTCTTCCACTTGAGCATGTCCATCCAATCCTTGTCCTGCAAGAACAGATCCCCGGCCTTCCACACGCCGCGTCCCGTGGCCGAGTTGCGTCCATTGATGCCGCCAATGTGCACCGGCTTGCCCGTACAAATGGCCGCTGCATTGATGTCCTTGTAGCCAAAGGTCTTCATGTACTGGTCCACCATCCAGCTCATCTCGCGTCCGCTGGTGTTCACATCCGGGGCGGGCACATCGATGCCCGGTCCGATCATGTTACGCTTGAGCAGCTCCATCGTGTAGCGACGCGTGATGGTCTGCAGCTCCGACACGCTGTACTTCTTGGGATCGATGCGAACGCCGCCCTTGGAGCCGCCATAGGGCAGGTTAACGCAGGCGCACTTGAAGGTCATGATGGCGGCCAAGGCCTTGACCTCATTCTCGTCCACATCCATGGCAAAGCGGATGCCTATGGAAAGCAGATGAGATACTGTATCTCCGGGGATACAGATCTTCAAAACTTACCTCCCTTGAGTGGGAGACGATTGCGTATATGATGGGCCCGATATCCCGTGATTATCTCGTAGGCACCATTGCCCTTGATGATCGGAAAGCTCACCTCCACGGAGGTGGTGACGCTGCCAATCAGATTGAGGATCGCCGAGACGCGTGCCTGTCGCGCCTCGGGCTTCATGTGTGAGTGCTTGCCCATTTCCTTCACCAGCTCCGACTCCATGGCCTGGGCCGCCTGATGGTAGTAGTACAGGACCATGGACGAGAACTCTGGATCCTTGTCGGTGGCCACCTTCTTCAGATGCTCGGGCATCTTGTGCTCGTACCTGTGGCCTTGTATCTGCGACTGCGACTTTGTCTGTTGCGGTCGCTGCTTAAACAGCGTCATTGTTAAATTGCGTAGCATTTCGCCTGATTTTAAAAATATTTTTTTCTTCAATTATGAATGGAAATTTTGGAATAGAAATGACGTACTGAAATAACGGAATAACAGTGACAAAGATACGACTCAGCAATATATTCATGGATAACTATGTTTGAATGATTTTTCTTGCTTTTATTTAATGTTTGTGTTTATCGTATTTTAGTTCTTTAATATTACGATGTATATAAATACAATATTTTAGAATTGCTCTACATATATATGCGCATATGCTATATATCTGTATTATATATAGTATATGTGTGCTTACGTTTAATACGTGGCTAAGCATCTAAGAGCTACGACTTAAGTATGGCCTAACCTATGGGATACTATATCCTACATATGTATATAGTATTTATATAAAAGAGTTCTTTAGTTAAATGGATCAACTTTGCTTTTGTTTAAAACTTTTGGGATCGCACGGAAGCACGCACAAGATACAGATACAGGGATACAGACGGGAGAGCTTATGTAGTTATCATATAAATACTAGGGGGGCTGTTCGGGGGTTCCTATACTTCCTATACATCATCTTTCTTCTTACAATATTTACACCTTGAAGATTGAATGATTCTGAAATGTTGCTTGTGGGTTAAGAAAATGATTATTTCAACAGAGAATATGTTGCGCTCTAATATCACTTTTTGGGGGACACATTGCTTTTTTTTATATATTGTTTATGGCCTCTAAATCAATCGTCGCATTCGCATTGCACACACAAACACACACACGCACACACACAGAATTTTCTTCGAATTTTAACTGGTTTTTCATTCTCTTGTTCTTGATGCTACAGAAGGATTTGGTGGGGGGGACTACGAAATTCCTTAAATCTTAGTCTTATGCAAGTACGAATATTTTAAATTAATTTCAAATTAATTCAAAAGTCTAATTTTTACACAATAATTACAATTAACAAATTGATGGTTGGAAAGGGTTCTGTTTACGGGGCGGGAACACTTTAATCTCGTTGCAAGATCGCAGTTCTTGGGGGGGCTGGTGGGTGTGGTGGGTGGTACTGCTTGCTGCTTAAAAGCTAACATCACGCTGATTTAAACAATATATTTCTCTGTTTTTTGTTGAGTACAATCCGTGGCTGCTGCTGCCGCTGCCGCTGCTGCTGCGGGAAGCAGCTCTGACTCTCAACCCCCTTCGACGGCTGCTCCAACTGCCGCTGCGGCTGCGGCTGCTGCTGCTGCAATTCATCGTTCAGGCAGCTTCCGTGCTGCTCTCCTGCTAGTCCACATCCTTCTTCTCAATCTTTAGATCGTACTTGGCCACCAGCTCCTCAGGGGTGTGGCTGTAAATCGAAAGAAAAAGATACATTCATTAGCTACTGTTTTGAAAAGGGTTCCAAAAGAGTATGGGAGACCTACCCAACTAGATTCTGGAGATCGCAGACAAAGCGGTAGACATAGCGCTTGCCCGCCGTCTTGTGGATGATGTTCTTGTCGTAGTAGTACCTCAGGCCGCGACTCAGCTTCTCGTAGTTCATCTTGGGCTTGTTCTTACGTATGCCCCAGCGACGTGCCACCTAAAAAGAGAGAGACAATGGGGATTAGCGGCTGCCCATCCAAGGATATCCTTCCAAGGACTTACCTCATCTGGATCTGTTAGCTTAAACTCCCAGCCATCGCCTGTCCACGAGATGAAGCTCTGGCACGTCTTGTCCAGCAGCAGTTCGAGCAGAAACTGCCACAGCTGGATGGGTCCGGAGCCCGTGAAGCACGGCACTCCGCCCTGCGTCGTGTAGCCACCGAGCAGCGACTTGTCCAGCCCCAGGGTGCTCATGTATGCCGCCGGATGTGGGTGCGTGTGTGCCCCCCACTGATCCATGGCCGTCGGTTGGGCGCCCATCGACTGGAAGGGCTGGGCATCGTAGGGCGTGAACTCTGGCGGATAGTCGTGGTAGCGTCCCCGTCCATACGAGTTGTAAAAGTCCGGACTTCCATCCATGCCGTAGCCATTGCTGTTGCCGCTGCTGTTGTTGCCACTGCCGTTGCCTCCGCTCGAGGCCTGGCTCTGGTGCTCCTGCGCCGAGATGGTGCTGTGGTAATCGCTGTCATCCCCCGCCGCTCCACCCCCATTGGAGGCTGTGCCTCCTCCCCCGCTGCTGCTGCCACTGCCTGCTCCTCCGCTGTAGGCGGCGGCAAGATGCGGTGGCAGGCCATAGCTACTGAGATCGGTGGGATCGTTCTGGCTGCCATTCGGCCCTGACGCATAGGAGCCGCCACTGCCGCCACCGCTTCCGTTCTGCGTTCCGGGCTCCTCTTTCACCTGATGCTGGTGGTATATGGCGGAAATGGCGGCCAATTGGTAGTTGATGTTGTTGTTATTGTTATTATTGTTGCTTGGATTCGTGTTGTTGCTGTTGTTGTTGTTGCTGGTGTTGTTACTGTCGCTGGAGCTCTGCTGTTGCACAGCAGGTGGCAGCATCGAATTGTTGCTGCTGTTGCCACTGCTGTTGTTCGTGTTCGTGTTGTGATTCTGCTGCTGCTGTTGCTGCTGCGGGGGCGGGCTGTTGTTGGGTCGTTCATGTGTATTGCTGCTGTAGCCTGGAGAGCGACATGAAAAGATACGAGATACAATTGGATTAGTTATAGAGACATAGACTGGAAAAGGATAAAGTGGCAGATACATGTAGATCTATAATTACTAATGAAAGGACGTATTTATAGATATTTTATTATATTTATAAGCAAACCCATCTTAAGACTGAATTTCAACGTTAAGATACATTTGTTCACATATATCTTAGCAATAGAAAGTGAAAATCAGCGGGGAATCATTGAGAGTGAAAGAAACCAAGTATCTCATCTTAGAAAAGGTTTCCCCATTCCATCAAATACCTGCCTTTCTTTCAATGGAGAATAAAATCTTCAAGAGAACTTCCATCTACCACACACTCTCCTAAATGGGGCGTCTTTTCCCATTTCGAAAGCGTGTGTGTGTGGGAAGGGGAAGCGTGTGAAAGAGTTCGAAAACCAATCAAAAATCACAGCGTACACTCATACCAATCGCTGATTTAGATACAGATACACAAAGACATCTCATAGATACACACATAGATACAGACGAGGGGGCACCATCCACATCACCATCCCCCTGGATCTAATGGTCTGTAAGAGTGTGTGTGCAACGCCACATTAATTGCGAATACAACGGAAATTTCACACATTTCGAGACTGAGGCCGAGACGAGAGCACGCTGCTCGCAAGTATCTGTGAAATACGAAAACCTGTTGGCATACACAGATACAAACACATGCGCAGCTGTACGCTCACTCGATTGCTACCTCTCCCTCTCTCTCTCACACTCTCTGGCGTTCCGAAGAAGCAATGAAAAAGCTTTCAAAGCGTTGTTTCCCATTCGCTCGGCGACGCTACTGCGCAGATACAAAGATACACGAGGCAGCCAGCCCCACTGGTTGGCTGGTGGCGGTCAAAGAGTTGTGTGGCAGCAGTAGCAGCAGCTGCGCCTTTTTAGGTGCCGCCTCTTCTCTTACACGCTGGCGATAGAGGAGGGAGCAGGCATCACATCATTAGAGCATCATCATCAGAGATACAGAGATACTGCTCGTACAATTTGTATCTGTATCTCTGCGTGGGCATCTAATGAATCTTCTAATGATGCCTCCGTATTCGCTTCTCTCTAGGCTGTATTTCTCTTGCATCTGTAATGTATCTTTATTGTAAATTTTAACAGTATCTTTAGTTCTTCGATTTGCATATCCATGTTGCATCTTCTGTAGCCAGCATCCTTTTTTAATCTGTTTTAAGTCTCTAAGGTATCTCAAAGAGATACAAGATCTCACCTCTGTGATGTATCTTTTCATTTGTTTCTGAATTTTAAGTATCTTTTTAACGTACTTTATTTTGTATGTCATTTTGCCTTGTGTCTCTACTGTGTATCTGTTGTATTTTTATCGTATCTATCTTGTATCAATCATATTTTTTCAGTATCTTTTCTAAATTTGATGAATTTTTGCTGTATATTTTGCTAAATTAGGGCATCTTTATACTTGTATCTATGTACATGGTTTTTTTTAGCACTTCTGTACTTTTGCTGGAATCTTTGCTGAATCTTCTGCACATTTGATGTTTTTTCTATATAGTGTATATGTACAAGATGTATCTTTGGTTACCAATTTCGTATTAGACCTAATAATTGCATGTTGTATTTTCTGTATCTTTGTTATTGCTATATTGCAATTTTAAGGTTTATGTTGTATCTTTGAAATCTTCGATGTATCTCTTATATCTTTAAAGTTTTTTTTACAATCGCTTTATACTGTATCTAAAGCGTCTGATTGCCTTGCTTTTCCTGTATCTTTGGCGTATCTACTGTAATTTGATTGATTTTTTGTTGCATCGTTGATATATATTTATTTATATTTAAGCTATATTTAAGAGGTATTTCATACAGATGTGTACCTTGATTAAATCCTTATTGTATTACTGTCGTATCTTTTGATTTGTATCTATTATAAGAATGTTGAACCTTTCAAGTATCTTGTTATCCCCCACGCACAGCAAACAGCAAACAAGCCATCTAATTGCCACAAGAAGTGCGTCCCCACAAGAAGTGTTGGCCACTTATCACCAGGTCAATCTGTTCTGTTCTGCTCCCCCATTCAACAAACAACAGTCTTCCCATCCAGCCAGCCATCCATCTACTTATTGCCACCCCTTGTGGCATGGCTCGAGAGAGAGAGAGAGACAGAGTCAACTTGTTGCGTGTCAAACACTTAAAAACGAATTACAAACGAATTTAATTATGCCACACCGCATCGCAACGCATCGCCACGTATCTTTCAGATGCTTTTCACACCCCAACAATTTGTAATTAAAAAGTTTTCGAGGATTGTTCCGTTTTTGATGTTGGTAAATATTTGCTGACCTGTGCTGAAGAAGTTGACATCCGAATCCGTGTAGTAGGCATTCCCCCCGACTCCTACTCCCACTCCCACTCCACCGGAGTCGTTACCAAAGGGCGCCATATCGTTGAAGTATCCCAGGCCCAGGGAGGCAGCCGTGGAGCTGCTTAGAGCCCCCACCAGATTGCTGGTGTTGCTGCTATTGGTGCTGCTGCCGCTGCCACTGCCACTGCTGTTGGGCAAAAATCCCTGCGACGAGGTGTTGCTGGAGGAGGAGGCACTCGAGCTGGAGCCGGAGGAGGTGGTCGTCGTGCTGCCCGTACTCCCGCCAGAGAGACGATGGTGCGGATGCTGTTGTGGCTGCTGCTGCTGGGTGGGTGATCCATACTGCTGTGGCAGGTGCGGCTGCTGTTGCTGCTGTGGTAAATGTTGCTGCTGCTGTTGCAGGCTCTGTTGATGTTGCAGATGCATCGATTGCTGGGTATGATGGTGATGATGATGATGATGCTGTCCCAAATGGTAGCTGGGATAATTCTCATAGCTCTGCAGGACCATGTTGTTGTAGTTGTTGTAATGTTGCTGTTGCTGCTGCTGCTGCTGCTGTTGCTGGAGGAGATGATGGCTGTGCTGGTGCTGATGCTGAAGGAGATCCGACTCCTTGTCACTGTCCAAGGCGTTGGCGGCACTGCTGATTATGGTGGCATTCACTAAAAACGCAGAGGGCGGCATCTCTTTGCTGCTTCGTTCACAAATTGATCGGTTCTCGAAAACGGAAACTCCTCCTCGCTAATCAGAAAGCGAGGCGTCATTGACGATGGTCCAGAATTACTGTGTGTGGAATCTGCGGGATCTGTTTTGTGGCTCTTCTAAATGCTGCTGGTGGTACTTGCACTCGTATTAAAATTGATTTCTTCTTTCTCTCTTTTGGAATATTTTAATTTTTGCACTGTCACATATGTATAGAATTTTTCGGTTTTCGGTGGTTTTTGTGTGTGGTTTATGATTGTTTGTTTTTATGCGGGCTGGCCTCTAATCAATTGGAGTGCCGCCTGTGCCCCTCTGATAAGTATTAACTATTCCGTGGGGGGACTTTTAACAAGGGACAACTCTACTTGTGACTTATGTGGGCGTGTGACACTTGAAGAGATTTTAATCACAAAGATTGAGGATCGATTCTCAGCGCCTCATTTCCTGTTTCACACTTGTGTTCTGAAATGCCATGGGAAATTTCTCTCCTACGTTTCACCGTCGGCTACAGATACATATATGTATTTATATATATCGTACAATTCCAATTGTGGTTTATTTTTTGCAATTTAATGGCAATTAATTGTAAGCCCTCTGGACTCTTTCCGTTTCACTCTGCCACTAGCACTGGCACTGGCACTGGCACCGTTGATAAATTAATGCGCATATCACACAACACTCTTATTCTCTCTGTCAGGCACTATATATATTTTGTATTACTATATACATTATATTGTTTTCATTGCAGTTTGGGTTTTATCTGGCATTTCAATTCTCAAGTTTTCTTTAAAACACTTATCGCGCGCGGAGCGTATGAGCAATCCAGGGCTGTCACTAAACGGATCTCAAAAGAATGCTGCTATGCGAGCACGAGCACGAGCGCGAGATACAAGATACATTCCACCTTCGACGGCGTTCGAAAGAGAAGTGAAGTTGCCCTGAAGTTGCTGGCTCGTTTCGTTTCGTTCGTGCCTCGTCGTTCGTATCTGCGCTCGTTCGGGTTCCCGCTCGGGTCTCTCCGGCTGCTTGCGTGTGTGGGAGAGGGAGGGTACGTACTACGAACGAATGTGCCAATGGCAAATAATAATCATCATCAGAGGGAGGGAGGTAGGGAGGTAGGGAGGAGGGAGAATACTTTCACAGGGTGTTTCTCACACTCTCTCGTTGCCGCTCCCCTTTCTCCTCTGCTCCCCGCTCATAATCAGTGGGCAGTGTGCCCAGTGTAGTGTGTGTGCTCTTTAGTGAGTGACTACTGCTGCGCATTTTAAATGATATTTTTGTTCGGGAAAGATTCAACTTGTTGATTTCTCCCCTCTCTCGGCTCTTTCTCCTCTGAGGAGAGAACTGTAGTACAGTTCCCTCGAAATTGGCTTTTTTCGATCATTAACAAACGCCAACACAGCACAGCACACAAAATGGCCATCAAAGACTGTATCTTCGGCCCACTTCGGTCCGCCGCTGAGATATCCAATGATGATGATCGAGTGGGCAGCTCTGCTGATGGCCAACAGAAAATGTATCTCACAGATACAGAGAGTCCCACAGCCAGAGTGGGATTGGCTACAGCCCCTCCTCTCTCACATACGATGAGATCATGCCAAAAACAAAAAAAAAAACAAAAACAAAAAACAATGAAAAACCCAACAAAAATTAAAAAATTAGTTAACTATTTCAAGCCCCCAGGCCGTACGTGTCTTCAGGTCTTGAGATACATGTGAGCATGTATGGGTTTATATAATATTTCTAACCAAAAATAAAATTAAAAAATGGTGGCCCGCTCTGGAAACGTGTTTTGGGGCATTTTTTCGACATTGGAGCTGTTGCTGCTGCCAACCAATGACAATTTCGATTCGGTCGAAACGAATGCGAAACGTGGAGCCCGAAATGGCACGTTCCCCCAGCCGGGCCCCAGAGCAAAGCTTAGCCATGGGTTAGAGAACAGATAAGCGCGCAACCTCAAAGATACAAAAAGAATAACTGGTGGCTCTTATCTGCAGGGTTGGGGGGCCAATCAATCGCTTATTGATTCCATGGCTATCATACCTTAGGCTGAATTCCAATTGCATTGGCAGCACCACCACCAGCAGTAGCAGCAATTGCAACGAGGGCTCAAGTGCCTTGCCATTTTCCTGGAAAAGTCTTGTGGACAGACGGCTGATAAAGCACAAAACACAAAAAATAAAACCAGAAAGAACGAAATCAATGGCCTGAAACTTTGAATACCCTATAGGGAGCCATTATGTGCTCATAAAATTGTGATAAAAATCGAATTACAATCGTTAAAACTACAGCTTCTTAAAGGCAGTGCCAGGGGAATTCCGATCTATTAGTCATATCTCTAGAGATTGGAAAGACTTTCGGTTGGAAATACCCTGGTAAAAATACTCATAGCACCCTTTACAAAGTCATAAATTTTGCCAATTTAACGGCCCACACATAATAGTTATCGAAAAAGGAAGTTCTTCCCCAAAAAAAGAAACAGCTGTTGACCATGTTTGGGATTTCGGCCACAAAAGGATCGCTGAAGTTGGGCTTCTTCTTGGCTTGGACTTTTTTTTTGGGGCACTTAAGAATTCTGGCAGCACACGCCACAAACAAAATAATAATCGCATGATGTAAAATAAATTTTAAAAAATATTTTTTCTTCTTTGATTTTTTGGCTGCGCGTAAAGTGGAAAGAGCGTCGTGGAACAATAGAGAGAAGAAGTACAAGCGGAAATACAAAAAAACTAAAAAAAAAGAAGCGAGGAGAACAGGCAATGACAGCAGCTGGGGGGAGCCACCAAAGAGCTGAAGCGAGATAGATGATGCGCCTCGCTTACGACCATTTCCGGTTGAAGCACGTGCGCATGCGCACATTCGTAGGGCAGAGGAGAGAGGAGGTAAACCCATTGAACCCCTGCCAGTGGCAGTGCCCCTCCTCCAGGGTACTCCCCTAACCTTCCTAACCCGATGAAAAGCCACCACCACCAAAAACCAAGAGAAAACCAATCACAATCTCATAAAACCGGCGACACTTCCACCCAAATAAAAAAAAAAAGAGAAGAACAGAACAGAGAGAGGATCGGATCCTACTTGCCCAAAACGCACACGTTCAAAGAGGTAGAGGTACCAGACCAAGGGTTAACATAATAATTATCATTCCATTGAATGAATACCAAATGAGTGTAAAGATGAGTGCCAGAGTGCCGGAGTGCCAGAGTGCCAGAGTGTGGTGTGTGCCAAAAAAGGGTATACTTTCAGTTGAATTTCAATTAAAACTTGTTCCAACAAAAGGATTACACACATTTAATGCAATCAGAGCTGGAGAGCAGAGTAGACCAGAACGGAGAGGGAGTTACAGGAAGCGCCTACAGAGAGGAGGAACAATGACAAAGGAGGCTGGCAAGACAGGGACTATAAGGAATATGGAAGGCATAAGGAATGGTTCCTTAAGCTGCCCAAACAGCTGGCTGCCGCCGACACTCGAGAGCCCTCGGCGGCCATTCAATTGATATCAAATTAATGACGGAATGGTATGAAAGGTTGAGGGAATTGTATGGATATAGGATCTCTTAAAGGATCTGTTACGCGGTGTGTATCTTCCTCTCTATCTAGCTCTGTGCACGTGTGCAAAATGCACTCCACACTCCACTGGATCTTTTTCTCTCCCTTTCACCTCTTGGTATATGTAAGCACTTCCGCTCACACACACACTCAAACACACGTCGCGCCATCCCGCTCTGCCTAATGTAAATCGGATGTCAGTGCATTGCGCGTGAGGCATATCAATTATAGGAGAAGGAGACAGAGAGCTAGCCAGCGAGCGCCACAAGAGAGCGAGAGAGAGCGAACCTGTTAAAAGACAAGCAAGCCACATACATAAATAAATAAATAAATAAACTGTTAGACGGCAGAACGGAAGGAAATCGTAAACACCAGTCCCATCCAAGTAGTAGTTCCATCATAATTACAGCTGCAGTCCCAGCACCGACGACTATCCCCAAGATACCCAGCCCAGCCCACCGACCGACCCACCTGTTTGGGGAGGCTGATGCTGCTTCCGTGCAAGAGGCCAAGAATAATATCAATTTTCTATGTAAACCGAGCCCCCCACATGCTGCTGCTGCTGGCTGTGCAATTTTCAGGTTGCTTGAGGAATACCTGCATTTTGACAACAAAATAAACAGATGCCACCTCCAAAGAGAGGTCTTCCTTCTTCTCTGATTGTGCCCGAGACTTGTAAACAACACGCTAAATACAAACAACAATCATTATAATAACGCTCGGGATTCCTACGATCCGATCCACATGCGTTTTCACAGCTCCCTTCAGAGGAGAGAGAGAGCGGAAATGAAACCAGATACTTTCTGATAGCAAAACGCATGTGTAGCCTGAGATGGAGATGGTGATGGAACTGGAACTGAAACTGGGACCTGGACTGGAAGCTGGAACTGGAGTATAGCTTGATGATGATGAGAAAGATGTGTGTGTATCCCCGTGCATTGATCTACGAGTACGAGTCTACACTTATCGATCTTGATTAAGCCAAATGCTGCCAAGTGACTGTTTGTTGATCTGTTGATTGGGATCTCTACGCTCGATAGATGGATGGATGGCTAGATGCTCGAGTAGGATATGAGATCCTTCAGAGGAGATGTCATTGATCTTCGGATGAAAACTGAGAAGTATCCAAACCACTAATGGATGACTTCTATAGGAAATGAGACACTAACTGATTTTCAGCAAAGGAAACTGAGCTTATCGGCGATCTGGGATCAGGTGGATCTTGATGTTGGCTCAAGTTCAAAGGGAAACCCAAAATTAGCTGGGAAAAACTATGTTTCATAATGTCCTTAACAGGTGAACCTTGATTCTGGTTCAGATTCAGGGGAGAATTTAGTTTGAACGAAGATTTGAAGCCATTCCGAGATGCAGATCCTAGAGATAGATCCTTAAATGGATCATAGATCATGTACAGACAAAACCATAGCTAATCATAACGGTTGCCAATTCGAATCCATGCTAAGATTACAAACCATTGAAGTCATTGATCACTGAGCTATCGGTGACCATGTGATCTGTGATCATGTTCTGTGGATCGTGAGACACAGATCCCCAGAGATAAGCTTACAAACAAGATTGACGCATGCAAATCTTACATGGATCTCCAGATCGGATCGACGAGTATAAACGGGATTTCAACACTTTCCGAAACCGGAAATGATCATGTTTGATATCTGTCCGATCTACAATCAGAGCTCCTTGAAGGCCATGTGGGTATGTTCTATGTGTACTTGTGTGTATCTGTGTGTGCGTGTGTCAGATGTTCTACCTTCTGAAAAGACAGTTGGCTGCCCCGAAAGGAGCACAGAGAGTGACTCGCTAAATGGCTCATTTATGGCCGTTTCCCACTGTGCACCGAATGTGGCATGCGGTCACAAGGAGAAGAAGAGTGCCGTAAAGCACAAACGAATGAACCCTGGCTGTGAAAGAGAGAGAGGGAGAGAGAGGGAGCGAGAGCAACTCAAGCGGCTGACTAAATGTCAGAGAATTCTGCACCTGTCCGACTATCACCATGACAACAACAACAAGAACAAGAACAACAACGCCAGCAGCACCAGCACCAGCAGCAGCAGCAGAAAGCAAAGGGAAAGAGGGAGAGTAAAACTGCGTGCGTCGACAGAATTTTCGGACAGCGACAACATGTGTGCGCTAGCTGGGGTGGGGGCAGAGCAGAGCAGTAGGAGTGGGAGGTAGAACAAGAGTGCGAAGCAAGCAAGTGAGTGTGCGGGAGGGGATAGCGCTAAGCCATGGACAACTGGTGTGCATGCGCAAGGTGTACTCGGATAAGGTGGCGGCATGGCTTTGGAGCACTCCAGTTATATGTAACATAGGTGTCTGATTCTGTTGACCTGGCGAAAGGTATATATATATACTCTCCCTTTCGGTTCTTCTGCACTCTTCTGTTGGGCCTCACCTTGTATACATTTTACCTTGCCTGGACAACTGTTGGTCTGCTGAGTTTTGCTCTTTTTTTTCGGTCTCCCCCTCTGCCAATACTTCAACCTTTCTCATGCTGCTCCTTCTCTCTTTTTCAGATCAGATTGCGTGCCTGTGCCTGCGCTCTCTCTCTCACGCAAACAGATGCAGGGCATCGCCCACACAATTTATCCGAGTGTGAGAAAACTGCAGGCAGTCGCCAGGGCTCCTGCACTGGCTCTGGCTCTGTCTCTGGCGGCTCCTTCCTTCTTCCTTGTTCCTTCTTCCTCCTTCCATTGTACCCCCACCACTCTTCTCTTGTATGTTTACCCCCGAGAACAAGATGCAGTCAAGCGATATGAGGGCTATATAGGGACATTAGAATAGCCCAGGAGGACCGAGGATCTCTACCTGCCAGGCCACTTTCGAGAGTCGGGGCGGAGGCGGCGGCGGCGGCGGCGACGGGGGCCCCTAAGGGCTTGCCTAATTTACTTGCGCCTGCAATCCATTGTTCCTTTTTCGTTGTAGATTTCATTCATAAAAATTCATGAAATCTCTACCCGAAAAAAAGGAAAGAAAGGCATTGAACTGAACTCAAAAATCGAACCCAAACGAAGACCGAAGACCGAGTCCGAGCTGTTCTTAAAGACTGTTCAAGGTGGTGCATCGATACGGAACTAAAGGAAGTAAATTACCGGATGTTGTCTACTCATTCTCGTCCGCTTCTTGTTGTTGTTCATTTCGGTCTCTCTTTCCATTCTTCGTTTTTGCTTTGATTCATCGAAATGTCCTGCGGCTCTGCTTTGTGGACGACCTTGCCTCCCCTGCCTCCTGCTTGTTGCTGCTCATTTCTGTTTTCGCTTGAAACCGAAGCCAAATGCCATTCAAAAGGAATGAAATGCAAACCAATAAAACATTTTGCCAATCCTTGGGATACGCATACACTCTGTGTAGGGGGTGTGCGAGTGGTAATCGTATCCTTTTAGGCCATTAATGGGACACCTTGTTGTACGCGATGCAATGAGTTTTTAATTGGCCAACTTTTTGTTGTCCCAGCGACTTGTTGTCAATGCTTTCCCACGCCCGTTCCGATGGGGTGGCTCTCTACAGGAAAGCAAAAACCAACTTGTTTATAGTTTTTCCGACTATTTTTTTGATAAATTACACAACAAATGCTGCAGAGACCCAGGGACCCAGGGACCCAGGGACCCTGGACCTGGCCCAACGTCGTTCCACCTCATTGCGCGGTAATGTCTCGTTAAAGGACACGAACAAACGGACAAGTTCCGTGTTCCTTGTGTCTGCGGGGAGGGGAGCGTGGGAGAGCAGCTCCGCTATGCGGGAGGGTCTGGATAGTGCGGGCTTGAGACAGGTTTATGGCTCTATAAGCAAGGAGTACAAATTATGATTAAACTTACAGGCGGGTGGCATTATAATCGACTTCCTGATTTTAAAATAATTAATTTCTAAGCATAACTATGGGAAAACGAATGGAATACCCGTACGTTAGGGGTGAAAGAAAGTTAATTATAGTAAAAGGATGATTGTATCAAAGTTTTATTGCAATTTTGATGTAATATGCTAGACATACACAGATCAGATCCATATATTTTCCTCTGACTCTGAAGTTCGCTTAAACCAAATACAACTTAAACCTTGACATTCTGAAAGTGTACTAGAAAAAACCTTGAAAAAGGAAAAAATACACCAAATATCTATGTATGTATGTATGTATTTTTCACAGTTTCAACAGATTTTTGCAGCAAAGTCGAACCAGTTCTCAGGCCTAACGACACTCTCCCAAGACCTCCGCCCCATCGTAGCACCAGCCATCATATTGTATCTTCTTATCTCTGACAAAATTGAGTGGATGGATAACTTTTGGGGCGCATTACAGATACTTACTAGAGGACTGAATAAACAATATAAAAACCTCTCGGGTAAACAGCAACAAATCAGCTGCGCACAGGCGCACAGATCAAAAGACCCGAAAGCCGACAAAACAGCTCGAACAAAATACTATATATACACGCGATACATATGTATGTACATACATACATACATCTATAGAAGGCGAAGACGAGAGCGGCTCGACACTTTTAAAATTGCAAAGGCAACAGAGGGGGGAGGGTGGTATGGGAGTGGGGGAGAGCCCCAAGGGGCAACAGAAAGAGAAGAGTGTAAAAAGAAACCACAAAATACGAAACACGAAAACAGAGAGAGAGAGAGAAACGAGAGGAACAGGCCGAATGTAGACAAATAAATGACACAAAACAGAGGGCAAACGATGTGAAAATTAAATGAAAATGAATAAAAATAGCGGTAGAGGTAGAGGCAGCGAGAAAAGGCCAACCAACTTTCGAGTGATAACAATCTGAACAAAAACAAAACAAAAAAAAAACAGCAACTAAAAGATACTTTTGCACAGAATTTACGAGTTTAAGCCACTAAATTGCATTTGCCTTGAGGGAAAGGGGCAGAGAGGGAGAGGGATAGAGTCACTGAGGGATATGAGAATTTTCCCACGTTCCACACACAGTCGGGAAGGGGCAGGGGCCACCTCTCTCAGGTGTTACCACCAGCTTCGAGCTCAAAGTCGAGACAAATTGCGCCCGAAAAACACACTGATGCAACGCAATGTCCTGCAGGTCCTTTTGCCATGGTGGTTGCATCCACTGATAGACATCAGACCATGTCCGGACCAGCACTTGCTCTACCGGAATTTGCGTTCACCCTCTCTCCGCAATCAACAACCCTCGAGCACCCCTATATGGCCCGTCGATTTGTTGCATTTTTCATATCCCAAACAATCGCATTTCTATATAATTTCGTTATTTGCCTGAGGTCCGAGCAGGACAAGTGTTTCCAGTGTCGGGTTCCCAAGGTTTTCGTTGGGAGGGTGAGTTTTGCTTTAAATTGTAACTATTTTCTACCCATTTCGGGATTTATCTTAGACTCAAGTATTTGCTTGTTGACTTTGGCATCATAATTGTGTCTTTGCGGTCCGAAACCTTTGGGAACCGGAAGTTACAAGAAATACTCGCAAGTAGGGGTTTGTTTTTATAGAGGAACGAAATATAGTAGGATTTTGAGGCACAATTTGAATAAATATTGTTGTAAAGTGAATGAATATGCCTGCATTTATTCATTCAAACCTCTCATAAATGTTCCTAGATTTTCTCCTCAAGTATTCACAGTTTATGTAAATCTTTCCATCATTCGCAGCCCACAATAAACGCAAGAGAAAACAAATTTTTAACACAATTCAATTAACGAACACGCGGCGGCGGCCGCAAAATTCGAGAAAACCAAAAATTGTTAATGAAAATTGCAAAACTGAGAGAAGACCCCCAAACAGTTTTCCTGCCGGCCTGCCCCCCGCTCCGCTCTGCTCCATTGAGCAAAATAAATAAACACGAATTGCATTCGAAACAAAAACCAAAAAAAAAAAAAAGAAAGAAAGAAAAACTGATGGAAAACGCCTAAAAGCGGAAATATGCAAGGAAATTGCAAAGGCGCTGACAGCAGACCGAAGATGGGGCTCCGCGAAAGATTAAGGAATCGATGAATGGATAGAAAGATAGATAGAGGGATAGAAGGATAGATGTGCGACTGGTTTTGGGGGAGTCTTTTTGGCGCAAATGCCAAAGGAAATTGCGGCTTAATGGAGGCCACAACAGAATGTCCTTAACTGAAACGAAATTAACTCCTCCTTTGGAGCAAGCAGAAACCAAAAGGTGTACAAAGAATCAAATGGGAATCATATAGGGGACATATTACGACTATGGGATACCCAAAAAAGAGAGTTATTTGGTGTTTTTAAAAGTACAAAATTGCGTAATCAGAATCCACCAAAAAAATATGTTGTAAGTGCTGTAAAAATGATTACATTTGGATGATTTTTGGTAGGTGGGTAGATAATAGTAATTTCTACAACAAAACCAAAAATCAGCTGAAAATCTTTTAGGTTCTGAAAATACTGAAGAATTTTATAGGTTGAATAATGGGATTGATGTCTATAAACTCGATCAAAAAGAACCCAACTTTGCTATCACTCAAGTATTCTTTCTAAGATCAAAGACCGGGCTGGGGTTCTGACTGTCTCAAACATCCCCTGGAACCCATCATACCCCACATCGCACCCACAAGAGTACCAAGAGGTATCCCCAGCAAACAAGCAACCACAAACCTGAGACATAATTTCATCAGAGTTATTAATTTTAGCGTTGAAATTTGCTTTAATAATATAATTAATGTCTGCACAGGGAGCCCAAGATACACAGACAGGGGCTCCACTCATGGGTCCAAAAGGAGCAATGAATGATGAGAGAGAGAGAGACAGCGAGTGGTGGAGAAGAAGAGAGAGAGAGAAAAAACGCAGCCTCACATCCGGTCAACATTTTGTCGCCGTTTGCCATCGTCTCCAGTCGTCTCTCCTCACTCGCATGTGAACTCTTTTCAAAAAGACAACGAATAAATAAAATACAACAACAGCGAAAAAAAAGAGAGTTAAAACCAAATTACAGCCCCCAGAAGAGGTGGAGGTGGGGGGTGGGAGAGGGAGGGTCATGGATTGTCTGCAAAATCTAAAACAAGTTACAGTTCATTCAGCGCCACACTCATTCATTGACTCATTCACTGTTCACCCCCTTCAGTCATTCATTCATTCACCCATTCGAACCGGCTCGGGTTTAGGCTCAGGCTTAAGGCCTCAGCCTCAGCTTTAACTTGGCTCAGAGAGAAGTCCCCCCCATACCCATACCCCATGCCCCATGCCCCATTCATTGACTTGGCCAACGGATGTTGGTTCAGTTCTTTACAGAGCCAACCGACCCCCCCTCCACGTCTCCACTCGAACATTCGTCGAACATTTGATTTGATTTTATTTATTTGTTTCGTTTGTTTGCGAGTTAATAATTATCGGTCGTTCGCTGTCGCTCGTTCGCTCCGTCGTTCGTTGGGTAACTCTCCTTCAGATACTCAGATACATTTGTATCTGCTAGCTGCGTGCGTATGTCGTGTGTGCTGTCTGTAAGACTATTTCTCCATTTTGTCGTTTGGTTTCTGCCGCTTTTTTTTTTTGCTGTTCGTTTGCCTAATTCTTAATGATGCATAAAGTGCCTGCCTCGCTTCAAAGTTTCTGTTGTTGCTGTTGTTGTCGCACGGCAAATATACTCGAAACATTTTGAAAGTTGATTGCGAATTAATTGCCAACAGAGACACAGTCCTCACACACACTCCTCACTGGCCTCACCCAACTATCTATCCCCACTCCTTTTTCCTAGTCTAATTCCACAAACTATATTTAATTATTCTTATGATTGCCTTTTGTTTTGTTTTTTATTCCTCTTTCACAAATTGACATTGAAAATGATTTAGAGTTTAATTAAGGCATTGAATATACAGTTTTTTAATTGATTTTATTATTTTTGTATTAATTAAACAAAGACCTTTTAACAATCAAATTTGTAAAGCACGTTCTAATTAATATAGTCCTTCTATCCTCTTTTCAATTAATTATAAATATTCTAACTATTTCCATGCCGAAGCGGTATTTGATACATATCTCTCACTCCCTCTTTCCACCACCGAAGTACGGCCGTTACATCTCCCTAACTCCGGCAAGAGACGCCGTACTGAAAGAGGAGTAGAGCTAGTAGCAGCTACTAATGTTTCGACTGGTTTTCTTTATTTCAAACCATACATTAACTAGCTATTTTTTTAGTTTAAGTATATAAAACTTTTAAAACTATTCTGCATTTTATCCCTCCAATATTACTCAAACTAGTACGATGTTCTAATATACTATCCGAATTATATTAATTCTCAAACACATTCAAAGATTTTAAACCCTAGTTCTAAAACAATATTTCAAAAGTGATTTATGTCTGTCCAACTCTAATCTACATTTCATATAGTATGAATATGCAACGATTTTTAACCCAAAAGTTCTATAGAGATATGTATTCACATGGGGTTAACGTTAACCCTTTTGATTTGCAGTTCAAGGTGGTACACCGCTCTGTCTCTCTGTCCCTCTATCTATCTATATATCTCTCTTCTCTTTATGGATGGACACCGCCGAAGCCTGCATTTGCATTTGCATCTGAAATCAAATGCAATTCGTCTCTTTCATTCATTTACACCACGTCTCGTTCATTGCCTTTTGGGGACTGCTGCCGCCATCTAACCATCTCTTTTGCTCCAATCCAACCATCTCTCTGTGCGTCTCTTTCTCTCTATTAGCGGCTTTCGCATTATACAAATTTAATGTTTAATTTTTTTGTTGTGTGTGTATTTTTGTTGTGCTGTTGTTGCTGTTTCTCCCCCAACATTTGTTGTTCTTTGCGTTCTTTGTTTTAGATGAACTCGACCGTAACGAGGCTTTTCTATGGCGTAAATTTACATCTACGTTCGTAACGAAATAAAATGGAAAAATGGGAAAATACAACAACAGAAACGTAGAGGTAAAAACAAAATAAAAAACCATCAAGAGCAAGGCTACACCTGGATACACTTGCCGAAAGATCTTTACTATAGAATATAGTCCTACGATTTTGATTTAACTTTGGTTATTTACTGAGAAACATATTATAATGCGAATTCTAAAGTATGGAGGGATTATCTTTAAAAACATGAAATATTTATGATTTAATATAGAAGTTTTAATAGATTCATTGAAGTATCTTCCAGAACAAGACATTTAAGTTTTTTTTAGGTAACTTTTCCTAAAAAACTAATGATAGCGATCCAATCTTTTTGGTTTCTATCTACATACATATATATATATAGATCGTTTTGTGCAAAGTTAAAAAATCTGTCCATTGACTTGACTGTTGCGGAGATAATTCCCTTTCAAAAAACTAGCAAAAATCATATAACCCTTCTGGAAGGGCATCATAAATTAAAGTTCGAGGAGACTTTGCCGTCGACAGCCAGTGTGTTGTTGCAACATCAGCAACAGTTCAAAAACTACGACTGATTCTAGGCTGAAAATCCCATTTGAATTTTAGGAGTATACAGAGAGAAAATAGAGGAGAAGGGGGCTATTGAAGAGGCGGGGAATAAAGGTGCGAGAGGCATAGAAGGGGAGTAGAGTGCGAGTATACCCCTCCATTAGATCCGAATGTCGGTGGAGTGCTCTCTTCTAGCCCTCGTGCTCTTCTCGCTTGGCGCGCGTCAGATTCCACTGAATATGGTAATAAATTAAACAAAATCCGCGTAACTTTTTCAGCTGAGAGGAGAACAGATGGGCAAAGTGTGTGAAGGGTAGGGTTAGACATCAGCAGAGATGGTTATATAGATGCACCACCTATACACCTATAGAGATATCCCACAAGCCACCAGTCAACAGCCAGAAACCACAGGAATGGCAGCACAAAGCAAACAGAAGCAGTAGAATTTAGTTTAAAGTGATCGAATAAGGTGATACCTCTTAAAGGAGAGGATATGCATAGAAGTGCAATGAATGAATTCAATGAAAACCTCTTCAGGAATGAAAAAAGTCTATCTGTCTTTCAACAATCTATCTTTTCAATATATATTACAGGGTATCTCTCAATAGACAGCACTATCGTCTGATTCCAGTCTTTAGATAGAACAAAAACCCGCAGACTGAAAAATACCATAAAAACTGAAATGAAAAACGTTGACTTGACTTTTCACAGCTCTCTGCGTACCTCATGCCACACATACCCCCCTGTGCCATGGCTCGTACAGATCCCGCACCTTCCACCATCATCCCCCATCCCCATGAGATCCAAAGCCCCGGACTTCAGTAGCGGCTTTGAGCAGCGAAGCGCGCAGGCGCGTAGTCCGAAAAATACTCCCAGATCGGAGTAGGAGTCGGAGTCAGAGCCAGAGGCAGGGAGTCGAGTATGTTAATTAGTGGCAATGTGATTTCTGAAGGCCCTCGAGGCGCTGCCAGCGCCCACACCCCCTTTGGCCACGCCCCTCTGCCACTTCCATTCTTTTGGAGAATGATTAATTCTCCCTGTGGCACTGTGGAGTCGAGTAGAAGTCGCCACCGAAGTGGGCCGCCTCTTAAATTCCGCTAAATGCCATAATAATATGCTAGAAGTGCTCTACTACTTCTTCTTTTATTTTTTCTGTTACTTCTCCGTTTCTTTTTCTTTTACCGACTGCAAAACAATGGAAATGGCGTTGAAATTAAAACTAAAATTCCATTTTATGACCTTAACAAATTTGCAATCAACATAATTCCCTTCTGTGTTATGACTCTTTAGGTTTTATGTTGCGTATCGAAAAAGATTTCTTCTCCAACGCTTCATAGTTCTGGCCTTTCCTCGGGGCTTTCCTTCAGTTGTTCTGCTCTGTTGCCACAACAATTTGTGGGAGGTGAAAACTATCTTGCGTTAATGGCTGAATTTAGTGTAATTAATATGGAGAGCAGAAATATCAGTCGGGGGAAGATACTTCTTCTGCTTCATCCGAGGTGATCATAATTTCCATCTTCCATCTCTTATCCGCCCATGTACATTGTATGGTAATTGGCTTTTGGTGGTTTCTCTGCAGAAATATCTAATTTCATGGAATGATTCTTGATAATTCAACTTGGATTTTTAATGGTTCGCATACTCGTATTTGCTATTCTGTAATTAAGTTTTTGGTTTGGGATTAACTGGAAATTTAGTCATGTTTTTCCGTCTGAACTAGAGGCTTAATGATAGAGGAGTGACTTTTCAGGAAAATGATTTTGAGAGGTGATGAGTTTTTTTATAAAAGTGGTATAAATGCTTTGATTTCTTGTAACCAAGGAATATTATGGAATTACATCCTGTAAAACTGGGTGATTATTCGAGTAGATTCATAAATTTAAGAGAATGTTGTAAAAAATTAAATAAAAAAACGTTTTTGTCGAGGCACAAAGGATATATGGGAAATACGTTCTAGAATTATTCTAGCACCAGTTCAGTATTTTTTTCATTAGTATTCCGTTACCAGTCTAGTGTTAAATTTCTAGTATAAGTCTAGGATTTTCCTAGTATTATTCTAGTGCTAATTAACTAGTATTAATTAACTACTGGCACCAAGCTAGTATTATTATTATCGTATCAGCATAGTATTCTTCTAGTATCAGTGGAGTATTTTCTAGTATTATTCTAGAATTCATTTATTAGTACTCTGGCAATAAATAATATTTTTCTACGATATTTATCCTTCCTTATCATTATCATCTTCATCCTTCATCCAATAGTGTTATTACACACAAAATAAAGTCATGAAAGATACAACAGCTGCCACAGAGTTTTCTAGACACTTTCCTTAAAAGCCTATACCATAATTCCTTCACTTTTTCCGACTTTTTGCTGAACTCTTTCATAAGAACTTTCCCATGAGTGCCCCATGACTTGAGCAAACAAATCGCCAACGAAAGTGAAAAGATGAATATAATCTATGTGTCGTCTACCTTCATGGATGACGTCTGCCACATGTCACTGTCTGTTGTCTGCTGTCTCTATCTCTGTCTCCGTCTTTCTGGGAGAACTAAAAGATTGTCATTCCATTGTCATTTTCAAAATCAACAAACTGTAACTAAACTTGACAACAGCAGAGAGAGAGAGAGCTAGAAAGAGAAGCAGAGACTCAAGAGAGTCTACAAACTGTCACATGGTAGAGCTCTAAAGACATGTGAGGAGAGCAGTCGCCAGCTACAAAATGTATCTTCAAATGTGCATTAAATGTGTCATTCTGTAAGCCAGAGATCCGCTGATCAGAGGATCGAAGAGTGGGGAATGGAACTGAAGTTGAAGCTAAACTCAGGAGAGGTTGAAAAACGGAGGTTCTATAGAGCTGGAACGACCAATGATGATGATGATGATGATGAACATGAATCAACAGCCGGCGGCAGGCTAGAGGCATACAACAATGGCAACAACTCTTCAAGCTTGGACAAACATTTCACGCATCAGGCACTTTATTATGTAGAAATAAAAGAGCAACAACAGCAGCCAGAGATACAGATACAAATATATACAGATACACGGTACTAAAAAGAGAGAGAGAGAGAGAGAGAGAGAGAACAAACTCCAATAGAATTTTTGCAAATCTAAAACTTTGTTTGCAGGTAAACAAAGGGAAATAAACTTGAATTCATTTTTGGGTTTTCATCAAGGGATACGATGGGAATGACATCATAAATGTAGATGGGTATATCTCTCTGTCTCGCGAAAGACAAAAAACAAATCAAATTTTAAGCCCAAAAGAAGAACAATGAATCCGAAAGATAGCAACAATTTTGCGTGCAAATATCTAAGATACAGATACACTAGCCTAGATATGCTCTCAACCAAAACATTGAAAAGACCCTGGGCTCTGGGCTCTGGGGGTCTCTGGGGTCTGGTCATGGATGTGTGTGCGGCAATCATCCAGCGCTCATATGTGAGTATCTGTGTATCTGTGAGCTATTGTATCTTTCGTGTGTCTGTCTATTGATTGTAGGCAAAAAAGGAAAATACTTTCAATATGAATGAATAAATGAATGAATGGCGAACGAGTGAGTGAGTGAGTGAGTGTTGAGGAGGAATGAAAAAAAAAACAAAAAACTGCGTTAAAGTGCAAGATCGTAAATCATTCAGTACCCCCCTTCGGAATGATGATGAAACTTTGAGGCATTTTCAGCTTTTTTGCGCTTCGTTGATTTTTCCAACCATCGTGTAGTTGTTGTAGGTGTTGCACGATCTCAAGGGGGGTGGGAGGACACAATGTAGCCCCCAAAAATTAAAAGAAGAGAAGATCCACTTCGTTGACTTGGGCAAAAGTGAAGCGTGTGTTCATGACACTGTTTTCATTATTTATTTTCGGATTTTGGTTAGTTTTTCCATGTTTCCATTTTTCTCATTTGGAAACTTGGTTCGCCAAAGGCATGAACTCGATTCTTAATGTCTGTAATTAATCATAATTTGTTTTTAGTTTTAATGAGTGAGTTTTAAGGCCCGAGCACCGAAGCACCCCCCCATCCCTGAAGGTCTTCTGCGGCAGCAGCAAACACCTGGAACCCATAAACTGTAGGCCACTCATCTGCATAATTGTCTGACTCTGGAGAGTGCCCGCTGCAAAATCCAGGGAGAACCTCGGGTTCAAAGTGTCAACAGAGTCACGCAACTAGGAATCCGCTCTTAAAAGATGCACCACTCGTGTATCCACTGTCGGGGGTCAATCAATTTTTCACACAGACCGTTCGAGGGATATGCAAATGATCATCAATAATATGCAAATGCAGCAAATTAATGACTGACAAAAAGACAATCGAAACGAATTAAGAAAAGCCTACACGTGAGGGTAGGGTAGGGGCTACCGCATAATTTCCGTAGATGCGGGCCAACACACAGAGCGAGAGGGGGCCCCCACTGAGTGGTTTATCCAAAAGATTGAAATAATAATAACAACGATGATGACAACAGGGGCTAGTTCTCAACATTAACAGCGAAACCGAGAACTACATATACAAATGATTGAATCAAATTGAAGAACTCAGAAGCGCACAACCCCTGAAATGATCATGGGGAAGTGCATGCAAAGCTGTGGAATTTTATCTGAGATACTCTCACTGAAAGATACCTTAAGACTGAAGGATGTTTATTTTTGTTATGCCCCAAAAGAAGACTTCAGAGCTCCATGTTTGGTTACTGAATAATCAGAGTTGGAATCTACTTTTCTTTGCAAAGATTTTTAATATTAATGGAGAATTGGGGTCACTAGAAATATTGAGTAGAAAATTGTTTTTTTGTTGTTGTTATTTTTGGAACTTTTGGATACCGAAAAGGTTTCTGTTTTATTTTTCTAAACTATGCAAACCAAAAGATCGATTTCCTAATGATTTATATTACTCATCGGGGTTACCAAAATGTTTGTCCTACCTTAAAATGCAAGAGATTCCAACTATTAGTGAATTTCGGGGTCACCAAATTATATTATTATCATAAAATATTTTACAGAACATATCTATATTGATATATCTTATTAGAACCTTCAAAGATTGCCTAAAATAAATAATATTAAAATTTTAATGCATGACGAAGTTGCCGTTTTTAGAACATTTGGAATTTGTAAAAGTAGTTTCCCCTTTCTGTTAATAAATGCATAAAAAATGTTTGCAAAATTTGTTGGCTATAAATGTTCATAAGTTGAAGTGAAGAGATATTGTTCCTGGAACTTACTATTATAAAATGATTGTTATCGATGTGTTATCAGACACTCAAAACAGTCTCAACTTATAAGTAAGATTCGAGTGAATCTCAAGACTTGAGTAGGTGTGCTATCATGCATTTGAAAAATACTTTAAATTACGGAAACACTTTAATGAAATAAGGATTACTTGGTTTAACAATGTAATGCGGAAATACTACTTCCGATTGATAGGAAGTACCACCCATAAATTCCATATAGGCGCCAGAAAAAACTTGAGGAAAACTCTTGAACAGATAAAAGGAACTACATTTTTGTTAAAGACCCATAAAAATCTTCAGGGGCAGGGTATACGCTTATCTAGAGAGTTTATCTCTATAATTTTTAATGTTATTTGATCTGGCCAAATGATTTGATTGTTTCATTAGCCGCGCACACGTCTGGATCTGCCGCTGGGTCTCGATATGTAAATGTTTTGAACATTTATGGTCATAATGTGTCAAAGACCATAAATTCAATTAATTTATTATAATGTGAGGAGTGGGCTTTGGCTGTAAACTTTCATCGGATCGGAGGCAGAAGACTGCTGCAGACTGCAGACGAGTGCATGCTGTGGGGCAAAGTTGATTAATCATTCAACATTTTGTATCGCATACTACATCATCTTGACACTGCCACCGATGACCTGTACACAATGGGGGCTTGATGATGCTGCCTGATGCCCCTCTGTTCCAATTTGTACAGCCACACGCATTAAATAAATGTATCTCAATCTCAAGCTGTGCCACTGGCGTCTATCTTTTTCCCGTGCCTAATATGTAAACAATTTAAATGGATATTTGGATATGCTGCAGCCCCCAGAGCGGAGTCTCTGCGGCGACTCTCTACGCGGCCTACGCAGGCGCCAGGCTCCAGCGACAGCAACAGCGACAGCGACAGACAGACGGATTTTGCTATTTGTTTTAAAATTTAATTTCCGTTTCAATTTCACATAAATAAATTAAAAATACAAATCACAGGCGAATGGAATGTTAAACAAAAAGTCAAAAGCATACACACTCTACGCTCCCTGTAGATGCATCCATAAGATAGATACTAGTATCTGCTGTTGCCATCGATTCGAGACGTACGAGTGTGTGCAAATGAATTGTTTAAATTGGCTCTCATTTTGAATTTAGTTATGGATTTGCTCTTGAATTTAGTTCCAGGGGCCGGATGCACACTAAACACATGCCAAATACTGATCCGAATAATGGCCAAAATGGCTCGTATCGTTCATCATTTGACCGCAAATCGACTACACCCCGAGAGGATGTGCCATAAACAAAAGCTGATGATCGCTTAATGATTCTTCAGATTCAGACTCGATCTGATGCGATCCATCGATTGGCGGATGTCGTTCATCGTTGGATATCGATTAGAGTGTAATTCCAGTGAATGCACAAGATTTACTTGCGAATAAATTCGTCTAGAAATGGTGAATGATTAAGAGAAATACTCTTGAGTATACGTGTCAGCTTTAGCATTTCATATCTCATAGAATTGTATCTAAAAATGCAACATTTACTTCAAAATCTATGTTAGATAGATATTTTGGGACCCAAGGAAAAGATTAAGGATTGCATCTTTATCTAATCGATATCTTCTGATCGATTTGTGAGATTTTCATAGATACAATTTGAATCTTCCACGACTTTATTGTTAAAACCCTAAGTTTGATGATTCAATCAAAATAAATGTTTTCTATGAAAACCGAATATTTTATACATCATTTTTAAGAGTAATCTAAGGTCAAATCGGTATTTTTCATACGAATGAACGAAAGTATCTCTATCAGGGAGCAAAACTCAATAATTAAATGCGATATTTATTAGCAAGAATGTATGGAATGTCATTTAGAATAGCTACTGATTTTTCAAAGAATTGTATACTAAAATTCGTCCATGCCACAAGTGGAAAATATTTTAAATTCTTTGATAATTTGTAAAATATTTTCTGTGTTGATTCTGTAATTTCTTAAGAATTCGAGCAATTAATTATAGCACAAAACTGTTGAAAATTCTTCTTAAAATGATTGAAATTCTTCGTTTTTTACTCAAAACTTAAGCGTAGATTATTCTTCTAAGAAAAAAAAAACCCTATAACATACAACTTGTTTCATATCGTATTAGAAGTATCGGCAGTAGCATCCTTTTAGGCTTGAAATGGTTGAGATTTTAAAAAGACTTTCTTGAATCCTTTTCTTCCACTTTTGATTTGATTTTCTAATGATATATCCCTGCCTAAGTACAGGATAAATATATGGATACAATCCACTTACCATTGTGCTGGGAGGATGCTGGATGGAAGCTGCTTTTATCACTGTTCCCCGCTCCCGTACCATAATCCATGGACGACAGGCGGTTGTTGTTGTTATTATTGTTGTTGGTATTATTGCTAGTATTATTACTGGAGACCCCCGCCGTTTGGGAGTTGGGTGTTCCCTCTGCTCCCGTGTTCGACGTGGGGTAATTGGGGGCTACCTGATGGTCCGATCCACAGACCGAGGCAGTGGTGGCCGACGACTCAAAGGAGTTGCCGTGCACAATATCCTCATTTGGCTTCTCGCAATCTGTGAAATGTTTGAAAATATAAAATGGGGTTTGCCCCGAAAGAGGTCGTTTGGTAAATAAATTGAGTTATTAGCATAAAAATACCTAAAAATCTGAGCACACTAATCAGGTTGACCCGAACTCTAAGAGCTTTTTAAACTCAATAAATTATATTATTATTTGTATACTAATTTTGTTCTTTTTTTCGCTCCTTTTTTTCGCTTGCTTGCTCCCCCTTCTATGATTTTTCTGTGCCACTTGATTCGACTTCCGACCTGGGGCGGACCCCGAAGAGAAATCGAATTTCAGACAGCGCCGGACAGGAAACGGCAGCAGGAGCATGGAGGAGGGTGAAGGGTGGTTGTTTGGAATGGGGGATAGCTCAACAGGTCCAACAGACAAGCAGTTGAAGCCCCTCAAACCCCATTTAAGGCGTACAGTGAAGACTCTTTTGCGGCAGACACATCACAGCGAGATGGGCCCTGGATTAGCACGAAACGAGAACCCGAACACGAGTGAAAGCTCTCTTGGGTATCTGAGAATGATCCAGGGTTCCAGAGATTGCATCTAGAGATGGACACGCACATAGGACCGGGGATAGACCGGGGATAAACAGGCATAACTATCGCTCAGCAGAGTGTAACTCTTCCCCGATCTCAGAATACTTCTTATAAATACTTAGTAATTCTTTAATGGTCCTTAATCCCTGCGGAATAACTGCGGAAAAAAAACTGCCATATTTTGTGTCTTAGGAACTAGTCCTCTTGTCGAATTTCCACTGTAGCACCCACCCCAATGTCAAACCCCTTGACTTTGTTAGACAGACATCCGTTTTTGAGTGTCTTTTGGCTCTCCTTTCGCTCTAGGGACAGGTACATAAATTCGTATATTTGTATCTGCTGGCGCCAGTGGACCACTAACATTCCCCTCACGTATTGGCTACCCGCTTACCTTTCTGTAGGATATCCAAATGCTCCCACAGTATGTCGCCGGTGAAGGGCGGCGTGATGGCCAGGAATTTCTCCTTTCCCAACTCGACCATGGCACGACCCGTCATCTTGTAGAAGGGATCGAGGTTCATGGAGACCAGCGAGAACTCGTTCTTGGCCCAATTCAGCCAATAGATGACATGCTCCTCCGTCCACTCACGGGGATCTATGGGAAATGGAAATAAAAATACATTCATATATGAAAATAAGTAGTAATAGAAATGTAAATTCAAATGGAAATTAATTGTTTTCTAATGCCTCCCGGCTCTGGGTTTCTCTGGGGCTCGTCGCTTAATTAGGGAGCGTGGGAGTATGAGCAATTGTGCACAGCAATAGCTGTGGGAATATTCTATTAATATTCTAATTCTATCATTTTGATAGCGCATCGGAATATCTACATGTTCTTTTTGGGGTACGGAATCGTTTTTGGGGTAAGTACTCTTCTGTGAGAGCTTCTTAGAACATCTTCTTGGAAGCAAATGGAATATCTAGGATATTACATAAATATCTAGATATCTTAGGAGACCCCTTCTGTATAGGGTCATATCATAGAACTATGATTTCTTATTGATTTAAAAATGTTTAGATAAGGGAGCTTCCGTTATGGGATATCTTGGGTCTTCCATTCTTTATGATATTTGGAAGATTGCAAAGGACTGTTGAAGAACATCTGATAGATCCCAGTATAGACTTCAGGTCAACTATTCTTAGAGCATCGTGATTTGTGGTATATTTATCACGTATGAACGTACAACATAAAGTATCTGATAGATACTTCAAAGCACCCTTCTTTCTAGGGTATATTTACCGTACATGTATCTTACCTTTGGTTATGTTGTACTTTTGCACCTCCTTCTCCCAGGAGGCAAAGCTGGCCTTGAGCACCTCGTTGACCTTGCGATTGGTGCCCGGCGTGAGGGGTGGCAAGGCAGTGGGCACATCTGAAAGATACAGAAATGAGTTACATTTATTAGATTACCGTTGATGGATTGACAGATAGAAAGGGCGAGAGAGAGAGTGGTAGATGAACCTTTCAGTCGGCTGTGATTGGTGGACAACTGCTGGAGTTTATGGGCTTTAAGATGGAATTTGCTCGAGAAGCTATGGTAGCTATTGTTGTTGTTGTTGTTGTTGTTGTTGCTGCTGCTGTTGTTGTTGCAATTCTGAAGGAGGGTCTGATGATGATGGTGATGATGGTTGTAGTGGGCAGATCTCAAAGGGGGCAGCATGCGACTGTCGCTCCAATCGATCCACTCATTGGTCATAATCAGGCGGTAACTGATTCTCGAGTTGACTTCTTGACTTCTCAACGATTTGTTGCCGCTGTGGGTGTCAAATGTCAAAACAATTCCGTGGGACACGAGGGTGGGGTATCTTTGAGATACGAGACTGAGATCGAGAGAGAGTTCTTCAATTGATTCTAATTGATTGGTGTGGTGTGGCACAATCAAGGCGCGCGCACATTTGACCCCGAAATGTCAGTGAAAGTCGTCACCCCGTTCACGCCTCTAGGGGGTGTATCTGTCGGATACAAATTTATCTCCAGTCTTAATTGCAATTAAAACGTTAATTGCATGTATATCACAGACACATTAGTACACTGTCAACAAATAACTATAGCTAATAGATTTTTCGTAGCTTGTTTGAACACTGAACACACAGATACGCGAGACACAAGTACACTCAAGAGCACAGACACAGATACGGATACATTTTCAGAGTTCTAGAGATTTATGGAAATTTATTTGGCGCACAGCAAGAACACAAAAACACAAAAATCTAGTATAATTTTGTAATTCTGTGTATCTCTGGGTCTCTGTTGTATCTTTCGGATTTGGCTGGATTTGTGAAACTGAAACGAAACGATCGCGTCCGTCGCTGCATATCCCTAGCGACGTCAGAATGGAACCAGCGTCAGAGGGGGACAGAGATAGCAGGCGACAGAGCGAGAGAGCCAGCTGGAGAGAGCACACGCAAAGAGAGCTCAAGCAACAAGTGGAACTGAAATGTTTCTCTCTCCGCTCATAAATCTCAGGCGGCGGGGACAGGCGAAACGAATGGAATTCATTCATAAAACGAAACGAAACGAATGCAGAGCGTAACCACAAAGAGAGAGAGAGAGGGAGCGAGAGAGAGAGCGTGTGTGTTTGGAACGGAAACGGCCATCATCGGGACAGCAGCAGCAGCAACAGCAACAGCAACAACAAAGGCAACATCTCGTAAAACAACAAGAGCGGAAGAGGGAGGGAGAGAGAAGAGGTAGAAGGCAGCTAGAAAAAAACACACACTAAAAAAACAAAGCAAAAAACTAAAAGCAAACACAAATACAAATACAAGCAGCAGCGCCAAAGGCAAGCAGTATTTTTTTGTTGTTGCCGTATTTTTGGTAATGGGATTCCAGTCGCTGAGGCAACAGGTGACGATGGGACCCCTGGCAGAAACACCCTCACCAATGGCATGCCCTGCGTGTAACAGGTGCGGGGCAGCAAAAAAGTAAAGGAAAAGGGAGAAAACGCACATGCGAAAAGGAATTGCATCGAGTGTAGAGGAGGAATCACTGAAGAAAGTTGAAGAAAGGTAAGGAATCACTTGCTTTTCACTCTTCGCATATTTATTCCTACTTTTCTTCCTATTTTTTCTTTCAAACCTGCCATGCCTTCTCTGCTCTCGCTTTACCTTCTTCCTCTACTTTTCTGCTCTTATTCCATGTTCTTCTTGTCCATATCTTGTTCCTTTAATTTTTTAACCAGATTGAACCCCCACTCCTCGTCACCCCACACACATATGGCAAATCTACTCAGGTTTCCCCCGCCCCACCCCACACTCTCTCACGTCATATACTCGTACTCTACTCTCCCTTTCTCCCTCGAACACACACTGGTAGTCTCGTTCTCCCTCTAACAACAACACATGATCAACAGACAAGCAATTTATGAATGAATTTCTCGTGTTGCCTCGCACGCGCATTCGCTTCTTTTGAACAAAAACAAATTGACAAGAACAAAAACAACAAAGAAAACAACAAAAAATTGGAAGACACCAGAAGGAGAGAAAGAAGAAGGCAGTCCAAGGCGGCAGCAGCAGCAGCAGGCAGAGGAAGTAGCAGCAGCAGAGACAACAGGCAGCAGCACCGGCAGAGGAAAGGTAATGGAAAAGAGCCTCGGGCGGCTTCGGTTTTCGTTGCGTCAAAAACTCCAAAAACAACAACAGCAACGAAGATAAGAAAAAGACACCGATACGCTGGCAGAAGAAAAAGAAGCAGCAGCAGCAGGCAGAAGCAGAATCAGGAGGAGAATAGGCAGCAAACTCCGGCACCAGCAACAACAATGATCGCTTTCAACGTCGACGTCGGCTGCTTCCGCTGCTTCCGTTCGATGTATCGAACATTGAAATGCCAGGCGATAAAGGTAGAGCGAGTGGGATGGCGAGAGGCCGACGGATAGCCCGGGTGGGTGCGGGAGGTGGAGCTGGAGCTGGAGTGGAAGAGTGGCTGAGCCGGAGCGTGTGGATAAGCGGGGGCCGAGCCACCGCCTCGCTTCAATTACACAAGTATGCGCCATATCCATGTGTGCGTGCATAAAGAAAAGAAGTAAGAATAGAGGAAGAAGCAGCAGCAGCTGGAGAGTTACACTGAGAAAAACTAATTCACATCCGCAGGTCAATTTCGTTTAACCCTCGACGTCTACACTTTTTAAACGATTTCAAAGTATAAATTTATCTAACTTTTTCCAGTGTAGACATCAGATAAAGCTATTATGATGACTACACCAGGTACGAGGTATGCGGTACGAAGTGTACTCCGTACGGTGCACGAGTACCAGGTAAATTTATGAATGGAACGAAACGAAAGGCCAAAACGAAACAAAACGAACATCTATGAATGAATTGAAATTACGTGTGGCGACGGCGGGACAGACGGGCGAGACAGAGAGAGAGAGAGAGAGACGAAGAGAGAGATCATTTGGTCATTATCACAAAACCGCATAATTGGCGACAAATGCAGGGAGGAGAGGTGGAATGAAAGCCTTCCCAGCTTTACCGAGTACAACTTCTATCTTTAAGATATTACCTGAACGACGAGTACGAGTGTGTAGAAGTGGAGATACCAAGGTGGCCTCTCCGCTGTACATTGTATAGAGTATGTGCATGTACTATAAAAAGTACTATCACAATTATTACGAGTATGACTTGTAGTCGTAGACGTCTTCGTCTTCGAGCACTTCAAAACGCATGCGTACTTACAGCTCGAAATTACAAAACGTCTGTGCGTGTTCAAAATTCATTATGAGAGAACACGGTACCCAGACCCTAGCCATGGGCCACACACATGGCCCACAGAGTGAGGGCCACTTGGGGTGCTAATGCCCAGAAAGGCAGGAGAGGATCCTCCTCCCGTTCGACTGAAGAAACGCTGCGGTTGGTACAAGACAGTACTCGTAATCATATGAGGTGTTCATTGTTCACTCCTCATCTGATGATCTTCTTTACGATAGTTGGTTGGGTTTTTTTTTTGCAGTCAGAGATCTTTAAATGGGTCAATCATGCTGACCATGGGGTGTCCGTCCCTCAGTCTGTCTGTCCTCTTACTGGAAGAGATGGATGGTCACGGTGGGCTGGGCTTCTGACTGAGATTTCTTGGCTGGATCCCTTGAGTGGGGGTTGCATGTGGAGGATTGGTTCTTTATTTAACAATTAATGATCTCTATTCTGCAATTTTAAGATTCAAGTTAGACTTGTGTAAGGTTTGAACCTTTCTGGAGATCGATGCTAATTTCTATAAACAATTTTAAGTCTTAATAAGCGTATTCGATTAGCATTATCGTTGTCTCCCAAACAGGTATCATTTTGTTTCCGTTTCCCCTTATTTCCATTATTATATTCATTCTAATTTTCTTTTATACAATACTCAGCATATTTCACTTCCGTGTTTTTCCATCATCTTTCCAAAGCATAAATAGGGGAAATCCCCCAATTGAAGCGCTCCATGAACAACGACGGCTATGCCGGTTTTGATTTGACCTTTTTCTAATCCTAATAGTTCAAATATCCTTATCAATGGACCAGTTAAACAGTCACTCAGCTTTGCATACGCCACAAAAGTCACGTAGACCACTTTATGTGCGAGATGGAATCTCTTCCCACAGATGTTGCTGGACTGTAGATCTCTCGCCTACGCCTTCGCACAAAGGGATTGCCATATGATTAGCAGACCTCTTTCTAGATTAATGCCAATAATCAGACGCCACTAAAGTGAGTAATATTCTATGTAGAGCACGCTCTTTTTCTCTATGGGACCTTTATCGCAATTCCAAGAACTCCCCGCATAGCATTGCTTCGCGTTGGGTTGGGTTGAAGAACACGCGCAAATTTATTAGTGCAGGTTGGAACTGAAAACTGATTGTGGTGCGGGGCTCTTATCAGGCCAGGGCCTTTCTGATAAGTGTTATCTATGGCCAGAAGTTCTATTCTCAGGTATCCGGACGTCGGCAAAGGTTCTGTGTGCGAATAAAAGCCCATTTATTTTTTTTGGCTCAAAAATTCATTCATAAACGGGTTTCGAGTGGGGTGGAATGGTATGTGTTGTTCAATAAAAGTCCTATTTCCGTTTCCTGTTGTGTTCTGATAACCGTGATAACCGGAACGAATCGAAGAAAACTGATTGTGAAATCGAATCAAACACCATTTTCAAAGGTGGAGACAGGGAGAGTGTTTTCTGCTGTCAACGTGCTGCAAAGGAGGGAAAATTAGCAAATAGCCAAAAGGCAAACAGCAGCAAACTCTGTGGAAAACTCTCTGCCACAAAGCCAGCAACGGGGAGCAGGGAGCAGGGAGCAAAAGTATTTGCCATTGACTTCCGGTCGTTAGATATTTCATTACCAACTTCAGAGCCACCAGTCACCAACTTCGAAGAGAGATGGAAGACGGGGAAGCACTCCCTGGGCGTTGCATTGTGGGGTACGCAGATACAAGATACAATCAGAGATGATGTCTGGTGTCTGGGGTAATTATGTGCAAAATATATAGTGCAATCAATAGCTGTACTTCTAGCCTGCCTCCTCTCTCGAATGTCCTTTGACATGCGTTCATCTATAAAACAATTCCTGCCACGCCTTGGGGCCAGACAAGGCAACTAATTTGATTGGAGTTTTCAAACCGATAGCCAGACATCTATATGTATTTAGTTGTTAGATTCTTTGATATAAACGCTGCTTAAAACGTAAATTAAGTCAATAAAAAAAGGGCGCGTCATCAGTGGATTTTAAATAAATACTCGCACAAATTCAAACAGGAGAAAAATGTCATGACAAGTTCTTGGAAAAGGTTGTCAACTTAGTTGAAAAAAAGAAGAGAAACGAATACTGGAAATGCCAGAGGGAAATGGAAGTAGACCTTTAAATACCCTTCAAAAATATCCTCTACAATTACCATATTCTTATTATATCAAAACTCTCTTCAATTTTATACTAAAATACTGTTTAAATTTTCCCTGAAATTCATCTAATATTGTCCTAAAAATCTCCTAAACTTTTCCAATTGTTTCCATTAAAATTTCTTAAAATTTAAAATAATATTCTTCTTTTACTTTCTCCAAAATCTACACAAAAATTTCTATATACATATATTCCTTGCAGACGATTTCTATAAATTGTAGAGTATTTGAAGAACCAAATTTCACTTCGATTAGCCTTCGATTTCCTTGTGCATTGATGACATTTCCAGGAACACCCATATATACACTTTTCTAGATATTTATTTTCGTAATATCATCTATAAAAAAAAGCGCAAAGAAAGAAGCAGAAATTCTAAAATTCTGGATAAAAAATGTAAAAAAAAGAGACAGAAAAGAAAGACAGACGGATTGACGACTGGAACTGGAAATTATATTGAAAGCAAATAAATCAAATAATGTTCAGCCAAATTACGACAAAATACACATTCGAGTATAAATAAATATGTATGCATGACAGGAGGCTATCCCCGGGAGTTGGTTGGGGCACATGAGGCATGGAGTATGAGGCATGGGGTCTGGGGTCTGGGCTGGGTGATGAGGGGAGTTTTCGATATAAAAATAATTGCAGGAATTGTGTGAGTTGTGTGTTTGTCGACGACGTCGTTCGAGAAACGTAAAAAAAAGACAAGAAACTGAAAGAAAATGAAGAGGAAACAAGGCAAAAGATCAGGGTTTTGGTTCAAGACTAAAGGATACCCCATAATTGGGGCATTTATTAATCGAACAAGTGGAGTTAAGTCTTAAAATGTAAAACGAAAGACAATAGACACGTAACGCCCATACATTTCGTTGGCATACGATTATTTTTAGGGAGTTTTTTCTTGAAAGAAAGAGATGATTTTTAGTAGATATAAAGAGCATATCTTTATACATGATCATACCCAAGCAGAGCTCTATATCTCTTAAGGTATATTTTCTACCACAAGATATTTGCCATGGGTACACCCATTTGCTCTACAAATACCCCTCAATCGAAGAGGTTCTCTTCGTGTTGCACATTTTGCAGCTGAACCAGCAAAAGTAGAGAGCAGGAGAAAGATAAAGACAGACAGAGAGAGAGAGAGAGAGATAAAGAGAGAGGAAGGGGGTTTCGAGAGAGAAGCAAGTGTAAAAGAAGGGGAAAAGGCAGTGGCAGTGGCATCCAAAAGATGCGACGAAGCGACCCTGGCCACACGACTCCCGCGACTACTCCCCGCACCTCCTCCAGCCGTGGCCGAGGAGTTGTCGTACGAAAAAAAGAAAAAACTTACGATACTACACCGGAAATATAAAATTACACACTCAACACTTAAACTGTGTGTGTGTGTGAGTGCGTTGCATGCTGCAGCTGAGATTCGAGATGCAGTGGCAGTGGCAGTGGCAGCAGTGGAAGGTGCACAGGTCTCAGGTCTCTTCGCCCCACTCGATGCTGCTGCTGCTGCTGTTTGCTGCAACAGGGTGCAAAACGATCGAACCCAATTTGATGTGTGACTGTCCCTCTCTCCCTCTGTCTCTCTGTCTTTCTCTCTATTTCTCTGAGGAAAAGTAAATTAATTGCCCAATTTCTGACGTAGGTAGGGAGCACTGCCAAGTCCTCCCTCCATCCATCCCATCTCCTGCCTGCCATCATCCTCCCATCGACATCGGACATGAAAAGTGTTGCACCTCAGGTGTGTTCCATAATTATGGGAATATTTATTTAGCAAATTATACTCGTAAAAGTGGTGGATGATGTATGCGATTGAATGGAGTGGCGGTATTGCGTACGGTACGGTATTGATGAATGAAGATCAAATGGGATCATAAAAGTGCTTATATTTAAGGGATTACTTATGGCATTATGGGGGGAATTAAGGCTGAGGGTCTTGAGAGAGGTAGGGATTGCATTCCCATAAATGCAGGGAGAATATTAATAAAAAATGCATCTTTTAAGATAATTTGTGAGATTTTGTAAGAGAATGAACCGATTTATCTGCTGTCTACATTCAAGAAAGAAACTTTATTAGTTTAGATACATTCTCTTAGTGAAGTTTTTAAAGATCAAACAAAATCATGACATAATTCACAAAAGGTCGCCTCATTATATTTTAAATTCCCACGAAAATATATCAGAAATGCTTAAAGTTACTGCTAAGCTACTCCGTAAGAGAGAGAGAAAGAGATACGGAGTGCGAAAGAGTAAGCTAAGACACCCCGTGAGAGAGAGAGAGATACACAGAGGGAAAGGCAATCTTTTATAAGACTGTAGGGATACAATTTTATGACATGAGACCCAAAAGATAGAAAAATTGTAAGATCATAGAATTTGCATTCTGTAAAAACGTTTCCCTTTAAAACAATCACCACATAGCTCCTTTCCTTCTACAATATTTTGATCTCCAATCCCCACAGTCCTCGATTCAATGAAGGACACACGAAATTCGCAGAAAAAAATATTCCCACGCACTTGAACTTGAATTGTGTTGTAGTTTGTTCTGTTTTTGTTATTTTGACAGATTCCAATATTGAGAAAAGACTCAAATTACACAGATACCCAAACACAGACACAGACACAGACAGAGACAGAGACACACGGACACTTGTAGAGGAGGACAATGGGAGTTCTGGAGAGTCCTGCTGGAGCAGCTTTTACCTGCTAATGATCCTCCCAAAGTTTTGTGCCCAACAAAAAGGATCACTTAAAGATGTTTTGGTACTAAATACCCTGCCCCCAGGATGGGTCATAAGCGACTTGTAGACGGCCTTTGATGGCCGCTCTTTACGCCTCTTGAGTGATCGTTGTGGCCCCTCCTTAATCCCCTCTTTAGTGGTCTTTTAACTCCCTCTTCAGTGATCTTTTAACCCCCGCTCTATACCCCTCTTTAGTGATCTTTTTACCACTCTCTATACCCCTCTATAGATCTTTAGATCAAGGACTTCTCTCCTTTTTTCTTGGCGTCTCTGGCGTGGGAAAAATCAACCAAAAATTTCGCTCTTCTTTTTGGGGATTTGGTTTGCCTTCGTCTCTGCCTTCTTTTTGGTTCGTTTTCTGTGCTTTTTGGCATTAAAATATTCCCCAAAGAGAGATCTTGTCTCCCCCTTCAATAACTCCAGCCAGTCGCTGATTTTCGAAGGGGGACCCGACCTACAATTGGGATCTGGATATGGGGAATGGCCCTTGAGTCATCACCAGGTCGGTCGGCTGAGTGGACAGGTAGACCTCGTAATGAAGAACCGTCTGATAACAAAGGCAGCCCGCTGTCTAGACTGCTTGACCAACCTACAAATATATACGAGTACGAGTATGTATAGTTTTTGCATTCCTTAGACTCTTGGAATACTTGTAGATAAAGTCAAATTCTAGGAAAACTATTGCTGTCATCAATGGCTAGGGCTTGTCTGCTGTGTGTCCCCGACTGGTTCTCTAGTCTTGTCTGTCTTTTTTGCCTTTAATTTGGTTTTTTCTTTCAATTTCAATTTTCATTTCATTCAATTAGTGACAAAAATCTTTGTCGATTCACAATTCCCTTTGGGGGACAGAGAGCTGTGCGCATGCGCAGAAGATTCCTTCGTTGATTCCCTCTTTAATCTTTTAATTGTTCTCTAAATTGGATGGTGGGAGGGACCACAGACATACAGACACACACAGAGGCTCTCTGTCTAATTGCATTTATTCACAATGATTTATTCAGAGCATTCATAGTTCATACTCATATGCGTGCGCGGCGACTAAATTGAATCAACGAAGTGGAGATTCGGAAACCAAAAGTCAAGACCAAAACGGTTCATACGATATGTAATATTTTTGTGCTGATAATATTTCTGAATTTCTCAAATATTCTACGAATTTTTTGGAAGCTTCTTTTATGTAAAATGTAAGTTCCAAGAACTTGAAAAATTTCCAGCAAAATACAAAAAAAAACAAAAAAAATATATGCCACCAAAAAAAAGTGAGAAACGGTTTGCTGTTTCCCCACAAAAAAACAAAAACAACCGAACAAAAAAAAAAAAAAAAAAAACAGAAACAACGATCCATGGATTCAGTAAAAATGTTTATTTAGCAAACGATCAACGGGGGAAGAATACCAAAATTTATATAGACAGAGGCCGCCCGAAAAGTCAATCGGTGGAAATCCCCCAACAACAATGCTGCTGCCTCATAAAATTGATGATCAAACGAAAACTCTCACATGGAAAAGGAGAGAGAGAGAGAGAGACTGACAGAGAGAGAGAGAGAGAGAGAGGAGCAGTAAGAGAGTGTGTGAAAGAGTTAGAAGGTGATGCCAAGACAATGCCAAAACGGAACTGAGATCAATCGTCTCTCTGTCCCAGATATTCTCTCGGACACTCTCCCCCAACCCCTCGGTAAATTGCCTTCGTGGCGAAAAAGCAAATAGATTCATTTTTAATATGCCACAAGGAAACGCAATCGAAGAATCGAATGGTATGACCAAAGAATACCTCTTAAACAGGGTTTATATGGATATTGGTTAGTGGTTGTAAAATGTATACGATTTAGATGATTTTTGGTACATAAGTAGATAGTACTTATCGTAATAGTTGTGCCAAATATCATCTTGATATGTCACAAATTATATGGTATCATAGGTTTCTCTGAACAGCTTGTAATACATTTCCGTTTTTAGTCATTTTTGGTGAATAGGTGGGTAATAGTTATCGACATAACTCTACCAATTATCAGAGGAATATCTCTGAGATCGTACACATTACACCATTTTTCCTGAATAATATTCATACGATTTTCATGATTTTTGGTGCATAAGTAGATAATAGTTATCGCAATAGTTATACCATGTATCATCTTCATATCTCAAAGATTGTAGAACCTTCTTACTTTACACTATATGGGCTGTAATATTTATCCGATTTGAATGATTTTGAATCAATTGGGAGATAACCTATGCTAGATTTTTTTATCGGAGCAATAATATTCTATTTAAACCAATTTTATACACTCCAACGCTTAAGGTATACGAGATCCAAAAGTTCTTATAGCACAAATCGACTCACATCTTAATCTTCAGCTTCTCTTTACCGTCACATCCAACAATATGCCGCACGAAGACAATATACCCCTCTATTGTGCTTTCCATGCATCAAACATTAAAAAAACGTCGATGTTTTTTAAATTTTTTATGGGTATTTTGTTTCAAGCAAGAAAAACAAGGCCCACCGAAACATTAAAGAACACAAACAGAGAGACCGACACAGATACAGATACATTTGCAGAGCTACAAACGGTTCCAACAGATACAGCGATACAAATTAGATGAGACACCGACAGAAACAGACAGAGCGGCATTTCCATGCAACTTCAGAACGGAACTTTGTCGAATTGTTTACAAACAAACAACAAAAATATAATGCTAAACGAGGAGGAACGTTGTGAGTTGCTGCGGACACCGCAACTCTAAAGTTATACCCGATACTAAATCAGTATGGCTCTCCTCCGGCAGACGCCGCTAATATTAAACGACACGACAAAGAGTGCGTGCGAGAGAGACAGAAAATCAGTCTGAGCGTGACGTCACGCGCTGCGTAGCCACTGCAAATTGATTTGTTTCCTTTGGCTATAAAAATGATCTGATCTGATCCAGATTCAGCGATCTGATAGATATGGTCATTATCTATGATTCTGCGTTTTTAGTTTTCTCGAATCTGCAATATTGTGGATGCAACAGATTTTCGTCCTTTGTGGGGGCGGAAAGGGGTGGGGCGAAATTCTGAGATATACGTTTTATAGTGAGATCTAACAGGAGTGAGGATACCAAATTTGGTTACTCTAGCCTTAATAGTCTCTGAGATTTATGAATATCCCCAGATCTGCATCCTTTGCGGGGGCGGAAGGGGGTGTGGCGAAATTTTGAAACAAACTCGTCTCGGTCCGATATATTAGGAGTGTGGATACCAAATTTGGTTGCTCTAGCTTTTATAGTCTCTGAGATCTAGGCGCTAATGTTTTACTCTAAGCAAAGCCGCCTATGCTACGTGTGTGTTAGAGAGAGACAGGGCGAGAAAAAATGAAATTGTTTTCTTGATGCTGGCTATAATAGTAATACGATCCAATTCAGATTCTGCAGTCTAAAAGATATGGTCATGCTCTACGATTCTGCGTTTTTTGTTTTCTCGTATCTTTAAAATTGTGGATGCCACAGATTTTCGCCCTTTGTGGGGGCGGAAGTGGGCGGGGCAAAGTTTTGAAATATTTTTGGAGCAGTGACATATCACAGAAGTCTGGATCCAAAACATCGTTGCTCTAGCTCTTATAGTCTTTGAGCATTAGGCGCTGAAGGGGACGGACAGACGGACAGACGGACAGACGGACGGACGGACAGACGGACAGACAGACATGGCTCAATCGACTCGGCTATTGATGCTGATCAAGAATATATATACTTTATGGGGTCGGAAACGATTCCTTCTGGACGTTACACACATCCACTTTTACCACAAATCTAATATACCCCAATACTCATTTTGAGTATCGGGTATAAAAATATAGTGTATAGATCCCCCGATTAATATGTGTACTATATTTTTTTCGTTGGAATAAATTTTGTTTATTTAATGTTTTTTGGTACGAAACAAAACATCAAACGACAAAATAAAGGAAAAACAATGAGTGAATTTAGTGGAAATAATATCACACAAAAATCAATGTTTATGATGGTTCCCGATCCCCTCCTATCTAAATTCATATATGGTATGTTCTTCCTGCTTTCTAGATCTGAGATCTCTGGAGATCTGTTTCACAAATTATGAGTTGTATCCACGGCGGGGGGTGTGTGGCATGTGGCATGTGGTAGATGGGGATTCTATAGATCAAAGAACCAATGTTTGTTGCCATTGCACTTGTTGTGTGTGCGTTCCCCCTCCCCCCACACCTATCTCCATATCTTTATAGAGAGGCAGAGATACATTCATGAAAGGTGTGAATAAAGTGGCACTCGGTACAACGGAAGGCTGCCGTATGCCGTACGAATGTCTGATATCAAACAGACACTTTGGCAACGCTGTTTGAAGTGCAATCAGCGTTCATGTTCATGATTGTGATTCTATATATATCCCCCCGATATAATCTATGTATATCCATAAACTATCCTCAAACGAAAGGCCGAGCCGCTTTATGAAAGGAAATGACCGACCGACCCCGACCGAAGTGACTGTAGATCTGAAACGATCGTAAAGTTTAGTTCTCTGTGAAGTGGGATTCGATAAACTAAAGATCTTTTAAAATATGATATGACTTAAGGAATTTGAAGGTATAAAGAGGTTGGAAAAGATAAAGAGAAAAATGTGATTTAGTATTTCTTAGGATTCGCATACAAAAACGTTCATTCTATCTATTCAGACTATCAAATCTGATTGAAATCGGATCATTATTATAGCCAGAATTAAACAAACAAAATCCCCAGCTCTCTCCCAGTGTGACTTAGCAATGAAGTCCAGCCAGAAGAAGCCTCCAAGACAGCTCACTACCTCTCTGTCGCCCTCTCCAGCGCCTGCTCTCTACCAGTAATACTCTTTCTGGATTTCTTCGGCTCTCTATTCCAGTGTGACTTAGCCCAGAAGAGACTCCTTCTATCTCTCGTCGGCCTTTCTTTTCTTTAACCCTTCAAAGAACACGCTTTTCCATTCCCCTTTCAATCATTACCAAATCACGTCACCCAAACGATAATCGAATTATCAGTAACAACGAGTCAATCGATGGATGAACAAGTGTAATATAGAATTCAATGACTGGTTGGCTGACAGATTGATTGATTGATTAATTGCCTGCCCAATGGATGAACTCTCATCATGATCTTTGCCAAAAACCTGAAGGAAATATCACATAAGTATATACATATAGAAAATATCCCATAAATCTTTGGCCATTGAGCAACCCAACGAATGAACAGACATATTTTTAATCAAGCACTCATTAAGTCTACAAGATCTAGCCAAGAGCTGGCAATATAATTAAGAGAAATTAGATTTCCATCGTCCATCGGATGATCATCATCATGGATGAGAAATGAGAGATGGGTGATGGGAGAGACGACCTGTTGGATCTGCCACTGGTGCTGGCTGCCGTTGAGATTTGTTTCGTTGTTTAACGATTTTGCAATTCAGCTGTCGATCATTTCATTCATAAAAACACCCATACTCGTACGGCATCCATCCATGAGAGTTGATCTGGAAAACTTGCACACATCCGCACACCCATCCCCCGTCGATCCATCGATCCGATCCATTCAGCCACCCGCCGCCTGCTGCTTCAGCTCCGATCTGTGGGTCTCTGCCCCATTCGGTCCACTACAAACGAAGTGATTAATTCATGTAGTGGCCCCCAGTGGCTGCCTGTACGAGTATTCGTATTCGCCGTTTTCTCAATGGAAAACTGGTTTCATCGATCGCTGCCACCGCTGCCACTGCCCGTTGTTGATATTGGGGTTTATGTTATTATATTCATCCTCACCTGATCCCCAGTTCCACAGATCTCCCCAGCAGCTGCTCATCCGGTCAATGTGAGAAAAAACTAAAAACAAACGCAACAAATTTCCTCAGCACTTGCAGAATACAACGAATATTGAATGCTCTTTAAAGGAAAGAGTCATGGGCAACCACTGAGACAGTGGTTTAGGGAATGAAATGACTTCTAAACTGATGGAAATATGCAAAATTCTAGGAATATCTTTAAAATACCATTTTAGTATTTACCAAAACCCTCGAGGGGAAAGGTCCTCGAAACTAATGTGTCCTTTCGCTTATGGAAACATTTTTTTATATTAGAAAAACCTACAATTTTCCACATAAATCTCTAAAAGTTAACTTGGTTTGTAATCCTTAGACCTCCACTCATAGATCCTTTCAAAGGCCTCTCCAACCTGTCTAAAAAATCACTCCACCTCATGATTCAAGAGTATTCCCCCCCAACAAACTGCAGAAAATAGACGCATGCAACTTTTTCTTTTTGGTTTTAGGAGGCTGGCAAGTTGCAAGCAAAGGAGTTGGAGGATTGGGGTCTGAATCTGTAGCTGTAGTTGTAGTTGTATCTGAAGCAGGAGTTGTAGCTGTATCTAAAGTCTGTGCTGTAGTTGTAGTTGTAGTTGTAGCTGGGAGTTGGTGGGGCTGGGATGCTGCCTGCTGATCAACTGGCCAGATATTTCGCAGCAGCAACAGCAACAGCAGCAGAGTGGAGTCCAAGTCGAATGAAGTCAAGTGAATGATGTGGTGGCTGGTGGCTGGTGGCTCAGGAGGGACCCCGATCCCGATGCCGATGCCGATGCCGATCCCGCTCTCGTGCCAAATGAAATGCGAAAGTTGCTGCCTGGCCAACATAGACAGCATACAACAATATATATATCTATATCTGACATTCAAATCAGCTTAGAAAACTGAAGCCAGCAGGCAGGCAGGCAGCCGAGGCAGCCAGGCCCCAAGTGCTTCGGATTCGGTGGGGCACAGTCACAGGTCCAACCTATTTGCAGCATCCGCAGAGTGCAGCGGCAAAAGGAAGCTGCTGCATGGCTTTTTTCCCCCCCATTTGCGGAAGTTTGTCAAGCAGCAAGAAAACAGTTAATGGACACAGGATATGTTTCCGGGCCAAACGGGTTTCCCCCCTCTCGATCGATGTATCTAAAGTTATTAATTATCAATTTGTTTGTGTAATCAATGAATGGGAACTGGAACTCCAAAGCAGACTCCATCTCCAGCTGAAAACTCGATCTGGCAGAAGCCAAAAACTAGTTCGTTCTCTATTTGTGTGCCTCTCTGCTTCGATTATAATCATATGAGGGGCCGGCCTGAGACCCACAAGCGATCTCGTCATTAATTGCCTTTTAATTGCTATGGGAAGTTCGGTTTAATATTTAACACAATATTTACATTATCAATTCATTCACAGAAATTATGCATAAATCAGGCCCACGAAAGATATCCATACTCGGGATATCAATGGGAAATGGCCTAGGGGATCGATGCGAAAGATCATTCAACCCACAAATGGCAATCCCAAAGATAAATGGAACCAAACGGAAGACGGCTAACGGTAAAGGTTTGCTGAGAATCGGAAATACAGTTTGATCTATGATCGAATATATTCTCAAGAGCGATTTTTAAGCTAATTTTTGGCAAAAAAGATACACATGCACAACATAAATTGATAGTTAAAGATACAGATGCTGGGAGTAAAAAATACAGGTAAATTGGGAGTAAAAGATACACGTCTTTGGAGTAAAAGATACAGATGAAAACGTTTAAAGTTCTAATCTAAAATTGAGATTAAAATGGAAAGAGAAACGAACTTCCGTTTCGATCTTTTGATAAAAATGATTCTCCAAATGATTTCTAGTTCGATGATGGTTCGATGACACCTAAGATACTTTTATGACTACCTAGACTACCTATCTAATTGAAAAGAAAAGCCTTTTGAAAGATATTTTAAGCCTATTCCAAAGATTTGTATCTCTCAAAAAAGATACTTAAGATCGGAAACATTGAGCACCTCTTTAAGACCATGAATCTCCACTCAGGACAGCTTCTTAGACTTTTAAGACACACTTTTCTTTGGTCTTGTCATTCCATCAGACCCCTAAAAGTCCCCTGCCTATCTATAAACCTACCATAGATACCTCAAACCATACTTTAGAGCCAGTTCTATGCCAAAGCTTCAAGATCTAATGATCTAATTATCTCAAAGAAGACTTTTTATTAAATTAAGATCCATAAAAAAACCCAACAATCTCTTTCGTTTTAGCCCACTTTGAAAGAAGTCAATTTCCATTTAATCGAATAAACCCATATGAATATCGATAATTAGGCGTAACGAAAAGAAAATTCCCCCCAAAAGGAAGTTCCAGCGAGAGATAAACACGAGTACGATTCTGATGCTGATCGGATCTCAAAGACCGACCAGAAGGCCAGAGCACAAGACGATGTCGCGCGGCTTACAACAAACAAAGAGAAGAAAAGAGGAGCGCCCTCTCCCTCTCTCTCTCTCTCTCCATCTCCATCTCCGTCTCAAAGATGGATCCAGTGATCGTGTGGAGATGCTCAGGCAGAAGCCAGGCACTCGGGATTGGATCGTATCTGAACCGAAGCTCAAGTTGGAGGCTGGCGACTGGGGCTGGAGCTGGAGAATACAGTAGCCGCGGAGCGCGGTAGCCGAGTAGCAAACAAATTACACACAATTCAAACTCCAAACAGAGGATTTCACAGCAGCAACGGCAACAGCAGAAGCACCGAAAGAACAAGAACAACATCATTATTATCGGGCCTTTATGTCCAAGAACTGAACTGAGAACAGAGCACTGAGGCTCGAAGAAGAGAGGCTTGGGGACTGGCGCTACCGCTACCCATCGGCCGAACAGCAGGGGCACCCCATCCCCCATCCCACACTCAAATATCCAGAAGCATCCCAGCAGCATGATGATGATGACGATCGTAGACATAAGAACGAATCACAAGTTGAATGTTTTCAACGGGAGAGACAGAGAAGTGTCGTTCTGCTGTTGTTGTCGTCTGATGTTGGTTGGCTGGTGGCTACTGTTCAATGGGAAAGAAAAAGACTACTGGTGGGACGAACCGAAGTTGGAAATACACTAATAGATACTAAAATATAAAAAAAAAACGATAAAAGATACTAAGAGAACACAAAGTACGGTAAAAGTGACTTAAAAAACGATTAAAAAACTACATGATTCGGAGGGAAATCCAGAAGATACTAAATATAATAAAAGATACGAAAATAAAACTAAAAGATACTCGAAATGAGATCAAATATACTATAAAATCCTAAAAAAAAATCTAAAATAAACAAAAAAAATACAAAATTACGCCAATATACTGAAGTATATACTGAAAAGATACTAAAATATACTCAAGGAAAGATAAAAGATACTAAAATATACTCAAGGAAAGATACGACATACTAAAATATACCCAAAAAATTATTAAAGAACTAAAGTATACATAAGGAAAGATTAAAGATAATAAAATATAGTGCAAAATGATAAAATATACTAAAAAATGCTCAAGGAAAGATAAAAGATACTAAAATATAGTCAAAGAATGATCAAAGATACTAACTATACTCAAAGAATGATAAAAGATACTACAAAATAGTCAAAGAATAATCAAAGATACTAAAATATACTCAAAGAATGATAAAGGGTGTTAACATATACTCAAAAAATGATAAAAGATACTACAAAATACAAAGATAACCAAAGCATACTCGTAGAACGATAAAATATACGGAATGAACGATAAAAGATACACAAGGAACATTAAAAGATATTCAATGAACGAGTCATTCAAGTCCGATTAGAATTTCGAATGAAATATGTACTTGTTAAAGTATAGATGCGACCTACAAGAAAGGTACATATGTATATGGAAAGATACCCAGGCTCGTTTGGCCCACAAGCCATTTTATATGATAGAAAAATCATTATGTATGAAGCCATTGATAAGGATAAACTAAAGAGCATCCCAAACGAAAACACTCTCCCATCCATTACAAACTTCTTTACATGATTGTAATGCTCTACATCTTACAAGAGGGTATTCCATTCTGATGACGATGATGCCGATGCTGATGCTGATGCTAGTGCCTGTGGTGGCCTGTGGATCTCTTGGGTTGGAGATTCTCTCGTTCTGTCGTTCCATCGTTGATTCGTTCGGTGGCTGCTGCTGCCGCTGAAGCTGCTGTGTGTATTTTTTTCGGTTAGTAAACCGGATGTTCCTAATCATTGCTAGTTTGTGCCTCAAATTAAATATGCTTCTCCATCGTCTATCGTATCCATGTGTGTACGTATCTTTTGTTTGTTTGTGTGCCTGCCAACAGCCTACAGCCTGCTGACTGCTGACTGCCATGCAGATAGATTATAGACTCTATATACTAGATAGATATTGTATCTGTATCTATGAATATACACAACACACTCGCGAAACCGTCTCCTATCTCTGGCCGTAGCCTCAAATCATGAATGAAATTTGTTTTTCTTTGAATGACGCATCGCTCTATCTCTCGCGAGGGGATCACAAAAAATATCATATATTATAGAAAGACTCTTGTCTTATCTGGGAAGATATCTTCAGGCACAACTTCCTTCCTCTGCCAAAAGTTGGCTAATTCATATGGTTATTCATTCATTCATTGATTCGTTCACTCATTCATTCACATAACGGCCCACAACTGGTTGTGTGTGGTTTAATTGATAGAACATCCAGTCGACAGCAAAACAGCAACAAAAAACACATTCATAAATTCATTTTTCATCAACATCAATTAGCAATAATTATTCATTCCAAGAGCCAGAGCGGGAGAGACCGGAATGGAGTCTCATGGAGATCTGTAGATCTGCTCCAAAGTGGAGCACAGTTATACTTACATTTGTGGTATCTCAAATGGAAGGAATGATCGCTAAATGTGGTCTAAGGAATAATATGGAATAAGGAATCTGTTGGCTTCGACTCCAAAATGATGCCTGGTTCTCTGATTTAAAACTCCCTGAATTATTGTTCCCTGAAGATCAGAACAGCTTGAATTCGATTGAGAAAAGGTTGATAGATGGCTATTGTAGATGTATCTTTTGTGTGAATAGATGAAATACCTTTTAGATGTATCTTTTGTACTAGATATTTAAAAAATCTGCACTATCTTTAGATTTTTCAATGAATGTGGCAATAGGAGCACCCTGGTTCCTGAATATTCCACTGATTCCGTCAAAATGTTCCCATAAGCGAAAGGCACCAAGGAACTTTGCTGCTTTTTGTTTTAGAAATGGAATAACAGACCTGAGAGAGTACCAATAATCATTCCAAGTAAACTAACTTATAAACATCTCTCTACAGCAAAAGATATGTTATCTAATTGATAGAGATCTCTAGCCTTATTTCTGTATCCTTAAGCCCTCTTCAACGGTGTGTTCTACCCATCTTTAACCCTTTTATAGCTTTCACACACTCCAGGGGCAAATAAATAGACGACAAATCGAAGCCACTAAAAACACCCAAAAGAGACTCCCGCCACAAGAAAATCAAATAAGATCTAAATGGAGTGCTGCCTTTTAGTATCTTTAAACCATTTCTGTGGAGGTTTGGTTTGGCATAAATTAAAAGATACTTTCGTAATGAATTCAAATTAAATGTATCTCAAGCTGTAAAAACATTCTGTTTTAGCCGGTTTCCAGTTTCGTTTTCGGCCATTAATTGATAACTGAATTTCGAATAGGGCTCTCGAAATGTGTGACGGAAGGCACTATTAGCATTCCCGCTGATAAAAATTGAATTAAAAAATCCGTAAAAGGGGACCAAAAATATTAATTGTTTTTTAAATAAGATGCCAAGACCTGTGGCGCCACACAGCCCCCACACAAGTCGATATGGTCCTAACTTAATTCTCCACATTATAAATTGTGTAAAGATTTACGAAGAAAGAGAAGGAGGCAGGGGGCAGGGTTCCGATTGATAACTTATTTGACTTTGGTTTTCTTTCAGCTGGAAAATGAAGATGCAATTTGTTTGGTGGAATAATAAGCCCACGCTGTGGCAATCTCTGAATGGATTTCTCCTCTCTCTCCCTCTCTTCTTTCGTCTCTTGTGTGCTCCTTCTTGGAGACCCTCTTTAATCTGCACTTTCGTGGCACTTCCTACTATATGGAGCATAGCACCTGGTCGCCTGCTTCGCCCTAGGACCCACAATGATGATGATGATCATTGAGACTGCCACAAAAAAACTGGCTGCAAGACCCCCTGCCACCCTTGCTCCTCCCCCCATTTGCATAGAGTTGGGGGGGGGGGGGGGGAGCACCCATTGATCATTAGACTATTTTTAATAGAGAGATACACAGCGAAGAGAAACAGGACTCTACTGCCGTCCGTTCCCCCTTGTCGATCATAGGAGAGACCTGTTTTAATGCCACAAAAGTGGTTTGGTCAGCTGTTCCACCACACCGCCTCCTCCAAAGTCCCTCCCCCTCCCTCCTCTAACTCCTTCTTCTTCTGCTGGCTGCGCGCAAAAGTTTCACCTGCTCCGATGTGGCAGTTGCAGTTGCAGCTTGCGTGTGCGCAAGAGTCTCGAGTGTTTGTTGGCATTAGCCATGAGGCCAAAAAGGAAAATCAGAGGCTCCCCCTTTTGGATTGTGGCACTCTATGGCACTCCTGCCCCCTGCCCCCTGCCTCCTCTCGACGATGCTGACGATGATGCAGCAGTTGCAAGAGTCAGAATTTTCACACTCTGCCACTCCGCGATGCGACGCGGCAGCGTTGGTGGTGGCGGTGGCGGCTACCTAAACAATTGAGACTCGAAACCAAATTAAAATATAAAATTAAATGAATTTCAACAGAGAAAAGAGAGCAGGGCTGTATGGCTGTGGCAGGGGCTGTGGCAGGGGCAGGGGCATCGGGTGCATTGACAAACAAATTTATGTGGAGAGCCACAAATCTTGTTCGGGGATTTCAAATAAACAAAACTAAATGCTTTAAACGCAGCATAAATTAACTTCCGATTCGAACACACACACAGACCCGTCCGTACAAGTACAGTGCGTCACACAAATGTAAGACACTGGAAATTACAGGGAAAACAAAGCGGAAGAGTCAACAATTTTGATAGAAAATTATGGGCAAGGGAGAAAATCAAATTTATAGATAGAATATTCTACAAATTAATCGATATTTCGATAGATTTATAATCAAATCACTGCTGAGAAGCTAGAATCTCACATTTAATCGGGAAAACACCTCGAATTTAATCGATTTTCGTTGGTTTTCACTTACATTAGACAGGATTGATTTAATTTCGCCTTGGAAACCGAAATATGGGGAGTTTTGGAAAGGAATAAAATATACACGGGCTTTGAAAAAAATATTAAAAATTAATCGATATTTCGATAACCCAAAAATTACCTTAAACTAATTCGATACTCTTCATTTTTCTGCTAAGGAAATAACAAAATTCGGCATCGAGAGAAATATTTTTTCTCTTTAAAAAATACTACAAAATAATCGATATTACGATAAATTTAATTTTAATCAGCTTAAAATATATTCCCACAATTATTTCTTTTGTGGGTTTTTCCGTCTTTCAGATATGAACCGCACTGTTCCAGCGTACTTATATAAATATATTTTCCTTGTACAAACAAATTTATGTTCCAGTCACACACAAGCGATCCCCCAATCCATTCCATTTGGAATTCGATTCAATTGCGATCGGTGGATAGGTGGATAGGTGGATGGGTGGATCGGTGGGTGGATGGGTGTTATGGTCAGCGTCAGAGGCGGCGAGGATTTCAAATGCAGGCACGGCACCTCCAAACGTACACGAAACACAACAGTAGAAAAACACTCAATAAAATTCGTTGATAAATTGCGTTCGGCATCAAAGGTAACCCACTGTGCGAATGGCGCTATCCACGGATTACAGTGCCCCTGCCACATGCCACATGCCCCTTCTGCCGCTTTGCCACTTGCAGCAATCTTCTATGAGAATTTATCGATTGTTTTTGTTTAGAGAATTCTCTCTGGTCTGAATAGACACAAAAGCGCCAGAGCCGACAAATTGTTGTGAAGATCCGAAAGATGGGAAAGGGGAATCACAAAGAGAATTAGGGGCTAGGGGTTAGGGTATTAATACAGGGGAAGGGGATGAGTTGGGAGTACTCATGATCGAATAGATTTCGAGTCTATTCATACATCACGAAAATCTTCCTCTGCAGGAAAGTTATGGCATGAGATCGGAGATATAAAACTTTCTGTTTGGTTATTTATTGGTTATATATTTTGCTGGAATTATCTATGGACTATAATTTTGATCCAAAAACTAAGCGATTGATTGTGACGGATGCTATAGAATAATGGGACAATCTGGAAAAAAAAACTATTGAGCCAAAAACTTCTCTATAACAAAGGGTACTTGTGAATATCCTTGTTGTGATATCCCTACCTATAGCCAACGTATCTCCATATATCAATATTTTATTGATCGAAATATCGATAGCTCTATGGCCTTTATAACAGAGTAAAGTATGATTTACCGTCGATTCGATTGATGTCTTTTTCTTATGAGAAATTCAAGAGACAAGTATCGAAATATCGATTACATTTTAGTATTTTTAATCGAAAAATATATCAAACCTTATAGTCTTATAGTATAGGCATTGTATTCGAAAGATGTCGTTTTCTTAGCAGAAATTATACAAAATTAAACTGATTCAAGTAATCACTTGTGCGGTTTTGATGAAATCTATCGAAAAAACGATTCATTTTTGGTATTTTCGATGGAGAAATGTTTAAATTCTTTTTCCTTCCTAAGGTGAATCGAATGATGAAGATTACTTAGGAGGAATTCGATCAATCTTGACAGATGCAAATATCTGTACTCTACTGTATATCTTAGCTTGAAGGATACCCAAGGAGAAAAGTTGAGCGGAAATTTAAGAAGGATTATAAATTTCATCTCAACAAACTAATGTAATATTTTCTACAAAATCAATTAAAATTCCTTCTTTTTTTTAATAGAAATTCAGCTAAATATCCTCTTCCTTCGATTCCTATCAATTTCCTCTGAGTAACCACCATCTAACGCTGCTCGCAATCAACTTTTGGGCAAACAAAAAGGTGACACGATCTAAAAACGCATTCAAGTTTAAAAGAGTTAAAAGTGCCGCAACGAAATGGCTTTTAATTCAAATGACAATTGCAGAAAAGGCATTAAAAAAGACACAGAGAAAACCCATTAGGCGTTACGACCAACAAGAAGGGAGGGGAAATGTTCAGCTTAAACTTTAATTTGAAAATGCTGAACAAATTATGACAGGGCAGAAAATGAACGGCGAGGGGGGCCCAAAAGGCAATGGGCCAAGACAATACGAATAAGTCATAGGCCCTATTGTTTTTTGGGCCAATTGAAGCGTTAAATTATCAATTGGGCCAGGCCAGAAAGGGGTTGAAGAGAGCAGGCCGGCGGACAGCAGCGTTAAATTGGCCAAAAGAGCGGCGGTGGCGGCGGCGGCCACGCTTCAATTGTTGATCGTCGATCGATGGATGGATGGATGGATGGACTGGACTCCTGGAAAACTTTTGCATCGATCAGGCGGCAGCAGTCAGACAACTGGAAAATGACGTTTGTGGCAGGTGTTCTCTTACGATCCATAAATATGGATCGGTTAGTTGGTAGATCCTGTGTGTGTGTCTCGTATATGATTCAATTTCTCAGCGATTGCGATTATCAATTGGTCCGTCGTTTGGCCAGTCCGTCGCGACTGTTGGTAAATCATCCAAATGCAATTGAAGCTGTCCCAAGAACGGGTTTCCACATGCCGCAATTTGTTGCCATCTAATCTGGATACAAGTATCTTTGTATCTCTGCTTGCGTGTGTGTGTGTGTGTGTGTGTGTGTGTGTATCTGTGTATCTGCGTGTTTGCATCGCCTAGAGTATGCGTGTGGACAGGTTGCCTTTTGTTGCATTAATTGATTCATATTTGTTTTGCAGCATTTCCTAATGTGATTTCAGACATTTCCTTTTAGATACTATTGTATCTTGAGATATCTCTGATCCATATTTGGCATTTATGATTAATTGAATTTATCCCAAAATGGCCTCTAATTGACTTTGTATTATTTTGTTTCGTTTTCTTTAAGCATTTGTCTAAATTATCAAATAATTTGCTAGATGGCACGCGCAAGAGTTTCTTTTTAAATAATTATTGCCTTTTAGGGAAAGGCAACCGTTTCAATGGCCTTCAGATCGGGGTTTTATGCATGATATATAGATATAATATAATTATTTATATTAGAAATTAACATATATTTCATATTTCAGGTGGATTGTTAATGGAATTATTCATAGATTGAACATAAATAGAAAAATGATCAAAAAACCAACCAACCGATCTAGATTACAAAAAAGGTATGATACGCCACGCCCACAAAGGGAAGGAAACAAATTAGAGTTATTTTTATTATAGAACATTTATCTACATACACTACACCCCCAACTACATGGAATTCGCCTCGAAATCTCTAGTCTCATTTCGCCGCCATGTAATAAGACAAAAGCTGCTGCATACTTTTCGGATTATTTGCTCTGAAATCCTATAGCAGCTAGCTTTTGAACTAGTGCAATATGAATTCACCCTATTTTTATTAGTTCCCGAATTAGCCGCTAAAAGAAGAGATTTTGAGCTCATGTAAAATCCATGTAGAATTGCCTTTATGGAGAGTTTGAAAAAAATTAAAAAATATACGACCTAAAAAAATCTCATCTTTCTCTAAATTTAAACAATTGCTGATAAGAGGGAGAGACCCAAATTCTAAATAAATAAAATATTTGATAGAGTGGGTTTTTACCAGCTCTTATCTGTGGACAAAAAAGGCGGAATGAAATTAATCAAATAAATTCAAAACAGAACTTATTTATGTGGACAAAAACATGAACTTTCCAAAATAGTAAATAAAAAATATCAAAAATGCATATCTTTTGATGGTTGAAATTAACGCTTAAAGCAAGAGTATAAAAAATGTACACAAATGTCCACGAAATCCAAAGAATACAATATTTGTAATAATTTCGATTGAATATTCCTTGAAAGACTACTTTTTTAATTAATTTGTGCATGGCAGGAATCCACAGCACATGAATCTTTTCAAGAAAGTATATTTCAGATCTCCTAATAATTATTTTTTAAATGTATTTTAATTTTCTAAATTTCCCTACTTTCTTTGTGTTCTGTTCCCTTTCCTTTCTGTAAACCTCTTCACCCCCGAACACATGTACATATAGCATTATTGTTGTTCTTTTCGCTGGTGTCCGATCTTTCAAGGTGTAGACTAAGTGCATTATAATATTGAAGTGCCTCCAGGGCCGCCCTTCAGCCCCACCACCCCTCTTTTAGATAACGAAAGCGAGGGCCCTCTTATCAGGCAGCCACAAATATTGGCTCTCTCTTTTTGTGCCTTGCTTCTTCTGTGGCATGGGGTGTAGAGGGAAAGAGTAGTGGCTGATTGGAATAAAAGCGAGTTTTTTTTTTTGTTGAGTTCAAATTGGTGAAGGTCGCACGCGTCTGAGGTACGAGGGTTACCTGAGAACTTTTGCCTTTGCCCTGATTTTTGTGCACCGTCAGGGGTTTCTCTCCCTCCCCCTCTCTCGCTCCCTCTATAGGTCTCCCCCCTTGCAACACTCTTTTTCGGATCGTGCTGATTAGCCATGCGCTGGGCTTTTTACAACGGAGCAACAATAACAATAAAACACAAAGAGAGAGAGAGAGAGGGAGAGGAAGATAGAGAGAAAGAACAACAAATGCTGCTAATTTGTCCATGGGATGCTCTCAATTTAGACACATCCGTTCTACACAGAGAGAAAATAGAGTAGCACATCCGTTCTACACGGAGAGAAAACAAGCAGGACACATCTCGTTCTACACGGAGAGAAAAAACCAGAAGCTGTCGTAGAGGATATACGAAATTAGATAAAATCCCATCGAGATGATCCAACCAGTTTTATGTTGTTGTTTTTTAACGATTAACATGCTTAAAGAGAGCAAAGAGAATAGCGTAGAGGAAATGGAATACAGATTAGTGCGGAACTAATTTATGGCGATAAGATTTCCAGAGGGTACTGTCCCCTAAGAAAACTTCTAGAAGAAGATAAGATTTCTTTAAAGAGAGAGGGAGAGTATTTTTTAAAGACAATAAAATAATCATCGTATAATGAATGCTTTTAAATTATGCAACCATAAAAAGCTCCAATCAAATGTTAATACCATTCAAGATCCCTCAGGAATAGAACAGGGGATTCTTTCAGGAGGAGGTTCTAAGCGAATAGATCTCTTGGGTGGGCAGAAAACTGCTTCCATGGAGGAAATCCAATCCATTCACAGATCTATTCAATTCTTTAATCAATAATCTCTCCCAAGCGGCTGTCCACTCCAGAGAACTTTTACTGTACCATAGCTTATCGTTTGTACATTGTATATATTTTCTATTCCTTCAAAATGCAATTTCCGATCGAATAATGCAATCATGAAATTATACAACAATAAAAATGATTGTCCCCCCTCCCCTCCCCTCATCCACAACACAAACAAAACAAAACAACAAAAAAATATGCGAATGAATCAAAAGTTCTCAAGCAATTAATTTTCAGCGAAACAACAACAACAACAATAACGGGCAGCAAAATCAACGCTGGAGCTGTAAAAATTTTTATGAATGAATAAAGCGGAATAAGGCAAAACACACACACACACACACACTGGCACACACTGGAACACAGGCAAACACGCGCATAGAGAACGAAGAAAAAAGAGCAACAACAGCAAAAGCAAACAAAACGCAAACGAAAAAGATCCCCAAAAATAGTAAGTGAATACAAAGTGGCATATGCAAAGGCAAGGTGTATTCAGAAGAGGGTGAGGCAAAGAGACCGAAGAGGTAGAGTGCGAAAGGGGAACAAAATTACAAGAGATCTAATAAAGAGTCGTTGAAACACTTCATAGAATAGGCCCCACCCTGCACACAATACACCTTGTGCATATGAAATATGAAGAAAAAACTCACACACACACACACACACACACCTATTCCTGTATGTAGATTTTTATGCGCACCTCTGTGCATGAATGAATGAATGAATGAATGAAAAATTGTTAACGCAGCAATTCCACGAAAGAGACAACCACAAGAAGTGGACAGAGGAAGAAGCAGCGAAAGAAGAAACAGAAAAGCAGAAGAAAAAAGATCTGTGAACATGAAAATTTGAAAGGTATGAACAAAAAAAGTTAAATTAAAACAAAAAAAAAACTTAAATCAGAAAAAAAAACACGAGAGAGCAAGTGTGTGTGTTTTTGTGTGTTGGCAACTCGTTTTCCAGCTCCATTTCCAGCTGGCCACAAATTGTGCGTTTTTCGTTGGGGGGTAGGGGGTAGGGGGAGGAGGAGGGGAAGCCGGCAGGGTAGCAGCAGGGGAAGACACAGACCAGAGCGGGAGAGTTCAAATTATGAATAAATAAAGAGTAGTCCCGAAGAAGGCAACTTTAAAAATCAAAATAAATACAGAAACAAGAAAACAGAGCTTGTTTTGGGAATAGAAACGTTTGATACCCTTGAAGATCCATAGAGTCCATGAAACATTTATAGAATTCTGATCAAATTTAAAGGACCATTTGACTGATCTTTCATATGAAATATTTTCATTAGCTGCTGTTCTTTCGATGGATACCATCATTACAGTTCCAATTTATGATCTAGCAGAATGTTTCATTCAGAAACAAACCCATAGCCAAAAACATTACACCCTGTCTCTTGCAGGGTATCTCGCAAGCAACAACGGATTGCAGTCGCAGTCAAAGCTGAGCTACAAGTCAGCGACGCGCCCACGGACAGCGGCAGAGACAGAGGAGCAGCCGAAGCAGAGGAGGCGAAGCAGCCACAGAGACAGAGATAAAAGAGGGACGCCAAGAGAAACACCAAAGACAAAGCCGGTTTGCAGGAACTTAGGCGCAAGGCAGAACCACGAGAAGGAAACAGAGGAAGAGCCAGAAAAGTGCGGAATGGAGCACGCAAAACAAAAAAAAAGGAAGGAAACAAACATCAAGCCCCAACGACAGCAGCAATCGGGGAAGACCACGATAGAGAGAGAGAGAGAGAGACGGCAAACAAGATCCAGTCGCATCCATCCCCCCTAAATCATTCATCAACTGCACTTCGGAGCCGTAAGGCGATCGTTCCCCAACAACAAAAACAGAACCAGCAAACGTTTTTTATTTTGTTTTTTTTTGTTTTTTGTGTGCGAGTATGAATGAAAACGAACGTGTTTTCTGGCTGAGAGATGCAGAGAGAGAGCGAGAGAGAGCTGGCGCGGCTGACTGCGACGCCGGCAGCAATGGGATGAATGAAATGAGCGCCAAAATGAATGAAAGTAGTGGGGCGCAGGCAGAGCAGTCGCCGTTGACGTTGGCGTTGACAGAGCAGAGCGCTCTCTGACTTTTGCTGTTCGTTCTCTCTGCTGCTGCTGGCTGTCGCTCTCTCTCTCTCCGGCTCTCTCTGATGTTGGCGCTCGTTCAAAGCATTTTTATATTATTATTTTCATACAAATCTCTTAGGCCATATTTAATAAGAAAAAAATTTAATTTGCCTTATTTATTTGTTTCTTTTTTTCCGCATTATTTTTTTTGTGCTTGTTATTTTCAAAGTTTATGATTAATGAGAGATGATTAAAGCGCGGGCAGTTCGTATATACAACATGTACATATACATATATGTAAATTTGTGTGCGTGTTAAAATAAGGGCAGCCCTGTCCGTCGTATCTTTTATCCACAAAAATGTAAACTAAATGTACGTGACTGCTCCTCTTGCTCCTCTTCAGACTCTCCTTCTGCCGCAGCCTCAGCCTCTTTTTCGTTTTCTTCTGACTGATGTTCCCCCCTTTTTTTTATCCCATGCCCATTGAAGAGGGGTCTCCTCCTTGGGCAGCATCTGCGCAGTTGTCGCCGTTTTTGCATGTTTTTTTTGTTTTGTTTTTGTTTTAGTGATTTCTATGCCCTAGACTTGTAGATAGCAGGGGTATGTTTGGTTTACCAAAAGCTATGTAACAGGTCCTTGCTTGGACCAAAGACTAGTGTGTGAAATGTTTGTTCTTCTTCTGAGGTTCTAGTTCTCCAATATCCTTTTTTCCTCAGTTACATCTCTTTACAGGGTATCCGTATGGTCTGTATACCGTGTTATTGTCCATTTCTGTTGCCATTTTATGGTCCGCGATCTCTTCTAGCGACGCGACGAGCGAAAAGTTCATGCTGTCGTAAGGGACTCACTCCTCGGTTCCCACAGATGTGTGTGTGCTAGAGAGAGTGCGAGCATGTTTTCTATATATATATATATACAGCACTACTATATACGAGTATACATATGTGCACATATTTAGTTGGGCACTGACTCTTGGTCTTTGGGGTTTTGTTGTTGTCGCTGCGTTGACATTGAAATTGTGTTTGCGCTTTTGTTGATCTCTACGCAGCGATAAGACATAAATATTGTACATAAATACTTTTTACGTTTGTTGTTTTTCGGGGTTTCGATTCGAGTTTGGTGCTTCTTTCCTTGCAGTGTATGCCCCACAGATTCTGTTTTATTTCTATAAACATTAAAAACAGCACTAAAATGGTTTTACCCGGTGGCTCTTCTGTTTCTTTGAGGAGCCCACAGCTGGCCGTAGGCTTTGTTCTTTATGGCCCGATGGCACAGATACAACAAAGATACAGATACATTTCCCCACTGCTCTAGATTGGGGATTATTATGGAAATCCTTAGGAATGGACCCTGGCATGAAAAGTAAAGAATTAATAACAGTTCCTTGAATATTGTTAATCTCAAAACAAAGTTCGTTGAAAACTCTTGGAAATATTGAAGTGATTGACTCCCTTTAAGGCCTTAATTCTTGGTAAAATTAAAGATACGAGCAGTACGCGTATACTCGGTGGAAGAAGTGCCTTTGGATTGGAGTTTTGCCCTGAGTGTTACTCATAAAATACTGCCACTACTCATAAGTACAAGTGTCTTTCCCAGTATTTAGTGTTATTATCGGATCACAAGAATTTCCCATTATTAAGACATACTTTTTTGGTACATTGTTCTCTTGCTTTGGCAGCAAAACATCAGGGCAAAAGATGCATAACAAATTACCATAAAACGTTGTCCGATACACACAGATATATCTGCATGTGTGTGTGTGTGTATCTGTGTAATAGATAAAGCATAGTAGACACATGTCAAAGCGGGGCAGCAGAAACAACAGGAAGAGCTCTGGGAAGAGACATCGAAACTTTAAATACCCTAACAAAAGATCGAATCATTCATATTTCGGCTAAGAATCCATTCTCTCTTCCAATGTTCCCATAAGCGAAAGGAAGTTCCACACCTTTTTAGTGGTCTCATCTTTGTCGCCTTCGAAATCATAATACCCTCTTATCTCTATGTATGCAAAGGGTATAAAAACGACAATGTTTTGTCACATTACGTATACGATCAGTGGACTGACAAACGGATGGATGGCTGGATGGAGGGCTGGCGGGACGGCCTGAGTGAGTGACTGACTGACGTATTGCCTGATTGACAGCAGCAGCAGCAACAGTTGAATGGGAAGAGCACTGGGAGGGGGGAGTAGAAGGTAAAGTAACCCTCTGCATATTTTTCAGATATTTATTTCGTGTTTTTTCAAATGCAAATGTAGTTTTTTTTTCTTTTCTTTCAAAGAGGAAGCCCCAAAGGGGATTGAAAGAGTGACTGAATGAATGAAAGAGCAAATGATTGGGTAAATGAATGAATGAATGTAAGTTCTCTCTTGGCATTTTGCCGGATTTTCTGAGGAAGGAGGCAGGCATACTGGGGCGCGGTAACACCGGAAACAAACGACGTGACTTTTCACAGAAATCTATGCGAAATGCTACTGATAATTATGTACATTATTTCATTCATACAATAAATAATAGTACATACAATAGATGTATGTATGTATATATCATGTGTTTTAGTGCCAGCAAAATCCATCTGCAAAACAATAATCGTATCTTTTGCTTCTCTTTTTTTTGTGGATTCTTTCAGGCCACACGCTTTTTATTATTTTTGCTGTGGGGCATTATCTTATCGCCAAATAATGTTGGCTCTTTCTATAATGCTGCCTCTCTGTCTCTATGTCAGCGCCTTTTTATCGCACGGTTCCAAAGGCAAAACAAAAAAAATAATAACAGCCGCAAGTGAGGAATTGATTTCAAAAAGTCTTTCGACTATGATATATACTCCATTGAGCATCTAAAATTATATATTTTTGTGCTTTAAAATGTACTATTAAAATGTTTATTTCCATAAAATGTACCCAAAAACCAAATTTAATAACTCTAGAGTTTATAGAACCCAAGATCGAATAGACTATTTCTTAGAAATATCATCGTCCAAGGCAAGACTTGGTAATGGCTATAAGCGGTCACATATTTCTAAAAATATAATAAAGAAATATAGTTAAAGCTCCATTATTTTCAAGTTTTACCATATATTTGTATATTCTTTCTGTTTAGAGGTCACTTTTCCTATAGAAACTACTACTTTTTTCAATTCTAAACATATACCCCCGTCAAAGTTAACCTAAATACCAATTTTCCTAACTCTAGACCTCAAAGAACCCAAGATCACTTAGTACAATCCACAGAAAAATATTCTACCAAAGCATAAAATGACTTCTCCTGTCAACAAATTTATATTTCTTTCCCTTCAAAATCCATATTTCAGCCCAAATATCAACTTTCATAACTCTAAGCCCTATACAACCCAAGATCAAAGAGTATATTCCATCTTCCAACTCATAGAACAGTGGAAAACGCCTCCTCCTTCATGTCTAGGGGGAACAGTGTAAACTCTCAGAAATATGACTAACGATGGCTTGATGCTCTACCATAAATGTAAAGAAAGGCACGGAACTAGAGCATGGCTCTTCCATGAACAAATATACATATATAGTAGGTATGTACAATGTATGTATATATCTTCTGTGTGCTTGTGGCACAAGATAGGGCCATAACGAATCGCGCCCCAACCATATAATTGTTGAACATTTCGCATTCGCAGAGCTCTTCAACAACATTTTGCTCTTCAATTATTATGGAGTACGAAATTCTTGGAAATCTGTTATCAAATGGGAACCCACAAAGACCACAGAATTCCATTCAACAAACAAAACAAGCAAAACCAAAGACAGAATAATACAAATCAAATAAATGAAGGAATAAGCTACATTGCGAATGGGGTTTCTTTTCTGGCAGTGTGTCATCGTAAAATGATATATGGGTGGGTTCGACTGTACTCACCTAAGGAGGCCTCATGATCTGAAATATCCGATAAATCCTTGCACCCATTGATGGGCTCCTCTTTGATGAAGATGTTCTTCGACTGGAATAGAGAAAAATGGTTATAGAAAGGTAAAAGGCTAGATCAGAGACTTAAGTAAGATTAAACCTTAAGCGAAATGCTAAGGGATTAAACTCAAAAGTGTGAAAATAGGCAACACTGGGAGACAGATAGAGCTGTCGATCCAGTTCTGTGATTTATTTTGAACTTATCATTGGTTTCCTATGACATAGTTCATGTTATTTGTATTACCAAGCCACACTGGAAGAAAGATTTCTGGTCATTGCCCTTCCGTGATCTCTACTGATCTTATCATTACATTCTCATAGCAAAACTTATGTTTTTTCTATTAGCAATCCATTTCCAACATGTTAGAGATTACATGTTCTAATTACAGAGAAAATATATGCTTTACATTTTTCGATTATCATCCAAGAGCATTTCTTAAGCAAGATCTTCCCCCATTTTTAGAGAAATTCTTCCGTAAAATTCCTTAGATTTCTTCAACAAGAATATCTTTTTTGGGCATTTCTTCAAAAATATCATACAATTCTTAAGCAAGATCCTTTTCAGAGAATTTCCTCCTCAAGATCATGATCTTTCTTCTAGTTCTTCCACAAGATCATCATCTTTAGGGAATTGTTTCTTCAATCTTAAGAGCATTTCTACGACAAGATCATGATCTGTCTGGCAATTTGCTCAAAATGATCGTCAGATTTTTGACATTTCTTTTACAAGATCATCATCTTCGTTACATATATTCAATACTACCATCTTTAGAGGGAGGTAATTTCTTGGCAGAGATCATCTATAGAACAATTCTTCAACAAGAACAAGATCATTATCATTCGCTTACATTTCTTGCAGTCTTGTAGATCACTCTTACATCCATCTATCTTTATTGTACCGTGGAGGACCCTTCCTCTCTCCGTGTAATATCTGTCATACAATGATTAAATCCACAACAAGGCCTCCCTCCTTCCAAATGATCGTGTGTGTCTGCTGTGTGTGTTTGTACACATTTATAAACAAGCCACTTTTACCCAATTACAAAATATATGTACATATGTCCCCTCCCCAAAGTGTAACCAGGGGAGCCAGAGTAATCAGAGCCAGCAGCAGAACATGGAATAGATTGCCAGCAATTGACGGGTGGACGGGTGCCTCTGTGGATTGCCCCAATGTCCACGGCACAGCAGAGAGATCTCCCCCCCTGAGAGATCTGTCGTGTTGAATGCGTTCTAATAAATTGAATTGTACGTTTGACTTCCATATGGAGAGGGGGACCAGAGAGAGGTCTACTGTGTGTCGTCGCTTAATGATAATGGAGGTCAGAATAGTCAAATGAAATGTGTATCACACACAAATTTCGAATTGGAACTCAATTCGGGGGCTCTTCTGAATGCCTCACAGGCCCCATAAAAAGTTCTCTTTTGGTTTTAGGCTTCAGTTACGTTCCGAAATGGAAACCCAAGAAGACTTTTTCTGCTGCTGCTGCTGCTGCCCAGACATTATAGAGATCGGATTACATTGCGGGTTGGGCATTTTCCAAGCGACTGCACATGGGCATGTCCTGAGAGAAAGGATCGCCAGGGCTTTGGGGTCACGGACCGGATGAAAGTGGTCAACGGTTCAGCGGATATGCGCTTACCGCAGGCGCTGAAACGATCCTCAAAAGATCAGCTGGAACCGAGAAAGAATGCCCCAATGGGAAGCCCTACACAAAAGCATTGTTCACGTCTTTTTTTGGTTCCTTCCAGCGTTCGGTATGGGAAGCCTTTGTCAATCGTTTCTATCGCAAGATGCGTCACAAATTAAGTGGCACGCTTCTGGCTTTTATAGCAGATACCTTTACTCTTCTGACAATAGATTGTTTACACAATAGAATCACGCCTCTGAATGCCGCAGACACGACTTTAGTATACCCTCTGCCCCAGTGCCTCCTCTTCGAAGAGATCTCCCAGAGAAGTGCGGCCGGATCGTTGGATCGTTCGGTAATAAATATTTAAAGGGTGTTGGATAAAAAGCAAATAGCATAATACATAATAATTGCGTTTTCGTTTCGTTAACCAAATTTAGAATCCACTGGCATCTACGTGTTTTGCATTCCGAATTGAGGTCTCTCTCTCTCTCTCTCGATGGCTGTCATCGATCGTTGCAGTGGCTGTCAAAGTGGCACAGAAAACGATGGACAGACAGACTATCGATCGATCAGCCAGAGAAGCGTTTAAATATAGAAATTATAGAATTTATGCAGCCATCGATCAGTAAGCGGCTCTACGTGCAAGTCCTTGAAGAGTTAGAAATCAATGATCATCGATCATCGATTGTTTGCTTAACGAGATCTTGAAATGAAAGATTGATCTTCTTTAAATATGCAATGCAAATATAAGAGTATCCAATCATTTGGGGCGACTAGAGATCGTATAGCTCATCCAGTTCGTTGTATACCCTCACAGTGTGGCTTAGGAGTGGAATCCCCAGTTCTCAAAGGGGGATCAGGGGGGATTATATTTGTTCTATAGCTTGTAGAGATCTTCTAGAACACATAGAGAGCTTAAAATGGTTGTGGATCGTAGTCTTATAATGATCTGGAACATGAGGGGTCTTCTATGTTCTTCAGGTTCTACAAAAGAATTCATCTTGAATCTGATGAAAGCTGATCAAAGAAAATCTTGGTCTGGAAATGATTCTTAGTCTTAGAAGTAGTAAAATGATAGATCTTCTTTAAATACGATCGGTTTCCAGTGAAAACATTAGAGATTTCTTTCTTTTTTATACTCTCTCTCCTAAAATGCACTACAAGAGGGCGTAATACCCTCTCTGTTTCTCTTTTTTCACAGCTAGCTCTCTCCCAGTGAGTACCGGGGTATCTTAGTGTCGCGGCACGTGATTTTGTATAGAATAAAAGAGAGATTAATAGAGTTTCCCCTTGAAATGCATGTCCTTACCTCCACTAAACTCGATAGAAATGTGACTTTTCGGTTCTTTTTGAGCCTCATGTTGCTGGTGGTGTTATTGCTGTTCAGGATCGATGGCACCACCGATGGATGAATGCTGAATGTGGAATTGTGGCACAAAGTGTTGTGGCTGAAGCCGTTGAACAGTTCGTTGAGGTTGTGGTGGAAGGAAAACTGTGCAACGGACGACGCAGAGTGGTCGGGTCCTCCGGTGGCAATGGCGGTGGCTTGCGGGGGCAACGCTGGTGGTGGCAGCATAAACTTCGTGGCAGATAGATCTGTTTTACAAATCGCCAATTCCATATTGTGAAGGCATCTGAAAAGGGGAAAACGGAAAAAGGGGAAATTAGTAAACAAATCAATGCAAAAGGAAAAGCGGAAAATGAGTGCCACAAATGGGGGGTGGCAATTATCGCACAATTATCAAACCATTTAGCAGTCATTTTTATTGGACCTCGTTTACACCTCCTGTTCGCACCTTTGACTCGTGCCTGTCTCTGTCTCTGTCTCTGTCTCTCTCTCTTTGTTGATTCAACAAATTATGACACTTTTGCAACATCAAAGGCCGCCTCCCATTGAGGTGCACACAGAGAGCCACAACAAAAGGCACCGCCCATGGACACACTTTTGTCCGATATTTAAACAGCATCCATCCATGGCATGGCCTACGAGTATACGAATGTTCTATGGGTTTTAAGGCGGTTTCCCCCAAAGGGTTTTTCAATATATATATTTCTAATGGGTTCTCCTCTTTAGAGCTCTCAAATATTTACTCGGGTCTAACAGCGGATGATTATGATGTTGTTTGGGGATTTGGGACCTCATTCAAACACGAAAAAACATCAAAAATTACTTTGAAGTACGACAAAGACAGACAGACAGAAAGAGAGAGAGAGAGAGAGATCAAGCAGATAGACAGACAGGAGAGATCTTCTTTTCGTTTTTTACCCGATATATTCCATGTGTTCGGGTTTTAGGCTAAACAGATTTCACCCTTCAGCTTCTCATTTGCTTTGTGGTTTCTGTGGATCTGTTTCTATGATTTTCAATAGAACTTCTAGCTATTTTTAGGGTTCTTCAACTAAAAAATAGTTAGGAAAATCTTTAAAAATATAGAGAGGGCAAATTGTTCAAGGAGTGTGCTTGCTTGAGACCAAAAAACCCACCCTTAACTGCTAAGCCACACTGGGGCAGCAATAGAAAAAGCAAGCGAGCGAGAGAGCCCTCTAAAACCCACCGTTTGATACTAAGCCACATTGGGAGAGAGAAAAAAAAAGCGAAAAGCAAGCTCATCTCCTAAATCCCACATTCCTTTCCTTTCCCTCTGTTTACTCCTTCTTCCAGTATTCATCATCTCGCACCATGGATACAAATTTCAACCCAAATCCAAGTCCAAATCCAAAAAATAATAATAAATTCTTAGGGAATTTTTTATCAAACGGAAGTGCCAGAGCAGAGATAAGCCAGACCGAGAACGAAGAGAAGAAATCTCCAAAGCACAAATGAGGGTTCGGATTCGGGTTCCTATGAGGGTTCCTCACTCCCATCGCCCCATCAAGTGGGATAAAGTATTCAGAGGCTCTGTTTCGATTTCTTACACTCCCATCACGCTCCATCAGCAAGTATCAGGGTTTTAAGGGGCCTCCTTTGCCAGCAAGTAGGGTCTCTGGTTTTCATTACTGATTCTGGATGCTGATTCTAGACTATAAATAAATATAAGCCACGGTTGCCCGTTGCCCGAGATAAATCCCAGTAAATTACGCATTAGCAATTACGAGTGTATTTACATTAAATACAAGTACGCCTTGCGACTGATAAAAACATTTTAGTGATAAACAATTCGAAAGAAAAAGAGTAATACCCAAAACGGGGGCACAAGACATGCGATAAAATCCAAGTGGATTCTGAAGAGAGCAACGTTTTGAAGTCCAGAAAACAGTTCAAGAACTAATAAGGTGTTGATCTAAGGAATTTATATTCTTCTTATACTGCTCTACCTCCTTTCTCTATCCCTTTTCCAGTGTGGCTTAGCGGTTAGCGATAAAAGTGGATTCTGAAGTGAGTAACGTTTTGAAGTCCAGAAAACAGTTCAAGAACTAATAAGGTGTTGATCTAAGGAATTTATATTCTTCTTATACTGCTCTACCGCCTTTCTCTATCCCTCTTCCAGTGTGGCTTAGCACTTGGCGATCAAATCCAAGTGGATTATGATGGGAACATCGTAGTCTAGAAAACAGTTCAAAAACTAATGGGTTGATGATCTTTATTAGTTCAATTTTTCATTCTTCATTCACTACCTTCCAATGTTTATAATATTCGCTACTAAAAATCATCCCAAATGTTTTATTTATTATGGAAAATGTGAATGCAGACCAATTAAAATATCATTTGTTTATGGGAAAATAATAATAAAAGCTTGAAAAAAACAAACTTTTTAAATGTAAGCATTTTTTAATGAGGTTCTGATTGACTGAATACTTAAGTAGAACCATTAGGTTTAATGTATTTTGGTTTTTATTTAAAATATGATTGGATCTTATATACAAAGTTTTCAGGGGTAATAATATGATGTCCAGAAAGTTTATGGTTTTTTCATCTAATGTTTATCAAAGTTCAACTAATCGGGAAGCCAAATACAATAAATATTCGTATATAAAAGATCGAATGAGTATATGGTTTGTATAAGAGTTAAGAAAATAATTATTGAAGAAGATTAGAAATCAATATTTATTCTTTACGCCTTGGATCGTCATGATTAATGGATGTATGCGTAAAACTTAGACGTTTTAACGAAGGATGATAGGGTTTCGAGCAAACACAATACAACAATAATAATAATGAATTACGAGGGAGACCAAAATGCTACAAGGAGTTCTTGGGTTAGGGATTTCGATTATTATATATTATTAATATTTGTTCTTTAAAGATCACCTTATATTCCAAATAAACCTTCTTCTCCCCTTTTGTATGCAAAATTTACAAAAGAAACTTCAGATCAGGAATTGAATAGAATTGAAGGTAATAGTACATCAGCATCAACAGCATCATTACATATTCGAAAACCTTGAGGGAAAAACTTTACCCAAATCAACACAGACATATCTAGAATACGACTATATATAGCTATCAGCTGAGTATCTCTTACTTCAAAGAGAGTATCTGAGCATATGCCAGGCAAGTGGTCGGCTAATTAGATACGGTATGCAAATACAGGGAGTGGGAGGGGAAAAACTGTCGCATCGGTGACGATTTCGTTCAAGTTTTCGTCTCGCATTCGCTTTCTCCCTTGCTCTCCTTCGTCATCTGTGTTTTTGTTTTTGTCACAGTTATCTAGTGGCCTTATCTAGAGTTATCTACATACACACACACACACATGCATATGTAAATCGCCCCTTGAAATACCGCCATATTCGCGCTCTGGATCTGAAAACTGTAAGAAAAACAAAAACAAAGAAAGAGCTCTGCTTGGGATATGATCGAAGCTGGAAATGCCCTTTAAACGGGATAAACGCAAATCAGATTTGAGTTTTAGGGAATTTCTCATAAACGGTTTTTACATAAACCCTCTCTCTCTCTCTCAGTGTGGCTTCGCAATGGAGGGTACTTTCCTATCGAAATTTCATGCAGATATAGTCCTTCGATTATAATGAAATTTTATTATGTTATAGAGAAATTTATAAAAATTCGAAAGCTTAAGTTTTTTTTTTAATATTTATAAAAGGAAACAGAAGTTATTCTCTCTTGAAGATAATTTCTGAAAGATTGTTTCTTTAAAAAAAGTATGCAAAATATGGGATTTATTTCTGGCTGTTTCCGCTTTTATAATTTTCAAGGTAGACCTAAATGTAAGCCTCATTTTTTAAAGAATTAAAGAGAACATTAATTTAGTGCATATTTTCGCATAGAACGTCTCAAAATAAATCTGGAAAAAGACAATCCTTTAAACATACGATATTTTGAATTAATATTCTAGAGTTATATATTCTATAGAGAAATTTAGAGAAATCTTTCTTCAAGCAAGCAAAACTAATATACCTCAAGGGTATTTTACTGTAGGGTATTCGAAAATGAAAAACCGTTGCATAAATTTCTGTTTTTGTTTTTTTTTTTTTGTGTTTGCGAAATCAATTTTTGATTTGATTTGCTGATTTTCTGTGTCCAAAGCAGCGGCTGCTTGGGTGGAAAGGAGATCTCAACCGAAAGACACAGATATCATACGATATATCCGCGATATACAGTCGTATGCCCATTCAGAATCAAGTGAATGTGCACTGAAAAAACGAATTTAAGTTAATCAACATTTAAATGGATAATAAAATACAAAAATCAACAACAACCGAGTGCAACAGAGTGCCGCAAAAAGCCTTCTCATTCTGCGATCATTGATTGAACAATGTAGAACACAGAGATCATACGAATTCAAGCAAAATATATGTGGTACCCATAGATACGGTATTACTTGTGTGTTGGGGTTCGTTATATATAGATGGGGGTATTGCATTTTGTGGCTTTTGGTTTTTGGTAAAAATACTAAATGCAATTTTTCACACACCCAAAAATATCTAATTTATTGACGCATTAAAGTGCTCTGGCCTGGCCGCAAAAGATAATTGGCATCATTTTTGGCACCACAAATTGATTTCTGGTTTCAGATCAGAGAAAATACTAGAGCCTTAAGGGGTTTTTAAGGGATGGATTTTATAGGGTATTTATAGCTTCTTTCTTGGGAGATTCTTCAGGAATAGAGGAAACTTTATCCTCTTCAAATCTTTAAGCTCTAATTTGGGTAATTTATTACCCGCGTCATGCAGTAGCACCCCTCGGTCAAAGCTTGGGCCAGAGAGACTGAGCTACGGATACGTTTCACCAAGAGAGAGTCTCTCTTTTGGTCCTAGAAACCTCGTCTCAAGTGCCACACAGAAATTATAAAACGAATATTAAGTAAATGCATTTTATAATCAATAATTTCAACCATGAAGATCAGTGGGTTCCCATAATTGAGGTCTTTTTACCCCTTGCCCCTCGTTCACTGTCTTTGCCTTTCTGTGTATCTTTGAAGACCAGTTTCAAGATCCTTTTTTCCATAAATATCCAACAGATACAATTACAGTTCAGTGCACAGTTCGTTCGTTGCCCCATGCCACGTTTTGATGATGCTAAAAGTATCAACCTGCTGCTGCTGCAGACAGTCTCGAGAGGAGAGAGATCACAGATTGATCCCAAGACAAGATACAGACACACACACAGACTGTGCACACAGACAGAGATCTTCTTTAGGGGCAACACATGTGCGCGCAGGCGCAAACACAGGCAGGTCCCCGGTACCGTCTTAAAAGCAAGGATCATCATTCGTTTAAGAGCCCTTTTTCAGCAGACATTGGAAAAGAAAACAAAAAGAACAGCAACTAAATATGTATTCTACCGTTACGTACACACCAAGAAAAATTGCACCCCTATTTGTGTGTGCAGCAAAAGGGAGGACTGTGTGTGCGGTGTGCACCATATCGAAAGATCATATTCGTTTACAATCTGTTCCTCCTTCAAGCAGATGCTGTGCACCAGACGCAGACGCAGCCGCAGACTCCAGACACATACAGAGATACAGCCAGGGATCCGCCGCCAGAGATACAGATACACGTCTCACTGGGAGAGAGTTCTTCCATATTTGATTTTTGCTCTTTTTTCCAGAGAAAACATATGTTCCCCCCTTCGTATGCTCCGATTTTCATGTTGTTTCTCTTTCTCTTTCAGGTGTTTTTTTTTTTGTGTGTTATCTACGGTGTGTCGTCTGGGTGTTGGCGATAAGGTTTTTTTTTGCGCGGTTCTGTTGTTAAGATATAATATAGTTTCACCTTTCGACTCTCTTTTTGAAGCTTAAAATCGAACTGGCACTGAGTGCGTGTGTACCCCCCAAATCACAGTCAAAAAATACTTTTTATTTGAGGATTTGGTAGCGAAAAATCGAAGACATTTGTGCCATATTTTTGATGAGGGTTTTTTCCATTATCTATCGCTTTCTTGAGTGGAACTAGGACTTCGCCCATTGATAAGAATAATTTGTTTAAGAATTCACAACAGAATGAGGAATTCGCTTGGAAATTTGGTTCTCTAAACGATAAGAAAATAGAGAGAGGGAATCGTATATTATAACTGAAGAATAAATGAAACCCCAAGGCTAATCTTTATCGAAAGCTGGTGTTATTTATGGTAATGTCTGGGAGAGTACTTTCCCCAAAAATAAATTCAATAAATATCGTAAAAGTGGAATTTCGGCGGCACTTTTTCTAAAACAAACCAAAAGTGTGTTCCTATGAACCTAGAGAACCCTGTTTCGTTTCACTAATCCGGAGATTCATTCGTAGACCTAAGCTAAGATCAGTGTAATTATAGATTCCCGCAGGAATAACCCAATTATCCCATAACCCTTGACCCTTAAGCCTTGTTAGATCTTTCCGAAACGAAACTTCCCAAATGATAATCCCAGACAAGTATCACTTTGATGATATATTTGTTCACACATTGGGGTTTGGGTGATTGGGCGTGGGGAGAGGGGTAACCTTTCTCGTTGCAGATCAATGGCCAAGAAAAAAGCAATCAAAAATGGGTTCGGTTCGGGACCGGAAACTGTAAGAGGAACACAGTAGTAATTTCGATCGTTGGTTCCCACCACAAGGGTTGTGGAAGTGCACACAGATACACACTTACACTGTCACTCACTCTCTCTCTCTTGGCCATGAGTATCGGAATCAGTGGCAACAACCAATTCAAATTCTGTGGCAAGCAACGAGTTTTATAGGCAGCACAATCCTGGACTGAATCGAGCGGATAGTTAAGATCGCGCAGGGAAACCAGTTTTCCCCTAGATTCCGATTCCGATTCATTCAAGAAAACAGGCAACAGGCAGCGCACTCACACACACACACACACAATCACACACTCGAAAAGGGTTTACAGGGGGACTACTGTTTTTCAACACTTTACACTCACCGGCGGTGGGGGGGTTAATAAAATAGCGCCGGGTATAGACAAACGCCCCTCAAAAATGTGGTAGAAGGTTGAATTTCGTGTGGTTCGATTCTATTCTTTGCCTCTGGTTATCCGCTTCGCCGTGGTGTTCGTTCACTCTTTTTATTAGGGTATCTTCAAATTAATTACAGCTTCAAATTAGGCGCATAATCTTGATCGAAGCAGGATAGCTATCTCTCTTTCTCTTTCGGTGTACGGTATACGTGAGTGTCTCTGGAGGGGATCAGCAGGTTGATTAGGGCCCGTAAACGCGAAACCGTGGTTAGAGACAGAGAGGGGAAGAGCGCCGACAGATTACGTGCCTGAAACAAAGCGAACGAAAGGAAACACACACACAAGAAACAGCCGAGAGCCTCGGATTTAGTTCGGGCTTTAGTTCGGCTTATAAGAAGGAACGTTGGATGTCGATGTCGATGCCGATGCCGACGGATCAGAGGAGTGCGACCCACGCACACATAGAAAATCACACGCGAAACACACAAACACACTCACTCGCGATTGATGTATTTTTAAGCGCTTTTTGTGGTTTTTTGGTAGATTTTGTTTTGCTCGACCGATCTTGCGGCAGGGGTTTGTTTGTATAAACTTTTTATCTGTATTTTTTGACAGATATTCTATATAATATTTTCTGGTTTTCTATTGCACTTTCAGAAGAATCACTCGCGAGTCGCGATCGCTGTATGTTTTTGTTTTTCGAACACCTTAACCGTTATGACCGACCGACGCAAAAGAGAAAAATTGAGTGCGAAGCAGCAGGCAGCAACAGGCCAGCAATATCAGCCGCGACAGCGGCAGCGACGCCGACGCGTTTCTCGGGCACAAGTGAGCGGCAGAGAAGAGAGCAAAACGCAGAGAGAGAGATAAAGAGAGAAAAGGCAAGAAGAAGCAGCGACGCAACAACTGCGCCCCAGACTTAGGCTGGTCACTCTTTCCCTCCACTGATAACGACAGAATATAACAAAACGAAACGAAAATCGAGAGTATTTTGCACTGTGGACATGTGTGTGTGTGTCGTTACGTAGGGGTGTATGCATGTTCCGATTTGGCAAATCAACTTTTGTCAAACGCACAGCAACAACAAAATCAAGGAGAGCAGAACAAACGCGTGGGAGACTGAGAGAGCGGCTATTTTCTACACTGACACACACACAGGCACATTCTTGGGCGCAGCATGAGTAAAAAAGAAAATCAGAAAATCAGAATTACATATTTAGGCAACAAAAACAAATGCAATATGCGGCGGCGACAAATGCAAAAGCAAAAACAAAATCTGCGTGGTCAGAACTGTGTGTAAGTGCAAAAACACATACATACAAGCCGATTTATGAGCGTGCGCGTGTGTGTGTGGGCAATCATTTTTAGCAAGCATTGGCACAGTGGTCGCAAGACATTAAAGTAGTGGAGATAAATTGGATGAAGTGGGAAAAAAGCCTTGAAAATAGTTCATTGTACATATTGTATATTAGATCATTTAAATTTCCGTAACAACCAACGACAACCACTGTGCATTGGAAAGAGTCTTTGCCCAGAACTGGGACTCTACTGCCGCACACAGAAACAGGTTTATGTGTATGCACACATAGAGATACAAAAACAACACCAAAATAAGAGCCTCTGTTTTATTTTTTATATTCTGGCAACGCATTTCGCATAAATTACACACACACGAGCGTAAATACATGCATATGCAGGGGCGGCACAACCAGCTGCACCCAAAAGAGAAAAAGGGCAATAAGATTCGAAGTGATCCCTCGGACCGGGGCAGAGGCAGCCTTGCATAACGATACACACGTGCAACAAATATGGGGTTGCAGCGACGAGATTGTCAACTTCTCCTGTAATTAAATTGCTGCACAGGGGACGTATCCACCGGTGAACGAGACAAGTGCAGGGCGCACATAGCGAGAGCGGATTTCGAGAGAGCATGCGCAGCGGCGCTCTCTCTCTCTCTCTTTGCTGCCACTGCAGTTTTACTACTCGTGTAGGTGAGCCGGATTTTATGAATGAATGCGCTGGTGTGTGTAGTGTGATTTCGGCGAGGTAGTAAAAACTGGAATGGAAAATGAAAATTATAAAGAACTGCAGCGCACACACATGTCCAACAGAAGAACTAACTCAAGTGGTCAGCATGTGGGCCAGCTGCTTGGGCAAACTCGAAAGTACTAAACATAAACTGCAAATAAATCAATTACCATGAAATGTAAAATCTATTTTTAAATTGAGCACAATCGATTGTGTTGAGGCGCACAATGGTCGTTCGATAAGTGCAAGCCGATAAATACAATACCAGCAATTTTAGTATTAATCCCAAACGCACTAGTGCTTTTTTGTCCATTTGGCGCGCACTCGGCTCTTTTCGATCCCTTTGAATCTGGTAACGTTCTCTTTTTTGCTCTCTTTGAATCGGGTTGCTACACTGAGTCTCCATCAACAGGGGAAACATTCTGATACCGTAGGGAAAAGGATATTATTGAATTGCTGAAATATTTGTAATCCCAGGTATAATTAATGCAGAAACTAGACAGTCTCTCTGAGTCGCCCCTCCGTCCACATGGACTGCCTCTGCTGGGTGAAGATAGCTGCCGTTGGACTCTCAGGAGACGAAGGCGGTGGTCAAGGCCAAGCTGAGCTACGATCCCGTGGAGCTGGATTCCTGGCCGTAACAGGTGCTGGCCAACCACTCCGTGTCTGATGCTGTGGCAACGTACGAGCTCTACAACCCCAACCAATTAAGGACTGAATTGAAGCATTTAAACACAAATATAATTTCTATAATCGGTGGCGAATACATATGTTATTCAAATACATATTAATGATACATCAAATACACGCTATATACAAACACACTACGGAGAGTATACATATATCGCTCAAGCCCCCAGCTAAAAGTGTATAACCCTTCGAATTTTCGTTGAAATTACTGAAATCCTCTCAGTTTTCGTACATTATTTCTAATCCAATAAAATGGGTATTTGTTTTGTGTTTCGTGTAAAAAATTGGCATGCGCCAAGTCTTTTGTTTGTCTTTCTGGTTTCGTTTGTGGTAGTATGTGCTATATAGTATATAGTCTACCAACCTGAATGTACGTATAGCTGTTTGCGTTCATAAGCAAGGTGCCTGAAAGTCTTCTACACTAATTCTAAACTAATTGTAAGCCAGGGCCTAATAATAAATAATTGCGTCAAGCGTATGGGCATTTCCATTGTGGCGGTACGGCACGTATGACAAAATATTCCAAAAATGAGTCCAATTTCAACAAAGTTGTATTCCTATTTGCGCAGACATTAAGTATCCATAAATTCAGCAAAAAAATGAGAACAATCGAACGTAGGGGTTTAAAGACTTAAAACAAAACGGAAGTAGTTTTGGATCTTGGGTTACAAAATTTCAAGACCCTAAGAATTGGTTAGGACTAGCCATTATCATTATATATGAAGTATAGAGGTACAATTTTCCAAGGAATAAAATATAAAAACCTTTCCTTTTTTTTTGTATTTAAACCTTCAAGCCTGACGTTACGACATTTCGAGGTAATAAAAGTTTAAAAATATACCGTTAGCTGCTTTTTAGTAGGTTGAACATTTAACAGAGACTTTGTGGAATAAATTTGACCAAGAATCATCTTTCTTATAGGAAATAATAATACGTGAAAAATTACAAAATAAAATAAATAATTAACTTTTGCCAATTTTTATAGGTTTTTTACATTAAAGTTAATGAAATCATATGTCAACTGGTTAAATTTGTTGACTGTTAATAATTTATAAAATAATATCGGTACAGTACTATATGAAAAGGAGATTTGATTGACTTTTAATGGCTTGGTGGACCTTTTCGTCTTTGGGAAATGCCCATACTTGCATCTCAAAATCTACGTCTACTTTACGATTATGGGTGAATTTTCGATTTCGGTTAGCTTTAAGTTAGACACAAAAAAATGGAACTCCTACTACAGCATATGGTGCCATACCAATCACAAATACATGTTGTATGTCCTAATTCATCCAAGTATATGGAAAACGTTTTGTGTCTGCATTCTACTGTGTTGTTGTCATATGTCATATCAATGGAAGTGAAGTGCCTCGTACAACAAGTAGAACAATTAGAACAAACTATCATAAATATATATCACTTGCACTAATACATTAATAGGTGTAGAACTTGTGAACTACTGAGTTATTGTCCCGCTTATAGGGCTATCAATTTGGTTTTACACTTCTCGGCATCCCACAGTTCCAGCAGATGATCGCGCGAGTTGGGGCCGCGCTCTGGCGGAGAGTTCTCGGCCGACAGGGTGGTGGGCGAGAGAACGCCAGACTGCAGAGAGACAGGAAGAGAAAAGAGTCAGCGGATCAGAGATCTAGTGATCGAAACGGACTCACCTTTGTGGCTATCTTGCGGGGATCCAGGTTGAGACCAATGTTCTTGGCCAGCTTCGAGAGTGGACTGGTTAGCTGCTTCAATTTGTTGGCCTCTGAGTGGGTCGCCGGCAGGCCCAACGGCAGGCTAAGATCCCTGGCCCCGGCACTAGAAACGCGTCACACAAACACAATATTATCTTTTGCGAATAGAGTTTATTTTGAGCGCTTTTCGAGGGCAGTCAGAGTAGAGCCCCAAGGTATGAGGTTGTGTACGGAGCAGGCACAAATATTTCCATTTTTGTACAGTAATACATGCTAGTCTTAGGCATACGTATATGTAGTATTTATAACGTATAAAGGGTTTATCGTAATACTTTGAGTTGTATAATGTAATAAAAATTGCTGTCGATTTACATAAACACATTACAAAAAAATATCTACAACACCCAGAGAAAAAAGACCTGATCAATTAGTTATGAAAGTATATAAAATAAATAAAACACTAATTTCCATATATCTATGCTATTCTTCTCTGGGTGTACGAGGAGATTATATTGGCTAGTTAACAACATACAAAACAATAAAAAACGAGATTACAAATCACGAAGCTCAAATCAGGAAAGAAACATCTACTGCTGGCATAAACGTTAATTGTAGAATACCGACCTGGACAGCGGCTTGGCCTCCTCCGCCGCCTCGAACGCTTCGTGCGCCTCCACACAGATCTGGGGATTGGGCGTGAGTGGTCGTATGTGCGGTGCATTCTCCAGCAGGCCGGTGGGCAGACTGACATGATCCGTGACCGAGGTAATGGAAATGGTGAGCACATCCTCGGCCGTCTTGCACATGCTGTCCTTCTGCTCCAGCTGTCGCACTTCGTCCGACGATTCCCCCTTCTGATTGCCCATAACAATGCCCACCGATGGCAAGAACGCGTTCTCATTGTAGTTGCCCTTGTCCAGGGCTATCTCCACGTCGGAGTCCACCTCGGGCTCGTACAGACTGTTGTCGTGGTCTTCGGTGTCCGTGCTGCTGCTGGTGCTCGTGGCCCGTTGCTTGCCGCCCAGCGTGAACACTGCCTTTTCCGCCGCCTCCTGGCCAGGTTCGATTTGAGGATGGATTGTGGCTGCCATGTGCTGTTGCTGGGTGTGGCTTGAGGGCTTCTTGAAGGTCTGACCCAATTTCGAGAACTGACCGGCCACATTGGACAGAGCCTTGGAGCTGATTTGCACCAGCTGAGATTCAGACAGGTTCCGCGGCATCCCACCCTTGGGCACATCCAGCATGGGTACTTTGCTCTTCCGCCGCTGGAGCACGCCGCCCGTGACGAAGTGGACGTCCGTATTGCCGGCATTGTCCAAGGCGATGCGAAACATCTCCACAATGGAGCTGAGAGATTCGGCCAGCTCCTCCTGCGTCTTGATCACGTACGCCATGTTGTTGAAGAAGCGCAGATTGGCCGAGCGGAACATGTGGAAGTAGCCCTCCTGTTCGTCCACGCTGTAGTTCAGACGCAAACAGAGATGGGCCGGGGCCGGTCCCTGAAACATTTTCGTTTGCTGATGCATGCCCAGCTCTATGACGCGCAGCTGTTGCAGCTGCACCTTCTCGAAGCGCACAATTTTGTCCAGATGCGAGTCGTACTCGGCCACAATGTAGCAGTCGTCGGTAAGAAGCAATATGGAGTCCACCTCTGTTTCGCTGGCATCCCCAGAACTGCGAAAGAACAAACAGAATCATTCGATTGGAACAAATCGTGGGGGGGTAAATGCCACCCACCTTGGATCTGCATCGATTAGACCCCAGGCGCCAACGGGATACTGAGCAGAGCCCAGCAGCAGGCGGCGACAGTCCTCCACAAGCATTTTGGCATGTTCGGCATTCTCTGTGGCATCATTTTCATCGGGTGCTGCCTGACCGCCCAGAGCACTCAGCGATTCCGCGGAGACCTGGTTGCCCAGCATCAGATCGATGGTGGCCTGCCGATAAGAGTCCTTAAAGCGGGCCAAATAGTAGCTAAAAGATACAACAAAAATAGGTTAATAGTGCCCCAAATACAAGGCGAGATGATAAATAAAGAGGCGGATGCGCAGGTGATGGAAAGTGATGACATAATAAATGGGAAGAACAGAAATACCTTTTGCGAAATAAGAAACAAGGATATTGCAACAATTGGAGCAACTAATAAAAACTGTAACTTTCTGACTTCTTTAGCTTGGCCATCGACGCCATCTTCGGATTCGGATTCTGATTGTGATTGCGATGGCCTCTGATCTTCGCACCTGGTTGTGACGATGGATTCGAGCAACCTCAGCTCGGGTCCCAGCACGCCCACACCATAATAACCCCTGATGGGTGCTCGCGTCTCGGGCTTGAGTATCTGCAGTATCGTGCCCAGGACTTCATCCTCTTGCAGCTCTTCGGCCTGCCTCAAGTGGCCCAGCATCAGATCGATGATGCACTGGCGAAACGAGTCCGCAAAGTTTTGTATGAAAAAGCTACGAAGGAATAGTTTTGGGCACGGCATTAGCTATGGGTATATTCATTAAAAACAGTGGTACCCTTCCAGACAGAACCTTGGCAGGGTTTCGGTACATATGTATGTTATATATTTGTTTAGTTTTAGGATATGGGGGAAAAAAGCATGCAGCATTAGTAAATCTGATCGATGAATATGCGGCTGGTTTCTTGGTCTTCCAGACAGTTTTAATTATATTTTAATTTCAATTTGATTGATTGCCGCAAATGGGCAAAGGATTTGTTATGATGGCCAAGCGTTAATTTCAATTTCAATTCGCATCAAAACACACGCAAATGCTTAATTGGGGATCAAGTTCAAGTTCAAAATGGGGTAATGAGTGGCTGGTGTAATGGAAAAAAAGGTAAAGGCAGCAAAAGAGTACAAACAAAATAATGCTATCGTTTGAGCACGAGTATAGTACGCACCGATTGGCCGAGTTCATGCCGTCCTTCATCATGCCGCTGATTTTACGCTCCCCAGTCCGTGTGTAGTCTCCCTGCGGAGCAAATCACAAATGCATTTAAATGGATATCTTTTTCGATTTATGGATCTTCACCTTCAGGGCATTGGTGCCGGCATACTGTCTGCTTATGATGTCGCCATTGTTGGCCCACAGCACCATGAACGGGGACTTGAGCTGCTCGGGTATGGGCGTGTACGGCGGCGAGATACCCAGTTTGACGAGCTGCGACTCCAGCACCGCCTTGCCAATGGCCGTCTGCACCACATTGGTGCGATCCAAGCAATCCATGCAGTTCACACGAAACACTGACTTCTGATTGCAGATCATGCCGCGCTGATCGCGCCAGTGGAAGCCCATGGCGCCTGCCTCAGGGCCGACGGCATCAATCAGCGCCGAGACATTCTCGAAGCGCATGCCGCGGCTGCCACACAAACAAAAAGTAAGCGGCTAAGCGATCAGCTGCACGGCAAACGAGCATATCTTACCAGTAGTCGTGAAAGTCGAAGGTCACATAGATCATCAGCTCGTTGTTGTATTTAATCACATGATCGGCATAGGCATCTCCGATGAGCTTCTCCTTGCCACTTTGCTCCACCAGATTGACGATGCAGACACGGCCATAGGTCTCCAGCTCTTTGGTGAAATGCAGCTCAAAGGCTTGCTGGGTTTCGGCCACACCACGATCAAGGCGTGCCGGTGGCCGGTACTTGTAGCCGGGCTGGCTCCAATAGATCGGCACGGAACCGCGGACCTGCGTAAACGACAATTGATGGTGGCGGAAGGAGAGTATTTGCTCGGTTTCCACATAATTGGCACAATTTCCTTTCTCATCCACGCCCCGTCGCTTGTAGCTGTATGGAATATACATCAGTCATGAACGATTGAATGATTGAATGGTTATTACCGTGTTCCCGCCCGATGACGTGAGCGTCGCGACACCAAGGCCAGTGTGAAACACTCATTGCCAATGACACACGGCTCCACCTGCACAAATCCCTGAATGATGGGCAGTATCCATGTTTTATCATTCATTTTGAGTATATCCTGGATCATGTGCATGTTCCAGAAGAACCTCTCGTCCGGCTGCGGTTGGCTCTCCTCCATTTTGGCCTCATGCCGCTGCAGATTGTTGGTTATATCGCAATCGAAACTGAAGTAGAAACTGTCCGTGTCATCGAAGATCTTGTGCAGCTCCTCGGTGATCCGTCGCTCGATGTGCTTCGGCTCCCGTATGCCCACAGAGGACTTGACCTGCTTGGTGGCCAAATTGGCCGCCTGCTGTGTGGTGTTCTTGATGGTGTTCCCAGCACTCTTCACAGCGCCCCAGGTTTTATTCATGCCTTCGAAGAGCTTGGTGCTCTTCGAGGAGCCGCCGCCACTACCACCGCCGCCACCAGCACCCGAGGAAACGCTTGCATTGTTATTCTGCGCCGCTGCGGAGGCGCTGCTGTGAGTGGGCGTGGACTGGTTGCTTCTGCAATTAGTTATTAAATATTGTGTGATAAATGTGGATGGGATGTCACTTACTTGGCATGCTTGGTGCAGTTGGGCAAGTCAGTGTCTGGCTCCTCGGCACTCAGTATGCAAATGGACTTGATCTTGTACACCAAATGCGGTGGATAGAGCACGCCCACGGCAGTCGCCTCCTTGACCACGACCAAGTGCGGATCGTAGACATTCGGCAGCGAGATGACGCCCACAATTCCATGCGTTACTCCAATGCATTCAATGTCATCCACAGAGCTGAGATCCCATCCTACAAGGGGTAAGGTAATGTCGTTTGAGTGCCAACAATCAGTAAAATCGAATTGTCGCTGTCTAATGGCAATGACCGCTTTATGCTTGTTAGCTTTAATTGGTATTTGATTAGCTGTGGGCCACGTTTACGCCCCCTTTGTGTGCGACAATCTACAGTTACTGTTACTGGTCACTGGAGGCAAGAATCATATGCACAGTAAACACAAATAACTAATAACGAGGCAAGGACAAAGTCAATATCCCCACCCAAGGATCTGCCCGAGTGGTTGGGACTGCACGTAAGTACGTGTTTGCGTGCTTCCACGGGCCTGCCCTGCTCATTACTGGAACACGCAACCGAACACTTTTGCAGCCACGACAAGAAAGTGGGCGGGAAAGTGCACTTTGCGGGCCACCCACATGGAAATCCTTGGGCATCCGACGGCTCTGCTCTCCATGGCAGGGCTCTACAAATTGCCTACATTCCCTTTCTTCTATCTTATCATACGGCTAAGGTTTATCTGGTTTTTAGAGGGAGATATGACCGGTAGCTGTCTGAATAAAACAAAATTTGGTGGAAAACGTTTTGCGGTAGTCAAAAAAATCAATAGCAAAAGATAGTTGGGGACTACTAAATAATAAATTATGTCAAGACAGCCCCATTTCGTCGTCGTGCGGACAAAACATTTTCGGGAAAAAGCGAAAACGGAAGCGTTGACCTTGACAAAGATTTATGGGTTGTATGTTCTAGAGACAAAGGAACGGGGATAGGATAGGGAATCCAAGAACCCATAAACACGCCTTGCAACAGCAGTTCTGGGAAGTGTAATCAAAACGGGAGTTAAATGCAACACGCGCGACTGAGTTGCGTGCCACAGAAATGGATCCACACTGTAATTACGGGACAATAAACAAGCAATTAGCGGGAAGAGTCCTGTCCACGGCACACTCTTTAAAGGGTATTAACCGAGACTGTCAATAAAAAGGCACTGGCTGCTGTTGGGCGGAAAAGTGGGTGGAAAAACCTTCACAGCCAACAAGTCTGATGGAGATTGTGGAGAAATGTATTTATAGAACGCAGTGAGCGGATGATAAACATACTGCGTTAGAAACTGCGGCCCCATTAACGCCAAATACGAGATAAAAGCATCGCATATATGTACATATGTAGGAGATATATACTATATTCGGATTACAGGCAACGTTTGCGTGTTTAATCATCCACTCAAACATTGAGTCACTTAGAGCCCAAAGCAGAGGCGACTATGAATCCTAGAGTCAGCCCCACCGCAGCCTTGACATTGACTAAAATCTAGAGCATTGCATTCTTCTCAACGACAGCGAAGGCAGCTGCACTGCTGATTCAACACAATTTATACGTCGGCCCGTCACCATTATCAAGTTTATGTGGCTTCAATTGATTCATTAATAAATATTAATGAAACAATGGATGCGTAATTTGTACAATGAACATTTATTATTACCCGCTTTGATTGCAAACTCCGACGTCTTGCGATTCCACCACAAACTCTTGTCGCGCTTCACGAATATGTAGTGCGAATCGGTCTGAAACACCTCCATGCTTGGCCGAGTATTTTGCTATTTTATTTGCGACATTATTTTTCCACTTAATTGTTTACGAAATACGACCAGTGTTGCCGCGCACTTATGGGTCAAAAATACCTCAGAAATACACCAAAATATATCGTCTCACTTTTCACATATTTCGATGAAAAACGAGCTTAGCCCACTTAAGCCCCCTTTATTTAAACAGAATAACAACTTGAGCTAAGCCGCGGAATATCATAATAATAATAATAATTACCATAATTACCCCTGTAGGTCCCATCTATCTTTAATATTTGACTAGAAAAAGACCACGATAACTTTCACCTGAACCTTGTTAAAAATTCTTCAAGATTCATAATTTTCTTGGAGCGTATAAAAATATAAAGGGTTAATTGTCCTCTGTCCGTGATCGGAAGCCAAATTCATCAATTTTGATATTCGATTTGATATAAATAGCTAGACAGGACCCTCAGCCAAGCCCACATAGTTTTACCCCATTCATGAATTAATTTTCTTCTTGACTGGCTTGTTTTAAATACATTCTTTTATTGGGTTTTGTCTAAAAACCAGGCTTTACGGAAAAAGGTCAAACAAATAAAAAGTAAGAGGGTAATCGTTCCTATTGCTCAATTTTGATATTCCGTGGAATAATGCTGGTAAAATATCAATATTATTAGATCAAAGTTTGTTTATTCCTGTCCGATTGGCGCTATACATATTTTTTATTCTTGTCCGGCAAGGGGCAACACAATTTGTATATTCGCAGCTGACAAAACAAGCTTTTTAGCAGGAGATCTTCCAAAAAATGCAGTCGACATAATTTTCTTTATATTATATTTATTACAAATTTTAAGCATAGCTTAGATATATGTATATGGCTTTCTGGACGTACATATGTTTACAAATATATACATATGTGAGTACAATTATTATTTACTGCCTGTCAAATGTAGAAAGAAATCTAAAAAAAATAGTTTATTGAAATGCATTAAACACTACATAAATGATAATGTAAATCCCAGGGCTTGCACATCAACTGTGTGATTTGGCCAATCACTAACTTTACCGACACCAGATATTTTTGTATTAATCCCAGCTTAACGTACTGTAATTTTCCTACGTCTTAATCTAACACTTCTGACCGATCATTTGCTGCGCCAGCTGTTCACCTCGGACGATGACGCTGGCGCAGCAAGCAATTGCGGATCTTTTAGAAAAACTAAACTAATACTACTTAAATACGCAGACTGCGACGCCTATGGCCAATGTTGAGCCACTCCAGCGGCACGTTGCCGCCCACATTGTAGGTGGTGGGGGTGCAGTTCATCAGCTTCCTGGCTGGCTCGCAGCGGCGACTCACGTTCCAGTAGGCAAAGCCCTGCGGACAGCGGTAGATTTGGCCTTCGATGCGACCCGTCTGCTCCGAGTAGCCGCACTTGACGAACAGCTGGCTGCACTCATCCTCGTTCAGGGCAAAGTGTCCCTCGTCGGGACAAAGTGGAGATGTGGTGCTTATTTGTATCTGTTCGTAAAGAAAAAAAAGAAGGCCGTGGTAATATTGTAAAATGCTTAGGAGAGTAACGGTGACGTACCATATTCTGGCGACGCGTTTGGTCCTCGAACAGGTTGGGGTTAGTCCTCTTCTGACCCTTGTTGCAGGTGTCGCCCGCCTCGGGCTTGCCGCAGCTACACGACTTGTCCTGGTATACTGTTCCATTGGGGCATTGGAACACCACAATGTTCAGGTCGTTGCTGTCCGCGTTCTCGCTGCACTGATAGAACATGCCGCAGTTCTCTGGGTGGCGTCGGAAGCCGGTGGGGCAAACGTACAAATTCTGTCCTGGGCCTGTGGTGGGACATGGCTGAGTGCCATTCGAACTAGTTGATGGGGTAGATGAAGTAGTTGTGATTACTTCCGTCGTTGTGGGTTCAGTTGTTCCAGTAGTTGTTGTGTCGATCGGGGAAGTAGAAGTCGTGGTTTCTGACTGGGTTGTCGTTTCTGGCTTTGATGACTGGGTCGTGGTTGGCTTTGGGTACTGGGTTGTCGTTTCTGGCTTTGGTGACTGGGTCGTCGTTTCGGTGGATCCAGTAGTGCTCGGTTCAGTGGTCTCCTCCGGGTAGACTGTAGTCGTAGTGGGTGATCCTGTAGTAGAGCTAGAGCAATTTCCCGACACTTGATCCGCGTAGTTACAGGTGTCTGCAGACGTATCCCACACTGTACCGTTGGGGCATTTGAAGCTGTATACTTGATATTTCCCATTCTTGCTACCATCCACGCAGCGATAGTAGTGACTGCAGTCTTCGGGATCAGCGAAAAAGCCCTCTGCGGTGCAGTTGTAGTTCGTTTCTGGCTCTGGCTCCGGAATATTGGTAGTTGTTGGTTCTGCGGTGGTAGTGGAGGGCTTATAGCCTGGACTAGATGTTGTAGTCGTATCTTCTTGATTAGTAGTAGTTGTTGATTCATTCGAAACATTGGTTGTTTCTGTGGTTGGTTCTGGGGTAGGTTTTGGGGTGGGTTTTTCACTTTCTGTGGTTGTTTCCGGTTTCGGTTTTGTGGTGGGTTTTTCAGTTTCTGTGGTTGTTTCCGGTGTTGGTTTTGTGGTGGGTTTTTCAGTTCCTGTGGTTGTTTCCGGTGTTGGTTTTGTGGTGGGTTTTTCAGTTCCTGTAGTTGTAGGTGGACCTTCTGGTTTGGGTGTTGGTGTCGTCTCAGGTTCCTTAGGGCTCTCAGTCACCGTACTCTCCGTCTCCGTTGGTGTAGTGGATGTATAAATCGTGGTCGTGGTGGTTGGTGGCTCCGTTGTCGTCGACGGTAACTTTGAGCACCTCGGTATATTCGCCATGTAATCACAAGTCTGGACATCTTCGTTCCATCCCGTACCCTGGGGGCATGTGAAGTTGTACCTTCTGTAGGAGTTGCCAGCGTTTATGCATCGATAGTACTTTCGGCAATCCTCGGGATCAGCCATATAACCCTCGCCCTCACATTCCGTACCAGCTGGCAGCGGCTTCATCGTGGTTGTGGATGGGTTCATCGTGGTAGTTACAGGCTCTGAGGTTTCTGTGCTGCCAGTTGATCCCGATCCCGTCGTTGATGTCATAGTTGTGCTGGGTATATCTGTGGTAGTGCTTGGCGGGGAAATAGTCGTAGTCGTTATTTCCGTTGTGGTGGAGGGTGTTGTCGGGATCATTGTGGTCGTCGGTGGGGTCGATGCTTCGGTCGTCGTTGTCTCGTTTGTCGTCTCACATGGAGGCCTCTCTGCTGTTATTGTGGTATTGCAGTTGTTAAAGTTGTGGTTGCATGTTTGAAGGTCCTGATCCCAGACAGTTCCGGCTCCACATTGGAAAGGTATCTGAGTGAAGCCACCTTTGCCATTGCTAACACAACGATAGAACTTGGAACAGTTGTTAGGATCGGCCATAAATCCTTCGGACCTGCACTGTCCATCGGTGTTGGGGGAGCTCGTCGAAGTTGGTGGAGATGTGGATGAGGATGGAGATGGTTGAGATGTCGTAGGTCGCGATGTGGTAGGTCCCGATGTGGTAGGACGCGATGTGGAAGGTCGGGACGTGGATGTTGGGGATGATGATGGTCGAGATGTCGTTGGTCGCGATGTGGTAGGTCCCGATGAGGTAGGACGCGATGTGGAAGGTCGGGACGTGGATGTTGTGGATGATGATGGTCGAGATGTCGAAGGTCGGGCTGTGGAAGTTGAAATTGTGGTTGGTCTTTGTGTCGTCGAAGGTGTAGCGGAGCCACCGCATCCCTTGACTGCCCAAGCATGGTTACAGCTCTGGATTTGAGCATCCCAGACCGTGCCAGGACCGCAAGTGAAGGGAATCATGCTGAAGCCACCTCTGTCGTTATCCACGCAGCGATAGAACTTTGCACAGTTCGTCTGATCCCCAATAAACTGTCCATTTTGTGTGCACGTCTCTGAGGGATTTGATGGAGTGGGGCTAGTGACCACACTACTGCTGCCGCTACTGCTTGATCCTTGATTCGAACTGCTAGAGGTCGATGAAGATGACCCCTGATTGTTATTATTATTACTAGTGGATGAAGAGGTTGTCGATGATGACGTTGAGGATGATGAGGTTGATGATTCATTGCCAGAGGAGGAGCCGCCATTTGATGAGGAACCACTGGTAGAGGAGGAGCCCTGGTTCGACGAGGAACCGCTGTTGGATGTGGAACCTCCCGTTGTTGAAGAGGATGTGGAACTTGTGCTATTGGATGATGTTGAGCCTGTGACCTTTTTGCATTTCATCGGCTGGCTTTGTATTTGACTGGGATGGTTGCAGCTGTTGGCCTCTGGGTCCCAGAGGGTGTTGGGCGGACAGGTGAACGATACCTTCGTGAATCCACCTTTGCCATTGTCCACGCAGCGGTAGAATTTGGCACAGTTTTCTTTGTCCGCAAGGAATGTTTCCTCACTTTCGCACTTTTCAGCTGGCTTGAACGGTTTCTGAGTTGTCGTTGTAGATGAAGAACCTTCGGTGGATGAGGATGAGCTCTGGTTTGACGTTGATGACTCTGAAGAACTCTGATTAGAGGATGATGATCCCTGAGTGCTGGATTCTGTAGATGAAGAAGAGCTCTGGTTGGAGGAGGAACCCTGGCTTGAAGATGTAGATCCTTGGTTATTGGAAGTTTCGGTTGAGGAAGAAGAACCTTGGTTATTAGCAGACGATGATCCTTGGGTGGAAGACGAAGATCCTTGGTTGGAAGATGAAGATCCCTGGTTGGAAGACGATGATCCCTGGTTCGAAGCCGATGATCCTTGGTTAGAAGATGAGGATCCTTGGTTAGAGGACGAAGATCCTTGGTTAGAGGACGAAGATCCCTGGTTGGAAGACGATGATCCCTGGTTGGAAGACGATGATCCTTGGTTAGAAGATGATGATCCTTGGTTGGAGGACGATGATCCTTGGTTAGAGGACGAAGAGCCCTGGTTGGAAGACGATGATCCTTGGTTAGAAGATGACGATGATCCTTGGCTAGAAGATCCCTGGCTGCTTGATCCTTGATTGGACGAACTTCCACTACCACTTGCCATAGCCCTGCATTGCTCCTTCTGCACATCCGTTGGATGGTTGCAGCCCTTGGTGTCGGGATCCCAAACCGTTCCCGGCGAACAGTCAAAGGGTACCGTGTCGAAACCACCATTACCATTCTCTACACAGCGATAGAATCGTGCGCAATCTGTCTTGTCAGCCAAATATGTTTCCGTATCCTTGCATTCGCCTTCGGGATTCGATGGCTTCGAAGTCGAAGTTGCTTGTGTGCTGGAACTTTCAGTGCTTGTGGATGATCCCTGATTGCTGGAAGTGGATGAAGTAGTCGAGCTCTGCTGATTGTTGGAGGTGGACGAGGAAGATGAGCCTTGATTAGCAGATTGATTGCTTGATGAGCCTTGATTGCTGCCTTGACTGGATGACTGGTTGCTGGATGAGCCTTGATTACTGGAGGATTGCTGATTGCTGCCTGATGCGGTAGTGCTCTCCTGGCTGCTGCCTGATTGATTATTATTGCTGGAACTGCTGGAACTGCCCGATTGATTGCCGCTCGATGAGGAACTTTGATTGTTGCCACTGGATTGCTGGCCACTTGCAGAGCCCGATCCTATATTACATTTCTTCTTTTGGTCTTCGCTAGGTAAATCGCAGACTTTCTCATCTTGGTTCCACACAGTCCCGGGTCCGCAGGTGAATGGCACTTGCTCCAGGTTTCCATTGCCATCTAGACGACATCTGTAGAACTTGGCGCAATCTTTTTGATCCGGTATGTAGGTGTTTTCATCCTCACATTCAGTGGGTGCGGGTTTGTTGACGCCTCCACCTTCGGTGGATGAGCTGTTGGAACCACTAGACGAGCTCTGATTACTGCCAGAACCTTGATTATTGCTGGAGGATTGAGTGCTGCCAGAGCTTTGATTGCTTCCAGAGCTTTGATTGCTTCCAGAGCTTTGATTATTGTTTGAGCTTTGATTACTGTTCGAAGATTGGTTGTTTCCTGAGCTTTGATTGCTGCCAGAGCTTTGGCTACTGCCTGAGCTTTGGTTCTGGTTGTTGCTAGAGCTTCCGTTGGACTGGTTGCTTCCCGAGCTTTGGTTGCTGTTTGAGCTTTGATTCGAGGAGCCCGTGCTCGATTGCTGGTTGCTGCTCGACGTGGACGACTCCTGGTTTGAGCTCGAGCTAGAGCTTGATGTGGATGAACTTTGGGAGGACGAGGAGCTCGTCGATGAGCTCTGCTGGCTGCTGGACATGTTGGACGACGACGTGGAGTTCTGATAGCTGGACTGCGATGACTGTGTTGATGTTTGGCCTGCATAATAGCCGTCGTTCTGGGGCTCGGACTGGGCCTGATTGTGGCACCCGCCATTAGCACGTACATCAAACATATGGTTGCACGACTGTAGGGATTCGTCCCAGGCTGTGCCGTCCGAGCAGCGAAAACCGATTTTATTATAGCCCCTGCCATTCGAGATGCAGCGATAAAACACGGTGCAGTCACTGGGATCACTCATAAATCCATCATCCCGGCACACCACCTCATCGGCCCCCTCCTCCCCCGACACCGCGGCGCGTAAAGATGATGAGCTGGAGCTCGAGAAGGATATGACCGAAACACCACTGAGTCCTGTCAGGCCGTAATTTGTCGGCAACTGATTTGCCGTCGCATAGGTGCGCAGCTCATTGGCGGCGGGTGTGACGGCACCGTTAAGCAGCGCATTATGGTCATCCTCTTGGCCATCATTGACGAGTCCATCATAGCCATCCGAGCCGTCACCCAGAGCCCCCATGCTGCCGTCAATTTCGTTCAACTGGTCCACGCACTCGTCCCGCCCGGCCATCGTTGGGGGCAGGCACATGCGAAGGGTGCGCGAGAAGACCGTGTTCTCCTTACAAGCGAGCATATACGGCCGGATGTACTGCTCCGTGCGCTGCTCGCAGCGGTAGTAGATGCGGCAGTCATAGTCGTCGGCAAACAGACCCTCGCCCGGACAGTAGAAGGCCACGTCCACGCTTTGGGCCAGCGAGCTCCCACGGATTGATGAAGATGGAATGTCTGTAATAAAAGTCAGGGGATGAACGTTTTAGTTAGTTGAGTTTTCGGAGAGGCTCGATTAAGCGACTAAATTATCTACACTGCAAGAAAAAAAGTATGCTAAAGAAGAAAAAGTATTTTGAGAACACAATTCTAGAGTGTGGAAAGCTTTTTCGCCAGTGCAGTGTCTATCGGGCACCAAATTCCGTTTGGTTGCAGAATGAAGGTAGGAAGGTAGGTATTTTGAATGCAATTAACTAATCTTGGAAATAATTATTTGTCTTTGACTCTCGACCATTTATATTTGAATGCGACCTCATAGGACCAGTATCATAACCCTTATAATAGCCTATTTGTAATCGCCCGCTGGAACAAACCATTGAACTGAAACTTCCTGTCACAACTGCTCGCATCTGCAATCATTATTATATATGTACATACATACATACATAGGTGCATACATATGTACATATGTATGTAAATATATTTTGCTCAATTTCGTTTGACATTTTGTGTGTGCGCTCGTCTTTCGTTTTTCGTTGCGGGATTTTTAGCGCTGTCAAAATAAAATTGATAATTTATTGTCATTCAATGTGCGAGAGTCCTCTTTTTTGTTGGCTTTGTTTTTATTCGTGCCCCGGCGCTGCCTTCCAATAAATTTAAATGCATTTATGGCCGTTACAGCGGAACAAATTCATTTTGAAAATGAATTGTGGGTGTGTGTGGTGCGGGGCCTGGTTTTTTTTCGGGATGTTTTCATTCAGCTTTACAGTGGTTTTGCCCGACTCTTTTTGGTAAGTGTTGTGTGGTGCCCGACCGAGTTGCTGTTGCGGCATGTAAATCGGGGGAGGGAGAGCGGGGCGTTCTGCTGGGAAAAATTGTAAACGCTCGGCTAAAAATTAGACCGGGTCTAGGCATAAATTTACATCAGTCACAGTCTGATATATTTGATTTCGTTTTTTCTCTCTTCCTCACATTATTATTATTATTATTATTGGAGCATGTGAGCCTGGCCAATGGTTTATGGCTCAAATGGCCCGGAGCCATATATTCCCGATGAAAATTGCCAAATATAATGGTCATAAAATTTAATTATACCAAATGTGCCTAAGCAGGAACAACGTTAATATTTTTAAGCCAAAGCAATAGGAAGATGAGATGGAGCGATGTTTAGAAACGAATGAAAAATTCCACATTAAACCAAGATGACCTGTGGCATTTTTGAAGTATTTATATATTTTGTATTCGCTGAAGACTCCTTAAATTTGAATTTTAAAGCCCCCTTGCAGAGCGGAACCGAAAATCTAGTAAACTAATTTAACAGAACGCTTCACAGCACAGGGACTGGCTGGCCGGCTGGCTGGATGGCTGGATGGTTGCTCGTGGGCAAACAAACATAAAGTTTCAATTTGTACACGAAAGCCCAAAAATGCTAAACCCATTACACAGATAGAGGCCGTGGAAGGGAAGGGTGTACGAGTGGGCCTGGAGTGTATCCGTATCCTTGTCGTCGCTCTCCACTTGTTGGGGGAAAATTGACCGTTTTACGATTTTAATTATATATGATGTGTACTTTAGAACTTATGCAAAATGAAACGCAAGGAGAGCGCGGCCATGCGACCACAAACTTATGCGTTGTCCCACTCTGACCCCCCCTCCACCCACCCAATTCCTCTACCGCCTAGACTTCCAGACCTCCCACACGCGGGGGGCTGGGTGCAGACAGCTGGGGAGCAGGAGCAGGAGCAGGAGACGGGCGTAACATGGTTAGCCACAATCTGACCGCAGAGCATGGCCGCAAATAGTTTTGGATATGCCAATGCCACGCACCACCCAACCACCCAACCACCACCCACCTTGCGCCTAGGGTTGCTGCACTAAAATTTCAATTTTCAACATTTAAGCACGTTACGGTTTACGAAAATGTAGTTATAAAGGCATAACATTCGGTTCCCCGGTGCTTCCTGCTGTCTGGGATATCTTTTTCGACCTCCGTAGGCACAATTATCGTGGACACTGTATAACAAATAGTAATATACTTTCGCCGTCAATTCTCATTGATAGCTAAATATTTAATGACCGGGAGTTTTCTGTTTGGCCAACTCTCAAGGAGTTTCCTTCGTTTTGGAGCGCCGCAGAGCTCCATTTAAATTTTATTTTGATAAATTGTAAACGTTGCGCTGCTCTGTTCTGTTTTGTGGCTGGAAAATCTGCTTAAATGGCCAACTGTAATTAAGTTTCGTTTTCGCTTTCTGTTTCTGGTTCTTTTTATAGTTATTTGTTACGAAGGTTTCTCGGTTCTGCTGCTGACACACAAAATGCCAACTGGGGACATTTTAGTGTTCCATTGGCCCTGGGGGCGGGGCTCGGCTGGGGTCGGTTAGTTTGTTGTGAGAAGGCAGGGCAAATGTCGCTTAATTAGTTATTAAAAGTTTCTCCATTATATTTTGTGCTCGATTCAGTTCCTTTTTTTTTACCCTCCTGCAGCCGCAGGCATTTTGTGGTTGACGTTGCTCAAAAGCATTTCTATTTTTTAAATTGGTTGACTTTGCAGATGAAAATTTAATCAAGAAGGTGTCTTTTCTTTTCAACCATTTCTTTTGATTAAATTTTATCACAATTCAGCTTTTATTTTGAACCGAAAGTATTGATACATTTCAAAAGAAGGCTTATAAAACATACGAAAAGGATATACAAAACTATAGGTGTGAACATTCCCATCCTGTAGAACCTGTTTGTTGCTGATCAGGATGAATCTCCTTCTCTCTAAACCCTCCGCATTATCCCATAACGGTTTTAACGACTTGATTCTATTACCTTGTCTGAGAGTGAGGGCAAAAACATGATGCAATAAAGATTGCTATTACAAAAAAGTGAAATTCAAATGTCAGTTGGCAGTTTGATATCTGTCCAAGCTTCAGTTGTCGCCGCATCCTTTAATCGGATCTCTCACTCTATCACACCAGCCAGCAGCAGCCAGGACCAGCGAGGACCAGCCAGGACCAGATACAGCTCTGCTGGCTGGATAATTCCCCGAAGGCTATGTAGTGGCAAGTTGTAAATAGGATATTTGGATTTTTTAGCTGTTCCATCGTCGGGTTGGCAACTCCGTAATTTCATTTGCCTCTGGTGGCATTTGTCCGCTGCCTTCATGCCGGACCACGTACGTGGTGGCCCGGCCCGGATTTCAGTTTCAAGTGCATGTTTATGCCACGCCCAGGTCATTCTGTTTCGCCCCGCCCGAATTTCATGGTGCAAAATGACCAACTACAGGAAATTCAATTTATTATGCAGCCTGACAGTTTTTAGCCATTCTCTCTCTAAGATGACAGCTGCTCCAGCGTCAGCTCCAGCCCCAGACCCAGCTATTGCTGCTGCTGCTTCTCCTGCTACGTAATTCTGACAGTTGCAACGAGTAAAAAAAGATGAGTGAACCTTGCGCTAATTCTGGCATCTGTCCGGCTTGGGGTTCTTCCTTTTTTGGACTCATTTTTCCTTTGGCTAAACTGCTTTCGAATGCGATGCGGCAGATGCATTTGAATTTCGCGCTGCGCTGCGCTCGAGCAGATTTTAATATTGGCAACGTCCTTGAAAGCATCGACTGCCGGACCGTACCGTACCGGACTGGGCAGTCATTACTCATACGCAGCGTGTGACACAATTACCATTTTGCATTATTCATTCCGATGCGGCTTGGCTAGATAAACTTGTTAGAAAACTTGCTGACAGCTGCCATGAAAATCTTAAATATTTAAATTTCCTGTCCACAGCGTGCCCCCTCCCTCCACCATCGGTCGAACCATCTCGATGGGAATTGCCTTTAACTTGTTGCAATTAAGTTGAATTTGAACTATTTAGAAGCACCAGCACTCATCGTGTTAGGCAGCTGGGAGGAGGCTCCTGGGTACCAAGGACCAGAGACCAGGGCCTGCCCTCATGCCGGTAAATTAAGCATAAAGCGCTTTTAGTTACAATCACGTTCGTCTCAATTAAACTACATTAAATTGAATTCAATTAGCAGAACCCAGGAACACGAAATGAAAGCAACATTGTCATTACGGTTAGGGGCGCCGATGGCAACGTCTTTTGCCCAGAGCCAAGGAACCAAGGGACTAAGGACTGTGGACTGTGGACTCAGGACCCAGGACCCGAGACTAAAGACGCAAAAATCTAGTGATGGCCTGACTGACAATTGACTTTCATTATTCCCTACATTCCTTGGTGCATTATTGAGGCCTGGCGCTGGGCATATTTGACAGAGACCAGAGACCGAAGACCAAGGAGCTGGCGAGGTCTTACTCCTTTGTGTTGCTCCTGGCTCCTGGCTTCTGCCTTCCGTCTTCTGTCTTGGCGTGTTAGTTTGCCTGTGTGTAATTAAGTTTAATATTTAATTTAATTGCATATAGACATACAACTACAGCGGCAATGTGCCTCATAAAAGGACACGCGCTGAGACAATGTTGGCCATTTTGTTACTGCTCACTGAAATTATGATGAAAGCACTGGCACAAGGCAGAGCCAAAGGCTTTTATACAAGGAGTGGTGGGAGGGAATGGGTTGCCATGGAATGGGATGGCATGGCGTAGGCGGACTCCTTAGCCCGACTCCCCAGAGCCATAAAGGTGAAGGTCAGTGTATAGCTTCCTCGAAACTGGAACGTGCCCGTCTTAGCCAGGACTTAACTTCGTGGATACTGCCACTCGGTGGGCTTGGCTGTTGGCCAGTTGGTCACTGACTTGCTTAGTTACTTCATTTTGCGTTGACCTCTTTCTGGGCTGCATTATTATCATTGGAGTTGCCCGACTGCCTTTCTGCCCGACTGCTTATATTATGTCCTTGGCATGGGATTATGGCGTGTTAGCAGGTAGTTCGTGGTCCTCCTCTCCATGCCGGGGACAGGAGTCGTCGTGTAATGAATTGTGTGTCGGGCAGCCTGATGTTTTGTTTGCTGCTCAATTTGCCAGGACAGTTAATCACATTGCGTGAAAGCTAATGTCATTAGGAGAGCTTCGTGCTGCCAACAACATACATATATAAATACCTTGTGTAAAGCATAAATCCCACGCACAATTTTATGTCAATGCCTACGCTTCTAATGTCTGTCTTCGAAGACTTACACTGGCTTAATGTTTAGTAAAGTTTGCAGTTTAAATAAAGATCAGCGTGGAGAAATGCAGGCGGATACTTAATTAATTATAATTCCAAACCCAAATCCTAAACAATGTTCCTTTCGATTGACATACAGCTTGGTTATAGTTTCATTTATTCATTGGCTGTTCCTTTAGAAAGTGGCGCTCTTCTGTCTCTTTTGACACTTTTGCATGGCAAATGAATTGCGGCATTTCAAGTTCCATCAACTTCCACCAACTCAAACAAGTTCTCAATAGCTGTACCTTAAAGGGGCCGACCCGAGCATATGTGAGAAGAAAACTTTACCATGCAAGCCATTGTTTTATCGTATCGAAATGGGGCGCCATGGCCGACCACAGACGCACTCCTATTACCCCCTTAACTGTTTGGCTAGGGCTCCGCAAGACTGCAACAATAGCCGCCAGCCATTGGGCGTATAAAAAGTTACATATGTATGATCCAACTTTCCTTGCCAATTGATGGGAGTGTGGGTGGGGGTGGGAGTGGGAGTGTGTGTATGGCCCGGGGGTCTTCAATTAATTTCATTTAGAGAGTGGCGCACAAAGATGCTCCCGGCTGTTGCTAAACACACCCAAACAATAGAATATATATGTACACCCGAACACCCAGCCCAGGCCGAGTACACTGCGGCGCATTCACAATATTTTCAATTAAGCTTGAACAATACCAGAGGAACAATAACAATTACAACATCTACGAGGAAACCAGAGTGGGAAAGTGCTTTAAAGGCGGCGTCCAGTGTTCGTAAAGGAGTCCGAATCATATAATACGTTTCCTTTGTCTGTGGATATGATAAGGTCAGGGAAGTAGAAGGAAATCTAAAACTAGTTTTGACTGTTTTTGAATGTATAACAGTATATATTATCTAAAGCTTTTCCTAACCAGCCCCACCACCAACAATACCACACCCAATCCCATCTAAACTTTAGCTAATTTTGAGCAACCTCTCATCTATCAATCTTACCCACTATCTTACCACCTTTGAGGGCAAGTATGTGTGGTCTGGGGTGTGCCCTGCCAATTAGGGAGTCACATACACACGATCATTTGGTAAATGAATAGCTGACAATGTGTTGAATTTGTTTGAACAGTCGGCAGAGGAGAGGCCCAAAGGGAAGTACCACAGCAGGCGTCACTTGATTCGATACTAAATTCTTGTCCATTGGTGTACATATGGCTGCATATGTTGATGTTAAGCTTCTGGTTATGGTTATGGCAGACAAAAGTTTTGTATTGCATTAGTTTGGTCAAGGAATAATAATTAAATTCCTTCCAAAGCACTGGCCAGTAGCCACATATTTGCTGGCCTCCACTTATCTGCCAGAAGCTCCCATTTCCAGTCCCTCAGCTACATCTGACGAATACATGTGGAGGGGTGGGGGGCCCAAATTATCAGTGTGCCATGCAACAATTTCCAATACACAAATTGGCAATCTAATTGCAGTTGCAGGTTGTGTGCCCGCACCGCATCTCGCATTGCAGTAAGGGCAGCACAGCGTAAGTTCAAGTTGAGTTTTGAAAGCTCTTGGTCAACACACGGCTCTATCAAATATTTATAGCACTCGCCGAGGTCATTAACATTCATTTAGCTGAAAAACAAAGCCATGAATAAGCAATTTAACAATTACAAATGCCTAAGCAGGCCCAGACAAAGGGACGGACCGGACGGACAGGTTCAACTTCCTAAGAAATGCCCCAGTCCAGTGTGTGAAAGACAAAAGACTCGACTCAGACTCGAGCACACTCCGGAAGTGCTTGAGAACAACAGAATAGGAGTCTCCAGGCCACTCCAGTTTCAACTCGGCAATCAAAGAGTCAACAGTTTGCCATAAAAATGCTGGCAACCAGATACGATACAAACTGCAATTCAAACTATGCACGTGTTAATTATTTATGCTCGGGTCCCCTGGTCCCCACCCCTACCCCACAGGAGACATTCCACGCCCCAACCCAACCCGATAAATATGTTGGCCAGGCCATAGGGAGCTATCGCCTTGTAAATTCCTTCCACCAAAAAGAGTTCCTCGTATAAATTATACAAATTATTATTTAACTTCCAGCTGCACAGGCGACTTGGGTTGCAGTTGCTGTTGTTTTACCCTGACATAGGAGAGTATACTCTTTCAAAGAAGTTGGCAATGCCGTTAAAGAAGCATGTCTTATTGGTGTCTTAAGTATAGCTGAAAGAGTATCTAAAGCTGCGACCGTGAAGCAGGCCTATCCTTGTCCAAGAGTCTGGCGAGTGCTGGTTAAGGCAGAAGTTATGCACAGACAAATCGCTTATTTAGATTAGAGCTGACATCTGTGGAGGGGGAGACAGAGCCAGAGAAGAAGGTGAGAATGGAGACGGCACGCAGGCGCAGATGCATAGAGGCCTGCCCAACTGGTTGCAAGATCTTCATCCCGTGGCAATTTGCTGCTTCTTCTGGGAGTTGTTTGCTCTCCTGCAGTCTGCCCCTGGGGCGTGTCGGCGTTGTTGAACAAAGTGTCTACTTAGGTTAGAGTCTGGGCACTCTGCCGGGGCTCCTGGCTAATGGATGCTCCAGGTAATTGGCACGGGGAGGCAGGCGATCATTTTCAATTAGAGAGCGACCATCTGGGGCGTGAGTTATACGCTGTTGTGGGTAAGACGGTAGCTTGATTTTGATTATACGGATAAGTGGGGTAGAATCATTTATAAACTCAAATTTAACGAACCAATGACTGGAAGCACTTACAGATTGTTCCTAGATTAGCGTTCGTTATAAATGGGGCTGTATTCAGCAGTGCCCTGGAGTGAGTTTTGGAGTTGTCTAGACTTGTGATTCCACAGGGAAAAACGAAAGCCAAAGGTCTCCGCTACACTTTTACCTGACTGCGCATTTGTCATAATAAAATTAGCATTTGCCAGGGTCAACAGCAGCCAGGCAGAAAGGGACCGTGAAACACAGTGCAGGATGGGCCAGAGCAGGACCCTGCAGGACAGAGCCCAGAAGCACAGAGGCACTGAGGATGCAACAGAGGCCAACTGGGAATGGCAAAGAGACTTATCAGCGTGTTGACAGACCAACCAACGAAGGAAGCAACCATCGGACCAGGGCCTAGGTTAACGTTTTTCCATTTCTTTGCCTTTGCCATTTAGAATTTTCTTTCGTTGGGCTTGTTCATGTGCCACGCCTTGTTTGGTATTCTGTAACCGTTTCCTGTCTGGCTGATAAACAGGAAAGTACATACACTGTACACAACGTTTGCAAATCCTGCAATGGATTTTGAGCAGATCCTGAAAATAATGCTATTTATGTTGACCATTCGGGATTCTTAGGTGACAAAGTCTTAAGAAAAAGTCAATCTGCTGGTTTGAAATACTATATTCGAAACTAATCTGATTCCGGCTCTATTGACTCAAAATATTGGTCTCCTAATTCCGCACACGGGTTAATTTTCAGTGTAGCTATCACCATACAAAAAACTAAATGAAATGGCCAATTCAATTTAAACTCTATTACCCGGCAATCGATCTGCAATTCACTTTCCAACTGTTTCCAGAATGGAGGTTATCCTTTAAATGTGCAGCAAAATGTCCAACAAAATGCTTTGAATTCTTCAAATTCTCAACATTGTGAAAATACTTTGATACTGCTGACTCGGCGGAAAGAGTTTTGTATGTAAAGAGAAATCAAATCACGTACAGATTCCGTCCGTGGTCTGGCCAATATCTGCTGACCAATTTCACTCAACTGCAACAAATCAAAGAGCAAAATGTTGCTCTCCGAGAGCAGCAGGAGCCAGAGCAGAGCAGGACCATGCCCCAGCCCGAGTGCTAAATAAATTGAAAATTCTAAAATTTTAATAAAAATTGTCGCAATATTGCAATAAAATGATTGCATGATTGCTCGCACCTCTTCCTCCGGTCTCTTCCATCCACATTCTGATTCTCAGACCCTCTATGGCCCCTCTATGGCCGCTCACGTTCCGTTCCCCGAATGCAATTGCATTTTTTCAAACGCCAACTGAAATACTATTTTTGATAAATGTATCTCCACGCTCTTTTCTGTCTCTCCTACCTCCTGGCTGTGGGTTTGTCGCGGTTGTGTGGCAGTTGAGTGGGGGATTTTGTTGCTGCTATCACATGCAGCACACTCTGGGGCAGGGGCAGTGGCAGAGACAGAGGCATCAATGCTCGGTGTGACATTGTTTGTGTGTGATTTTGTAACTGATATTTAAATTGTTCAACTTAGTCAGCGACGTGTTTGTCTGCCTTCCCTCGTCCGTCCGTCAGTTATTTTATTTTTTCCTTTTCACAGCCTTTCCATTTTTTTGGGTTTGCCATGTTTTATTCGATTGAGCTGCTGTTTGGGATTAACTTTTTATATAGAATAAAATAAATTGGTGGAAAACCAAAATATCTTTGTATTTCAAGCTCAGACCATTAAATGATATTGTACATTAAATAAGAAGAAGTGAGAGGTCTCTTGTCTATACAGTAATAATATTTGATTACACACTAGTTCTGGATCTGACGGATATTGGGTATGAAAATCATTGAATATTTGTTTATGCAAAAGTTTTTCCTAATTTAACCTTGCCAACCATAAAACACTCTATATTTTATTGGGTTTTTTAAAGCCACACAAAATATTATTTTAATTGAATTGCCTGCAATTTTTAAAGCGAACTATTATATTAATTGGTAATATATACGCGCTTGAGGATGTGCACAAAAAAGAGAAACGGAAAGCAATGTTTTTGCGGTGCTCGTTCGATTTTGACAGATACATAATTAGTTTTTGCAGAGCCAAAGGCCGCAGGTGCAGTGGCTGCCACCCACCGTACGTGGGCATTATTTTTGTTTGAATCCCGTAAGAGCTATCTATGAGTGTGGTCTGGGTTGGGTTGGGTTGGGTATTTTATGGCGGTGGGGAAACGAATGAATTTATATAAATGTTTATGGATATTTACCTCGTGCTGCAGCGGCGCCAATGCAGAGGCTGACGAGCAGCAGGCGGCAGAGCCAACTGGATGTCCTTGTCGCCATTTTGTCGAGCTGCGAGAATGGCGGCATCTTTGGCGCCATTGCGTTTTGCTTTGCCAAAAAAATGTCACAACAACTGCAAAGAGAGTGGCGAGAAATGGTAGAAGTGTTGAGATATTTGCTGAAAATTCGCTGGCAGTCCCTGTACTGCGTGGGGCGTTGCCTCCTTCCGCCAGCCGAACCGTTTGATTTTTTAAGAGCTTCGAGTGAATTTAATGCACGGCATTTAGTTTCAATTATAGTCTCTACACCCCCCATCGTTCAGTCGAGGCAATTTTGCGCGCCATAAAATTCAAATCAATTTCGCTAATTAGCAAAAGTCTCAAGTAATCAGAGAGATACCATGGGGGTCGGGTCCCCTCTCTGGTGCTGGCTGCTAGCTGCTGGCTGCTGGCTGCCGTAGTAAAATGAATTACCCCGTCGAGCAGGAAGCCAGCAAAAGCGAGCAGGAAGGTGCAATGCATGAGGAAATGTTCCCTTGTTTCATTCCGCGCCGATGCTGCTCACTTTTTTCATGTGCCTCCTGCTCCTGCTCCTGTTGCTGCTGCTGCTGCTGCTGCTGCTGGGAGGCATCTTCACGCCTCGTTCGGTTTCATTTCCACAATTTCCATGCTCACATCCTTTGTCAGCTAGAGCACTTTCCCTAGCCGGGGGCCATTATCTTCCATTGGCTCGCCCTCGCACCCAAAGCCCATTTAATAAGTTAATTGTTACTACTGTTGCACTTTTGCCGCTTTTGAATTTATGATTAGCCACAACCACCGCAGCGAGAAGCCAAGTGCTCGAGGACTGGGTCCAAAGCCACTTCTAAGACGGTGACTCCGACTTGGTCCACTTTCCTGTCGCGGCTTGAACGCCTCTGCCTCTGTCTCTGTCTCTGTCTTGGTAAGTTTGCCTTAAGCCCGCACTGACATTCCACATAAACGTCAGCTGTGGTCCTGCTGCGCTCGCTTTATGTAGTCCGACTTTTATGCATTTCTAGTGCTTCGCTTCCTCTCTGATAGAATTCATGGCTGCCAACGACTCGACATAGTCCCGTTTCCCTGCCCCTATCCAATTCCGCTCTCTCATCTTGGCCAAATGTCCTCCCAGTCATTATTGTCGTCTGCGTTTTTACTGGCTGTTGCTGCCGCTTTTTCTGCTACTACCGCTCCTGCTCCACTGGCTGACTTTGTGTCAACTTCATAATTATAGTTTTCTGTTATTTTCTTATATTTTTTTTTCGACAAAAGTTTCTACTATGAGCAAGTCCCGGCCGGGCCGGGCACAGTGGATAAAAGTTGTTGGCCAAGTGTATGTATGAAGTTTCTGGATATTGATTTGGTGTCCAATAAGTTTGTTTATATGATTATTTGTTAACCAAGAGATGATTGCATGACTGCTTGGGGAATTCATAGTACAAGGATTTTTTCTAACTGGCAAACTTTATCAACTTTATTCTTCTTCTTCTCAGAAATTATACATAGTTCATGAACCTATTCCACTCTCTACTATTAATCAAAATAAACTAACTTTGGCATGACTGTACCCCAATCGTACCCACTGTCATTCCAGATACAGTTGCATTATAGAAGCCATACACATAAAGCGGCGGCAAAGATTCTATTAACCCAAGAAATTATGATAAATGAAAACTTATTACGAGAAGTCATTAAGATTCAAAGAATTAAAAACTTAAAAAAGCAAAACTGAAAATGAAGCAAAGTCGCCTTCGACTTTGCCTTTGCCATCGCCATCGCCTTCGCCATCGCCATCGCCTTCGCCTAGCTGATGTTGCTGCTGTTGCTGCTCCTGTTGCAGCATCATCAACGTTGCTATGCGTTGGGGGATAAGGGTAGCTAGGCGGCAGCCGTACAAAACTGTCGGCGACTTATAACAAAGCTGAGAGGGGGCGGGGGGAAGCCCCCCTCCCCCCAGACGGAAGGCCTGCGTCAATGGCAGAGCGCTCTTCCTTTTAAGTTTCAACTACTTCGGCGGCAAAGGAAAGTCATAATTGTTAATGGGCTTTCAGCTTCAACGAATTTTTACTGCAAAAATATATCTTTAGAGAGTGCGTAGGTGTGTGTGTGTGTGTGCTGCATAAAACAGTAAAATTCTGTTTAAGTTTTAATTAGATTTTTAATATTTTCGAATGCGAAATATGACAGGCAGTAAGTTTGATTAAAAAACTTTCACTTTATGCATGATATATGTTGAATCATTTTTTTGTTTATTTCATTTGTATGATTTTTCATATATTTTTTGTTTGTGAGACTTCCGCCTGCCCGCCTGCCCGCCTGGTTGGTTTAATGAGCTGGCTATTAAGGCGGGGACAGATAGAGAGAGTGAGAGAGAGAGAGAGAGAGCAGGCGCATCATCATTACGCAATGTCAGTTGGCACTTTTATCAATGTTTCCTGTCAGTTTCGAGAACTTTGCGCCATGTCACAACGTCACGAGTGTCAGCGCCAGCGATTTTCATATTCACTGTGCATTTTTATCAGCCATTTGCCGACTCATTAAGCCAACGTCAATGCTCTTCTCCCGTCCGTCCGTCCGCTGCCTGCCATGTCTGCCCAGGTTTTGGCCCTGGCTTCGGGCCCTGTCTCCGATGGATGTCTGATGGCCTGGCTGCATTTAAAAACGTCACTGCCGATTGAGTTTTACATGCTTTTAATTGACGTCGTCATGTAATGAAATTCAATTTATACTGCACGCCATTAATAGTAATTCATACTGAAGCAATGTAGTTTTTGCCCACCTCCGAGGTAGGGCCACCGTCAGCCCCAGCCCCAGCCCCAGCTCCGCTCATGTCAAGTCAAGTCCCTGACATGAATATGCAGCACGTGAGCAGGCGGGTTCGTCGTCACGAGTGTGAATGGGTTCAGCACGTACCTAGGTACAGTATCGGCGGACAGTCGTCTTGGCAGCTCTCGAACAAGACAGAAGAATGCCATAGCACTTTCAAATTGAAAATTGAAAATGCGTAATGCCAGTAGATGGCTGCATGTTTGCCACTAACATGTTTTCGAAATGAAATTGTTCCTGGGAGGATTGGATCTTAGCTTATCTCTTGGCCATTTATGGGCAAAGACTTGTAGACTTGTTAATTGAATTTATTAGCGGTACGTGCAACAATGATTCACCCATGTTTGGGTGGGGATACCCCAGCTGGTCTGGAAATTTGCATTTAATGACTTGCCCAGTAGTCGGTCAGACACTGGCAAAAATCAAGTTTTGGCTTGAGAAATAAAAACGATTAACAGCCACTTATATATAATTTAACGACCATTTTAAAGCCATTATCAGACAGATCTGGATATCTTAAAGTCGCGTGCCACAAAAAAACACAAAACAAATATACTTGTACGCTCATAATGATGAAGATGGAGCCGAGGGGGAGAGCAGAGTCGGAAAGACGAGTCGAGTGTCACGACTTCAATGAAAATTAAAAATCACAGCATGCATTCAAATTGTGGCCAAAGCATTTTAATTAAAGTCTGTCCGCCAGCGACACAACAATCTAAATTGTTGTTCATTCACCAAAATATTAATTGACTTTTCCGATGGTCGCCTCGGTGGCCGGGTCGAAACATCATTAACGTAAATATAATTACGTGACAATTTGATGGTTTTTCGTCCGCTCTTTGCCGTGCACAAATCACAAATCAAAAAGCAAAAGCAAAATTAATTACACACAGCCCCAGTCCCACTCACAGCCCCCAAAACGCCAACAGTATCGAGGCGTGCCGAGCCACCCAAGGGATCAATCAGTCGCAGTCGCAAAAGGTGAACAATAAAACGCTGCATGGCCAAATCCCGTCGACATTTATACAAACATGGCCCAGACCAGGGCGAGTCCACTGTCCGCCATCCGCCATCCGACATCCACCCTTCCGCTGTGTCCAGTCAAGCGGGCAGGCTCAAAAAAAAAAGGGTCGTCGACGCTGTTTAACTTTGAAAAATTAAAATCCACTTGGGTCCCCCGAACCAGCAACCACCAGCACATCCCAGCCACGGAAAGTCTCGCATTTTTCAATGGCCAAATAATAAAGTCCCCAAATGTCAGTTGGGAGTTATAATCTGTTTGCCGCTTTTTCACGGTCGCCATTTGACTGCCCAAAGGACACCAGCAGCGGTATCGGGTATATGCGTTTTGTGGAGACACTTGTCGCAGTGGAATAGTAAATGAAAATTTTGATGAGACACTAATTAAAGTCTCAAAGCTGAGAACGTTTTAGACTTGTTTTAAAATTATTAGGGTATTTCCAGCTTCGACTTCTCATATATCGTTTAATTTTCTTGTTTTTCTTTTCGTCTGTTTTGGGATCTGTTCTGTGATTTGGTCCCTCCTAGAATGTCGATTAAATGAAACGTAAATTTGCAGCAATTACGCGGGTAAATATGCATTAAAATAAATTTGCATGCAATTATTTTTGGCACATCAAAGTCTCATCAAATTTATCAAATTATCTTGGGTGCCGATTTGTTTGTTATTTTTTTTTGTTTGTTCCACCCCCTCCCTCTATATCGGCTGACATCCTAATTGCCAACTAAAACAATTGCAAATTAGTTGACTGACTTTGATGATGTCTGTGTTCCTTCAATGAACCAATTTGTTTTGGGATCCGCTGAGGTGTTAATGCCACAACAACAGAATGCTCGGTGGGAGCATCTCGTTTATCAAGCTGAGGACATAATCTTTGATTTCGGGTTTGTCTCCGTCTCCTCATCGGTTGTAGCATTGTGTTGGCATTTTATGATAAATGGGCCACGAGCTGGGAAATGGGGCGGGTCCCTCGCTTGTCTTTCGCCCTTTGTTTTGCTGGTTTGTCGGCTGTAAAGCGGCTTAAAGTTTGATCTGAATGTTGGTCAAAGAAGTACCCCAGAACCTAGAACCCAAAAGAGAAACATTGTCTTTGCTAACCTAATTTTCAGACTCATCTTTTGCGAGTTGTGTGAGTCATTTGTTATCCCGTCTTCTGCAAAAAAACCAACAAAAATATATCCTCTCCTCTCAGCTGGTCGAACATGTGCCTCGTTTTAAATAAGCATTTAACATTTTCCCTCTACATTTGAAACCATTTCCATACCCTGCCGAAGGATATTATGAGCTGTCGGAAGTGTTTGTAACAGAACTCTTTATTGTGTTCCGTCTGTATATAATAAAAGTCGGATCATATGTGGCTATCCTAAGAACTGTATGCTTGGACAAATATTATTAGCGACAGGACCTTGTAAGGGTATGCAAAGGTTTGACCTTTCTTGATATCTTGTTTCTTCTTGATTTGCCCTAAACTTGGTAGCATTTTTTCTTCTTGATTTCTCTGGCTCCGTTTTGCATATATTTCCCGGCGAATTAAAAAAGCGCACAGTTTTGTTGGAGGAGATAAGCTACTCAAAGATTTACGACACAGTCAGAGAGACACGCTGCTGCTTCTTCTACTATCGCTGTAATGTTGTTCTTGTTGCTTTTGTGCGAAATTTGACTAAAATAGGAGTGGGTTCCGAGGGAGGGAGAGACGCATAAACAAGGCAAAAGCATTTCCAACGATTTGGCGTGACAAATCCGGCACGATTTGGAGCTGTCCGTGCCGCCGTGGCAGACGCAACTTTGTAGCAGATTTATATGCAATGCCAGTGGAAACGGTTTATCACTTTGGCCTATGCCTGTGCCTGTTCGTACCTTTTTGATTCTACTGCTTGCTACCCATCCCAGACCCGAACTTAAGACCCAGTTCCGCCTAGGGCCAAAAGGTTGAAATTTTTCGAAGACAAATTCCCTTTAGATTTAGTGCAATTTCATTTACTTTTGTCTTGGCATTTAGTGAGATTTGTAAGGCAGTTGCTTAAGACGGCTGTCAGAGCTGGAGCTGGAGATGGAGCTGGAGATGGCTAGATGGGTCTGGTCTGGCATATCCGCTTTCATTTCACACAAGATTTGATTGCCCAACTGTGGAGAATGCACAGTTGCCCTGGACAACCTAACCGATTGTTAGCATTTTGTTCTCATTTCCATTTCCATTAAATTAACTTTGAGCGAGTGTCGAGCGTGGTCGTTGTCCCCGGCAACCCACTGGAAATGCGTCTGATCTTCGGAATCATTAGTGGACCTGGGAAAGTTCTCTTTTCAGGGATTTTAAAGTACTCCTATGTGTTCTTTACTCAGTTTTGAAATGAATATGGAAAAGTGCTTGCTCATTCAGCTTAAACTTTGGCCAAAAGTTCAGGCAAATGTAGAAATTCCTAATGATGCGAAATTTTAATTATATCTCCAATACATCCACAGACATATACCGGGCTAAAGCTGCTGCCTAGACCTTTTTGATGTCAATCACTCAGGCGCTTAAGGAGCTGTCATGCCCGACTACTCCTAATAGGACCTCGTCGGGGCGTCTGCGTCTCTGGTAGATGTGGCATCTTTGAGGGCGACGGCGCCAAAAGAATTTAAATTAGCCAAGGCCCTGGTTGCCAGTCGGAGTCGGTGCAATAGACTTGGCTAAAAAGTTACCCACTTGAGCCGGTCTCGACCAGGCCTGACTTTGCTAATGAATCATGAATTTCTCAACACCATTTTTTACATCAGTTGGCTTTGTTTTTTTTTTGTTTTGTTTTTTGTTTAATAAGCGTAAAACTTTTTGGCAGCCCCCAATTTTCGTTTCTGCTTTCCGCCTGCTCTGCTCTGCTCTGCATTTCAACCAATTAGTTGGTTTGTTTGCCGATGCTGCTGTTGTCCCTGATTGACAGGCAGTCTCGAATGCTCCAATTGCTCCGTTGCCAAGTGACGAGGGATCCATTCGCTCTGAGTCTGCATGCAAGCCACTCCAACTAACTTGGCCGGAATCTGTCAGGGCGTGACTAATACCTGATCTTTTTCAAGGTTTACTTTTCACTCTGTTGCTCGTCCGTCGTTCGTTTTGCCTTTTTAAATTGGCCAAAAGTTTTTCCGGCAGCAATTGAAAGACTTGTCTGAGGACACGCCTCCACGCACGCCCCTCCAATTGTCATTTTGAAGTTTTTCGTGTCTCATGTGTGTCTGTGCTCGGAAGTGTTGCCGGATGACAACTTCCTTCAATGTTGAGCAGGTATTTTATATGATTTTCTCACGCCACCAGAATTTAGTGTTTTATGGTTGTTTTTCTTGTATTCGAATCGCATTTGCTGTTGCCTGTGACAGCTCTATAACTCATCAATATATATTGAAAATAGTTGTGGTTAAAGTGGTCTGTTTTTGACACAATTCAGAGCAGACGAACATTCACATGTGCGCATTTGGTTTTAAGTTACAAATGAATAGGTTTTAACAAGCTTTGGTTCATTTTCATCGACAAACTCCTAGACTCTCATCAACATTGACTGCCAAAAAGTTGAAAACATTTTAAAGACTTTATATATTTATTTTTATTCATGGTCATAACTTCCCTTAACATCTACCTCTGGCAGTTCTTTTATTAAAAGTCAGAGTTCTACTTCTATTTCAATGTCATACATTATGCATTGTTTCATTCGATTAATATTCGGTTTCAAATGAGTTTCTTTTGACACAAGTTTTGTTCATTGCTTACTCGACTTTCCCCCAATGCGGCCACGACGGGCATATAAATTGGCTTTTAATGCCAAGCATTTGAGTTTTGGAACTGGTCGCACCGTACCCGTACCGATGCTGGCCATCTCAGAGCCCAGACAATGTCCAAGTGATTTGTTTAACTGGGCGAATCTTTCACAGTTGGTCGCACAGCAGTCAAGTGGATTAGGTCTCTGTTAATGACGGGGATTCTATCTGATTTAGTGCCGAAATTGAACGGAATTGAACGGAAGAGAAAGAGTCTGATTTCAGGCGGAAGAATAGAGTCCAACGTTTTTATGAGCCAAAGAGGTGACAGTTTTTGTCGAAAATTGACATTATGTATGCGAGAATCGTTCGCGAACATGTTGCCTGACAAGCCATAAGAATATATTGCCATTTGCTTCTGCCTCTGCTTCTGCCGTGCCAACATTTTTCCCCCGTGTGCTGCTGGTACAACAGTGCGTATGATTTTTATAAATGCCGTGTCGTTGTCGCAACAGGAAGGCAGCGCACAAAAGCAAGCCGAATTTGCTCTTTTCTTTGTCCTCACATGAGTGTGTTTGATATATACCCAGATATATATATATAGATCCTTGTGTGTATATATGGTCCCCCGACTGGCTTTTTGTCGTGCCCAAAATCAATCCCGGTCGTGTATGAATTTTGCACGGCTTCTATTTTTTGCCATCAAACTTCTACCCCAGCCCAAAGGAATTTCATCTCCCCAATCAATTGACTTTTTGTGCTCGGGCCGGGGTAAGAGTGGTTCTTGGCAGAATGTTTTGGCGTTTTGTCATGCCGCTTATTATAAAAAATACCAGCAAAAACTGATTTGTCAAGGCCATACAAATATTTACCCTCACACAGCATTAAATGAACATTCTTCCTTTATTGCACAGGTATACTCATAGCCCTTCCTGGATGATGGAGCAAATGGTTATGAATGTGTTTGGGAAGGGGAAAGGTCTGCTGACTTGCCCGATATGTGGAGGTCTGCAATGGAATCCTGTCGATTAAGTTGATTATCATGCTGAAGGAGGCGCAGATTCCATTCGTGTGCGAGAGATGGGTACATCTAAATATTATTAAATGAGCGAAAACCTAACCAAATGTAGCCCCGACCTAATTCTGAATAGTTCCCAACTAGTATTTGCAATTTGCATTTTCAATCAGAGTCTTCGTGAGGAAGTGGAAACAATATCGATGACAAGCGACTAGAATGACGATGACGCTGGCGATGATGATAATAATGATGATGATGATGATGGCAAGGACTCATAGACTTGTTCGTGCTGCAAAAACTGGAAAGCAATGTGTAAAGGCGACGAAGAGCTCCGAGTTATGTTTTGTTTGTGTAGAACTAGAGAAAACTCTTCAAGCACGAATGCCCCACAGTCACACGTTCAAGTGTGGAGCAGAATTTTCACTCTGCTGCTGTCTGTTCGTGGGATGTGCTGTGCTTCTGTTGTCATATTTTCATCACACTTCAGGTGTGAAATAAACACACACGCACCTGAATCTACAGAACCGTACGAGTATCTGTGTGTCAATGTTTCTTGGAGCTGAAGAAGCGTAGTGTAGGTCGGAATATTTGCTCACAATCTTCTTTTTTTTTCCGGGGGTTAGACCAGTTTTCTTAGTTTGTAACAACAGCTTAATTTCTTAGTTGCCAAAGCAAACTTCAAGTTTCTTTCCATCTTTGTTTGTTTAATTTTTGGTTCTCTCCGGCTTTCTCAGCCATTGGAAATTAGTACGCTCCAAGACGATGCCGGAGCCGGTGCCGGAGACGGGTCCGGCGTACATGTTGCTATGTGTTTTGCATAACTAATGATTGAGAGCAGTCTCCAGTCTCTGGGGCTGGCTTAAGGAGCTTGTCCCAGTTTAATGGGAAAACAATGAACTCTTTATTATTGGGAAATCGCTTAACCAGCTCCATCTCTGGCATAGTCTCGTACTGGCGTTTTAATTAAAAACTTCTGGGCAAACCACAGTCGGCCGGAGAGTCAGAACAAATATTTGCCTGTAGTTTTGTGACCAGGCTTCTGTTTAATTCTGCCCAAATAGTGCGCAAATACAATCACAATCACACGAGCACATAATATCCGATTTCAATTGGAAGGAAAACCTATTAGAAATTATTTCCCTCTACTAAATATTTGCTCGATTGTGTGCGCATCTTTGTTATTGCTGCTAATGCCATTGTATTCAATGAAAGTCCTGCTCCGCCACCGCCACCGCCACGTCCCGCCCTGCCTCGAAAAACATTTCCCATACGAGTAATAATTGTCGGTGGCCCCTGCCCCCTGTCCAATCCCGTTATTTGTATAGATTTTAAGCCTTGAATTTTCGTGTTGGGTCAAACATGCCCTAGTCCTAGTCCTGGTCCGATTCCCTGTGTGTGTCGGGCATACATGGCGTATGCGTTCTGTTGATTTAGTTGATTGGCTTAAAGGCGTGACCTCACCAACGCTACCAACAATAATTGTCTGGATATCCAGCTATTTGCTATTTGTTTGCAACCATTCAATTAGCCAGCTCTTACCTTTCTGCTCTGCTCCTTTAGTGCTCCTTCGTCTCCAATCAAATACGACTCCTGCAAGAGAGAGAGAGGAGGTGAGTAAAAGATAAGTTTCTGTAAGAAAATTATATTGTATCTTCAATTTAATCAAGTCTTAAGGTTTGGCATTGTTTGCCCCGCATACCAGACCGGAATTGCAATTAATAATCAAATCTGTGGTTGGAAAATATTTTATTACATTGCATTTCCCCTTGGGATGCTTCAATTAATATGATATGGGTTCGGTTACTGCTTTCCTTGGGGCTTCCCTCTCCCAATCATATAACATTGCGGCTCAAACTTCTCGCTCCTGAAAAACTTTTTCAGATGCAAAATACGGCGGGAATTTAGTTGGGGTTTGTTTAGTGTTGGACTTTTTTCAGCGATGGATCGTTGTTTATGGAGTGTCCAAAAGTGTGCGATGGGATGGGATGGGAGGGTAGGGGATGGGATGGGATGGGATGGGACGGGTATGGACTCCTGTTTGTTTGCCTTTCATGTTAATGGACTTTACGCGCACATGGACACAGCCATGCAGGCGATATAAAAAGCTGCAGGAGCAGCCTTTGCCGTCGAAAGCCTTTTTTTCTACAGCCATGAACTGCATAGAGACATAGCATAGACAGACATGCCATATATACGACATAGAAAGCCCGATATATGCATAGAGGCTGCCTTGTCCGCCCAGCTGTTACCATTTGAATGTGTTGCACGGTGAGGGAAGAGCGGGGCAGCGAGAGGCGGGGATGGGATGGGATAACGTTTTGTTTTTATCGATGCTTTATCGTTTAAAGTTTTCCATCAGCATAAATCGAGGGCAGAGCGGCATAGTCTACCACAGTTTTTCATTAGATTCTGACGTGACAATGTTACGTATACTTAATATTTATACTAGTTGCTTAGGATCGGGTCGTAAATAACAACCACAAAACGCTAACACACACATGTACACATGTATACACTTGCAACATGCTGCTCGACAATTATTTGTGTTGCTGCAACACGCCAAATAAACATTTTTTTCACGGGATTGTTGTCGAAGAAGTGAGACAAAAGTCAACATAAAAATGAAATACAGGGCAATAATATTTGTGGAACATGTGCGGAGAGTAAGAGGGAAAGCTCTAGGGTTGGTTGGTTCGCTCTCCCACCCCTCACTCTCTCTCTATACATACAATATAGTATGTTGTATACCCTCTGAAAGGTTATTATGATTTCCTTCCTTTTGTTTACTGATGTAGGAGCAACCAGTCCAATGGTTTTCGGAATAAAAAATTCTATTTCTTAAGAATTTCAAGCAATATCATTAAAAATTTAGCTTAGACACACTAGACCTTTTTCGTAGATGCATGAGGGCTAAGAAAGGGTATCTAGCGTTTCGGTTTATAAAGCAAGGCATCCTTTCTTGTGTGTCTGCTTCTTTGTATGTCCATAAGTAGGGAACGATTTCGGCTCGCTGCCAAAATTAATAAACTTTTTGCACCTTCCTCTGGCACGGAGAACTGCTCGTTTTTGTGCTGTTTTACCAAAGTGCTTTTTTATTGCGCGATTTTCTCAATAAAATGCGATGAGATTATATTCCAGCTGCAGCTCATTTCCATTATTAATATTCTCCTGCTCTGCCATTATGTAAATATCCAACAATGTGACCTGCATATGCTGCGCTTTGGCTTTTAATTTGAGAAACTTTCACACAAAAAAGGTATAATAAACCTTTCATACTCATATGCGTGTCTCCGCTCCCAGTATCTGGGCGTTGGACCAATGCAAATATTGGCTCTAGCAAACAACATCAACAGTTTTGTGTGCCCTGGCCGGACTGGACGGAATAATGAAATTTCTTTAATTCTCTTCCGGCATACAAACATCTGGACCGGTACTGAGCTAGAGCCAGGAACCCAGGAGTCCGCAATTTTTAATTAAAACGCACCAAATCGAGCTTATTAAAAAGTCGCTCTGGTCAGCGAACGGTGCTGGAGGGGGCATGTCCCGGGATATATGGGTCATAAGGCTAGGGGAAGCCGAGAATTAAATTGCTCCCCTCCCCCATACCAGTTCTGTTCGATGATGCGTTGTCATAATGTCAAATGCATTCGACGCGAGGCTCAAACGGGACCAGGAAAACGTACACACTGTGCCACACACACACACACACGCTCGCGGAGAGTACGATATAATAACGGTTATCCGGCAAACAGTGTGACAACTGTTTGTCCGACCCCCTCCCCCTTTGGGCCCACACGCATATTGCCGTTTTCAGCGACCTATGCAATTCGTTGGCCATGTGGACATTGGCCAGCAACTGTCATCGATGACTGTCGGCGAAAACGAGACGCAAAATTTGAACAAACGTTCCCTGCCCTGCTCTGTTTGTGCCTACAACATGACCTCTTGTCGAACCGCTCCCTCCGCCCTCTATTTGCATTGCCCCAAGCGGTGGATGTAGACCTCGTAAAGCAGTAAATACTATTGTGTATGGATCTGTGTGCACGATGGAATTTTTTTGCAGATCCACAGATGAGCTTTAAAAAAAAAATTTTAATTGCTCTGAAAATACACGTATTTCTGGAAAATAATTATTTAATATTCGGGGCTATGGCAGGCACCTAAACAAATATGGGAGACAATTACACACGTTAATGCTGTGGCTTTCCAGACTTGGAGCAAAACAATTAAAATATTTTCTGCACCACTTAAAATCATTTAACCCTCGACATCGACCTCGTCCCTCTAACTCCAACAGCTTATTTGTTATTTGTTAGAATTCAGTAGATAGATTTTATTAAGTGCAATCGTGTAAAATAAATTGCATTTAGTCATAGTTGTCTGTGGAACATATTGTTGTCGAATTTGTATGGTTTGGCATTGGGTTATTTGTTGCTGTTCGAAAAAAGTATCTGCAATCGATTTTATTTGCTTCCTTTTGCTGATGAGCTACGAACTTCTGCTCTCTGTTTTTGTATTTTCAAACTATTTCTGTTTTTGCTTAATGATGCCATTCATTGCTTGGATTAGCTCTACGATCTGCTGTCATTAATCAAAGCTGGGAGCGCTGATAAGATGAGTGCAACATGGAAGCTGATGTGGGAGATTAGTTGCCTTTTTGCAATTGGCTCCAACTTGGCTTTCGAATGCGATTGCATGTCATAAAATGAAGAAGTGCAATTGGATGTGTTATTCCTAGGGCAAAATGTTTATCTTTTGGAATGTAGGTTATTGTTGGAATTAAGAGACAATATGGTAAAAATATATATTTAAATTCTTGGGGCATTTTGCTGACGTTCTAGCAAGTGTTCAAAAAATGGACAAGTGGCTTTGCTATTTCGGTCAAAATGTAATTTATGTTTCTAAAAAATTGACAGCTCTGTAGGCTTGAATTGGTGGCTTCCTCAGCGCTTGGCTCTCTGGCGTGTGGCATACAACAGCCACAGACGAAAACCAAAAACCAAAAGTCAAAAGCCAGACCAAACCCAAAAAAGAAAACTTCATTTAATGCATACATACGTCAACGAGTGTGTGTGTGTGTATGTGTGTGCACCGGAAGCGTCAAAATGAACGGAAATTGGCTTAAAAATGACAACAGAAATGCAACAATAGCCAAAATGCTGCACAATATATATACTATACATACTAGTATACGAGTATTTGTTCTCCTCGAGTCCCTTATTCTGGGCATTGTGTCAGGCCACACAAATAGATATAGATACATATGTATATATAGAGGCAATATCTATTCATAGTCAGTTTCGTTTTTCGATTTTCGTTTGGTTTTCATGGCGTTCCGAGCATCGTTTTTGCATTTATAATTTTGGTTTCATTGTTTTTCTTGCGCTTAGTGTTCTTTTAGTTGGACACACACGCAGACACAGATAAATTTCATATTAAATATGGCAGCGTTTTTACGTCTCGTTGATTATATTCGGGGCGGAGGGCGCGCCGTTTATTTCTTTTTTAATTATTGCAAAAGTTCCAGGGTATAACAGGCAAAGCAAGATGTCTATGACCTATTCATTTGGACCATCTATTATCTAGGTTATAAAGGCGTGAATTCACAATTAACAAGCCTTCTTGTATCTGCCGATCGATTGGCTCCTTTAGCCCTTCTTGGCTTGCAAGTGTACTGACAGGCTTATAGACTTTAGGTGGATTCTCCTGGCATCTCCTCTGAGGCAGCTGCGTGCAGGGTATCTTGTAGTCGCCACCATAATGCTCGCACATGTTTCGCTTTTATTTTTGCATGTGTCCGTTTGTATCTGTGTGGGTTTGGAGCCATTTTCCGCTTTGGCTTTTTAGTTTCGCTTCTGGTTGGCCCCGTGTGGTCGGTTTTTGTCCGCCGTTATTGCCGGCATGGGCTGGACTGTGGCATTAACTTTTGCACGTTACAAGCTTAACATTGATTTTGCGGATGCGCGACGCAGAGTCACCAACAGCCCCCAAACACCGATCGCCCCCCTCCCTACCATGCCAGAGCTGCGCTTTGAACTGGTCTGTCGCCGACGCTCTGGACGCTCTGGACGCTCTGAGCCATGTGTCCGGGCACTTCCGGAGGGCATCATTTGCACGAGAATTGCAAAAATGTTCGCCGTCCGGCTGAGAGAGGGACACCGCACAAAAAATCCATGCAAACAAAAAGTTAACTGGCATTTGGGCCGCTTCCAGCCACCACACATCCAGATTCGGCTTTAAGCTGTCAAAAGCTTTAACTATGATTGTTTTCCATTTTGTTAGATACCAGATGGAGTTCTAGAATATAGAGGATATATTCACTATGGGCTGACCCTTGGCAAGGAGGCTGTTTCAATCTGATTGATAGTTTCCATTCAGATTCTTACCATCTGTCCATATAGGATAGGGTATACAGGGTTCTACGATCCAGGATCCAGAGGTTGAGCTTGTAATACAGCTTTTGTGATTGTTCGATTTGGTGAAACTAAACTGGGTGCAGATGGCTACGTAAACGTGATATTTTTAAGGGCTTATTGAATTCGGAATTTTCGGCTTAGATTCAATTGTTTAAAATTGCAATTCGATGGCCGGCCAAAGTCTGCCATTCATATAGGAAATTGAATGAGAAAAGAAGTCGGTTTCGTTTCAAAACGACCACACAAATCCTTGAGCTCACTTGAAGTTGGTTTTCGAATAGACAACGCGTCAGGAAACGCTTTCCGGGGTGGTTTTCGAACCTTTTCACCTTCTTTTCTTTGTGTCCTTTTCGCAATGGCTGGCATCTGCCGGGGAAATAAAATTTCGACAGTTTCAATTTTCAGAAAAGCTTCTGCTCGCTCATACACATACACATACGCATACCGGCACAGAGAAACACATATGGGTTCGCTCAGTTCCGTTTCCGGTTCTAAATACAGTTATTTCTGCATCGCTGGCAGCCAGTGCAACTCTTTCATGCACTTGAGCAGCATCGGCAGCCACCACCTGACGATTGCCCCCTAGACCGTTCCCAGTCACAGTCCCAGTCACAGTCCCAGTCCCAGGAGCAACTGTTTGCTTGCCCACGGACTTGTCTGAGTCTCCCACATCCCCCTCTCTCTCTTACTTTCCCTGTCTCTCTCCTCACTTCTCTGTGTATTTTTGTATGCAAATAAGCAAAACATTTTAACAGAGATGTTTTTTGCGCTGTCGTCTGGGCCGCTGTCGCTGTTTGCCAATGACTTGTTGATTTTACAACTTTTCCAATTGGATGCACTTGGGCGGGAGGGTGCTCGCCCTGGGGAGAAAATGCATTTCCACTCTCTGTATCCAGTCCCTGTCACTCTGTTTTCAATTATTGATGAAAATGCATGAGTTTAAAATGTAAATTGTTCGATTTATTTGCACAGCAAGTAGATAATTCAAATGCAGCTACAGTTCCTAGATAAGCAAATAAAAAAAATAAGCAGAAATAGTAATAAAAACATATTGCACATTTGACAAACATGCGTCAAAATATGTGTGTTCCTTCACTCCACTCCGCTCCGCTCTTTCAATCTCCATCTGACTGTACGAAAGAGCAGCAAATCAAGCGGAGCACGTACTTGAGCCGGAACTGAAAACTCCGTGGCATACGAGTATCCTCAGTTCTGTTGGGTGGTGGGGGGCACTCAATATCTCTCCCTCAAATAGAGATGGAAGCGTAAATAAATATTGAAAAAGGCGTCAGCGTGCCCTCATTGCCCTATTGTTATATGGATCTGATGCACCACTCTCAACCATCCAGCACTCCCCGAATTTTTAACCGCAAATGGCCATTGGAATTTCTTTTACACAATGGAGAAGAAAACCGGCGACGAGACGGCAGCACGTTTGAAAATTGCACAAAATCGATGGCGAAGAGTTAACGGAAAATAAATAAATAAATAATATGGGTGTACGAGTAGTATGTCTTTCCGGTTCCCAACGACGACTGGCGGCATCCCCATTCCCTTCAAGGAAGTTGAGCAAAACTCTATTGTTGTTGTCGACAATTTTTGGCACTTGACACTTAATGTGCATCATTGCGCAGCTGACAATTTCAAGCCATTTCCGTGGTGCCAGCCAGAGCCTTCCCAGGCGGCACTGGCCACCCTTCTACACGGTTTCCTCCGCTGACATGCCAGTGTCTGTCATTCTGGAAGTTGAAGTTTTGCATGGCCATATAAAAATCGAAAAAATCGAATAACAAATTGCTCACAAACGCAACTGCAACTAGCTTGTAAGTAAGGAGTGGGGTATGTGGGGTTGGGGTGTTTGTATCTGACATTTTTATGAGCAGCTGCAGAAGATTTCTGGCGTTCGTTGGATTTCCCCCCGCTGTCTTGTTTTCCACCAGCAAAATTTTGTTGTGCGTGAAAAGTTGTGTGCAGATCTCTCCATATAGATTGGACAATTCTCAGATTCTCTATCTCTCCTTTTGTATATGTGAGATTCGATGTGACATTTGTGTGGGCTTGAGTTGCATGTGGCAACTTTCTGACACAAAATGTAAAAATATTGTCAAGAGTCAAGAGTCTGGCCCGGACAACTTTTGATTGACAACGAATTTATTGCTAAATGGTATATAAGTTCTTAGTTCAATTAAAATTTGAGGCATTCCACAGAAATGTAAATGCAAAATCTCTGTCTTGCAAATGCAGTTACCTGTTTCTGCCCCAAGACCCCAAAGTGCAGCAGCTGTCGCTAATTTACAGCCTGGCTGGGAACATAGTGTGTGTTCGGGACAAACTTTTGGGCTGCCTTGGCCCGAATGGCCTGGATGAGGTGAGGGCCGAACTTTCAATTAAGCTTAAAAGGACACACAGAAGTTGGCGTAGTGGCCGGGCCAGGCTGCTGCTGCGGCATATTTCAATAAGTTTTCGAACTCAGGAACGCCGCGCTAAAACAACATAACTCATACTTAACTCACCGAAACAGTTTCCCGACGCCCACAAAAGCGGCAGTGGCAAGTGGAATGTGGCAAGGTCTGGCTGCAATGAAAAATGGTAGAAATAGAAATAAAATTACATTAGTGGTGCGTACACTGAGAGCTCAACTTTGACTAGAAGCATGTTTCACTTAAGTTTATAAAATATATACGACTTTTTCCCTTCTTTTCCCAAATTCACAAATTAATGGAATCCTTGAATTTTCTTATCGGAAAAAACTATATTGTATTGTTGAAGATTTTTTTTTCGCCGTGTACATAGATTTCATGGTGTGTGGTAAAGTTCTCAAAGATGTTGCTGGGCCGCCTCATAAAATGAAATCAAATTTATGTACAGTTGCAAAGTTGCACACGGTGCGGGGAGGGGAGTGGCGCAAAACTTTCAAAAGGCAACCAGGAAGTGGATCTAAACACGCGGCCAGCCCATCCTGGCCGTAATTCAAAATTCGAGTGGCAGTTGCAGTTGCCGCCGAAAAGCCAAAGGCGCAGGATGCACCGCGCTGCATCCTGTTTTTTGCTGTGGGTGGGATCTCTCTGTTCATGCTTGTTTTCACTGGGCCGTAGCGTAGGCCCGTTGCCCGTTGCCCGAAACTTGGCCGTATGCCCTCCGGGTGTTTGCGGTATATGGGTGGGGCTGGCCGGCCACAGCCACCCTTGCCTGTCATTTGCCGGCGGCTGCAGCGGCAACAGCAGATGCTAGGGCCGACAGTTGATGGTTGTTGTTGTTGCTGCTGTTGTGGTACCTTGAAGGAAGCCCCAAACTGAACCGGCCCACAAAAAAAACAACAATCTCGCAGAGAGAACTCTGTAAGTGTAAGCGCCGGGAGGCGAATGCGTTTTCGAATTAAGTTATTGATTGGCTGCCAAGGGATTCCTCAACTGTGATTTAAGCCAAAGACACTCGAACGGGATTCCTTCTCCTTTGCTTTGTTTCCTTCTAATCCCGCAAAACAATTGGCAGCAGCAGCACTGGCAGAATCTATTTTAATTGAATTTCCTGCAGAATCAATGCTGCAAAGTAAATACCGCCAGAGGCCAAGAAAATCCAACTAAACTCTGAGTGGATTTTAAAGAATGTGCCGGCGAAAAAGTGGTAAATGTGTGTAAACCCCCTTTAAGTTGAGAAAAAAAATACAAATGGACAGTTATGTATGTATTCAAATAAATTGGTTGAGAATCCTCATGTGAAGATATTTTTACAGCACTCTTATCTGATATATCTCTAATCTAAGTGCCAATCTCTTTTCTGACTATTATTTATGGAACCGTTTGCCAATTACAAGGGAATATTTATGATTTAAGTATACACATACTACATTTATTCATTGAAACATGCTGCAATGCTATGGATGATAGTCCTGACTGTGGAATACCCATTATAAAGATATACAACCCTTTCCAAATAATTTGAGGAATTCTTCTATTTATCCTCGATAATGATAAAGCTAAAGGACCAAAGGACTGCTGCCCTGCAGCCTAGTGGGCACAAAAAAGGGCACTGATTCACTGTAGATGCCATAACTACGGGCAATGAAATGAAGTAAGCCCGGACAGCAATGCGAACTCAAAAGAGACACCAGCACGTATATTGGTTGGGTATTGTGAAAAAAGGGAGTACAAGTCCGTTGCCGTGTCCTGGCCCAGGCATTGGGTCTGAGTGTGTGTGTGTAATTGGCAAAGAAAAGGACTTCGGAGCTGTCCGTATGGGAATTATTGATAAATTCCAATGTACGAGTATGCCAGTTGACAAACATGTTGTCCTCGTTATTGGCCCCAATCGCAACCCACTCACACAGCTACCCACTCGGGGACGTTTCAATTGTAATTACGTTTATTGCATTGTTTTGGCTTTTGGAAACATCTTTTTTCTTCATTTCCTTGTTGTTTGTACCATTGACTGGCTCTCGTCTTGGTCGAAGAGGAGCAATAAATGAGCTTCGGTAGGCTCCATCCCAGACGCAGATACAGATATACAGATATACAGATATGGTAACAGCCAGAGCCTGCGATACCGATACAGATACAGAAAAAGCCACAGGCATGAGTAGGCATTGCCTACGAACGAGCCAAGCATATTTGCAACATTCTGTTCGCAAAAGTATGCAATGAAGCAACTTCGGAGCAACTGAGATTCTGCTCTTAAATGGTGAGGGTGTACTCTGGGGAAATACATCGTGACTCTGGGAATGCACTGTAAAGGAGTCAAGAGGAAAGATTTGAAGATTTGATCAACTAAATATTAAAGGTACTTTTGTTGGGATCAGTGCAGAATTTATTTTTCCCTAAAGAAGCTTGTCTTATGTATGGCATTTCATAACCTGCGAACGGTTCTGTCGTTATATTATAACACATAGCACATGTGCCCCTCTTGGCAAATAATCTTACACTTGAAAATAAAGAATAAAGATATAAAGAAAGCCTAAATAAATATGGTATTCTTATAGGTCTCTCTTACTAATCATACAATTCGTAAGTCTTAATATAGAATTCAAATCCCTAAAATACAAATTTTCCTATAATACTTTTCGACAATTTCCAAGAGCTAATAGCTATTTTTGCAGTGTAGTAGCCAGAGTGTGCGTCTCTGTCGAACTGCTTAGGGGAGCGAGCACCTTTTTGGCATGCAGTCCGCAAAAGTATGCAAGTGCGAGTGCGGTGGCATAGTTTGTCTGGCTTGTGGCACGCAGCAACAGTCCGGATTCAGGGTCCAGGGCCAGGGTCCAGGGTCCGAGGCGTTGGTCCACACTCGAAGAGCTTCTTGAGCAGCTGGGATTTGCAGGCTGGAGTCAAGAGGATCACTAAGGTACATACATATGTGCCCCGATGAGGGGTAAAATCTGGTTTCGGCTTCAATTGGAACGTGTGTGCTCAGGAGGCATGAGTGCAGACCCAGACTTTCGGTTGGTTTCGGTTGGTTTTTTTTTTGTGTTTGTCTGCTGGCATAAATATTTCATAGGGAATTCCATAAGATTGGCCAAAGTGGGCCCAAAGCAAATCAAAATGAAAATGCTTTTAAAAATTGCATCTCCACTGGACATTAAAATTTAACCGGCCCATATAATATGTTTTGACAACTTTGCTGTGACAATGCGGGGCCGGGTCTCGTCTGGCCGGACCATTTGTGGAATTGCATTTAAAAATCGTTTACTTTTGCATGAGTGCCCCACAGATAGCACAGACAGCCAGCCAAGGGGGGCAGAAAGGGGAGAGTGCTGCTGCTTGGAGTGTCTATGCTGCAATTTGTTGCAAACGCACGTAGCATTGCCATGGCCCTGGCAATCCAATTGGCCAACAACATTGTTTTTCTTCATTTTGCTTAACTTATGAAAAATACATTCGTGTTCGGCTGACACAGAGGTACATACATATATACTACATATATACTCGTACTCCTACTTTGTTATATACATTTTTGGGGTCATCTTTTGGTCAGGTGTCCTGTGTATTTGCAACATTGCTGAGAAAAGAGCTTAGGATTCTGAGTTTTTTCCTTGGGTAAAATCTGCTGAAAGAAGAGCGAACGCACCAAAAAACTCATCTGGTTGTGCGAGTGTGGTTTGCGGGGAAATTGTGTGTGAAGATGTCAACAAGCTAGTTAACTGCATTTGATCTGCACTTTCCCGGCAACACAAACACAAACACCAAGCCATCTCTCATTGTCATGGCCAGTGTGTGTGTGTGTGTGCGTGCGTGCGTGTGTGTATGTGTGCGTGAATCTATTATTCCTCGAGTTCTGGCACCAGCTCCGCTCCGCTCCGCAGTTATGCCACCCAAAGTATGTTAGTTTTGCTTCGTTTTCCCATTTTTACAACGTTTTTTCCTTTGTTTTTTCTTCACTCACGTCGCCTAAAACACTCGGGCTACACCATGATAGTTTTCTCCTAGTTTCCCCTACACCCGTTTTTGTCATTCCATGGCCAAGACTGAAGCAGAACTAATGCATGTGTTTGGGTGTAATGATGTCAAAATGACAGAACATTTTGCTGAAGTTTAAGTAGCATGAACACACACACACACACACAGAACGAGTGGCACGCATGTCTAGGTTTTGTTTTTGGGTAGTGCATGACACGCCCTGTCATTTGCAGAGACTCTGAGAGGTCTCAGAGGATGGTTCTTGACTTATCAAAACCATTTAACATTAAATGGTAATGTGCTAAATAGATAAACAATAAAAAAGCGGAGTATGTTTACCATCTATCAACTAATTCCCTCTGAATAGTATACTCTGCCATTATATCTGCCATTTAAATGAAATTTGCCTCAATTAAAAGTCTAAAATGCTAGATAAAATTCTTAGAATATTTATATGAATAAATGAAAATGAAACGAACACGAATTGTGAAAGTCCAAGAGCTTGTAAATTATTTGTGTATTGCTGTGTGTGTGTTCTTGAAGGCAAAAGCCAAAAATTATTGCCCTCCAGAAAAGATGGGTTTCTGCCGAAATAAATTTCAAATGCAAAACTATTTAATAAGCATCAAACTGGCCGACCATAAATAAATAAAGCCATGAAAAGTGTGCTTAAAACATTCAAATGTTCTCAAGAGCACATTCGTCCAGAGCAAACAAACAAGAAAATGTGTGGCTCTACTTTAAGTTAAAGCTTTTAATTGCTTTGTTTCTGCAGCAGGCTCCCTCATCTCTTTTTTGGGGCATGAGCTACAACCGTTTCATGAACACAGAGAAGAACTGAGTGGAGAATATATAAAGACTAGGGCATACGCTTTACTCAGAAAATAGCTGCGACTCAGAATTGATCCAGACAAAATGGACATCGGTCGGCCGATTCTCAGAGATAATAATCATACTTACTCGTACATATGCTGTTGAAAAACTTTCGTGAGGCTGTTAGATTTATTTCAACTGGTTCCAAAAGCCCCTTGGCTCTGGCAGTACTGGGTATAAAAACAAAGCCTAAACGGAAGTGTCAGTGGGCTACTCTTCTAATGTCTGCTCAACTGAGGCAGCAGCAAAGGCAGCAACAAAAAGCTGTTTGTTATGCTCTTGTGCCTCACTCTCTGCTCTTTACCACCATCCCATCCCTGCAGCAGACACATTTGGGATCCTCAAGTATGGCAAAAGATGAGAAAGAACTCGTGTCTCTCCACTGCTATCCCTCTCTTTCTGTTGTAATGAATAAGCTCTCGTTAGATTGGGCACTGGGCGGCAGGAGGTTGGCTGCAGTATGGGGCTGGGCAAAGCCCCTAGCAGACAACTTATTTATGCTGACGAGGGGGCAGGAGAGGCTGCCGCCGTCATTCGTCTGGTCATGTGTCCAGATGTCTGACTGATTTGCATCTTTTCTGCATGCATTCATACATATATGTATGTACATTCAGCCTGCTCACTCACACAGATACTCAACACACACACACGCACAGAAGCGCACAGATGCAGCAGCAATTATTGCATTTACGAAATTCAGCTGCTGCTGTTGCTGTTCCTACTTCACAGATACTCGCTCGCTTTTAGATGCTTCTTGCAGTCTCCTCTATTATTGTACTCTCTCAGAAGGTATTGTGATTTTACCTACAAAAGGAACCTAGCCAAGCAAAAGTACAAACATGAAATAGATCTATCTTTGTTCCGATTAAATACATATAATTGAACGCACTGTATCGATCTGTCAGGGTATCTTAAAATTCGGCCCCGGGGGCTAACCTTTTTTTCTTGTTTCGTTCTACAGCACGCTTGGTTGATCTCGTCCACCCACAGCCAGGGCAATTATCATTGGCCCACAGCAGACCCCCATCTCTACACTACTTCCCTGCACCTCCAGCCCAGTCCCGACGAAGCCCCTTCACCGACTGGGTTCCCAGGCTCGTTCAGTTTGCGGCTTGGTCTTGCGGCAGACGACCCTTTTCGGGGGCCCTTGTCCGGGGTCATAATTTCTGAAATGTTTTGACTTGCATTCGCCTTTTATGCTGATTTACTGGCTGTTGTGGTTTTGTGACAAATCTGTTTTGCTCACTTCTGATGTGATTCTCATTCTTTGGGGCCCCGTTCCCGTCCCGTTCCTTACCCTCGATGCCATTGCCATACCGATGCTTTGGGGCTTAAATCTGCCGAAAAGTTTTATTTCAAGCAATTTAGTTTTGCATTTGTTTGAGTTGCTTAATTTGCATATGTATTTTGGAGAGCGAGGAATGGTTTGTGCAAAGGCGGAACCGAGCGGCAAGAGAACAATTTAGGCTCAGTCATTAGGCATAAATCAGTGTCTGTAAAACTCATTAAATCACGCGCTTAGCAATGGAGTGGGCGTGTTCCTTTTGGGCCTAGACAAGGTCCGCCCCTAGTGAGCGACCTACAATACATAATCGTATCTTTTTTGTAGTTTATGGTGGTTCAGGCAGTTCCTTTGATCTCTGAGGGCTTTGAGTTGGGTCATCGGATAGTTGGGAGGACCCAGAACTTGATGCACCACCACTCGAAGATGGATACTCGCTGAGTTGCCCGAGCATTGGCGTTTAATTCAATTTACGCCATCCACACCTGATGCCGCCGCTCATCTCTCGCTGACCAGGACAATAAAAACCTTACCAAATCGCTTTGGTCTTTGCTAATTTATTGGCCATGCTCTTGATGATGATGAGGATGAGGATGACGGCAGAGCAGAACCGAAGCAGGGAACAAAAATACATGCCCCCAGAGGGCATCACGTAGCCACGGCCAGGTGCTCTTCAAGGTCGTCTTTTGCTGTGGTCGTTGCAATCTCGCCGTGGCGATAATAAATATATGCATTTTGTTGTTGCCGATGCCCCGAGAGACCCTGGTCCAGACAGGTCCAGCGCCGACTGAGGCTTTCTGCACTGAAGAAGTTATAAAAGTTATCTTGGACTGGTGTTAATTCACGCATATTGCTGGCGGGTAATTGTCGTTGTCGGTTGGATATTGTGCCCATGTCCATGTCCATGTCCATGTGGCTCTGTGGCTGCAGGTCTGGGACCCATCTCCTGTCGCCCTTTGCTTACAATGAGGCTCATTTGTGCAACAAACGAGGTTGCAATTTTGTTACCATTTCTGGAACCAAGGACAAATCACAGTCTCTGTGAGGGCCAGCAGATACGTCGTGCATACGTCAAGTAATCGGTTTTTGCTAGCCATAACCAGTGGGTACCCAAAATCCAACCCCAAGACTCCAGGCTCTCCACCCAGGCCCCTCGAGCTCCTTCCCAGTTCTGTTCTGTTGTCATAATTGCGGTTTTCGGTTGCCAGCCTCGTTGTCGTCGGTGTCCTCGTCGTGGGTTTTGGTTTTGCATTTTAAGCCCTTAAGTATTTACACATCGTTAACTTTGAATTACTCTGGCATAAAATGTATTGAGTGGCTGCTCCTGCTCCCACTTCTGCAGATCCTTCAGATCCGGATTTCGGGGTCCTCTTTGGCTGCTCTTTGGAATGCAGGGGACAAGTTAGTTGGTGTAGTTCTCTTTTTTTTCGGTCTGGTCAGGCACATGCCGTCGTAGATTTAATATCACAGTTTTCTTCAGCTATCTATCTGTCCTCTCCTCTGTCCCGTGGCCATGTCATGCTTGAGGTTTTTGTGTAATGAAACCGCAATTTTATGACCCATGGCCTTGCATATTCTTGGGCGATTTAAAGCGCTTTTAAATCCCATAGTTTTGCATTGATTTCTCTTTTATATGATTTCTCTCTCGCTTTGCCCGGACTCGCATCTCTTTCCCGCTCATTCTTTATGGGATATATTTTTTAATAACATTTTTTACTGACCATATAAGGGTGTTTCTGTGTGTGGGTTTGTGTGAAAATCGGAATTTGTGGCATCTGCGGCCTTGTGTCCTCTGCATCCCATCCTCTGACCCGTTCTGGTTTTGGTCCTGGTCTTGCTGTTTGTGCGCTAGTTATGTGCGTTTTATTATGTCAACATCGGGCCATTGTTCACCGGGGGCAGCTCTCTGGGATCATCGTGGGGTTGCAGGGGGCTATCGTGGGGTATGAGTCTATCCCCAGTTCGGCTCTGCCCGCCAGCTGTTTTTCTGGTATTTTGCGAATGTTCCAGGCTTTTAGCTTTGATATATTTGTTAGTCTGACCATAAGCTTTATGTAATAAAATTGTTGCATTTTGAGCCCGTAATTGTCTGGTTGATGGAGTGCATTTTGATGAGTACTCGTACGATATTAAAATTGCGGAAAAAATAAAGAATTGAAGAGCACACAAAAGGACATCTGATTTCTTTATCAGGTTTTTATGAATTCGCTAAGCATTCATATGCCTTTCAGCTCGATTTTGTTTGAAAATTGGTAATTAAAATAAGTTGAAATTTCCCTTAAATCTGTTTTTTTTTTCAACCATCAGATAATGGAAATAATCTATTCTAATGGGAAAATCCTAGTGCCAGGTCGAAACACTTCTTTCTTTCAGTCAATGTAAAGGCAATTTCCTTTGCATATCTTTTATTTATACGAGCATTCATCATGCCGGAAATTAGGAGCAGAACAGCATCGAAATCTCTCTAATCTGTGCATCTGGTCCCAGGCGATCCATTTTGTGGTGACTCATGTCAATGGACATAAATCGAAATGGAGCTCTGACAGAACAAAAATCAGGCTTATCTACGGCCTGCCAATGTGACCATTACCACCTGGGCCGGTGTCTGAATCGCCCCAGGATGGCAGGGGCAGGGGAGTGGGTATCGTACAAGTAACAAACAAACAAATGGCAAAAGCAAGTAACTTAAATGTCATGCTTCCATTTTAGAGGCATCGTCAAGAGAAACAACAGCAACAACGACAAAATCTGCAATTTGTTTTATGTAATAGATTAAACTCTTCTTCCAGATACCTATGGCATGCTCGGATCCCTGACCCAGGCCAACTGCCAACTGGCATTGGCACTGTCCGTGTCCCGTGTCCCGTGTCCTCCGCCCCAATCAAATTGAAGAAAATTGCATTTGCACGAGAGACAATTCCGAAACAATTGCAAAACTGTTTGACATGCTGTCTCTGTCTCTGCTTCGGCCCAGAGCCAGAGCCAGGGCCAGGCCCAGACCGGCCTGGCTCTACCTGTGATGCTGCCAAACAGTTTAGCAGGTAATGCCTTATATCGATATCGGTCGACACACACTGACTGAAACTGAAACGAGGAGACGAGGAGTAGCCGAGGGAGAAGGCAGGCGAAACAGCAGCCGCTCTTGGCAGGCAGTTTGATGCAGTTTAGTTGACTATTGACTGCCAGGCAAAGCCAGAATCCACTCCACTCCACTCCCAGCCTCGACACCGACCCGGCTCAGAAGTTGAGGTTGGAGATATCACGTCAGTTGCAGGCATTGAAGTTTTTGGCACATTTCAGTTTAAGCCATTTTGCCCGTTTTGTCCATCCTTCCGCCTCTGCTTCCGCTTCCGCTTCCACTTCCAGTTCCGATCAGGAGCAGCAGCAGGAGCAGCAGCAGCAGCACCAGCAGCAATTCGAAGTCCAGAGTCCCTGGCCATGTAGTAGCTATAATTTAGTTAAAGACAAAACGTCGCTGTGTCTGCAAAATCGAACATGATGCCAATGGGCCAATATTCTCTCCGTCAATGGCAGCTTGCATGGCTTGTGTTTGAACAGGCCATTTTTGGGGACATCTGGCCGAAGCAGAAGCTGAAATTGGTATTGGTATCTGCATAAGGCCAGGGACTGCGACTACTACTCGACTGGGTACTGGGTACTGGCTACTGGCTACTGGCGACTGGCGACTGGCGACTGGGACAATGTGTGCCGGCTGCTAGCCAAAGCCGGCTTAAATGGAGTGCCAGGAATGCACACTGGGCTTGGGTGGTGCATGGTAAAAATGGCAAGTCAAGTGCATAATTACTTAATTTCCTCTCTAGGTTTATTTCGGTCACACATGGCCACAGTGGCTGTCCTGCCCCCCCGATAGGGAGCCTTTTCATTTGGCTAATTTTGAGTCTGGCCCTCTCTGGTGGCATTTCGGGGCTCAATACAAAACGTGTTTGTCTTTTTAGTGTCGAATTTGATGGCACAATCTCGAAGATTTCCCCAAACGACTCCACTCAACCCAATACGTTTGGCGAAAAACTGTAAATTTGCACAATGACAAGACTTAAGAGGCCGGGACCCTGCACGTAGCAACCTCACCGTAGGACAATAACACACAATTGACAGACGAAAGCCAACGGCTTGAGCTACAACTCGTACAGAACAGAACAGAACAGGACAACTGGGCAACAGGGACCAGGGATCAGGCACCGGGGATGACCCAAGACCGTTTCCGACTTCTGGGCTACCGAAATTGTCAAAGCCAAGCTAAGACCTGGTCGGAATTGGAGGAGCACGTGTTCAGGGATCCGCTTCACACTCGTTTTCTGTCCTTTGTGCTGTCAAGTCGTTGCTGTTATTAGATAAGGGCACAAGAACAAGAACAAGACCTAGACTGAGACTGCGACTAGGGCTAGGGCGAAGGCGAAGGCCAGGTCTGCTGGTTTCTTGGCTCACACACAGCTTGGCCTACACCTGTTGCCAATTGTTGTCTGCCCCGGCTGGCAGTTTATGTTTATGTTTATGGCTCTGCCTGACAAGACAACCTCTCGGCTTCCGCCTAGCAGAAGATATAGTGTCCACAGGATTTTGTGCATTTTCTTTCCTTTACCACAGCGTCTCCCTCTCCGTCTTGCTATTGCTGCTGCTGCTAGCTTTTTTTATTTGTTTTAAATAAATTTTACACGGAAGCTTTTATGTAAATTTTATGGTAATTTGCCTGGCAGATTTTTGCCACTGCTCGTTGCATAAGTCTGGGGCCTTGCCCCGAAGATGTTGCCCAGCAAAAAGCCGGCCGAGTTGCTTGTCTGTTCAGCACTTCACGAATCCGAGAGCGGACCACAAGCGGATTTAAGTGTAACACTTTTTATTTTTATTTAAATTTTAATTTCTTCGCTCTCTTCTTTTGTTAGCTGGAAATGCTGATTCATGGGGCAAGAATTGTGGCGTTGTCTGAGTTGATCGCATAGGAATTACATGACCAGAAGTCTGCCTCTCATTTCTCATCAAAGCGATCTTGACTTTCGCCCATTAGCAAAGTGCTCGCAGAGATACAGATAGAGATACTGAAAGAGTCACAGCTGTGGTGTGGAGACCTGTTTGCGTGAGTGCCTGTGCCGGGGCTGGGATAATGGCTTCATCTAATCGATTACATCATTGAGGGTATCGCGTGCCGCCTCAGCAGTTTGCGGAGTTCAAGTTGAAGTTGAATTGTTTAATTCGAGCGTTTTGCTTATTTGTCTAACATTTTTTCACTTTGTTTTCTTACTTGTCTCATTGTTTGTTTGTTGGTTTGTTTGTTTGCCTTTTGTACGCTTCGCCTCGTTTTAATTGAAATTGCATCATGAGCGGAGTCATGTCATGGAACCCAGATCGGGCCGGTCTGCCTTGAGGCAGAGAAAGCCTTTCGCTGCCAAGTGCCAAAATGTGAAATGTGTGAAACTTGGCACTCGTTCGGAATGTTCTATTGACTGTTGATGGATTTCGCATGGATTCTGGGCTAATTATAGCCTCAGCTATGATATCATAGAAGTCCACAATAGTAGGTCGATCTCGGCAAAAAATACAGTAGATGATGCATTTTATGGTCTTACTTAATTGGCTGCGTTGCTGGCTTTTTCTGTGGGGTCTATTGTAAGTTCCTGTTTTATTTTCGTTAACCGAATTCATCGCAATTTGCATAAAGCAAACAAAATATGCAAATGCCGGGCAAAAGACCCAGAAAAATGAAAAGAACTTGACCACTTGACTGGCACAAATCATGTTTACACATGAGCAGCAGCAGCAGCCACTTCAGGGTTCGTCCCCATTTGACCAAGTAACCCAAAAAATTATTCGAATACCCGGCACCCCCCTGCCACAGACCCTCTTTTGCTCTCTCTGCTTATTGGCAGATAATTGACACATAAAATTAGCATAATTTGCGAACAAGTGAACTGGTCAGAAGGCAGACGAGCAGGCGATAGCCATCGGAATGCATAATGACCAACAAACGATATCATTTCACTTTTCTTTCTGGTTCTTCTTTGGGGTGTGCAAATATTATTAATATTTATAGTTGTTGTGACTGTGTGGCTGTGGTTGTTGTTGAGTTAATGGACGGAATTTAAATTAACAAATTTTCACAAAATTTTGGGTTGTTGTCCGTGCGATTCTTATCTATGCAGATGGTTGGCCGTACCCACGGATATACGTATAAAGAAAGTGTGGTATTGTTACAGTTTGCTGTAAGAGAGAGACACAGAGTGGACAGTCCTCTCTCCGCTTTTGATTTTTATTGATTTTACAGGTTAGAATTGGGCAGCAGATATCTGAAATAAAGAGGGATTCACTCTTTCCCGTTCCTGCTCTGCTCTTCATTGACTTTGATGCATTGTATTGCCATTTGTTTACAACAACCAGCCATTGACGGAACTTAGCCGCCTATTAGAGCCACGCCCACACATAAATCGCTGGGCAAAAGTTGTCAACATTTAACGCTGCCACTGGGACTGCCACTGACGCTGTCAATGTTGTCCTGTGACAAACAATTTAATTTATGGGAATCGTTGAAAACTAAAGCAGAATGCCAAGCAAATTGACAAAGTGAGCATAAAGAGGATGGGCACGAGGGCCAAAGTGAGAGCCAGAAGAGCTGACAAGAAGTCAAGTTGAAATGCAGAACGGGACCGCGTCCGAGGAGCACCAGGAGGAGCAGGAAAGAATCCTCCGATTCAAGTGCAAGTGTGTAAGTCTTTTTTTATGCTTTTTTTTTCCTTTATCTTTCCTACATTTGACACTTGAGTGCGCTCTGCTTGTTGTTGTTGATGTTGGGCAGTTTGCGCAACGAATCAAATTTAAATTTCTTGATTGTGTGTTCGAGTGGCAGGCCCAAGCAGTAACTACTACAACTGTCAGGGATATAGACACACCAAGGAGGGATAGGGAGTGAGTGCGGAGCGGAGTGGAGTGGAGTGCGAGATCCTTTTGCGATTTTGCGCATAATAATAATTTGAACAACGTGCCTGGAATTGATGACTGGTCAGCGATGGCTGCTCCAGCTCCTGCTCTTGCTCCTGCTCCTGCTCCTGCTCCACGCAGAAGTGTCGCGCCGGCCCCGAGTGACTGATGGACTTGTGCACTGACATGGCTCAGACGGAACCATCTCCCCCACTGGGACGCCGCTCGTTATCTGTTCTACGTTTTTTACACCCCCCTACCCCCCTGGTTTTTTTTTTGTCTGTCCTGTGCGTCTCTCCCGCTGGCTGTCAGCGCACTCGGCGGCAATCTATGGCTGTTAAATGGAGCAAAAAGTGTGGCCCGAACAATGGTGTCAATTAAAGTTTACATTGTTGTAGCTACAACTGCGGCAACAGTGGGAGCTCGGGGATGGACTGATGGACTGGAAGCGACCTTCAAATTTTGAATGCGTGTGCGTAAAATTCACAACCCTAGTTCTGCACTTCTAAACAATAAAGCACTCTGGTCAAGTGCTTGAGGATTCTGAGGTTTGGCCGGTCCCTTTTCGGACTGCTTGGCCATTTGGATTGATGTAGGTCCTAGAGTGACATAAAAATAGCAAAGAGGTTTCAACCGCCTTCGAAGAACTGTGATTTGTCTGGATTGTTTCAGTTAAAAGTGGGACTAAATGAATCAAATTTGTTCGAGGACCGATGCCCAGGCGTGGGACTCTGGGGAGCTGAGATTTCGTTGAAACAGTTTAAGCCTCGAAACAATGGCCAATGATTCAAATTGATTTTCTATATGAATTTTATTTATTGTATTTATTGGTAATAACTTTGTCAGTCCTTGATTTATATTTCAGGTTTTAACCGAATTTATTAGCTCTGATTGCATTGACATAAAAAATGTGCATATACGGGTGTAGTCGTATTTTGCAATTTTCGATTTGCATTGAAATTCATTTTTAATATTTTATATTTATATACAGATATTTCAGGCGGGACTTCTTTATGGCACTCACCACTTTTTTGATTGTTTTTTTATTGGGTACTTTTTCGAATTGTTTATCACACGCGTAATACTGCTGATATGACCTAAACGGAAAACACTTCACTAGTTTTGGGGGTTATCCTGCCGTCAGGATAGGATCTGCCGAGCGCTGCTGCAGATTGCGCACGCGTAACCGAATCGAGAAAGATTTGCTGCAATGGTCAGTGGGGCCGGGTTCTTTTATACCCTCGTGTCCCTTGTGGCAGAGCTGAATTCTGAATTTCTTCTGCCGCCACTGCCGCTGCCGCCGCCGCCGCCGCTAATGAACGTCATGATGATGTTCCATTGCGGCAGCGACGGCTACTCCGACCGCGACTGCGAGAGCTTTGCCGATTCTGGGCAGAATTCGCGCTGTAATGAAAGCCCAGCCAAGCGTCGGCGTCGGCATCGGCATCGGCATAAATTGTAAGCGAACCTCTGCCGAGGGGAGATTCTCCAGACGTCGACGTCGCTGCCGCTGCCACTGCCACTGCCGCTTTTGTCTTTGCAAAATTGTATTTGCGGACTGCTCTCTCCCTCTGGCACTCTCTTTTTGTCTCACAGTCTGATTCTGGTTTTGGCCAAAAGCGTTCTTCTTTCTGGCCCAGGCGGCTTCTTTTTTGGCCCTGTCTCTTACGATTGGCCAACTGGAGCTGCCCTCAGCTGTTTGCCAGAGTTTTTTATTCGTTCGGGCCTTGCGGTTTTTGTTTTGTTCGCTCATTTGCTTGATTTATGCCGGAAAATACGAGTTCTCGTATTTGTTAACCGTTTGTCAGAGCCGCCACCGAATCGGTCAGAGCAACAGGTGATTCATGAGCCTCCATTTCGTCGGATGCTTTTGTTTCGGACCAAGAGCTGCTCATTAGCTGCCATCCCACTCCCAGTCCCGATTTGCCACCTCCATCACTCGAAAGCGGAATGTTTCAATTGCCAATTCAATCTGAGCCCTGGCTAAGGATCTGCCCCAGAAAACAGAAAATTTGCCATATCAGCGATGAACGTGCTCTGATTTTCGCCTGGATCCCCTGCCATCCCATTGATTGGGAGAAATTGAAATCCTCTCGACGATTTTGTCATAAACATGAAGATAAAAATGTGTATAAATATGTACATATATATATATGTATTTATCTGAGCGAAATTAATTCCAAGAGAGCTCTACGGTGAAAGCTTTTGACAGAATACATTTCGTTTGGTTTTGGTTTTGGTATTGCTTTTGGTTTCTTTCCACTGAACCACTTCCTTGACTGCGTATAAAATTTAAATTTGGCTTGATTTTGATTCCCCCTCTGCGCCGCCGCTCACAGGCAAACTCATAAACGCCCACACTTCCAGCTGGCCTAGAAGAGTCGGCAGAAATTTCAATATCGGTGTCAGGTTCAATGGAGCATCATGGGGGAGGTGGCTGTGGAGGCTGCTGGGTATCTCTGTATCTTTTCATCTGTATCTGTATCTGTATCTCGAAGCCCAAGACGCATAGCGCAGGTGTCGTCGTGCCGTCGTGTGTCGGTGTCAGGCGGCGCCAGAAGGCGGACAGCCCAGACTTCTTGCTGCTTCTGCTGTTTCTGTTGCTGCCCCGCCAGTTTATGCCCGCACGTGATTTGCATTCGCAAATGGCCAAGACAGCACTCGGATGGCAGTACTCATGAGTGGCTGTGTGAGTGTTTGATATACAAATGCTAAAATAATAAATTGCCTCGAATTATTGGCACTTTCGCTGCGATGATAAAAAGAATGTGTCTTGGTAATAACAATAATAATGCGACAACGACATTGCCAACATCTTTTCCCCTCGACTGCCCAGAGAGCAGCCCCGTATCGCAACGCATCGCATCGCATCGCCCATCTTCCATCTCCCCATCGCACGCTCCTAAGTCTCCTAAGTCCACCCCCGGCCCAAATGTGTGAGCCATAAAAATATTATTATGCTTTTCAATAATCACACGCATTAAATTATCATAATGCGAGCATTTTCAATATTTCCACGCCCCAGCAACTTAGGGAGCGGGGGCTCGCCGTGGTTCGGGTTGGTTGCCGCCACTGATTTTCCAATTTGGCTTTCTGAAAATTGAAAATTCTGCTCCCGGTGGGGGCCCACACGGAGTTGCTGCCACAAAGCAGATGAGCAAGGGTATTATTTTTTATGAATATTATTTAGCGGTATCCAGGCTAATTTGTTGAGATTTGTCTGAACAAATTATTGTCCTATTCTTTTTGGCTATCATTGAGGAAATTGCATCCTTAATTTCAAGGTGATTTTTCTGATATTTCTTTTAGATAAAGTACTATTCTTTCTGGTTATTTTTGAGAACAGTCATCAGCAAGGAACATTTTTTGGGTTATTATTATATAAGTCTACTTGTAACCGTTGATATTTCTTAAAGAAATAATTTTACGAATTTACTAAATAAATATATATATTATTTAGGTTAATTTTTGGAACTTCCAGAAGGAATCCCTTTAGATTACAGCTGTGAAATATTTTGGCAGATAATTTTAGACTGGCTGCTGTGTCACCTCCTCAGGTAGTTTACCTGCCAGCCATCCCCGATTAACGTCATCAAAGAACAGTCGTGCCAAAAGCCTCAAAAATACTGTAACCCCATTTCCTCCAGCCTATAAACAATTCAGTTTTACAGGCACAACAGAACGGGAAATATAATATAATAAAAAGTACAAATAAGCGAACGATTTCTAAGAAGAGAACTCTTCTTGGACCACAGCTGACAGTGACTCATCAGAAGCGGCTTTCTCGACATCTCTCCTCTCCAGACGTCTCAAAAATACAAATAAAATGAAATCAAAAGAATGTCTGACAACAACAGCGAGCCCTCTAGATACAGTTAAGTACATTTTGATGTTTTATTTCCCTGAAATCCACTCGGCTGGGAAATCCACAAGAAACCCCCCAAAAATTGTTCTTATCGAGAACTAAGCACTCCATCCAGCCTGCGAATTTGAGTGTAGGCCCACACACATTGCGGAACTGGGCCCCATATCAGCACCATATCAGCACTTTCACCGCTCGACTCGATGCCTTAAATGCATGCTGATGAGGACCAAGACGGTGACGCGGACAGTGGCTAATAGAAAGTTCTTTCCCCAATTAATTGTTATTGAGAAATTGCCAAAAAACAAAACAAAACAAAGCAGAGCAAAGCAAAGCACAACGAAATGGCACAGACTTGTATGGACGGTAGGGAACTGCCACTGGGATACGGTCAAGGCAGGCCATTAAAAGTAAATCCAGTGCAAGAAGCTCGCCCCGGCCAGGCAGGGCCCGGGACAACATCTGAATTTTTATAAACTTGTCGCAGACGTGCCGCACAGATTCCCCTCCTTGGTGCTGTAATTGTTTATAGTATTGTATTTGTTGTTTTTGGCCTCTTGTGTTGTTTTATTTTTTTGAATTATTTTGGGTTTTGTTGTGGTGTTGTTTTGTACCCACACCCTGTCGAAAAATTCTGTGCCAGTGACCGAGAAAAATTGGTTTTGCCGGCAATGTTCAGCCGTGCCGACGCCGCCGGCTATGGCGGGGCTTGAGCTGGGACTGGGACTGTGTCTGTGGCTAGAGGGATCGTTGCTGGGCATCCAATTGGGCATGGGCTACCAGTTTGCTGATTGATTTAGCCAGAAATATTTTGCGCTCCCACTGAACTGCTTGAACTTGAGCTGTTGCTGTTGGAACGGTATAAACCGGTTGTCGCTGTAATTAAAGCCAGCCCGACTTTGTTTTGTTTTAATGAAAGAAATATCTTAAATTGGGGTTCTTTAGTTGGTCAACGATCACAGCTAAATGGTTAGAGTCATAAAACAGCTAAAAAGGAATTTAAATATTTCTTTAAAGCATTTTCTATGCGTTAAACTAAATAGTGGGATGAATCTCTCTTAATAAATGTATCTATGAACATTTTTAAGCTTTAAAGAATTTATTTCTTAGTTATTTAGAACAAGAAAAGTCTATAGAACGTATTAAATCATTATATACCAATCAAAGTGCGTTCTGTTATGATTCGGGCAGTGATCTTCAAGGCACATATGATGCTCGTATGAACCTATGGATCTTCTATACTTATAGAGTATTTCACGGTCATAAAGCTTTTATAGCTCTTTCTCCAATCTCCTGTCTTCCTAACTAGGCAATATTCAAATCATTCCCGAACTGAGGCTTAAATGTTGTGCTAATTTGCATGCTTTAAATCAGAGTTCAAGCGAGAGAAAGAGCTGGTGGCCGGTCGTTCCTCATTCGATGCTAATCAGTTCTCCAGCTGACGACAGCTTCCAAGAAGCCAAAACCAAAACCCCACCTTGATGGTCACGCTGTGATAGAGTCCGGGGTTTTTGCATTGGGAACCGATACGAGGAAGACCTCGCCCCTTGTTTTGTTCTTTTTATGGCATAATTAATAAACATAAAAAATGATGACGTATTCATGCTAATTGCCTTTGTCTAGGACCAGGTGATTGCTTCATTTCGCTCAGTTCCCCACCTTTCTTTTTCAATAATTTATGCAGAATGGAATTTGCATTTAAATCGCTCTCGCTTGTGTTGAATACCCGCATGTTTACTTTTACTTTTCCCAGTTAGTGATAAGGTTGAGGGATACATACACGAATTATGCGGAGTTGTAAGTACTGGACTATCAGCTAAATCAAAGACAGTGTCTACTTAGTCCAAATTACAGTAATTTGAGCAACATAATCAAGGCGTTTGGTCAGGTTGGGGTCTAAATATAGACACAAAAGACTCGAAAACACCAATTATAAACGTTGGTATTGTGAAGGACGCTGTAGATGCTACAAGAGAATCTTACGGAACGCCTGAAAGACGCTGATGATGATGATGATGTAAAGAAGGAATGCCAAAGGACAATTAGCGTTGGTCAGACTCGAACTCGAAAGCGAACGCGAGCCCAAACCTAGCCAACGTTTGGTCCAAGATCAAAGCCCATAAAAGGCGCAGTCGGAGCAGCAGCTGTATCTAAATTTAGACAGCCGCATTGCGCCTCCTGCAGATACTTCTGCTACTCCAACGGATGCTGCTGCTTCTGCTGCTGCTGCTCCTGCTTCGGGAACGAACGTCAGCAGATGTCATAGATTGTCATAGTTAGCTGATGATGACTGCTGTCTGCCGACTCCTGGGACTCGACTCGGTCGTGAAGTGTCGACGAGTGCGGACGAGTGTTTGTGGCATTTCCGCACTGCGGACGGCTAACTAAATTAGCCAGCCGTCTTTCCGCCCTCTTTCCGCCCTCTTTGCACAGCCTGTTGCAGTTGCAACTTAGGCTATAATTAGATGAAATCATTAAGTTTTCATTTGCAGGCATTTTTTGATTTCATTATTTTGTATTTTACGGCGCCTGGCTGGGCCCCTTAAAGCCCCATTTTACGAGCCTTATCTATGGTTCCCATATCAAAATATCTCACAAGTGACTTGAGTGCATCTGAAATGCCCGTAAATGGCTGTCACAGCGGCTTTTGTCGGTTGTCAGATGCAGCCTGGCTCTGGTTGCGTCCCTATGGAGGTTTTTTCAGTCCTCAGTTCTCAGTGTGTAATAAAATTGTGGTCTTATCATAAAATGGATATTCTTATGTGTGTTGATTTGAATTTGAGCATTTTTCTTTGGTCAGTGGGTTCTGCGGCTTTGACTGGCTCTTGGCATGTAATGTGCCCGACTGGCATTTAAAAATAATATCTTAAGTGTTGTATTTACGATGCATTTTTATGCCCTAACGTTTGTAATTTGCAATCATAAAGATTGTTATGTTGGCGGGATCATAAAGCTATGTTTTTTCGCATGTTATGCTCCTCGTTGTTGGGGGACCACACTTCGCATTCGCTTACCTGACAATTATTCGAATATCTGCAATTCATTTGTAGCTCAAAGTCAACGAAGCGAACATTTTTGTCAAAAGGATTTTGCCCGAAGGCATTTTGCCCATTACCATTACATTAGGGAGCCTTTGAGTCCGTGCCATGACATATCCCTAAAAATAATTATATCTGTTTGTGGTATCCACTTCCCCTGGCGTGCAAATGATTACTTAATTAGCTTTTCCCTTTAAAATTGTCCTCATCTCATTGCTGGTTCTGTATTCTGTTTTTTGTTGAGCGTTGTTCGCCTGTCACAGTAATTTTTCAAATGCTCACCGAGGAGTTGTTTGTAATTTATTAAATTAAATCATGTTAAAAGGCGACGTGCCCACGCGGCGCAGGCAGACCATAAATAGAAATTATGACACATTTCGTGTGGACACGGAAGCCGTCTATTGGTCGGTTTTGGGCGGGTTGTCAGGTGGCTCTGTTTTGGCTTATTAATTAGGCTAAATTTGTGTGTGTGGTTACAGATTGTGGTCTCCCATCCTGCCACATACAACACTTCTTTTCCTCAGCACGCATACGCTAGGTTGTCTGGTGGGTTTTTCAACTCCATTTCCATACAATTCGCATGGTTCTGTCCATCCCTTCGCATATCCATAGTCGTGCTCGTACTTCACATAATTTAAGGGCAGAAAATTTATTCATATGTATTCAGATATTTCATTGCAAATTACATCATCTGTTGTGGATGTGCAGGTTGATTAACTGTTGCGAAAAATATTATTATCGTGGGATGGTTGAATAAAGAATCGGCCCGTACATTGCACATTGCACAATACATTCTGTTTTACTCTCCGTGGGGCTTCAGTCTCTTCTTGTTTTCTCTGTTTAAGATGTGTAAAGATTTGTTGGCATGGCTGTGGCAGGCTAAACACAACTTTTGATTGTATTTTAATATAGTTCTCAATTCGTCCACGTTCTCCCTTTCATTACCCGCACTTTACCCAACTCATTTGCAATGCTCTGTGAGCCGTGAGCCCTGAGCCTGGCCATAGTCATCGCCGTTGCTGCCCTGCAAATAATTAAATTGTTTTTTTTTTCACTTTATTTTTTATAGTCGGCACGAGTGCACGAGAGAGCACAGGGAATATTGGTTTCTTCTGACTAGATATAATAGGCAAATAAAGTCCATTTTAATCATATTGAAGAGCATCATTTTGGTCTGATTCTGCATCCTAAAGCACATCCGTCAGTCTCTCAATAGGTTTATTTTCTTATTTGATGATTTCCCCTTAATGAAGTGCTGCTAACGGGGTATCTTCCGATCGGGACTACCGTTGAACGAGCTCCAACTTGTTTTACGCTTACTTAATGACATCACTTCAATGGACACGCGACAGTTACGAGCCCAGTGCTGTCTCCCTCGGCTCTGCCTTGGCTGATTCTTTAATAATGTTGTCATTTATATTTCCACTATTATAGCAGACATTTTTTGTTGCTTCTGTTATTGTCATTATTCATTATCCTTTTCGACTGTGGCCGAGTGTGGGTGTTTGTGTGTGTTCTGTTTGTGTACCTTTGAGGTGTGGTCTCTGTAAAAGCGAAATATTTTGTAATAATTTCCAGGAACCTTTTGAATATTTGTTGCGCAAATACTGGGATCCGTGCCGCGTCGGCACATTAAGTGAGCCATTACCATTAGTTATGTGCATGGGTGTGAGGGTGTGTGTAACTGATGGTCAGGACTCCTGGCCAGCCCCCAACCCACTCTTGGCCGAGTTAATGTTAATGAGCCGCAATCACATCAGCATCGGGGCTGCCAGCGGCAGAGGACAGCGGAGAGTCAGCCGTCAGCAGACATTGTTTGTTTGTTGTTTCATTTTGCGGGGAGGATAATTTTAAATTAATTTAAAGTTGTTTGTTTGTTGTTTCACTGTACGCTTTTTGATACGCCACCGCCGTGAAGAGTTAAGAGCTGCGACAGCGGAAGGAACAACTCTTGGGCTTGCGTGCAGTGCGTTTCAGAACAATAAAGTTGAGAGAAAGAGAGGATCCAAGGAATTAACTAATTTTCATTAAAATATAATGATTACTCATTGAAAAATTCCATTCAAGCTCGCGCAAAAAGCTACAATTTCGAGTTGCATTATATTGCTGAAATGCACTGTATATCGCATACAAATATGAAAATTACTCTGTCAATTTTCGGCCTGAAAGAGATGCCATCTCTGCAAGTGTAAGTGTATGGAATTTCATTTGAATCTTTTCATATTTTAATTTTATTTACGAAATTTCAGGAAACTGCCAGCGCTTGCTCTTTAACTGTAAAGAGAGTAAACATACATATTTCAGCTTGGCCGTTTTCTGGGGATTCATTCAGATACGGCCTCAGTCAACGCTTGTAAAGTTCTGCCCCTCTTCTGCGAATCTTTCATCCCAATTTATGCCAAAAGTTTATTATTAAAATCAATTTGCATACCTCCACACACACACACACAACACAACTCAGACACTTGATTGTCTGTTGCTCATTTTTGGTAATTACGATGACACTTTGGTCTTAAATATTCCACAATGGTCCGCTCTGCTCTCCTCTCCTCTCCCCCAACCGGCCAACGCCCACACAAAGGATCCCGAACAATGGGAACAGGTATGGGACGGGGGGGCCTGGGGCACCTTTTTGGTGTATTTGCGCTCATTTATCATGCGGCAAAGTTGTTAAGCAGCATTTTAATTTTTTAACAGTTTTGTTGGGGCGCAGTAACAAAATGTTTTGATACCCTTTCCTCCAGAGGGTATTATGTATGTACATATATGAAGAAAATTGTTGGAAATAAGCCAATTCAATATTTTTTATTTTTTATCCTAATACGCCTTTTAAGTACAGAGCTGTTAGCAATTGAATATTCGAATATATGTTAAATTATTTCGATTCGTTAGTAATTCAATAAAATGTTTCCAATTTTATATTTATTTTATGTGGGAATAATGAGTGTTCAAGGGTATGTCAGGCTTCGGGCCATCAAGTTACCATTCGTCCTGGCATGTTTTTGTTTGCGGCGAAACGAAATGCATGAGACAGCTTAAGTGAGCTCCACTAAGGTGGTGGTGCTGCTGCTGCGGCTGCTGCGTTGCGGGGGAATGCGGATGTGGATGTGGATGTGGATGTTGACAAAAACAAAAGGGGTGCCAGGAGTGCCTGAGCAGTGGGGGTGGGTGATGGGGGGGGAGTGTGAATGGGTAAGTTTTCCCAGTTTTTGTCTGGGTTCGTTGCTCGCCATTTAAGTGCAGAGACGAGCGTTGTCCTGGTTATCCCCACCGTCCCAACATCCCCTCGACCCATCATCGCATCCAGCTCTCCGGTTTTGTATTGTTGTGATGAATGACGCTGCATTCGGTCGAGTTTTTGTCCCGTCTCTGACAACTTACAAGACACGGACATTAGCAACAACTAAGGGTACAGTACAGGACTCGCAGAACACACCACCCAACGTGAGGTGACCTTAATGGTTTTATGCAAGAGGAAAGGATTAGTTTGTTGTGTCTGCCACAGACACTGGGCCTCCGACACTGAATGCTCATTAATTTCTTGGTTTTGTTGGTTCTTTTGGGGGAAAATCAAATCAGGCCACCAGAGATCAGGCCCATGCATTGCCAAAACAAATGCCGGATCATTCAAATGAGTCATTGTCAGTTTAAAGTCGCATCTTTGGCACACATCTGTCGGGGATTGATGTCTAGCACTTTGCACAAGACATTTAACACCTGCAGCACCAGCGTCCCTTGGTCACGCCCCCGACTGGAGCTATCTCTGCTCGGGACCAATCAGATTTTTCAGCAGCAGCAGCGGCAGCAGCTGGAACGGGACCAGGAGCAGAAGCAGAAGCAGAGGCAACTAAAACGCACATCAGAATAATTTATGATGCACATCAGGAAGAGCAGTAGACCAGCGGGGGAGCAGAGTGTTGCTGCAACACCTTTCTACACGCAACGTGTGGCAGTGTCCAGGTTGAGCTACAACTTCGATGTCCATTTTGTGGCCATAATGCTTGGCCATAAGTTTTGCCCGGCAAAAACATAAACAAGCTAAATCAAGTCAAATGCGCCAATAAATCTTTGGGACCGTCCGACGTTGTCGACGCTGTCGCTGTCGCCGTTGACGCTGGCATGCAAATGCCAGGCGTGATTCCACCCTGCGTATACTTGATATTAAGAGCCATAACAATTTAAGTTGATTTACGCTGCAGCTGAGGCTGAGGCTGAGAGGCACAGAGCGCGAAAAAAGTTAATTGAGTTTGGGTCCGCCTGACCTTCTAATTGCTCAGCAAGACTGGAAAGTCTTCTCGGGGCCGGGTAATTGAAATGTGCACGCATAATTAATTTCCCTAGCAAGAAATCTAATTGTCCTCCAGTTCACCGCCCCAGTGTGGTATCAATTGGAGTTCTTGTGCTCGCCAGCGGAGGAGCGGTCTGCGGGGATGTTGATGTTGGAAATTATCATTTCATTGCTGGGGACCGCAAAACTGGAGCATCGGGCTGGGCTTTGCAAGTATTATTGTTGGCACAGCGGCTACCCAAGCAGCTCGTTACCATCAGCAATAACAAGCAGGGCAGATCCGAGCTAAATGGAGCGGAGTGGAGCGGTGCTGGGGACAGCTTAAGTCATATTGACAGCGACGAATCCGATTCCGGAGTTGTGTAATCCGTCGCATCAGCTGCCAGCAAATGATCTGATCTGAAATGTGTGTGCGTGTGACTGCACTCCCGGATGGATTGCGGATATACAGTGTTTTGGCAGCATTTGCATAAAGCCGTCTTATGTCTTTAAGGTTCTGGGTCAGGCCACATCATTGGTTATACTATAACTGTAAATGCACTCCAATCACCTCTGCCCCTCTGCCGAATTCGGGTTAAGTCAATGTTGAACAGGAATATGCGAATATTTTCAGTAAATTCTGTTTGTTTTTCTGGTCCTTCTCAGAGAGTGTGCCCCCGCCCCCCCATTGTTTGCTGCTGAATGAATCGCTTGTTCTGGCGCAGCACCAGCACCAGCCAGAAAATGTATCTACAAGATGCACGCCCGGCCACCGAAAAAAAAAACCAGTCGACTGCCACGGATTCGCTGGAGTGTTGGAATTCCCGCACGTTTGACGCGCGCCCGTCGGCGGCTCACATAAATTCATCATTTTATTCAAAATTTCACATTCGCTGACAATTTCATGGCCTACGAAATGTGGGCTCGATTCTTTTGTTCTTTTACTCTCTCTCACGCTATCACCCTCTGTTTTGATACCCTTGCATGGAGTATTATGATTTTGGTTGAATGATAGGAATAATGTAATAGGAACGATTTGTGGAATTCTTTTTAATAATTTAGACAAATATTAGACCCTTATGTACTAGCGAGTTCGCCAGTTTTGTATGTTGGGACTTGTTTGTGTACATTTGCCATCGGATGGATGGTTCCGCAAGGGTATCTCAATCTTCGGACACAGAGGACAGCCTTGCCTTCCTTTCTCGTTCAGCTTGTTAATGGCGCAGTGTCTCTGGCCATTGTTTTATGCGAGCGTAAAAATATTTGCACAGTTGCCTTTGCTCTTTAAATGACGTATATGTAATGTCAGACTCAGACTCAGGCTCAGACCCGTGCCCGTGCCTGTGCCTCGTTGGTGGGTGAGAGTTGTTGCCAGGAGGAACCTTGGCAGCGCCTGGCACTTCATTCTGATGCCGCACCGCGTGATAAGTGGGTCAGTAAAACGCGCAATTCAAAAAGAAACGGAGAGAAAAAGAGCGAAACTGAAACTGAAATAATAAAAAAAAGTGTCACACCTGCTTGGGCCGGGGTGGGTGCTCGCCCGGGAACTTTACATAAATGTTATAAATATAATAAAAATAAAAATCTTATTTACACGCTTTTGAAAAGAGAAAGTCCAGAACAGCCCGCGCATACGGATCGTGCATTCATTTACTTTCGCATTTGGTTTTATTTCCTTGCTCTCTCAGCCCCGCCCTGCACCCCTTTCGGGGTAAACACTTGATTTCGAGCAATTTATATGTGAGAATTTCGAGCAGGCGGTACACCATATACCTCGGGCACCCCGTGTACACTGGCAATAACACAACTTTTATGGCCAATTTTTTGCTTGCCTCGTTTTCGGGTTACTTGATTTGTCAAACGTGTGTTAAATTTGGCATGCTGAATGTTGCCGGACCCGGAAAGTTCTTTGTCACAGTGGGATCGCGGGTATTAAATATCTTAAGATTACAGTTGGGCGATGGAGATCGGCAAACATTTGATGGTTTCCCTGTTTTCTTTTCTCACGCATAGTTTCTAAGATGGAACTGTGACAGAAACGATAAATAAACGGTTATATAAATAACATAAAACTAGAAACCGTACCCAAATGGGGATAGTCGCAGATTGTAATACTCTTATTAGGGTAAAATAAATCATTCGAAATGCCGTCTTGCTCTTTTTTAGACAGTTATTGCTTTACGTATTTGACCAAAAATAGTTCCAAAAGTTATTTTTTCCAACATTTGATGACGAATGTAAGAGTCCACTCTTTGATCTTTTTTAGAAAAACAGTAAGATGAATGTTTTCTTACATTAAAAAAATACCGCCTTGAAAAATCTGTTGTATATGTATTCAGTTTTAGCATTTGTAGGGTATACAAATCGTTAAGCGTATGCGAATTTTTAGATTTGGTGTTAAATAAAACATTATAAAAGTTGAGTTTCGGTCAGTGAACTTTAAGTGGGTGATTCTGTTAGCTCTAGTCGTAAAGAACTTTAAAGGCAAGGAAATGCGTTTTATTAACATTTGGGGAGTTCTTCTTTGCCTTTGGATGATTATATGCAGATGAAACACAGGAAATAGTCCGATTTTCTAATGAGATAAACGTAGTTGGTGAAACTCTACTTAGACTCTAATCTAAGATAAGGGATCTCAAAATAACTTAACAGATACTTACTTTGCTATCAAAAGGTTAGAGTGTTTTCAATTTCAATCGGCAATTTCAAGCAGGCACCATTTCAGGTTCCATTTCAAGTTGAATTTCAGCCATGAGTATAATTAAATTACTCTTCTATCTTGTTCTCAATCGGTCAGCAGACACACCCAGCGTCGTTGACATTGCTTTCGGTTTCAGTTGCCATTTCGATTTCAAGGTTGATCTCGACCTACATCCTGCTACAAATAACTCGCTGTAGTCGGCTTGGCTGGCGCACATTGCACTCTGGTTCCCAGCTCCTGTGGCGGTGCCTCGGTCCGGTCCAGAAAAAAACTGTTGCACATTTAATGAAGGCGCCCCGCCGCTTCACGCCGCCACTCTGCCCTGTCATTCGTAATTTATGCTTATCTACAGACCGCACATAAGCGGCACATAAGCTGACAAGAGTCCGAGCTGCGGAGTGCGTGGATAGTTGTCCAAGCGATTGACAACATGACATTTTAAATGCGAAATGCCAGTAGCCAGTAGCCAGTAGCCAGTAGCCGGCAGGAGTCGGCGGACAGGAGCAGTCCGCTGTTGGTAGCGGCATTGGCAGTCCTCCGTCCGCAGCCCGGTGCAGTTAAATATGACAGCGGGAGCAACAAAAAACTAGCGCCGATTAAAAAACAACCTTTACGTGAGCTCCATTCTAATTGGCATATCAAGCCGAGCCATTCAATGTGCCCCGTGTGCTGCTATGTGCGGGGCCAGAGCTCAGTGTGGATCCCAGCTTACATCGGATCGGATCGGTGACGACCTTAGAAGCATGTTTGAGTCACTGGCACGCGTTCCCTGTACCGGCTCCATTTGAAGTGTCTGGAAGATTGACAAACGCCAGTTGGCAGTGGGAAATCGTTTCAGCCCGCCGCATTCCGTGTTAGAGCCAACTTGATGAAGGTGTTAATAAAACCAAGCTGTCAATGCTCTGCGGTGCAGCAAAGACCGCAGTCCGACACAGTCTGTGGCATTTATTCGAGAGCCCTCAATTAGCTTACAGCTGAAATCACTTAAGTTCTCATTGCCTTTTGCGCATAAATTGTTGCCAAAATATGAGTGGATGGATGGCAAAGCCCGAGCCCTGCTTTTGGCTCCGTTGTTCCTCCGTTCCTGTTGTTCTGGTTCGGGCTGTTGATGCTCGGTTTGGCCTGCTCAGCATGCAAATCTCGTTGCCAAAGAAGTGGGGCAAAAACTTAGTTACAAATGTTTCTTTTTAGTCATTTTAAATACCCTTGTCGAGGAGGGTCTATGGATTTAGAAAAGGAGCATGTTCTAAGTGCTATCATTGCAAATAAAGAATTTATATTCTTCGATTCTATACTAGATCCTGCATAAGAAATGCAGGTATTTTTAAATGAATAATACGTATTCCTGCATTAAAGAAGGGCATTCAAAAATCTTGTATTTTCCCTTACAACCTCTCCTCTTTTGGCATTTATTCAAATTAGCCTTTAAAACAAGCAAAAGCAGAGCATTAAACATACAGTATCACAATTGTGTTTTATATACTTACATATTTAACTGTTAAGGTTTCTCTGGCCCAACTCTTGGCGGACGTAGAGGCAGAGGCAGCGGCAGCGGCGGGGCTAATTGAAATGCAACGAACGCTGTCGCAAAGGGGAGCGGAACGCCAAAGATGCTTAACTTATCACTGATATTATAAAGAACATTGGCAAGGCGAATTGGTCAGAGAATAAGTTGGTTTTTGTGCGGAAACCCCATTAAAGAGCAATTTAAGGCCGCTGTCTGCTTAAATTTAAAATGCTTAATTAAATGTGCATTTAACGTCATTTAGTTTCATCAAATATTATAACAAATTGTCATTACTTGTTGTTTTTGGTGGGAGCAGTCTGCTTTTGCTTGTTGTCCAGTCTGCTTGGGTCTCCATCTCGTTCCCGGTTCCCGGTTCCCAGTCCACGGTCCAACTCACGACCTATGGCACTAATTACGTGCTGCTGTTTGGTTGCCAGCTTAGACATAGTGACGGCAACGACAAAGTCGCCAGTCGCCTCCGTCCTCCATCCTCCATCCTTCGTCGTCCGTCCACTGTCGGCTTCGATGCGCGCTAATCTATTACCAGAGTCATTAATCTAATGAGCTGCTGCTGCCCTACCGCTTCCACTGCTACTGTCAATGCCCGATGCTGCCACTGGTGGCATGTGTCGAGTTTCTGCCCACTGCCTGTGCACTTGGCCATCGATTTGTGTGCTCCAGTTTACTTACACATGTCAACATCATGGCCATCGTCCATCACCTGATCCCACAATGTGTTAATACATACATAGATATGCGATTGTGCGACCCCCAACCCCACCACCTCCTAACCCCATCTAGCTCACGTTGCTTTGTCTTCTGCTACTGTTGTTGTGGCTCGCTCGTTGTTCTCTTGTTTGCTTGTGGCAATTAACTGGGGCTAAACTGTTATCAGCTAGTCGTTGAATTGTGGACTGGGGATTGCGTATACGCCACGTTGGCTCATGGACAACGCTGCATGATGCACGCACACCATTCTCTCGAAGTTCTCCTTTTACTTAAAGAGAATAAAGTTTTGGTAGAGAAAATAAATTGCAATTCTTGCTTCGACAAACATGTTAATGTTGATTGAGCGAATTCCCAGAACACATGCACAGCCAACACTTGAGCTGTTAAATCTAAGTCCCTGCACTTACCGCTCTTCCTGCTTCCTCGACGAAAAGTTACTCCTGCCTGAATAAAATGTTGTGTCGCCGAAATGCTTTTCTTTAATTTTGCTGTGATTCAAAAATGTATGTATGTATGTAAGTATAGTTGTGTACACTTATTTATATGTATGTATTTTCGTTGCTTTTTAGAATTCTGTATTTTCTATTTATTTTGCGTCTGTATTCAGGCTTGGAATGTTTTTTTTTGGCTCTAGAAAGTTTTGCGCAGGAGAAACTTCTGGCCAGTTGCAACTTCTGGTGTTTTGCTACAATACGATTACACATAAATACCAGCCGAATACAGTCGAAATTCTCCAGGTCAAACAAACAGCAGCCACAAAATACTAAATCCCCATGAATCTCCTAGTCACTGGGAAGCGTAATCCTTTTCTGTTATACAATGAATGTATTTGAAAATGGAATACAAAATTATTTTTATAGGCTATACTCGTATGTTATGTATAATTAAAGTTTCATAAAATAATTAGCTTTAGATTTAAATCAAACTATATTGTTCAAAAATCAGAATAATACCATTGCATATATATAAATATATTTCTCCATCAGCGGCAGTCATTTTTGGTTCCATATAATTTTTCGTTTTGTCTTTATTATTTGTATTTAGTTTGGTACGGCTTGCTTGTTTTCAGTTTGCATCCTTATATGAACGTTTGTGTAGTTTTTTGCTGATAGTTTTCAAAGACACAAAACGGCGTTATTTTTCTGCCTTGCGAGCTTTGAATGACCGTCGCCATGACAGTAATCGAAGAGTACAACTCTGCTTGCCGTTAGGGTTGTAAAAGAGCCCTATCGGAACTTGTTTACACCGTCGTGAAATGCAGCTGCTGTCAATGTTCCGGGCACCTGTTTTTCTTCGGCATGTCAAGTCGTGTCGTGAACGCTTAAATTGATTAATTTCCGGCTTCAAATATGGAATGAAACCCATTGAAAGATATTCCCTTTTGCAGTAAGTGCGCAACTTAGGGAAATTCGACTATATAACGCCACCACCACAAATTTAGTGGAAATATATTCGAATTTTTGGCTGTACAAATAAATATATAAATATGTATAGCAAGAAGAACCTTTTTGCGCCCACGTTTTTGCTGGCAAGCATTTCCGCACTGGTCCGGCGCAAAATTGGAGCATTTCCGGTGTTCCTGCGAGAGACAAAAACAAAAGCAACGCTTACTACAAAAACAAAATGCAAAAAAAATTAGAAAGTAAAATAAAAGATCCAAAAATGTTCTCAGCTATTTCTTGCCAACTTTGTTGCAGCTGCATTTCGCGTAAACTTTCAGCACCAGACTGAGGAGTGAGAACTGGGAGCTGGGAACTGAGCTCTGAGGACTCGAGTCTCGATTTCTTTGATGAAGAAACAACAGCCACAACAACAACAACGAACCGCAGCCACCGCTTCAGAGTTCTGTTGAATCCGTGTTCACTGTTCCAAGACCACTCTGAAGGAAACAAAAAACAATTACAGCAACTAATAAAGAAACATTTAAAAAGCAAAAGTTTATGCTGCAAGAGCAAAGCTGCCGCTGCCTGAGCGAAGATCGGACGTTGTCAGGAGGAGCTATGTTGATGGTCGGGGGTTGGGGTGGTCGGGTGGTCGGGTGGTTCGGTGGGTCATGGCTGAAGTGCTGAGCCTTGGGAACAGAGCTGAGCTGAGCTGAGCTACGCTGCCCTGTCCTGTCCTGTCCGGCAGCAGTTTTCCTTAGCGGTACATGAATAAGCAATTAAAAAGTTGTTATTAAAATTATTATGTAAAATTGTAATGAAAGTGTTGTGTTGTGTTCCGTTGTGTTGCGTTGTGTTGTGTGTGTCCCAAACACTTCCCTACAGTGCAGTGCAGTGCAGTGTAGAGCTTTCTTGTAGCTTCTGCTGCTGCCTCTTCTTTTCAATCAGTTTTCCAAGTTGCGTATACGATAATTAAAGGGAATTAAGCCCAGGGGGTATTTGAAAGGTCTCCGGCTGATTGTTGATAATTGTTAAAAGGGAAACTTTTGCCAGAGTTCAGTGTACTGGGTACTGGGTCCAGCAAATTGGTAACCGCATAGGTTGGGCCCCGGGGTATGATCTGCATCAGAGCGTGTCAATGCCAGACCTGGGCAGGTCACTTCTATCCGCTATTTACCGTTTGCTGCTCGGTGTGGTTGAAGCTCAACCTTGTGCCACTTTCCTCATCCAACAACCAGCCGCAAACTGACTTTCCTGTTCCGAAGCAGGGATGGGATTGCGTACCTGGCTGCCAGTGCTGGCCAGTTGCGGGTTTCTGGCATTTTGTTTATTTTAATTAGTGGAAAAAATATGTTCTAGGCACACGCAATGGAGTGCTCCTCTCGGCCAGCTCGCCTGAATGCGTTCCACACAGCCGCAGGTCGACTCAACAATGCAGCTTTGTCATGCAGCAGCAGCAGAAGAAGCGGTAGCAGTAGCAGTAGCAGAAGCAGAAGCAGGAAGAGTGCCAGCAGAAGTGGGCCGTGGGTGTGGGAGAGCCGGCTCGGGGTCAGGCCAAGCATGAAAGATGGCAGATGCGTTAACGTTTGTGGTCTATCTGTCCCAGCTGCAGCTCCCTCTGCATGTGACCCCAAGTTCCACCGACAGCGACAGACCCAAACCCAACCCCAACCCCAACCCCATCTCATCTTCAGCGCACATTGTCGTAATGAGCACACCGCAATTTGTGTCGTGTGCTGCGGGCCGTTTGCCATTCATTTGGTAAAAATAACAATTAAATGTTTTCGTAATGGCCTCTGTCCCAGACTGGGTCGGGTCCTGTCCTGCTCCTCGACGCTCTGGCTCTGGCCAACAATTCACTTTTGTTTTTGGCCTTGTTGCCGCTGCTATGAAAATAATTGCTGTGCAAATATTCTTCTAAATTACAACGTTGTGTATTTATTTTAGTTGGCCTGACGAACAGTCGCCGCCGGCGCTCCCCAGTGAAGAGTCCCTCTGCAGATGCTAAGGTGCTCCTGCCAAGGCTACTCGCACTCGTACTCGTACTTCGAGATGTCGTACACATTTCCTTAAAGACTTGAAGCGGCCAATAAAGCAAGTCGGTCACACCACACCACACCTGTTTGCTGTGCCACGCCACCCTCTTCTCGGGTAACCACTTATTATGATGATGCATTTGCAGCAGCGCACCCCACATGTGAGCTTGGTTTCTGTGGAATGGGGTGGTGCGGCTCGTTGGATCCAAACGAGCGCAATTTTGTTTATTTCCGGCACAAAATAAACTTTCAAGGATAAGCAAACTTTTTGGCTGCCGCTGCCGCCGCTGCATCCTTAAGCAAATTCCATGAAATAATATTTTAGTGGCGCCATGGGCAATATGTGGAGTCGTGGCACACACATCCGCAACCTGCGGCATCTGCCCCACCGCCTGCCACGTCCGCCATCGCTTCCTGACAGCCGTCAATGGGACGGGACGGTATGGTATGGGAGTAGAGCATCGTCGGGGCCAGGCAACCGCACAATATTTTTAAGAGCATTTAGTGTTTTATGCACCTCTCGTTCCAAAAAAATCTTAATTTATGCAGCTATGAATGAGGTTTTTATCTGTTCACCGCATCCTATAATATTTATATAGCTCCCTGGCTGGCCAAACACTGCTCAAGTCTTGGGGAAATATTTGGCCGTCTGCATCTGTTGCAAGTAATTAAAAAGGGGGTGGAAGCACAGAGGATCCAAATAAGGTTAATTCAAGAATCAGCAGTTAAATAACAGTTTTTTGTTTGCCAGGGCATACTCGGATGTTTGCTTAAGTATTCATCAGCTTAAATGCTAATTCTCCGCATCACCATCAACGGTTTCGGCCGCATCCGGTCTTCGGTTCTACCGCAACGCACTTGAAATATTTCATTTGCTAAATGTGCGGTGCGCTGTGACACACGTCGTCCCAGAAGCCATCCCACCATCAACTGTGCCTCTTCTGCCACCATTGTAGTTCTGTTTGGATCTCCCCCTATGCAGCCAACCGCCATTCAAATTTCTCTCTGCTAATGAAGTGTGATTGAAATTTTGTTAATTTGCTCAAGTGCTCTCTCGCCCAGACCCCACATCCGCATCCACATCCTCGCAGGCATGTGCTTACAAGTATGTGTGCTCTTGTAGAGTTTCTTATTTACATAATCTCAAGAATTTAGCATGAATTTCTAAAGATTCGCTTAATTGAATGCAGAAATAATTTGTAAGGTCTTCCGTAAAGTTGTTCGCATAATTTGCTCTCCGAACGCAGCATCTACAACCGTAGGAACAAGTATTTTCCCATATAATCGTAGATGCCTGGAGTGAAAATGGAAATATTAGGTTTGGAAAATATGCATAAGCCCCTGAAATTATTTGAATAATTTTTGCATCCATCAGAGAACCAGCTAGAAACGGATTGGTTCGGATTTCTACTCAAATTATCTCCCAGGTAAGCCCAAGACACTACAACTATGAAGTATTCTGCCCAAAGTTTTGTTTAAATTCATTGAAAAATTGTAAAGGAAATCCCTTTGTGCCTTGGGCCACAAAGCATCGGTTACCTCATTGGTTTGCTTTCAACTGGAAGGCGAAGGCTACCGTTTCATATCCTCGTCAAATTAAATTTGCCAGCAATTTTGGGGGAGAGCAGTTCGGCTTTAATCGAATAAAATGCGTAAATAAAATTTGGTAAAGGAAGAAACCAAAACAAAACGGAAGTCCACCACAGAGGGGAAGACAAGGCAACGGAGCAAGTGTGCAAAGCACACTAATATTTTGCACAAATGTTAACAAAAAACTAAATCGGAATTGCACGGGAATATTTCACGTTTTTTTAAGGTAAGAAGTGCAGGGCAGACCAGACGTAAAAAAGGAAATAAAAAACAATTACGAGACGCTAAGCACTGGCAGGACAATACACTGCCGTGCAGGACAACACGTTGCCCGGGCACGGAAATGAAGTTATTATCCTTGTTGCCGCTGCCACTGCTGTCCTTACGGCTGAATTTAGTGCGGCCTGGGAGTCTTGTGGGGAATGTTTCTTGCTCTTTTTTTTTGTTGTATATCCTGCCGCGCTGCCCATTAGTTAGAGGGGAGTATAAGCACTGTTCCTCTGCATCTTGTGCAGCTCATTTTGAGGTATCAAAAATGTACGTACTCCATGCGCTGGCTGCTGGCTGCTGGCTGCTGCAGAAGTTTCTGTTTCTGCTTCTGCTGACCAGAATAGAATTTATAGGCAACGGAAAGGCGCGCAAATAAAATAACATTGACAATTGCCAATTGAATTGCCAAAGAAATACTCGCTCTATGCAATTTCAATTGGCTTAGACATGCCAGGAGAATTCGCGCTTATAAATTTGCTCATGAATCGATCGCCTCTGAGACGGCGACACGCGCTTTGCGTGGATACGTGGTTCGGCTTTATTGTCCATGATAAATCGTAAGGATGCCAGCATTCAGCTGACACCATTCAGCATCCAGCAGAGGCAGCTGCAGCTGCACCTGCGACGCTGTTGAACTTCAACTGAAGGTTAGCCACCGACACCGCCAACGCAGTAAGCAAACATGACCCGGACAGGGCCAGAGACTGGGGCAGGGGCAGGGGCAGGGACTGATGCAGGTTGCAGAACCAAGACCCGGACAGGACCACGTCATGACGTGCATGGCGAGGCGAGTACGTGTTTTGGTCGGGCCTGCCAGCGAGCCAAAACTCCCTGGCAATTGCCACGCATTACAGTTGCTGCTGCTGCTGCTGCTGCACTGCAGTTACTTTTGCGGAATGCTTAATTCATGCGTGCGACTGTGGTCCCATCGTTTATGATGTGGTTATGCTGCTGCTGCTGCTCTGGATGTTTCTGTCTTCATCCTCGTGCTGGCATTGTTTGCTCCGTTGTCACACGGCGTATGCGTAATGAGCTTACGTACCTGCATGCGTGGGCGGGGCTGCTGGCTGCTGCTGGCTGCTGCATGTGCTCATGCCACAATTAGGCATTCCGACTGTGGCACTTGCATTGAGTGCAGACAACTGCCGACACTACGTGATGCTGCACGCCGTGATGGTGGTGCCCCAGAACGTAAGCATGTGCGTAAATTGAAAACTTTAAAACGCTCCGGATCAGCATTGGGCATCGGTTGCTGCTGCATTTCGTGGTCGACTGGCCCGGACCTCGAGCTCCGGAGTCCCGACCTTTGACAGCTTTGCCAGCATTAACTGTCAACACTCGCCTTCCACATCGTGTGCCCAGAGGCACGGCACGCTGCCATTTCCACAATTATGACAAAGTGGAAAATAAAATCCAACATTTGTCCGTCTGTGTGCCCGCACAGAGAGGCGGCTGGTGGATCATCCTCTGGAATGCAACTGGTTGCGCGGAGTGATGATGCCATCGGACTTAAAATCTTAAAACTAAACTATATTCAGAAATAAACAACCTTTTTCCAAACCCATTTCGAATTATGGAAAAATATTCCTAAGAAGATAATTTGTATTGTTGTTATTCTCAATTTTGAATTAAGTTCCTAAAGATATTTGTGGCTTCTTGTTTGGCTTCTTCGCTTGAAAGAGCAAACTGAATTCGTTGACAGCCGCTCAAAAAGTGTTTGTTTCTGCTTGCGGCCTTTGGGGTCGAGTACTTCCATGACTCAGACCTGTCCTGACATACTCGTACATACATATATATCTGACTGTCCCCGAGAGTCTGTCCATTTGTTCGACTGTTGATTACATGCTACTGTTGCGCAGCGCTGCGGCTGTCATCGTCGTCGTCATCGTCATCGTCATTCCCCGTAACCGTCGCCGTCCCCTGGCACCCTGACAGGTCGATGATGGGCCGCAAGTCGAGCGGGCTTAAACGGCGCTTAAATACTGCGGCTTCCGCGGCATCTGGGCGGGATCTGGCCGAGGGCCCTGGGACTGATGCTGGTTTTATCACTTGCATGGCCAGCGATTGCGATTGTGCACTGAACTCGCATTTATGTCTATTTAATTAAATGGGCTTCCACACACGAGTCCCAATCGTTGGTTGTTGTGGAATATAATTTAAAATTTGCATAAAGCGAAATTAAATGCAAATTACTAGAGCAAACACACACGCAGTACAGCACTGCACAGCACAGTACAGCACAGAAATTAGTACGCTGGAAGCTAAAGCTAGCAAACAAGATACATAGATGCGCAATTTCGGTTTATTAAATTACATTTAATTTTTCCAGAACAACAATGAAATCGGTGTGTGTTTTGAGTATATATTACATTAGCCTGCCGCGATAATATATTTTCGCAAAGCTTTCTAGCGGCCTTTGTCTGCCTATTTTTTTTTGGGTACCAAATAAAATAAATTAGGTTGTATAATTAGCTGGTTGGCTATTTTTGGCATCGGAATTTATGCCGTGTAATTACAGTTTTGCGAAATTATTAATTAAATTGCTAGTTTTATTAGCTGTCATTCCAGTTTGCTCATACACTGAATATTTGCTTTGTGTAGCAAATTGCAATTAAGTTTCAATTCCATAAAATGCGAAATGCGAAATGCGAAAAGAAGAAACCCGAAAGGAGAAAAATCAAAGCAAAATTACGTGGAGATATAAAAATCGAATTGTGTGCCTAAATAAATTGAATTTTGATTGCCGTTCCTGCTTCTGCTTCTGCTGCACTAACGAAGCGCCATTGTTGCCACGCCCACAGAAAAATAGCACACCTTCATACACACTTTTAGTCATTCAGTCACTCAGTCACCCAGTCACTCTTCTAGGAGGGTTTATTAATGACGATTTGTCAGCCGGCTGCACGTAGCTGGCCCCAACAATATCCAATGCAAATTTCGTGCGAAAATCTCATTTGCCCAATTCAGGCTTGGAATTATATATATAAAAAAAAAACAGGAGTCCCCTTCGATCCCCCCTACGATCTACTAGTATTTGGTGTCGAAGGGTGGAGCGTGCCGATGTTAATAAAATATTCATGGCATCAATCGGGCCCTGACACATGCCCCTTATGCCTGATCCAGGACTCATCCCACAACAATGGTTGGCCAAATTTATGCTAATGTATGAACCGGCACTGGCGTAGTTGAATTAGTAAAGTTCTAGCTGATGGAATCATCCGGATAAGTATAGCTTCGAGCATTAGAAGTCCATTTCTATGGGCATACATATGTACATAATCCAAAAATTGTGTCATACAACCATTAGGAGGCTTAACCTAACCCCCGTTTGTGGACCACATCACTCTACGAGTATATGTCATATGTATGTTATGCATTTAAAATGAAATGAGCGTGTTTTAAATTCTAACGAAGCAATTGTATGCACAAATGGAAGGAGCATTTAGACACAACTTTCACTCACACTCATAAAAAGTTTCTAAACGAGGAGTGGGCACGGATCAGAGGCAAACGGAGAGATTCATTTGCCATTAAAAGTCAAATTCAAATGGCCGCTTGACCACTGCCATGGTCAGAGCCATGAACTTCGCCAGTCGAATCAAATGCCTTTCACAATATGTCATTGCATGTGGATGGGGATTCCCTCCGTCGCCATCTCCATCGCCATCTCCATCTTCTCCCAGCTTGAGTGCCTAGTCCTGGTCTGCCGAGTGGCTCCTGCTGTTGCCTCAGTGATTATAGCAATTCATTTTGTTGGCTCGCCATCGTTCTTCCCTTCCCCGGATATGTGATTCTGTGCTGTCCGTTGTCTGTGCTGCTTTCTCTGTACGAGTGTGCTCAGAGGATGGTCCATTCAATTTTATGGCCGTATTGTGGAGCAGCTCGGCTATTTTTTGGTAGGCTTCAATTAATTAATTGACCTGTAATGAGGCTCCGTTTGTCCAGGAATGTGACTGACACTGAGTGGTATTTCCCAGAAATAAGGGAAGGAAGGGAAATATTACAATTAAGTTCTTATGGCAGTAATTACAAGTTCAGGGAATTTACTGGGGGAATTGAATGTGTTCTTCTTCAAAAATTATATATTTCGATTACCAAAAGCCATTCAAGTACTTGAGCTTTCTTTCGCTTCTGAAAAATGGCATTCATGGCCAAATCGGATCTCCCTCCTTCGCATTGCAGCAGCGTTGGCTTCATTACGAGCAGAGTCTGGCCCGGCTTAATAATGTTATCATCCCTGTTGCCTTATGAAGCATATCGTATGACCATATATCAGAACTGCTTCCTTTTGAGTGTACCAATTTGGGCTTTAATGCTGTGGCATAAATCATTTTTTCGCAATTCGTTTCAATTGCATAAAAATATTTCATGCTGGTGCTGCTTCTGCCTCTGCCTCTGCTGCTGCTTCTTCTGTTGTGTACATTGCCCGAGGGCGTGGCTGAGAATGCGAGCGGAACTCGCTCGGTTGGCTGCTGTCCTGCCCCGAACCTCCGGCAAAGGATGAGGCTTATGCTGTGGCAGTGGCAGAGGCAGAGGCAGCTCGCCAGAGGCTCGAATGATGCACGTTAACATACAAGCAAATGCATTTGCCATCTACCATCAACCATTTGGCCATTGCCTGCCGGGGCCACAACTTGGCCGTGGGCCAGTCGAAAGTAATGAAAAAATGCGTTTGCCAAAAAACCAAATACATGGCCACCAGCAGGAGCAGCAGCAGCAGGCCACGCTGTTGGCCAAGTGGAGGAGCTGATTTCTGCCCACTTATGCAAGCACCGAGGCGAGCGAGTGTGCGGCAAATAAAAAGCCAGCTCCAGCACTGTGGCAGCTCCAACGCCAGCTCCAAGGCGAGCACCGCAAAGCGGAAACGGAAATCGGAAACTGTGCAACTGTGCAACTGCCACCATCAGAGGCAGAGGCAGAGACAGAGGCAAAGGCAGAAATAGGCGGCACCGGCACCGGGACACAAGGACAACAGCAGGCGGGCCTGGGATGACGATAAAAGTGTTGCAATTTATGGTCAGGCTAGATGGCGCCCAGGCCTGGTCCCAGTTTCAATTTCGGCCCAAGCCCCAATCTCAACCCCAAAAACCAAGCGAAGGCCCAGACCATCCATAGACAGAGACAGAAACAAAGTCAGCTAAAGTTTCTGGCTAATTGATTTTGTGATTTTATCTTTTAATGACTTTTTCGGAAAGTGCAAAACTACTCTGCGCGGCGCCTGCCTCGTATATATTTGATTTTAATTGCATTATATGCACTGCTTGCCGACCGGCCCCCTCCAATCAACTTCTGCAAGCAGTTTATTTAGCAGCCCCGCCTAAAAGTATGCCCCGTACTTTCATTCAACTCGCAGGGGCGGCTAAAAACGCGTGCGAAACGCGTCGTAAATTGAGTTGTAAATGAGGCAGCTGCTGCTCTGTTTGACAATCGATTGAAAAAGTCTCCGACTTGCAGCTGAGCTCGGTGTTAAATCTTAAAGAGCTCAGCTGAATACTGAAATTAGTCTTTTCGGAAATGAATAGAAATGTTGACAAATATTTGTACATGGTTTTAATTAAAAAATCTTTTAAACCTTAGGTCTGACTGGCAATGCTTGACTGACTGGAATTTTCAGCCCGGACCCTAAATTTAAAGTGCATTGCTTTTGAGATAACTGAGTAATAATTTTAATTTTGAAAAGCTGCAACAAATACCAAAAAAAACTTGTATTTCATATGGGAGCTATTCTACTTTTTTCTTTGTGTTGCCGAACCTAAGTCGCATGCAGGAAGAGGTTGACTACCCACACTGCAGTGTGCACTGTAGAAAATAGCATCTACCATCAAAAAATGCCCTTCTACGTCTGTGACAAGAAGAACAATGCCGATGAAAAGCCGGTAGGTATTTCAGCAATTCACCAAGAGCATAATGATAAAAGTAACGCTTTGATTCAATAAATTTTACCGTTGAAATACTTAAATCGAACCATAACGAGCAGAGCCAACAACTTTAGTATGTCCAATCAGTCCGATCGAGAATGTTGCGCCACTGGTTGCTTCTATTGCTGCTTGGCGTAGGTGCGGCTAACAGACAACGGAGGTATGGAAAAGACAGGCCTGATCCCGAGGAGGTGACTAATTACAGCAGCATCAAAGTTAAACACTATGGGACATTTCTCGACGACTGCACAATGGCCAAGAACGATGGCCTCTATACAACTTTCTTTAAGGGCCAAAAAAAAAATTCAACAGTGCGGTGCGTGGCCAGCTTCTTTGGAGGTGGCTGGACGGTGATCCAACGCCGGAGGGAGAACACTGTGGACTTTCGGAGGAATTGGGTTGAGTATCAGAACGGATTCGGGGATCTAAAAAGCGAGTTCTGGTACGGACTGGAGAAGATCTTTCGCATCACAATGTCGGAGCCCACGGAGATTTTTTTTCTAATGCAAAACACGGAGGGGACTCGAGCCTATGCTATGTACGATCGCTTTGCCATTTTCGGCCTGACTAAGAACTACACTATCCGCTCCCTGGGAGAGTACAGGGGCGAGGCGGGTAACGGAATGCTGTACCACCTGAACATGCCATTCTCCACCTACGACCGGAAGAACAACGGCCGAGGCCAAGATGACTGTTCGAAGCTCTTTTGGGGCGGCTGGTGGTACAACAACTGCTATACCAGGTTGGTCGATGAGGCTCAGAACTCAGATGATCAGTTAATATGACACGGATTTCTTTACAGCAACCTAAACGGCAAGTATCCCGCGAAAAAGGAGATGCACACCAAATGCTATCGATGCATTGCTTGGACCTACTTTCAACAATACCGACCAATTACATTTGTACAAATAATGATGCGTCCCATTCGTGTAAGGACCTGATGTATGGTTTGGAAGAACCACCCTAACATTTATTATGCCTAAAAAGCCTACGACGATTAAAAGACTACAAGATTTAGTAATAAAAACACAATGCTTACCTTTATCGGGAATAGAAAGTTGTGTAAATGCCATGTCCCTTCGTTTGGGCTCTATTTTCAAACTTCTTATAGGCTTCCATTGGCCTACTACCAAGTAGAAATAAAATTCAGGCGATTGTAATTTACTGGGTCCGCTTTAGTCTAGTTTCTTGGCTAAGCTCCAAGTCCAAACATTTGCTCAGAATATAAATACCTACTCTTTGGAAGGTTGCAAAAAAAAGTCAGCGGCGAAACTAATTTGATTAATTATGCTTGTTTATTCTGGTTTGAATGTATTTTGTTTGTCTTGACATTGGCATTTTTATTTGTTACAATTGTTGTTGCATTTGTTTTTTAATCGTTTCGACGATTTTCATGGCTTAAACTTTAAGTTGATATTTGCTTGTGTGGAAGCTAAATGCAAATGAAACATTAATACTTTATCCAATATTTTATGCGTCATTAAATAATCCATTAATTAACAATTAGTCGTACATGTATGTGTCTGTGTTTCAGTGTGTTTTTATGTGTCTGTGCGAGTTCATTTACGTGTATCCGTTTACATCATTAAAGCAAATATTTACAGTTTTATTGTTTAATGCGCGTGTGTACTCAACAGGAATCGCATGAACATATACTCGTGCATACTGCTGGATGTGTGTGAGTGTGTGTGTACGTGTGTGTGTGTGTGTGTAAATCAAATGGCATTCACGAGAGATAATTAATGCGGTTCACGGCCGAGAGCTCTAATCGTACGCGCTATCGATAACACCCATCACTTAGGCTATACACTTTCCATATCCGGGCAACATCCGTGTCCCGAACAGACCCATAGCCAATTCGAATGTTCTGCATGGGCTGCATGTCACCTGCATTTAGCTGCTTCGGCTGCAGTTAATCACGAGAGCCAGCGTGGATAAGAGCCAGATAGTTATGCCCCCTTGCCAGGCGACAGCCGCCGTAGATGTTGTGAAATAGGCCTCCAAGAAGCTGCGCAGTCCCGTGCCCGATGACAGCGTCACTGAAATGGCCAAGAAAATGCAATTTCTACGGCTGCTACATGCTGTTGCTGCTGCTGTTGCAGTTGTGGCTTACCTCTTGCCGGCACCGGATCCTTTTGTGGTGTGCCCAACTCGATTTCCTTGTACTCCTGATAGAGATCGCCAATTTGTGCCGTACAACGCAGTACGAGGCCTCCGCCAGACCCACTCCCGCTGCCGGTGACCAGTGCGTTCGCTATGCCATTGGAGTTCCCATTGCCGTTGCCGTTGCCATTGCCATTGCCATTCACATTGCCATTGCCATGGCCATTAATACCGGCCACAAAGTGCACCGCCTGCAGCTGCAGCTTCAGACTGAGCCGGGATGCTATTAAGTTGTCAATCGTTCGTATGTACTGCGTTTCCTCCGTGGGTATCTATCGGAGAGAGGGGGGGAAGAGACAGAGTACAAAGAGGACAATCAAATCAATCGCAGCGTCCACAATATTGTTTTGGTTTTTTGTCATTTGAATACTAATCAAAGACTGCCTGAAGCTCGGTGCCGGTGCCAGTGCCGGCGTCGGTGCCGTTCCCCCAAAATGTGCCTTAAATTATTCATGGCGTGCTTCCAGCTGCAATTGCACTTGCAACTGATTTTCCCTACCGCTTCCGCCCCCGTGCACAAGTCAGAAAATAATGTTCCAGCATGCATGCAGCAAGGAAAAATAACAAAAAAAAGAAAAAGGGCATGAAAACAGTACGAATACTGTATGTCGAAATAAATATACCCTATAAAGTCCGCATATTATAGTGTACCTAAAATAGAACCACTGAAAAGCTATAGCCTCAAATATCCCTCTCTATCATACAAAAATATTTGGGATTGGGCCCAAATTGTTTTTAAATTACAGGGTTATCTGCCCACGTTTTTATGTGATTTATTGGATAATGTCTCTCGATCTCGATCAAAATTGGAATACAAAGGCATGCCTGGATCGTATGGGGTTATAAATCTGATCAACATTAACGTGGTGGTGGGCGGGGAATGGTCCCACTCGACGGTACTATCATCTGACCTCAGCTATGCTTCCTTTTGATAGTGTATATAAAACGTAATGTTTCGCTCCGAGTTTTGTCCGACTGCATATGAATGGCAATTTGTCGTCTGTCTCCTGGTCCCCCCATCCACAGTGGGTGTGTATGTGTGCGGAGGGGTTATTACGAGCATGTTGCACTTGTGGCAATGGCTGGCTGCCAGTGGCGAGCCTTGGCCCAGCAAAACAGAGTCGAGCCGGACAGAGCACAGCTGAGCAGAGCCACTTGGCGAGTGGTAGGGAGCATTCGCAGGGGCAGTGGCAGGCGGCAGGGAAGCTGGCAATGGCAACTGCAATGCTAGCCAAGGAAACGGACACTGAAAGCGAGCGAACGGACATGGCATGTCATATTTTGTTGTTGCTTGTGGGAAGAGTTGTTGCTGCTACTGCTGCTGCTGCTGGGCTTTGCCATTTAAAAACGAGTTTTCAATGTTGCACCGTAGCAGAAACAGCAACAACAGAACGACAATGACAACAACATCAAGAGACACTTAGTCACTCATCCGCCTGGTTGGTTTTTTTCGCCTCTGCAAGTGTCCGGCGTTTTGTTTGAGAGTGTCCCTGTCCCTGTCCCAGTCCCTGTGTCCGTATGTGTGCGTATGTGTGTGTCCATCTGAAGTTTGTTTGCATCGTGTTCTTGTTGCTGCTATGCAAACTGTTTATTTGATGCTTGCATCACAGCCTTCCTGCGTGTCTGTGGTAGCGCTGAAAATTTCATTTCCGCCATGACACCAGCAGCACCAGAAGATCTCTGCCTCCCCCGCACTGACATGCGACATGCGCCTCGATTGTTGAGATGTACTATACGCACATACAGTTATACGATATATAGTTCGCTTATGCGTCACTCCTGTGCATTCTTTCCGCTTCATTTGGCTAAGCTTTCCCTCTCGCACACACATACCACGATTTCCGTTTAGCGCATCTTTCCCGCCGAGTGCGAAAAGAAAACTCTAAACTGCCGTGCAATGCTTTTAGTCGCAAATGGCGCATCGTCCATTGTTGCCCTGCCTGTTGGCAGTGGAAATGCAGACGCCATTTTGAAAACGGTCGTGTTGCCATTTCCGTTCTACTGCATGTCCTGTTGTTGACTCATCCTCAGCACCAGCCTCCTGCGTCCCTGCCTTCCGCTCACAGCTAAGTTCACATGACAGCCTGAGCCGTGCTCTAAGGCCAGCGAAAACTCGTTGGCAATTTAAATACAATAAATATGCATTTCATTTCCACTTACAAACTCATTTGAGCTCCATTTACTTATGCATGTATTTTGGCCTGCCTGCGCGCCCTGCCCGTAAAAAAGGTGTAAGATATTACAGGTCTGCCAGTTTTTGGGTCAGTTAGGGTACACTTGGAAAAAACGTCTAGGCAGTTCGGCTGAGTCATCAACAAAGGAGCCAAAGAAGACAGTCATGAATCTCACCATTTAAAAATTCTATTTTAAATGCAGAATAAGTTCTTTTGAATAATATTGAATTTATTGGAGGGGATTAGCAGAGTTTTTCCAACAAACATTCCTAATCTATTTTTGGCAGAACAATTTAGTTGTATTTCCAATAAAATGTGTAAATTTGATCAGTTTTTTGCTAGTGTAAAGGGCTCTCAAGGATATCTCGCACTGCCTCTTCACCTTTGGGCCCACCTTGCCCCATCCACACACCCACCACGCAACATTAAAAGCAAAAGCGCTTCATTGCTGTGCTTCGTCTCGCCTCTCGCTCGGTCCCTGTTGTTTTTGCTGTCGCTGGTCGCCTTTTAACCCTTTTTACAACAGCATCACACACACACACTTACACGTTCATACATATACATTTTGTTTCGGGTTTTGTGCGTTTTTTGGCTTAGCCTTTTTATTTTATTTTATTTGAATTTTATTTTTATTTTTATGCTGGCTGGCACAGGAAAAGCCGAAACGCAGCGACATAAAAAGTCGTTTTCAGTTTTCTCTCGCTTTTCCTTCTGCCGCACCCACACCCTCACCCTCACCCTCGCCCTCAACCCCCTCCTCTGCCAATCTGGTTCCTCCTGCTGCCTTCTTCGTAGCCCTTGCCGCTACCAATTTAATGCCGTGTAATTTACGAGAAACTCTTAAGAAGCCAAGCGCTTTAATTAAGCATGTGGCTGGGGCAGCGACCCAAAAGTGAAAATACCCTCATATTTCTTGTGATTTACCTTTATGGGATCACCGCCGCCGCCGCCACCTCTGCGGACCACCCCTGCGGGCAATTAAATGAACATTTGGCATTTGCTGGCCTAAACATTTTGCCGGCAAATTGTTTTCCAACAGCATTAGCATGGCCCAGTGCCGAGCTTGCAGAAACTTTGTTATTTTCGTACATTATCTTCGGTGTGGTCTGGTCTGGGCCGGTCTGTGCTCTGTTGGCCAAGTCTGTTGTGATGCCTTGGCAATTAATATCGACTTGATAATTTCTGCCAAGAAAGGATTATGCAAATTGAGGGAAAAACTTTGCCAGAACGCAACGAAATATGCAACTCAACAGAACAGGCTTCCCCCAAAGAGAAGACTATATGAAAATTAACAAATATTTATACAGACCATAAATTGCAGAAGATTTTTAAAGTTTCGTCTATTTCGTTCAGTTTTCGGTTGTATCGATTTCCCTTCGTGGGACAGGACGGGCCATCCATTAATCAACAGCATTGAAAGCCTCGGCTAAGCTAAGCTTTAATTATGTTCTTAGTTTTCTGTGCTCAATAAATAATTTATCAAAAATCGATTGCCACACAAATCCAAATGTCTAATGGCCCCCGTATCGTACCCCCAATGCTGCTGCTGGTGCTGCTGCTGGCCACGACAGTCCCTAATCCCAACTAATTCCCATGAATCACCCAAAAAAGCACGAGGCAAGAAGACCAACACATTTTGAGCCACTTTTCCATTAATATGACAGAAACTTTTTAACAAATTATGTTGGTCGTTAAAGTTTTTTCTTCCCCATCTTCCATCATCCCCATCGCCACCCCCATCCCAATCCCCATGTGAGCCACCCGTTGTCTCAGTGGGTCACACATATGCTCTCATGTGCTCTCTCCCTGTCCGCCTGACTGGGCTGGGGGTACATTGAGGTTGCTTTAATCTCGAGTTGGATTCTCGCCTCGAACTCAACACGTGCTGGGTCAATGCTTTCAGCCAGAATTATTTATTGCATTGTTTTGTGTGACAGCAGCCACAGTGGAGAAGAGATAGAGCATTATCCCGGCCTTTCCATCTAATTTAAAGAGCGTGAACAGCTCCAGAAGCCAGATCATAATTCAATATCAAAAAGGCATCTAATGCGAGTATACGTACGAGTATGAAACTAAATTGCACGGCCATTGCCGCCAGAATGGATGCTGTATGGTGTACACGATGCTCTGTCTCTTCTGTCTGTGTCTGGGCCAACATAAACAAAGTAGATATAAAATTTTATGTGACAAGACAGACTGAGGAGACCCTACATTCCCAATCCCCAAGAACCCCGATCCGCCGCACAGCAGCGTACTTTTGTCTCGGCTTTTGTCATTAGTTGGCCTGGCTTCAAAGAAAGCGACAAGCGCCAAGCGGCAAGCGCCAGGCGGCAAGCGCCAAGCGGCGTCTAGATAAAATGTTAAACGGCCTGCATATGAACGGTGAAAGCATGTGTGTGTGCCCCGAAAAGTAGACTATTGCGGGACGACAGATATAAAGCGACAGGATAAGAGAAAGACAGAGAGAGACAAAGCAACAGACGGACTCGGGGCAGAGGGCGAAGGACGAAGGACGAAGGACGAAGCAGGTCGCCCTGCTGCACGTTATGTCTGATGATGTGGGTAGACATAATATAAAAATTTATGAAGCGTTTAATAAGTTTTCTCTTAGCTGGGCCAGAGGAGAGCGAATCCAAGAAAGTTGAATTCGGGGCGTGTCAACTGAAAATTTGTTCATCTCGTAAATTCATTTGAAAACCGTTGTCCTCTGTCTTCTGTGTTCTGTCCGTTGTCCCCTCGTCCATTGTCCCGTCCGGCAAATTCGTTTTTGCCCGAAGTTTAACGTAATTTATTTTATGTCGTGGCTATGATTAATAACAGAAAAAAACGCTTTCGGGTTAGGACTGCCCGGGGTCTGCGTTTGCGTCTGCGGTCAAAGAAATGTTACGATTATTTGGAAAATGGCGAACGCCTTGATTTGCTTTAAAATGATACCCGGGGGCGTAATGTCCGGGACGGGACTGCCATTCTACTCCTGATTTATGCAACTGATTAGCGGCAGTCGCAGAATTGATGCAGAAATGGAAACGCTCTCGAATGAGTAATGATGTTCCAGCCCCCCATATCGCACGAGTATATGCATATGACTCTGCCGTCACATGTTGGGCTCCACTCCACTCCCCCCATCCATTCATCCTGCACTCACCCTCAATCTTTATGATAAATGACAGAAGGGAAATCGCACAATCAAATCAGAAGACAGGCAGAGGCAACCCTTTTTGGTTTATTGACTTCATTTGCCTGGAAGGGATTTGCGTTTGCGTTTGGGCTTGGGTTTGAGGTTGAGACTGAGGTTGAGCCGCTTCTTGCCGGGAGACGACTTTTAATTAAGTAGGTAAGATGAGGAGTCCCTTCTAATTCGGTTTCTTGGCTCTGATTAAATTACACCATATTCATAAATAAAGAACAAATTTTGTGAGGCACGTCGCCCGAGATTATAACCGGAGCCACATGTGCCCGGAACGAGCACAGCAAGTGGTAGATGCCATTATATAGGATTTACGATGCCGTTAGGCTGTTCAAAGCTGTTTAATTAGGCACATCCCTAAACTTGCTCCCCCCTTCCCTCTCCCCTTCATATTTGGAGAGCCAAAAGTGGAGACAACAAAACATTAATTAGCAATCAATGCAATGCTTGTGCATACATGGAATTGAGGTCTTAATTGCCAGTTGAGCTGGCATTATGTAAAGCGTTTGGCCTCCAGCCTCCAGCCTCTAGCCTCGAGCTTCGTAATTGCCGGGGGCTGGGGCAGACCCTCACTTACCGGCACGTTGTTGATGGTGAAGCGGAGCTCGGACCGCGGCCGCGAAGGTGGCGTACTGCAATTGGCGCGCAGCACATCGCCGGGCTCGTAGCGGGTGTGCTCCGTGAACAGCTGCGGTCGCTTCTCCGGGAACTCTGATAGGACGAAATGAAAGAGACCTTCTTTAAACGGTACACTTGACTTTACTTTGAAACGCAAGACAGCGGAACGAGGGTTCTGGCTGTAGAGTGTTTATTCAGGATTTTAATTGCTGCCAGCGGAACAACAGAGCAGCTTTGCACCATTGTCGAGCACTAGAGCACTGCTTGTGGCTGTCATGTCAATGCTGTGCTGTCCCTGGAACGCCGCTAATGAGACAGAACTCTGTCGTCGTCGTCGTCGTTGTCGTTGTCGGATACTCACCCACAACTTGCATCTGGGCATAGGCCGTGGCCGTGGAGTAGAGCGGCGCATCGGCAGTCACCTCGCAGCTGAATTGACCGGACAGGCCGAAGCTGACGTTGCGTATGAGCACCAGGGTGGCGTTTGAGCTGCCCTCCTGCAAGGATAAGAGCAACATTTTCATTTCGGTGCACAATGGCCGGCCAATGGCCGGCACACTTGACTTACGTCCACCCTGATGCCGGGGTACTGAAAGACCTTCGTGTGCGGATACTCCCCGGGCGTGTAGCGGTAGAACTCCATCTGGCCGCGGTAGAACTTGATGGAGTAGAGTGGCGCTCCGTCCAGCTGGTAGTCGCACCGCAGAGCCACCGACTGGCCGCGCCGCACCGCAGGCGGTTGCACCAGCAGATTGACATCGCGCAGTGTCGCCTGCCCGGCATCTGAAAGAGTGCAAGAGGGAGATGAAGGAAGGGCGTTCCATGAGATTTATTCAAATTGATGCGGCGTCATAAAGGATACCCGGGCAGGCTCTGGCTCTGGCTCTGGCTCTGGTTCGGGTTCAAGTACAGGTAGCTGTTGGCTGTAGGCTGTCGATATTGCTACATACTGAAGGGGGTTCCCTTGTTTATTTTAAAAGCTTTCGGTGTCGGCTCAAACGGCAGCCTGACGGCCACAGCATGGACACGCATTTGCATAGTCGTTCAGGAGCGTAAAACAATATTGAATCTCTGGCTGCATCACCATAGTTACGTTATGCTACGTCGTTGTCGTTGTCGTTGTCCTCGTCGTCCTTTTCTCGGTTCTCGCACACAAATCCATTGGATTAAGAATTGCATCCGTTGGGCCCGCCCGGCAAGTGCAACATGCAAATGACATGTAGCATACTTTTAGGCGCTTAAAGCCTTAAGAGTTCCCAGCCAGACCAAGCATCAGCACCGGGCAGAGCGCAGCACAGCACAGCACACCATCATCATCAGCATCAGCATCGATGATGGCAGCAGGCAGAGCAAAGTTGACTGACTACATCAAAAAGCAATTTTCCATTTGTTTTACAATATGCCCGACCCCTCTGCTTATCCCCCTCCCCTTACACCCACACACGCTCATACTCACACTCTCAGCCAGGCACACAGATTGTCGCACACATAGCCATATGGATGTACGACTTCCATGTGTGTGTTTGCGTTCAAAGTGTGTTTGGCTTTCCATAAACTCGCAAATCGTTTAAGCCGCCTTACGAGAAGTTGTAAACCTCTTTGCTTCCTTTTTTTTCTGCTCTCTTACTCTGACTGAATCCTTCTGCCTCTGAAGCGATCCGCACTCTGATTCCTTCCCTTTCTCTGCAGCCTTTTCTCTTTCTTGTGTTGTTTTTCCACATGTGCCTGGTTTCAAATAGAAATCGTGATAGCAACGCAGCATAATCAATGCTGTCAAGGCAGTCTGCGCCTCGTGTCTGCTTCAATTTCGTCACAGCTACTAGGAATCGTATGCCTACACCCACATCCACACGCCCACATCCACGCCTCTGCCACACCCTCTCGAGAAACAATATCCGTTTGACTGCTGCTTGTTGCGCTGTTTCTGCTCCTTCTACTTCTACTTCTTTTTCATTTTCATCGACAGCTTCCACAATGTTTTCTTCCTCTGTTCTCTTTCATTTTATTCCTACTATTTTTTTTCGCACTCCTGGCCGTAGCTTAAGCCCGGCCCTTACGGCCATTTGCCTTTCGGAAATTAGGCCGGGCTTAGGTTTACGGCAGCCCCTGCAGTTTGAGTGGCTGATGCAGATTTCCACATGGCACATATGCCACATATGGCACCCCCACTGGGGGTTCCGGCTAGGCGCTGGGAGCAGAGCGATGATGAATTTTTGCGAGCAGTGATTTGGTCTGGCAGCCAGAAACAAACGGAAGAAGAAAAACTTTATGGCCCTTCGATGGATTGCCAGGGATATGCCCTAAGCGAGAGCATCAATTCAGGCTTACCAAGGCACCAGCAGCTTATCCGGATTTAAAGCCATCCCATCGCAACTCCAACATCAACTTCCACCCAACCCATAATGACCTTAAATTTTTGCAATTGCTCTCAACGGTTTACCGCCCCCTGGCAACTTTTATGCAACTTTGCCACGACAAAGGATGAAAAAAACGAGCAAAAAACGAGAGGAAAATTGTGAAATATGTGCAGCTGTGATCATAAAACGTTTATTGACTGCAAAATTCAATATATCATGCATTCACCATTATGACAATATGCAGTTGCACAAACACACTCGGGTATGTGAGTGAGTGCCACGGGCGTAGCTCTAGGAGCTGATCAAGATGACTATCCCTCTTTATATTTTCATGCATGTCGTCCAAAGCACTGCCAGAGCCTTATAGATTCCATTAAAAAGTCTATTCTTTTGCGGACAGTATGACTTTAGAGCACATATTATAAGTCTTCTTTGTTGGAATATTTTCGCTTGCCAAGTAACCGTGTACCCCTTTCTGGGATCAGCAATAGCTACGCCGCTGGCTAACACACTCATACATATGTATGAACGTATGCTAGGAGTAGGTAGGGGGCTACTCGCACACTCATAAACTTTCAGCCACGCAACTGAGTTGAGCTCGCACAGATTTAGTTACAAATGAGCGCGGTAAATGCAATGGGTGGAGACGTGGGTGAGATGGGGGAGCAGCTGCTCGGCAAACTAGAGGCAGACGAACTTTTTACAGACACACGAGACCGGTTCTGGGGGCACTCAATGGAGGAGCAAGTGCAAGCCATGTGATGAACTCACTTGTGATAATTTATGGGTAATATTTTTATTGTCATATAGAGCGGCAGACACTGGGAGCAGGAGAACAGGAGAACAGGAGTACAGGAGCCTGGAAGGAGGCGGGAGTACTGTGGCAGACGCCACGTCGCTACCAAACTAATTTAACTTATTGTCTGGCTCTCAGCCCTGTTCCTGCCTCTTTTCTTGCTGCATTGGGTACTGCCTCGACTCCTTGCCAGCTGCTTATCCCGTTGCGGCTTTCTGGAGCATGATGTGCAATAATTTCAAGGCGAAAAAAATTCCTTGCATACTTCCCAGCGCCAGGCAGGAAGAGAACGAGATAGATGAGCCATGAGGCTGGAGGCTGGAGGCAGGCGAACGAAGTCGAGTTTGCGTCTTAAATATTTTATGTTAGTTTTCAAGTTTTGTTTTCTCCGCTCGGCTGTCAATTGCCGCAGTCACCCCTAAGCGCTTTCTCGCCCTCTCAACGAACAAAATTAACAAAAAAATATATAAATTGCGCGGTTGCACAGACAAACAGGATCCCGCAGACACACACAGTCGCTCATGGCTCTGGGGCAGAGATATATGTATGTAAAATATATTGTGGGTTTTTGTGATAATTAACGCAATATTTCTGCCGCACAAAATGCTAAAAAGGACCAGCAATATCGAATAACTTCCGCGCCAACAACAGGCACAACAAATTCTTGCAATTATTTAGCATAATGCATAAGCAAAAGCAGTATACCATTCCATGTACGTACATACATACAAACGTATGTATGTATATACAGAAAAGCGAGAATATATTTGCATAATTTTAGAACAGCAAAATTTGAGTTGAAATTACAATTTGAAGTGGGTGGAGTGCTGGAACGAAGTGAGGAGGAGTCTGAGAGTGGTCTACGGTCAACGTTTTTGTAGACAAATTGGCGCTGTTACAGTTTTGAAAAGTTGCTGACATATTTCGCCAGGCCAGTCCAGGCCAGGCCAGACAGGGACAGAAAACAGTGAAAGATAGAGATAGAGAGAGAGAGAGAGAGAGCTGGGCACTGGCATGATATAATTATGTGTTGAATTATGAATTGAAATGCTGAAAAGTTTTTATAGTTTTTATGCGCTCTGAAAACTTGCCATTCAACTAACATTTTCGGTCAACATTTATTGCTAATTCCAACTTCTGCGTGTGCGAAAATATTTTTAGATGATTTTAATGCACTCAGATCCTATTTGGGCAGAGTCAAAGTTTATCGAGTGGCACAGAGCATCCGAGAAGATGGCGACTAAAAATAGCAAAAAATTCAGGGACGTTTTCTTCGTTGTTTCTCCGATGATGGAGCATTATAATTTGATTAAAAGCAGAGCAGACCAGCTTTCAGCAGAAAAGAAAATGATAAATCATACATTATTACCCAAAGACAGGGAAAAAGTCGGATTTATTTGCATTTCTAGGACAAAAATAAGCTTGTATTTACTTGGAAATATTTGTATGTGTTGTCCTGTATCTGTTTTTCTGCTCATTTGGTTGCCTTCCATATTTATATTTATATTTTCGTATCATTTTTATTAAAGTCGAGCGAAAACAGGAATTTTTGCATTGGGCGAACAGTCATCAATAAGCTTGTCAGAGGACATGTGCCATCCGTTTCAGTTCCAGCTCCATCTCGGGCTTCATCTTCATCGTTCGCTTCCTCTTTATCTGCAGCTTTTGAGCTTCTTCGTATTTGCATGTGTCCGTGTTGCCAATAAACATAAAAACGAATGTCTGCCATGTGGGTGTCCATTGTTGTCCTGGCTGGTGCTTCAGGATGCCGACGCCCCGCCAGAATGTTTTCGTATCAATTCAATTATATTTGATATCACACAGTTGCCACACAAAAGCCTGCATCAATGGCTGATGTCGTGTTTAATATTGCTGACAATATTATTGCCGTTTATAGTTTACGAGACATGTATGTGCTGCCCCTGGATTGCTTCGAACTCTGATAAAATTTCTTGAGGTGCTTCAATCAGTATTCTATCCAACTGAACCGTATGATTCGCTTGGATCGATCCCGGGGCCGTTGATTATCCCAATCCCAGATGTTTTATAAAATTGATTGTGTGGCTAATTGTGCAGCAGCCGCAACACTTGCCACACAGATTCCTTTGGCCTAATCCCTTTAATTTGGCCCAAAAACACACTCACACAAAGACAACAAAGGTGTAGCGTAGTTTGGGTGTCAGTCGGTTGCGTGTTTCGGCTCTGATAACAAATTGCAGTGCAGCAAGGGGTGGGGATGTGTTGCGTGGTGGGTTTCAGGGGTGTTGTCGGTGGCTGAGTGCGGCTGATGAGCCAAAAATAAACCACACGAACCTTTTGTAATTAAATGTTGAAAGCAATTTCACGCCCAAAACCAATTCACGCAAGCTATAATCAGGTGTGGGTCTTTTTCGCTCTCTCTCTCGCTTTCTCTCACTCTGTCTGTGGGTATATATGTGTGGTAAGGGGCGTTGTTTGGGCCGTTGGTTTAAATAAATTTCAACAAAATGTGCGTAATTAATGCGCCAAACTGGACCCAACAGCATGAGGGCTCTATAAATCGTTCGCTATCAATTTGTCTGTCCGTCCATTCGGTCCAGAAGAGTGTCTGAGTACGTCAGTGTGTGCATGTGTACGTGTGCTGTGGTCTGCCTCATGTTGCACGCACAATCAGTCGCCTTTCGGCTCTTATCGACTGGCACTGGCCATTGATTGCAGTTCATTAAGCACGCGCAGGCCCAGGCACTTTCCATCCAGGCATCCCTCAGCGGCTCGCGGACCCAGAGGCACTTTTCCCAGGCGCCAAACCGACCCCGACTCCAACCCCAACCCCAGCCCACCCCAACATCGACACCTGATAACTTGGCCAACTCATTAGCTGGCCATCTCTTTTGCTCCTTCGCTGGATGCTGCTGACCGTTGCCGTTGCCATTGCCATTGGCATTCCTTGAACGTCTCTCGTGCCTTAACCTTTTCGTTGTGCATATATTTTCATAATATTGCCATCTCGCTTCCCACTATTTCTCTCGATTCCCAGCTTTCTCTTTCTCTTTCGCTCTGCATCTGTATCTGTCCGTCTTTCGTTGCTTTTGGCCATTATTGTTGATTGCTTATTCATGCATTCATTCATTTATTCATATGCCCGAGTCTTCGGCGATGAGCACTTTGCTTGTTTGCCTTGTTATCAAAATGAAAGTTTTCCCCCAACCCCCAACCACCAACCCCCAGTCCCACCCCATTAGCATCCCCTCCAATCTCCACTGGCAACAACTGGCCAAAATTAATTGCGACTGGCTTCGGTTGGCTGTTTATATTTTAAATTAATTATAAATATTTATTTATCCTGATTAGTTAAGTGGGTGGTGTACCCCTTCCATGCTCTGGTCTGGTATGGCTTGCCATGCCCTGCTGGAAGATGGCTTAACCAAATTGATTTCAGTTTATTTTAGCATTGCACAGCACTTTTGCCCCACCGCCTCCGTGGATTACAAAGCGCTGGCTTTAAAGCCAGGCCAAAACCGAACCGAAGCCAACCATTCAGCCAGCGGCCAGCAGCCGTCCATTACTCTTGGCCGTGGTTCCATATCTGTACCCCGCTCCCGGCTCCTTGCTAACCGAATTCATTTCTGCCGTTCTGCTCTTCTTTTGTGGTTTCCTATAATTGATAGCAGCATCAATTTCCAAACGAAATAATCAAGCAATCCAGTGCAGCAGATACACAGATGCACAGAAAAAAGATACAGATACACATGAGACCAGCTCACGTGGCTTGATTTGCCGTGCTCTTGCCTCCTTCCTTCCGCTGCATACTTTCGTGGGCCAAAGTTAATTTCAGGTTTAAGTGGCAGCAACAGCAACGTCCAGGCAGTGCTAGTGGCAGTGGCAGTGGCAGTGGCAGTTGCAGCTGCTGATGTTGCTACTGCTGGTGATGCTGCTGCAGAATCAGGCAAAATTATTGAAGGCAGCCAAGGATGAGACGTGGATGGAGACTGGGCAAAACGTTTAAATGAAAAACACGAGTCAATTTATATTGCGCTGCCATCGCTGCTGACGTGCCCCTTTTCCCAGTCAGTCCCTGCCCCACTGCCAGCCGTTTAATCTTCCTCCGTTTCTTGGCGCTATTTTCAAATGTTTTTCCTTTGCTGTTTAGCCATTTTTTCGTGCTGTGGCAGTTGTAGCGTTTTAGACGTGGCACAAAAACCAAATCCAACCACACACACACACACACACGTCGCCTTCGTTCATTTGGCCATGTCTGTATTTTTATTTTTTGTTTTGGCCAAAGCTCTACAAAAATCTGCACAAAAATGCACGGAAATTCATCTTGATTTGTGTTGAGCGTTTTTATTTATTTTTTGTTGCTGCCTCAGCCCCACTCTGTGTCCTTCTGTCTGCGTCTCCCACTGTACGGGTATCTGTGTCTTATTCAAGGGCCCAAACTGCTGCAGTTTTTGTTCGTCCGCACATCCCAGTATCACTTCAGTTTGGCGGTTTGTTGGATTGTCGGTGTGTCTGTCCCTTTTTGTGTTTTTGTGGGGCGTGGCGCACTAAATCAGAGACATTTAAGCGCATTTTGTTAAAAGTCACTTACTGCGCTGGGCCATGGCCATGGCTCTTACTTACCACAGAAGACGCAGAGCAGCAGCAGCCAGTGCAGGAGGCTGCCACCGCTAATGTTGCTGTTTTTTTTGATAGTGTGGCTATTGTTGTTGGTGTTGTTGTTGTTGTTGATGGTGACGGTGATGTGGCTGCCACAACGACACCTACGCGCGACGGTCGCTGCTGTCGCGATGTCTGTTGATGGCAACATGTTGCTTGTGACTCTGTGACTCTGCATTTCCGCGTGGTAAGTGCTGGCTTTGGCTCCTCGCAGTTTTCCCTTCAGGCGATGCACCCCGCACCTGCAACCGGGCGGGCTCGGGGACTGGGACGGCGACGGGGGCCACCCCGGGCCAAGGATAGCCGCCGTGAGTGATGTGGATAGAGTTGATAGCGTCTGCCACATTGTCACCGTTGTTTTGGCCACTTTGCGAGCTGTTGTTGTTGCTGTTGTCCTCTTGAATGCCGCCCGACTACTCTTCAAATTAGACATTAATTAGGAGTGATATTTGTTGTTTCGTTTCGTTTCGGTTTTTGATTCTTTGCTCTCTGGGAGCTGTACTAAATAAAATTCCCCTTTACTTTACACGCACTTGGTTACGTATTTCTTTTGATTTTCTTCGCTAATTTGATTTGCTGTTTACGTATGTATTTTCCATTTGTTTTTCACACTTGAGCACTCGAAACTTTTCCCGGTCCTGATACTCGCGTCATTTCGTTCTTTCTCTGTCTTTGTCTGTGCCGCACAGCGAACGCGTCACACAACCGTCGGAGTCGAATGCCGCACGAAGTTTGCTTGCGACACGAAGTTGTTGTTGCTGCTGTTGCTGCTGCCGAGCGGGGCAATGCCGCAAATGTTGCTGTTGTCAATTGCCGCGGATGCCTCTCAGCAACATGTTGCCTGGAAAGTGTCGGTGGCAGTCAGTCGCCTGCTTGGGCCTGGGCCTCGGCCTTTCCGCGAAATTGTTTGTCACTCGACATTTATAGGCGTTTTTAGTGTTGCCCCTAATTGCTTCATATGCCTCATCTGCTGCAACGTACTCGCACACGCCCGACCAGTTCTTTGGCTTCTTCCTGCCCTGCAACGGGAGAGAGAGAGGAGAAATGTTTCAATTAGTTGTTGACAAAGCGGGGGGCAGGCAAAATATTAATTTTATTGCTCGTCGTAAAGTGTACAAAGTTCCTGATAAATAATATACGACTACTCGGCAAATGCACCAGGGAGTCGGTCGAAGAACTCGGCAGCACATTCTAGCGATCGTCACGTGCCGAGACCTTGCCGCTCCGGACTGATTTATGAGGCAGTGTCTGTCGCCCGCGATTAGGCCTGGCCTGCCCATTGACCTTACTCAATCGCCGTGGCGGAACGTGCCCCGCGGCCAAGAATGCGACCCAAACTGGAGAGTGCTGGCTAATTAGCAGCCAGTCAGTCGTCCGCCAGTCTCACAGTCTGCCACTGTCATCCGCAACAATGGCATCCAATTTGAATTTGGATATTGCGCCGGGGGGCTATCAATGGGGTTTGCATTATTTATGGCATTCCCGATTCCCGTGCTGCTCCATTATGCGCGCTTCACTGCCGGAAATACACTATTTCCAATCCTTCAGTCGCTCTCTGCGATCCCCAGCGCTGGAAAAAAGAGTTGCACGCTTCCTGCCTCCCATTGTATCTCAATTGCAGCCCGCACACATTCACTGCTGCCTGAACAAAGATTCGGCATTGGTTCTGGCCCCATAGAAAGTTTGGCTAATTGCTGAGGGTGGGAGCACCGCCATTGTCTGATCCCACCCATCCTGGCATCAGCCCATCATCCTATTTTCTGATGGAAAATCGTGCACTGAAACCAAAAATCACTTCCGCTTGGTCATCAATTGGGGGAGGGGGAGACTCATCCTCAACCCCTTGCATGGGATCTGCTGCACTTCACACATCATTTCCTCTGCTCAACATTTATTATGCCATTTGTGTGAGACCAAATTGTCACAATTAGTCGGCAGGAAGGAGGGCGGGGCGACGAAGGCGCCCCAGAAGGGCAACAGCGTTGCATCTATATTTAGTCCCTGTCCCTCTTTCCCTATTCCTCTTTCACCCTACTATATGCCTCTGTTGCATTGTCGAACCTCTCTCCGATTCATTTATAATATTTTGTCATTGTCGGGGTCTGTGTCTGTGTCTGTGGGTTGCTGTTGTTGCATTTTATTATTAATTTGTTTGTCATATTTTCACGTTTGTTTATTGATTAAAATGTGCGCACAGGCGGCTGAAAAGAGGGGATTTTTAAAGGTGGGGGACGGGTGTGTAATGTATGCTGCCAGCCGTTGTTATACCCTGTACTCGTTAAGCCTAGGGTGTATTGTATTCCTGTTGGTATGATGTATGGACTTTGAGATAGAAGAATGTACTTTTAAGTATGAAATTTGTCGGAATTTTACCTCAATTATAAGTATACATATATGCACATATTATATATAAATTCATCAATAACCCTTTATTCGAATTACGCCTAGAAATTACAAGGCAGAATATCCATCGCTTTGGTACTTATTCTAAGAGGGTTTTTAGGGTCTTTTCTACTGGTAAATTTCCATTAAACTATAGGTAACAAGAAAAATATTAAAGCACTGGGTATCTCATAGTCGTAATGCCATCTGTAGCGCTCTACTTGCTGTTTCTGCGGTGGCAATGCTTCTTTCGCCGCTGATGCTGCCACTGTTGCTGCTGCTGCCGAAAACATGTGTTGCCAGCAACATTATCACTGCTGTTGCAGCATTGTTATTTTTATTCCCCGTCTGTCCCGGCTCCACCTTCACCCGCTATACCCGCTACCCGCTACCCACTGCCGCTGTCTGGTATTTTAAATAAAACATCATTTTTTGTAATTGTTGCCTCTGCGTGAAACATTCTATTGCCCCAGCACTCATCTGTCGACCCATTCCCAGACCCCAGACCCATCCCCAGTCTGTCCTTTGTTCACCTAGCCTCTAGGCCCGGCCCCCATATCTGCGCCCCTCGCCACTCAGCCCAGCCCAGCCCCCTGGTCTTGTTTGTTTGTACAAATTATTATGAATGATAATTTTGTCTGTCGCATTTTTCATACATTTTTCCATCCTCTGACGCTTTTATGGCTGCCATTGTTGGTTTTTTGTATGCCTGTGGCTTTGTTTTATGAATTTCATAATTAATTGTGTTTGACAGGGACCTAGTGTTTTTACAACGACCAACCATTTTTACATTTTGATTGATTCTACATGATATTTTGCCATTTATCATCATTGTGTATCGTAGTTTGGAGCAGAGCAGATTGAGATGCAACAAAAGCTGGAAATATTTATAAAAACTCCAAAATGAATGCGCATAGAATTACTTGCCAACCGTACTCAATTCTATTCATTTTAATTAGCCAATTGCGGCTTTCCTTGACATAATTATTGGTCTTAACATTTGCCCCTCAGCCCCAGCCATTCCTAATGTGTCACTGTCAGTGTGGCAAAACATTCGTATTGTAATTGTCATTCCTGCCATTCTTCTTGGCAGAAAATTGTCACATATGTATCTGCATGCTTGTCTTTGGCATATTTTGGGCCAGAGACAAATGACAAAAGCCGCCAACGAAAGACAATTAGCCAAATGGAGACGGAGCGAGCGGGAGAAAGCCGCTTAGAGTCCTTTCATTCCGCGTTGCTTTTAATTAAAAGCAGATTAGAATTGCGCGTGCAACGTATTATTGTGGGGGGGTGGGGGGAACCCAGGTCACCCCCTCCCCAGGAAAAGTATTGCCCCCACTGCTACCCCAACCAGTAAGAACGCTTTCTTCTACCATTCCAGGCGCATTTGTCTGGAGACATTGACAATGACAGCAGCTCAAGAGTAGCTCTGACTGAATGTCGTGTGTATCTGTGTATCAGTGTCTCTGAGCCTCTGTGTGTGTGTGGGGTTAACTGTCTCAGACAACTGCGGGAATAAAGCCAACGCCATTTGGAGTGCCACACTCCACGCCGCACTCCAGCCCCAGCTCTTTCCACTTCTGTCGTTACTTTTAATTCGAGTGCTTGAATGAAATATTTTTATGCATACTTCTTGGATGCACTGCTACTGCTACTGCTCCCTGGGAGGAGCCACTCCTGGGGCCGACAACAGGGGGCAAGAGGGTGTCTCTGCCTTCAGGGCCTCGCCTTGTTACTCGCCACATCAGTCACCGCTCACTTGACACATTTCGCCTGCCATGATGCAATTGGCACCGAGACATGCCCAGCACATGGGCAATAAAAGTTGCCGTTGTTGCTACTGCGGGGTGGATGTTGCTGCCGCCGCTGCTGCTGCCACCGTTGTTGATGAGTTAAAAATAGCTACAAGTTTTTCACACCAAATTGCCCGAGAGGCAGCCTTGCTGCACAGCCACGCGATGCGTCGACAACAAATTGAAATGTTGATTTCAAAGTTTCGGATCTTCGCGCTGCATCGACAGGCCTTCCAGCTGTCAGGTGAGACCCTCGGATTGTCATAAATCTGTCGCCGCAGTCGATGACATTTTCGGCATTGATCTGCGGAGTGCAGTCGGTTAAGCTTCCTGTATTTGGGGGCTGAAATTTAATTGCCCGCTCGCAATGTTCGCACCAAGTCAAAGATTTTCACATCAGCTTAATTACGGCACGGACCACGTGCTATCCGTGCAGCATTCCCCATCAGTCCCATTCCATCAGCATTTAAATTCAGACATTCACACACGGACACACACACGGAAGAGCAACATGAGATGAGGGCTGTAGCTGTGGCTTCAGCAGCTCGTTGGCTCCAATTTGCTGCACTTAATTGCCACAAAATGCACATAAATGCGTTTTTATTAAATTCGCTTTAAAATTGATTTTGCACGCCCCACGATCGGCATGTGGTTGCACAGCCCTGCCCCACATCCCGGCACTTTCCCACATTTGCGGTTGGTTCTGCTCTGAGCCTTTTGCATGAATGGCTTTTATTCATAATCATATTTTGTGAATTCATGTACATTTTCTCTCTCTCTCTCTCTCTCTGTCTGTCTCTCTCTCACTCTCTGTTCTTTTCCGAGCGTTTTGCTGATTTCGTTTATTGCATGCCGCGAGGCAACTTGACTTTGAATCTTTGGTGCCACTTCTGGCTTCTGTTTCCACTTTTAATGCCGCGAATTAATTAAAAGCCTTTCGCAGAAGCTTAGAGAATGATGTGCATTGTTGGTGTAGCTCCGTTTTTCATGCTGGTATTGCCGCCACGCCCATTTGCATTTAATCTTGGGAAAAATTAATGCGAGCTGCGATTCGCCGAGCGTGCGAAATTTATAAATGAGGCAAGAGAAATAAGATGAAGATTAAGGGTCAGAACAGAAACAGTGTGTTGTATCGGCATTGGGTTCAGAAAAAGGGATTGCAGTCGCTGATGGAGATACCAAGGCCTCAAAGATGCTTCTCCTTCTGCGGAACAATCTCTGACCCCCAGCTAATAACATTTGGCATTTTCCTTTGCTTCTATTCTGTGCCCAAATCTCACACAAAATCCAATTACGTAAAGAGGAAGAACCCCAGCGAAGGTCACAGCTCGACCTCTGCCCACCTACCCAAGCACTCACTCACTCTCCCACTCATTCCCACCCACAGAGAGCACTTGAAATCCAATTTTCATAATAAGCATGAAAGGCAAGCGCCAAAAAAAAGAGGATAACGGATGCGAATTTAATAATAATATAATTTCGGCACAATTATCTCAACAAATTAAGCCAAACCGCCGAGCAGTTCAGTTCAAGTGAGCAGATCTAACCTTGTTGTTGCTGGTGCTGTTGAGGGTGTTGCTGCTACTCCTGCCCCATGCCCCTGCTGCTGCTGTTGTAGGCTCTTTGACCCAAAACGACAGCTCATTTTGCGGGCAGCTCTCGAGCACATGGGCCTGGGGTCGGGTCGTGCCTTTCGAGTATGGCCCGCTCTATGTAATTAAATTGAAATTTCAATATTGCGAGTGGCTCAGAGGATGCCAAAATGAGTGCTGGAGGGGCAGCAGGCAGCGGACGGCCAGAAGGCAGTCGGCAGCTGTCGTCCGCCCCTTCGGCGGAACTCTGCTGATTTATAAGCCGTGGCCAAAAATTGCTGCAAAATTAAAGTGTAATTTATGGGGCAGGCTCGCCGGCAGACTCTGCATATCCTCCGGATCCTGTTTATCCGCCAAGTGCGTGAGCCTGCTGCTAGGCGACCTTGCTGCACACCTCCTTTCCCTCCACTCACAGAGTCACACCGAATCAGCGATGTATGCGAAAAAATGAAAATACTTGGCGGGCTTAATGTTGCCTGGCCAACTTTGACCCGCCCCGACGGCTCTTCACCTGCCACCCCGCCACCCCAGCCCATACGCAAAGTGTTAATGTGTTTATGTGGATGGCGATGGCGATGACTCCACCATACGTCCATGTGGCTGCTCCTGGCTGACTGCCTCTACCACTGCCACTGGCCCAGTAAGAGCAACAGCCCCTGCCATCCTGTGCCTGCTTCGAGTGTCCTTTGCTCTTTTGCGTCGTTTGCCACTTGAGTTATTTAAATTGCGTAAGTGGCGATGGCAGCAGCGGGGTTGTTTTAAGGCCCGGCCAGAACAAAAAGATTGATAAAATATGTTAATTGCACTTGTTGTGTCTTGTGTGTCGGCGGACCAGCCTGGCGGCAAGTATCTGCTGCAGCAGCCTCCAGCCTTGCTTGAAATTGTCGCCAACAATGCTGAAAAGTTAATTTTCTTGGCATTCTGTAGCGTAAATTTAAGGCGTTTTAATTATGTTTATTGCATGCTTCTGGACCCCGGCCCTGGGCTCGTGATTGTGCCTGAGACTATGCCTTTGTCAGGACTTGGTTAAGGCCGACCACAGTTGCCATGCGGCTTCTTTGTTGCCCCATCCAGGGGCCCTGTAGTCAATGGCAACACCAACAACAGAAGCAGTCGCGAATTTCCCGTGGGCCATGGACTTCAATGGAATACTCATCCATATCCGCATTGCTCACCTGACCATCTAATTAACCCAATTATTAGTTCACGCTGGTCAAGTCCCAATTCCAATCAATTCAGCGGAATTGTCGTTTGCGAGATGGGGTTGTCTTGTATCCACCTTCGACTAGCCACAGATATGTACATATATTTCCTTTTACAATTCTACAAGTAGCACTATGACTGCGCGGTGTGGCTTATGTTCCCAGTGTGTGCTCGTTATAATTTATAATCATTTCTTTGGCAACAGACGTGTAACTGTTGCCCAAAGTTTAATGAGCACAGCAGGGGCTTCCACAGAACAGCTGCTCACCTGCTGCGATGATTGTTCCAAATATCAAACAATTATTTCAATTATAACTCAATCTCATTCCAATGTCTGTTATCCCTCGTTCCAATGAACATCACAATAGCAGGAGGTTTTTCTGTTAAATAAGGAACTCGTAGGAATGGGAAGGCAGCAAGCGAAATGCTCCCTGGAGGAATTCATATAAAGGAAGGCTACCACAGAGAGGATGGTCCCACAAAAATCACACTCAGCGAAAGAATGCTACAAAAGAATAGTTTGAGAGAATTTGACAAGCTTGAATTATAGATCTAAAATTTTAAGTTTTCTTTTATTTCTTTTGTCTTTTCTCTGTGTTGAAAGCAACATTTGAACCCATTTTTATTCCCAGTGCAGCAACAGAAACATTTGCACAAAATCAACAATTTAAATATAGTAATGCGAAGTACGTTTTGACCGCTTTCACGCTTGACCCACAATCAACACATTCTCCCCAGTTTAACCTTTGACTCAAGCACACGCTCACACACACTCAGTTATACATACACACATGTACAAAACAGACCGGAAAGGGACAGGGCAGCGTTGCTATGTTTCTCTGTTATTGGCAGCCAATCGAAGGCAGTTCCCAGAGCTCTCTGGGGCAGCAATTATTCGTGAGGTTTGCATGTGTTGTGCTTTGGTCGTTTCCCAGCCAAAGGTTACATAATCAAGGCCCAGGCAGGGCAAGCAGTAGCAGCGGCAGTAGCAACAAAAACGAGTAACCAATTCGAGGCATCTTTTATGTGGCTTGACTTTTGCAAGCGACCCCAACCAGGCCAAGCAGCAAAGCAATGCCAAAAAAACTTCCGACTTTTGGAGCTTTCTATTCACGTGTGAGAGTGTGTGTGTGTGTGTGGGAAGTGCGTTTGTATTGGTGGCTTGTGTATATCCTTCCTGCCTCTTTCCTGGCGTCTTTGGCTTTTGTTGACTCAATTTCCGCATTTAATGACCCGTTGCCAAATATGCCTGAAATTTTCAAACCGATTCCAGCTGCTGGCTGCCTGCTCTGCTGCCGTTTTACCCCTCGACACGCTCCACTGAGAGTGTTAGTGTGTGTGTGTGGGTGTATGTGGTTTCCTGATTGAGTTCACCCCCAACCCCTGCCTCTGGCCCATTCGAGTGGGGGTAACTTTAAGACTGCACACTTTTGGAGGGTAAATCAAGATTATACATTATGAAGCGCAGCAAATGCAGAGGCTCAAGGGCTCAGAAGCTCATCAAAACATATTGCAACATCAGGGGTGCCGCTAATGATATCCGAAGCATTTGCCATTCCGGAATACATATAGCCTATTCCCCATTAGCGGGTAGCCCGGAGTCACTGTGGACGTGGAATGGAAACAAATAACCGAAATGCGATACGCAATTATAGCTTAATCCCTGGCAATAATCAGATGCTATACGAATAGCCCCGGCCAGATCAGCTGGGTGAATGGCACCAGGACCAGGACCAGGACCAGGACCAACGCCATAAGCAACACGGTTGTGTGTGTGAGCGTGTCTCTCTTTGGCCGTATCAGTGTGGGTGTCGCATTGCTTTTGATAATGGCGCATAAATGTTTTTTAACAACAGCAAACAAAGGCAATCGAAAAGCCCCGAAAACGAAATCAAAGGAGTCTGAGGATTGGAAATTGTGGGGAAAGCATCATGGCACATAAACAACAATAAACACGCATGTCCGTCCCCCCCGGTCCGTGCACCCCCTTCTATTGACCATATTATATTGGAAAAAGGATATGGCAACCCAGGGTACTTGTGGATGGGACATCGACTTTCGCATGCATAGGGCGTCGTCGTCTTTGTCCTTTGGCCGACTCTTGTTTTCAATCCTTTGGACAAATAAAGTTTTTATGATAGCTATTTGTAACCTTTTTGGATTTGCCACCGCCGTCACTCTTACCACTCCGCACTCAATATGGCCTAATAGCGGTTAGGTTTGTTAAGGTTTGGTCCCCCCTCCCCCTTGTGCGCCCTTTGCTTTGATTTAAAAATATGTTTTATCCCCACATTGGTCTCTCCGATCGGACATTTAAAGCCCTTCCTTGTCTCATTTTGTCCCTTCTCTGTTTGTCGCCTGACTTTGTAGCGCATAATTTCAACATAATAACGTTGTCTTCGTGTTGGGTGTCCTTGGTCCTTTGTTTGCACTTCCCTTGTCATGACCGCTGCGATTCGAGATGTCTGTAGCCAGCGTGCAACACGGGCTTTCAGCACTTCAAGCCGAATGCGAAGGCCGTTGTTTACATTGCAAATTACATTTAACAGTGTTAATTTTTACCTTTCGCTATAAAAATAGCATTTCCATTCCGTAATTTATTTACTCTTTATTTCAAAAGTTGAACACACAACTATTTCGTATTAATTGCCATTTGTTTGGCTGCCCTGCATGTCATTTCTGATTAATTGATGAAATAAATGGCGTAGTCTGCTGATAATTTTAGCCCATTTTTGCTTATTCAATAAGCAAATAATTAATCATAAAAAATGTATATGAGGTGAATATAAAGTTCTGCTTTGGAGTAAGTTATCTAATGGGAAATACGAGTGTATCCTCTGCAATGTCTCACATATCATGAAGCTCTAAAAACTCTTTGGAACACACACCAACACATCCCAGCAGAGGCAATAAAACCCATGTTAGCCATCATCACTTGAGGCAACTTTTTACGTCTGAGCCAAACTTAATTTGGCCATTAAACCATGTTTTTTATACCGTCTATTGTCTATTCCACCTACGTGTATGTCTAAGTCAAAGTCAAAGTCTTGTCTCGTCTCGTCTCGAGTTCTGCTATGATGTCCGAGATTGTTTATTTCTTTACAAATCGCCTCACAAAGGAATTATGTGCTTATGCGATAAATTTTTTATGTTATGCCAAAAGTTTTTTGTTACTTCTAACATTCTCATGTAACGCTACATAAAACGGATGGAATGCTAAGAAGAAAAACACTCGGAAACTACTAAAAAGTCAGTTCACATGTCACCGAAATGAACAACAACTAACTAACAAAACCAATGACGGGGCCAGAGTCTTAGCCAAATGAATAAATGAATTGTTAGCTGGCATATCAAAATCCGTCGATAAAAAACCATAAAAATATGATTCAAGTCGTGCATGATGAGCAGAGCCCCAATCCCCAGGCCCTTGCCACCGCTCCACCGCTCCATCGATATCTCCTTCCCAGTTGGTTGCTTCATCAACGACGACAACATGAGCATTATTGTCATTCGCATTTGAATCGAATGTCTCTGTATGTATGTATATACGGTAGCTTGTTTGTCACACATATCCAATAAATTTACATTTTTATCGAAAAAGTTTCTCCCTTATGTTGTTGTCGCTGCTGCTGCTGCTGCTGCTTCACCAAAGCGGAAATATCAAAAATAAATCTCTGGCTTGTTTCCGTTGTTAGAATGCGAACAACAGCGTCTAACGCTTGTAATTGGCACACACACAAACACAGGGACACACCCAGCACACATGCAAAGACAAACACACACACACACACACACACACACACGATGCCCACGATGGCTGACACATTTGAAACAAAAACATCAATTTGCGACTTTTAATGGCATCATCATTGACTCAATCAGTAGTGAAACTTTCATTTCATGTGCCACATCTCTCCGCTCAGCAGACAGCTCTGGCTGTCAGCAGCTCCAAGCACCCACTACCCATGGCATTCATTGTCTGAAGCTCAGGTTTTCCTCTTTATTGCGTTTTTTATAATTCCGCATACACAAATGAACGAGAAAATAAATGAGTTCGTGGCGGAGGACCACATAAGGAAACTCCTGGCGGTCTTCTTATTAACTTAGACTCAGACTCAGGTTGAAAATTGCCAAGTTAATGGAATTACGCAGCACCCATCGAAAAGTTTAGCTCTGTATGCACTGACCCAGGCATTCCTATGCGACTGTCAACCCTGCTCTTAAAATACTTTTTCGTATGGAAAATTAAATGATTTGTGACTTTTGTGCGACTTTTTCTTTGGTTCGCTCTTACAGATCGGATGTTTTACGACTCCCATGTGGTTTCTGTGCCACAAAGTAGGCAAAGTATTCGCCTCTGTTGTGCGCTCTTCGATTCTCGAGCTAGTGGCAAAGTATGCACATCATGCTGTGGTTGATTTTGCTGCTTTATTGCCTATTGTCTTCGGCTAGTTGGGGCAAGCAGCGTGTCAATTGAATGCCTCTGTATTAGTCACACAACTCGTTCTGGCACCACCACCACCTGGCTGCTTCGGTTTACCCATTACCCAGTCCAGTCCGCAGTAGGCAGTCCTTGGTCCAGCCATTCATTGCGCCTGTCATTCAGCCATTCATGGCTGGGAAAACTACCACCCTGCCGCCCTGCCGCCCTCCCGCCAGCTCTCTGCTAGTGTCATGGAAACTAGTGTAAATGATGGGTGGAGTAGAGTCTGGTCCTTGTTGTTATTTTCTTTCTCTCCCTTTGCCACTTCTTAGCGGTCGATTGCGTGGGCGTGAATGAGATGAGTGAGCTACATGAAATGGAGAGCCTACTGTTTGGAGGCGCAGCATCTCCAGACACTGATGGATTAAGACTTGGAAAAGAGTTGAATTTTGCCCAATAATAAAACTAAAGTGAGGAATTTGGTAAAGTTTTTAAGCGGTAAATACTGCAAGGGGATATACCATACCCAAAAAGTGGCCTTAAATAACTTGGCGGATGAAGCTTAATCAGAGCATCAGGGCGGGTAGTATCCGCATAGGAGCCAGAAGAGAAATTAAAAACACTCATGCATAGATAATACCGGAATCGTGCTGCAGTGCACCCCCCGGCCCCCCAGGTAGAAGCCAAAGAGTTTACCTGCCACCAGCGCAAGTCGATAAGCCAGCTGGAGCTGAGGATGTTGGCAAGATGAGAAAAAATACGAGTGTAGGGGAACGGGGAGAGCTGAAACCGTGGCCATATTTACGTAAGCTTAAATCGCACCATGTGTCTAACTGGGAGTGTCTGTGGGGTATTTTCGTACGAGTGCTTGGAGGAGGACGCTTCGTCCGCCATGTGTTGCAAATTTTTGCAGCCCTTAGCTGCTCCCGCTTCTTGCTCTTGCTCCCTGCACGAATAAACTATGCAGCGGTGGCGGGCGAAAGTGCCGCCACTCGACTGCCAGCCAGTCCTGTCCTGGCCTGGGCGTGCCACAGTGCGTATGAGTTATGTAGATAACGCCCGGCGCAGCTCGACTGTGGCTGGCGGGCTGGCGGGCGGGAGTGCGGGCGACCGCAGAAAGTGTTTTACTCAAAGGCATCGTAACTCTTGCGCGGCGCGGAGCGGCGCTTTCTTTCTGACTCTCTCTCCTGGTTAGCATCTTTCCCGGAAAGAACTTCAATTTCTGTATCTGTTCTGCGACCCGCCCTGAGTTATTGGCAACTGGGGGCAGAGGGACATAGAAAGAGAGAGGCGAGAGCTCGCTCCCCGCGCGAGATCATATTTTTTATCTGTTCTGTGCGTAGCTGCTCAAATTTAAATTAAAACTTCGGCACTTTCGCATTTTATCCTTGACTTTATAACTCGGGGTTAACATGGCAATGCGTGGGACGTCTTGTTTCTTGCTACTTCTACGAGGGGAGGGGCGCGGGGTACCGGGAATGCGTGTGAAACTTTGTGTCCACATTTTGCGGTTGTAAAGCGTCAAACGCTTAAAACTTAAATAGTTATTTTTTCCGCTCTTCTTGTTGCTTCGTTATTTTTTATTGTTTTATTTTGCAGTCACTGCTGAAACGTTCTGGCTTTTATGGATCAAGTTTGAGGGTTTGGTTTTCCATTAGGAAAAAAGTTTGGATGAAATTTCAACACCGCACCGCTCTGATCCCGCCCCGCCCTGAATGCTTTCTGCATTTTGCTTAATTTTATTAAAATTTTGCATATTTCCGTAATTTTTTGCGAGACACTCTCCCACACAGCCGCAGATATTTTTTATGAGTCCAGGGCGGGTAGAGGGCATGCGAGTACTCGTATGAGTATTTCCTTATCGTGGTGCTAAAATGTAAAATGCTTATTTGAATATTTTATAAATTTTTCATTCGCGCCTTATTTCGCAAAATATTTTGCTCACATTCTTTGGACAACTTTGACATTGGGGGCGTGGCGTGGCGGGGCGGCATGTGTGTGCGGCTATACGAGTATGCTAAATGTCTGAAACACGTCTGTCTCTTTTCGCTAAGGGCCAGCACACATTATGGTCTGGACCAGCAGCTCCTGCACTTGCCCCAGGCTCGGTCACCATTCTCCAGCCGCAAAGTAAATTTGCATACCCATACATACGCGTGTGTATGTGTGTGTGTGTGTGTGTGTGTGGGTGGCTTGGCATTCATTTCCGGATGAAATTTATGCAATGGCTTAAATAAGCGCAAAAAATGCCATTTTACCCTCAGCAAGTGACAAAATGTGTGTTTCGTTGGGCATAAAAAAATAATTATGCAACGAAATATTTGGGTGAGGTGGAAGAGAGGAGAGAATCATTTCCCAAGAAGCAGAGAAAACCAGAAGCAGAAACCAAAAGCAGGTGCTCGAGTACTTTGGACAAAATGAAACTTTATGCAATTGGAAAATGTTTTCAGCAGCATTTGCATGTGGCCTTTGGCAACTTTGGCATCAGCAACGAGTATTTACACATCCGTCAGGGGCCGGGGCTGGGGCTGGGGCTGGGACTGGGGCTGGGACTGGGGCTGGGGCTGGCATTTCTGAACAAAGCCCTGGGTCAGAAACACCACTGACCGACCGCATTTAGTTTTGTTGTTGATTAAGTGCTAGAGTGCAAGTTGCGGCTAGGGAAACTTTGCCCTTGCCAGGCCATGGTCAAGACAGAGCCCGGACGAATAGTTTCCAATGAAAACAAGATGTGTAGCTTAATCTCGCATCTTGCTGGGTCTTCCGTTTGAAGTTTTCGCCACAAGGCGGCCCAACTCCACGGGGCAGAGTCCCCCTGTCAGATGCTTGTAGAAGACACACAACGTGTCGTACACTTGATTTGATATGCAAAGTACTTGCAGCGTTTTATGTGAGATTCAATTTCATACACTTTGCGCCGCAGCTTGCTTGCTGCTTATGCAAAATCAATAAGGAGCATGAGCGAGAGGAAACTGTGAGGAAACAGAGTGCAAGAAAAATATTTACGCATGTCAAAGGGGTTACAACACCTAACAGGGGCCAGGTCTCCGGGCTCCGGGCCAGGACCCCTACTAAGGCAAGGCCGTGACGCAATCGAAACGAAAACAAAAGCAGTACAAAGTGTGTTGTCAAACGCTCTCCCTGAAAGGGTTCCATTTCTTAGAGGAACGGAGAGAGAGTTGGGCCCATCAGAAATCAATTTCCTGTGGCAGAAAATAGAAAGCGAAAACTTTGCCGAAAAGTTAAAGCCAAAATGAAGGAATGAAAGTCTTGGAAACTTTTTCTTCTTTTCGTGCCTCGTGTGGGTATAACTTTTACCTGTCGCTTTCGCAATAAAAACACTGGCATCTGCTGCCACAATCAGTCAAACCATCAATAGTTTGATTAGGTCTCTGTGCCACATGTTGACTTTAAGCAAAAAATTAGCTCTAAGCTCCCAAAGTTGCCTTCCCCCAGCAACAAATAAACAAAAACGAAACTTTGAACTGTTGCTGGCTATCTCGTAGAAAACTTTGACAACAGCCAGAGATACAGATACAACTACAGTTACTGGAGCTGGAGCTGGAGTGGCACCGGCTACATATGGTTACTGCCCCAAGCACTCGAGTTGACATTTAGCACTGCGTGTGCAACAAGGAAAACAACTCAAAGTCAGAATGGCCAAAATATGCACATAAATTTCATGGCCAAAAGTTGGCAAAATAACAGGCAACAACTGGTGGGGCACCCAAAATGGGAGAAGAGCAGAAAAAGTTGCAAATGTGCAGAGATAAGCGCATACAAGGCAATGGCAACTGCAAAACAACATCAGCGACAGTGAAATATAATGAAATTAAACAAATTGCTTGGATTTACCTTGGCTGCTGATGCTGATGCTGCTGCTTCTGCTTCTGCTGCTACTGGGAAACTCTTGCTGCCGGGGCCCGAATCATTGTCAACGAGTGGCAAAGTTTTGCCCTTCTGACAAATCCCTGGTCGCCCTGCGACACGCCCAACCCCAACCCCGGCCCCCTGTACAAATGAGTTGTACTGGAGAAAGGTGGATGGGTTGGGTTCTGCTGCATAGCAAACGACAATTCATGTAAATTGCTTAATTTATTAGACTTTTTCAGAGGCAGCTCGGCCTGCGCCTTAGCCCTGAGCCCTGAGCCCTGTCTGGTACTTCCGCCCGCGCCACGCGGCTTCCTGACTTTGACAGCGTCTCGCGACTTTGGCTTAAGCATTTCCAATTGTTGTTGGGGCTTTTCTATTTGCGCTCCGCTACAATTTCCCGCTCGTGTTCTGTGCTCTGACGGGCTTTTGTTTCGGCACAGAAAAAGTTTCGCAGCATTTTCCTAACGCTGTTTTACTTTGTTTTCGTGCTTATGTTTCTCGCTTTGGCTCAGATCGGCTCTGTTCTGCGAATTTGTTATCTTAATTCTTGTCATTTAAAACAAAAACACCAAAATAAGCGAGGAGAACCTGCCACCATTTCTTTTTAAATAAAACTCAAGGCAATTGAATACATTGGAGGAAGGCGTACAACTTTTGTGTAATACGCGTACAGATTAAAACTTTTGGCCCATGCACAGCACGCATACGCCTCGTGCGCCATTCGCCCGGCAATTGCTGGTCTCACGTTACGCATTCGCCCCGTTGCCGTTATAGAAACAGTCAGGCTGCTGTTGCTCCTGCCGCGGCACGTAATGGAGGACCGTGCCAGGGAATCGCTGTCGTTGTGCTTGTGCCGCCGTCAGCTTAATGGCAGCATTCATACAAATCACAGAGTTGCTCGCCCGCCCGTCGTTTCCTGGCTGCCATTGCACTTTTCCGAGTTGTTTTCTTGTTTTCTGTGCTTTTTTGGGTGGCGGCATGAATAATATACGGAAAAATCCAAGAAAATGTAATGCACACACAAATACACCGAGAAAACTGGCGGAAAACAGCGCGCCAACGTAAAGTGCAAGAAAAGCGCGCCAGGATGAACACGAGCACGCACACTTTTGCACCCAGCAACATGTATACGTAATACGTACTACGTATATAGGGGAACGTACAGAGTCTAGAGTCTGGCATTACAAAAAACTAGGTTACAAGTTGAAACTTGAAACTTGATGGCGTTACTTTTAGTGCCGGTTCCTGCCACCAGCCATCCTCCAAAAGCTGCTGCTGAGATGCCGCCTCCTCCGGCTCCTGCTCCAGCGTCAACAAATCCCAAATGTAAAATGAAATTCATGTGCAACATACCCGACACAGTAGACAACAATCTTTCGATGAGCAAGTCCCAGATGCGGGACTTTTTTCTGTGAATCCTGGTTCCCTTTTGATTATCACATTAGCCGGGATTCGGAGGAGCACAAACAGAGGATTCGCGTCACTTGCCACTTGCCGGCTTTCGCAGACGAGGCTCTGGGTCTGGGCCAGAACTGCTTCACTTTGTTGGCTGCTGGCAACTGGCACGATGCGCTGGCCACCGACGGCGACTATTGCCATTTGCCGGATTCGCCGCAAGAGCATCGGCATCGGCATCGCCTGCTGCCTCGGCTGCCTTGGCGGAAACGAAACGAAGCGAGTGCTGCGAAAAGAGAGAGCATCTCGGCTCTCTCTTAGCTCTTGTATAACAGTTTCCATCGTTTGGCTGCTCCAGTTTGCCTCGGTGTTAGTGTGTGGGTGCGTATTTCACCCGAATGTGCCTGTGTGAGTGTGAAATTGTGTCATTAGGTGCATTTGTTTTCGTTGTCCTGTCCACCTTGTGCTTCATACCCATACCAACACCCCTGCTGTCCCGCTTTTTCCCTAATGCAGTCCAGCTCTGTCCCTGTCGCGTCCCCTGCTCGCCGCAACATGGCGTATTTGCTGCCTCTTGTGCTTTTGTTGTTGCTGTTTATTTGCTTCATCTTCATGCCGTGTCACTTTTCGAGTGCCAGAGTGGGGCTGTATCCATGTGTGTGTGTGTGTGGAGGGATGTGTGGATGTGTTGCACTGGTGTCTGTCAACTTGGCGCCGCTCATCTAACTAAATGCCAACAATTATGTTTTGGAGTCTCATTAGTTGCAACTTAAAGTGTTCTAATGTGTTGCCGTGTGTGAAGAACGATGCCGTTAATGATGTAAGCATCCGCTGCCGCCACCAGAATCAAGTCAAGTGGCGGGCTCTGCTCTGTATGTAATTTTTGGGGTCGAGTTCGTGTCGCACGGCGTTTTGTTAATTTTTATTACCTGATACTGGGTCGGTCTTCTCCCCGTGTGGTACGAGTATGGAAATTTGTGTTTTTATTTGTATTTGTGCGCTGTGTGCCCGTAACCCCAATGGACCGATGACAATGCCAGGCCAGGCCAGAGTGAGCGAGAACAAAGCCTGCACAATGTGGCACAACTAATCACGCTGACGTTGACAGAAAATACACTAAACAAAGAGCCAAATAAACACAACCCCGAACCAACTAACCAGCCAACACATACTCGTAGCGTCGTGAGAGGGAGCAGCAGGGCCCGAATACGAACAGGGCCAGAACACGGCCACGCCAAACAATGTGAACGGGAGCTATAAAAATCGCATGCGGGCAGGCGAGCGAGCTGGTTTAATGAAAGCCCAGGTCCAGGTCCAGGACCAGGTCCGAAACGGAACCAGCACACAGGTTGGCAGGTCGGAAGGTTCGCAGGTCGAAAGGTTGCCAAGAGTTCAGGTTGCTCATGTAGCTTCTCTTCTCTTCCCTTCCCTTCTCCCACTCCAGCCAGGAGCACATCCAACTAATCTAAGCTGCGCCTTGTTATAATTACAGCGAGCAGCAACAAAGCTGTTGGAAAATGATGCGCACGTGACATCCGGCACTGTCTCTCGGTCGGACCCACTCCTGTCCTGTCCCTGTCCAAGGGTTGCGCGGCACCATCGGTCTCGCTGCTTCCAGCCAAGTCAAAAGGACAAAGTGCACGGAGGAAAAAAATGGGGAAGCAGAAGAATGCGGGGAAATCAGCCATCAGCCAACAGAGAAAGCCACAGCGGCTAGAGGAAAAAACAAAGGCCAGGCGAACGAGTCACACGCGCCAAAAGCAAACAGAGAGCGGAGTGCATTCTTCTCCGCGGGTGTGAGGGTGAGGCACCAGCACCATCCGCCCACCTCCCATTCTCACTCAGTTTTTAGAAAATTATGAGTGGGAGGGTGGCCTGGCTTTTTGCATTTTTTATACAATTTTCTGGGATTACGGAAGAGGAAACACGAGGAACGAGCGTAGGACTCAAGAAAATTAGTCGCGCTTTACGCTCGCGTCGGAAGGGAATAAAAAATATTACGAACTGAAGCTGAAGTGTAAATTTACTTCCGCTGCAAAATGTGGGCGTGTGACCAGCTGACAGCTGGCTGGAGGCGTGGCCAGTAGGTGGACAGACAGGGACAGGGCGCCGCTGTTGCAGCAAAAACCGGAGGAGGAAAAAATGCAACTTTTTCTAATTAAGCGTACGTGCGGCTGTCAGCGGCATCAGCAGAGGGCAGTGGCAGTGGCAGTGGCAGCGGCAGTGGCAGCGGCAGCGGCAGCTTGCTCTTTACTTGTATAACTTATTGTCGTTGACAATAGTTTTAATTGAAAAGCACCCGGGCTCCATTGTGGAAGTACGTGTACGTGGACGTGTACGTAGTAGCGTAGTAAAGCCAGCTTCTGCTTCCGGCCCTGGGCTCACCTCTAACAATTCAATCAACGCTACAAATGCTGACTAGTTTATTTTTCAAGACGCCCAGACAAGTGGGCGCCCGGCAGCTACATCTTCAGGTTACACAGAGAACCATCTTCCTTCTCGGCATTTGTCTTTGTAAGTGCGTCTCGCCTGGAGCACATCACTCGGCTGCCACTTGCCTGCCTGCTGACCAGCTGCCACTGATGCTGATGCTGACGCTGAAGCTTCCAGCAAAATCTTCAACTGTCCTGCCAGGGAGTCTGCCCTAATTGAAGTCCTCATCGACGTTGCCGCTGCTGTTTGTGGGGGAACGGGCGCTCCGTTCGGGCGGTATGCTCGCTCCGATTAGCGCTGGGAGGGGGGTCGCATAACTCAGTCGCATGCTAAATCAAGGAGCAGCATCTCAGCTCGGAATCCATTTCCCATAGTCATGCACTACCAGCGCACATTTATCAAGATGATGGCAGCCGGCACATGCACAGTTTACCTGTGTGCCATAAATAAGTAAGCCATCCCCATGCCCAGACCTGCCACTCATCCCGGCGATGCAATCAGCGCCTGGTATCCCCAGTACCCCCCAATACCAAGCCATCCCTCCTCGGGCCTCTCTTCCTGTCTGGCCCTGGCTCTGGGTCTACGTCTGAGTCTGAGTCTAAGGAGAGATGGCTGGAAGTTTCTTAATTTTCGTTTGCCGTAAATTTGCTCACACACTCGCCTCGTCGTGAACGCCTACTCCTGGATATTGTTGTGCAGCTTGGCGTAGCAGAAAATCGCTTAAGATGCAGAGGCAATGGAAAGTTTACCCTTTTTTGGAGCTCCACCTTGGAACACTGCCTCTGCAACTGCAACTGCAATTGCGAGTGCTGCCTCAGTCATCAGTTTTGAAGTTTGTGCCAGGTTTTCACGGCGTCTCCCATTTGGCAGCTCGTATCTCTCTCTTTAGTTTGCCCCTCGGGTTGTGCAGCTCCAGCTCCAGCTCCAGGCCTGGCTCTGGCTCAACTTTATCGACAACGTTTACTTTTCGATTCGTTTCGTTTCGTTTTGCAATCTGTAATTACGAGAAGCAGCCGCTTTTGATGCTTCTGGTTTAACTTTCAACAGCTGCCAAGCAGTCCAGGATATTCCTACTCGTTCCTCTCATCTCATCTCAATTCCCATCCAATCCGATCCGATACGGTGCCTTCTATCCTCTGCCAAAGTGGAAATATAATCGACAATGTCGATTGGTGCGTTTGTTTTTGTGGTTTTTGCGATGGAAAGTTTCTTTAGTTTTGTTAGGCTGGGGATTTCTAATGCCTGGTGGATGGGTTTCTGATTGCGCCGCATTTGCGTGCTCCAGCAGATTGCATATTTCATGCTAGTGTTTGTCTTGCCACGCAGATGAGAGAGAGAGAGAGAGAGAAAGAGTTCCGCGAGGCGGCTCATTAAGCCGCGTTTGATATGCATACGAGATCCGCAACAGGCTTCGGCTTGAATTCTTAAGAATCCGCTGGCTGACGCTAATTAGAAAAGTTGCTTCAATCAGGGGTAACACTTCCGCTCGGCTCCATCTCCTTTTGGGCCCGGCCGCCATTAACGCAACATTGGCGCTAATAGAGTCTTCGACTTTATTGAGGACTTTGGCAATAAGAGTTTGCCAACAAGTTTAAACTTGTCTTCCCATGCCCTTCGACATTCGCCTGGAAAAAAGGGGTAAAAAATCAAGGCGCAAATGACGGTTCACTTAATTTGCATTTAATTACAAAGTTCTACAAAGTCCTGCAAAGAATACGAAAAAAAAAGAAATGGAACCCATGCCCGGATCATTGGAGGCTCCATGGCCGAGTAAATATTGCCACCGACAGGCCAGAGATAAAGCATAAAATAATAAATAAGCAGAGATATATTTATATACATATACGAGTATATTCTTTATTTGCGTTGGATGTTTGCCTTCTTTTGGATTCATTTTACTCACATGCAGCGACGAGGCTTGCCCACTTATTGGTTCCGCGGCACTCAAAAGATTAAAAAGCCATTTGATGCGGACCGCGTGGGGCATGGGTCTGGGTCGGGGCATGGGGGTCTCGATATGGGGGCGTGGCAGGACCAGTGGGTAATCATCCCCGGAGCAAAGTTTTGCGACCACAGCAAAGAACAAAGAGCAGTGGGAGGATGGAGAGGATGGAGAGGGGGTTCGTGCCACACTGTACAATGAAACTTGATAAACAGCTCACGCAACAGCATACTTGTACAACAAATTGAAGTATAAATGAAAAGCAACCAGTGAAAACATGAATTTCGCTTAAATATATATTGAAAAAGTTTTGCTTATGATATTTTTTTTTAGAAAGCATCATTCAAATTGGTTTTCGAGGGCCCCTTCCTCCCCTGGCATGTCTTCTTAATGAAGTGGATGCTGCTGCTGCTGCAACAACAAGGGTAGCCACAAAAGGCATTCAGAAATTAGCATTAGCACGCATCTCCATCTCCGTATCCATCTCCATTACCATCTTCTCTTCCTTGACCCACATTGAGCCGGGGCCCCACTCCCACTCCCACTCCTACTCCCACGCCGGCTCAAATTCGAGTGACGTGCGTGAACTTGCGCATTTCGTGCACGTCCTTGTCGTGTCCTCAATGTTCCTGCTCCTGCTACAGCTCCAGCATCTGCACCCATCACACTCCATCCCATCCTCTGTCTCTCTGCGGCTTGCGGAATTGCGCTGGCAAAATGGAAACCATTAAACGAATGTTCCACCCACCCACCCACGCCTACACCAGGCTCTCGTTCTCCTCTGAATAAAATGAATATTTTTATGCTGCAACTTTGGGCGAGTTCCGTTCCTCATTGGAGTTTTGATTGATAAATGTATTATTTTTTATTGCCGCGCTTTTCGTTTTCCACTCTCCATTTGCCGTTCGCCGCTTTGGTTTGGTTTTTTATGAGGCGACCTGAACGTGAATCTCGCCCAGCAGTTAATTTTCAAATTAGCTTGGCCGCCCGAGAGGTTTTTAATTACAAATGCCATGGAGTCGCTATGTCGTTGGTTGTGCCCCACCATCGAGCGAGTGGCAGTCCTTGCCACAGCGACAACGGCAGCGACAGGGGCAGACAAATGTCTGATTAAATAAATTGACATAAATTAAAAGAATATGCTGCCATGGCAACAATTAAATCAAAACTCTCGAGTAGCACAGCAGTCGGCCCGCCCAGCCCACGGCCTCCACCACTCCACCGGAGTCTCTGCCGTCCCTACTGTCTTTGGCTGTTGTTGCTTTTGATTGCATAAAAAACAAGCTAATTATGTAAGCAAGGAAGCGGTACGTTGGGCCCAACCATCCATCTGGCTCGGTACCAGTCAGCTCCTTTGAAGTCGGTTCGGTTCGTGTGCGGGGAAGACACTTTGGCATATGTTTTAATGTCAATTTCCATTTAAATTAGCTGCTAGGCAAGGGCTTGTGGCTGAGCCATGTCGGCGATGATTGAATACGCTCCGCAGGAAGGCTCATTGCCGGCTGCCTTCATATTTCGTATTTACAACGAATTTAAGCAATTCTCGCGTACGCAAGCCGATTGCAAATTGACTACGAAAAACACGAATAAAAAATCCTGCATACCAGGAGCGTATGCCGAGGGGGAGCGAAAGATAATGGACCGAATGGTAATCTTGGGGCCAAAATGATTTCATGTATATTTTCACAGTTTGTACGAGTATGTGTATATTTTCATTTTCATTATGAACTTGTACACAACCAACCCATCCCTCTTTCGGATCCTGTCCACGCTACTGATGCTTATTGTCCATTTATTTACGGATATTTGTATGGATACCTTCATGTATGCACAGGAGGAATAATCGACGAGGCAATGGAGCGTACTCCCAATCGATTCGAATGGCTATAGCCGGCATAGTCTACTTTTGTGCGTCCAGCGTATGAAAGTTTTTAATTGCCAGCCCCGGGCCGCTCCTGGTGCTCGACCTGTGAGGCTGGTTCTTGGGTTGGTCCTGGGTCTGCCACTTTAGCGCACAACAAGCATCGAAATCAACTCGTGCACAAATCATAAAAATATAAAACGAGGCCAAGCATTGCATACTCGTAGTAATATGAACATGCAATTATAAACCACATGTACGGTACATCTATAGCTGGGTGGGTCTGAGTTCACATTGTTGTAAAATTCGACTGCGAAACGAGCAGACGAATGCCAGGGAGAGAGTCCTGCAGCGACTTCCACCTGGCACAATGCTTAATGAACTAAAAGCTAAGCAAATGAACAAAGAATTGCATTAGAACCGAATGCAAAAAGTTTGTTTCTCTTAATTTGTTTTTGGCCAGTGAAGGACACGGCCCTGGTCGGTGTCCAAAATCTCTTTGGCAGTGGGAATAATTCAGTTTACATTAATTTCGCCCGCATACAGACCCTCAGATGAGACAGGGGTATGGCAATGGTTTACCTAAACACTGCAATGTACGTAAATAAAGCCGTTTTGACCATTCGGAGATGGAAAATGTCTGACACATGTAATAATCCTCGTAATAATTGTGGGCACAGAGTATACAAATCACACTCTTATTATATTTGAGTGTGCCGCATATAAGCATTCGGAAATGGCTGCTCTTAATGAAAAAGGGTAAAGTTGATTGGAAATATTCAATCACCCGTTAGCTTTTGGCTTTTTCTAGCGGTTTGTGGCTGGATGCAGAAAATGTTCAACATTTGCCAATAAATGATGTGCTGGCAGGAATTTTAGTGCCGGGAGTGTCAAATATGCACCTGTGTGCATTGCCCAAAGAATGCTTTTGGCAATGGTGCGGTGCTGACTCTCTCCTGGCCGTGGCATATATCACCAATAAGCAGAAAGTGGCTGGCTTGTGCGACTCGGGGCTCATTGTTATGCCACTGGCGTGTGGCTGCCGTGTTCATGCTGACAAATTATGCTGTTTTATGCGTTTGTCGCCACCGTCAGCCTCAGCCTCAGCTTTCGCCCAAGCCCCAGCACCTCGGCACACACGAAACGAGGCATCTACATAGTTAAACGCACGCATGAGGCATGGCGACCCCAGACCGTAACGATCCGGATACGGGTGGCTGGGAGCATCTTGTTTTTCTGTGGCCTCGCTGTATTATTCTGCGCCTTTCCTGGGCCTTTTTCTGGGTAGGCTCAGCCAGAATCAGCCTCTGAGCGACCAGTTCCCTGGAGTATTATCTGTCTGCTAAAAATATGATATACTCGCAGGGGGCCAGGACATGGGGCATCACAGGAGCTGTTAATATTTCAGTTGCCACAAAGTCAAAGAGAGCACCTACGGCGACAACAGCCAGCGACGCGTAAACAAATTGACAGCTTATAAAAACCTGGACGTCATGTCCCCACCAAGCAAGCGTTTTATTATGCAATCCAAGTTATGTGCGACACGTATTGAATACGTCGATACTCTTACCATCCAGGGGTACATTATGGTCGTGGATAAGTAAGTCTTATGGTAGAGCTAATATAGAAATGTGTTAGGAACCAAGAACCATGTAAAGCAGATCCATGAGATTCCAAAAATCTGTGCAACAAGATACTTTTGTAATTATGATGTATTGATGTATTTAAATCTTTGATAAAGACATTAAATATTCAATTTAAATGATACTAAAAGCATGTACATAGTATTTATGAAGAGAAATCTCAGAGTCGACTACAGTTTCTTTACGAAGGCGACATTAATTATTAACAGCATCAGGAACGTGCCCATAATCTGTTATAAAAGCACAGGAAAGAGGGAATCGAGTCTGTTGACGCGTTCCCATTGAAGTAGCCAAAATGTAGTTAAATTCCAGCATCTGTAGAGGAGAATTTTTAAAAGTCTTGCTGATTTAATTATGCCCACAATTCGTCTGCAGCTGACAGTCTTCATTTTTCTACCTGACGATTGTTAAATATTGCAATCTCATTAACGGGAATTCATCGTTGCATCACGCTTATGCAGGGATTATGGTTTCAGCGGGCTAGCAGAGGAATCCCCGCAATAATCAGCTTAATTGGTTGTAAATTAAAGCGGACTCGTGGGATTTAAGTCTGCATTTCTATTGCGGTTGGACTGGAGTTCCTGCCATGCAACATCGACCCCTCTCAGGCACCTGCTCTGGATGGAGATGCCAAGGGCTTGGGTTCACTTTGATCTTGGCAACTATTGACAAAGGCTTGGCCGGGCCTGAGCAAACATCTGAGCGGCTGTGGGTGCCATGGGAAATGCAAACAGATTTCCAAATGGGAAAGCAAATAAATAAATCGCGCGTGCTACCTGCCCGAACACTCCGAACACCCCGATCCCCGATTCCCTATCCACTATCCACTATCCCTTCTGGGGGTTATTTCATGGTTTATTATTTATGTTTTGGCTTGCACCCTTAACGCTTTGCTGTTGTGCATTTGGCCGGTAAATATTATAAATCTAATGCCAGTTTGTGTAATTTAATACCTTCGACTAACAGCATTTAATGACAATCGTTTCTGACACTTTGGGTGCGGCGCGGCGTGGCGCGGCGCCACTGAAATTTCGTTCGGTTATATAATATTTGATTTTAGCTGCCGCATGAATTTGTAATGGCCCGTGCAAATTGCTGGGGTGTGGTGGGCTCATAATTCGAGTAATTATGCTAAAAGTCATCGGGGAACACTCATTTCGGACATATAATCGTTCATATATAAATTTTAATATGATTTTTAACACCGCATTACAATTGTTTGTATGGGTTGCTGTCAGTTTTTTGCCAAATAAAATAATGTTATTTTAATGGAATAAATTGGAGCACAGCCAGAGTTCGATGACCGCTCCCAGCAGGCGGTCACAGCCTTTGAGTCGGTTAAGGCATATTCCAAAATGTGTCGAGTCGAGGCCCAATCCCAATCCCAATCCCAATCCCTGTCAGTGCCACACGAAACCAGGCAATATGGCCGCTGACGAAGCCAGGACACTGGTTCAAAGGCCGTCTAGACGTGAGCATATTAGATTTGACATTATGGGCAAAGGATTCTGTTATAAGCCCTTTGTCACTCCTTTGTGCTGTTAATTTTTCGCACTCCCCGAGCCCGTCGGGCCAGAGGTGCATTGCCTTTCGCTGCAATTGTTGAATGTAACTCGATAGCTTTATTGGAATGCCATACACACGACTATGTGTGAAACTGAGATCTCTGCCAGTGGGAGGATGAGGATGGGGCTCCCCTTGTGGCAAACTGTATTCCATTCTTCCATTGAATTGATTGTAACCCACTCCAACCAGCCCCCATACGCATCTCCATCAAGCTGTCTACTCCAACGTATTTGTTTTCCAAGTCCAAATACCAGACCAGGCCAGAAAGAAAAAGGAATGTTTGTCTATTTATTAAATAGGCTTGCAAATAGGCTACTCCGTCCTTGCCCTCGTCCGCGTCCCTGGTCCGGTCGCCTCGGAGAAAATGTATTCGTTCAGCTCGGTTACTTATCAAATGCTCACTTTGATTTGTTGGCTCCCGAACAGAATTGGCCACAATCAAATGGACCAAGGGCTTGGGGCTGGGACTGGGGCTGGCTCTGGTCCGGCCTGGCTTGGCCGCAAGCTGTTAACCCAAATAATTATGGCTTCATTAACTTTATTGTGTGTGTAAGTGGTTTTTTGATAAAGCTACTGAGTTATAGCCAAAGCACTTGCCGCCTCACCCGCTGCCGGCAAATTAATTGCCACGAATTGGGCCTCCACAAAACGAACAAAAAATCGAAATCGTTTTGCTAAATGACACAAATTTAGCAAACATTAAACTACAGATTTTTATATTTTACTGTTAGTGTGTGTGTGTGTTTTCGCTTAGCAAAAGGGTTCTTTTCCGACACAGGGTGCCGCGGGCAGGATCATAACAAGGCTCCTGTCATGCTGCCGTTCGTGACACATGGACTTGGCTACCCTCTTGTCGGTCTTCAATATGCGAGTATGTATGTATTTGCGGTAGGTTCCTCCGAAAAAAGCCAAAAAATATCAAGGTAAAATGTAGGCAACAAAAGCCGTCTATGCTGAGAGGACAAACAACCGCACTATTATTTTTAATGGCCAAACATTACAAGCCACGTGGCCAGGGCAGGGATGGGTAAGGATGAAAGGGATCTGGAAGCGAAAGCGAACATAAAAATAAATAAGAGCAAATTGGCAGGCAAATGTTTAGTTTGTGGCAACATGTTGCCAACCAGCGCAGTCCTCATCCTCTTCTGCAAGAACTTAAAAGTTGGCACTGCCACCTGCCTCCCGTTGTCGCCATCTGCCCATCGCACTCTCTGCGGCGGCCATCCTTTGAGTTGCCTTTGAGCTATTTTATAATTAGTCCCAGCCATGACAAAAAGTTTTTGGCAAAACAACTTAAGCGCCAGCCGCCGCTCCACGGGGTCCGTTTAGCTAACCAACCGCATACGGCGCACGTGAGCCGCCCCAAAAGGAGGGGCAATCCTCCCACCAGCAATGAGCTACTGTCGCAGTCCATGTGTGGGTGCTGGGTGGTGGGTGGTGCCTACTGGCTGGTGGCTGGCTGCTGTGGGTGGTGCACGGCGGTGGCTGCGTAGTTTGCCCCACATTAAATTCTACGGAAAATAATTCTCGACATATGTATGTATGGCAAAAAAAAAATCTGTGTAAAATCAGGAAAAGTTTTCCGCATGCTCCACTGCGCCTAAATTAGTTTGGGGAACAGCCAAGGTTTGTGGGAGGCTTAGTTTTTGATTTCGCCCTCGGGGGATGGTGGTGCCACCAACTCCCCCTTCCACTCCATACGAGTCGGGCTGTTAAAAATTTGAAAACTGCTAATTGGCTGTGGCCAAGCGTGGGCCATATATATGCTCGAGGTTTTGATTTTTTTGCGCTCTTTTAATAATTGGCAGCAGCTGCGTTGAGGTCTAGATCCGCTCTCGGGGCTGTGGAGCTGGAATGCATCATTGTGGTGAGAGCTGGCAGTGCAGCAATTTCCCAGAGACTTGGATTTCGATTGCGATGAATATAAACAGGGGATGGGGATGGAGTGGGATGAGCAAACTTCTCAGTCAAATTGCAGTTGGTTCCTTTCCTGCCCCGTATATTTCTGCAATGGAATCGAATAATTTAAGAAATGCATTACTTACTTAGTTCGGCACTCCTTTGGGTCGTGTCTGTGCTCTTCCTTTACAAATAAGGCATGGCATGACTGTGGGGGTGGTTCCGCTTAAGTGTATGAAATGCATCAAGTGTGTCAAAATTGCTGTAAAACTTGAAGCCAGAGCACCCACGGACAGAACCTGAAGCTTGCAACCTGCGACTGCAGGGATAATGTGCACATGCCATACATTGTCGGAAGGGGAAACAGGAGACGGAGATGGTGAAGGAGACGAGAACGGACCACTCCCCACTTTCTGTAGGGGCTGCTGTGGGTTTGTCTATATAAATTGCAACATTTCATCAAGTGCTTGGTGATTACGCAGACGACTTTGCTGCAGGGTTGCAGGATTGCAGGACTGCAGGATTGGATTGGTGACCGCACAGCACTTCGAATGTGATTACGTGTCTTATGAAATTGAAAGGATTTGAAGGTGCAAAAGAGCATTAAATTACAATTTTCCTTTACTGCTGCTTTACTGTTGCCTTACTGCTGCCTCTGCTACTGCAGTCAGTGAGTTTTCCAGCATTTTCTTCAATCTACAGTTCACTTTTTGCAACGTGCATATGTGTCCGGATGGGAGTTGAGTTAGGAGTGTCTTATTCTTAGGGACAGAATTGATAATTTATTGCGTCACTTTTGCATTCCATTAAAGAAATTTTCAATTTTCTTCTCAATTAGGCAGATGAAAAAGTTTCGACAATTTGTCTTCGTTACCCGACGACGACATATCCCGGTAGATATGTATGTATGTGTATGCTGTGTGTGCCCATGTCCTTGGCCGCATCCGGTCCGTGTCAAAAGACTTAAATGCTGTTTACGCATATCAAGAGCGTTTGACGATAAGTTTGTCCAACTCTTTCAGGCTCCAATCGAAAGTAAACAGACAAAGAAGATGCCTTTAAACTGCAGCTCGGGTGGCGGGGAAGGGATACGAGTCGAATACCTAAAGGAAATTGCTGTTGGGGCCAAACTTTTGTGGCTGAAGACAATTTCCTATAAATTGCCAATTAGCAAAGTCAATAATTAGTGAGACGACAGGGCCGTTTCATGATCTGTGTGGAGAACTCATATCCCCTGCCAGCGTGCTGGCTGTCTGCATATTCAATTCTAATTACACTTTCCTCGTGCTTCGTATGGGTGTCTCTCCATCTCTCCTTCTGGCAAACTTCTCTCGGAGTGTGGTTTTGCATACACATTGACTAAAAATTGATAGTTTTGCATATACGACGACGCATATCCGTGCTCCTTACGGTCCTGCACTGCTCTCCTCTCCTCTGCGTTTGCTCTGGCTTTTCCTCCGTTCACTCATCTAGTCGAGCACTGTGCTCCACTCGTTCTACGTTTTTGGTACCCGATACAGTTGCAATATCCTTTAAGCTATTTCCGCTTGTTGCTGTTCTGTGTCGTGCATGGAACGGAAATAACAATGCACCAAGTGGGACTCCTCCGGGTTGGAAGCTATCCTATCCATAACAATGCTGCCTTGGCACATGGCATCATGTGGGGATTTATTTGTCGAAAATTGTCTGGCTTGGACGACAGAACCCACACCAGTTCGAGGCGAATGGAGATGATCTGTGTATCTGTGCGTCTGTGCGTCTGTGTACTGGCAATTAGTGCATTAGGTGGCACAAGGAATTCATAAATAATCATGAACAGCACCTTCAGCAACTGACGTAATAATTATACGAGTAGCAGCCCCCCCTCCTCCGCCTGCTCGTCCTATCGGAAGGATCTGCGACTACTCGCACGATGCGTGTCAGAAAGTTGGCAATACCGAACAGCATAAAGTAGAGTAAGTTTCGGGTAGTCAAGTCGGATGGAGACTCTCTGTCCGGGCACCGGGGATGGCTCTGGTCTGGCAGAAGCTGGCGCCAGTCAACCATTTTGCTAATTGTCTGCATTTATCAAGCGCCAAACAAGGCGGCGCGGCACAAAAAAGCACATAGAATTTATAACAATTGTTTTAAAATTTTACAATGAAAAAGGAAAACAGCAGAGCAGAGCGAACAAGAGAGATGTCTCCACTTAGGCATTGTTGTCTGGCGTTACTTTTATTTTCGGGCGTGGCGCCACTTCTATTTAATATCGTGGAAATTAGAGCAGAGCAGCAATCCGGCGGAAATATTTAGCCAATTGGCAACATTATTTAACGGCAGGCCCCGATGCAGGCGCCTTGATTTATGCTGCAGCCTTTTGCTTTTCTTTTCTGTTTCCCCTATTCTGTAACTTTTTTGTAAAAACTTTGCCTGTGCGTGCCTGTGAGTGCCTGTGAGTGTGAGTGTGTGTGGCTGCAATTGTGCACTAATTTGCAGTCGGTTTAATAAATTTTTCACTGCGCCGCGCCACATGCGTGTGCGGAAAAGTTCTGCGAGTGCGAGTGCGGGTCGCAAAGTTTTAATTTCTTGTTTTGGCAGGGCCATTGTGTCATAAATTCTTACCGCTCCACTGGCCAAGGCAGTGTTATGTGTGTGTGGAGTGACCTACAGTGTGATAATTGTATTGGTAATTAATTCCACTGGCAACAAGGCCTAAGCTGGCCCCATAAATACGGCCAAGTCCGGCCGAATGGCAATTAAGCCACGGAAACAGTCTCTGCTCGATAAGAAGGTTGACGCTTTTTTCCCTCTTCCCCGATTTCTATGCAAATTAAGTGCAATCAGCTTGCAGCAGCAGCAGAAGCAGGAGAAGAAGCAGCAGTTGCAACAACCAACAAGAACGAGAAGGAGAACGAGAACAAGAGCAATAACAATGGCGAGGAGAGGCAAAAATGTTAACATGAATTAGCCAGCAAGTAGTATGCAGCCGAGATGGCAACAGGAAGCGGATGCAATAAAGTATGCACCAGGAGCAATAAAAAGCGCCAGGACGTGCCCCAAGAAGCTGGCTGGCCCACATTGAACTCCCATCGAGCTGCTGCGTGCAGTTGGGCTTTGGGCGTTGGGAAACGGAAAACGGGAAATGGAAAATGGGGAAACTACTAGAAGCACTGGGTGCAGAAAGAGCGATAACAGAGCCCGAGAAGAACCAACAATTAGATGGCAAACGAACGCCTTAAAGGAACTTGGGGAACTCTTGAAGAGAGATGACTCCGTCCTGATGCCATACCTTACCAGTGCAAGGAGTCGGGGCAAACGATTCTCGTATGCGACACTTGGCCACATCCTGAGAGCGACAAACACAAGGATTATGCAAATGAAGTAAGAGGTCCTTTGAAATTCATAAACATTTAATATTTCATGGGGCATTCATGAACATTTAGGCGGCCCTGCAAGTGCGTGTCGGTGTGTGGCAAAAACAATTCCTAGTAGTTGTTGTTGTTGTGTTGTGTTGCCATTGTTTGGAACGGTACTGCTGCCTGCGTGCATGTTTATTTGTTGTTTTTCGCTCGAAACTGGAGGCAGGAGACGCAACACACACACACATACAGCACAGCGCAGCACAGCACAACACAATTTATGTACTACTACTATGTGCCCATCCACACATACATATGCATACATACATACAGGGGTGGTCAAAAGTATTTACACAACGAGTTTTTTTTTGCATGTTCAATTTCAGGAGCTTTTCCTGTGGTTGTTGAAAGCTAAATAAAAAAAAAAAACTTTTAGGCCAAAAAGATTGATCTACTAGGAATTGGTTGAAAGAAGAATTGGAAAAATAACTGTTAATGGGCTAAAAATAGAAGCATGTGAACTGTTGTCAAAAGTATTTACACAAATTTGCATTGCTTCAGAAGTATTTACACAATGCAAATTAGAGCTTATTCTTAGACTTGGTTTGCTTAGTGCAGTCGTTTTTTCGTTTATTGCAGTTGCAATAAGTAAATTTAATTTAAAATTTAAAATTAACTTAGTAAAATGGTGAAGACAAAGGAGTTGTCTGTTGAAACTCGATCCGAGATCGTTACAAAATTTAAAAGCGGGGTTTCAGCGTCGGAACTGGCCAAAACTTACAAAATTTGTAGAAAAACCGTTTATAATCTGGAAAAGAAAAAGGACACGAATGGAAATTTACAGAATTTAAAAAGAAGTGGAAGGAAACAAGCGATGGATGAACGGGAATGTAGACGTTTAATTGGCATAGTCGATAAAAATCCGTCGATAAGCCCAGTTAAATTGTCTGCAGATTCGCAACAATTGATTGGCAAAAAAGTCTGTGATGCTACAATACGTCGGAGATTGAAGGAGATCGACATACGAACGTATACAGTGCGAAAAATAATAGAAATTTCCGAGGCAAATAAAGCAAAACGCCTCTCATTCGCATTGGAATACGTTAAAAAACCAAAGGAGTTTTGGTACAATGTTTTATGGACAGATGAAGTAGCTTTCCAGTTCCAAGGCTCATTCTGTAAAAGATTTATGCATCTACGACAAGCAAAAAAACAAAGTGCAGTGCAACCATTAAACAGATTTGGTGGAGGCACAGTGATGTTCTGGGGGTGCATGTCTTACTACGGATTTGGAGACTTTGTTCCAATAGAAGGCACTCTGAATCAGACCCGGTATCTTGTTATACTGAATGAACATGCTTTTGTGTCTGGTGACAGGCTATTTCCCATCTCCGACTGGATTTTACAGCAAGACAATGCTCCATGCCACAAGGGATCGGCACCTACAAAATTTTTACGAGATCTCAATGTGGCTGTTCTTCCCTGGCCTGCGCAGAGCCCTGATCTCAATATCATAGAAAATGTTTGGTCGCTTATTAAAGGACAAAGAACAATTGATAAAAACCGAAAACGCGACGTTACCATCGAGGAAGTAAAGGAAATTTGGTCGAAATTGGAACTTGGATATGCTCGCCACTTAGTGGAATCAGTACCAGCCAGGTTGCAAGCAGTTATTGATGCCAAAGGTGGAATTACAAAATATTAATCATTATTATTATTATTCATCCAACAAATTAAAAAAAAAATCATTAAATCATAATAAAAAATTAACTTAAAGTTTTGTGTAAATACTTCTGCAGCATTAAAAATGTGTGTAAATAATTTTGACAACTGATAAGCATCACTTAATTTGCTTCTCCTTATTCGTACAAACAGTTATCTTTTCCAATTCTTCTCTCATTCAATTGCTAGTAGATCAATCTTTTTGGCCTAAAAGTTTTTTTTTTTATTTAGCTTTCAACAACCACAGGAAAAGCTCCTGAAATTGATGATGCAAAAAAAAACTCGTTGTGTAAATACTTTTGACCACCCCTGTATATGCACACACCTACAACCATATGAATATCAAAGTGTTTTGCATGAATTTCTTGTGCTCCATTGGTGAAATTTTACTTGTCATTGTTGCGTCTTGAATAAAAGATGAGGGGCTTGAGGATGCAACCGGATTCGAGGAGGGATTACCAGTATTCCCTGTCTCTGCTGCAGTCCACCTTCACCTCCACCTTCACCTCCACATCCATGGGCTAATCACCCAATTCCGTTGCAGAATTCAATCGAAATAAAAGTAGCAGAAGCACTGTAGAACAGAGAGAGAGAATAGAGAGATAGGTCCCGACCCGACTGCCATTCACGCAATTAACTAACTTGGCCCAAATGGCACTAAAGCTTTTATCTTATTATCCTGGCAAAATACCCAAAGCGCTGACAAGCAAACACAAACAAATGAAGCAGGCAAGATGGCAAATAGTCAAAGCAGCAGACGGCGGAGCGGCGAACCAAAGGAAGAAAAACAGAAGGCCAAGAGGGGCCGTGGCCGAGCTGGGCTACAACCAAACCGAAAATGTCCGCAGGACACGGGGAAAAAAGCACACCGAATCGAGAGCAAAGCGAGCGTCTAGTTCGCTGCCCAGGCCGGGACGGGGCAGGGTGGGGGGCCGGTTGGGGCAGCAACAGCAGCGGCCAAAGCGCATTATGTCCTTGTCTTTGGCTCCTTTTTTGCGCTATCTCTCTCCTGTGGCCGCTTTGTTATTTCGATTTTATTCTCTAACGATTTTCCGCCTTTGATTGCGCACCTTTTTCTAGTTTTTACTTTTCACCTTTCTTCCTTGCCTTGCCTTCACTTGTCCTCACCGGCCCTGCTTTTGCCTTGCGTTGTCATTTGGGGGGGTTATAAATATGAGCAAACATTTCCCAAGATATCCTTAATTAAAGCAATTTCCTTCTGTCAGGAGCGGCAGAGGGCAAAGGCGACGCTTGAAATGAAATTTGCAGAGGACGGCCAAAGGAAACAAGCTGCCTTGTCCCCGCCATAAAGGTGCGACCGAAAATGCCAGGACAATGACCTGTTACGCACACTTGCACACTCACACACAGGCCAATACAGAGACACTCGCACACGGATACGCCCCCGTGGCAAAAGGGTTAAGAGCGAATCTTCGTGTGGCCATTAACATGAAATTTTTACCAGCAGCCGCAAAAAGAGTGCCCGAGCGGCAAGGATTTCGGTGGGGTCACGTCACGTGGCCCGCCATTGTTGTGACCCCTCTTCTGTGACTCCTGCTCGTGCTCGGGCTCGGGCTCGGGCGCGTCCTCCTTCACCATAAGCAGCGCCGTAGGAGCTGAAACAGCTTTTGTCTCCTGGTCTCAGCACGGCTCCCTCCGCCCGACAGCGAGAGCGAGCGAGCAGACATGGTTTTTGTTCGTAAGCCCGCTTTTTCATAGTTCCTCTTGCTCCGCTTTAATCCGGCGCGTATGTCCTTGCACAACATCCTTTGCATTGTTTGCGCTATAAATACACGATGCTGGAGGTGCGCAACGAGCAGCACCACAACGTGCACCACCACACCCACCCACACCCACACCCACGCCCACGCCCACACCAGCCACAGCAAAGGCTTATCCTTGGCGTCTTCGACGGCGTCGCACAGGATGCCCCGCTTATTTATCGCATTTTTATGTGAAATAAACGATTCGGAATTGGCTACGTAAAACATTAATTTTATTGTGGGGGAAATTGAGATTGCAAAACGAAATAACAACAGCAGCGGCAGCATCCTCCACCTCAGCAGCGCCTTGAAAATTGCGAAAATTCCAATTCCCTGGAAATGGATTCACCTTGGAACAGATCAGCTTCCGCTCCCTTACCGTGCCTCAAAGAAGTCTCACTAGCCCTGGCATACACCACAGCTGGCCGGGTCGAATTGGTTTGTCACACCTGATTACTGCTAATACCGATGCAATATCCATCCCGATCGTGCCTAAAACAGTCTTCAATATCTTCTTCAACCGGATAGTTACATTATGGGGCCTGGGCAACTTAGCTTGGGTTGCCTGCTGCTGATTGTGAGCTTCACTGTCCACACAGTTTCAGGAGCGATCTGCAAGAATACCCAAATTCTGACTGAGAACAAAGGCTGCGTTGATCGCGAGGGCTACTTGGAGCGCGTCCTACTGCGCACCTGGGTCGCCGAGGATCTCGATGATGCCAAGAAGGACGCTGGGATAGGGAAACACGTTCGCTGCAATGCGGACGAGATTTTGACGGCTACTGGGTGCAGCCAGCAGACGGAGGCCCCGCGTCAAGCAGAGAGCTTCCGGGTCCCGGCTTCCCACAGTAAACTACAAGGCGATCAAGTGGTCAAGTCGGATAGCCTTGTGGGTGGTGGTGGAGGTGGAGTTGGCGGCGGTGGCGGCGGTGGTGGAGGTGGCGGCGGTGGCGCCTCTCACGTCAGTGCCCCGGCTCCGCAACCGGCTCTGGCCCCGCGCACTGGCCAGATCCAGGGCAGGACTCAGATGGGTCGGCCAAGGGTCATAGGTCACAATCGGCCGCGTAAATTTGTCATCCTGCCGGGCAGACAGCTTGAGTCTGGACGAAAATGTCGCCCCTACGAGGTCCACGCCAAAGACAATCGCTGTGTGCGCAAGTCTCCCCGCAAACCGACTCCCATCTACAGGCACAAAGACCATAGGTACGGACTACAGCTGCGACATCGTCATCGAAGCAAATCGGGCTGAAAATGGGACAAAATAATCAGTTTGATGGAATAGGCCACGTATTGCATTAAATATATTGTCTCTTGAGCCCCAACCCCTTCTGAGAGCCATATTGATCCGGATCGTATTCAATTTTTCTAATTCGATGTGAAAACAGCGATTTACAGGCAATTTTTGCGGTCGTAACTCCTTGAGGACTTTCTCGGACCGAAATTTGGCAGTGAAAATTCATTGTTCACATCTTCCACATATTGCCATAGACTTAATGGGCTCTGCTCTCCCTCTGCTCGTCTAACCCTTGGCTAATTTAATTAAAATTTATATTGTGACTGGTCGTTCTATTTAACGACAACAACGACAAACCCTTTCATGAGGCCCATTGAGAGCAAATTGGTTCCTGGCTCTGAGCTGGAGACATTGACAATGGATTAATCAAAATAGATAGTTGATCCATGTACGTGTGGGTGTCTGTGTCTCCTTAAGAGTTACTGGTGTTTTTGGGAATGGAAAACATGGAAAAGGATTATGAATGTAAGGCATAATTAAACGGGATTTGCGCCTTGGGGTAACAGTTTGAAATTGTTTCCGGCCCAGCAAGGCCGCAGCATATGGATGGCTTTGACATGCTAATTAGTTAACCTCTCACGTAGCCGTAGCCACAAGCCAGTCAACGTACAAATGTTAGGGTGGGTGAGTGGTTTTGGGCCACATTGCTCATACGCCGCGTTTGACGGGACAAAAGCGCCGCAACTAAGTGGCTGCCGCCCAAGAGCCTGAGACTGAGCCTGAGGGAAGCACCTCAGCATGATGAATAGTTTTGCAATAATTACATTACATGGCAGTTTCACGCTCAACTCGGCCGAAAGAAAGTCACACGTGGCTGCCGCTCGCTGTGCTGGAGTAACCGAGTCGGTTGAGACCTCGGTTCGGGTTGGGTTTGCTTTGTAAATTCCCCGGCATCAACGAGCATACCGTATTAATCATATTCGGGGCTAATTAGCAATTAATAACGTTTTGGAAACTGTAAATTTATCGCCAGCTCAGGGCCAGGCGACAAGCTTCGTCTTTTCAATGTCCCATCATAAATTACGCTGCCCAACTTATTGGAATTAAAGTCATGGGCGGGCTGAATGGATTGAAAAATGATCCAATCTGACAATCAAACATCACAGCCCTCGAAATGTGTCTGGGCCAATGCAATTTTCCAACTATATCGCCTGACTTTTGCCCTTTCTGAACTTATTGATTCGTTTGTCACTCTCTAACACCGCCTGAGCATTTCCAGTGCATGCTTAGAAAGTGTGCGTGTGCATTTGTTCGAGTATGTTTGTACATTTTGTCACAAATTCCAAGTTAATATGATTGATGGCCTAATTCGATGTTGGCTTAATTGCGGTATCTCCATTTTCGACATGAAGCTTTTTGTAAGCCCATTGAATTGTCGCTCTTCAGAGCTCTAAATTTTGCATAAAAAAACAGCTAAAGACAAACCTAATTTGAGTAATCATCCAAATAAAGCGCAAGCAAACTTAATAACAGATTATTTTTTTACCTACTACGGACCGCTCCAAAGCGGCCCGGTTTGTTAATAGATCGCTGTTAATTATTTTCCATTGCATTAAGGACAACCGGAACCGCGATTTACATTCGTATGACCACTACAACATATGTACATATTTTCACAGATGCTTTCCTCTCTAGTTGATAAATATAACCATTGCGATATCTTTTACCAGTTCAACAGCTTTAAAAAAGCAAGTTTTGCTTCTTCACAATTAAATACACACTAGGTGGGCCGGTGTCTTAAGTCTTAAATCGTTTAAGTCTGATGCAGTCAGGCAGGAGTCGGGGTACACCCTAATTTATGGCCTTTGTAGGGTGCGAGAGCGACGCGTGAAATTGGCTTCTAATTGGCAGCGAATGAAATGTCACAGCCTTTGGAGAAGACTGCGACGCGACCCGACTCGACTCCATGTCGAATGGGAAGGCAGAGTGGGACAAATCAGCCGAAACTCATTTCGATACACTTGAGTTGAGTTGATACGATTGCGGTCAGAAGAGGCGGCAGGGAGACGGTATGTATTTCCATTTAAAATTAGACATGGATTTGAAGCTGGTGGCAATGCCAAGTCTTGTCATAAATTCTGTGGCCAATTCAAATAAATCAGAGCAGTGATTAGTGGTGGGACCTCTTTTATTTATTAATGTATGCACAAAGAATTTATTTATAGCGCCGCCTTCACTCATTCATGTTGCAACATTTCCAGTTCCAATTCCATACCACTCGCATCCCCATTCATGAAATTCACTGAGCCACTTGGCTGGAATTTATGCGTCATTGCACCTGCCCGAAAAAATCGAACATGCAACACTCGAACTGCTCCTGTATGTGGGTGGCAAAGAGGGGAAAAATACGAGTATTACTGTGTACAAGTATATAAAAAAGAGGATGCACATGACACTGGCACTCGTTTGATTTACACACAGTCGCTTGACACGACAAGTGGCAATTACAAAAATCAGTTGGCAATCGTAGTCACAGTCGCTGCTCATTTGGCATGCCACATTGAGTGGCATTAAAATGTTGCCGTTTCCCTCTGCATTTACCATCACTCTGGGCCACGTATGTGTGAGACCCAATTACCAATTCCAGTATATGTCCCAGTCCCCGCTCAAGATTACAGTTTGATACGGAACTCAAATCAATTCGTGCTTTTCGGGCTTCCTCCCCTCAATGCATATATTCAACCAAAATATGCTCGATTAATTCGAATTATGTGTGCTCAGTAGGTGGCTTTTGAGGGAACATCAAATGCCCAACTATTTGGGCCAGTCCTGCGCTTTCGAGCAGTTCCAATCAGCTTCAATCAGCAGCAGATGTTGGCCGAGCAAAGCTCAGTCTTTTTTATTGCCTTATTGATTCAATTGTTTGCATGTGTAATTAAGTTACCAGCACAGTAAATGTGTTGATGATGTGAACAAATTTATTTATCATAATATTTGCATGTGTTTAAGCCGAGTATTTTTTGCCGCCCTTCGCTGGCGGTTATTACTGTTATTATAGCCGAGATTCGTTGTTGCTGCAGATGGGACTGGGACTGGACTGCGAGTGGGGCTCAGGGTGCGGCTTTGTTCCTGGTTTTCTCGTAAATATTTATGCGGTAGCTGCTGTATTATTGTCGGAATTAAAACTGCAAACATGACACTTGAAAAAATAATAAAGCAATCAGTTAAGCGCAGCGGGGGCTATGCGGGTAATTATATAAACTGTTTGCCTTTTCCACAGGCACTCTGTACGAGTATACATCCATATGTGTAAATGTCTGGGTATGGGTGTGTCCGTCTTTATTTGCTTGTCTGAGGGCGAGTGCAATGAAATTTTATGTGCTTATAGTTGTGCTTAGCCTTACATTAAAATATGTACAAATATTTACAAGTGACTCCTCCATGGCGATGATGTCAAGTGCGATAAAAACACGCTCGTAAATGTTACGCATACGACATGTCGTGCATGCCAGGACGACACCATTTTGCCTAGATGTTGTCAAACATGGTCGGACGTGAAGCCGGACAGGAACACCTTACTCATTGGCTTAACCAGAGAGAGAGAGAGAGAGAGCGAGTAGAGCCCTCATATACTTGCGCCATTTTGAAGTTGTAGATTGTGGACGTTCAAAAGGGCGATGTCGTCCTGCTCGGATCGGGACCAGAGCGTGTTCCGTTTGGCTGTGCAGATAATGTTGATGATTTTGATGTTCGTGTCATTGTCATTCGAAAGCGTTACGCGTGACGAAACGGAAGCTCTTAAAAGGCACAATGAATAAACGCTCAAAATGAGGCCAAAAGCCGCCCAAAAAGGACAGAAATGGAGAGAACTGAGAGTTGGTCCTGGCACTGTCAGTGGTTCTGCCCCTGCCACTGCCACTGGCTCTGGCTCTGGCTCTGGCACTGGCACTGGTCTGTGGCCTCCAGTGTCCCAGCATCGTCCTGCTGCGGTTCGCCATGGCACATTAAGAAGGACTCGGCTACTCTTTCTGGTTGTAAATTTCACTGTTTTATGCGCATTTCGTTACGCTCAGCTGCCGACAGAGCCAAACTGCCTTGGCCGGAGCCGGAGTTTCCGGCAGCGCAATTGCCACGCCCCGCAAATATTTCCGTCAAAAAACAACCTCGGAACACAAAACGTGGGAGGTGGGAGAGGTTGGGGGGTAATCATTATTTTAATTAGATGCGAGCCCGGTCGGATGATGACTTTGTGTCAAGTGGATTGGGGTGATGGCGATGGTGATACGGGGGACAGCTGCTCCACATCTAATTGAATTAAATCCCTATGTCATGTGCTAGGTCCTGCCTTAGCTAGGTCTGCCTGTTCGGCAGAAGGTTAATGCATTTTTAATACACCCAAATGCCAAATTTACATATAAGCACTGAACAACCAGCATTAGCATAATATATAAGCACACTTTACACATACTCGCAGCATATTTTTGGCCAAAGGCAAACAGTCGAGCGATGGCAGGCAATTTGCTCGGCTGCCATTTAAATATCAATAATCCAGTTCGAAGTCAGATGCCCGCTGACCACAGAGCCATTCCTCACGCCGCCTCTGGCCGGGACTGAGACATATTGTGCACGGTCCACACCGCCACACCGCCACACCACCACAACTCCACACAGCCCCATCCGGCCATAAAAAAATCACAGGACGGGCACAGGACTGGCACAGGCAGGGGCTGACGGCGTAGTCTATCTGTCAAATACATCAAATCTTGCTGGTCGGCCCCCCTGAGCAAACACAGACCAGGCAGCGAAAGGCAACCAAACGGAGCTGAGCCGAGAACTGAGAGCTGAGCTGAGCTGAGAACTGAACCAAGTCTGAAATGTGTATATCATTTGGATTGATTGCTGGGGCCACCCGAGCCAAACCCCAAACCCCAACCCCAACACCAACACCAACCCCAACCCCAACTCAAGCCATGCCATGCCACACCAGAGTCGGGGTCGGTTCGGTTGTGGTGTCTTTGTTTGTTTGCGTCTGTCGGTCTCAGTTTGCTGGAGTTTGTGCGTGCGTGGCGGATAGCATGGGATGTGTTCTCTACAAGCGTACGGCAACGGCAACGGCAACGGCAACCGGAAGGTATACCGCCGGCCACCAGACGCCGTCGGGCGTCGTCTTCGTTGTCACACTCAGTTTGTTGACACGTGCAGCGGCCAAAATGAGTTATGGGAAGTGGGCGAAATGGCCAATGGATCACTGCACAGTCATAGTCACGGCTTAAAGTTGGGCAACATTCGAGTTTAGCAAATGATCATAGCGCGGCGGAGCAGAGCAGCACATCGGGCCGCAAATAAAAAGCCATAAATAGTCAACTTCAAGTTGGAAATTTCGGCTTTACTGCAGAACAATGCACACAGAGCACACAGAGAGGCTGCACTGCTCGACACTGAGCCAAGGAAGAGCCGTGCTCTGTTGTGGCTCTCGAGGAGCAGCCCGAAAGATGTCGACGAAGTGCAAAGCGCTTCAAACGATTTTCCGCAAAGTTGACTGCCTTCTGCAGTGGAAGGTGTTTTGAGTGTGCACTGCCAACCACATCCACATCCCCATCCCTATCCCTATCCCCATCCACATCCACGCTCTCTGTTTGTGCGTTGTATCTCTGTGTATTGTGTGGGAGTGTGCATGTTTATGGCCACAACAGCAGCGGAGGCGACTGAAATAAAATTCTCGCCGAAAGCCTTAAGGTATTCCGCACCAACAAAATATGCGAGCATGTAAGACAGACCGGAAGGAGAACGGAGAATGGAGTAGAGAGCAGAATGGAGGAGCCAACGGAATGGGTTGCCAACTTCACACCCAATGGCGGCAAATTTTTGGCAACAAACTTTTGTGGGAGCTGGAGCAGCAGCAGGAGAAGTGGCAGTGGTAGAAGGAGCTAAAGAAGGAAGAAGAAACTGAAGACAGGCGAAGGAGGATAGGGAATGGAGCGCGGAATGGTGATGTGGCCGAGGCTTGGCGGAATGCGAGTGTGGAGGAGAGTGCTGTCTTGTAGGTGTGTCAGAGTGGGTGTGGGTGCGGGCGAATTTATTGCCTAGGGAAGCATATCTTGGCGCGACGATGCTTCTTCCGCTTCTGGGACCTCTGCCCGAGGCAGGGGCCGGGGCCGGGGCCTCGGCGGGGGCTGCAACATGTCGCAAAGTTGTCGAAGCGCGCTGCCTCCTCTAGCAACAGCAGGGAATAGAGAGTTTCAAGAAGTTGTCGGCTCCGAAAGAAATAGGAGGAGCGGCGGCAGAAAAAAATTAGAAGCTGAATATGTTTTAGTGGCGCAACTGCGCTGACAGTTGTGTAAAATATACGCCACGCTCATAATTTATATCAGTTTTGTTAACTCAACGTGACTGCGTCGCGGGATCGCCAGGATAGGCTGCCAAGTGTCTGGAGTCTGGAGGCCGGAGTCCGGAGTCTGCCATGTCCCAGTGCCAGTTCCAGCCACTGCCGCGGATACCTCAAGCGGATTCAAGAGCAACGGCCGCACGTTCGTGCAATTAGCCAAATGGCACCACCATCTGACTTATTGCCCTTCGTGTGCTCTTTTCGGCCCACTTGTCGGCTAGAGCCAGTCCACTGGCACTGGTACTGGCACTGCCACTGCCACTGCACTATGGCTATGGGTATGGCTATGTCAAAAGCAGATGCCAGGCATTGCAGGAGCAAATATTTGCACTGCCTCAGGCCTCAGGCAGAGCTAGCAATTGAAACATTTTTGCTGCATAGCTTCCGGCTGATGCCAACCTGGCGTATGCGTAACATAAAATGTTCATTTTTGGCAGCAGAAACCGCAAAATGCGAACGAACAGTCTTTTCTCTCCTCCCTGCCCCCTTCAGAGACCAGACCATAATAACTGCAAATCCCAAATGCCTGCCATTAGTGGTCTCGACCAGAAACCTCTCCCATAGTTTCTGTTTAATTAACTAGCATGCATAAAGGCGGTGGGCCACCGCCCCTCGCCCCTTGCCCCACGCCTCTCGACCCCCTTGGAGCCACAGCCCCCCCATACAGGCATTGTTAATCCACTTTGAGAACTCAAAATGCTGTAATCTTTAAATGTGTATGTGGGGGGATGGCTGACCACAAGAGCCACCGCAACCCATAATGACAAAGGAGAGAATTTGTGCTCCTTAACACCATCCCTTGCCCATCGCATTCGCATCCGGTTGGTACGGCCCTGGCCAGGGCTCGTTTGGGCCCGTTACAGGGCTGGCTGCTAATCAAATTACTTTCATTAGCCAGTACTGGCCATTACATGCCCGGGTCATGTGTGGCCGAAACGGAGCTTTGTTTGCGGTTGTGCAATCAGTCCCAGCCGAGATTCCTGCCACCAGTCAATCAGGCAACAGGAATGCCAGTCAGAACCAAAAACCGAATCGAAGTATGATGGAGAGCTGAATACTGAAAACTGAAAACTGAATACTGACAAAATGAAATCAGACACAAGAGTGGGTGAATGCAATAAGGAAGAACAATAACAGTAAATCTCATTATTCTTCATTTGATTTCACATTCGCAGACTCTTGAAAGCAGCCATGAGAACATCCGAGCATCCAAACAGCCAGCAGCCAGGGAATGAGTCTTGCTTTTCACACGCAGCTCGGTGCTCTCACGGCCCACAGCTCAGAGCTCTGCTCTGCCATCGTCTGGTAATGTTATTTACCCAGCCATTGTTGTTATAAATTTCAATTAAATAAAAATCAAATTAAATTATATGATGGCTATCGATGGGAATCCAATGATGGTGATGACGAACCGGGATAATGTGGCCATCATTCTGTAGCCAGTTGCAGCGGGCCCGATGTCGATGTCGATACCGACTCATAATTGAAATCTTCAATGTGCTGAACTTAATGGTCGGGATTCCCATTCAGCTGCTGTCATTGCAATTACTCGTACCCCGAATCCTCCGACTCTCGTCAATGGCAATGATGGACCCGCCTGATTTATTGCTTTGTCTTTGTCTTTGCTTGGTTTTGGCCAAGAAGGATATGGACTGGTAGCTGTAATGAGGAGCTCTCTGGGTTAATTACTTTATATACCGATAGACGATGGTTCTGCACTCAATTCTATATCGATTTGCAATCAGGCTGAGAGCCAGAGCCAGAGCCAGAGCTAGAGCCCGACTCGACTCGACTCTCCTCTCTTTTTGTGGCATGCAGCCTTTGTCATGTTTTCGTTTTCATTTCCAGTTTTGCAAACCCAATTCGAATTTGATTTGATTGCTGGCATTTCTATCTTCTCTCCGCCACCCTTTCGCCTATTCGCCCTTTCGATGGCGTTTGTTCCGTTTTCATCTTTTTCATTTTGCGGCAACAATTTAGTGCATTTTACATTGTTGGTAATGGTAATGTTCAGCAATGACAGTGGATGGTGCTCCAGATGCAGTTGCAGTTGCAGTTGGAGTACGAGTAAATGTCCTTTCATAATTCGACCCCAGAGAAAACCCCAGCCAAAACATACCCAACAAAGTTGACATTGTGCCAAGTGCAATTAATATTTGATTGCGCGCTAAGCCATCGCGTGGACGCTTAGTACGTGAAGGCCTGCCTGCCTGCCATGTATTCGGGGACTCCTGCCACTCCCCGCTTGAGTAACTTTGACTGCTTTGATATTTTAACTGAGTGAATGACGGACTTTCGGCAACAAACTTTTCCATTTAACGGTGCCGGAAATTATCTCGTGGCATAAACGCAAAGCGCTGCTCACTCGTAAATCCTAATAACTCTGCTCAACCCACTCCTCACCAGCACTCATCGGACTAAGACCCCCGTCAAAGCAGAGCAGAGCAGAGCAGAAACGACACAGAACAGAACAGAACAGAACAGTAAAAGGACATGGAGGGGATAGACAGTCAGGGTTCGCATGCCCTGCATAATGGCAAAGTTTTGCATTTTGCCAGCTCCAAAATGAATTAAAAATGATTTTATAGTTGCATCCAACACTGCTCCGACACTGCTCTGGAAACTGTAGATAAACATGGGCATACTCGTGCCATTCCATGAGTGGCCCAAAACCAAAGCTAAACATAAACTGCGTGAAGCCGCACAGCCGTAGAGCGGTCTTCTTGTGGGTGGACGTTGTTCTGGCACGCATGCCATTTGCCAAATGAATTTCCTTGCAAATAAACAATTGCGTTGCCAACTCAATGCCAGACCAGTCGAGTGCAGCTCAGCTCCGTTCTTCTCCAGGTTAGACCAGGTCAGTTCTGGCAAAGAAATGCTAACCAAAGAGCATAAAGTTGCTCACAATTTTAATGCAAGCTGTGGGGGCCCTGCACACCTCTCTTCCCCGTCTAAGCTGCTGGCATTCGCAGCTTCCGACCAGGCCCGCGCTTGATGTATTAAAGCAGCTGCAGTGCTGACGTCATACAGGGCGTATGATTCATATATGCACCGATGCATGCGGAGAGCAGATAGCTGCTATATTCCGAATTCCATGAATTCCGTATGCGAGTGAAACCAATTAAAGGTCTTGCTGATGGACCGGAAAGGCCACGTTGAAAGTTTATTGCTTTGACTCTGTGCCGTTCAATTAAATAAATGTCAGAAGCAATACCGAAACCCTTTGCCCCAAGGGTGTGGGTGTGGGAGCTGGTGTGAGTGTGGGTCCCGCCGTCGTTGGTGTATGAGAGTGTCGGTGTCTGTGTGTGTGCATAAATGGCCACAAAGTTAACTTATTTCAGCTGTTTGGCGTTGGCGTGCAAACGTCAGTTTGGCGCACTGTAGGAGAAATTCTGGTAAAACTAATTAAAGGCATTTAACAGGACTGGGCTGGCCATTGCGGGACCATAAGGCAGAAATTCAGACTCCGGAAGCCCTGTAACGAACCAACAGGATGTACAACAAGTTGCCCTTAAAGTTTCCAGAACTGCACTCCAAATCAAATGCTGGCCAACATTCGGTCAAAAGTGAGTGGACTCGCTGAATTAATTGTTAAATCAACGATAAAGAGAGAAATATTTCAGCAAAGGGAGAAATATTTCTGGAAATTGAAGCGAACATTTAATTCCCAGACAGAAAGGAGCAGCGAAACGACACTCCGCGGGAGAGGGAGAGGGAGTGGGAGTGGGAGGGGGAGGCGGTGGTCCTTGCAAAGGATTTTGGATTCGAGTCGAGTCGAGTCGAGATTGTTGCCAACGCAGCACCAGCTGCCACTCGTCTCGTACTGTTGGCACTGCCACTGTTGCCGCTGCTGCTGCTGTGGTCTCCCTGCCGTTATGCTTTAACTAAATTGCGGTGTTTGCGGCGAGCTGGCTCTCGCCCCTTTTAATTCCTGCCTCTCTCTCTCTCTCTCTCTCTCTCTCTCTGTGTGTGTGTGTGTGTGAAACAAACACTCAAACAATTAAAAGTAAAAATTCCGCAAAAGTTTTCGCATTAGTTTTACGTTGATGATGCGCCCGACCATGGCGGAGGCGATGGCAGCAGCAGCTGAAATTAGCAGCAGCCCCAAATGCGCAATACCTAACTGTATAAGTATGTATATGTGCGTGTAAGTGTGTGTGGGTGTCTGTGTAAATGTCTGAACTTATGTGTGTGTATTGGTAGGTGCAGCAAAACGCATTCGCCTGTGCTTAATGCGGCGCGTCAGTGCTAAGTGTCGCGGTTGCAACATAACGCTCGACTTGCCTCGACCGATTTCGGCACTGCGCACTGGAAGCGCTTGCCACCATTTTTGCGCTCCCCGAGCCACCTTGCAGCAAACCGCTGGCCTACCGCAGACTCCGCAAGTCTTAAAGTGGCCCACTGGCTGGCTGGCTGCTTGGCTGCTTGGCTGCTTGGCACACCTGAAGCATCAGCCTCATCTGTGGTGAGCCCGAGTGCGGTAGCCTAGGCATTTAGAGAGAGAGAGAGGGAGAGAGCTGCTACGACTGGCAACTGGTACCGAGTTGATGATCGATATTGGCCAGCTCGGACGCCTTGCATGAGTGGCATACGCAATGATGGGACAAGACCAGGGCTAGGGTCATGGCCAGGAATTCAAGCCAATCGTTGCACGCACCGCTTGTGGACATGCCTTGAGTCCAGGATTGACTCTGATTCTGCTTTGTCCCGTTTCAATTAAGCTAATTAGATGTAGGTAAACATAATTGCCCAGACCAATTTACGACTCCTGCTCAGCCACTGCCACCAGATGCTAGCCCACTGATTTTCCCCCGGAATTTAATCCGAACTGGGGACGGTGGACATTGCTCTGTGCAACTCTGCTCACGTAGCCATCAAACTGGCCACACAATGACACATCGATGACATTGACAAATTTTAAGATTAGTGCAAGACAAGACAAGACACGACACGAACAGGGGGCAGACAGCAAATTTCATTAATCTAATGACAACAAATTGAGTCTGAGTTTAGTGGAGCTGGTGCTGGAGCTCTGGCATAAGGGTGGAGACTGAGACTGGGACGGGCATAAATTGCATTGCATATTTATAAGCGAATTCGCACTGGCAGGTGAGAGAGCTGGGTGAGGGTCCTGTCATAATGGGCTTACTCGTATTGCCGATAATTATGATAATCGAATATCTCTTGACAAGGCCAATCGGCAGGCACTAATTGCGCATATTGATGTTGCACTGATTGCTGAGAATTCGGTCATATAAAGTTGCAGTGTGAGAGCGTGATGTGATTTTAGCTTTGAACTTGCCATTTGTCGAGGGCGGGCTAAGGAATGAGGGCTCCAGGCTTAGGGACACGACGATGCGAAAATAATTAACGATTTTACGACTGCAAAGCAGATTGTAGCCGGGTAGTAATTGCAAAAGTTTTAATGAATTTTAACTATTTACGCTACACGTATGAGTCATTTCATATTTAGCTTTGGCAACGGCATAGCACAGCACACAAAGTTTTATTGCCATTTGCAGCGTTGATTTCCCCGCTTTGAAATGCGCACTCACACGTACACACAGATATATACATGAATTTCGAGGGGAGGGGGAAGGGGAAGAAACGAGAGCTGGCAGGCAACCTTAAATGCAGTTAACGAAGCGTTCAAGGTTGGCCCAGAACAAGTAAGCAGGCGCAGGAACATGAGTTGCAATTCAAGGAAATTTATTTCGCACGAACTGTGTGAAGACATCCGCACAATGCTCCACAAAGTGGACAAGGCTACTACAATAGCAGTAGGCCCGGTCCAAGGCTACTATTGGAAGGGATGGGCGGTGGAAGAATGAATGGTTTGGTGAGTAAGCAAAACCAGCAAAATAGAATGAAAACGAAATTGTACTAGTAACAAATATCACACAGTAAGCGCCAAATGAGCGGATGTATTCTGCATTTCACTTTTGTTTTGGATCATGGAAATTGTGCGTCCCGCTTGGGGATAGTGGAACTAATCGCTTTTTAGAGATTATACTCAAAAAGATATTTGATGGACTTAACCCTACAGCTAATGTATGGGAATAATTATTTAACTCGATAGGGTTTAGGTATAGGTAGATTATGTTTTCAACAAACCCATTTAGAGGAATGAAAAGATAATTTGTATCTTTCTTGTTGTCAAATTAATCTCGATACTTGTAGAAAACTACTTATAATTCCTACTTCGAATGCATTTTTTCATAGTTTTCTCGTTGTAGTTTTCAACACTAATAAATCGTATCCTGGCGACTCTTGTAGCACTTTGAGAAGTTCATTCCACTGTACATGCACACTTGTATTTGCACACCTCGCTGCTTTCTGGGCTCCTCTTTCCAGCTGTGAGAGCTTGGTGTCAGGGCCATATTTTCGTTATCATTTTTCCAGCATTTCATTCTGCCAGTCACGTTGCTGTCATTGCCTTTCTCACAATAAATAAGGAAGAGCCAGAGCCAGAGCCTGCTCACTGGTGTCTTATGTCTACTGTTTTTCTCTCTCTCACTTTCTCTCTCTCTCTCTGTCACTTTCTCTCTGTCTGTCTGTCGCTGTTTGTCAAACGATTAATTTGGCAGCGGCACTTACGAGTGTAGGTGCATTAACTACAGGCCAATAAATATGAGTGTGCACAAGTGCGTGGCCAGTAAAATGCTCATCAAATTTTATTGGTTTCGGACATTAATTGCGGCCAGTCGCAGTACGGGTGGCACTTCGGGTTGTGTGTGTGGTGTGTGTGGGCCAATGAGGCTAATGGAAATTGGTAGGCATAATGAGTAATTTGCATTTGCCAGTTGGCATTGCGGTAATCATTAATTGCATTCGTGTCCTGGGGAAAACTTTCTGTCAGATGTCCCCGGGGCCCCGCCTGACAGAATAATTTAAAAGTCGAATAGAATTTGCAAGTATTTCGCCAGATAGTTTCCGTTGATTTCTTTTTGTTTTTCCGTCGCCGTCGCCGGGGCCGGTGTCGGTGCCAGTGTCGGTGTTGGTGTCGGTGCTGGCCATTCCCAAATGTCCGTCTGGGGAACAGAGCAGAGGGCAAAGCAATATGCGAAATTGCCAGACAGTTCGATAGATAGTTAAACTGGCAGCCAAAGGAGCAGCAGGCAGGCAGGGGCAGTCGGACAGGACAGACAGCTAGATTTGCGTGTCGAAAGTTGCTGGCTTTTTGAATTGGCGCTTAAGTTGAAATTGATTCATTTGGACAACACCGATCCGATCCCCCAGTTCACGGCAATGCCAACTACTTTCGTGGAACGGCGTGATAATTTAATTTATTTTCAAACTCAATTTCAGCAATTTTTTTCGCACGCCCGAGCATTTTACTTGATTTTGAGCATCTCTCTCCCTTTTCCTAACCCAAAAGAACAGAACAGAACAGGACTGCAGTGGACTGAACAGGGAACAGAGAGCTGGGAAAAGGGAAAAGGGAAAAGAGCGGTAGATAGAACAGAGGACTGGACTTAATTATGTCTATCCGGCTGTCGGGCAGATTGTCTGCCCCAACCATCCCGCTGCATACCAGTGCAAAGCGGAATTCTCGCTAAAACAGTAAAAATTGCAATGTTTTCCCGGTCCCGAGAGGTAGTTTCTGTTTCGATGCTGTTCGCTCGGTTGCCTCGAGACGCGATTCCACACAGCGGGTCTGTCGGTAGCGCCGGCGAACCCCGAAATGGAAATATTTTCGTTCTGATTTATTTCGCCTCTCTTCACCTGGCAATTAGTTGGAAATCATTGAGTGGGCCTTGAGCTTGGGAACACCGGTCCAGTCCAGTCCAGTCCCGGCCGGGCCGGGCCAGTCCGAGCCGTGCCGTACCGAGCCGTCAACGCCTGCGGCTTGCGGGTTCATGTGTGTTGGCCAAATTGAATTTGGCATTCACATGCAAACACCCACAATGTGAATGCACTTTTCATCGGGCACTTACATACATAAGTGTTGACCATGGTTGGCTCAAAGGAGTGGAATTGAAATTGTGAACCGCATTTCTGCGTGGCCAACTATGGAGCGGTATCAAATCAAAATTCCAATGCAATATGCAAACAAGTGTGCTGCCAGTTTCTGGTAAACGGAAGCAGCCAACGGCCCTCGAAGTTTTCCCATCGGTAGCTAGTGTTTTCCGCTGGTTTCCGCGAAGTTGCCTAAAGTTTCCGTTTAGCAATCAATTAACATTGGAAAATTTACTGAAACAAGTATTCGATTCATTTAAGTAATCCAAATATTTTGAATGTCTCGCCCAATCTGCGTTCGATTCAGGGTTGCCACAGAATATTTCAGACATTTCTGGAGTCGCATTCCTTTAAGATTATATAAGCTTATTTGTGGATTTCTTTTGGCGTGTATTTTGTGTGGGAGTGGCGCTTAAGTCGGTGTGATTGATTGCCTGTAAAATGTATTATATTCGCGTATTAAATTTATTGACATTCGAGCGCAAATAAATCACGACTTGGTGTGACATGACAGCGGAGCGGAAGTGGTGTGGATGGGTCTGTCTACCGCAGTGTGGGTGCCGATGGGAAAGGATTTCTGCGCATTATCGAGACAGACAGAGATAGAGAGACAAACAGAGAGAGAGAGAGAGACGGAGTGCGGTAAAGTAATTTTCCAATTTTCACTACAAAACTTGGAAGCAAATGTAATTTTCCAAATGACACGCTACACGCAAAACTTGTCATTAGTTTGTGTCGGGCTTAGCCCCGGGCCGTAGCCCTTTCAGTCCGTTAAAAACTTGATTATGCCAGGTCATGGAGCTCCGCAAACAAACCCATAAATGCTCACTAACTTTCTTGCATTATTTGTTTTAATAGAATTTCACATACACAAAATTTGTATTACCCTTCGTGCACACTCCACACCTCTGCCATCAGAGCCATCTGCCACATTCGGCTTTGACTGGCTGCAAAATCCGCTGGCGGCAAAACCAAAAGGCAACCATCGTGCGAGTAAGAGTGCGAGTGCGAGTGCGAGTATGAGGCAAGTAAATCCAGGCAAATGGGACTGACTCCTCCTCCGAGCAGCAGTCCGGCCAGGGTCCGGGTCCGGGTCCCGGGTGCTGCTGTATTTGTTGTTTCGGAGCATTTCTCAGCAAATTAGATTTGGCAACTTAAACTTTTCTATAACTTTACTCATGTAGAACTTAAGCCTTTTTCGTGTAGTTTTCCAAGAATTTCTTATTAAATTAGCTACTTTTTGAAAAGAAACGAAGAAGCCGCACCACAAGCGGATGGGTTGGAAAAAAGGCCAAAAAGATGTAAGAATTTTCGGGGGCGCTTTCACAGAGTTTCCCCCCACCCCCATGCCCTTGCCAATGGAAACCCTAAGGGCTGCAGTGTGTGTGTGTGTGGCCTGGGCCTGGCTGAATGCTGAAAAGTTTATTACACGATTTCGGACACACGCAAAAGTTGCAGTGACAAGAGAGCTTCGAATTATCAGCAGCATTCGGATGGAGTCCTTGCACAACTTTTGGCCAAATTGAATAGCTAATTGATTATGTAAGCCAGCTTCGAGAGTTGGAAATTAACTTTAAGAAGATGGGTGCCTCAGCGCTCTTCTCCGCCTGCTGCCTACTCTCTTCTCCCAGAGCCCTGTCCTCAACTTGTCAGCTGTGGATGCCTGGCTCTTGGCCGAGAGCCAAACCAAAAGTGTCCTGTTTTGTGGTGATCTTATCTCAATGCCTGCACACAGCAACAACAATTCGCTGTGCCATATTGTGTTGTCACTAGCTGCCCTTCTGGATTGCCTTTGTATGGGTATGGATTTAGTGTTGGGAGAGTACGCCGACGAGTGTATGTACGAGCGTATGTATACGAGTATGTGTGGGGACAGGCCGGCCTTGGCATCTTGACTTGGCCCCCACCAGCCCCTTCAGCTTCAGTGTCTCTTGGGCGTTGGCCCAGGCGCAATTTGGCTGCAACTGCTTGGAAAATGACAGAAACCAGAAAGTGCGCCACTGGAGCATCTGCTGCCCCGTTGTTGTGGGTCAGATTTTAAGTTGCCTAGCAGGCAGGCGCACTTTTAGAACGCATAATGATAACCCTTGACTTTCACATAAGCAGCAGAACCAGAGGCAACAAAGCCAGAAGAGAACAGGCCCAGGACAGAGCTGAACAACATGTGGATATGGTTTGGGGTAATGGGAGCGTGCAGTGGTGCAGGCCAGGGCAAAGCAGAGCACAACAGTCAAACAAGTGAGGCCTAACGAGTGAGCAGCTTTTTATGCGTAAAGCTCAACAAGCGGCCACTGACTGGCAAATGATGTCAACGAGAGGTTGCATGCCACAAACTGGGAGAAGATATCCAAGCACACAAGATAGACAGAGAGAGTGGGAGGGAGAGGGGAAGAGAGAGAGAGAGAGAGGGACAGAGACAGAGATAGAATGAGAATGAAAATGCCAGAAGGGAAAAGAATTCCAGCAAACAACAGACGCTCAAGTGCCTTCAGGCATTGGCAAATACTTGTAAATCACGACACAGCCGAACGGGTTCGTCATGGTGGGGGGCTGGTGGTGGCATCCCACCACATCCCAAGTGGTGGCTGGGTGGCATGGCTAAAAGCATGCAAATGCCTTTGTAAATGGCGCTAATTTGAGTGACAGCAACAATTGCCAGGCACTCAGCCGCCCCAGCCGATAAACAGGAATCTGAAATCCGAAGAAAGAATAATAACCGCATCGCTTATACTCGTATGCAATCCACTTCTGCGGCTTTATTTTTCAGTACGGGTTTTGTGAAGAATGGCGCAAATGGGCCACCGTCATTCGGGAGAGTCGGGAAAGGGAAAAAATGAACCCACTCAATGGCATGCCATATAATATTTTATGCTGATAAATTGCCTTTTTTATTGCATTTGCTTTTGAGTGAAAACATTTTCTTCGGCGGTGTCGGTGTCGGTGTCGGAGGAAAAGCTTGAGTGGGTGTGGTAGTGAGAGTGGGCAGGTCAATGGTCCTGCTGAGAAATATGGCAGCCCAAGACCCAGAACCAGAACCAGACCCAGAACGAGACCCAGACCGAGACTCAGAACAAGAAGACCCAAAGCGTAAGATTGGCTGGATGGGATGGCAGGGACAGCAGCCACATTTTGGGTCGCCTTGGTCGTTTGTTATGTTGCTGATGTTTGATTATTATGTTTGATGGCATTCGCCGGTTGGGGGGCAGCGCGGCTTGCTGATGGCTTTGATGAATGATCCAACACTTTGCTGCAGGCAGCCAGTGCCGCCAGTGAAACTGGAAACTATCCGGAGCAGCAGCAGCATTCCGGCAGTCCGGCAGTCGGGCATCCCGGCGGTCCGGCAACTTGTCGAGATCCCAAGTGCATTTCGGCGTAACGGGTTGCTGGATGCTTTAAACCGCCAAACCAAACAAAACAGAACAGAACTCGAGCTAAAACTCAATACAAAAGCGGGAAAACAGAACGGAGAGCGAAACAAAAGTAAAAGGACACAAATGTAATAATATCCACTTTCAATTCAATTTACATGCCAAGCTCCGCACAAAAGGCACAAAGTAAATGAGCAGCCCAGCGCAACAACTGCTGCAAAAATAACAATGTTCGCCCCACCCCCACCACCACCCCTTCCCCAAAAGCCATAGCTCCAAATCCCTGATGCGGACCCAGTACCAGTCCCACAGAAACCCCTTCGTCTGGCTTTACGCTTTGTCCGATGCTACTTAAAACTAACTTTTGAACAATTCCAGCAGAAACAAAAATAAGCGAGTTGAAACGGCGTACTGCCGTCACTGACAATGTTCGTTTAGCTGGCATAATGCGCCACTTTCGAGGCGGGACGAGCGAAACAGATTCAGATCATTCACATCGAAAATTCGGAGAACCTATAACATTTCAGAATTCCCCGTACTCTTACGGAAATGAACCAATTCAATAGGTGACTTCTAGCACAAAGCAAAGTTAAGCCTCCATTTGTAGGAAGTTTACTCAATTGCTGTTCATTTGGCGAGTCTCACTGGTGGACATTGGACTGCGCACTATGGTAAATGATGGCCTCTAAAAGGTGGCTTCTAACGTACAGTCAAGTGTCCTTTTTTGCGCCTGGTTAGCTAGAGAAATTTAAATGGTAATAGCATTTACTTTGCTATTGCCATTGCTGCCTGTTCTCCTGGCGCGGCCCGGACCGGCGCGGCCCGGCCCGGTTGCTCTTGTTGTTGCCCACTTGTTTCAAGTGACCATCAGGCCAACCTCAGCACCAGCACCAGCACCAGCACCAGCACCGACACCTCCCTTTCCCTCTCATCCTAGCCGCGACTGTGGTCACAAACGCTAAGCGACCATCGCAGTGGGTAGTCGGGACATCTGTGTTAGTGAGTATCTGTATCTGTATCTGGTATCCCCGTGTGTCTGTGAGTGTGCGCGTTTTTTGCCGCGCCAAATAAACGCAAATTGTTTTGGCATGAAATATGCACAGTTAATTTTCAATTTAACCCAAAACTCTCTGGTTTGATCGCACAGCATAGCGACACCCCACCACATCCATATCCATGTCCCCATCCCACCACTGCACCACACCGCACCGCACAAACAAAGAAAAAAACAAAAAAAAAACAGAATAACTGAATGGAACAGAACCGACTGTTCCACTGTCTGTCCGTCTGCCAGTGGACTGGGCTGACATTTTAATTGCTGCGGCGTCTGACAATCAATTACGGGGTCAGTGGAAGCTGAGACGATTCCTGCTCCTCAGTGGAGCCCCGCGATGGCTTTTAAAAGCCACTTAAATATGCATTCCAATGGGATGGTAATGGTCCATTGCGGGGGTTGGGTTCGGTTGTGTCGTCTGACCGAAGGACAGTGGACAGATACAGGACCCATTCACAGTCGAATTGACAGCAGCTGCAGCGCTATTCAATTAAAAATCTTCATTTGGCCAGAGGGTGCAACCTGTCCGAGGCGGATCCCCTCCATCTCCATCAGCCTCCAGCCCCATCCCCATACCCGATTGCGCTGCTCGGTTAAATGCAAAAGCAGCAATTTCAATAAAAATGTGATTTATTCTGCCGCCCATTGCCCTCTCCCTGCCTTTGCCCGTATTAAACTCATTTATTTTATTATCAACAACGGGGTCGGGCATCGTAAACATAATTTTAAATTAACGACACACCGCCAGGGCAGGCAAACAAATCGCAGCCGTGCAATGCCGCGCCGCCATCCGACAGCCGCCAGCCGCCAGCCCGGCGTATGCGCAATATTACATAGTTCTTCATTCTTCTTTCCTTCTGGTTCCTTTTCCTTCCTTCATTTTTCAGCATGCTCGGCCATATTTCATGTTATTTTTGCTTAGGTGGAATCGCCGGGATATTATAATGGAGCATAAATTGCGCTTAGATGAGGGCCAGCTACGCGAGGACCAGTTCCAAGGAGCCGCAGCCGCAGCGGCACGGGCAGCGGCAGCCGCAGACGTAGCCGCAGCCATTGCCAACAATTACTGCAGGCCAAGTGCTCATTTAGGCTATAAATAAGTGGCAGGGCCACTTAAGCTAAAGTTCCTTCTGCCCAGGCCAACAAAAGTCAAATAAAATTAAATGCTTTTTCATACATCTTCGCGGCCCCTGAGACATTGAGACATTGAATGTCTAGGGCAAGGGCAAACCAAATTGAAATATTAAAAATAAATCAATTTATTTTACCGCTTGGGCATGGAGGTGGCATGGGCGGCATTCCCCAGAGATGCTCGTAGAGTGTGATAAATATAAAGCCATCGCATGACAAAACATCCAAATGCCAAGTCGACAACATTGTCAATCAAATCTTTTCGACAGCGCGCTGGTACAAGGCGGAAGTGGGTATAATTTTAATGGTTAGATCGATTACAATAGAACGTTTTACAGCACCTAATCCCCTGCAGAAAAAAATTACATTTCGAAACGATCAATGTGTCTGCCAAGGGGATTTACTGCCGACGGCTAACAGTCAACAGTTAACAGTTAACGGCTTAAATGAATCCAGCAAACAATAGAGGCAGTGAGAGAGTAATTTATGTAAAGAGCAGTATTTATGCTGTTTCACACATTTGCCAGGCACATTTATTAAGTACCCGATACGTGACTTGCACATAAATAGGCCTCAATCTGGATGGCAGTCGGCTATAGGCCGTTGCCTAAAGGCCGTTACAAGATAGCCAGTACGAGCGTTTAATAAACTCTTGTCGCAATAATTACGCATCGTAGTGTGGGATACATTCATTAACTGCCAGCTGGTCTTACAATTGGCAGAGCGGGACCTCAAAACAACAATATGGAAAAGTAATTTAAATTTCATATGGTGGGTATGTGTACGGATTACGTATGTGTTAAGCTGCAGCAGGGTTTCTTTTTACAATAGAAAACCGAAAAAGGTGAGTTTTCTACGAAATTTCAAATGTCTGGGGAATTGGGTCATGCCCCAATGAATGAAAAGCTCTGGAAGAAGTGCTCCTCTGACTAATGAAAGAAGTTGTACAGAGTTTAGTTGCTTTTGTTGTCTCGCGCCTTCGAAATTCCAGTTCCCGTTTCCAGTTTCCTTATCGTATTATGCAAATATTCAATAATTTGAGAGTATTTCAATAATGAAAGTGCTTGCCATAAGGACAGAGAGAGAGAGAGAGAGAGATAGAAGCCTTCGCCCTTGCCCTCTTCAATCTCCCAAGCTCGGCCAACGTTGAAAATGGCGCAAAATGTGCGTATAACGAGTTCTGCTTTTTATGCAAATCAATGCATATTATAAGGCAGTAAATGAGCCAGGTTCTGAATGGGGATTCGCACGGGTAGGGGATGAGTGGAAGGATGGCTTGAAATCTGAAGCTCTCAGCGCTGTTGCTGCATTGAAATGCAAAGCACGAATCGAACAAATTTCATTTATCCAGGAACGAGGGCTGTTACTCAGCGAGTGGCAGTTGTATTGTGCACTCGGTTGGGCGGGCAGAGGCAGGTGGCATGCAACTGATTCAACACAATTTAATGGGCAGAGTGCGGTTCTCTCGGCGGCATGTTCCAAGGCGGAAGCAGCTCGGCCGTGTCGTGCTCTATCAGCCGCTGCATCATCATCACTATCATCAGTCTCAGATGCCAATGAACCAGCCGAGTGCTCTGCTTTGTCCTTAAAAATTGTGTCAATAGCTAACGGAGATTGCTTAACATTAGCGGACTATGGACTATGGCTGATGGCCTAGGGCCAGGTCAAAGTTTACCCCTTAACAAACTCTAATCGGCCGTCAGCAGCGCATTTACTAAGCTCATATTTCAAGTGCAGTCTGACGAGCAGAAATTTGAGGTGCAACACGTCAAAGAACGACGAAGGAAAGAAGGCGCATAAATACTAACAACCTGCAGCTATTTCCTGCTCGAGTATACAAATCTGCATTTATAATTCAACATTCAACACCTGGCAGCAGTGAAGCTGAGCAGAAAAAATGCACAAGAGCAAGAGGCACAGAGCAAAGGGCAAAGGACACAAAGATGCTGATGAAGTGGGATGGGACGGGATGCGATGGGAGGGGGCCTAGAGGATAGTGCAGCGGAAGCCAGAGCTAGTGGAGCATCAAGAGCGCCGAAAGCACTTACACACACGCACACACACACAGACACTCTTTGGAGGATATTCCGTGAAACAGCACTACTTTGAGGGCCAGGAATGCTTTTCCCAGTGACTTTTCACTCTCAAAGCTTTGAGAGAGGCCCATCTTTATCTTCCTTCGACACGGTCGAGCCACGCATGGGGTAAGGGGCATGTGTGACGACTCGGAACAAATTAACAGAAACATTTGGAGAGGTGCTAAGGCGCAACAATGGCAACATCCAGCATCCCATCGAATGAAATTTTGCATCGTGTGGTGTGGTGTCCCAAACAGTCGACATTTTCCGTGGCAGCAATAAAACTATCCACACAAAATGGCAAAACAGTTGCCAAATATTTTCAGACACAGGAACAGGACATGGAGAAAATCGCAGCACAGGGCATGCCAGCACTGCCAGACTGTGGTCTGCATGGGATTAGCAAGGACATTACATGCATGCCTGCCTGACTAGCTGCCTGCACTTGTGGCCAAATGAATTGGCAACATGCAACATGGCAGGGGTAGGGTCGGGGCAGGCGAGAAGTGTAAACTGCCTCCCGAAAAAGAATGCAACAAGAGAAAGGATAGGGGCCAAGGGACAGGGGGGCTTGCGGCGCTTGGGGACCCATGCGAATCCCAGATAAGTTAAAGCCAAACCAATTTTTGAGCGGCTTGCGATTTTGCATATCAAAGTCATCAAATATTTATTACAAAATGTCAGCTTGTTGTTCCCAGGACACATGTCACTCCCACAGAAGCTTGTGGCCTCTCTCTCCATCTCTCGCCCTATTCCAATCTCTCCATCCATTCATCTCTGCCTCTCTGGTGCTCTGCCTCTTTCTCTGACCCTCTGGCACCACAAATATTTATGAATGGAACTCGAGCTGCAGCTGATGATGAGCATGCTGACAACATGGCTGGGACAAGGAAAATGAAAACGAAAACCAAAATGATGAAGGAAAATCGAAGGAAGAAAAAACAGCAACTAAAATCTCAAAGGACATGCAAATCGAAATGCCAACACAAAGGCAACGGGCCAAGATAAATTATTACATGTAAATCGAATTGCTGAAGGAATCCCAGGATTCCGAATTACTCGTTATGGAGAGGGTTAGGAACACTCTAACCCCAAGCTAGTCTGCAAATTATCCCGCTCCTCTAAGAGTGTAATTCCAAATTTCACGCCTGCATGCAACAGGGGCAGGGGCGTTCATGGGTGTGTCAGTGCTATGTCCTCTCCTCAGGCAGGGGCACGGGCACGGGCACACAATCCACTGTCATCGCAGTAAAGTTCATAACTTGGCACAACACAACACGACTCTTGTGCAGCCTGCCCGGGCAAGGAAGCGTACGGCTGACGAGTGGTTTCTGTATGCGATCATAATCCAAAAAAAAAGAAAAACAGAAAAAAACGTAGTAAAAAATTCCAAAAACACTTCATGTGTGAAGCACTTTTCACATGCGATTTGTGTTGAAAGGCGTCGTGGGACATTATTTAAAGGTGACAGGCGACACGAGATCTCCAACGCAACGCTCTCTCCGGCTGCAGCCTCCGCACAAGCAATGGCCGTGGCTGTGGCAGCCACAGCAGCAGTAACGGCAACGGCAACGGCAGCCCAGGGAAGAATCTCGGGCAGTGTGCCACAATGTTTGGCCATGCCAACCAAGGTACCATCCAGCCCGAGTGTCTGCCCGCACTCCTACCTCTGCCTGTACTGTGCCTCTGCCCTCCATTCCGCCACCATTCCATCCGCCTGCCAGTTGCATGCAGGCGAGGGCGAGCCGGCCAAAGTTGGACCAGGTTGGTGCATTCTAGCGCTCACAAAGGTCACTTAGTCAACGAGCAACTATCAGGGCAAGCGATGGTTGCAGATGGAGATGCTGATGCTGAGAGCGAGGGCAGGGCACGGCTGGGCTGGGTTGGGCTGGGCTTGGCGCTTGTCAACTTGAGTGAGGCTGCCTGTCGGTCCGGCAGTCGTGGGATGTGCTGCTGTGCTGTTGTGCTTGCCGAGGCTAAGGCTAAGTGCTTGTGGCATTTGTTGCTGCCCCGAAAAGGAAAACGGAAAACGGAAAAATAAATAGAATAGTTGGGGGAAATGGTTAAAGCCGCATGCGAGTTTTAAATTTGCAGCACTATTCATTTGCTTATGCAAATGCCACGGCAAAGTTGCAACAGATTTGCATTTGTTTGCTCATTTGAAGCTGCCATGGAAACCGAAATGAAACCGCACGAGCCAGGCTTTATTAGCATACGCCAGCATCAAGGACCCCGACCAGCAAGCCAAGGTGCAACTGTCACTGCCACTGTCACTGCCACAGCCACTGCAACAAACTTTGGCAGCGTGGGTGTCACACGGCAAGGTGAGTGAGTGAGAGTGAGAGAAAAGGCCAAGTCAAAGTGTTTATTGTTTGTCGGCTGGATGGAGGGATAGAGGCGGCTGGCTGATATTAATATTTGCCAAGATTGCATTCCCACATTGCCTTCTCCCCTGCCCTCCCGACTTGTGGTTGCAGCAAGGCAGTCGCCCTGGTAGTTAGACAAAGAAGAAAACTTCGCTTCTCGGGCTCATGTGGCAGCCTCCTGCCATGCGTCTAACTTTCTTAATATAATGACATTCGCAGGCAAGGCAGCAAGCTGCCCAAATCAATGTCTGGCCCAAGTCCGAGGCACTATATGGGGTCTGAGGCTGTGTTAACACGTGCCAACTAATAAAATCTTGATGTGCCTGGCCCCCGGGAAAGGATTGAAAAGCGATAAAGCGACCCGGGTCACGCATTCGGGTCGTAAGTTGACGATGATGATGACCCGAGCACACATTGATACGAGTATCAACCCTTTGATACGTATATTTGTTTGCCATTTAATTTATGGGCCAAATTTACGATATTTGCCAACATTAAAAGCAGCACAGCAAAGGTCTCTCACTCTCTCTCTCTCTCTCGCTCTCTTTGCCTTTGATTCGAGGTAATTTAGAATCATTTGCAACCCAGAAACGGAGGAAAAAAAGGAAACACCAACAACTTTTCATCAACATTTGCCAAAGCTGCAAAAGCTAATGTGTTATTTGATGATTATCCGCTCTGCCGCTGGCTGCTTGCGTATTCTGTGAGTGGAGCCCCGACTTCCACTTTCACTTCCACTTCCCCTTTAACTTCCGCTTCCGCTTGGGACTTTCGTTGGCAGTGTGTACACCTCTCAATTTAATTGAAATTGTTACTAGTTTATGGAAATTGTTGCTGTTTAATAACCACGCCCAATGCTGCAGGCCCCGCTGTGCTTGGGGCAAGCAAAACATATCACAACAATTGAGTGTGCAACGCAACACTAACCGGACAAAACAACGGACAAAAACGAAACGTGGTCAGAAAAGTTGAAACTAATTATGTTAAAAGCTTTCGGTTGAGCCACGCCAAAAATAAGTGAAGTGTGCAGCGCCAGGGCCAGGCCCGGGGAGCAGGGCCCCCTGCTCTGTTCTGTTCTGATCCGTTCCGTTCTGTTCTGTTCTGGAGTCATTGCCGGTGGTAACTAACAAAACATGAAGCAGAGCATAATATGCTAAATTAAATAAAAACACGCGAAAAACGGAGCGCCAGTTCCCGCCACACCCGGAACCAGCCCCAGCTACAGACCCAACTCCGCGCTCGGCTCCGCAGAGCCAAATGTCACCGTGCCATCACCATCACCGGGAAGCCATCGTCGCCTCGCCTCGCGTCGCGTCGGCCATTGTCAGCCACCCCGTGACTGCCCCCGTGACTGTGACCCTCTCCTGTTGTGGCGGCAGTGTACTAAACTTTAATGAGCTGTGGCTGTGACCAGGAAAGGAAAGGAGATCGCGAGCGCCGAGGACTGTGGCTTGCTGATGATTTTCATAAATTTAATTTGCGACGCGCCCTCAACAAATGCTGAGCAGTGCACGATTTTTCACAGTACAGTAATTTGCATTTTAATTATACAAATTGGAGTTGAAGGAGCTGGCCAGCTAGATGTCCGATGAAAATGAAGAGATATGTCGAACACAAATAAGTAAAAGTGAGTGAACCACCATAGCAATAGATACTGCGTGCTGTACAGGACAACTGATTCTCCTTTGCCGAAATCAAATTCATTTTGGATAAATCAAACTCGGATGCATTCTCTGTAATGAAGCCGAAGACCCTGGGCTCCAATTCAGAAAGTTCGTTTGCGACATGTTCGGCGTACGAACTGACACATCTACATTATGTATGGTTAGTGCTGGAACCCAAAGGACACGAGTACGACTTACCCCATTTTGGCAAACAAAAAATAGAAAATTTGTATGCAAATTAGCAAAAAGGGCAAAACTGAAATTTCTATTTTATTTAATTTGTATTCGTTTTAGTTTCCGACTGAAGCAGACAGTCAAACGGAGAGACTGGTCGTCAGATGGATGGATAGACACACAGACGAAGTCCCAGTGCCACTGCCACTGCCACTGCCATTGCCAGTTGGGGCAAGTCGACTTCCACTTCATTAGTTTGAAGTTCTGCTCAAAAGCAAATTTTTCAACTAGTTTGCAGAGGTTTTTGTGCAGCGCGACTCTCCTCCCCCGATGGCCATGCCATGGCCCCAGCTCAGCCCGGCCCGGCTCGAGTCGAGTCGACCAGGGCCAAAACGCAAACAAAAAGAATTCATTTTGTAGTACAAAAGAATTTCAATTGCAGTGCATACAAATTACTTTGTGTAAACTTTGTGCAACTTGCTTGTGCATCTACTTGTGCCCTGCTCTCGGTCTAAAGAAGCAGAGATTCGCGGCTGTCTCCGGCCCCAAGCCTCAGCGCATTTCATATTCGGTCGTGGCATGGCCGGGGAGCCGGGAGCCAAATGCGATCTCGTTTAAGCCTGGGTAGCAACATGTGGCTGATGATGGTTTTGTTATGGCTGTGGCTGCTCCTGCTGCTACCTCATAAATCTGGGCCTGCTCTTCATGTGCGCAAACATCACATCACAGAATTCCCAACTAAACTGAAACAGAAACAGCAACAGAAACGAGCAGCAAATGTGGGCAAATAAACATATGTAGACGCACTTAAGCCAAACACCCGGCTCGGCTCGGCACCGCACTCAGTCACACACCTACCCCAGGCATAAATCATTTATTTGCAAATATGCATATTAAATATTCTATAAATTTATTGCCCGGCAGGCACATAGGCCATAAAACAAAAGCCAAAGCAAGCCATACAAAACCTTGTCAATGGGCCTATGCTCTGCGCTCTCTGCTCTACTCCTACGTATATCTCCTGGCGCTGCTCCGCCTCCTCCGCCTCCCCAAAGAGCCGCAGCCATAAACAACTGGACAATGCAGCTGCTTGTAACATGTGCTTGTATATGTATCCGAGTATCTTTGTGCATGTGTATCTGTGCGTGCAGATGTGTGGGGGTGCAGGCTGCAGGCTGCAGGCTTGCACTTGCATTTCCGAGATACTATATCCAGTGCCCATAGCATTTAAACATTCGGCTTGAGCTATTTATTTTATTTAACGCTTCAAGTGCAAAATGTAAATTCAAATTTACTGTATTGTGCCTGCGGTGGCCGGCAAACACAATCACATACTCGCATGCCTGGCAATGTGGCATGTCTCAAGGCTGCTGAGAGGGCCCAAAAGTTTGCAACAAAATGCTCAAGTTAAAAGTTGTTTGTTTCTTCTGGCCCTACTTTCAGCCGGAAATTGCGTTAAGTGTCCACTTAAGTTTCATACAATTAACTTTAACTTGGACTTTGGCAACTGCGACGAGCATCAAAGGCAACTGCAACAACTGCAACATCAGCAGTTGCTGCTAGCACCAACAGAGCCAACTTGTTGGCTTTCGGGCAGGTTCAACGACTCCAGTTCGTTGCATTTTTCAAGTATTTTGTGTGCTATTCGTACGCTTTTGCATGTACCGAATTAAGCTAAAACTTTGTTCAAAAGTTGTTGCCCGTACTCGTAATTTGTTTGTTTTGTGGGCCAAGCACAAAAATCATTAAAATTAAATTAGTCCAAATAGTTGCAAAGTCGAGTCTGCAGTCAAAGGAAAATAAGTTATTAAATTTGTACTCTTCCAAATGGAAAAACGATCCCTTGAGCCAGGCACTCTCGAAAAGAAAAGAGCTTCGCAAACTCAAACTCAAAACTAATAAAAAAAACCCTAAAGAATTTCGGAGCTATTCAATAAAAATAATGAAGAACGTGAGACATTTGCTGGCTCTGTTTTAGTTGGCATACAAGGAAGCTGTCAGTGCCACTGCCACTGCCACTGCCACAACCTCGGGCTCTGTCCTGCACATGATACAGATACAGGCACATAAAACCAAATTTTATGACAAAAGTTTCATCCTCATTGTTCTTACAGTGTCAGATGCGTGGAGGCGAATGAAAAACCAAACAGAAGTGTAAATAAATACAAAATAAATTTGATGAAAATTGTGCAGAAAGTTCATTTAATATGGATTAAAAGTTTTCCTCTTCTGCTGCTGCCCATTCCTCTAGCCATTCGTGGGGAGTCTTCAGTGTCTGTCCTGTCTGTGTCCCCACTCCTTAATTCGATCCGATTTGATGGGTGTGCGAGTGTGAGGACTTCAGAACTCGCTACCTTACGGTGATTGGAAATGGCATGCGGGACATTTGCTGGTAATTGGATTTTAAAGTAGTCAAATCCTAGACCGTCTGTCTGGGCCAACGAATCGGCGATGACTGAACATGTCCATTTATCTGACAAAATTAAATTATATGGAAACTTTCCAATAGTTATTTTGGGCTTTCTGCTGCATAATTCATTATGGCTGGCCAGCAACTATGTGAAAATTTCGATAACTCACAAGTTTGAAAATTTGTGCGCAAATTAAATTAAGCTGTCACTGCCCACACCCACTCCCACACCGTCCTCAGTTCCTGGCATCGTTCGTCGCCTCTCACCCGTGTAGTGGTGGGAGAAGTTGAGGGCACAACACTCAGGCCACAGAAACTTTCTTTGCAAAGTGTCAAGTTTTAGTTGTCGTAGACGTTTCCGAAATTATTTTTTGAAGTTTATTACAAGAAGGCGTGCGCGTGTCCAAGGATATACTACATATAAGAGTATACGAGTGGCTCTGAATGGAAGGGAGTCTCCGACTGAGACTCGTGTGTGCTCTCTGGCGCATAAAGATCATTGACCAGCCCCAGCCCAGCCCCAATCCCTAGCCCCAGCCACAGCCCCAGACCGTCCGAACTTAAGTCAAAGTTTGGTGCAGTTTGAAATTATGTCACCCCGGCCAGCGGGTGCTCATTTGAAGCATTTGTCCAGGACATGACAAAAGTTCCTTAGTGTAAATTCAATAAGGCAACATTTTGCATAAGCGAGGCAGGTCCTGGCTTAGAGGCACAACTTTACTTCTGGCCCAAAAATGTTAAATGTTAATTTAATGAACCCCTTTTTTCCTTCCTGTCCGGCCAGAGTTCGGGATTTAGCCCACCTTTTGTATGATAAGTAGAGGAAAAGTTCTGAAAGCTGGAATTTAGTTTAACAGGAAGTCAGAGAATATGTGGCTGAGGCTGGATCGATGTGTCCTCTGTCTGTCTGCCCATAGAGGTACTGGTAATTCTGAAAAGATTGATGCCAGCTTCATTTTGTCAGCTGCCTCACTTCCGCCACACCATTCCCGACTCGACCGTTCGGAAGTGCACTCAAGGAATTGGCAACTGACAACTGGCTTTTATTTCGACCACCTCCAACTTTTCGCAGCCGAGGGCAACATCTCATTTCACTGTTTATTCATGAGGCAGCAACACTTTTCTTAATAAGTCTGCATGCCCAGGTCCCATGCCCATTCAGTGTCCCAGGTCGAATGTCCGTTGGCCACTGTATGCCGCTGGTCCTGGTCAGCTTGGTCGGCCTGGTCGGCCTGCAGTGTCCATCTCGCAATTGAGGTTTCCCCATTCCACATCCATATACCGCCCAGAGCAATTGCCAGTTATGCGAAAAGTGTCACATCTTCTGCTGGAGGAGACAGCTGCTGGGGCCGGCTCATTGTGTTGTAGCACAGTTGGCCGGCAATTGACCCACGCCTCGCACTTATTTATTTGCATTGTGCACTTTACAGAAACGAGAATATTTGTGATAAAAACGGACCAGCAGAGCAGTCCAAGCAGTTGCTCTGTGTCAATTTAAATGAGTTCGAGGCGTGTCAAATCTCCCCAGGGCCTGCAGCTGGGTCTGGATGGATTGCTCCGGCATCGGCAGATCCTGGCTCTATGAGAGCGAGAGAAGGATGTACGGATTGGGGCCAGATGCATATGCAGCAACCGACCGAATCGCTTATCTGCACTGCATGGCATTGTCAGTATTTATTATGCACTCAGGCTGCCTCATTTGCGTTCAGTTCTGTTCAGTTCTGATCTGCTTTAAGTGATTGCAAATTTGTTTGGTGGCAGCTTTAATGCGGTCGCCAGCCGGATCACACTGAGTCCCTGCCCGATTAATCAATGCACTCATGCACAATTAATGTACATTTTCGTTAATAACGCTCCGGCTGCTCGTCAGACGTGCCAGCACATTCGATGCAATTTCGTCAGCACAAATTTCCCCATTAAGCATCGGTAAATAGTGCATTGTGGAGGGGGTCAGGCATCAGCTCAGGATTTCTCAAATTCATTGGGAACCCCATAAGAATCCTGAAATTATGTTTAATAACTAAGCAATGGAGAATGAATGGGGAAAATCAGCAGCATTGCTGCAACCTGCAAAATGCTGCCCCATTGGCGACACCAAAGCGTGAGTCAAGTGCTGGCACCTCCGGCGACCGCTCACTATAAATTTGATAGGGAATCAATGGAATCAATTTACGCTCCTCGCCAGCACAATGTCTGGCTCTAGCCATGGCCACGGCCAGGGGCGATGGCGATGACGATACGATGGCAATGGCGATAGCGATACGGTTAGACTTGGTGCACTAAGGAGTAGGACGACGACGACGACGACGACCACAACGTTAGTTGGCTATTGGAAATGCACACTTGACATCCGACATCCTGCGACACGCAGGTCAGAAGGATATCGTGAGAAAAACCAACAGACACACTGCTCGAAGCAGGAGCAAAAGCAGAGCCAATCTGCAAAACACTCGTCCGCCCCACCACCGCACCGCACCACCGATTGTGATTGGAGGAACGGGGAGCGCTGAGCGTTCAGGGGATGAAAACATCATAAATAAATCAATTTGTAATTCGATGCGCGTAGCTAATTGATTTTAATTGTGCTCTGCGGTCTGTCAAACTCAATTTGGGGACTTTACTCTGCACTACCGGACTGTACACCACATCGCATCACATCGCAGGAAAAAGGATATGTCCCTGGGCAGGAACAACACGTTCCCTGCCCAACCGGCTAATTGCACGTAAATAAGCTGCGGTCCAATATCCGAGATTCGGCACGGACACGGGCCCCCAAACATTGCGACATGTGCCTGCCTTTTCCGTGTTCCTACTCGCATCTGCAATGCAAATTAGTTGACTTCAATTAGCAGGCCCTGCATCATTTCGCTGCACGCCCTGTTCAGAATACGAGAACTTGTACTAGGCCATGTCCCGGTAAAGGAAACAAAAAAAAGATATCTAATTGGCCCTCCCGCAAGCCCATTCCGTATCAGAGCCATGTGAGCACCGATGTTGTTGCGGTGCGTAGGCAATGTGGATCGAGTAATTGAAGGATCTCATTGTGGGAGGACGACTACTATCTCTGCTAATTGACGAATGTGTTGGCGAACAGGTTTCGTTTCAAATTACGAACTGAGTTGAACTCTCCTCCTCCGATAGCTTCGACATTTTCATTGTTGAAAGTACTGCAAATTTTTAATTGCATTGAATTAGAAGGGAAAAATGGAGTAAAAAAACAACTAGTATTATGTTGCTTTGTCCGTGATCCTTGCGTTGTGGCAGGGTGAGGCAGACAAGGATTTTTCGCATTTGCAACAATCAGAGAAACCAACCGCAGAGCCGAGCTCTTGTATTCTGATATATTTTGTTGCTATCCTCTGCAGAGTGGTTGAAATTATTTTTGGTGCTTGTTTGTTCGCAATTTAATTTAAATACACACAGAGAGCAACTTTCCAGACGCTTGGCAAACGAAACGGAATGCGAAGATATTTATATATTTATTTTCGCATTTATTTGCAGAAATATTTTCTATGCAAAATCACGCACAATTCAAATGTTGCTGTTGCTGTTGCTGTTGGTGTTGTCGTTTCCATTGGCATTGCCGTTGTTGTGGGTATTGCCATGCATCTCTAAAAACACACTTTTATACTTATACTCGTATATGTTGGAGTGTGCGCTCTCAAATACATTGTGGCAACGGCACAAGCGAAAAAGGATCCCTATAGTATATTTGCAATTATTTGTGACAACAGAGTCGGAGCGGAATCGGAGACCCCTTTGGCTCGTCGAAAGTTTCTGCTGGAAGACGTTCAAGGAGCAGCTCTCGGCCGCTATTGAAAAGAAATAACAAAGCGCGCTTCAATAATTTTCCTACAACTCGTTCTAGAGATTCTAGAGGAGTGCGAGTGCGAGTGCGAGTGCGAGTACGAGTACGGGACCAAAAAATATAATACAAAATGCGCATGCAGAACGGAAACGGCAACGGGAACGGCAACAGCAACGCCAACCAACAAAAAATGGCTGCGAAAGGAACGGAACGGAACGGAACGGGCGGAAAGAACGGAAAGGGCAGCAACGGAAAAGGGGGTATGCAGTGCATTGTACTAGATTCTTTCTTTTACATTTCTTTCAGCTCTTCCGCTGCGTAACGGCAAGTTTTTCACACTTTGGCAGGCAAACTAAATGCAGACAATAACCAAAAGCCAGCCTGGAGAGGGCAGGAGGCAGAGGCAGAGGCAGGGCTCGGCCTTTGTTGCAAGAATGTTCAGTAGGATTGCTTAACGCCAAAAATCAACAGTGGAAATTTGTTGAGTCGGAAAATGCATGGGGTCACCGGTCACATCATCACACTGGAAAGTACAAAATGAAAATTTCAGCAAATTCCAGGCTTCCTTCCGAAAGGAATAGAACTAGACGGGCTGCGTTTAAAATTAACACACACTTTTATTTAATTTCACCACCATTTACAATATGCCCATACAAGGCTTTGATTTATTTACTTTAAATTAAATTAATATTATTTTAATTTGGTTTTACTATAAATATATTTTACACACATTTTCTTATCTCTTTGATTCTTTGTTCTTTGTTTTTTGGTATTCCATTTTTTCTCGTTCGTTCGTACATGTATGTATGTATTTCTGTTTCTGTTGTATTTTTCACATTTAAAGTAGATTCAGTAATTTTACGTACTCTGCATATTTTCGTATTCTTCATTGGGTTCTCAATTTTCTTTAAATTATCTTTGGATTTTCCATGGGTTTCGTGTAAACATTTATGTACGGATTGTGTATGTTCTGTGGACCACAGAACAGGAGTGCCAGGCCAGGCCGTGGAGTTCACCGAGCTCTTTCCTCTATGGGCTATAGACTCTGCTCTGGTTTATCTTGCCGTTTGGGTTTTAAGACTAGGCTAGTTTATAAATTTTCGCTTAACTCTAGTTTGTTTTTGGTTTTTGGTTTCGGGTTTGTTTTGTTTTGTTCTCTTTTAGCTCGCTAGTAGACACCACATCTCAAAGTGCGGGGCAATGAAATGAGAATGAAAAGCAGTCATCAAATGAAGATCATCGAACCGAACGACAAACGCAACTCAGGCTTGCATAAAAAATATCTTGAATTACTCGTACTTAAGGATTTAACTAACTGGTAACCGGTAACACATGCCCATGCCCATGCCCATGGACAGGACTCGCTTAGGCCTTGCCCGTCCGTACTACTGGCCCGGCCAGTCGCTGCCTGTGCGCCTTGGAGGCGCCGCAGCTGGACAGAAGGGGACGCGGCTGCTCCTTGGAATGTGTCATCAATGTGGTGGCCGCTGCTGGTGCCGTTGCAGCTGCAGCTTCTTCGCGGGTGTCGGGAGCCGGGTGCTCGTTCTGGCCACCGACAATTAGCCCATGGCCCAGCAGGGAGCTAATAATCAGAGCTGCCAGGGCGCACATTACGAGGGGCGCCACGCAGACGCTGGCGCTAGGTCGGGGCGAGGGCGAGGAGGACGATGTCGAGAAATACGAACTGAAAAAGCTCGTCAGGCTCGTGTCGGATGAGAGCGTAACTACAGTCCGGAAGGAGCCAAACAAAGAAAGAGAAACAGAAAGGGAGAGGGAGAGCGGAAACGGAAGGCAGATGGATCAGTAACGTTATTGCATAATTGGCTTAGGCGACCGGACGGTCAGATGGACTCACCTCGTGCCGGTATCGGATCCTTTTGCGGAGTTCCCAATTCAATTTCCTTGTACTCCTGATACAGGTCGCCGATTTGTGCCGAGCAGCGCAGCAGCAAGCCGCCCGGATTGGGATTGGGTGCGTAGACGGGCCCGCCGTGGCCGTAGACAGAGTTCAACCCGTACACGCCATTGTAGATGGCCGGATTGACGCTGGAGAAGTGCACGCCCTGCAGCTGGAGCTTCACGGAGATGCGGGAGGCAATCAGATTATCGATGGTTCGTATGTACTGGGTCTCCACATTGGTTATCTGGAATGGGAAAAATATAGGGTTAACGAAAGATTGAGAGTAGGCAAGGCGCAGGGATTAACATTTTTCGACGGCTCCTGTGTCTGTTTGTTTTACGCTCGCAAATGCATTTGCATAATTTAAAATTCCCAGACAGAGGGGACTCTGTGGGTGGGGAGGGGGAGTTTCAACATTTGGCAACGCTTAGCCCTCACGCTGGTAATAGTTTTGTTTGTACTCCTTGGACAGAGAAAGAGAAAGAAAAAACTTTTGCCAGCCAGCATCTTGTCGCCATTTGCAAGTTGGCACAGTTTGCCGAAGAGCCGAGCCGCACGGAGACGGGGGACAGGGCAGTTGCCACATGTGCTGGGCGACACTTGTGTATGCATGGAAATTATGTATCAAGGAACTTTATCTGTGTTAATGTAATGCAGCAAAAAGCAGCGGCGTCTGAGCCAAACACAAACACACAAAGCGGCCGAGAGAGAGCGGAAAAAAGTGGAGGATCCCTGGCCGAGCAGGAAGCCTCACACAATTGCACACATTAGTGGCTGCGGCGTCAGCAGCAGGACATGCTTGCTGCTAGAAACAAGGACACAGACATGGACATGGACCAGAGCCGAAACTGCGCCAGACGACGCATTTGACGAAAGTTTTGCCAGTTTTCTGCAGGCCTTGCCTGCCAGCCGGGCACTCTGCCTCATCCTCCTCCTCCTCCTCCACTCCGCCTTCAGTCCTGTCTTATGCGCCATTTCTGCCTTTCATTTGACTTGCATCTGTATTGCTCTGTATCCGTATCCGTATCCCTATCCGGATCCATGCCCATGCCCATGCCCAAGCTCATGTCCTCGCTGCGTAAGTCCACTTTATTTTCGCCAGCTCTAAGACGCTTAAACTTGCATTTGGCTTAAATGCTGCCAGCAGCTCCTTCATGCGAGAACAGCTTTTATGCTTAATGGCAGTTATTTAGTGCAATTCACTGTAAAATTGTTGCCATAAGAGAATCTACCGCTCGCCATCTCCAAGTCTCTTTTTCTCTTTCCCTGCATCTACGTCTCCGCCTTTATATCTCTGTGTCCCGCTTTGTGCATAAATGTGTATGTGAAAGGATTTGCTCTTTGATAAATATTTTTTTGTTCCCCTACGCATGTGCATTGCATGCCAAAAAGCAGATGTTTAAGCAGCAAAACTTCTTTTTGTATTCCCGTATTTTACTTGCAGCTTTTCCTTTTCACATATTTTCCCTTTCCTGTGTTGTGCATACAAGAGAAATTATATATTTTTAATAGTTCTGTGCAGTTTAGTGTCGGCCCACAGAAAATTTGTCCCCAAGTCTTGCAAAGAGGCTCGGATATTGGGAAAGAATTTCGAAAATTCTCGTATTTCCCGTACATTGCATTGCTTAGTACAAAGGCTTAGTAGCAATTATAAATAAACGACAGTCAATACGTTTAGAGCGTAAAAAGAATGCAGTAATAGTTGGACTGTGGCAGAGTTTCAATGCGATTGTTGCAATTTTCAGAAATTGGCTGTGTGTGTTGGAAAACATCATCAAACATCGACTGATAGCCGGAGACTCGTTTAGAGCCGGCTACGAACACTAATTTTGCGTTTGGTCTATCATGCTATCTCTCTCTTCCCAGCAAATTGAGCAAAGTCTGAATCGATATCGCGAGTATCGGGTGTAAATGTAGATTTGTGGCCCTAGCTATCGATATATTATTATATTGTTTTTCCGCTTGGTGTTACAGCTTTTTGGCAGATTTTTATGAGACAAAATGGTCTTTCTGTGTTTGGTACTCTTATTTTTAGATGTATGCATTTTTAACACAATTTCCAATTATAGCCGATACTTCAAATAAAATATCGATGTTTTATACAGAAAAATCAACCCTGTGTTTATGGATTGAAAATGGTGTCGAAGTGAATTAAATTTGTCAAGCTCTGTTACAATATCTAGTCTGCTGTGAGTAGTGTGAAGGCGAAGTGTGAATAAATACATTTGGAAAATTAGTTTTTGATTCAATTTTATAGGTTTATTGGATAACAAAAGAAAACAATGACGCCAGCAAGCAGAATGAAGCTTTTCGGTGGACGCCACATGGGCTGCATTGTGGAGCTCATTGAGTGGAACAATAAAATGGATCTCTTTGCCTACGCTACGGAGAAGGGAGAGGTGGTAGCGCAGCGGCTGAACTGGCAGAAGGTCGCAACCTTCCCCACGCCCGTTGAAGGAGTCAAAGTTCGCTCGCTCAGCTGGCAATTGGACGACTCAGTCCTGGCCGTGGGCTACAGCAATGGAAAGGTTGCTATACTGGATGTCGAGAACGAGACCGTGATCTCGAGCATAATCTACGATGACGACGACGTCAGGAAGGTATACTTTACCAGGACTATTGACTGCCCGGAAACCTTGGGAGGCCACACTTTCAACGCTAAGGACAAGCACAAGCTATTTCTACCCAAGCCATGGCCGCTGCCCGCAATCGACCCATCCCTGATAACGCTAGAGCAAAAGCCTTATCCCGAAGGTTCTCCGCGCTTCCTGATCGTAGTCCTATGCAGCGGAAAAGTGCATCTGCTGCTCTTTGCTGCCGTGCAGACGGGCAGCATCGATCTCACCCAGTACGTGCTGCACCCCGAACAGTTCGAGGTGTTCGATGTGCAACTAAGCGGCGGCTTCAATGCCGTTTACGCCCTGCTGCGCGACGGTCAGCAGCTGAAGATGCTCCACTTCCGAAACCAGCTGCTGCAGGATTTCAAGCCGTCCATACTGGGGGTGACCAGGCTCTGTGCTCACATACTCGAGACGAAAAACTACATAAACAGAACCGAACAATGCCTAAAGGAGACTTGGGAGGCTGTCCAGCTGGTGATGGAGAATAGACTGACAAATTATGCCAACGCGCAAGCATATGGAAGTACATCCGCAGATTTGTTGGAGCTGCACATCTTTGGCTTTTCTACGTTGGAGGTGGAGGAATTTCTTACAATGTCAGAGAGAGAGCTCAAGAAAATAGCCAAATCTGCGGAGCGCGGCTTCAGGGACTTGCATGCCCTGGTATTCAAGCCTCTCAACGAAGCGGCCATTAGTATGTTCTACTTTCTGAACGCGATAACCGGCTTGGCTCGCATGCCCCATTTCTATGAGTCTCTCCTCTCGCCGGAGATGGCCGTCGAGGCGATGCGTGCGTGCGGATCCTTTTATCTGAAGGTGTTCGAGCTACGAGAGAGAATCGATACCCTGGCAAACGATTCAAAGCTGTTCCACAACTGGCTGCTTTTTACCATATTGCGGCTGTCGCACCAGGAGATACCCGAGGAAATGGTCCTTAGCAAGAAGGAGAACGCTGCTCTGGCTGAACTCCTTTGCTCGATGGAGCCGGATTCAGATGACAGCAGCGATGATGAGGCGGAGCCTAAACTCGGTGAAGCCTTTTCTTTGCCCTCACCCAGATCCACACGTAGCCTGTTTAATATGGACCGAGTGGGTCAGTACCTGAAGAATGCCTTCCTGACGCAGCCCCACCCGGTGGACCCCAATCACCTGTGGGACGAGATTGAACGCGAGAGCAGCTACATGGGCGCGTCCAATGTGTTCGTGCCGCACGACAAGAAGCTGTCGCTGGTGCAGCAGCGCGAAAAGATGTTCAATGCCATCGATGGTATCCTCTACAGGCCCACGGAGAGCATCAGCGCCAGCTTCAAGCTCAGCTCGTCCATTATCTGTAGAGAGTTTCGTACTGTGGAGCCAGAGGAGGATCAGGACTTTCTTGCATTCAGCTACCATGCCAACGATTCAGCTAAATGTGATATGTTCGCCGTCACTATAAGCTGTGAGGAGGCTATGATCCTGCAGTTTGGTTGGGCCGACGATTGTGTTTTTCGCTGCACCCGCGTCCACTTGAAGCCCGGCCCCTTCACCCCACTACTTGACGAGGAATACAACAACCTGCGCCTCGTGGACCTGAAGTTCTACAACGAATCCATCCTATCTGTGCTGACCCAGAAAATGTCCTACCCGAAAGCTGTGCGTCCGCACAGCTGCCTCATTCAGTTATCGCTAAGCGAGTTGGAGAATCAGTGCAGCCATCACCATCTGGCGGCGCTCGTAAATCTCCCGGATGTGGCGGAATCGCGCAGCATTCACGACATCTCCGATGAGACCGCCTTCAAGCTTTTGGATGGAGTGTGTACGATGCTCGCTGTCTCCAGCGGCCGCAGAGTGGTCACAGTTCTCTCTGACTCCAAGCGCAAGCTGACTATCTTCGAAACAGAGGTCGAGGAGGCGGACGACACGGACGCGTCCCAAGGATCGTTTCTTCAGATCAGCCGGGATCAGATCGCATCCATTAGTGACGCTGAACAGCTCGATTCAGCTCGGCTTTGAATCCTTCCTCCTTTTTTTTGTAATAACAGTAATAAATATATATAAAATGTACCCCTTTTAAGGGGAAGACAAAAACCGCTTGTTTCTGAAGATAGTTCGGGCATTCTTGGAGCCCTGAAGATATATATTAAATCAAGAAAGTGTAAACTGGAACTGAAACGGACACATATCTGGAAGATGGGTTGGGTATTGTCTGGTATTGTCCATAAAAACTCAGTAACACTAAACAGAGATGGTTTGACTGCAAGCATAAATTCCCTGCACCAGGCACTCATTCAGACGAAGCCAGACAATGCTAAAAACCAATAAATATATTTTATACGAGTACTCCATCGAACAAAGTGTGTGTGTGTGTGTGTGCAGTGCATTGCCAGCGTATCAATAACAAATAAATTGTGGATAGCACTGCAATATCTTTCGGGCCGATACGTTACTGCGCTCGGTTACTGTTACTGTTGCCAAGAATACAACAAAAATAAAAAGTATGGCACAAAAGAGCTGCCAAATAATGCTCCGTTAGGGTCTGCTCCTGGGCTGAGCAGCTTTTTTCAATTTTCCGCTAAATTTGGCAGGGCTCAAGTGCTATTTGTCTTCATTAATGCGAATGCGAATGCGCCTAGAAGTTGGCAAATGCCTCTCGAAGATTCGGTTCGTTCAACCCCCGGCCGGCAAATGCTGCGTAGCATTTTTAAGCCAACGCCAAATGACATGCAGCAGTTATTAATTGGCAATTTACATGCCAAATGATTAATGCCCGGCCGGGTCGGGCCGGATCCGGATCCGGATCGGACGGAAGCAGCCAGACCCAAAATAGAGCCACAGCAGCCTAAACCGAAGGCACATATGTCACACGGGACACGGGCGATGTGGATGTGGATGTGGATATGGATGTCGGTGTGTGATGCTGGCATGTGCTTGCTTGGCTTGGTTTCAGGGACGGGAGTGTGGTTGGGTCGGGGACCTCTTGCAAATTACTGCTGTGGCATTTCACCGCAAAAACTTTTGTCAACATAAAGTTCTGTGGGGGCCCAGGTCTTGGTCTTGGTCCTGGCTGTGCCGAAGACTTTGGCTCCTTGCTGGCGCACCTTTTAACGTAAACTTTTCTGTGGCACAGACCATGCTCGAAATGTCGGAAGTGCCGGAGAGTGTGGGTGTGTGTGTGTGTCTCCGTATCTACGTGTGCAGCCGACATCCGCATCCGCCTCCACCGTTGGCTCCCCTCCGTGTTGATTTGCACAGCATGAAATATTCATTTGTTTCCTGTGATCGGCAATTGTAATATATCTTCCTCCTGCGGTATCGTTTTCTACTCAATTTTAGTCAATGTCTGCCACGTTTGCTTACTGTTTGTTGTCTTGCCATTGCCGTTGCTACTCCATTTGCCAGTGCCGAAATTTCCCGATGTCCTTGCTCCATGTGGCAGCCGGAGGAGCATTGCCGATAAGCTATCATTTCATTTCCAGCCAACAACCCGTTTGAATATTCCCTTTTCACAGAGTCGGAGTCGCAGCCGGAGCCGGAGCCGGTGCCGAAGCCGACGTCGCAGCCTTGTCCTTGCTCCTTGCTCCTTGCAGTGCTCGCTCGAGCATCGAGTTATTGCGGTGCAAATGATTTGAATTCATTTATCATGTTTAATGCGGGCGCTGCCAGTGCGCTGCTGGAATGTGGCAAGGCAGCCATTTTTCAACGGCATTGACAACCCTCGCCACTCTCTACTTTAAAGAGTCGACGGCAAGTCAGGCACTAGCATAATGGAGAGCTTTTCTTCAACCAGGGCCCAGACCAGGGATTCTGGTTCATAAAATCATCGGAAGCCAGTAAATTGTAAGGCAGCCAGGATATTCTTTTGTTTTCCTGAACAATATGCTCTCTGCACCTATCGAGCTGTCAGGTACCGTTGAGGTTTTTTAGTCGGTGAGCTCATGGGTGGCAAAGATCATATTTCTCAAAGTTTTGCGCTTTCATTACAATGGAAGCTAAATCCGATGCAATCCAGACTTTAGTTTCATCCCGCATGCAATCCGAAATCCGGAATCCGTATCCTGATCTCAAACCCAACCACAAGCTAATACGAATATTTTCCCAATCCCAATCCAAGATACATCTTAAGCATGGCAAGCAGCCCGGAAATCAAATTGGAGTCAATGCAGTGCTTCTGCAAACCTGTTCAGGCACGTGGCACTGACTCTTCCACCTTGTACCTTGCAGTGGCGAAGGCATGGGGCGAAATGGGGAACTTTGCCTTGACCAATTCAAGTGCTCGTGACATCGGAAGGGTGGTATAGCAGAGGGAGTAGAGGTGTCCCAAAGAACAGGGAGAGCAGGAAGGGCAGGGAGTGAGAGAGACAGTACAACGAGTCGCATGTGGCATGCATATTCATAAAATTGCAATGGGAAAAAGAAAACCGTTATTCCGACAGCTCTGGCAGGAAGACGGAGGCAGGGATGGCACAATGGCAGCAACGACAACGACAGCAACCAAAAGTGAAAATCCACACGGCATGACAGCAATGAGAGAGGGTCTTGGAAAAAGACGGCTCACAGCTGCGACTCCTGCTCCTGCTCCTGCGGCTGCTGCTGCTGCTGCTCCGGATCCCGCTTTTGCTGGCCGGGCATCCATTCCCATTCGCAGCCCCAGTAGTGGTGCGACAAAGGATCTGGTTATGTTTGCGACCGCATAGAAATCTGTATTTCACAGTAACTAAGTGACAAAGGAGGCGGCCACAGATGCGGCTCAGCCTTGGCCTCGTCCTCGGCCACACAGACTATGCATTGTTAATACACATGACAATTCTCACTCTCTCTTTCGCGCGCTGTGGCAGGCTGTGAAATTGCGCATACGCCACGTTGACGGATGGACGAGCCCCTAAGGCAAATGGTGGCAGAAAACAAGACACACAAAAACAGAAAAATAGGAAGGGAACGAACCCTTTTGATTAAAGTCCCATGTCCCAGCCCATTTTCATATTCATTTCTCAGCAGAATAGACAAGGACTTCAAAGGATTCGGAGCAGCTTTGAACACAAATAGCCGCTGACCCGCTGTCAGATTTGTTTTTCTTTCCGCAAAACATAAAATAAATTGAAGTGGACTCGGACCGAAGCCTAGCCCAAGCCCAGACCCGGATCGGGACCCAGTTACAGACTTCAGGCTACAGGCTACTTGACTGTAATATTTCACTGGAATAATTCCGTAATAAAGTAGAAGTACAGTAGAATGGAGTACAGGAGAGTAGAGTAGAGAAGAGTACTTACCACCATGTTGTTGATTGTGAACGTGAGCTCGGCCCGCGGGCGCGAGGGTGGAGTGCTGCAGTTTGCTCGCAGAACGTCGCCGGGCTCGTAGCGCGTGTGCTCCGTGGACAGTTGGGGACGCTTCTCGGGCAGCTCTGCGAAATACGGAAAGGTTGGAAAAGGTTTAGCTTCAGCTTGTTGACTTTCTAGGACAATTCAATTAGTTGGTCTGACTTGGGCCGGTTTGGGCACTTCTCAAAACACATTAATAGGCGCATAAGTGGAGACAGGAAACCCGTGTCCCCCTGAGCTCTTCAATCACAACCGCACCGCCAGCACCGCACCAGCGGCAGGAGTTCGGAGGATCTGCGGAGCTGCAGAGCTGGCCACGCTTAACTTTTTAATTAAGTCAACCGGGGCGGGGCCCCGGCCACCACAAGACCGAGAGCAACAAAGTAACTAATGAAGAAAGTAATTTCCATGACAAAGGCGGCGGCAACTTTGCTCTTCCCTGCTCCCTGGCCGGGCATGGCTCAAGGCAACTTTCTCCCTGTGTGTGTCTCGCTTTCTAATCCTGACCCTCTTACAGCACCCCTCACCGACTTTTTGCTGCCTTGGCTTTGTGCAGATTTTGACCTTTTTGCCAGGCATCGCCCAATGCAAAATGCCCAGTGCCTCTTGCCTCTGCCTCTACCTCTGCCTTTGCCTTTGCCGTCAAATTCCGTCTAATGAGGGTCAGTTTGTGCCGCAAGTTTCGAGTTTAATTTAGCAGCTGACCAGCCTACTTTGCACTTGGTTTTAGCTAGAACCGCTCCTCCTCCTAGCCCGTTTCGCCCCGCCCTTTTCGTTTGACTCATGTCATTAAGTTATTAAAGTTAAGGCTGCCCAAATGTTTGCCAACTATAAACTTTTGACTTGTGCAGAAGGCAGAAGGAGCCCGCCATTGTGACTTAATGAAAGCCAGAATTAGCATAACTTTTGCGCCAGGCCATCCATTGCCCTTTCTTTCCCTTCCCTTCCCATCCTTTCACTCTCCTTTTCTTTCGCCCCTGCCTGTCTTGGTGTTCAAGTAACAGGCATTTTCGCTGTTGTCCTTGCCGCGACGCGTATCGAGACCGACAGGGCGCGGCACAGCTCGGCGCAAGGACAAAGTGTTTATTTTATGTGCCTCGCAGACTCTGCGCCACAGCCAAAGCCAGAGCCAGAGCCAGACGCAGTCTCAGCCTTTCTGGTGGCTTCTTGGCCCGCAATCTGATTGCCACTTGAGCTCATTAACACACGATTAAACCTCAGAGTTATTTGCACCAAGGACAGCGCTGCCGCTGCATAAGTGAATGGGTGCGCACGGCTAAGCGGCGGCCACAATAGTGATGCATAAAACATAAGACTCACAGCGAAGCCAGCACAAAAATTATGCCGCAAATCAATGAAATTAAAGCGAAAGTTTAGGCAAATAAGTTCTCTGATCTGTCCGTCGTGTTCAGTGGCTCTGGTTTTATCTTAAAGCATACATACTGGTACCATTTGCTGGATTCAAGACATGTACGCAATATGGTTTCTGTTGCTGTTCAGCCTCGGCTTTGGCCTCGGACTGTTTTGCTGGTGGCTGGTGGCTGGGGGCTGTAGTAATTTATTGTTTAGCCAGCAAGTTATTGGGGTTTTAGTGTCGACGACATTAGGGCAAAGCCGCAGAGGCTTACACACACACACGGGCCAACAGAGCGCCCAAGACTTGAGGCTAGCTCCTGTCAGTGTGTCAGTCCCCGGCTGGCTTATCTCGCATTGATGTATGTCCTACTCTAGAGCCCCGAGACCGAGACTAGCCGTACAACAAAACAGTAGAGCAGCCAATTAAATACCACAGCATTTAATGAAACTTTAATAACTTAAGAGGCAGCCAACAAAAGGGCGTTGCGTGGCTTGGCGCGTTGCGACGCGTCCTTGAAACACTGCGGGGCATTTGCCCGAACCGAAGACCTCATGAATTTAAAGCAAATGCATGATCAAAAGCCCTAATCCCTTGATGCTAGTTAGGCAAAAGCGGCCAATTAAATGGGCTAAATGCGGCGTTAAATATAAAGCAGACGGGCACGCAGGCGGGAAGGAATTCAAGAAGCGCCAACCAAGCCCGCAAGGGCAGGAGGCAATGGCAATCTAATAAAGTCGACCAGGACGCGGACGCGGCAGACATCTAAATGTTTAATGCTGGGCAACAACCAGCCAGAGAGCCAGCCAGTCAGGCAGTCATCCAGGCCGTAACCCAGACGAGCTCTCAATCATACGCACGCACACAGCAAGACTGTGTCGAAGGGGTTGCTGGCTGGGGTGGATGGCTGGCTGGCTCGCTGGCTGGCTGGCTGGGGTGGATCGGTGGATGTATGGAGGAGAAATAAATCGCTCAGCAAGTGGCATAAAAATCAGCCACTAAAGCAGAATTTAGCTGTCGGAGCGAATTTCTCGAATGCTTAAGGCCAAGCGGATATAAAGATTAACTCTGACAAGCGCTGATGCCGCTGCTCCGACTGTTTGTTGATTGCACAGATGAGCTGCCGCCTCCTGGCTTCTGCGTACTGCCTGATGCCAGCCAGCATTCCTGTCGATTCGGGTCGCATTACGCATACGCCCCATATGCTGCAACGACCCACTAACCCACAGCACAAGTGGATGGCCAATTGTTGTGCTCTTGTGCTGGCGCCTCCCTGCCATTAATGGCAGCTGCTAGCTGCGCATCAACTAAATAATTGTTAAGCCGAAACGGACTGGCGCTCATTGCTTTTCATGACCCTGCCACGCTGATTAAATCCGTAATTCAGGGCGCGCCGTGGAACGCTCATTTAAAACGCATAAAGCCGTGAAATGCGTGGAGCACAGGTAAGACTCCCAAATGACCCCAGACAACACCACCACCATCCACCTACCCCCACATTCCACTCCATACAACCTGCTTATCTGGCAAAGTCGAAATGGCCTGTTAATGACGCAATTTTCAGCGGAAAAGTTTCCCGACCAGCAGCCGGAGCAGCCGGAGCAGCTGCCGTGACCTTGGCCCCCCACAAACGAATTGCCAAAGAGCCAGAAAGTTTTCTACGGTCTGGTCTGACCCTCTCCCAAAACAGCACCAAGTTGACGTAACGCTCTTAGCGATCAAAGGAAGGAGACTGTCAAAGGTGGCCGGATAGCTGATACACTCACTCTCTAGCATGGCTAGCATGGAAGCTTTTAAGCGCACTTTAGGCCAATTTGGAAGAATCAGCTTAGACATAGAGTGGAGATGGGGTGGGGAGGGGAATGGGCGTGGGCGTGGGCATGGGAGGCACTGAGATGAAAGCGAAACGAACTGTATGAGACTTACCGACAACTTGCATGGTGTCCACTGCCGTGGCTGTCGAGAAAAGTGGGGCGTCGGCGGTGACTTCGCATGAAAAGTTTCCAGAGAGGCCGAATCCAACATTGCGTATGAGCACCTGGGTGGCATTCGAGCTGGTAACCTGTTGATCAAGAGCAGATAGTAAGAAAAATTTAGTTTATTTAAAGTTATTCCTTCCCCGTTTCCTCGCACAAAACCCAAAATAACAATAAATCGTCTCTACACCTGCCATCTCTCAGCTGTCCGCAATCTGACATCGAACCCCACAAAGAAATGCACTTAAATTTATTAAAACAGCTTAAAAAATAAACAAATACATATACACAGTTCGCAGGACAGGAATAAACGACAAGAAAAACTGTCTGCTGGCTAGGTAAAAGTTTTCCACGGCAGGAGCACAAAAAAAAAAAAAACAAAACAAAAAACCCAAAAAAGTACAAAAGTACAAAAAAACTAAAGATAAACTTGCTGGAACAAACTCAATAGCCTGGTGAAATATTTAGCCAGATTCAGAGCAACTTTATCGAAGCTACGAAATTGCAAGGACCTGCATCGCCTCCCAGCTCCCAGCTCCCAGGCTGGATAAACTTTTTCAATAATCTAGCCAAAGTAGAATTACCCGAGGCCGAGACTCAATTCTCCGACATCAGCCCCAGTCCCTGTGCCAGTCCCGTCTCATTCACAGCCTTCTCGTGGCTGCAGTTTTTGCAGGTGGGCGACAAAACTCCGACGCAGCATTCAAAAATTTAAATGAAAATTGTGCCGCAGATAGCTGCGCGTTGATAGCGCCCAGGACCGTCGGAATCCTCACGGCCAGACCGCCGGACGGCCGGTACTGCAGTCAGGTGTCCCCTGGTATGCCTTGGCGTTTTTTGAATAACCGCCAATAACAATAAAACTGCCAAACTGAATATGCATGAGCGAAAAGTTTAAAATATACAATATAAATAAATGCAGTGTGCGCGCAATTAAGGACTTCAAAGTAGAGGGAATGGCAGGAGTGGTGCCGTACGGTGCCGTATCGGGTTTGTTCGGCTCTGTCTGGTCCTTTCAAAGTGGAAGCCATTGACTGACTCAGTGGCCAGAAAAAAGTGCAGCCATCGATTGCGAAATGCTTTAATGGTTTATTCTTTTGAAAATTCGACTTTCCCAACCCATTCACTCACTCAATCACCCACTCATTCGCTCACGTCTCTCTTTGAAATGTATCTTTTGTCTTTTTGCCATACTTACATCGACATGAATGCCAGGAAATGGAAACACTTTCGTATTGGGAAATTCACCGGGCGTGTAGCGGTAAAACTCCAATTGACCGCGATAGAACTTCGCCGAATAGAGCGGTGCCCCGTCCAGGTCGTACATGCAGCGCAGCACCACGTGCTGGCCCCGTCGTACCGCCGGTGGTTCAATGATTAAATTGACATTGCGCAGCGCGCACTCCACGAGCTCTGCAAAGGGGAAACAAAAGCGGAAAATGTTGATGGAATTACGTGTGAATGCAAAGCTGGGGAATTCCAATTTAGTTTTTTTTTTTTTTTTGTTAAATAAATTATTGAAATATTGCACGAGACCCGGGCTCGGTAGCGGCACTGATAACACATAAGCCACCGCTTAACTGCACCGCAATTGCTTGCATTTCAGTTATTACATTTATTTGTTGTATTTGTTGTGTCTGTGGTACTCCGTTCGCCTGCGCCCGACATGCCTCAAATTCCATGCAAATTCGGTGAAAACTCAATTCAGCTGGTCAAATTTATTGCGAATACCCTTGGCCACTCTCATTTTTGATGCGATAAACACAATAAATTCTGTTTTCGAGTTTCCAGAGTTTCCACCATTTTTGTCTAGCATTTTCGGTATACATTCCTCAAAGGTGGGATCATTTCAAACATTTTACATTCATAATAAAGATGGGAATCTCTACTTTTAATCTCTACACTTTTAAAATATTATTTCTAAATACATACATATGATATATCAAGAGTATTCAAAGCTTCGACCTCTGCAGAAATACACATTTTTGTATCACGCTGTTTTTTTCTCGTCAAATGATTGTCATATTTGGTGCTTAAATGATTTATAAATATTTTTTCAACCATGGGAAGCTTGGTGGTATTATGGTGGTATTTCATAGGCGCCCTTGTCCGTGCTCATACGCATAAAAATAATATTTTAAATATTGAAACATGGCACTATATAACTCTGGTAGGGCAGATTGATAACTGAATAAATAATTTAAATCTGAAAATACGGATAATAATAAACACCACCTCTTGGCACTGCAAAAGTAAATCAAGCTTAAAGCTAACCGAAAATTTCTTGAAAAATACCAAAATTCTACATCTCCATTCGCCGCAAGAAGGACCTTCAATTACTTTTGCAATTTTCTTGTTTGCTCGCCAAGTTTTATTAATTACCAAACAATCAACGCCAATTTCCGGCAACTTTACGGCCGCCCATTTCGGAGTCGTTTGTCAACAAATGCGTGGCATTATTCAAGGCACCGCAGCGGAAGCTGTCCCCTCCCTCCGTATCCCCCACTCACTGGTGTGGTGTCGCTGTTTTACAAGCATTTGCAGCGCTTCCAACATAGCCTAACAAGGCACTCAAAAATTTTTTATATCTTATTTGGGTCACATTTCATGCGGCTGTGCCCTTAAGAGTAATGGCACATAATTTGCGGCTTTGCCGGCCCCCCCATCTGAGGCAATGGAGAAAGGATGGATGTCCCCATGTAAACTGTAGAATGGAGATTGTGGAATACTTATGAGGCAAGAATTCGGCAGCCTTGCAAATCTCTCGCGAGGGGCATAAAATGAAATTGTTTTCATCTTTTTACATGCCGTCTGTGCGTAATTCATTACCTTCGGGAGTTGTTCGCAGACTCGTATATCGGGTGATATCTCTGTTACTGAGGGAATCTGAGGGCAATTGGTATGATTTCCATGATGCCATGAGTGCCACAGCCATTGCCACTGCCACTCGAGTTGACCTTTCACATTTACTTCATTTGCAGGCTGTAGAATGAATTTTTGCACATTGACCTTAATGACCAGCGGGGCCTGCCAGCATAATTGGCCGAAAGTGTCCTTGCCTGGGTCCTGGGCCATGCCAGTGCTCGACTTAAGCAGCACCTTAAAGTCCGGCCCTGCTATCCCCGCATAAATATTTGCACACTGAAATCGAAAATTCCGCTTGTTTGCCAATTGAAAATTGGAAAGTGTAGTTGAAACTGCACACAGCATGTAGCCCGAGCCCGAGCCCGAGCTCGGAGCATCCCCAGAGCAGCCGGGACAGGTGTGGAAGGTGTGGCAAGGGCAACAGCAGGGCCTGGTAAGGGTTGTAGCAGCGAAATGCAACCGCAAATACTTGCTTATTGCTGGCAAAACTTTGCTTGTTAGTGTTTAGGTTGGAGTGCAGCAAGAAATCATAGCACACAGCCGGGTGCACAACTTCCAATAAGAACCAAACAATGTCTATAAATCCACACACACACACTGGCACACACACTGGCACGAGGGAACGGAACTATAGTCTGCTCGCAAGGCAAAGATGTAGTTGAAAAGGTAAAAAGTTTGTGCAAAAGTCACATATTTGTTCGATTTTGCTAAGTGCCAGCTTACAAGTGCCTTGTCCTTATCCTTCTGCGATTTGTTTACATGGCAGGCAACAAAGAGAGAGAGAGAGAGATGAAACAGAAGGGAGCCTGAGCTCCACTGCTCGGCTAGTTGGAAAGGAAGTAGTGTTTTTCCTTCGCCCTCCTCCCATACTAAATATCAATGCAGCTCGAATGCCCCCTGCTACTATAAACGCGCCCTTAAAGAGGGTATAACGAGCTTTACTAGTCCTTTTCTAGGATAACAAAGTTCACAGAGAGTACATAATTATTTGATGCATCCGTAGGTATGTTTGTAGAGATATATGCATACAGGAAGCACATATTACTACATAATATAAGTAGATGCATTGATCTGTAAGGGTATTTCAAGTTTCGAATACCTAGACAAGCGTTCCTTTCTTCCTTCCTTGTTTGCTTCTATGTTCCTGTCGTGCTCCCAGGGCACCGCTCTCATTGTCCAGGAGGGGGGCCGAAGCAGGAGAGTAAACACTTTTCACGCTCCTTTCACCGCACTTTCTTTTTAGAGCAGCAGCTGCAACCATCCCCAACCCAACACCCAACACCCAGCCCCCCGGCAGCCGCCTTGTTTATTGTTTTCCAATCTCTGGCCAGAGTGCGTCATTGCGGGAATTGTTCGGTCGGAGGAAACATCGCTCGTCGTTCGCCGAAACCGCAAGTGATACTAAATTGAAAAGTTAGATGCCATTTTTTTCTGCCCTCCCCCAGGGAGAGGTCGATTTTTTGTTGGCTGTCCATTGGATAGTTCGAAAAAGTTACCAAAAATTTGCTTGTGCTTTGCCGCTGAGGCAGTTTGGGGGTTTTGGGATTGTGGAACTTCTCCAATTGACCGAATGGTACTCTAGTACTCGCTTTAAACTGTATTCCAATCGGGGAAGTTGGAATTTTGTATTCAAATGTTTTCTCCTTGGAGTGGTCCCCGAAATCCCAAAAACGTGGCTCCAGCAACAGGCAGCAGGCAACAAAGCAAAAGCAAAAGCAAACAAGCGCCAAAACTGAGTGGGCATATTTATCACAGCCCAATAATTTGTAGAGTCGCTTATGTTCCCATGCCGCCCCCCTCTCCCTCTGTCTCTCTCTGGGTGGGGGTATGGCAAGCCGAAAGCAAACAAATGTCGGGGCACCAGGCATGTAATACTCGTGCTCGTATCTGTGTGCATTCATGGACGTGCGTGTGGGAGTATGAATGTGCTTGTGTGCACGTGTGGGTGAGTATTGTTTCGGTATTTAATAGGCTTTTGTTGCAACTTGAAATGGAAATTGCTAAGGTTGCCGCCGCTGCTGCTGATTCTGCTCTCCTTGGCATGTTTACCAGGAGCTCCTTGAGCCTGCGCCCGTGCCTTTGCCTGTGCCTGTGCCTCTCTGTACCTCTCTGTGCCATCGTCGTCACCCTCATTGCCTGGCTGCCAGGCAGCCCATTGAAAGATTTATCATTCACCATAAACAGAAACTGAAACAGAAACAGCACGGTGGCAAATGAGTAGGGAGTGGCTCTGGAATCTTACAGGCTAAATGAAGCAATGGGAAACGCATATGACGGCCCACCTGTCTGGGCCCGGGATGCCCGCTTGTGTTGACAGAGCCCACATAAGCAGGCCGTACATACATATATATAATGGAATTTCTAATAACCAGCCCCAGCCAGTCTGCCTGCTGGGTCAACAGCATTTAAGAACCGTCAGCAGGCTCCAACAGTGACAATCAACGCTGCAGCAGTTCATTTGCTCAGACCCCGGCCCCGGAGTACAAGACTGGTTTGGGGTCGGTTTGATTGGGGCTGGGGCTGAATCTGGCAAAGTTGCAGTGCCCAAGTGCACTTAGTCAAGCATCGGCTAACATGCACTTCAACAGCCCCATCCATAGCCGTAGCCACGGCCCAGCCCAACTTCCGAGAGGTTCGGTTCATTCGAAAGCCAAAGCAATTTAATTAACATAAAAAACGCAGCTCGCACAATTCAAAACCATAAATCAAAAGCCCGCACACGCCCAACACTAAACTAATACCAGGGCCGGCCAGAAAAGGACCGGACCGGACCGGACCGAAAAAAGCATACATTCATGCCTTCCTGTATATGTGTGGAAAAAAGTCCAGCAAAAAGTGCAATAAGGAAGGGTCTGGGAGCAGAAAAGAAAAAACGAAACGTTTTTAATGAAACACAAACTGCCAGTTACGGTCTACAGTTACTGGCGGCTCTTCTGGAAGTTATGCTTCACTGGAAGTGGATATGGATACCCACCAAAATTTGTTTTTCTGCTATTTGCACCCTTGAAGCGGGTGTTATCAAAAAGCCGAAATGTTTCCCCCTTGGATCATGCACTTCATTTTGTTGCCGGTCTATCGTTACCACTAGGATATGGAGATTGTAAATCTTTTCACAATGCTTTTTAGGAATACAAAGTCGAGAACTTCATTAAAAACTGTGTAATTTCTGAAATTGTTCTGCTTAAAGGGTATTCAAAGGTAGAGCCATCCGAAGCTAGGGGTAGCTCTTCTTTCCTTTGTCACAGCTCAACACCCCACGCTGTGGGCCCAACCCTAGCCCACACCACACCACGCCCCACCGCAAGCATAACCCGTTCGTGTCGTGTCCAGAGCGCATCAGCATAAACAAAGAGCCCAAAGAGCACGCCAACATAATTTAGTTAAAATTCCATCGGTCCGGGGCGTGGACTGAGCCGCACACACCTCACCAAAGGAAATGAAAAATGCTGATTATGGAAACGCGAAGAGTAATTTGTTGTGTGTTATGGCGGCGCTCATTTGGCTGTTTGGCTGGACGGCCCGAAGGGGCGGGCGGGGATTATTAAATTCGGTTTTGATTCGGATTTTCACAATTTTCATTTGCTAATTGCATGATGGTTAAATTCAATTATAAATTAATTATGTGTAAGTTAATCAAATGACCAATCAAATAATTTTTAAAAAAATTGCAAATTAAAAAAGTGAAATAATTTAAATTACGTGTTCTACTAATCGTTAGATAATACACGATGTAAGCGTTCAAAGGTTTAATTACCAGAACAATGTACATATATATTTAATTAATATTTTTTTGGCTGGAATTGGGGACAGGCTGCACGGGACAGTCCTAGGCCAACGCCTGCGCCACTCGGCACTGGTTTATAAAAACAAAATCCCGACAAACCCGAGAGACTACCCGAAGGAGCAAGAACAGAGTATAACAAGTGGAGCCCTCAGCCCTTGCCCTTGTCTCCTTTGGACAAACAGACAACGGACAGGACAAACAATAAGAATATATGCGATAAATGAAAAAATAATAACAAACATTAATCCGAGTGTTGGTTGCCGAGGGCTGGTGTGCCGGAGTGCTAGAATGCTGGAGTGTTGGAGTGCTCGAGTGCCCTGCGAGTGGATGATGATGATGGTGATGGTGTGCCAAAACGCCGCCTCTGCCTGCTCCAGGACACCAGGATTGTAGCCGTGCTCCTGCTCGCTGGCAGTCCTTAGTCTCATGATAGTCTTTCGTTATTTCTTTCTTTGCACAGAAGCGCTAAGCAAATAAAACAAAAAGGATAACAGTGCAAATACGAGTATGGTGCAGACGAGCATCCGGGGTGAGCAGCGCCAAGGCAAACAGTCACTGCTAAAAATATAAGCATGCATGTGTGTATCTGTGTATCAGTGGATCTGTGTATCTGTGTGTGTTCGTATTAGCAAGAGTATTTTTATTTTATGCTGGTGACATTGCAGTGCATATAAGTCTGGTTCTGGCTCAGGTTCTGGCTCGGCTCTGGCTTGGTTGCTTAGTTAGTTATTCCGCCTTTTGCTATTTGCCAATTTTCATTTGCTCTCAACTCTGCCCCCACGCACACACACAGATACAAATTTGCCTGCATGTATTTACTCAGCGTGTGTGTATGTTTTTTTTCTCATCTTTTCCACTGCCCGAGTCTGCTCTGCTCTGCTCACTTGGCGTATACGCAATGTGAACGAAAACGACGACTCAATTGAGGCAGGGCAGCAAACATTTTGTTATCTCGGCACCAGCATCGATGCCGAATGGATTTTTAGTTCTCTATGTTCCCCCCTCCCCTGCCATGGCTGCGTTCTGTGTGCACGCCGACTGTGCTTCTTTCTTTTTCATTTCTTCGCTTTTTTTTCGACTTCATTCAGTTTTTCCATTTGGCCCCACCAGTCGGGGCGGGACGCGGCGGTGAAGCGCTTATCTCGCATGCCGCATCGCGAACTGCTTGTAAATAGCATTCATGGCCTGACACTAATGGAACTTTTGACCGTTTGTGCTATCCGTTGCCGTTGCCATTTGCCCATTGCCCATTGCCCGACGTCCGCTGCAGGCCGTGGCCAGCTTAGATACCATTCATAGACTCAACTGGGAGTCTCTTTACCACGAGCAGAAGCAATATTTTGATACCCTATGCTGAGCTAAAGGTTCGAGGATCCCCCCTTTATTATGCTCAGATTCTAGTTTAGTTTATGTTACACTATTCTTCCTCTCCTGAGAAATCTAAGTACGATTTATTCCTTTTATTTGTTTGTATTTTCTGTCCTTTCAAGTAAAATAAACAATTATAAGGTACTGCCGATTCGTTCCATAAAAAAAAGTTTCCATTTTTATTTTTGGTAACTCGAACTCACGCAAGTTCGATTGTTTTCTTCTCTTTTGTGGGAGTTTTTTCTTCCATATCTCGGAGTTTTTATATTGTGCGTTTTTTCATCACTCTGGTGGTATCAATTTTGGGATCCAACAGTTTGTCCAACAGTCCTTCAACAAGTCGCTGGCAATCGTTTCTGGGATATGGCAACCAGCAAAGCAATCACCTGCCATGACCGGCGGCCAAAGGTATTGCATTTTTTTTTTAGTTCGCTCTTGCGGCCAGATGATCTGCGAGTGGACCCGATAGGTGTGTAACTTAAAAGCTAACTAATTAGCAGCCGATGGTGGATATTTTCCTATCGCAGATCAATTTGCAACTGCACTCGAATGGAATTTGGTCTGGCAGGACAGCACTGGACTCGACCAATCCCCAAAATTGTGTTTGATTAGAAAATTAATCTGAGCCCTGTTTTAAATGAAAATACGGCCAATGGAGAGGGTGGGCCAGAGCAAAGCGGGACAGCGGACGATAAGCGACAATGACATTCGGAAATTTCATTTTTGGTAACTGCATTTCTCGACACAGGCACTGGCACAGGCACAGCGACAGACCCCGCACAAATGTGGTGCCAATGGGCCAAGAGGTGCCTCTGCGGGCTGCTGGGGATTGGCGAATGCGGGGGTGGTGGCAGGAATATCCATTTCGTTTTATGTTTACAATTTGGCATGGTTTTTGTGCCATGTGATTTATGCATAAATTGATGCTACTATATGTTTGTTTATTCTTCTCGATGGCAAAAAGCGCATTTGCCATGGACATCCTGACTGTCGCCCGTTCGCCCCCTGGCCTTCCCCTGGCCCGGCCTGGCTGGTTTTTGGTCATGCCACACATCTCTGGCATGTTGCAGCAGCGGCAAAAACATTCATAATTTTAATTAAGTCATAGAAACGTGCCGCACACAAAACGCAGAGATACTCGTATATTTGCCACGCTTAACTTTTGTGCTAGTTTTTCCTCTGTCTCTGTCCTGATCCTGTTTCCCAGTTCATCGGGCGACTGTATACCCTGGCACAGGGTGTTGTGATTTTCGTGTACATATAATCCTTTAAAATACTCTTCAGTTGGACCGAAGGAGAGTATCTACCGATATCAAAGCAATATTGTTTTGGAAAGGGTATCCAGGACTTGCGTTCGCAAAATAATTCCTTATTGTTTGCTGCATGTTGTGCTCGTAGCATTGTATTTGGTTACGATACTCACCAAATTGCACTTGAAATTTATCCTCGAGCCTTATTAGTTATTTACGCAGCAGGCGCTCTGCTCTGTCTGCACATCCCTGTGCGTGTGTGTGGCTGTATCTGCAAGTGTATCTGTGTGCGGCTGTATGCCTTTATATGTGTAAATGGGTTTATGCAAACGCCCTTGCTCCTGCTGTTGCTGTTGCTCCACCTACCCCCATAGCGTACACCAGGAACCCCACAGTCATTGCAGATTTATAGCCCGCAGCCGTTTTCAGTGTTTTCTTTTTGTTCGGCCCTCCCCACCCCTCCGCTCCGTTTTGTTTATTTGGTTTTGCAATTGTTAAAAGTTTATGTCGTTTTTGTTGCGGCTGTTGCACTTCGCACACAGTTTCCACTCGGACTCTGCAAAACAACAAGTTCCTGTTATTTGGAGGAGTGGCAGGGGTCCTGGTCCTGGCAGCCAACAAAAACCAACACGAAAAAACAACAAAACAAACAACAAACAAAACTGAAACAAAAGCAACGAAATTTTTCGTCCGATGGTTGCGATTTTGTCGCTGTGATTTGTCCTAGATATTTTTTGGCAACGTTGCTTAATTAAACGTGAACCATTGCCAGATGGAGTTTAAATATCAGAAAATTTCGTTACCAGCCGCCAAATATTTGGTTGAGTTCGCAAAAATTATGGCAGAGTAGCTTGACGATCCAATTGATTGGAAACGGGCAAAAAATAACACTCGGATTAATCAGTTTTTCCTAATTATGCTTTTGTACGAGACTAGTTTTTAATTAGAATTTAATTTATCCACTAGAAGCATAATTGTATGCCAATAAACTATTTTAGATTATAGAGAATTCGAATTATTTATACTTCGTATGGAAAAAAATGGCTCCGTCTATGAAACTGGCAAACTTTTCCAATGATTACCAGATTACATCAATTTAAAGACTTAATATCTCCTTTGTTCTCCCTCCGCTTCTTGCGGAATACTTTACCAGCTCCAAGTACTCCGGCATTAATACCAATTTGCACTTGTCAATCAAGGCAACACTCAATGGGAGCACTCGAGCTGTAGCCCGGCCAGAAACCTACAAAAGTTCTAATGAGCCTAATTATTTCAACTATTTAGCCAAATACACAGACACTTTCAGCAGCGGCGGTAACTTCTTGTGGCAGTCGGCGGGAAGAGGAGCATACCAATGCTTGCCAAATTTTGCTAATGATAAATAAATTATGCGACAGCAGCCGCACAAAACACCACCCAAGCCACCAACCAGCCACCCAGTCAGGCAACCACAGGCACAAAACAAATAAACTCGCTTCGCAATGCCAAAAGATAAGTATGCGCCCCATTGTCCCTTGCCCCGCACACATTAAAGCCGCTCCTGGGTTGGGCGTGGATGGGGCAGAATGGGGCGGGATCGCATTACTGAGAGAGCGAGCGCACATGCGTTAATAAACAAAATCTGTTGCTAATGTACAAAATAAGTTAATTATGGGAACGCAAATGCGAAAATGCGAAATGCGAATTACGAAAATGATGCCGGCTCTGATGCCGGCGACAACTTTTGCAGCTTTTCCGAAACTCCCCAAGTGGGGATTCTGGTAGTGAAGCAGTCGAAGTGGGGGCAGATTCCGGTTGCAGTACGTAGTGTGGCAGAGAGTGTGGAGACTGTGACCCCTGGCTGCGTCTCGCTTGCACTATGCTTTGTTCTTTGTGCGCGATAATTGCGTTTTATGGCAAAGGCAAAGGCAAACAAATAAACAAACACAAATTCGAGAAAACAAACAAACAGAGATACAGATCTGGGTGTACGCGTGTGCTGTATCTGTGTGCAGGCAACAAATAATTACAAATTGCATTAATAATATACAAACACAAAACGCGGTGGCTAAACTTGCCCCAAGACCCAAACCAGAGCACCATCTGTACGACTATTTCCGACGCTCCCCCCTGTCACAAGCTTCGAACTATTTACCTTTATGCAGTTTTTGCATGACTGGCATAATTTGTTTGGCAATCGAAAAATGTTGCATCGCCTGCGCACCGGCCCGTGCCGCATTGGTTTTGAAATGCCACTGCATGTGCCACAGGCCGAATTTACACAGCGGAGAACCGCAAGAAAATTTACATATTTTATTTGTAATTTGTTTGCCGCTTGTCAATATTATTTTGCAATTAATATTTCAATGATAAAACGAGAAACTTGTATCGCTGTTTAGTACCCATTTTATCGCTGAGGATATGTACTTATTCGTGTTCTAAAAACATGTTGTAGCAGGGAAATCAATGGATTTGCCAATTAAATAATTCACAAAATTCCACAGGCAGCTGTTGAAACAATGGCAGTAGGGAATATTGGTATGATGGTACAAATAAATCGAATTAGTGGGTATCTACCAGTCGCCGCTCTCGCTGGAACCTTTCCGTACTGCCATTTATATTCCACTCATTCTGGGTGGAGGAATCCATGAAATTGATTTGGGCAGAGCAAAACGCGTTTTTAGTTGATGTATTCGAATGCATTTCAAAATTATGGTTGAATTGCATTTCCCTATATGGCGAAATTGATTATAAATAGATCGTGGCATTGTCCACCGGATTTTATGGAAATATGGCCAGGGACTATGCAGATTCAGTGCAGTTCGTAATTGACGAATAAAAGTTGTTATGCAGTCAGTGAACTAATAAATCTATAATCGAATCAAAAGAAATCTATAACTAATCCGAATCACTCTTGTAGCGTGATTTACGGGCCTACTCTATAGAGTTCCTTGGGGAATAGTTATTGCCCCACTCAGCCATACATCACCACAATTGATGCCCATTTGAAGTTCTAATTCACTTTTACAAATACACCACTTTGCTGGTAGCCCTAACCCTAACCCATTAACCCCCATCCATTAGAGGAGCCCGGGCCCGCACCTCCATCTAATAAAGCAGTGGCGATGCACTCCCCTCCTCCTCCTCGACACCCCAGTGCTCTGGGGCGCTCTGCAAATCTTCACAATACCCTGAGTGCCAAAGACCCAATGCAACAACATTTCCGAACAAGTCACGGATCACGGCACACAAATCTCTCCCCCATTCAATTCCCCAGCTCCGCGATAGCCGAAAAATGCACTTCAATGGCGAGGCTGGGGCTGGTGCTGGGGCTGGGGCTCGGCTCCCATTGAAATGCGATGCACATTTGGACGGGTTGCTGCTTAAGCTGTTCATTAGCGGCCACGTCGACACGGGAGCTGGAGTAATGAAGCAACAGCCTGACACAGATTTGCTTTGGCAAATGTGGATACGGAATGGAATGGAATGGTTCTGTTCGAATCAGAGCGGGTAACGAAACGGCAGGAGGGAGCGTCATTAAAAACTTTTTACAAGCGTTCAGCATCAGCATTAGCGCTACGGCTACAGCTCCAGCCTCGAATGCGACTCCCGGCTACGGCTCCTCTTGTCGCCATCGGGCGACAGGCATTTAGAAGTGAGTGTACGGAATCTGATTCCGTTGCTGATTGTCATTGACAGGCATTCGAGTGGCTGTCCCCTGTCTGTCCGTGCGCCTGACACCTCTCCACCGCCTAGATACCGCCGACCGACCGCCTCAGGCTGTCAATCCTTTTTATTGCTCCTCTCGCCACTCCGTTCCGCCATCGCTCTCAAGTAGATCTTTGCCACTTCGTCAATCAATTGGCGTCGGATCTGTGTGGCTGCTCTTGTGCCCCTTTTATTTGTATTTTATTATGCCAAAGTGTTGTTTCGACTGTCATTTTCTGTGCCGCCCCCACCAAGTATTTCAAGTATCGATTGTCTGTATCTATCTCAAAGGGTGTGTGAGTATCACTCACACCCCTCCGGGCCGGCTGCTGTTCGATTTTTATTGGAGTTGGCGCTGGAGTTTCGAGCTGCTGAAAGTTTTCCGCTGGCTGGGAATCTGGCGGACACACTCCAGGCATTTAATTGAGCAGCCACAGTAGTGATGGTGGCTTTGACTCTGCCAGCGGACTTTGGCGAAAAGTGGAGCAGTCAATTGAGTTAAGGGCTAGAGTGTTGGTGGAATAGGGCCAGGCAATGTGATTGTGGTTGACATTGCCTCCTCTGCCTCCCATGCCCAGATGCCCAGATACTACTTGAAAAGGGATGACAGGTCGGGAGTGGGGGGAGGAAGCCAGACAAATATACTTCATTAAATTGTACAAATGAAACTCTTAAAATGTGTGTCGGCAGTCAAGGGTCTAAGATCGTGCTTGATGATTTGAAATTTGTTTCAGCTATGAGCGGGAAATATTTAAAAAACTTTGATGGCTGGAAAAATATAGCAAGAAACAATGTTATTCTCACTGAAGATGGCTTTCCAATATTCGACTTTGATGTGTCTGGGTAAACACTATTTTAAACTTAAGACTAAACAGCGATTCGACTTACCCATGCTCAGCAGCAAGACGGCGAGCAGCACAAGGCAGAGACGCGTCTGGAAGGCCCCGTAGTCTGGCTCGCGTCTCCGGCGGTGCTGTCTGTGGGCCGTATCCAATGCCTTCTGGTGTCTCATTTTGTGGATATCGGCCGAGTCCGCTGACAAATCTTTGCGCAGTTGCAACTCCAGCATGATGGGGAGTACCTCGTGAGCTGGGGGTGAAGGGGGCAGGCACTGTCTTTCGCTCAGAAGACGCCCAACATTTGCGGGAAGACTATTTAATAAACACTTCAGCTTCACACGCCGCGCTGTCTGTTCTGTACGTGTGTATGTACGGATATAAGGGGTAGTGGCTGTGGGGTTCGACTGGGGAGTGGGATACTGTGGAATATGCAAATTGTAGATGTCTCTCCTCGCTTCAGTTTGACGGGGCTTGGGTGGGGCTGGCAAATTGGCTCATAAACAAAATGTCTGCCTCTTGGGCAATGTTCCGCTAACAAGCACTGCGGTAATTAATAATTTCTTGGGGCCTCAATTTTTCACTTTCACTCGAGTTTGCTTTTGATTTGCACTCCACGGATTTGCACATTTTGCCGACAATCAATCGATTGTTTATTCATTTCGATTTCCGCCTTTTAATTATCGGTCTTGCTTTATTTTTTTGCGATTCGTTTAGACGAAATCCATTTGGCTATAGTAATTTCTTTCAGTTCGCACTCTCATAAATGGCTGGATAGTACTGTGTGTGTGGGTCCAGCTGCTGTTGCCGGATGTGAGCTGCAAGGCGGAATGAATAATAAACAATGTTTAGTTGTTGTATAATTAAACAGCTCTCAAAATGCATGGCCCTCTCAAATCTCAAATCTCAAAATGATCCACAGCTGTCACGGTCGCGAACGCTACCGCAAAGACGCGTTATTTGGCGTGTAAACAAGACCCCGGCAGCAATCCCGAAGCCATCTAAACACGGACCGAAACGAACCGAACCGAACCGGAGAGAAGAGACAAAGACAAAGACGGGACCCTACAGCGGAGAACAATCCGTGCCTACGAAAAGTTGACAAACGAATGAAAACTCATCAAGGCTCGACAGTGGAGGACAGCCGCAAGAACACACCCACCCCGAAAACAAGACACGAGAACGGGACCGGGAACGAGAACGAATTTCCAAAATTAGCGCGCTGGAAAATGTTCTGGAAGCAACATGTTTGGGAAGCCTGGCAACATGCTGCCAACGACCGCCCTATGGACAATGTTGCCAGCCTGCTGCTGTCGACAGGAAGTGCAGCCCTATCCTATACAAAACCAAAGCAAATATGATAAACAATATCAAATCATCAAAAACAGTTGCAAAAAAAAAGGAGTAGCAGAAATACAAGCACAAAAAAATACGAGCATAATAATAATGACAAGAACAAAACGGGCTCTTTGTGAGTGCAAATTTTTTGTTTGTGCTAATGAGGCTGTGCACAAGTGGCAGGCACTTGAGCCTGAATGAGCATGTCGATCTCCGCTCCGCTCCGCTCTGCTCTGCTCCGTGTGTATGTGGCCTCATTCATGCTGCATGCAACTCCCGGCCGGCTGTGAAGCCGGAGTTGAGGATGCGGCCACTTAACCCGTTCCGTTACTGTTTCTGTTTCTGTTTTTTGCAACTGTTTGCACTCGGCCCTGCGGTCGCTGCTCCAGCATTCTGTTTATTTAAGTTTCAATTACTTTTTGCTACCCCTGGATTGGCAGGCGTTCAAGCAACACACAGCCCATTTTCTTGCCTTTCATTGCAGCGTTTTGTAAGGATTCCCGGCTGGGCAGGAGCAGGGTGTGAGGTCTGAAGGCCGCTGTCCATTAAGTGGACTGCATGAGGCACAGGATATAGACGATATAGTCCACTGTAGTAGTTGATAGTATAAATAGCAAACGATCCAAATGGAGTTCCTTCAAACTAAACTCTCATAGTCATATTATATCCTCGACTTCTGAAGGCTAGCCTCAGTTTTATGTATGTTACATACAATAAACGAATACAATATACCCTTTAGCCCTCCCAGTACCGAGTAAGTAGATCAACTCAAGTGCAATGACATCAGGGAAAGCATTCATAATGCTCATTAGCTTCGCTGGCCCTCACCCTCTTTACGGGACCACTCGGTGGCCATGTCAAAATGCCATTTTTATGTGGCACACGCGTTGCACTGTTTCTGGCAGCTTATCGATGCCACTGCCACTGCCACTGCCACTGCCACTGCCCTTTTCCCTGATCCTCCACACACTTCTCCACTTGGATTTTATGGCCAGCATGCAGCACACCTCGATTAATGCATACAGAAGCTAGATGGAGCTATATGGCACAACATGCCCATGCACTTAGCAGTTTTATTGTATTGTATGTCTCCATGTCGTGGCAGCAGCAGCAGGAGAAGCAGAAGCAGCCACAGCAGCAACCCCTTGACAAACGCAACACGTGCGATTCGAGAATTTTATATAAGTGTTTATTAGCCTCTTCAGACTCTTGTTGGTGCTCCCCACCTCTCCGTGTTGCTCCGGATTGCTTACTTCCCCCTTGAAGAGGGAGACCAGATGGGGTCTGACTGACATTGACGACGCTGACATGTTTTTAGTGCTCCAATGAAAATTAAAACACATAAAAATGGCTGAGAAACCGCACAATTATATGTGAGGATTGGCGGCTGAGGTAACACGGGAGTGGAGTGGAATGGAATGGGTGTGGCATGTTGTTATGTTGTTGCGCCTGAGAGCTATAAATGAATGAAATTCTGCGTTTACGGTTGATTCAAGGCCATATTCCTGGGCTAAACGCTAAATTATCCTCAGGGACTAGCGCTTAGACCGCTCAACTAATGAGTTTCCCGAGAAAGGAGTGTATTGGGATTAGGCGGTGTAATATGTATTAATTAGACAGATATAATAGAAATTATTACACTCTGCATAGCCCTGGTTACAGCCTAAATGCCACACTAACTCATTGGCCTGCAATTGCTATTCCCTGTGCATTTAAAAGTTTGTATCTGTGTCACATTTGCTGGCAGCTCTCATCTCATTGTCAATGCACATTGTTGCTCTATTTTAGAACACACAGAGCCTCCAGAAGGACACCCATGCCCATAAGGACGGGCTTGCAATCTAGCACCTTGTCAGTCTATTGTGGCAGACAATTTGGTATTGGTAGCGCCGAGCACGACGAACACGTTGACATTGCACCGCAGAGAGCCATGTCGGCTACTGCCACACCTCTCTCCTGCTTCTCCGACGCCTTGGTTGCCCCGGCTGCTGTTTGTCCCCCTTTGTCAGACCGAAAAATGCAAATTTTCTTTGACATGGCCAAGTACAAGATAATAATTCTCTCGCACATGCCGAGTGCGGCCGTATCTGCACTTCCCTCGTGTCACCCCCCTCCATAGAACACTCACAATTTCCGGCTTCTCGTAGGCAGTCCCACTCTTTCCATCCAGCTATCTTTCTCTCTCTTTCTCTGGGTGCTTCTGTATCTTTGTCACACATGGAGGAGCCCCAATTGAAATTTATGCGTTACCTTGGTGTCAATTAAAGACATTTCTAATGCAATTTAATTTGTGCCCCGCCACGACTACACTGGGAAAACAAACGTTTTAAGAACCAGAAATAGATATAGACTGCTTTCTCTAGATCCATTTTGAAATAAATAACAACTCTTATTTGAAATTTTGGGAGGAAGAAACGGTTGGATTAAGGTTTTTTCGCTTAATGTACAAACTCGTAGACATTGCCATGTAAATGAAACCTTTCGACGCTTTTTCCAATCAATGATTATGGATACGCGTACCAGAATGTGCCCCAAGTATAACCCTGGGATGATTAGTTGCCTGCCAGGCCAATGGGTCAGGCATTTGCGGCAGGGATAATGGCCATAATGTGTAACGACGAAGCGTCCCCGTGCGAATGTATCTCAGACAATGCCTTGGCATGTTAATCGATTTGGCCGCTGGCTGGGGCACGATTTCGCTTTGATTGGGGTTGGACAATTATACGCATGCTGTAATCGAATGCACCGAATGCGAAAGCGAATGCGTCTAATGAATGCATCTCTCGGATATCATACCCGTATCTAAACCCAGCCCCAGCCCCAGCCCCAGCCGCCTGCTGCAACAATGCACAATTCGAAATCCGAATTAGATGGCAGTTGGACAACGAAACCCTGGGAGGGGTTGCCCAGCCGTAGCCTTTGGAATGCAAATGTAACATGGTCATCATGTTGGCCGTTGGCCTTTTGGACATGGGCCCCAAAAGAGCAAATGCTTGCTGCCGTGCCAGGGGCGCAGGGTAGCAGGGGTGCGGGCTCCCTGGTTAATCGCCTGCTATTGTCGGGCATTATTAAATACATCAAAAAGGAGATCGGATAAGAAGGGGATATAATGGCGGCGGTTATAGTTTTAAAAATACTATATGCAAATATGTTAATGTGTCATAAAGAGGGCAACGTTTTTAATTATGCGCACATTTAATGTTTTTAATTGCAGTTTAAGCGCTACAAAGTAGGCTTTTGGCGAAACATGGAGCAAAAAGGAAAATGCAAAAATGGAAAAATGGAAATGGAAAATGGTGGGCAAACAAGAGCGGATATTCAGGCTGTGTTAAATGTTGATTTATGGCAGGAAAGGCGAACGAGAGGCAAACGGCAACCAATTCGGAATGTGAATTAAACTGCCAACAGACCAAGGCCCAACAGAGCCGGACAGAAGTTTAAATTTCTGCTTCTCGATGCTAACTATTAGGGCCAATCAGTGCAGTCTATAGCAACGGGCACGGGGTCGCTTTGAACCTGAACGAAGCACCACAAAAATGCCATCAAAAACGAGACGAGACGAGACGACACAGCCACTTCAGAGCCGCCTCAATGCCAATCCAAACAAATTGCCATGTCCCGTGGATGATGGTTCCGTACTCCGTACTCCATGTAGCATGAAGCTGTCTCTATTTTTGGCCACTGTCTGCTGGGTGGCTGGGAGTGGGAGCACTCCTGGTATTTTGCATGGAAAACATAATAATCATTGACCTTTTTATGGCTGCCTGACGCGCCTTTTAATAAATTGAAAGCACCGAAAATGTTTACTTCCTACAACTGTGCCCCACAAAGGCGGGCAGGGCAACAAAGGGAAAAAATCAATGCCATGCCCCAATAAGTCAGCGGCAATAACCATTCAAGATGTCGTCATGCCACGCCCCAGAACGGACCGGCGTCTGCCGGCAGCTTCAAGAATTTTGAGTGTGGCAAAAGGAAGAAAGAAAGAGGGAGAAAGAGAGAGAGTGGCAGCGAGATACAATTGAATTTCAGTGTTGGCAATTTAATTTCTTTTGTTGTCAGCGGCATAAACATTGATGAAAGAGAGATACGCGTAGGTACGCTGGCGGAGTGGGCAAGAAGAGGAAGCTGTGGCTGTGGCTGTGCCTGTGACTATTGCTGTGGCCACACCCACTCTTATAGTTATTGTTGTTGCTGTTAGCATTTCGTTGACAGCAGGACAATGGGAAAAACACGCCGGGATATCCGGCATACAAAATTAAACAAACAATGACAAGACAAGAACTCAACATCAGCCAAGGAGCTGCGTGCGAAGACCAAACTGAACTGACCCCAAAAAGGTTGCCCAAAGAGGGAGGCAGGAGGTGGGACTGGTGAGAGGGTGGGCGTGTCTGCAGCTGCCATGACGGAAGTGTAAGACACAGCCGGCAGTGCTGCTGTTGCTGCAACAATGTGTATGCCACATAATGACACATGGGGCAGGAGGCAGCATCAGCCAGAAGAAAGCCTGAACGCCGAGCTTCAAGAAACATAAAAGCAATTTTCTCACACATACACACAGACCCAGCAGGCAAGAAAAAGCAAAGAAAAGCAGAGCAAGGTCACGTCTTGTTGACCAACATTTCACTACAAATGAGTACCTATTGTGGCCGAAGCTGCCGCAGCCCCACTGCAAGGTATATCAAACAGAAGTTGAAGCTATTAGACCCTATTTGGCACCACCCAAAATCTTGTTCCCTACCTTTTACATGTTATACACTTTATTGGCCTGTCACTGCGGCTGTTGCTGTTGTCACAGCTCGGAGCTCGGAGCTCGGACCAGTCTCCAAGTGGCCGAGAGGTGCTCTTTATTCAAGCCGAGCAAAGAAAAGCACAAAGCCACCTTCTCGGCTTCGTCTACAGCCTCACGGCAGACTGCACAAAAATGAACTTGATTTTTTAGTGTACAACCAACCAACAGTGCCTGACACTGTGAAGGCTAAGGCAGTTCATAGCCTGCCTGCCGCTTGGTTGGCACAACAGAGGCATAAAACAATTGTTGTCCCAGGACCGGGCTTGACCCAATAGGCAGCCTCAGGCAGCTCTGGTTGTGGCAGAAGGCAGAGCGCAAAAAGAAAGCCACTTCAAGCAGGGCAGCATCAGCAATCAGAGTGTACGTTGCCGGCTTAAAGGCAATTGTTTAAGTTGGTATAACAACTTCCTTAGAAAGCAGTCAAGAAGGTAATGCAAATGAACTCGAATCGATAACCAAATAAAAGATGCACAGTCACAGCTGACTGCGCGTATACTCAATTACCAGGTAAATATTAACGTTTGCATATTCCTACTCGATTTCCACGGAGACCATATTCCTAGAAAACCGAATACGAGTGAATGCCAGGCTCAGTACTTCAATCAACTTCCTTGGATTTCTTGGAACCTGCTTCTGTTTGGCCCCAACTGAAATCATCCCAGTTCCAGTTGGAAATAATCTAAACTGGGATGCTGCTTCATTTTCGCTTATACGTTGTTTGGTTTTGGGTTCTTGGACCACGAGGAGGGACTCCTCTAAGTAGCCAAACCTGAGACCTTGAGACCTGAGTCCCTGGTCCAATGCCTAATGAGCGTCAAGCCGCCAATCTTATGACTTTATGGGTCTTTCTCCATCTTCAGCACACACAAACACACAACAACAATGGCGCCATTAGCATCATCTTGCCCCTCTCCATGGCACCTTGCCTTCGCAGCCCCCCTCTGGGTGGGGCGGATGTTACGTTTCCGGGAAATGGTCGGAAATGGCATTTTCAAAACGAAGACTTCGTGCCGGCCCCATCCACCCATCCAAAGCCATACATTGATATAACGACCATGATGATGATGGCGATGAGAGCGGCCAGCTGCCGCTGCCTAGCCTCGCCGGCCCTACTTTGCAGCAGTATCTCAGGACAGTGTCCGTCCACCCCAGCCAGCTGTTGTTTGTATAATTTTTAGCTCAGGTAGAACGATGTTGGCAAACAACAGAAGCCAGAAACAGTAGGTGGCCCCACCAAGGAGCATGGAGTCGTCTTTAAGCATCCCGGAAATTGCGACAAAGACGCTTAAGCGGCTTTAAGAATGTCCTGCCCTGCGAAATGTCCTCTCCGGCACCCACTTGTCGCCTAATGCAATCACAGCCAATGCCAATGCATTCGAAGTTTAAGTGCCAAAACACTTACTTAATGGAAATTACTTGAGATTCCTCCTCCTCTGTCGTACTCCGCTACTTGACACGGCCCAGTACATCCATCGATAGGCAGATGCCAAGAGCTGAGCAATCACGTGCTCTCTGAAGATGCAAAGGATGACGGAGAGTGGGAAACGGATTGGGCGGTGGACTGGACTGGTGTGGAGTGGGGTGTTGGGAGGAGTGGTGGCATCGGTAGCCACTTGAGTGTGTCATGTCCGCACGATTTTTGCTAAAAATCATTTAACGGCAATGTGCCGGAAATGCGAGACATCCCCGAACACACAGACACAGACACAGACGGGCACAGACAGGCACAGTCAAACAGGGGCAAACATCCGAACAGATGCGAATTTCTGCCAATTGATTGACTCGGCGCCAGGACATGCTGGGCGCACAGAACACAGGGAACACAGGGAACACAAGGAACTGTTTAAATTTGAAACTGGCTCGTTGTCAGCAGTAATGTCACCAGCACGTAATACGAACGTGTAGTTGTGCACCACTCCCACTAGTGTCTGTCTGGCTCTGCAGAGCACTGGCTCTGTTTTTGTGTTCATGTGTGTTTAGCAATTTCAAAATTGTTGTGTTCAATCAGAACCGTTTTGCCAAAGCCCAGACAAGTATCAACCTAAATCGATAGCAGCATCGAATCATCGTCACCGTCAGCTCTCAAGGCTCAAGTGGTGCGAAGGCATCCAAGGGAGAAGCCCTGAGAAATAGAAGCCCTAATAGTTGTTCGAGCCCGAGCTAGAGCCCGGTGGACTGTGAGGCTGACAGTTGATTCTGAGACTTCTGTTGGCCAAACATTTTGCCACTGCACATTGTTTGCTGTGCAATCTTCAGAGAGATGTTTGATAGATATTGCAAGGATATCCTGTAGCCCTGAGAAAGAGCTGACCAACCAGAGTAATAGCAGCAGCTTTTGATAGAAAATATCGTCTTAATGATGAATGTAAGCAGATTAAACTATAATAAATAATATTTAAAATAATACACAGAATAGATCAGAAGATGGAAACATTTCAATATTGCAATTCTCAAAGAACGAAAATACAAAATTCGACCATCGGTAAAAAGCCCGCAAATAATGGATCTCGTATCATCTTAAAGTGCATCAGTACCCCCCACTTTAATGGTCAAAGTACCATTAGGGTGCCATATTACAATATAGTACTACCCACTGACCCAGAAACACACAAACACACAAACACACACACACACATAAGCGAAGCGCACGCAGAAAATGCATAAGAAAGCGCCAAAAACTTTCTCCATAAATAAAAATTGAGAAACATGGAAAAGGCGAGGAACGGAGGACCGGAGGGCAGGTCCAGGTCAAAGATAATAATAATAAAAAACCGCTCAAAGATGCTGCCAAAAGGCAAGATGCAAAAGAAAAAATCAGCGAAAAAGAAACACGCACACACACACACTCACAAGGGTACAACAAGAAGAAAAACAAAGGAAAATGGTAAAGAGGAAACTTGAAATCTTTCTTCTTGCCATTCTGAGCATTTTTTTTCTTCTTATTTTTATTTCATTTTGCGTGGAGTTGAGTGAGTTAGCGTTGGCATTTGTCAGTTGCTGGCTGTCAGCGCTCACTTCCTTGGCTCTCAGCGTCTTCGTCCTGCGGGCCAGAGTTCGCACTGTGTCTGCAGCTTGCCGCAACTTTTAATAAACTTGGCAACCATTTTTTTCCCTCCTTTGTTTCGCTGTTGCAAAGGTTACGCACGCACACACCCAAATACTTCTACAACGAGTATGCTACATATATACGTGGGGTATATATTGGGTGGGGTACAAAAAGGGAGAAGAATCTCGAGAGTAGCGAAAAAGTTTTACAACCAAACTCAAATTGAAGCAGTTAAATGGCGTATTGTTTTGCAAAATACTCGTACTTGACCAGCTTTCGTCTCTCTCCGCCTCTCGGCCTCGTCCGGGGCTGGGAGTGAGAAGTTTTGACCAACAAATTGTCAAGTTTTACGAGTATGCATGGCCGTTTAGCAAGAGTTCTTTTTTATGTCTCGCCTCGGCTTTGATGTGATTTTTATGGGCCCGCCCACCGTTGTAGCGTTTTGATCAGGAATCAGGGAACTTTCTATGGCAATAGCTCAATCGATTCAAGAGCTCTAGGGGACAGAACTTGGTTTATTATTACAGCACTTTCGCTGGCGCTGCGGTTTCCGCTGGCGAAGCTGCTGCATTAGACACTAATTAGTAGCAGCTACAAAAACAACGACTTGCAAATTAGTGTAGCATAACTTGAGGCACTGCAAGTGAAATATTTGCAAATTTGCGAAAGCAAGCCGCCAAGTTATTCCACCAACGAGTATCTATGTGTGTGGGAGAGTGCCTCTAACATGGCAGGCACACACTCGTATATATTCATTTATTATGCGTGTGTGTGAGTGTGTGTGTGTGTGTTTAGTTACTGTTGCTGCTGATGTTGCTAGGTTTGCTTTTGCTTTTGCTGCGGCTGCGGCTGACGCTTCCAAAACTTTCAAATGAGACGCCTGCCGTTGCAATTATGCTGGAAATACCATTACACCTACACAACCGCACACACACAGAGACAGCGCCCACTCCACGCCACGCCACAGTTCCCGTCTGTGCCACTGTTTGGTGCACTAATTAAAGAAAACTCCACCACAGAACGCCGGGCTGCAGCTAGAGGGAGACAAAGCCGAACACGGAACGCATACGTATTCGTATACGTATACGAGTAGAACCAATCTGCCTCAACGATTGTTCAAACATTTGCATAAATTGCTGCACAAACTATTTAAAGCAATAACTAAAAGTAATTTGTTTTGCTTCGCAAAGCACAACGACGCCTTGTGGCTGCTGCAAATGTTTGCACAGTTGTTTGTTGCACAGCACAACAGAAAAAAGCCGAAATGAAATTAAACAATACCAAAGGAAACCTAACCACACCAAGATTAAGAGCCGGCTCTACAGACATCGCCAGTTGACATCTTCAATTATTTATTTATGCCTTCGCCAGTTGATTTATTTATAACATATTTAATTTTCCAAAATCCCTGCAACAGCCGCTCCCTGTTGCCCGGCGTTAGGAGCAAGGGGCTAAGCTGTTGCTTTTATCTTGGACATAATTTAAAAGCGAGTCAAAAATTCATGATTTTCCCGTACATATATACTGCAATACACTGAGCTCCTTCTGTGCAGAATGTCGTGTGCCAGGCACTTGTCACTTTCTGTTTGCGTAATTAAGCAAATTTTTGTATACTTGTTAAAGTATACTCTTGAAAAGGGTCCTATCGACGGACAAGAACAACTGTGCGCCTACCCCCAGCTCACTCGCTCGCGACGATACGAGTATCGGACGACGACGACGACCCAAAAGCTTTATATATAGTACGGAGACTGCCTATGGCTGCCTATCTGCCTGATTCTCTCTATAATTATCTAGTCCATATTCCATAGATATTCCATATAGTCCATAGATATTGACTTCAAAAAAAGTAGCTCCCATAGAAACAACCAAACCAAGATTTAATAAATGTAAAAACATTTTTTAATATAGCTGTCACGGTGTTCCGACTGCAAATTGGATATTGTACAAAAAATTGTAGTTGCTTGGCAAAGTGGAAAGGGTAAACGGGGGTAAAATCCCAGGAACGCCCCCAAATTCATAGATTGTTAGGGAACTTCTTGAAAAACTTGTCATTTACATACAAATTTGATATGCAGAAGCATGCCACACATGTGTCTGCCTGTGCGGCTAGACGCCGGCACTTTAATAAGCAACGCCGCAGAGGGCAAGGCCCAATTTAATTTTGTTTCAGCTTTTTTTAAGTGGGTTACCCACTTTTGTCCTGGAGGAATGCCTTTGATGTTGGGACCAAAAGTTCGGGCTTTGGCTGGGAGCGAGTCAGGGGTCAATGGAACCCTTTTTTTTGTATGAGGCTGCCGCTGTCACGCTGTCAGATCTGAACATAAGAAGGTGGTATTCGGATTATTTTTGTGCCAAAGTAAGTTTCGAGTGCTTGGAAGTGGCTGCCAGATACTTATGACGAGTAGCTGGCTCTGGGATTCTACATTCAGCAGGCTCTCATTTAATAATTCACTTTCATTAGGCGAAAAATGAGTGCGAGCGGAGCGGAATAAAACTGTACGACCGCAACTTAATGAGAGCACTCCCACCCCCACCGCCCTCCGCCCACCGCCACAGCGAAATGTTTCATGCCACGAGCCACGCCCCGCTCATTAAAAGTAACCAAACTGTTGGGGACCACAAACCCAATGACAACGACAAGAAGAATAGGGGGGAAACTGGCGCCAACAACACATGAAACGCGGCCAAAAAGGCAGCCGGCAAGGAGCTTTCAGGTCTCCCTGTGGCACTCTCTCCTCCAGAGTGCCTGTTTGTCTCAGTCTCTGTTGCCACTGCTTCACCCACTCCCCTTTCCTGGTCCCTTTGCTGGCTTCCTGTTCACGTTACAGCTATCAACGCTAATGACAAAAGCGCGCAAAGTTTGCATTTACTGGGAAAGTGAAAGGACACTAAACATGCCCACAGGGGGTGTCCAGCACAAAAATCACAAAAGAGCATAAAATTAGCGAACGATGTCGCCTCTCCTCTGCCTCACTCAATCTCACAGCGAGTCCCTGACTCACCCTCTCTGCATCTTCCTACAGCTACACTCGGAGAAACAATGCGTCTTGACGATTTGCTCCAGTCAGTGACCTATAAAACAAGTCTTGGGTCGTCCGTCGTGCCCCGATATTTAACTCATATCGGAGCGAGCCGGGGGTTGCGCAGAGCTCTTGCCCTCTAGTCTGGATTATGATCTTTCATCTTGAAGGATCTGTTCTGCAGCAAATATTATCTAACATACGTATGTTTTTTGCGAGTGTATGAAGACTATGTTTCGTTACTTTATTTTAAATTTCCCCCTCGACAAAGACCTAATGGAAAGGGCGGGCAGCCGGGAATTTCTGGGACAGAGTCCCACCAGTCCAAGCTGATGGCTCCACAAGCACTCCCATGATGAATTCATGCCCATCATTTTGCTTGTAACCAAACTTGTGATTGTTGCTGTTGTTTTTTTTTTTTGTCTGTTGTTCTTTTTTCGGTTGTGGTGGTACACTGAGCCGGGCTGTCCTGATTTTTCATCCTAGTCCCCCCCCCCCCCCTAGTCACAGCCAACCATCCATCCATCTATCCAGCGCACTTACACGAGTTGGTCATTAGCTACGCCTGCCAGCAAATTATTTGGCTGGATGCGGCGATGGCCAAACCATATTGTTGCTGCTGGTGGTGCTTCCCTTGCTGTGGTTCTTGTCATTGTGGCTCTTGTAGGCGGTTATGATAAACATCAGCAGGCAGCCACACTGCAGCATCAAGGGCTGGGACGGGTGGTTGGGTGGCTTGGGTGGCATGGGTGGCTCCCTTTTGTTGGCCAGTGGAGCACAAATTTTCGCGTGCGTTGCGCCACAAGTTTAATTTTACAGATGGCCATTGCTGTGGTTGTTTTTGTTGTTTTTGTTGTTGTTGTTGCCGTAGGTTTGAGGTTTGTTGAAAATGTTCATGTCAAGTACTTAAAATTGTTGCCCCTGCCTCTGTTTCTATTTCTGTCTCTGGCGCTGTTGTTGCACGAATCACCGGGGAGCCGTAGAGCTTTGTGGAAATAGAAAAATTGTTGGTCATGCAACATGCTAAAAAATTAACGCAATTTTTGTTATATTTTGTTTTATTCATGTAATATGGAGGGAGTGGTTATGTCGGTGCGTGTCTGTGTGTGTGGGTGTGTAGCAAATTACAGGAATTAGTGTAAGTGTGTGGGAGTGGTGTGGTCCGCTCAATATTATTTTTGGTATTTTTTTCGAAAACTTTTATGATTTATTTCGCTGGGGTCCCTCTGCGACTCTATCTATGTACATATTTCTCTATAAATAAAATCTCACCCTAACGATATGCTCCCTATTTAATAGACAAATAAATTCCATTAGCATTTTAATGATGTATTTTCCAGACGATATTATATGAATATTGTATTAGCAGGCCAAGCCTTTCGTGCAATTTCATGGGCATTACCCGTACAAATAGTACACAAGGTAAGCCCACGATGAAATCCAATATTAAATTGTGGCCGCGTCTGGTGTCCGTCCTATGACCCTCTATTGATTGTATTGACTAACGGCTGAATTTCTTTCGGCTGCTGTTCCTATAAAAATGTAAATTTCCTTTTATTGTTGCGAGATTTATTAGACGAAATGTATGTGTCCCAGCAACGGGGAAAACTGCTGATTTGCAGGGATTACTCGGGCAACAAATGTCGAGGCCATATATCTAGCTATATGTATTGCTGTTCCTATTCCTATTCGTATGCATGTAAATGGTTTGGAGAGGTTGGTTCGGTTGCAGAATGCAGAAGGAAGAGCCATTTTTATGCCACGTGACACAGTTTTTATGCCTTTCTGCCAAATTTATGATCGTCGCTAACTGTTTTTATGATTCTGTTTTGATGATTGTTTGGGTTTTCCGTCTTTCTGAGCTGCTTTTTTTTCGAGCCTTGGCTTTCGGCTCAGATTCCCGCTTTTTCCCCAGTGAAAACATAAATAAAATTTCGCTCCTCTGGCAATGTCAGATTTGCATTGTTTCGGGACCCCGTCGCGTTGTCAGGGACTTTTGTGCTTAGAGAGCATGTGTCTGGAAATAGATCAGAATTCAATCGATTTTGCCCGAGCCCAAGCCCTGGCAGTGGCTGTGGCCGAGTAAACAATGAAATAAATATTATTATAGGCATAATAGAAATGTTAACAACGGCACGTACTAATCAAAGGCAGGCCTGTGGGCGGCAGCTCGACGAAAAATTCCGACAGGCTGTCTTTGTGTCCGTCAAGGCCAACAGGGCGAGGAATTGACAGATTCCCACTTGAGTATGCCAAAAATGTAGTCGAGAAATTGCATAAAAGCATGATTTAATGAATTTCCGGCAATAAAATAATTTAATTTTGGCCTAGTCAGAGTCCGTGGCGGAAGGGGGAGTCTGCCTAGGGGAGCGAAGCAGTACCCGGAGGACTCTCCGGCTCATCATTAAAAATGTCAAGAGGCTTTCCCTTCCAAAAAAATCTAAGAAAAAAAGTGCGCAAATCTCCGCATAATTTAATAACGTCAAAGTTGTGCGTCTCTCCCTCTCCATCTCCCCCACCAGATAGGTGGCCAAGGAGGCTGCGTGTCGCATAATAAAATTCAAGGCAGCAGGCTGGCTGGCTGGCTGGCTGACAGGAAGAAGACGCTTTTTGGGCCCGGTTCGGCATGACTTGGCCCGGCATGCCAGTGAGTACATGGCAGCCAGGCTAATCTATGAGATGTGCGAGCTGGCACCTAAGCCAGCAGCTTTGATATTTCAGCATTAGCTCCATTAAAGTCAACATTATGAATTTTAATTTCGTGTACTTTATGGCGGAGGCCACATAAGCCGTGTCTGTGTCAATTAAGTGGCAAGACGTGCCAAGGACAGGGACAGACCTGGCAGGTCCTCCTGCATTTGTCGGCTCCTGCTAATGCTGCTGCAGTGTCTCCAGCTACAGCTACTCCAGAGCAGCCAACAATTGCTGGATGTCTGGAAAACAAAGCCACAGACAAATGTTGAAAGTTGAAAGCCAGCTGAGGGGCAGGGCAGCTGTGAGGGCGGCGGGATTGGGACTGATTCAGCAATCGCCTTACAAGTGCAATGTCAATTTGTGCACAAAAGGATAATAAGGATTTATGTCAAATGCTGGCGCTGTTTGAGTCTTGCCAATATTTTCACAGATGACTGCACTCGCTCCGAGCGAAAATAAAACGCGGCTTAGGCACCAGGCAGCAGAAGGAGCAGCCAAAAAATCAGAGAGAGAGCTCCCTCAGGGGGGATTCCCTGAGACACTCGTGTGCGTCTGTCTAAGGGGCGTATGCTCGATCTGCTGGCAAAATTCGTGAAAGTTCAACGATTGAACTTTGCACTCAAGCACCTAATGGCTACTTAACTTATTAATTTCCTGTATTAGTAGCAACATTTCCACAAGCGACTCTCATTAAAACTGCATAAATTCGAGGAGTCGAGCCGAGACTTGGCCAAGTATCTGAAAGCAATTTTGCCAATAGTCCGATGATGCCCTAAACCAAGCCGCAAAACTCACTTGAAAAGTTTTTAACTTTCAACAAAACGAAGAACAACAACAGCAACAACACCAACAACCTTAATAGCTCGAACAAGCCCAACTTTGGCTCAGAGCTCAGAAAGTGCGCTTTGATGCTTTTGCAAGTTTTTAGTGATTTTTTGTATGTAGCCTGCTTTTAGGGTGCTCTACAGACCCGCACACACACACACCCAAAGGCAGACAGGGACAGGGGCGGTGCCAAGGACTGGGACAGACGAGGGACCACCAAAAGCAATCAGTTTGCGGTACACAATGTGGGCCAGAGGTAGGATACAGAGGAGTCCCCAGCTTTGATAGAAATCATGCTGAGTTGTGAAACGTAAAATTGAATTTACTTTTGCCGCACACATTACCCACCTCTCCCTCTTGCTCACACCAAGATCCTGTGATTTTCCATGTGGCAGACAGTTTTTCACGCTTTTCACCACCAATTCCGAGTGGACAGAACTTGGCCGACTCCAACTCCAACCCAGTCATAAATCATTAGGCATTTCCCATATGCAAACGGTCTGGACTCGGCCTCGCTGTCTGTCTTGTCCTTCTGCCTCTCTGCCTGTCCACTGTGCCATCTTCATTGGTGTTATCACTAATCCCAGCATTAAATCCGGCTTTGACTTTCATTTACTAAAGATATAATACGAATTTCCCCACCATCCTTCCCAGTCTGGTCTGGATGGGGTTCGGTGTTCTACCCACATCAAATGTACAACATTTCCTTTCACAGCAAACGGCAAAGTGGAAAACAGAATTTGCTGGTTTTGCAACAAAGTTAATGATTTTGTTTTTGTGTGTGTGTGTGTGGCAAAGCAAACTCATTGAAAATTATAACTCTATTCGGTTGAGGCTTCCTCTGGAACTCTGAATATTTTCCCCACTGCTGTAATCAGCTTATAGTAAAATAGCCGCCGAGACCAAAGTGGAATTGAGTTCAATTGAATTGAGCTGTCTGCCTGTTGTTGTTGTTGTCTGCATTGTGGAATTGTTCATGTAACTGTTGTGGCATTGGTCATGTTTGCTGCTATTCGTGTTTATTTAAATGTAATTAATCTGCAGAGAAACAGAAACAGAACTTTGCTCCCCTGAACTCAGGTTCACTCTGCGGTTAGGGCTTAGGCAATTAGTTGGGAGTGAGCTCAAGAAGAGCCCCGGGGCAAGACTGTCTCTGAGGGGCAAGCAGATGATGGAAAATCTTATTTCCCACACTTTGCAACTCCAATGATAATCCCTGTTTGCCATTACAGACTAAGGATACTCTGTCCATTGTGGCTAGAGTAAACTTACTAAAGCAGCTTAATTAATAATCGAGCTCAGTAAATAAACATCTTTCGAAAATTTCCTAGAAGCTGAATAAGATACAATAAATGTTTTAAACATCCAGAAATACACGACTGCAAAGGACCTTTCACCTAATTATAATGCACAGCAATTAAACTTGTTTTTGAAAGAGTAATGCATTCAAATGGAAACAATATTAAGCAACAGCAAAACATTAAAGCAGGAATGAAAGCACAGAGCTAAGACAGATTCCAGGTAATAAGATTGGTAAGAAAATAATTTGTCTCTTGGCACATTCTTGGAAAAAGAAACAGCGGACAATAATATTCTCGGTAAGATATGCGCAGTGGAAAAAGATCTTGACCAACAATCAGAAATGTATCAGCTTATAACATTATTATCGATTATTATTATTAGTCCCCGTAAGCTCTCGGAATATTAGTAATTGCCATAGCAATTTAATCTTACAGAATTGAATGATTAAATCTAGCAAATTCAACGAATGAAGAGCTTTCACGTCAGATGGCAGTTGGCTTTAAGAGTAAATCAAGCCCAATCTAAGCGAACCCCAGTGTAATTAATCCAATTTCCTTGTACCATATTTCACACTTAAAAATCAAACTCTGGCAATTTGTTACACTCACTCGTACTCGGGTAGTCGTACCGCACGCACCCGAAACCGACACCGAAACCGAGACAACGATACACATGAGACGCCATCAAGCGGAGGGGGTGGATGTCGAATGGGTCCAGGGGAGCCTCGGTGAGTGCGGACTTTACTGGGGTGCTCGGTTAGTACGTGAGCCCCGCTAAAAGTTGTGCAAATAAATGGCAGTGAAATTTTATAGCACACTTGATAATTTCAGCAATAATTCAGCGCAGCTAATCACCGCATAAATAATCTTAAGGACAGCCAAGCTTAGCCTTCCCACCCACCGAACTCCTCTGCACTGGCACGACCAAACAGCTAAATATATATAGATTTGTATACTCGTACATATATTTATATGTATCTATACATGGACAGTATGCATGGTGCAAGAGGCGAGAAAAGCAAACATTAAGAGATTCGGGGACAGGAACTGCGACTGGGATTGGGACAGAGACTGTCCTTGTGACTGGGGCAAGGACGGGGGACAGTGCGCTGGCTAAGCGGCGGAACGGAGGAGCAAATAAAAGCAACCAGGACCAGCAAACAGCATCCAAAGCTCATGAAATCGAGAACTCGGTCGAATGGAACGTGAGCGAAATTTTTGCTAACGAATGTTGACTTTGCCAAAGTACTAAAATCAAATAACAGCAACGGCAACGGCAAACGCTACAACAAATCAAACAAAATCAACAATCACTTGGTAAAAGTTAGCCCAAGTTGATGAAGACAAACGTTATGTATACGTAATACGTATGTATACGGACCAAGTTGGCCAGTCCAACTATTTGGCCATAATAATACAACAAAAATTAATAAAAATGGCCAAACAACAAGCTGCCTGCTGTCTGCTGTGGGCCGCCCCCCTGGACTTTGCAGCTAACTTGTGGATCTTTCAGCATTTAAGCCAAGTAAACAAGCAACTCAAATCCATAAAATTAACTCGCCGCAGATGTGACAGCAGCTGGCAGCGTCAGCACCAAAGTCAGTCTCCAGTTTCAGTTTCGCTTCCAGGCTCAGGCAGAGGCTCAAAACCAGAGCCAGACCCAGTCCCAGTCCCAGTACTGAGTACTTTTTGTCTGTCAGAGAAACTGACAGAAATGTAGGTTATACACACAGAACACACAATGGAAGTGGATACATTGCGTATACGCCGCATGTGCCACGCGAATAGGAGAAAAGGAAATAAAAAGCGGCAGCCCACAACAAAATAAGAAATTTAATGCGAACGCTGCGTGAACCGAAAGTTTTAAAGCAACAAAAAAGCATCGGGAATGGCTACAATTTGTATAACTTTATGGCGGTACAGGATACAGAATACAGGATACAGGATAGGAGGCAGCCAAAACACCCAAAAAGACAAACAAAAAGGAGCAAAATGGAAACTTGCTTGAATAATTTACCAGAAAACTTGAAGACTCCCAAGAATCCAACTCGAACTTAATGTATGCTTATAGTTTAACTGCGGATTACATTTAGTTAATTGGAGTGTCACAGCTTGCACAATTTTCTTTGTATTTATATTCCTGGTAAAGTTGTTTATATCTTTAGGATTATTTCACTTTAATTTGTTTTGTATTAACTTTTTTTTTTGTTTTTTTCTGTTTTCAATTTTGCGCACAAAACGATTCGTTAGCTCAATGCGGTGCACCGCTTTCTTTCCACTTTCACTGCCAAACCGACCGTTAAATTCAACGTTCGCCACGCATCTGACGGATTCGCTCGCTGGCCATCAGATATGCACGGAGGCTGTGCACGCACCCAAGCCATCGTCGGAGTCCTATTCGGGTCTGGCTCTCGCCTTGCCTCGTCCCGATTCGCCTGCTCCAGCTCTCGTTTCCACTCGTAATTCGAGAGAGAGAGAGGTGGTCTCACCAATTCGCCGCGTGGGTGGCAAGCTATCCAAAGTTGGCTATGGTCAGGGCTAAGAGAGCGTGGCCACAAAAGAGCACAGCGGAAACAGCTGAGGGTAGAACAGTTTTAGAAATTCAGTTGAAAAGAGATCTCAGTGCAAGAGAGTAGTATATGTTCCTGTTGCGAATCGCAGAAGTAATGGATAATAATGGGTACTATTTAAGTTAAACAGCTGTTTCACACGCCAGTGCGCAGAAGCAGTAAACATGTTTTGAAGAATACTGGTACTGCAAGTGGGAACAGTTCACTCCAACGTAATTGTGATAAGTGCAACTACGCCACTCGAAACTAAGCAAATTTTGTAAATAAAGTTTAGGTGGAATTTAATGAATGGATTGCAAGGATGCGAAACTGATTCGTCTTTGAGATGAATTACCTATTAAACCATTTTAAAGGGTTTTATTGTAATAGATTGATGCTTCTTGAATTTATTTTTGTTTTATTTTGATTTTTATGAGTGCACGCTATTCAATTACATTTTTTTTTTTTTTGCTTAATATATCTTTTAGGTATTGCATGGCAGCCTGATGAACAAATTGAGACAGGCAATGATCGCATTGAAGGAAGTTCTGCAATACAGACGAACCTCTTTTGAGGCTCTCGTAGAATGACGACAGTCGAGGAATATAACAGGACAATATAATAAAAAGTCCCGATAACTTTAATAGAGAGGTTGTTGATATTCGTGATATATGCTCTTTGTGTTACCATGTCTCGGCTTTGAGTTAGACAATGGTTTTCATCCATAACATTTCTATACATTACTATAAATCTAAAAGTAAATCTAAATCTGATAGTAAAGGTTAGATTTGGTTTATATCAACGTTTGTTGGGGCTATCTTCAAATGGAAACAGCTTCTCTCACATCTTTCGTTCCTATCTCATAATATATCAAGCTTTAAAAATGAAAGACTATAAATAAATAAAAATAAACACTCATATACTACTTATATCGACTCAGCTCATCATCCAGAAGATTATATACTTATAGCCCTGGGTCCATATTATAGTCCTTTATATACTCGTAGTCCTGTATACGGTATACGGTCAAAAACTCTTCCCACTGTGTGGTGCATAGCCATGTAAAAATTTCCATATAAGTGTTCTGATTGAATTACAAGATATATCCACAAAATCACCTGGGAGAATAGAGATCAGTGTTAATGTCACTAATTTGATAGTTTCCTAATGGAAATTTGAGAAAAGACCTTACACGTAAGAATTAAACAATGCTGAGTTTTAATCTCTCAACCTATCACATACTCCAGTAATCTATTTGTAATTGATGACTTTATGAAATTGTTTTATGGGCCGTCAACAACACACCCGTTCGCACTTCTGTTCCGGGACCGCAATGTTTATCAAAACAAAATTTCCGGGCCCCCACACAGGAATGAGTGTGCGAAAGACACAAACCAAGCGGCAGCCCTAAACGGGCCAAGTCACAGATCAATATAATGAACCGAAAACGTAAGCCGAAAGCCGCAACAAATTGCCAGTCCGGAATCTGGAGTCCGGAGTCCGGAGTTCGGTCCCCGCTGCAGTGGCTTTTGATGTGGATTTTGATTTAAGTTTTAGCACAGCCGCGCACTTATCGAGCAATTGAGCGCTCCAAGGGATAGATATGGACCACACAGAGAAGTTGAGTAGAGAATTGATGATTGAAGGAGTGTGGAGTATGGCGTGTGGCGTATGGCCAGGCCATATGCGGCATTCCAATGAGAGACGAAAAGTTATTTGCAATATAAGAATCGATACGAGAACGGCCACCCATAGATGATATACGAGTATGTATCGCATGAGGAGTGTGTGCAAGTGTGTCTGTCGGCTCTGTATATGGGTATCATCCCAAAGTGCACATCATGATTTTATTAAATGGACTCTGATGTATTTATTGTCCAGCAACAACGTGACTTGTGAATTGATTTCATTAAACTGAAAAAGTTAACAAAGCAGTGCTCTGCTCCGCTCGGTGCTGGCAACATTTTTTGGACAAAGTTGCCCTGATAGAAGGGAGTCAGGCTATATTTCGCTATATAGATAAATATTTTTTTATAGCTATAAGAGTGTATGAGTGAGTGTGTGTGTGTGTGTGTGTGTGTTGGCTTAAGGACATCTATCGTTAGTGGCCGGGAGAAGAGCGGGCGGGTGGGAGGACAGCGGCGGTCGAGCTTCAATGACCAATGGCAACAGCAGCGGGCATCGAGCGTGGAATATCAATGTGGTCGAGTGGATGAGCAGCCAGGCCATGACAGGCACAGGCCAGGACGGGCCAGTAAGAGCCAGGCCAACTAACTGACTGACTGTCAGGCTGGTCAGGATGGTCGGGCTCTCAGTTCGTCAGTCTGTCAGTCAGTCAGCTTTTTGTTGACCGCTGTTTGCCACAAATTGCCAAATCGTATACGAGTATGTGCGTGTGTGTGTGAGGAAGGGAGCATGTGCGGCTTTGGCCGCCTTCATTTTGTACAAATAATGATGATAATGTTGATGCTGCTGTTGACTTAACGCACATAACGCTGATTAGCCGTCGTCCAGGAATACGTACATATACGCATTTGCTGTCCGACCTTAGCCTTTAAGACTTAATTGAAGCCAGCCCGCAGAGATTCGCCAGCAATTTGTCAGGGCATTGAGGCAATGCGACAGAGAGGCATTCAAACCATCCACTGAAGCCGCCAGGAAAGGTATGAACAACATTTCAGGGCTTTGTACTCGGATCGTCCTTGGCATGCGATTGCACTCAAACAATTTATATTAAATGCGCTTTTAATTGCAGTCGAGAGTCTCCAAAGGCATTTCAATGGAACGCTCTGCTGTCCCCTGCTGCCTGTGCCAGCGCCTGTGCCTGTGCCTCATCCGCGTCCGCGTCCCTGACTCTGACTCTGACTCTGATGCGGGACCAATGCGGCGTATGCGCGATGCTTAAATGAAAGCTAATTCTGCATTAAGCAAATGCCACCCCACGCTGCTTCTAAGCACATGGAATTATAAGTGAAGGGCGGACTGAAATGGGAAATGAAAAATTGCCAAGTAAAATAGAAGCTCAGACTCCTTCTGTTTGCAATGGACAGACATGGGCGTCTGCTCGAACTCCTTTTCCCCGTGCCACCCGTGCTCGATGTTGTTGCTGTTCGTGCATTGTAAGTTGTCCTGTTTTATAAATGTTAGCGGCAAGAACCACTTACATGAGCCATTTGCATCATATTTCTGTTGTCATTTGTTGACATTTTACTTGCCTCGTCGTCTGAGCATGTCAGTGTGCGAGTGTGCGAATGAGTGGCTCTCCTCTCTCTATCTCTGTGAAGACGCGCCCTTAATGTGCAGCCATTATTTTTCAAGAAACAAGCTCAGTAGCAGGCCGCACGAGAGCATAGTGCAAAGGCAGCAAGTAGCAAGTACCACGCAGGGCAAATAAAAAGCCAAAGCAAAAACGTTTTGCACACAAAGCAAAAACAACAACATAAAATACTCGTAAGTACGAAAAATAAGGATGGATTATGAGAACGAGGCTTTTGATACCCTTGCAAGCAGATAACTCCTTTGGTAGATGCGATATAAGAAGAAGTATGAATGAGGGGAAGATCATTTGATGGATTCAATTTATAGACTTGATTTCGATGGCGTGTTCCGAGAATGGCATCTCTAAACTTTCTACTACTAAGAAAAGTATGGAAAATACTTGACCTTACTCTCCATAAAGTATTCTTCAATAGCTAAATCTCATTTTTCCTTACAATTCCAGCTGTAGATCAGAATTATAATGCCCTTCTCAAGGGTATACTAAACCCACTCCCACTCCCATCATTTGTTGTGTGGGGCAGCAGCTCCGGCAAGCCAAGAGCCAGAGACAGAGGCAAGGCAGCTGCAAAGGGTTCTCCTCATTGTTTGCTTTTGGCCTGGGCCCAGAACTTGGCTAATTGCCTCGGCCCCGACTATCGTTTTTCACCAATCAGGCGAGTGAGTATTAATTAATTATCTTACCATATGCCATGCTGCATTGAAAGCTGAATTTTCGCTGATTTTTATTTAACTTTGCACGCTAATTAGCGTCCATTTTGATGCCTTCGGTACGGTCGGTCAGGGGTCTGCTGCTGGGGCTGGGGCTGTGCTGGGTCGGATTCGGGTTCGGGTTCGGGCTGGTCCGGCCACAAACTGACTGTCATGGCTCAACTGGATGTTGGCTCAACTTGAGACTGAAGTTTTTTCTGTTACATAGGTTCGGTCGGTCCGAAGATGGGATAAAGTTTCTGGAAACTTTTACTGAGCTCTTGGCTTGTTTTTTCAGTTAGCAAATCTCTATTGATAAACATTTGATTTATACGACTATTCAATGGAATGTGCAAGTATTTGAAGTTCTGCAGAAGTTTGATACCTCTGCAGGGGGCATATAAAATTTACGTTGCCACACTTTCAATGTTAATTAAACCTACTAACAGTACTTGAACTCTGCACTTTAACTCTTACTTTAATGAATCAATTTTTGTCGCACACAACCGCCCTTACAGCCCTGATATATAGCATATCTAAAAAAAGCATATGCATTTCAATTTACAATAAATTGATAAAAATCCATTTATTGACCAGAACAAGAATCTTTTTCATTTGAATACAAAATGCAATTGAGTGTGTATGAATTATTTAGATACAGAGCAAAAAGACACCCATTTTCATGGCTATCGTTTATCTGTGTTTGCTATGTCTCCATTTAGGGCGACCAATTTAAAAATAAAACGACCCTTAACTATGACTATTTGTACAATAAGCTCAAGTGCAAAATGATTATAAATAAAGCTATAAATGAAGACCTAGCTCATTTGTGAATTTTGTGCATATTCGAGCAAATTTATTGAAAAAAGACTGAAATACTGTTGATGAATAATATCGAAAATGTTACTTTTTAATAATAATTACTCAGCAAGTGGAAACCTCCTATATTTTAGAATAAAATATGATAGATTTTGGCTTAGCGAAAATATTATTTGGGAAAATACTTTTCATGCAATTTGACAGATCCTGAAAATTTTATTCGATTTTTTCAATCAATCTATTGGGTTGTTGTACATACGTATGTATATATTCTCACTTATATGTACATATACATATGTATTCTCTCTCATCTTCACCTCACGAAATTCGTTCAATCCTCAACACATTTCTTGTACTTTGGTGATCTTTTTGGTTTATTTCTTTTTGCCAGCGACTGACATTGTACTTGTATTTATTCATTCAATTTATAACGCGGCAACAATTAACTAAATGGCTGTCCAAACTTTTAGCTAATTTGGCCTGGCGTCAGCGTCTGGCTGTCCCCCTCCCCTTCATTCGGCGACAATTTGTTTCATTTCGTTTGGTCAGCATCGGCGCCGAAATGCCGTTTGCATTTTTTTTCCTCTATGCCCTGAAAAAAGTGCAATAACACTTTTTTCCGCCCTTTCTGTTAGCCATTCTTCCCCATTCCCCTTACTCTTTGCTCAGGGTTGTGTTTGCTTTTTCAAGCTGTGTTTTATATTCTATTAGCAGGTCAATTTATGATTACAGCGACCTCGCACCCCCCTCCCTTCTTGGGTTATTAAAGTCGATGTCGCTTATCTCTGCGGCTGCTGAGGCTGAAGCTCACACTGTCATAATCCTAAATATGCTCGGGCCCTACACATTACGCAGTGTTGCACTTAAATTTCACACTTAAATAAACAACTTCCAGGCTGCTGGCTGCTGGCGCTGCTGCTGGTGTGCCTGTGCTTCCTCTGGCGCTGCCTTCGCTTAGATGGTGCTGCTACCTCTTGGCTGTTGGCTGTTGACTGTTGGGGCTTGCACTTCGGCCAGGTCCGGGTGCTTGGCCTACTTTGGCGCCCACAAACTGCTAACTGGCAAAAAGCAGAGAGCCCCGCGCCGGAGAGGCTGTGAGCGAGAGCGAGCGGAACAACAAGTATAACTCCCGAGTGGAACACGCACACAAACACGCATAAATTGAACAATACAGAGGCCCCGGGTACTGGCCTCATCCCGGACCCCATTCCTGTGAGCCCCCTCCCACCCACTCTATGACACCGCAGAAAATGCGCCACATGTTATGGCCCCGTAGGAACTACGGAACTGCTGTGGTCTAAAGGGGAGCGGCAGCAGGCCGGGGTGTTGGTTTTGGTGCTGCCATTGCGGGGGAGGGGACTTGCTTAAAGTGCTTTTACTACGCTTAATTCGCATAATTAATTTTGTTAGTAAACTTTGGGGGGCTAATACATATTTTGCCACCGTTGATGTTGCTGCTGTTCTGGATTGTAGTCGTTGCTTATTTCGCGGCAAACACCCGAACTCACGCAGCTGCTCTTTATCTGTATGGGTGTGTGTATGTAGACATCCTGTGTGTGTGAGTGTGTATCTGCCTTTTCCGTTTATGTTTATTCATTGAATTTATGACATTATCGTTGCCTACTTTGCGGCACCAAGCATGGCTGCCAGCCTGCTTACGTTTGACAGTATGCGTGTATGCGTGTATACATGTATGTATGCACTGCGGTTGACTGTGTGTGCATGCGTGCATGTGTGTGTGTGTGTGAAGCCTGCAGGCCAGGTAATTGCACTTGTGTTTTGCAATCATGCCTCGCCCAGTTTGCCCGGCACTTTATGTTCAATACCGCTACCGGCCATAGATTCAGCTCTACAGGCGACACTCGCTTGACTCGCCTAACCCTTCGATTGGCATCAATACATATATTACTTCACTATTTATGAGTTGTAATTAGTCGCTAGGAGATACAAACACCACAAAGTAATCAATCAATCAATTTGAGAGTAATAGACTCAGAAGTAGACTTGTATTAAATTAAAAGACTGCTCTATTTATCCATATCATATATCTCATATATCTCTCCTCAACTAGTTTCTACAAATATCATTGCTCAAGGAGATATATCAGCAACAACTATATTTAAATGATATTTTAATGGTATTTATACTCAGACTTCACTGTGATTGTGCCCTGTTTTTGCAGCTAGCGGCTTAATGGTGGCTGGCAAGCGTTTATTTACTTTATTATTGCATATTTGCATGCAGGCCCAAATGTGCGTGGTTTATGCGTGTGTGTGCGTGTGTGGAGGAGGGAGGGCTCGACAATTCGAAATTGTCTGTTAACTGCATTGGAGCTCCGCCTTTATGGTCCCAGAATCTGTATGTTTGTGTGTGTGCGTGAGTGTGTGCTCATTTGAGCCTGCTTCCTCAGATGCGACGCCTGCTGCTTGACTGCTGCTTATGGCGCTTACCTTCTGCTGTTAATGCTGGGTCATTATCAGCAGTCGCCAATCACCATCACCTAGACGCCTGCATCCTGACCATCTTGTGGCTGTGGCATTAAGCAAACACACTCCAGCGATCGCATGATTGGGCAGGTGCCTGGACCTGGTCCAGTCCCATTTCCGTGACCATTTACACATAGACTGACCGCAACCAGGACAAGGTCTAGGCACGCTCAGATACACTACTGTTGCTAGAGTTTAGATTAATTCTAAAAGGACAAGCACTTAATGGCGATACTGTACTGAATCAAATTGAAGCACACTTTGTCATGGCCCACTTTTGATGGCACTTTTAATAGCCCCGACAAATTACTAAACAAAACATTTAGCGGCCTAATTAATGGGCTCGCGGGGAGGGCGCGTTTCAATTATTCATGAACCCGAAACAACACTCGACAGCAAAACACAACATAATTAGTGCATAAATTAGTGGTCACACCAACACACACACATATGAATGCACCATATACCATACAAATATACCAATACTTATACCATCACAAATCAAATGGCATTTCGAAGGGCGGGTTTAAAGTGCAGCCTACTTTGGGGGGATTCGGGGCACGCCTGACGTCTGACAAAACTGCACTTAATACAACTAATTTTCCCCAGGCTGGTGGGCCTAATTAATCAGATTTTCCGCGCTTAATGTACATTTAATTGTGGGCACGGCTGTAGCCGCAAATATCGAGCAGCAGAAGGGCTTAGGCGAACGCTTCGTATACGTAATGCGAGGCTCTTTAAGCGTATTAAACGCTTATTTCGCAGCTTCACGGCCATCGAATTCAACAGGCTCTACAGGAGGCACCCTCGCACACAAGTTATTTTAATTAAAACCATTATTTTTGTATCTCTGCTCTTAACGATACCACGGCCGCTGGAGCTGCCGCTGCCACTGTCCTTGTTTCATTTGTTTCCTTTTATTAAATACTTTTCAAAATGGTCGCCAGCTCCGCCGGAGAGCCGCTGACCATGCCATGCCAGGTTGCGGGCGCTGTATTTAATAATAAAGCAGCCAAATCCGCAAATAAAGTGTAAATGATAAAATTGTCATTGGGATAAAAGGCGAAAAAAATGAATGCAGAAAAAAAGGAAACTACAGCTACAAAAACTTCTGCAAACAAAATCCCCGTGAACAGTGAAATGACCTCAACTTGGCACATTTTTAATTAAACTGCATTAAAATAAATTGAAAGCGCATCCAGTATATATCATTTATATATATTTATATTGAATTTTAGCGGCAAAGAACTATTTTTTAATTAATTTGCCGCAAGTGACAGACGACACAGCGGCAAGCAACAAATTATGGCAAAACACCAACCACCAATGTCTTGGCAGCTCAACGAACCCTTGATACCCTGCAAGGGAGATTGTGAATATAGAAAATTAAAAACTCGTGTATCTAATATTTATTTCAGGCAATAACGAAACTTAACGGAAAAGTGGTCAGGTCTAATAGACCGTATATTCGCTTATATTCTATTTCCCTGGCGAGCAGTCCCTGTTTTTCAGCCCAAAGGTTGTCAATTTGGCATTTCATCCGGCAATACAAATACATTTTTTCTTTCACTTCCGTTTGTGATTATACTTTGTAAATATTCAGGTTCGTCACTAATTTGTCAGGATCAATGCACAGACAAATTCATCCAAAAATTAATCTATTCTGCCACCTTGTTTAGAGCCTAAGAGCTGAAAACTATCGAGGAACTCTTTAAAATCAATCAATTTTTGAATATATAAATTTTTCATTAGATGTCGAAATTCTTTATTGTTGATTAACTTTTAATTTAAAGCAATTATAATGATTTAATTGATTAACTCATGTTAAAAATTTAAATGCAAACAATTTTTTATAAAAAAAAGCATTAGCAATGCCTGTTTTGTACGAAGACAATCATCAATGACCCAATAAAAAATTCTATCTATATTTGCAAAATAAACTTCATAGTTTTAGTCTCAACTACCATGACACGACTGATGGACCTTGACAGGTCTGCAAACCCATGGAAAAATCAGTGGAGAAACCAAGCACAAAAGTGTTAAAATGATATCACAACGGATTAATGTGCTTAATAGGGCAATTATCCTCATCAAAAGAGCAACCAGCGATTGCCGGAGCCTCCAACCCACACCGCCCTCCCCCACACACGAACTCAAACTCAAACTCAACCTTCATAGCCAGGCCCAGTTCCGCCCTGGCACTGCATAAATTAGTTGCACCACTGACCAATGGCCAGACCGAGGCCAGGAAACTTCCAAGAGCCTGGGCCTGGGCCAGGTCAAGTCAAGTTGTCTACTAATTGCCGTTTTACTGTCACATTTGCTTCGGGGATTTACATGTGCATACATTTGACATTAATATTTCCAGTTGGTCCTGCTCTAAGCCTGTCCCAGTGCAGGGCTACATCCACACCCACATCCACATCCACAGCCGCAGCCACGGTCAGCCCATCAGGATTGTCGAGTGGTTCGTGTGCATTTTATTAATAACTATTCCCCAGCCAGCTGTGGGCTTATGCAAATTAGCGAACGGACATTAAGTGCAGTTAACTTCAGTTTGATTCGGCAGCGTTTTTGGGGGGCAGGAAAGTTTAAAGCCCAAAACTGTGCAACACTTTATGGCTGCTTCGCTGGGGCTAAGAGCTAAGAGCTAGGGCGAGCGCGAGTGCGATTGCGAGTGCCTGTGAGGGACGGAGGCGGAGCCAAGTAAATTAACACTAATTACAACATAATAACTATAAAATCGCAAAGACAAGTGCTCGGCAGTAGACTCAACAGCTCATTGCCGGGCACTTGCCACTCAACAAGCCGCCCAGGCCGTGGAGTCGAGCCAAGTTTCTTGGCCTGTCTGCCTGCCTGCCTGCCTGTGCCGTGGCATGACTCAGGCCGCCTGCAGTGCCGTGCAGGAGTAGAGTCCGGAGAATGGCGAGCAAAACAAAGTGCAAAACATGATTAAGAGTGAAATATTTATTTGCAGCACTTGGAGGCGCGCCACGGCAGCACCAACAATTAGAAACAAGCTACTACTAAACCCGCTGCCAGGCTGCCCTGCTGCCACCCTGCCCCCACTCGACCGCCCGGACTCCGACATGGCTTAAACATGTAAATGGCTGCGCCAGGGCCGCAGGGCACAAGCCGTGAAGCAGCGATGATTTAATGGCTGCCAACTCGCCAAAGAAGCAGGAATAGCACTACTGCAACAAGTGCAGGCGGAGGAGCACAACAGGGCGAAGGACTTTAAGATTAATTTAATTGTATTATGATTAGTAAGACGCATACTATAAAAATCTGTGTGTATCGTATCTTAATGGCTAAAACGCTGAAAGGGCTAAATGCAAACTTAAGTCTAGTAATCCTCCTCCTCAAAGCCGTAGCCAAACTCGTCGTCGTCGTCGGCGCCCTTGTACAGCATGTCCTGCAGCGAGGCCTCTGGCTCCGCTTCGGGCTCCGGCTCAGCCTCGTCTACCTCGGCCTCGTCCTCCAGGAAATCTGTGGAAGAGAGATTTCCATTAGATTACAAGCAGTTCCATTGGCCCAGCGCAACTTACCTGGTTCCAATACGGGCTTGGTATCAGGCTGCTCTACCTCCAGCTCAGGCGCCTGGCTGATAGGCAGGCCTGCCTCAATCTTGGGCCGTTTCCTGCTGGGTCCAGGCAGATCGTAGGCTGGCTTGGACCGACTGCCCTTAGGGGCAATGGGACCCTCTTCCACAATGACCGGCTGCTGCTTCAATTCCTCCAAGGTTGTGGGCTTAGTGTCCACACTGGAGGACGGGGATTGGCCCGTCAGGCCGGCAATGCTGTCGGTTAGTGTCTTGAGGATGTCGTAGTTGATTTTGCTGGAGATTTTCTTCTCCTGAAGCATCTTTTCGATCGCCTCGCCAGCCGTAGACGAAGGACCGATGACCTTCTTGCGCGGCTTTCGTTTTTTCTTCTCAGGCTTGCCCTCCTCCCGCTCCTTGGCCAGCCGCTCGTCGCGCTCCTTCTGCTCCTGCAGATACTCAGCATTCATGTTCTTCCACATTTCCAGTTTGGTCACAGCCTCATCCTCGGTCAGCACATATTGGTCCAGCTCATCATCGTTCAGATCGTCGATGACGAGCTCTGTTTCCAGTGGCTGCTTTGCCCTCTCCACATCCTCCAGCTCGCTTTGAGTTACCCGACAAATGGCCTCGATATCCGGCCGCAGGCCCTCAATGCCCGCCATCAGGCTGCCAGGTTCCGTCTTTTTCACATCCTCATTGTGCTCGATCAGATCTTTGATTATCGCAGCATTGGACTGCTCAATGAACTGCCTGGAGTCCTCCATCTCTATGTCGTTCTCGCAGACACTTTTCGGTGTGCCAGGCTCCGAGCCAAATGAAGTGTCGCCCTTGATTTTCGTCAGTTGACGGAACACGCTGCTGGAGTACTTCCCGAGATCCTTTTCCAGATGTGCATCAATTTCCTTTTGCAGTTCCGTCAGCTCGTGCTCGCCAATCTACGGGAGCGATTTATAAAATAAATAAAATATGCGCGAGAGCTCTATTGTATGTCACTTACATTATTGATCCTCTCACGATCCTTTTTCCGTGCTGCCCTGAAGGAAGGCGGATCCTGTTCTCTCTCCAAGTCCACGGTCATAAACTCCTCCAGCGTTAGACCGCCGGACGGCGTCTCGGCGAACTCGGAGAGGCGCTTGCGCAGCGTCGACTCATGAATCTTGACCACGCCGATCACATCCACCATGGTGCGGCTAAAGTCATGCATGCGTGCGGCAATCAAGAGTGCTTCAAGGAGGTATAGAAAATTGAATATAAATGACCTGATTCAGGAAAGATGTACAGCATATCGTCCACCTTTGCGAATGCAAATGCCTTCAAGGGTAATAGTGTTCGCCATTCACCTTTAACCTAACTATAATCTCGTCTCACCTGCTCCACAGAGTCCAGTGGGTCGTCGTCCCGAGTGCATGCAATCCTTCTTCATTCGCTGGACAATCCTCAGGGCCGTCATGGACACCTCATGGGTCTTGGCGCCCAGCTGCAGTCGATTGGCGAACCGCATAATGTACAGGCAGGGATCTGTAAAAATAGAAGAGCAATAAGGAAGCAATCAGTATCAACAGATTTAAATAACATTAGCAAACCAAACCACTGCAAGAGCATCAGCCGAAGAACTTGTTCGACGACCTTGAAGCCCGGCTCGGCTCGGCTCTGCTGCCCAATGAAATCGAAAACATTCAATAACCGGCCCCAGACAGCCATGGACAGCCAGCTGCCGAAATAAACAGTCTTGAACCCGAACTTCAGGTATATACGAGTATGTTTTTATTCAATTCATTCAACTTTTACATGAGGCCCACAGTCAGAGAGAGCGAGAGAGCGAAGAGTGCAAGAGTCGGAGAGTGGTATATCAACTTTATAGCATGCGATAAATTGTGCGCGCGCTCTCCATACAGACATCACGCATCCGTCACGTAGTCCAGCGTTTGTCCCCCTCGGATAAGTTTCGGGCCATTCGATGGCCCATTAAACCAATAATTAGTTGTATTTGAACTAGATGAAAGATAAGACCAGACCAGCCAAGGAAGCCGCCGCCAACCGACAACGAACAACATCGACACCAACCTGTGCAATTAACACTTGGCCCAGTCCCAGTCCCAGTCAGAGACACAGTCCCAGCCATCCAACAACACAGCAACGGAACAAAAGGCAAAGCCAAACGCAAACAACAATTAACGCACGGCAAATATCAGCTCGACAACGCAATGGAAAATCAAAAGCCCCAGATCCAGAGACGCGACCTTGCCAACATATTTGCTAGCGTTTTTTTCTCTTTTTTTGTTTTGTTTTATATATTTCCCCTTTTTTTGCAGTTGGGAAATGTCATAGAGTGAGGGGAGATTTCCCAAGAAATAACAAATACTGCCGGCTGTGGCTGTGGCTGTGGCTCTCACACAATCGGGTGAGAAATTATTAATTTCAATTTTACATAATCGTTTGAATAATTGTCCAAGTAAATGATCAAATAATTTTGAGTATAATTACTCATTTAATTACAATTAAATGGTTATTGTGTGGCCAGACCAGCTACATTATGTGAGCGCATACAAAAGCAAGAAAGAAACACAAAAGAAACCTCTTGTTTGTGTGTTTTTTTACAGGAAAATAATCTACAAAATGTCACAGTAAATACAACATTTCAGAACCTTTTGTAGAGCAAGGCAATGGTCATTTCCCACAGCTCACTATCATATAAGCCATGATATACCTCGCTTTTCGTGCACATTAGCCGCCGTCTCCATGGTAGTCCTCCGCACTTTGTGCCACCAGCTTGATTGTTTATGCCGCTCCACTTGACACACAAAGGCAGATGGCTGTTAAACGTCAACCACGGCTGCCCCAGCCATCTCCTAGAGGAAGCTTGTCAAAGTCTCGCTAACTGCACTTGACAAAAAAAAAAAAGAGGAAAAAAGAAAAGCAAGAACTAAGCAACAAGAGGAAAAAAATTATTTATTAAACCCTAATGAATGCGCACATTTGTGGAGGCCCGCAAGCAGCCTCCCTTCAGCCAGCCAGCCAGCCAGCCATCCCACCATCCGAACCCTCGGAAGCAACTGCCTTTGAGTGCCCCACTTGAAAAATGATGCCGCCGCTGCGGCTGTGACTGGGAACTGCGATTGGGAACTGAAAGAGTGACTGGGGACATGCTTCATTGACCCTTCAGCACCACGCCCACACATCTAGAGCAGCTGTTACTCCTGGGATGCGATGCGAGATACTGTTGGGGAACTGCTACTGCTCGACAGTGGCCTGCACGGCTGCTGCTAATGGTTTCTTAATGTCTCCCGGCCCAGCCCTACTCTGCCCTGCCCTGCGGACAGTCTGCAACTGCAGCTAGTGAAATTATTATTATTTAAACTTTATTTTTGCGTTTGTCATGACAGCAATTATCATTTTGGGTGCGGTTGTGCCGCTTCTCCCCGCCACTCTCCCCACAAGGCTGCCTTTGATTACTTTGCGTTTTCTGAAAAATGCCGGCAATTTTGGTTACTGGCTCGGTGTTTTCCTCGACGCAATTAACTGTAGTGCCTGCTTTAATTGTTTTGTAATTGACCAAGAATTCGTGATTAATGATGAAATTGGAATCTTTGGAGTACACAATACTTATTGTGTGCCCAAGAGTTTATCTAACAAAAGTCTGTGCTGGAAAGACCTTACACAACTCATATTACAAGCGATTTAAAGAGCAAACTCTTAAATTTGATTTCTATTTAACTGGATTCGTCAAATAAAAATCATATACTTATGATTAACACATAAATCTATCCAATGTGAAATCTAGGTTTTCGAGTGAACAAACACAAGTCTGTTTGCGCTCTATAAACATCAATTCAAGTTCAGGGACGACAATCGGTATGACGAGCTGGTGGAACCAGGCTAAAGGTCTTACCTCATGAATGAAACATTCTAAAATGTAGATTCAAAACTTTTCCGCGCAGTGTAGGGGCACTCACGAAATCTGTTCGCACTCAATAAACATACAATCAAGTGCAGAATATGGGCACAGTTATCGCATGGGATAAGTGACCGTCTCAAGGCGAACAAACACGAAGACGACGAAGGCGGGCAGAGCCGCTCGGCTGTGATCTTTAGCTTCACCGTTGGCTCGCTTCGTCTCTCACTACGAATTCGTTCGTTGGCTCGCGCGCACCTCAAGCCGCAGTCGCAGTCGCAGTCACAGTAGCCCCCACCGTCCCAGTCCCAGTCACAGTCCAGTCTCAGGCCCCGGTCGAAACATTCTGCAACAGAAAAAACCACAACAACGTGGCCGGTCGACGCGCATGCGCAGAGGCAGCTGGAGAAAAAAAAGAGTCCCTCCTCACATGTAAAAAATCTTCTTTCAACTGCTGTGGTTTCTCGAGAGTGTGAGTGGTTTGCTTTTTGCGGCTGCTGCTGCTGTACAAATTACCAAAGTGTGTATTAGTACGGGTATTCGTACAATTGTTTGTTAAAATAATAATAATCACTTGCAGTGTGCGCGTAGCTCGCTCGCTTGTTTGTTTGTTCTCCTGTTGACGTTTTAATTTATGTGCAAATGCCGGTTGGGGCGTCAATTACTGCGAGTGAAGTGCAAATATTACAAAGAAACAAGTAGGAGGGGTCGAAAAAAATACCCAAAAATTCCATGCAGATAATTGCTTATAATGGCTTTGGATTAAAGCCCTGACGATAGGTTCTTCTGAATGACTGAATTAATGTAAAAATCATCTGATTTTGAGAGTCTTCACAAGTGAATTTTACAAGTGAAAAGCAGTACATTTGTGGAGTGAAAATAAGATAAATTTAATAAAATGCTCATCTTTGGCAGAAGTTAAATCTGTGTATCAAAATATTTGAATAAAATCAAATTATGCGTTTATCACAGAAGCAGTGCACATAACCTTGAAAAGCAGTGCCAATCATAGAATCAGAGTCTGCTGCTTGGTGTTCTTTTTTATCTAAGCAGTGCTCATCTTAGAATCAGTTTCTACTGCTTGCTACCAGTTTTATCTCCCTCTAATTGAATTAATACAGTTATTCATTAGAACTAATGAAATTAAGTGTCATACAGGCTTCAGCTATGTGTCTCTCTTTCTCCAAGTCACGCTCTCAAAGTATCCATATTTCTCTCTCTCTCTCTCTCGAATGTGTCACGTGTTCGGTTTGTTTTCTTTATTGGCTTCAATCTCTGTCCCATTCCGTGCAAACTGTATAAATGATACATAGATATTCCATCGATAACAGCCGCGAATGAACAGTTGCAGCAGTTAATTGATTGCCCAAATATGTGGATAAGCTATTAAGCCACCATCCAGATGTGAGAAGCAAGCAAATGCTGAGGCTGGTGTGATGAGAGCCTTGCCGAAGGTCACCTCCCCCCAAGATGGTACAATGAAAGTGTTAAGCCTTGAATGGAATCAACAATCAATCAACAAATCAAAGAACACTTGAAAATACTTACTTAATCCCAACCGAAAAGCACATGGCAGTGCATTAACGATCAGCTGACTCTCAAGGGTGCTAATGGTGCTATCTTCAAGTGAAGTCTCGACTCTGTTATCACCTACGGACTGAGTAGATCGCCGGTTCTGGCCGTATAATTATCTGTGAAATGCACTCCTGACTAATTACTAACTATTTAGCTATAATTTTCCGCTCATAACTATGATTTTGATTATTGTTTCTGGAGGTGGTTTTTTAATGACTGTCCGTCGGTCCGCCCTCTGTAAGTGTTTGCCAATAGTCCGGGGCTCGGACTGAAATTTCCCTGCCCTGCCAGCGCTAAGATCAGTCAAAAGCTCGCCACAATTTCTTGTTTGTTCTTTCAACTTAAAGTCAACAGAAACAGACACAGACACAGACACACCCTGGCGAAAATAAAGCTTACGAAATGGCATAAATATATCTTTCTATTCTGGGCATCGAAATGCCATTTAAAATTCAACTCAAGACTCCAGCGGACTGGGGGGACATGAATATTTAAATATTAAGTAACACCGGGCACAGAAAGCGTTTTTGTCCAAACCGACTGACTCGATGACAATTTGTTGTTGCCACCCAGCAGAAGATTATTTAAAAACTTGAGCAAAGAAACGCGCTGCCAAAGAATCCAGAACTGGTTCCAGACTCAGCAAAAAATGTACGAAAAAACCCATAAACATTTCACAAAGAATATGTCACAAGAATTAAATAAAACCGAATCGAATTTAGCAACTCATTCGCACTCGAAAACGCATTCAATAGGGGGGATTTTACTGGGCCAAACAATAAAAAAGAATCGAAAACAAACAGCAGCAACAAAAAAAATGTATTTTAAAATACAAAAAATGTTAATTCGTCAAGTCATTAGACAAAATGCAGCATGACTTGAGTTACCAAATAATCTAAAGAAATATGAAAAGTGAGTGAGAAAAACTGCATGTTAATGTCTATAAAATTATCTGCAAATTAAAGCGTCTAAAGGCGCAGACGCCAGGCCGACCCAAAGACAGAGCCCCCAACCGACAGCCGACAGCCGACAAGCCGAGTCTGTCTGAATAATTGCGAAACAACCTAAGGGCCCTCGAAACGAGGCATAGACTTATACGAACACAAAACCCCACTCCGGCATCGAGAGTCGCGTCGAGTCGAGTCGGACGCGGCAAGTGACTACTGCCAGATGGAACTCAGACTTTTGAGCGTGACAAGAATGGGATAGACTCTGGCCGAAAAAACCCCCAAGCCGGGAGGAAACAATGGGAAGTGGTGTTAACTTCCTATATAAAGCCTCCCCATTAGCATGGAAATATTTGTTGGTTTGAGATTTTTGAATATCTAGAATTATTAATGGCACTACTGTGCCTTGACATGTAGGTAGTTAATGGCGATGTACCCCATATGGAATGCATTCAGTATGGAATTCCTTATCAGAATTACTTTTGTTGAAGTTCTACCTGCTGATTTTTGCTCAATCGATCTGCTCAGTGAATCCTTTCATAGGAACCTTTCAAAATAAGCAATCTACCATGATCTACTTATATAGATGTGATCTAACCTCAAGCAAAATGCATTGCAACCCAAGAACAGCCCGTTTTGAAAGCTTCGTTTTATCAGATTGCTGTGTTTTTAAGCTGACCCAAGCCCATTCCATCCCAAGCCAAAAAGCCTCGACCACTGGGGCAAGTGTCCAATATAACGAAGAAAAAAATCCCAACAAAATACAGACAAGAGAGCACATAATTAAAGTGCAAAATCGACAAATCAACAAAACTGCTTGACCGACTGATCTGTGGATCGACCGTTCGCCCGTTCGACCGATCGACAGTTCGAGCGTTTGACCGACGAATCGTGGGTTCGAAGGCATGGGCCACGTGAGCGATTGGTTTTTGGGCCAGACACGGCCCAAGCATATATTCAAGTGTTTTTGTGGGGACTCTGGAGGTCGTTGCTTTGGCAGCTTTAGATCTGGCCCGAGTGCAGTGGAATTGCTCTGGAAGGGAGGAGTTTTGTAGGGAGGGTTAAGTGCAGACAGACCCCTGTTTTATGAGACATTTTGCTAATCAGTTATATGCGTGGCGATTGCAAAATTGTCTTAAAATGAAAAATGCAACAAAAGGAGCTCGTTAAAAGCAAAGAGCCGAGAAATAATGAGAAACCAAAAGGCAAAAGACAAAAGACAGAAGAAACAGCCACAAAAACAGAAACCGAAACCGAAACACAGAAAGAGAAAAACCAAAGAAAAGACAACTCTTCACTTTTTTCTCCGAATAGCCGTCGCAGTCGCCATCGCTGACACCTCTTCATGCTCGGACATACATATGTTTTCGCTGGTGGCTTACTTTTGGGGGAGGAGAGTGTAATGAGGAAACAAAAATCGAAAGTGTTACGCGGGCGTTGCTTTGAGGGTCTGGTGCCTGGGCTCTCTCTCTCTCTCTCGCTCTCGCTCAAAGTATGACCCGACTGGGCCCCAATGTGGGTCACTCCATTTGCAATTCAAGAGGCAATGAAAAATGAAATGAAACACAAGCCCCCACCAAGACCACAAATAAATTAAGAAAAAGGCCGCCCCAAGTCAATGCAGGCGGCAAATTTGAAATGCGTTTCATACTCGCACAAAGTGCAAAGACTGTGGCAGTGCGGAAAAAACCCATTTAATACGAAAATAAACTTGCACATAGGAACAAATTTCACAAAATGCTGAAAAACAAAAACACCACCAAGCCGAAAATAAAACAAAAGCCTACAGCTGATGAATAATAAACGTGACTTGATTGTTAAGCCAAGAAATTAATTTAGCATAAATTGAGTGTGTGTTTTGCATGGCAGCTGGGACGGGGATGCGGACGGGGATGGAGAAGGAGATGGGATGGGATGGGACGATGGGGCTGGCTGGGAGCTAACAGCTGCACAGATTTATGTCTGCCCAATTGATTCCCATTTGACAAAGAATATATCCATAAATTCCAATTAACCAACAGTTAAATGGTCGGCTGCCAGCTCTGAGCATCAGCAAACTAATGAAAGCACAATTTGCACGAAAACCTGTCATAAGAAATCACTTAAGGGTGAAACGGATAACAAAAAACGAAGTTATATTCTCTATTTCATTTGTATGTCCGAACAAGCGGTTTTTTTGAAGTTCAATGTTGTCCATAATTACAGCTTACTAATTCACATTGAATTCACTCAGAAATACATTAAGCACATATAATTTTTATGCAAAAACTATAGCAATACACACTCGTATACATTCACTATGAGGCAAGTTTGTATATAAAAGAGCACAAAAGAAAACCGTGCAAAAAACAGACACATATATTTTTTATAAAACTTTAACTTTAAGAGACAAATTCATATATTTTAAAGGCTATCAAAAGCACTGACCAAATCATAGATCGCATTGCGATTCGACCAAGTTCAAGAGCCGGTAATTAAGCTATCACAAGTTTTTCACAGTTACCCAGCACTACATTTCAAAATAAAACAGAACTGCCAGAAATTCCACTGTAATTGGAGCGACCTGCTCTTGCAGCCTGTCCAATACATCCTTATTCTCATTGGGGATACAATTAAGCATCCTTCAATAAAAACATGAATACCTACGTTATTTCGTCAATTAAAAGAAGTTTCGGAGTTTTCACCCCACCTGATTTCTGTGCGAAGCTAAGTTAGCTGCGCAAATGGAGTCCATCTAACGGTATTTTCCCACAACTTTTGAGGAAATTATTTTTCAAGGCAACGCAGTAATAGTTGACCTTACATAACTACTTCAAATCAAGTTCAAATTAAGGGCACTAATTTAGCCAACACTAATTCTCGTCAAGGTTATTTCGCTGTTAACTAACACTAATCGCAGGTAAACAGAACAAAGATCAGACACGAGACAATCGAAGCATGAAGAACTTCATTAGGCGTCAACAGCAAATTGCTTTGTTAATTTGTCAAGTCATTTAAGGAGGAGGCGTGCCAGTGCGGGGGGCGTTTTCAGGTATCGTACACACCGGCCCATATCGGAGAGTCGCAACAAAGTTGTTGATTGTCCAAGACACCCGACAACCGGGCCGTCGTCATCATCCGCGCGGAATGACGCGGACAAAAGAAAGAGAGAGAAAAATTATGTTCATGTCTGCGGCCGTTTTGTTTTGGTTACGGACTTCGCCGTGCTGCCAATTAAAAATAGCCGCTTGCATAATTTCCTCTCAACGGGCGGAGAGGAGAGTACTCTCAGGTGCACAGAGAAATGGGTTCTGCTTAGGCGGCTGAGAGACATCAGAGGCGAACCCAAAAGAGTTAAGCCAAAGCCGAGATTTGGGGGCGGAGAGCAGACCAGACCAGACCAGATTTAATCCACTTCCTGTAGCTGATAAAATGCGACAGATGCGTGTGGAAATGGTTGGGGAAGTGGAAGTGAAAGTGCAACCGCAAATGGCAATTTGTTAGCCATGCCATAGCATCTTTTGATACACTTCCGAGGGGGTAAAGTGCTTCATAAACTCCTAAATTCTGGACACTGTATTCATAAATCATATATCATATTGTTTTAGGGTCTTGGCAGGTCTTCCGACTAACCTTTATATAGTATGTTTTCTTGTAATCTTTTCACAAAAAGAACCTGCAAGAGTATATGATCTTCGGTGATTGGAAATGTTGTAGCTTTCACGCATTTTGTCATTCGTTACATAATCCCAAGCGCTTGCTCTCTTTCCGTTTTGTTGTTACAGTTGTTGGTGAGGGCGGCGTGGGCGAGTGGACAGGTGTAGCGATGACAGCGATGTCGGCTCAAAGATGATCGAGGCCTTTGCGAATCACCTGAGCAGTCATTTGGGACGTCACCTCTTCTACTGGTCGATTGATACGACGGCACCGAACGGAGCCAGCAGCGGCAGTGGCAGCGGCAGCGACGGTGGGAACTACGGCCTCAATCTGCGTCTCTCCGAGCTGATCAACAAGTTCCACGGCCCCCTCGAGAGGGGCGTGCAGGTGCTGGATCATCTGCTGACCCTCGAGGAGGACGACTTCGCCGGCCATTGGGGCAGCGCCTACGCGCACAACTATGAGCCGGAGTACGCGGTCCGCGTGCCGGAAAACGAGGAGATGCCCCCGCCCGAACACAGTGAGTATTAGGGGGCATAAAGTGGGTATCGATCCACCAAATGACTACAAATTAGTTTGCGCAAAGGTCAACAACATTATTTGTTGTAATTTTCGGCACAAACACCGCTCTCTGCCGGGTGCTGCTGCAGCCATAGAAACTGGTTTAGATCGTGGTGGTCGACGTATGTGCGTGTGTGTGGGAATGTGCTAAGAAATAAACAAACCTTCGACGAGCGACAGACACGATGGAGCGGATGGATGACATCGGCGATGACCAACCCAAAACAAGCAGCCATGCGATCCATCGAATCGATTTCAAGTTCAACACATTTTATGGTCGTTTTAAATATGCACAGGCCAAACTAAATAATAAATAATCAACAAGACCAAATATGAGTCAAGTTTAAATCAGTCTTGAGTACATGCAAATACCCACAAGAAGCAAGGCTGCGAAAAAGAAAGAGATTGAGACGACAGCGATAAAGACTGTTGTAGAAGCTCTAAGATCGTCCCTTACACGTACGCCTTGACGTTGACGCGCGTTTATGGTGGGCCATGACGGAAATACATATTAGCCGCGAGTGGCCGTGATATAATCAATGAGTTGCGAAATTGGAAGCACAGCTCATTCAAATTCAAAACATGCGCGCGCTCTCCTACAATTTGTGCTGTTAGCCAACACTGCAGCCACACAGTGTGACCAGCTCTGATAACAAAGAAAAACCTATCGTTATCGCTTCAAGAACAAATCAAACAATAAAAACAGCAGAGAAAATAAAAATAAAAGAAAAACATAAAAACAATGGCAATTGGCAGTGCACTATCCACTTAATTGAAAGCAAATGTTTGCATTTCACTCGATTCGCTAAAAGCCAGCTCAGCGCACTGCCAAAGGTCGGTTCGGGGCGCGGTGCATTTTGCCTGACCTCCAGATAATCGCGTTTTTCACATTTCCACTGCGACATGGCCAGTAGCAGCAGCAACAGCAGCAGCAACAATCACGGCAGTAATAATAGCAACAATATAATGGCCCTGAATCGGCTATCCCTAAAGTCGGCCAACAAGCGCAACCAGGAGTCAATGTCCCATTCGCAGCCGAACGGCGGCTGGATAAACGGTAAGAAAAGCGGGCAGAGGGGGGGAGCAGTGCAGGTGCGCCGTGTCTGTGAGTTATTGATTTTCCACACAAATCGCACTGCCGCCGCCGAGGAGGGGAATGGAATGGAGTCGTGTCTAAAAGTCGCGCGCGCGCCTCTGCAGACAGCGCGAATGCGTCGCTATTTTTGGACGCTCCACTTTTTCCCGGTGGCACGGCTTTCATATTCGGGGGAAATTTAGTGAGAAAAATAGAAAAAGGGGGAGCCCGATGGCAACGGCATTCGTTATTTATTATGCGAACGCGACGGTAATCAGCGGAAGTCGCACTTCCGAACGCACAAATGTTACATCGCATCCAGCAGACGCTGTCGGAATTGGGTGGGACCTTGCCGCCAATATCACTTGTCACAGAATAACCTTATAACGTATTAATATCCTGCCTTCCAGTCGAGACGCTCAATAATGGCAACATTCTGCTGCACTCGCCGCCGCACAACCATCAGCAGCAGCAGCAGCAACAACAGCAGCGGGCGGGAGCAGCACTCTCGCCACAGGCCGGAGGCGGCGCCTCGGGCAGTGCGGCCGATCAGAATATCCAGATAACCCAACCCATAAGCGCCCCATCCTCACCCCTGGCCTCGCCCGGTGCCCTCAACATCAGCAGTGTCGGCAGCCCCACGGCCTTCTGTATGCCCTCGAGCTCGGCAGCAGCCGCTGCCATTTCGGCTGCCTCCGCTGCCGCTGCCTCAAATTCAACCCCCACTCCCACTAGCGGCAGTGGATCGTATGTTTGTTCAGCTGGCGGCACCAACTGGCACTATGCGGCTGTGGGCGCCTCCAATGCCATCGACACGGCCGATCCCAACTGGCAGGCCAGCAAGGCGACGGTGCTGGAGCGGAACGCGGCCATGTTCAACAACGAACTGATGTCGGACATCAAGTTCATTGTGGGCGAGGAGTTCGGTAAGTTCGGCATCCGCCAGCATCACTGATCACACGATTAAGTCTCGGTTTTCTCTTCGGACAGATATCGATCCCGTTCAAACAATACCCGCGCACAAATACATCCTAGCCACGGGCAGCTCGGTCTTCTATGCCATGTTCTATGGCGGTTTGGCGGAGAACAAACAGGAAATCAAAGTGCCTGATGTCGAGCCCACTGCCTTCCTAACGCTGCTAAGGTAGGATCGGATCCACGAGTAATTCAGAGGCTAGTCTATTATCATTGAACTTCTCCTTCTGACACTGCAGGTATCTCTATTGTGATGAAATCAAACTGGAACCTGAACACATCTTGGCCACTCTGCATGCGGCCAAAAAGTACATTGTACCGCATCTGGCACGGGCGTGCGTCAACTATTTGGAAGTGAAACTGACGGCAAAAAACGCCTGCCTACTTCTCAGTCAATCGCGTCTTTTCGAGGAGCCCGAACTGATGCAGCGTTGCTGGGAAGTGATCGACGCCCAGGCCGAGATGGCGGTTAAGTCCGAGGATTTTGTGGACATTGACCTCAAGACGTTCGAGTCGATATTGTCGCGCGAGACCCTCAACTGCAAGGAGATCCATCTGTTCGAGGCAGCCCTGAACTGGGCCCTCAACGCCTGCGAGAAGATGAGCATCGACAATACGCCCCAGAACAAGCGGCGGCTGCTGGGCCAGGCTCTGCACCTGATACGCATTCCGACCATGACACTGGAGGAGTTTGCCAACGGTGTGGCCCAGACTGGCATCCTTTCGTCGCAGGAGACCATCGACATGTTCTTGCATTTCACCGCCAAAATGAAACCGAATCTCGGCTTTCCGACGCGTTCGCGTGCGGGCCTCAAGACGCAGGTCTGCCATAGATTCCAGTCATGTGCCTATCGCTCGAATCAGTGGCGTTACCGCGGGCGCTGTGATTCCATTCAGTTTTCAGTAGATCGCAGGTACATTAAACCCCACACAAAGTGAAATTGAATCAATATCCCTAACTGCATGTCTGATCTTTGACAGAATCTTCATTGTGGGCTTTGGTCTGTACGGCTCGTCGACGGGCGCCGCCAACTACAACGTGAAGATTGAGCTGAAGCGCCTGGGCAGGACACTGGCCGAGAACGACACGAAGTTCTTCTCGGATGGGTCCAGCAACACGTTCCACGTATTCTTCGAGAATCCCATACAGATCGAGCCGGAGTGCTACTACACCGCCTCGGTCATACTCGATGGCAACGAGCTGAGCTTCTTTGGCCAGGAGGGTATGTCCGAGGTGCTCATGGGCAATGTGACATTCCAGTTCCAGTGCTCGTCGGAGAGCACCAACGGCACTGGCGTGCAGGGCGGCCAAATACCGGAACTGATCTTCTACGGACCAACCACAGTGACGGCCTTAAACTCGCCCACCAATTCGGTGTGTGCCACACCAATCGCGGGAGCGGGTGGAGCCACAGCAGCTGGATCAGCGACTGCCGTTGCAAATGGCAGCAGCAGCGGATCGGCATCGACAGCTGCTGGCAACAATGTAAACAGCTCCGGGGAGGAACTCGGCGGCGGTGGCGGCGCCGGCGATGGAAGCACCTGATGTGCACAGCTCTACTGCGCCGAATGGCAGGGATCCTGCTACTATCGCCAGCAGCAGCCGCACCAGCAGCAGCAACAGAGGAGACCAACACAGCAATATAAGACACAACCACAAATACAAAATAGAAACTCATGGGTTTTCAGTGCAACACAACAAAGCAAATTGGAGTTTTAGAGGAAACGATATAGCAGATATAGACGTATATACAGTACAGTTAGTACATATAGAGTGCTCTAGTTTTCGTAATAGTCCTATATAGTCATATATACATATATACACACACGTATATAACCATACAGTCCTATATATACATCGCTACAGTGCGTTTCAAAGCTCTTGGACAAGGAGAAATGGTTTGGATAAGCTCAAGCCAATAATTATTGGTAGACTTCCATCGGCAGAGAGTTCTAGTTCGTTAAATATTTCATAGATTCGTTTCGTTAACTGTTTTTAGCCGGCCCAAGGCTCTGAAACGCACTGTACCTAGTTTGTTGGCATATATAAAGATATTTTCAAAACAAAACAAGTTGAACATATACACCCAGACCTACATATATATAGATACAGATACAGATACGAAGTAGACTCGAAAACTTATTACGTTCCACAACTTGAGAGGTTTGCAGAGGGCGAGAGGTGGGATATAAAGCGGCGCAATATATACTGACATATAAATGCAATAAGCAAGGGAAAATCGGGCAATCAGTCAAGCTAAAATTAATCAATATTCTAAAGTTGAATGCGAAAATGAATAACAGATATTTTTTGCCAGCATATACCTAACATATACTATACATCTGATCTGATACTGATACTGATATATACACATAAAAACTATATATAAACTATAAAGATATACTTGAGAAGGAAGTGAGGAAGGAGAAGCCATGTTAAGAGTTGCATTCGACGAATTTGACAGCAAAGTTAACCAGGTTTATGAAATACGACAGAGGTCTTGTATGCGCAACATTTCTCGATATATTAATACACATTGTAGCATGCATTTGTTCTATATCGTAGTTATTTCCCCTATATAACGCTCATACCCAACATATATGCCTTTCCACTGATATCAAGCCCCGTACTTTTCACCTATCTATCTATGTATCTATTCTATCAATCCTTCTAGGCTGCTCTGCGCAACAATCAACAATTTTATGTTCGACTTAAAACATTTCTTTGGAAATTGTACTGATTTTTTGCTTTTGATAAGAATCTAATTACTGTTTTTTATATATATATACATTATATATATGTATATATCTTTTTGAATGAAGCAAGTGTTATCCTATATTGAATATGAATCTATTATAATTATATACTTTAATCAATAAAATATATTATTAGATTTTTTCGAATTTATACTGAAAGTGTGCTTTCAATTTGGATTGAGATGAAGATTCCATATACGTATGTACTATATAGAATCCATTAGGATTATTGGGCGTTAACGTTTTGAGCCATTCGCTGGTGCGAGGGAATCGAGAATCGATTTGCTGTGTATTGTTTTTGCTTTCTTGGGACCGACATTTGGCAGTTGGATTCTGGGAACCGACTCAGCCCAAATCAATGACGAACAGACGACAAGTAGGCAAAGCAGAAGTGAAGAGAGAATTGATAGCCCGTGCACGCTCCTCCATATAACACCTTTCTGCTGCGTCATTCAACATGTTAGTAACCGACCGGTGTCTGCAATCATAGTATGATCTACAATCGGACAAAATATACAATAGTCCCTCGATCATAGCACGATCTAACAGTGGGTTTGCTATGGTAGCTCCACGATGTACGATACTTCTCACTATTAATCCAAACAAAAATCCACATTAATTTTCCTTTTTGAATCCTTACTTTCTGCATTTGTGAATATCTGATCGTGAAAATCGTGGATTTTCAAATTTCATTGGTATGGAAATTGATTGGCTCTCATTTCAGAACTCAACTTAAACTAGTTATTCAAATTAAAGTTTGTCAGTTTCACTCACCCACAGACGGTATATTGATGCACAAAGCGTGTGACAATTTCAGATATGTGCGGCCCAGCTCATACGAGCAGATCTGCTGAACATCGCTTATGTCGATGAGGAGATCTAAATATAAAGGCAAATCCAATTGAACTACTCCGTCTGGCGAGCTTCATGGGGAAACGGGTGACTTACGAGAGGTGCCCTCCGTACGGCATGTCATGTACACACAAGCAGCGTAGATGTGGGTGCTTTTGCGACCACGTGTCAGGTGACGACTGAGGGCCATCTTGAAGAAGTTGAGTGCCGTATCGGCATAGTGCTGTGAGAGCTGCAGCTGCTGGCAGAGAAGAGTGATATCCTTCTTGGCCTTTTTTATGGTCACCTCGCGGGATTCTGTGCCCGAGCCCACTTGGAACTTGCCGTAGCCGTAGTTTGTGGCCCCGCCCGACGATTCGGCAGAGACAAACTGTCCAATGGCTGCGGCGCCATGGCCCACCTCCTCGAACTGCACCTCCGAGACAATTAGCGAATCCTCCAGCACAGAACCACAATTAGTGCAAACTACAAAGGAAAATGACAGATGACATATGACAAATGGAGTCACTATTGAAATTCCAGAGCCTACCCCGATCTCCTCGAGTATTGTCCTCCTCGATCTCGTTGGATCCGCAATTGCGACACTTTAATCCCGTCGACATCTTCTTTGAACAGAGTCTTCCAGCTGTGGTCAAATCTTAAGAGCTGTGCTAGTCTACGCTCTTCGGTAGGCAGCGGGAATCCAGGAAAGCAGCTCAAGCAACTATGTTTCTCTTCGGTATGGATGCATTTTCTTTTATTTTTGATTAAAAACAGTTAGTTTATTGTCAATGCACGCTAGCAGCCAGCTGACCACAACAAGCATCGATTTACAGCACTGCCGATTGAGCGATTTGCAGCACTGGAGCAGAGGAAGCTGTGGAAGGTGGCGCAACAAAAATATCCGAAAGGTCTTGGTAAAAATGGGCTTGATTTAAAGAACAATTTATTTTATATGAAAAAACTAACCTTATATTGCACATAAAGGGTAAGTTTTTTTAGATTTATTAAATTGAAAAAGTGTAGATCTGGGTATTCCATCAAAAACATCCGCGTGACGTCACATAGCCTCACATGTTTGCGTCACCCGATCACAATCACACTTTGTTCAAGTAAAAACCAAGAAATAAACAAGTTAAGGCGGCATCGAATTGCGCTTCATTTACATAGCTAAAGTATAATACAATTCAAATACACAAGAGCTTCCGTAATGGGTGATGCAGACCGAGCAATGAATACAAATAGTGAACCCGTTAAGCCACCGGTTGGCCTTCAGGTGATTGCGCCCGAGGATATGGCGTCCATCGAGGAGACAATCACAATTGATCCAGAGTGCTTCGAATTGGATCTGAATCATCGCCGCATTGAAAAGCTGGAAAATTTCGAGCCCCTGACTCAGATACAGCGCTTGTTTCTCCGCTGGAATCTAATCAAGAAAATCGAGAACTTGTCGATGCTGAAGACCCTCGTGGAGCTGGAACTCTACGACAATCAGATAACCAAAGTGGAGAACCTCGAAGAACTAACCAAGCTCGAGATGCTGGACCTCAGCTTCAACCGGCTGACCAAAATCGAGAATCTGGACGCGCTGGTCAATCTGGAGAAGCTTTACTTCGTGGCCAACCGGATCACTGTCATTGAGAATCTCGGCATGCTGACCAGCCTCACCATGCTGGAGCTGGGCGACAACAAGCTCAAGAAAATTCAAAATATAGATACACTAGTCAATCTGCGACAGTTGTTTTTGGGCAAGAACAAAATCGCCAAGATCGAGAACCTGGACACGCTGGTCAATCTGGAGATCCTGAGCCTGCAGGCCAATCGCATCGTTAAGATTGAGAACTTGGAGAAGTTGACCAGCCTGAAGGAGCTGTACATATCCGAAAACGGCATTGAGGTAATCGAGAATCTCGAAGAAAACAAAAATCTGGAAACACTAGATCTTGCCAAGAACAGATTGAAGGCCGTTGGTAACCTGGAGACCTTGGAGAACCTGGAAGAGCTCTGGTTGAATCACAATGGCATCGATGACTGGAAGAATATCGAGCTACTCAAGGGAAACAAGGCTCTTCAGACGATCTACTTGGAGAGCAATCCGCTGGCCAAAGACGTTCGCTATCGTTCCAAATTGCGCGACATTCTGCCACAGCTGCAGAAGATCGATGCTACCATGTGCGTGATGCCGGGCCAATAGGCTCCAAAACATATTTATGTAACCGTTTCAAAGACTCATCCCCCCCATCCAAAATGTTATATCAATTAACCATCAAACCTGGCGTTTAAAAATATACAAAATTACATACACATACATTTACAAGAATTTAATGTTAATTTTCCACATTTGAAAATTTCCCCTGATTCGGTGGGGCCTTAACTGATAACAGACCGCACCTTTGAATTATTTTCTTTGTGCAGTCAGAAAAAAAAAAAACAATTGGCTTATCATGAAATTTGTTGGTGGAATGCTCAACTGAACAAAGAAGTGAGGCATCAAGCTGATTCCTTAGCGTATCGTCAGGTGGTGGTGGGTCATCACACTTGAACGGCGTAATAGTCGGAGGCAGTGACCTGATGCGGGCCGCCATAGAAGTCCAGCACAAAGATATTGCGGATGATCAGCTCGCACAGATAGAAGTTGTGGGCTACAATCGGCGAACGGAGGTAAGTTAGATAAGCAAATCGAATTTATTCTGAAATTCTAATCAATCCACCCACCTTTTATCCAGTTGTTGGCGGACGGATGCCGTTTTATGTATGCGTCCAGCGCTGGCTTGTAGCTGCGATCACTCTTATCGAACTACAGATGGAATACGTTTATTATCTATATACAGCATCTGGATGCACACACACTCACCCTCTGGACTTGACCGCTGATCATTGAGCGGGCACAAGTGGGCTCCATGGGATCCTTGCCGTGATTCTTGCAGTTCAGGGTCTGCTCTTCAGTGAACATCAGTGTCACCTTGTTGTTCTTCTCCCAGTCGGGACCTGTAAAGTCCAGATCGGTAAGCAGGAAGCGTATCTTTCCCGTGGAGTTGCCATTGGCGTCACTGTCATCGATCGATACGATATTGACCATGGGATAGTCCTCCACGATCTTGTTGGTGGAAATGCTGCCCACCGCCGCCCAGTTGGCGCGGTGCACCAATTGCCGGGCGATCTTCGCATGGTCGAGCTCCATTTCACGCTTGTACTCCGCTATAATTCTGGCATCCTCGCTGGCGGAATATCCTTGGGTTTGGCTAAGGGCCAGGCAGGCAAATGCCAAGGCCATCAGCAGAGCGGGGCAGGTGTTCATTGTGGCTAAAGATTGGCGGCGATCTGTAAGTAAAACGGATCACTTTCAAACGCCCACTGTGCGGGATTCAGGAAATATGCAACGCATTTATACGATCATCTGTGGGCAGCCTTCATCTTTGTAATGCATGTTTTACAACTTTCTCAGTGCGTGATTCACTCGATTCATAAAGAACAAAGCGACCGTTCGCTCATCCGCAATTCCCATACGCATTGACCTTTGGCGCCTTTTTACTTTCGATTCCCTACGTACCACTTTGCACGTAGCTTCTACATATGTATGCATGTATATCGCCTACCTTTTCGATCTACAAAATGTTTGTCTCTCCTTTCGGTGGACTGCGGCTGTTGGGATTTGTTTGCAAAATGACTTGCCCTGCCTGCTACTACGCCTTTGTTATCATCACCTGCCCGCCCGAGGTACAAAGACAGCCCACAAAACAGCTGCTTTGAGCTGCTACCTAAGCCTCTGGAAAGGGTATATCTGTCCCAGACCAGACGTCGCTGATTTACTGTACAGGTAAATGGTTACCAGCCGGCTTTGCACAAAGCTATGATCGCATGATACATTTTATTCTATTTCTGCTTCATTAAACTATCAAAAGTTATCTGCGAATATATGCATGGAGCTCATTGGGGGTATCAGGTGGTCGGTACCAGAGGCAGCGGCGATCGACAGGTTGTACGCACGCAGCATTGCCAGGCAAAAATTAGCTGACTGCTATGGAAGGCAGCCCAAACCGGAACAAACTGTTATTTTGAACGCATTGACGGGCTAACAGCTTGGTTTCTTTTATTTTTGCAAATTTTTACTCCATAAATGTATTTGATGTTAGGAATATCATAATATTTGTAGTTGTACATTTCGTTTTCTATTAACTTGACTTGGTTTAACATTTATTGTGGCAAATTGTGATGTTTTGTCCCTTGATTGATAACACAAAGAAAAGTACAGACAAACGTTTGGTATTCCATTCTATGCAAAAGTACTTCTGTAATTATTACAGGGTGCGAATATTGTTTAACATTTATTTGTATTTTGTATTTGTATTTGAATTACTGTTACTGTTACATTTACGTTTTCATTTTTGTACCGTTGGAAATATACGCTTTTGTTTGGTTATTACTCGTATTTGTTGTAATTAAATTACGTTTGCCAGTTTAGTTTACCCTGCCGCATACAGTTTGTTTGAAAAATATATGTAAATACTATGCCTATCTTATCCCATTGAATACTGAGATAAATACATACGAGTATGTGTAGATTTCAAGTGTTACGCTTTCGCCTTCACTTGTCTTTGTCCTTGTCTTTGTTTTTTTGTTTCCTTCTTTTGTTTTGATTTGTTTTTTTTTTTTCAAAAATAGATGTGTAAAAGTACATAGATCATATGATGCGTGTATGTATGCATGTATGTATATGTGTAAATATGTTTGTTTGGATGTACAATAGTTAAAGTTATTTTCGTTGATGGATTGGTTTTACATTTTGTTAAAAGTTTATTGGAGCGTAGCTCAAAAATGTCTTCTTATCTTCTTCTTTCATTGTGTGTGTTTCAGGACATGTAGCTTAAGTCTTACAAAATTATAAATCATCGAGTTTTGTTGGCTTTGAGCGGTTTCAAATGTATGTTGCACCAGTATGAAATGGCAAATCGTCAGATTTCTATGCATCTTTCCCTCAAAGTTGTTCAAAAACAGTATTTGGTCAAGAGGCCTCACAAGCAAGTGTGTCATAAGAGGATATATTGTACATCCACATATCCACAATCAGACCTGCTTATCGGCTTTCTCCTGCCATAACAGGACTTTCTTAGGCAACTTTACGACCGAACATAGTTTGTATGTATTTTGTGCTTTGCCTGCCGTACAGATATCGTTGAATATATTTGGAAATTCAATTTGCACGAGACAAAAATGCGGTTGTATACCACATCCCCATACTTGGATTTTCGGGAGTGTATTGCAAATTCTAAGCAAGGGAATGCTATTTTTGTCTCGTGCAAAGTACAAAATTACTCTCGCCCAGGGTTTTGGTTATGATAACTAAATGCATTGATGCATTTATGGTACTCAAACCTATACTGAAAGGTTGTACAGATATTCAACATTTTTGTTTTTTGCTAGTTTAACACCTTTTAAACACGTATAGGTTTAGTATTAAGTTGTCTGATTAATTTACGTTTAGACTAACATACAAAAAGCTGCGTAGGCTGCCCCAACAGCAAGTCTGCTCGGTCTATATAGTGGATATATCTGTGTGGGTTGATAGCCGAGAACTTGCGTGCTGGCGCCACATATTAAAATAGTTACATACATACATATATGGTTTATTTAAACCTAACCACAAGCATACATACATATACAGTTCAATTAAAGAATATTATAGAGGATATACATATATATGGGTACTAAATACTCCTTCAACTCTTGTCCCCCTTGGGAGGGGGGGGGCTCAAACGAAGCATTTGCATTTCTTTCTTCGCATGATGTGTGTATTATTAATCACAAACAGTACATACGAGTAGTATACTCAAAATACAAGTTGCAGTTCATAGAAATTTTCGGCTACGATTTACATCTATAAACATTAATAATTTCTTATTAATTTTTTAATTTTTAATTTCATTTTGTTTCTTCAACTTTCAAACAATTCCTTGGCGCTTGCGTATTCTGTGTAGTTTTTTTTGTTTTTTTTTTTTTAACATTAAATTTTGCTTTTCTAAGACCAAAGTTCGAACAAAAGGTTTTAAAGCTTTCAATTCACTTTCGATTCGTTTCGTTTCATTATTTCTTTTAGTGTATTTTTTTTTGACTAGCTTGGAAGCATGAGTTAAATTAGAACCTAAAAATGTGTGTGGTGTGGTGTGGGTCCAAGCAGCTTGGGAGCTGTGATCTAGGATGGGTTTAACATAAGGTAAAAGCAAATCGGGGCAGTATTTCAATACGCGGGACATTGGTATAACACGTTAAAGCTATCATTTTGTCGGCCAACGCACTCCAGTAGGTTTTACTCGGGATGCTTGGGTCGGAGGAGAACGTGAACCTGGACGAGGACAGGGACGGGGATCAATCGCACCATTAACGCCGGTCGTTGCCGCCGCCAGCGTCCGGCTTGGGATCACCGGGCGCCTTTTGCACCGCCTGCAGCTCGTACTGATAGTAGCAGTCGCTGCCCACGTAGACGGTGCGCCAGACGCCGTCCACATCTCACATTTGCCGGTAGGGCGAGTGCATCTTGAGCCACTGCAGCACCAAGGACGGACCACCGGCCTGGATTTCGGGCGGAATAGTGCTCAGCGGGCACTTGTCAATATTCAAATACTTGAGGTTTTGACAGAGGGCCAGCTCGAACGGCAACTTCTCCAGACCGGGATTCTGGTTGATATATAGGTTCTCCAGGCCCTCCAACGACCCAATCTCCTCGGGCAAAAACTGCAGGTTGTTCTCGCTGACGGACAAATGGGTCAGGTTGCTCAAGTGCCCAATGCTGCGCGGTAGCATTGTGATCTGGTTGGTCTGCAGTATCAGGCGTTGCAGCTCGTGCAGCAGCCCAATCTCGTGCGGCAGAACCTCAATGCGGTTCTCCTCCAGGTCGAGGATGCGCAGCTTGCGCATATTTCCAATCGTGTTGGGGATCTTCTTGAGCATGTTGTTCGACAGGATGAGTATCTCCAGATTCTGCAGGTTCATGATGTCGTCGGGCAGCTTCTGCAGCGCATTGGTGGCCAGATTCAGCTCCACCATGTTCACCCACGTCCCAATGTCCAGCGGCAGGGCCGTCAGCATGTTCTCCTTCATGTTCAGCTTGGTCAGGCCCTTGGCTCTCGAGAATATCCCGTACGGTATCTTGTCGATGCGGTTGTGCTCCAGATTGATGCTGTACACGTTCGTGAACTGCGCCGGTCCGCCGGTGGGGTAGCTGGTGAACTGATTCCGCGACAGGGTGATGGTAGTGAGGCCGCTCAGGCTCGCGAGCATGCCGTCTGGCAGCTGTGTCATCCCATTGCCCTCCACATTGAACTCGTCCATGCTCTTGCAGTTCTTCAGGGTGGCCGGTACGCTGCTCAGTCGATTGTAGCGCAGTCCCAGCCGCACCAGGGACTTTAGGTTGCCGATGCTGTCGGGTATGTCCAGCAGCTCGTTGTGCTGCAGATCCAGGGCACTCAGGTTCACGCAGTTCCCAATGTCCTCCGGCAGGTGCTCCAAGTGATTGTGCGACACATCGAGCGTGGTCAGATTCACCAACGCCCCGATGGCACTGCCCAGCTCCCTGATCTTGTTCTCGCGCAGACTAAGCATCGTCAGATTGACCAGCTGCCGCAGGTTGTCCGCCACGGCGGTGATGCGATTGAAGCGCAGATACAGCGTGGTGAGGGTACGCAGTCGATAGATGACGGGCGGAATCTCCGCCAGCTTGTTGTGCCGCAGATCGAGCACTTTCAGCTGCTTGCAGTTCTGCAGCGACTCGGGCAGCGAGGTCAGCGAGTTCTCGTTCAGGGCCAGATTCCGCAGGTTCACCAGGCACCCAATCTCGGCGGGCAGCTGGCCAATCTTGTTGCTGTATAAATACAGCTCGGTGAGGTGCACACACTCCTTGACCGTGCTGGGTATCACCGTGATTGAGGATTTGCTCAGGTCCAGTCGCTTGATGCCTGCAGGGAAATCAGGGAGCAATGATTGAGTCTTGAGTTCTTTTTTGGGTGGAAGATGTGGAAGACTTACCCTCGTCCCGGCATCGTTGCAGCGCCTTGATCACGTCCTGGTCCGCCTGGATGGGCTTGCTTTTCTTGGTGGTGGGCTTGGGTTTGTTGGATTCCGGATGCTTGACCGTCACCATTTTGGGACGCGTCTCGGGCGGCATAGTTGCGTTATTTTCGTTGTGTTGCTGGCTGTGTCCGTTGCTGCTGCCCCCGCCGCCGCCGCCGTTGGCTGTGCTGTGACTGTGGCTCGTGTGGAAAACTTCCTCCGGGCCGCCACCACCTCCGTTGCTACCAAAACAGTGAATGGCCTCTGAGGGTCCGTCGTTGCTGCTATTGCCGCCGCCGCCGCCGCCGCTACCTCCTCCTCCTCCTGCTCCTTCTCCCCCTCCTTCAGACGTGCCGCCGTTCCTCTGACCCGTGGATGATAACGATGTGGTCGATGCCGTAGCGCCCGAGGAACACAAGTTCATAATTTTGCCCAGGTTTGCGGTCGGCGGCGACAAAGCGTTGCCCAGAAGTGTGCCAAAGCAACAGCAGCAGCAGCCGCAGCCAGAGGGATTCGTTGCGCTACCCTGTAGCACGGACAGAGAGAGAGAGAGCGAGAGTGAGAGTCAGTAAATGGTAAATGGTGGAAAAGTTGATTACTCGTTTATTGCTGCACTTTATCAATTGTGCGTCAGACGATGCACGGAGCCCCAATCGGGACGTGCGTCATCCCCGCACCACCAGCGCCCCTCCCCTCTCCTAACCAGGTCTTTATTACTTTTGCTTCTGCCGGCGTGTGTGTCCGGCGTCCGGCAGCCAGCGTAGCGCCTTATTAACATTAACAAGTTGACCATAAACCATAAACTTTTCAGAAACTCTACATACACGCAAATCAATAATTAAACATTCCAACAGTGACGTCGAAGTAAAACCGAGTCGATATTCCAACTATTGGATACCCTATACATCTATCCCCTATATATACTGTGGGCACACACACAAAACCATACAAGTCCCATATCTTTAACGTTGTGCCAGAGCTTTGCCGCGATAACGGAACGGAAGAAGCAACAAACACGAAATTCCCGGAGATTAATAAAGAATAAATATCGTATGATCTTTTCTGCAGAAATCTTATAAATTTCAATATGATTTTGAATGTATAAAACGTTTCCTATTTAATTCGGAGACAGGGCAATCGAATTAACTTTCAAATGCAGATAGAAATTTCAGATATCTTAATAAACCTTTGAGGATTTGAAGGACCTGAAACACCCTTTACCCGTTTCGGGTACGTCCAACAGGCGACTTCTACCTAGGAATGTATTACCCCAAAGCGTTTCCAGCAATTTCCACTCCCTCTCCCATATGTATATGCATGCAGGTCTTATAAAACTTTCGAGAGCAGAGCTGTCAATAGCAGCAGCAGGATATGTATATGGGGGAGGAGGCAATGGCATCGCATGGCATTGGGTTGCACGCCCACACCACAGCCGAATACCCCAACACCCACCCGCACGACAAATGGAATGCTCCTGGTGTATTTTGTGGTAAATGTCAAGGTCAGTTCAGTGTGTGGCAGGGCAGTCAGACGATGATTCCTGGAAAGAGCCAATGCCAATGCCAATGCCAGTGTCAGGGCCAGTGTCACCACAGCAGTCAAAGGTTGAAAGTGCACGCATACATTACCATTACCGTTATGTGGTGGCCAAGAAACAAGAAACAAGAGACCACAACTTGGCCCTTCCCCCTCCCGTGCACCACACAGACAAGTCTCATGGGAAACTTGAGCTTAATTATTATGCACAGAAACAGAATTTAAGACACCCTAATCAAATTTCGCAGCATTGTGCACATCCGAACCAATTGAACGGCCGCTCGCTCGCTCAAGTGGAAGACGCCGCCGCGGGGCATCAGAATATCTGGACAAATGCAGTGGAACTTTACGGTAGCTTACGATAAAGCCACCCAGAATGATGGATGCATGGGATGGGGGGTACGCGCGCTGGATGTCAGTCTCTGATTCATGGTAAATTTCCATTTCTTTGATTATTTTTATAGCCGCATTGTACTTGACGCATTGTTGTAGTTTTATTTGTTTTTGTTGTTGCTGTTGTCAGTGTGCCCCATAAATTGTTGCTCTTTTGCAGGCAAACACACAAATTGCGGCACACAAATGCATGCACCAACACACGCACACTCGTATAAATTTAAACAAACACAGCGATACATCATTTAACGTACTAACTTCACTTAATATGCCATCAGTGGAAACTCAATGTTGATCGGACTCTGCTCTGCGCATTTTTTAATTAATTTTTGTTGTTATTTGTTATTATTTAATTTTTTGCACACATTTTTTTGTTGTGACCGCGGAGTTATCGATAAAATACACCGACCCTCAGAAATATACCAAAATATACCGTCTCTTTCTAAAATATACCGTAAATATACTGAAATCTCAAGTTATATTTTACATATTCCTCGTTTTCTTTCTTCCGTCGAATATTACTAGCTATATAAAACATTTAGCCATGCCCACATAATTTTACACGATTAATGAATCAATTTTCTACAAGATTGGATAGTTTTTAATCCTTGCTTTCATTGGATTCTACGTAAAAAAAGGGTTAAACGAAAAAGTTCAACAAAAAAAAGAGTCGCAATGTTGCTGGTATTTGAAGAGGTGATGCGTGTATAGGCCTTTGTACACCTTATTTCGCTAATTTTATATATAGATCAAACGAAATTTATTAAGACCTTTTCTCAAATTGATATTCTTTGGACATAGCCAAGTACATTGTTAGTATCTTGTATATATTTATGGCGATCCTGATACCTACGGAGTCTTGGATGACAAACGTATTCACAATTCTATAACATCCATTTCCCCCAGGGTATGTGTGCTTGGAACTAGCAACATGTTTGAGTATGGAATGAGACTCATTGTTGCAATAGCGAAACTGCGGCGAATCGGGTATTGCCTATATTTCAAGCTATATAGATTTGCCCACTTGGCTTTATCCCATAGATAAATGCATTTTCTACAAGATTGCTTCTTTTAATTACCTTTATGTATGTTATTTTGACCAAAAAACGGGTTTCAAGTAAATGTTGCCGCAACTTTTGTGTATGGAATGCGCAACATTTGTGTATGGAATGAGACTCATTGTTGCTAAAGCGAATTGGGGCGAAATGCGGCGAACTGCGGCGAATTAAAAAAAAACGACCAATTCCTCATATTCTTTGTTCCGTTGAATAATACTATCTATATGGAACATTTAGCCATGCCCACTCAATTTTGTACGATTGATGAATCAATTCTATACATGATTGGCCTATCCGAAATACTTGCATTTATTGGATTTCTATATAACATTGAAAATTAAATTTAATAGGATGAAATTCACAAAATATACCGGCATATATACCTTAAATATACCGTCGACTCAATTTTGACCTTAAAAATACCGAAAAGTATTAATAATTGGCGTCGCAAATGGCAGCTTGTGGGAGTAACTTTGATGGACAAAAAGCTTTTTCAAACGAACACTAACTGAAAAATCGCACGCTGACAGTAGCTGGATGCTACATTAGCTGATTGCGAATTGCAGCACCACAAAGTAGGGTGCATCACTTATGGCGAACTTATTTAAAATTGGCCAGTTTTGTTTGGTAATTGATTCGAAAATCGGATACAATTTTGTGTTCAAGGATGACGCTTCTAGTTAGCTAGTAATGTTCGACGGAATATCAAAACCGAGGAATATGAATAATTCGTCGGTATATTTTGAAAATGAGACCGGATATTAACGAAATATGGTATACAAAGGCCTATACTACGGCTTACAAGCAGAATGTCTGCAAAAACCAGCAACATTGCGACTGTTTTTTTGTTGCACTTTTTTTTTAAACCTTTTTTTAGTCAAAAAACAATTAAGAAAGTAGAAATTGTAGAAAATGTATTCATTAAAGGAATAAAACTATGAGGGCATGACTGAGGGTTTTAGTTGGTCAGCATTATTGTGGAACGACCGACAAGATCGCGTGTGCAGTGGGGAAAGGGGGCCTACTCCTCTTCTGCCAGTATCGGCCCCGCGACTATTCCCGTCGACTGTGAGCTGGCCAACGACAAGCGGATCTGTGTGGTGCCTGCCAGCTTCCTGCTGTTCTCTCGCCAGGAGCACATTGGCCACATCTCGACCGAGTATAGCGAAGGGAACGGAACCACGACGACGAGCGATACCTTTCAAGGTGGCGAAGCGGCGCATCTACTCGATCATTGCGGGAGCCAAGCTCACACTCGATGTACATAACCTCACTGCTGGTGATCAAGGCGACAGGTGGCGAATGCGTGCAAGATCAACAACGGGGACTGTTGGGCCGGGCCTGCCCAGCCCACTACCAGCCAAGGCCAAGGACGTGCCCTGCATCCCCCCCAGCTACGACAGAATATCCCTGCCCCGGTGCCCCGCAACATTGCCGTGCATGCCATGAAGGCGAGGCGTCTGCTCTTTTCGAAAGATGTCGGTAGCTATCAGGCCATTATTTGATCCCGAGACGATGGCAATGAGCGGCTGGCCAATAAGCTAGAAGGAGTCACGGCGCTGGCCCTACAACAACAACAGTCCAATATGATCTACCATGCCTATGGCAAGCAAATCGATGGAAAGAACAAGTAAGCAACCAATATGGGGACCCTCTGGACACATGTGTAATCCCCTGCTCCCTCTCTACAGGAAACTACTACTACAACAGAAAAATGTTAATGGCACCTGATCATATGCAAGAGCATGCTTTAAACGAAGTAAACTTATTTAAATGAATTATATTTTGTTTTCCCTTTCCCTTTCAAACAACAACAGCTATGCCGTCAAATGTATGCTACACAAAATGAGACTGCATACACACAAAATACACGCACACACACACACACAGAAGCAAATGCATACTAATACTGAGACACCACGCACACACATACACCTACATCAACACGGGATTGTTATACATAATTTATGATGCGCAATTTGCCAACATTGCAATGCAGAAAAGGAAACGAAAAGGAAAGGGGTTTTCCGCTCGAAAAGCAACAAATGACAGACAACGGGGAGTAACAAATACCAACCTGCAAGTAAATCGCCACGCGAGTAAAAGTTTTCAGCGCGTCCTTGCGAGCCCCGTTCACTGGAATTCACTTTTTTCTGCGCCTTTTCCTGCCCGAACACACTTTCGCTTGACCCTCGTTCTCCTCCTCTGGCTGCGGGACTTCTGTGTCTGCTGCGACCGTTTTTTGTTTCGTTTTTTCCACACTTGATTTTCACACTTTATTTTCCGAAGAGGACGTTGGTTTATGGCTTAATGTGGAGACGGGAATGAACTGGATGAGCGGAATGTAAAACAGTTTAACTTAATCCGGAGAAAGTGACTTAAAGCTTTGCAGAAAAAACTAAATAAAAACTGGCGATTTTCCTTCTCGGAGGTGATGTGACGCGCTTTCAGAGTTGAGGTTCGCCAGAGAGTTGCGAAGGATATATACATATATCATCCTTCTCGAACTTTATACAAATACAAAACATCCAAAATGCAGTCCACACACGTTCCACACTCACGTCTGCGCACTGCGCAGTCTTCAGGGGTGACAATTACATGTAAAAATCATGTAGAACTGACAACGACAGTAGAATTGACATAGCCGCCATTAACTCGTGAAATTTTTGAATTTATAAATCCCATACTCAAAGAATATAAGGATGTGGAAGGAAGCCTTCTTGTTTTAAATATTTCACATTGTTTTTTATATTTTTTAGCTTTTGACCGTCAAAAAGAATTTTTACTGTCGGATACAAGCCAAAACAATGCTCTTGTCAATTGGCGCGAATAAATGTTAATGAATTACAGACTCTAGTGTCCATCTATGAATAAGTGCTGCAAATAGAACAACTGGAAAATTCGTCATGTCGGAACTGCTACGTGAGACGGTTATTTTTGAATTTATTATCCAGAAGTTTCGCAAGAATTGTGGAAAAGAAACCACCAAAGATGGAGTGTGCTCTCGCACAACTGTTCACCGAAGAGATTTTGAAAGCCATCAAATCATCGAATTAATGTTTCATCCACCCCGAAGCCATGTCTTGACTCTTGACTGCTTACCAATATTAGGTCGGGGGACCAACAATATAGTTATGAATGTTATGTTTTGAGAGGATCCTGAAACGATTCGTTAAAAAATACATACATACATATAGCCTAATAATATTTTAATTATTACAGTAACAATTTGTATAACATTTCAGAAACTTATTTCTCGAGCACGGTGCCCAACAGAGTATTCAGCTCATCGTGGGTTATGATCTCGCAGGCCCGTTCCGATAAGATGCGGTAGTCTGGAGTGTAGGATTCAGTTGAATATTGAATGGGAATCGCAGGATCATTGGATCACGATCTTCTTACCCTTCTGGTACTTGCAGTTGTACATCCTCATGACACATTGGCTGGCGAAGGTGCGCAGGCATCCGTCCAGGGCGTTCAGAGCGCATACGACACGGTACTTCATGGGGCAAACATCGTGGCACTTTTTCTGACCTGCACATAGAATGTGGAATATTCCTTGTGAATTTTGCATTAGTTTCGATTTTTGACGCACCTGTCAAGGCAAACAGTGGGCCCACGCCGATCCCGGCCAGAAATGCACAAATGACGAGAATTTTGTTGCCAAAGGCAATTTTTGGCATTTTAACTGTAGACCTTTTACTCTGTCTGTAATTTTGGAAATGTGAAGGTCGAGACGAAACAGTTTCTGTACTGCCAGAAAATGGTTTTATATATTTCATCTGTCAATTGTGTCAATATTTGTACAATTTTATAAAAATATTCATATCTGTTATTGCGCTCATCTGTCGGTGCCCTTATGCTGCTGACCTTCTCCTGCTACCAGCTGGTATTTCCCCCTAGCGACCACATGCATCCGAGTCTCTCGTGCACCGACCTGTCGACGTCTTCCTCCAAACTAATGAAATAATATAGGAATTTCAGTAGGAATGCTCTCGACTCGCACTCACCTTCTCGCTTCTCACAGCCATGCCTATCCATGGCGCAAGGATTCCTGAAGGTGCACTCGATTTCACTCCCATTTCGCACCGTTCTGCCGCAGAGGTACTCGATGCGTCTGTTGCACGGCAGGTTGCATTCCTGGGCAGTCACCAAAGCCATCAGGGCTAATATCAGTGCCAATATCATGATCAGCTTCATCGTGGGGTAGAGGCCCTCCAACTGCCACGCGCAGTGCACGAGCTATAGATTTTTATATGACCAGATTTGGGACATTCAACGAACTCGTTTCGAAAACCGCATTGTCAATCTCGGACAATGAGTTCGCTTTGTTGTTGGTATTCCACATGCATGTGTCCATAATGTTTACAATATTAGTTCATTCATAAGAAAATTATGGGCATATATGGGGCATAGTATAATGCGTGCCTTCTGGGAAACTTCGTGCAATTATTGCATTTAGAACATTTTCGGATATGCCATCGGATGACAAAAACATTAAGCAACTACCGTTAAGAAATAATCCCTCAGTTCTGTACCTGGTACAGGCAGCAGAGATGGTCTCATCTTGTCCTTGACCATGGATGGGCAGCTGGCCTCTTGGAAAAGCGTCTTGATCCGCGACATCAAATCTGTTACATATTCAGCGTCCGATGGGTCGTACAGCAATTATGTAAGTTCCCATTTGCCTATTTTCGGCGCACACTATAATGTCGCTTGTGGAATAAGTAATAATTCTGCGAGCAGAATATTCTGCTCTTAAGGGAGTTCTAGGCACACCCACCATATAGCTGTTCCACTCATATCTTTTTAATTATGGTTTTATCTTTATTATTATACTCAAGCCCACAAATACTCCTACACAAAAATAATAGTTTCCGATAAGGCGGAAAGGACCCCGTTTGATGAAATTGGATGGTTTCCTACCATTACCATGCTCCGCCATTACACCACATGACACGCAGGGATGTAGAATGGAATAAGTTAAATCATTCATATTTATATATAGAAATGTATTTCTTGTCATACATTGAACAGTTCGAAGTTTCTTTGTCGACATTTTACATGAATTTCCAATGATTTGAATCCATTGTATTATTTAGGGACAGGCTCCAATGGTTGGTTCATCAACATATGCTGTGAGTGTATACAATATTATTTGAAATAGTTTAAATATTGATACAAAATGGCTCAGGCTACATATAAAGAAATGCATCAACAAAATAAATCAATCAAAGAAAAAGAAAACAAAAATGTATCGACTGCAAAAATTCGATTGAGGTGTCGACCCAAGCTGTTGAGACGATCCCCGTCAATATCTGGAATCTGATGTTATCTCGCTTCATCGCTACAGGCCACCAGAGAACCAATAGATCACGAAGAAGAAGTCGTAGAAACCCACATCAGCGGGTCAGCAAAGAAGCGGAATAGCAGCAGATTCCAGATCCTGTAGAGTTTTAAAAATAATGAATATTCAAGACTTCTTTCTGCATATCATTTTTATACCCTGCATTTTAAACGATCTCCAGTTTGAAAACATATCACAATTAGGATTGGTCGTTAACATTTTGGCATACGTACCCACAGCATTCTCGCAGGCATATTGATTCAGCATACAACGATTTCCGAAGGACAAATACCTTTTCCTGTTGACTCCGTCGCCGTCGATGTAGGGGAACCTGCCACAGACAGCCGGACCCTCACGCGTACAACGCTTCGGACAGTACTCCTTACACTTTTCCTGGGATGTGGCAATCATTGCTAAGGGAGAGACGTGAAGTTCTTCATTCAACAGATGGTGATGGTGGACTCACGTGGCAAGCATTGGTTTGCTCTCATGCAGTTCTCGTGTGCAAAAATACAGCCGTTCTGAAAGACGCGACAGACGCAATTTACAACTGCCCAGACCAGATCCTTGTAGTAGGGCGAGCATTTGGCAGTAAAAATACAACTGTTCGAGCAGTCCCTTTCCTGGGCGTTACCAAGTGGGAGGCCGACCCCCAGCAGAGCGATGAGAAAAAAAAACTTGAAGATACTATTCATACTGGAGATGGGGCCGACGAAAAGCAACTGAGGATTCTCCCGCATCCATGCTACCATATATAGAAATGAACTTCAGATAATCAAACTTTGTAACCAGCATCAGAAATGCTGTGTAAATAGCTGATATACTCGCAACAGCTGCTTTGCTGTGTTTTTTAAACATAAATTGTGGGAAGATATTATTGTAAAAATATAAAAAGTCAGCTTATCAACTTCCATAGCAAAAAGAACATATTTTTTTAAATTGTATATCATTCAGAAGCTCTACAATTTGTAGAGTATAAGCGTTATTTTTTGCAAGTGTCTCAAACCGTCGCCTATATGTGTTCTCTGGTGCATATCTTTCCCGAGTGCATCTCCCACCTTGTTTACTCGGTATGAGAGACACCGTACAACCGGCATATGTACGTACATTTAAATAATAAAAGTAATACATTTTAAATATGCATAATTTATATTGATTTCTGTCTACATCACATTTTACTGGCAATACTTCGTTTCAGATAATTTGTTTACATTTTGTTTACGTTGAGCATGTTTTTAGGGACAGCTTACAACGGATGGTTCTCCTATATAAGCTGTAATTGGAAAATAACAAACTTTATGAGCTTAAGGTAGATATAATAGAGCACAAAGACTTCAGACTATAAAATCTTCTGACCTTTTGCCATGATCGTTTTAAGTTATGAGCTTTGTTAAACAATACTGATCTTTAAATGTTAGAGATTGAAATGGCTATATAAAATAATATATGGACATGAATTGAGTTTGATTTAAAGCTTTCTCGGAGATACTGACCTATACCATTCCGGTAGGCATAATGATCCAACAGACAACGGTTTCGGAAGCTCATAGAGCGATCCCGGTTGACACCGTTAACGTCGATATATGCAAACCAGCCACACACCCTTTCACCAGCCAGGGGACAGCGCTGAGGACAATACTCCTTACAGTTTTCCGGTGATGTGGCGACCATGGCTGGGTACGAATGAAAAATATGTGCTTAATTCAGAGGTGAGTATGAACGGTTGCTAAACGTACGCCTCAGGCATTGATTGGCCCTCTGACAGTTGGCTGATCCAAAGAAACATCCGTTCTGAAAGACGCGACAAACACCGCCCACGACGGCCCAGAACAGATCCTTATGGTAGGGGTTACAACGTGCCTGTAAGGTACAGGCACCAGAGCAATCCCTTGTCTGGCCGGAACTCAGCTGCAGGAAACCTCCCAATATGGCGATGAGAAACGACAGCTTGTAGATATCCATGAAGACAGTGAACTGAGTGATTTCCCGAATGGATGAGTCCATATTTATATAGCAATAATCTTTAGATCCAGAAAAAGTATTTCTGTTTAAACAGCTGCTATACTGATGGCAATATTTGTTCTTTGCTTAACCGAAAGGTTATTACCAAAAATTAGGAAAATACATAGCAAGATATTATTGAAGTTTATTCTTCTTCTTATTCTTTTGAGAGCGACATTTGATTAGGGACAGGGTCCAAGGGTTGGATCATATGCATAGGCTAAAAATAAAAAAAAAATTGTAGCTGATAGCGGATAGAAAAATCTATGAAGTGTACAAACCGATATCATTCTGGCAGGAATATTGATCCAGCAGACAGCGATTGGGGAAGCTAATGTAACGATCACAGTTTACCCCCATGTTATTGATGTACGGGAACCAGCCGCAAACTTCTTGACCATCACTCGGACAACGCCTGGGACAATACTCCTTACACTTATCCGGTGAGGTGGCATTCATTCCTAATGGGAGATCTTGTATACTCCATACAAATTGGGGAAACGCAGAACTTACGTGTGAGGCATTGATTGGCCCTCGTGCAGTTTTCGTTTCCAAAGATACAACCGTTCTGGTAGACGCGGCAAACGCCATCCACAACCGCCCACACCAGCTCTTTGTAGTAGGGCGAGCATCGAGAAAACACATTGCAAGTCCTGGCACAGGCCCTGGTTTGGGCGGCACTCAGATGTAGTAATCCACCCAGCAGGACGAGGAGAAACGGCAGCCTGCAGATACCCATGCTGCTAATTATGATGATAGCAGAGAACTGAGACTTCTTCGGTGTAGAATCCCATAATATATAAAAATAATCTTCAGACCCATGTATAATGAAACTCACAGAAATTCTGTGTAAACAGCTGCGAATACTTGTTTTGTTTATTATGCTCTCTATTTAAGTGAAATGAATTAATATTTAGGAAATATATAGGTATGTAATTATCGGAAAGAATTGTTCAAATAATTATAGAAACTTAAACCTTAATGAACTGACTTGCGACCACGAATGAATTGGAATTCTATCTAAATAATTTGTGAACCTTAACTTGATTTCTCGATCAAATGGCCATGGTGTTGAGGGGGCAGGGTCCCAGGGTTGGTTCACCTACATAGGCTGTAAATTAGAAAATGTTTCAAGTTAGTCAAGACTTTACTTGGAATTAATATTGATACTAAAATAGACAAACCCTGAGAATTTTGGCAGGCATATTGATCCAACAGACAACGATTGGGGTAGGACATGTATCGACCGGCGCTGTCGCTATAGGGAAACCATCCGCAAACTTGTACACCCGCACGAGGGCAGCGTTTCTGGCAAAACTCCTTGCACTTCGCCTGAGAGGTGGCAACCAAAGCTATGGAATGACAAATTAGTTATGGACAAAGTAGAGATCTGAACTAGAATTAGTTACGTGGCAGGCATTGATTGGCCCTCGAGCAGTTCTCGTTTCCAAAGATGCAGCCATTTTGATAGACACGACATGCACCATTCACAACTGTCCAGACAAGATCCTTGAAGTACGGCGAGCATCGTACATTGGAAATACAAGTGCCGGAGCAGTCCCTGGTCTGGGCGAGAGTCAGTTGGATAACTCCCCCCAGCAAAGCGATGAGAAAAGACAGCTTGTAGACTTCCATACTGATGTTGGCAGATGATTGAGCGTTTGTGAGTCTTCATTTGCACATATATAGCTGAGAATCTTTAGTTCCTCGTGATCAGCAACAGAATTGTTGTGTGAACAGCTGCGGGAATACTTTGTTCTCTCTTCATTATGCCACCTGTTGAAATGAAAATAATTAAAAATTTAAAAAGAAACTCATCAAATATATCACTTAACTGGCGACAGCGATTGTGAGGCGTCCAAACACGATCTTTGGTGCATCTTACTCGATATATAGACAGCAGAGTGCGTTTGAATCGATTTATTCTCGTGAGATTTGAGCTGTGAACGAGACAAGCCGATAGCAGAACAATGATGCAACACAACCAAATTAAACAAGCTTTCATCTTGCTTTATGCAGCTAGAAAGCTAAAGAGATTCGCAAATGAAACAGCCACTTCCAACCATAATAATTCCCATTCCCCGCCTGAAAATTTCAATTTTCCATCGACTTAAGCCAGTTCGAAATAGTAGTAGGCTTAGTCACTTGTCGGTTACAACAAAAATCTAGAGGAGCTGCAAAAAGATAGTCTTCGTGGCGTGCGTTTCATACGATTGAAATTTTGAAAGTCATTGTTACGGATAATTTCCTGGCATTTATTTCATTTCGAAAGTAAAATCAACGCACGCTCATGTTTTTGTGTTTATTTGGATTTTTGATTGACTTTGTCTTTTAAAGGTGTATCAATTTGGACCAAAAAAGCAGCAACAAAATGTTCAAACTCCTCAAGTAATAAATCTCCGGGACTGTCAGCTCAACGACACCGTGTGAGTGCCAGTGTGCGTATCTGGTTGACCAACTTCAACGCCCACCCGTCGGTCTGGTCTGGTCTGGCTATGGCCCGGCCTGGTCCGCCTGCTCCGGCCTGCTCTGACGGGGCTGACATGACAAGCGTCTCGAAGCCAAGTGAATGTAAGCCGCTAGTGCTAGGATTATTTACATTTATTTTGAAACTCTTTTAATAAAGTGCGTCTCCAATCACCGAGCAATCCTCAGGACTCCAAAATTACGCTTGTCCTTTAGGCCGTTCTTAAAGGCCACTTTTACTTGTTTGTTTGTCTTCGGGTTGAAAAGGAGGTAAACAGTTTGATGGCATCTCTTTTCTCCCGGTTTCTTGGGCACCACATAATATATTTTTTTCTTAGTCGAAATGACTTTCTTTTTCTTCATTTTTTCTCGTTCATTTGGTTCCTTTGGTTCTTTTCGATTATTCCCTGGCTGAACTGATGTAGCGGGCTTTTTCAAATATTCGATGTATACTTTGTGAACCTCAGATGGATGATGATGGACAGTCATACCCGATGGCCGCATAAAGACATGCTCTTTAACGATCCATTGGCTGAATGTCTGTTGTATGAGCCAATATAGCATCCACACCCACACAGCCGGCATGACCAACTTTCAATTGCAACTGGATTGATCTGTCGGGGAGGGAGTTCAAGTCGTTGACGAAACGAATCGGTTTGTAGCATGAAATGATCGCTGTGAATTGAAAATCAAACATATAATTGTTAAACTGAACAGCACGTTTTCTGGCCAGACTCCGACCATTTAAGGCGATCCATGCCTAGCGCCAGGGAATTGTAATGCCTGAAGGTTAAAACTCTTAACCAGTTCAAAAGTATGAATGGCCCGAGTTGGCTGGGTGTGGAATGGGTCTGGCTCTGGTGTGTGATAAGGGGGAGGGAACTTTGTAGTCTCTCAATAACAAAACCGATTGATTGACAATCTCCAAAAAGCACTTGAACTGCAATTAAAATTGAGCTAAGTAAAAGCGTATGTAATTTATAAATTTAAATTAACTTTTAACAGCTGTTTCCGAGTGCATTGATCTGTTGACAATTATAGCTCATCCCACTGAGGCTGCCCTATAAAAGAGCGTCTGACAGCCCGTGATCATCCAGAATATCTCCCTCATCATTACAGCAATGAAGTCGTTTTTTCTGCTCCTTGGACTACTCCTGACCTGTGGCCAGTTTGAAGTTCAATCAGCGGATCTCTGTCCCACCGTCTGCCCGACAATCTACAATCCAGTCTGCGGAGAGACCCGAATAAATGGTCGACTGGTGCGCTGCCAGTTCAGCAATAGCTGCGTCATGGGAGTCAGCGGTTGTGTCAATCGTCTGAGTAAGTTACAGATACCTTTATTCAAATTATTATATAAGCCAATACGAATTAATATTCATCTGTACGCAGACTGGTGTGCCACGGACTTGAGAAATTGCAGAGTGAATCCAGATATTTGCAAAAGATTGGGAGGAACAGGCCCAACTGTGACGTGAGTTTGCTCTGCAAATATTGTCGTCTTGGCAGAATAAAAGTTGGTTTTTTTTGTTTGTGCCAAAATACAACTGATGTCAGCAAATTTTTGACGTCTTCTCGGTGTAGGGTACTCGTATACGCAAAACTTAAAACTTAAGAGAGAAATGCGTTGAAAATAAAAACTTAATGAAAAGAAAAATGGCAAGATATTAATCTACTCGTATGTACATATACGAGGGAAGGATCAAGTTTCAATTAAAGATTTTTTATATCAATTTGAATTTCAAATTAAAAAAAAAGAAAATGAATTTTCTTATATTAAGATAGATAATATATAATATAGATAATATTTTCCATCTACTTTTAACTGACATTGTTGGGTATTTAATAGACTCATTTCCATCTGAAACCTAATTTTTGCAATTCAAATATTTAAAGACGAAGATTGTGTGTGCCATGATCTATTTTTAGGATTAATTGTCTTTTATATGATCACTCTTAGACTCGTTGCTATTTACTTTTTCTCTCACGCTGGTAGGTGGGAAATTCCTACTCTTCAGCAGCTGTTTCCCAGTGACCTTGGCTGACAGTCTCAATTTTAGACAAAGCCAGCGACTATAAAACCAAATCGGATAGAATTACTGGGGTTAGTGTTCCCTTAACTCTGGCTTACTGCTTTCCCTCGAATAAGTCTCAAAATGCGCCTGAAACTTCTGCTGTTCTGTGCTCTGGTGTGCCTCATCGTCGTCCTGACCGAGGGCAGGCAAAGGAAGGTAAACAGCCGCAGATCCCTGGGTCTCAGGCAGCAGAGGGCTCAACGTAATGTGCGTCACGGAAGCAGACTGGCTGCCAGATCAAGACCCAGCCGTGGAAACAGACTTAGTGTCGTCAATAAGAGAAGTAGGAGGAGTCAGCGAAACAGGAAAACCAATGCTAATGCAAAGGCCAAGGCATCAAAGGCCAGGGCGTCAACCACTCAGTCAGTCAGTAACGACTCTGGCTATACCAGCCTGCCGCTCGACTTTCAACAGAACTTTGTACGCACCACAAACAATCTCCGATTCGAGAAGTCTTTCCTGGCCACCCGATATGGCCAGAGCTTTACCACGACCACGGGCAAGACTGCATTGAGGAACACGGCCAATATGGAGTACACCTGCAAGATGAACATTGGCACACCAAAGCAGTCGTTCACGGTCCTTCCCGACACTGGCAGCTCCAACATCTGGGTGCCGGGCCCCAAATGCACCGACAAGGCATGCAAGACCCACACGCGATATCATCCGGGTAGGTCCAGCACCTATATAAAGGACGGCAAAGCCTTCGCCATCACCTACGGCTCGGGCAATGTCAAGGGAACGCTTGCCAGGGACACCGTGCGGGTGGCGGGTCTGGCTGTGACCAACCAGACGTTTGCAATGACCAAAAAGGAGCCGTGCACCACGTTTACGGCATCGAACTTTGATGGTATCCTCGGCCTGGGCTTTCGCAGCATTTCCGTGGACAATGTGAAGACTTTGGTGCAGAATATGTGCTCGCAGAACGTCATCTCGAACTGCGTCTTCAGCATCTGCATGAAGGGCGGCGGGAGCTCGAAGCGGGGTGGCGTCCTCGTCTTTGGCAGCACGGACACCAGTGCTTACACTGGCTCCGAAGCCTACACGTACACGCCCGTCACCAAAAAGGGCTACTGGCAGTTCGACCTACAGGGCTTCTATATGGGCGACACTAAGGTGAGCGGCAGCACCCAGGCCATTGTTGACTCGGGCACTTCGCTGATCGCGGCTCCCAAGAGTATCTTTAACAAGATCAACAAGATCCTCGGCTGCACCGTTACCTCCAGCGGCGAGTGCTGGATGTCGTGTGCGAAGAAGGTGCCGGATCTTACCTTCGTTATAGGTGGCAAGAAGTTCGTGCTTGCGGGGAACAAGCTCAAGCTCAAGGTGAGGACCACCAAGGGCCACACAATCTGCATTTCGGCGGTGTCTGACATGGGCACGAACTTCTGGATTCTGGGCGATGCCTTCATCAGGCATTTCTGTACAGTGTTCGATGTGACTAGGAATCGCATCGGATTTGCTGCCTCATCGTAAACTTAATTTCCTTCCTTCTCTTGAGACTGATCTCAAATAAAAGACGTACGAGTATTTATTCATGAAAATGAAAACACACTACTTATGCATTCTGTATTTCTTGACAGCCACCAAATTGGACATACTTAAAGTGCAGTAACTCTACTAAATCGCCTGCTTAACTAATGAGTTTTACTGCTCTTCTTAATTACGCCTAACAGATGCGCTTACATGAGCGAGCGCCTAGGAGGGCTCTCGCGAAAATGGAAGATTAGCTGGCTCAGTGCTCGGTGTAAGCTCATCGAAGATGGCTCGAGTTCTGTTTTTGCTGTTCATCAGCTTTGCTGTAACCTTTGCCAGCGATCGTAGGCTACGTATTTCGCTCCATGCCATGGAAAACGCCATCGGGACGGGGCTGGCGGACCGATTCCTCTCAATCAACGCTACCACCAACGTGACTGATAGGATCCGTCTGCCGCTGCGGAACCGCAATAATGTGGAGTACTTCGGAATCGTGAGCATGGGTACGCCAAAGCAGATGTTCAAAGTGATGCTAGACACGGGATCCTCGAACACGTGGCTGCCCTCGAGCAACTGTCCGCGCAACAATTGGGCCTGCCGGAAACACAGGCGCTACAACTCCTCCAGATCCAGCAGCCATGTAAAGGACGGGCGCAACTTCACCCTTTTCTATGGTGTTGGCAAAGTGATAGGCTACCTCTCCAAGGACACACTGCACTTTGGCGGGGCTGAGCTTAAAAACCTGACCTTTGGCGAGGCTATGTTGCAGTATCAGGAGGTGTTCGACTCGGTGATCTTTGACGGTATTGTGGGTCTGGGCCTGGGTCAGAGAGCCTGGGTCAACTCGACGCCTTTCCTGGATCTGCTTTGTGCTCAGAACCTGGTGGAGGAGTGTGTGTTCTCCGTGTACCTACGTCGTGTGACGGGATCTTTGCGAGGCGGCGAAATCATGATCGGCGGCACCGATAAATCGCGCTATAGTGGATCCATTCACTACGTGCCGCTCACAGAGTACGGCTACTGGAAGTTTGAGATATCTAAAGTATCCGTGGGCTCGGAAAAAATCGATTTGGCAGTGGGTGCAATCCTGGACACGGGTACTTCCAATATCCTGATTCCCGAGAACACCTACGACATCCTGCATGAGGCTCTGGGAGCCACGACTGATTATGGAATAACCTTCGTCACCTGCGAACTTGAGCAACTGCCCAATATCAAACTGTTGATCGCAGGCAAAACATTTCCCATTACTCCCATGGATTATGTAAAAGAAGTAGTACTTGAAAACAATCAAAAGGTTTGCGCAACTCGGTTTGCCCCAATTAATCTGGACTTCTGGATACTGGGCGATGTCTTTCTGGGCCGCTACTATACGGTCTACGATGCTACAGAGAAGCGGGTTGGTCTAGCCAGGGCGGTCCCAGATGTTGCGACAAAGGGGTAGAGTTCAGTGTCCCAGCAACAGTAAATGAGCGAAATTTGGTAATGTTATACTTAAATGTATCCAAGTATTCGAGCGTTGATCACTGTCCTTTTCCTATTCGAAATATGTTCAAACGTATACATGATTTTTTTTAGGTATACGACCCTATCCAATAAGATATACAACCTATAATATATAGTGTAGTTACTACACTTTTATGAGCCAAACGTTTGTTCCTTTAGAGTAAGCAATAACCAAAAAAAATCCACAAATTCGAATTAAATCGGAATATCAAATACTGCCGTATGAATCGGTCTATGTAAATAGAAAATTACCCAATTAAAATTAGAAAATATATACTATGTGGAGTGAGTTATATTCTTTCTCACTCATCCACTGAAATTTTGTTTATCAATTTGAATGACTCGGTACCACTGTGTGGTGGAACCTAATTTGCTGGTGATTATTCGCTGCTTTGTTTATACGAGTACGAGTATGTACAATTAAATGAGCTGTTTATCTACCAAAACATTGAAATTCGTTCAATTTCAACATTAACCGATTCATTCGTCCGATTCGAGTACCAGACGGACATGGGCCATAAAATTGCCGCATTTATAGGCAGTATAAAACAATCGCTGAAAGAATCTGAGTCAATTAGTGGAGACCAAGTCTACGGTGCGTGCGGTTGATCAATAATGTTGTGCCTCCTTTGGCTGGTGTCCGTTTGGGCCCTTTGCTGGGCCGGGACCCTTTCGGAGGGTCAGTTGATACGCATTCCCATGCAGCTCCAGGCCTCGTTCATGGCCACCCGGCGACAGCACCGGGCAGGAAAACAGTTGCTCTACGCCAAGTACAATCTGGCCAACAGTGAGGCATCGCAGAGCAGTGGCGGTGCCAGTGAGCCGCTGGACAATCGATTGAACCTTGAGTATGCCGGTCCCATCAGCATTGGCACCCCCCGACAGCCCTTCAATATGCTGTTTGACACGGGATCCGCTAATCTGTGGGTGCCCAGTGCGGAGTGCTCGGCTAGGAATGTGGCCTGCCAACACCATCATCGCTACAATGCCTCTGCTTCGAGCAGCCACGTGCCCGACGGTCGGCGATTCGCCATCGCCTATGGCACCGGCAGTCTATCTGGCAGGCTGGCCCAGGACACGGTCTCTGTTGGGCGTCTGGTGGTGCAGAATCAAACGTTCGGCATGGCCATCCATGAGCCTGGCTCCACCTTTGTGGATACCAACTTTGCGGGCATTGTGGGTTTGGCTTTCCGTTCCATTGCGGAGCAGCAGGCCACTCCGCTCTTCCAGAACATGTGCGACCAGGGCTTGGTGGATCAGTGCGTGTTCTCCTTTTACCTCAAGCGAAATGGCAGCGCCCAGCAGGGTGGCGAGCTGCTTTTCGGCGGCATCGATGCCAGCAGATTCACGGCGCCACTTATCTACGTACCCCTCACCCATGTCGGCTACTGGCAGTTTCAAATGCAGAGCGTGGAAGTCGTTGGCAAGACCATCAGCCAGGGGCGTCAGGCTATAGTGGATACTGGCACCTCGCTGCTGGCGGCCCCGCCGCGAGAGTATTTGATCATCAATAGCCTCCTCGGGGGTCTGCCCACGGCCAGTGGCGAGTACTTGCTCCGGTGCTCGGACATCGGTCGCCTGCCGGAGGTTTTTTTCGTCATTGGGGGCCAGCGCTTCGGGCTGCAGCCGAGGGACTACGTTATGCAGGTGGCCAACGATGACGGCTCCTCGGTGTGTCTGTCAGCCTTCACCTTGATGGACGCGGACTTCTGGATTCTTGGCGATGTCTTCATCGGGCGCTATTACACGGCCTTCGATGTGGCCCAGAGGCGGATCGGCTTTGCCCCAGCCGCCTGAATAACACGTTTTGACTTTTATGAGTAAAAATTTGTAGTTTTGTATTTCATTTCCTACAAAATCTTGGCCACAAAATGAACCAGAGAGAGAGATAGAGAGTGTTAAAGAGAGTTAGTCAAGGGGTGACATATGGAGAACAGCTAGAAACCAGTTTGCGGCTAAAACAGCTGACTAAGTCACGTTCAAGTTCGGCGAGCCCATTGAATATATTAGCCACCTTATTCATTCTTTTCGCTCTGGGGTATATTTTGTACACTCCGACCTGATTCAATTTGTTATTTAACAAAGACACGTTTTATTTTGCTACGAATTCCCCTAGCTCGAGAGCGTTCTGTCAGATATATTATTTTTGGTTGTTTCCAATCGCAGAGCACCTCTGTCGGCGAGCCCTCTCTATTGCTCTACCATACGGTTTTTTAGCACCTAAAAAAATATGTATATAGTGAACAAAAACACGGCAAAAAATTCCCCCACAGACGTAATTAATATTTCCATGGCCCTGGTCAGGCCCCCCTATATAAGCTCATCCCAGCACACACCTGGCGGTAGTTTGTCCGCTATCGTAGCTAATACATATACTAAAAATGAAGTCATTTCTCTCGGTCTGTGTGCTTCTGGCTCTGGCTCTGAGCCAGGTCAAAGCCAAATGTTCCGGAGACTGTCCGGACACGGAGGAGGTTGTCTGGGCTCTGAGCCCTGGTGGTGGTGGTTGCAGTGTCTTCCGGAATAAGTGCTACTTTGACAAGGCGAACTGCACTCGCAAGCCACGTAAGCAAATTAGTGGGTCTCTTCGATATGTTCTACAAATATAGACTTTTTATAGCTCTGACCATCACTACCAAGGAGGAGTGCCAAAAAAAGTGCGCCGACATCTGCCCCGCGATATATCAACCCACTTTTGGCATTTACAAGGGGCAGACCCGAAACTTTGGCAATGAGTGCGAAAAGATTGTTTACACATGTCGCACTGGCGAAAGTAAGTGTACCTTACACACCGTTTAAAAATGATTGTACAATATTTGTAATTTATTCACTTACAGCGTTTTTGTAGAATAATAGAAAACCCCTGGAAGATTATACTCTATTAAACATAAAGACGTTTAAAAGAAACTTGATTCGTGTTTTGCATATTAAAATGAAAGAGCCGTTGAAGACTGTTCATCTATGGGTTTCAAATTTTAATTTTATTAAGAGATTTATCACAAGGGTATCTCGTAGCCGACCATTCTTTTCACTGCGTCGCCAAAACCCGATCCGCAGAGAATAGTTGAGCAGAAAAAGTCCCGGCATCTGGCACGCTTCTTACGTATCCGCAAGTATTGGTTCTGAGAAACATTTCCATGGGCGTAGACAGAGCTGCGGGTATACATATAAGCTCATCATTATGTTGGGGAGGAGTTAGTTCTTCCGCAAACTCTGCTGCCAGTAGTTCGAAAGTGGTGTTTCTTCAAGATGAAATCATTCTTTTTGGTGTCTCTGTTCCTGGTCCTGGCTCTGGCTCAAGTCAGCGCAAATTGTTCCGGAAACTGTCCGGACACGGAGGAGGTTGTCTGGGCTTTGAGCCCTGGTGGTGGTGGGTGTAGTGTCTTCCGTAATAAGTGCTACTTCACAAAGGCAAATTGTGTTCGCAGGCCAGGTTCGCAAATCAGTTGATGTCCAAGAATCATACTGTAAATAATGTAATTCCCATAGCTCTGACCATCACCACTAAGGAGAAGTGTCAGAGACTCTGCCCCGAAATCTGTCCATTGTTGTATCGCCCCACAACGGGCAATTACAGGGGTCAGATTCGAGAGTTTAGCAATGACTGCGTGAAAAATGTTCACAGCTGTCGCACTGGCGAGAGTAAGTGTGCTTCAGAATCACTTTAAGAAAATCCTAATCTAATACATATTTTAATTTCGTTACAGCTTTTTTGTAAAGCACTTTAAAAAGCTTCAACATTTGAATTAATTGTAAGTTTAAATAAAGCGATTTATCTGAAATCTGTATTTATTTTCGGGAAAAAAATCGCGGAAAATCTTTGCATTGGGGTGACTCAACTTTTCAGCCGATTTAAGGTCAGGAGGTATATCTAACTTTATTGAAATATTTTGGGGAAAATGGCAAATACAAACAGTTCTTCCACAGTTGAACAAACGATGCTCTTAAAAGCAACTTATTCTTATTTATTCTTCTGCGCTGTGTATTTTTCTATATATCGAATAAACATGTGATAAATGGAGAGGTTCGTTTATTTATACAGATTTATACAAACCGCTGATGTGGAGCTCTTGGCAATTGATACTTGCCATATTTTGCTCAATTTGTGAATTCTAATTTTCGCAGATAACAATTAGTTAAATATTTATAAGAGAGACAATAAAGGCTTTGTTTGAAGTATTTTGTTAACATTTCCATGGAAATAATATATGTATATATTTCATTCAGAATGTAAGCACGTTGTCTGTCTATCGTAGATCTTCACAATAATTACAAAAAAAAATAATTATATTCCCGAGGTCAGCACTAATAAGCAGTTTGCTTCATCGGGTTGCTATTCTTAACCCGAAATTTAAAAGTAACTCATATGTTTAATTGAAATTTAAAATTTTGAATAGAAAAATTCCTTTAACTATAATGAAAAAAAGAAAGGAAAATTGATTAGGATTATAATTCAGAAAAAAGTTCTTAAAATAAATTTTACTTGGTTATGAGCTATGTACAAATATATGTAAATGTTTATATAAATGTGGATCATTTTAATGATATTATGCTTATTATGATAATTATTATTTAGGTACATATCTGGGGCGTTTTGGCCCGATTTCGTTTATATTTTTATTAATTTCATTCATTCATTCAATCTTCATAGATTGGGTCGAAAAAGCCCTAGTAGACAAATAGACGGTTAAGCTATCAAATCATGGGATATAATCATATAAATATTGACAGCAGTTGAGTGCGCTGATCAGTCGCTGGACATGCAAACATCGAATTAGATGCACAGAACGATGGAGCTTTTGAAGATTTTGTCGCTGGGCATCCTGCTCACCGTTTTGGGATGCATTAGTGCAGAAGAGTACAGCCTTTTCGACTGCAGCGTGAAGTACAAGTGCTCGGGGGAAAAGGCACTGGTCTGGGCCACAGCTGATGAGCGCTGCTTCGTCTTTCACAATAAATGTCTGATGAGGGTGGAGCAGTGTGCTCGTAGTTTCAGCGGAAGATCGGAGCTGATCGAAACGGATAGGGAAACCTGCAAGCCAACCTGCACCAAGGACTGCTTGGATTTGTATGAGCCGGTGTGCGCGCAGATCTTCCAGGAGGAGTACATCACGTTCAGCAACGAGTGTGAGATGCGCAACAACCTTTGCGAGAATGAGAGACGTGAGTAGCCCAATGACTAGTTTATTATTTTTCCCTTTAAACAACAAAACTTATTCCCAATAGCTTACTCCTACTTTGCCATTGGGGAATGCGTTGAGAGTCCAGTGGGATAGCTAATGACGAACAAAAATATGTGTGTTGTAAGCAAATAAAGCATTCTCTGATACTGAATACCTGTTTGAGCACGTTTTACTGAGTTCAGTTAACCCCAGTCCGACCTGCTGGATAGGGTGGAGGACAAAGCTCTTGGAGCTCGAAGAACAACTGGATCAATGGGGCAACTCCGGCTGAGTCATGGTTATTTTGCTTGTGATTTATGTGTTTCGTTCATTTGCGTACTTTTTGGAGTTTTTGCTTGGTTGAGATGTCTTTGCAGTGCTTATCTTTTAATTAATTCTGGAAATGTTTTGATAATTGTCACTAAGTTTTGTCTTTGCCGTCATCCGACTATGAACTGCGGCTATAAAAGTGCCAACCTTTCCTAAAGCAGCATCATTTGACTTTCAAGAAACGGTTGGGGATCTCCAAGAATCAAATCTTTAAAAGCGAATTGAAACAACATGGCCAGTTTAATTGTCCTTCTGAGTGCCCTGTTCGTACTTGCTCACGGATCGCATCTATCCAATGTCCATCATGGATCCTTTCCCGAACCTCATGAACCTTTCTCCGTGGGACATGGATCTCTTTCAGTGGGACGTGAATATCTCCCGGTGGAACATGGATCTACCTCTATTGGACACGGATCTGCCCAGCACTATGGCGTTGCAGCTCCATACGGACACCATCCGTCTGTGACAGGTTCAGGCTTTCCTCATCATCACGGTCATGTGGTAGGATCTGTCACTCCAGACTCATATCATCAGGTGGCAGCTCCGGGCTCCTCCATTTATCATCATCATCATCATGGGGCACTGGCGCCAATTGTGGCTGGAACTGGACATGCTCATGTGCATCAGAATCGCAATTGCCATGCCACCATTCACTGCCCCAACTCTATCAGTCGGACGTATGCCTCCGATGGATATTACTGCTATAGGCTTAACAACCCCTGCGACCTGGCCATAGCGAACTGCAAGCGTCGCAATGAACTGAAACCTAGTAAGAAGTAACTTTTTCTTTGTTCTCGAAATTTTGTGGCTAATGTGTTTCTTCCCTTGCAGTCCTTAGGCATATCAGTCATAGTGAGTGTCATCATCTGCCCAGAGGTCAGAGACCCTACTAAGCCTGCACTTGACCCGATGAATAATCAGACCACTGGCCAAACAAGTTTCTCGTAGGCGCTACTTGATGTTTTCTTTTACATTCGATCGACACAATACAAATAAACGCATTTTTTAAAGAATTTTTAGTTGTTTTTGAAGACCAAAATTCTAAGAGCTATCTTACTTTTTGTATTTCCTTTTCATACAATGGGCTTAACGGCTGGAAGGTAGAAAAGAATTTGATATGGAATTAGTTCTGAGTGTACGCTCGGTCATTACCTTTATAATTACCTTTAGAATTATATTGATCGTGGCTCTCTTTGGCTCTTCTTTTGTGCTTTCTGTGGGTGTGTGTGTGTGGGGAAGTGCAATGGTGAGCGTGTAATGGTGGTAGTGTGAGATTGAGATTCATGGAAGGTGAGTGTGGGGTATGCCGAGTTTTTCCATCCAGCACTTGAGAATCTTTAACATCTGCTCGTCGCCCTGCACGATGTCATCCAGATAGGGTGAAAAATGGTCTAGCATGCAGAACATGCAGTGCTTGATGCCCACAAGTAGCTTATGGTGTGTGCCACACAGTCTGCCGTTCCTGACTATCTTCATATTCTGGGCCGCATTTAGCTGCTTCTCCACCAGAACCAGGGCGCTCAGGAAGCCCATCAGATCGGACTGTATCAACCCGTATTTGTCCTCCCTCAGCGACCGAATGCAGATGCGGACGAGCCCGCGCAGCACATCGTCCAGGTGCTCTGCGCAGCGCAGTGCGTGATTAATCTTCGCAATGGGGTCCGTGTCGAACAAATAGTGTATCCAGGCGGGAAGCAGGCATTCCCAGATGAGACGGGACCAGGTGGACATCCTCTGGGACTGGCATTCCCAGATGCAACGGAACCAGATACGCACCTTCTGTGGTACGTTGCAGCATCGACACATCTCGTTTTTCTGCAAATGGAATCCGTCTATGGGAACTGAGGGTCGCCCACATTTCGAACACCCTTTTATGGGCTGGCACAAGGATGCACCCGTCCTCCGGACTTGTGGCGTTTGTTTCCGCTGGATAAGATGATCATGAGATGGTAAACACTTTGGGGTAGTCTTTACGGGCAGCGTAGCGGAGAGTTTTCTCATCCCTTCCTTCCGGGGTTTATCCTTTGCATTCCTCTGGAACAGCTGATCGGGGGACATGGTGTCTTCTATTGCGCTCTTCATATTGGCCACGAACTCGTCCACCATTCCCATTATGACCTCGCGCAGTTCCTGCCAGGATATTGGGTTAATTTTAGCCAGCGAAAAGAGCGTCGGGCAGAGGAAGTCGCATTTGCTGGCTGCTGCTACGTGGAATTCGTGGGCCGCCAGTAGGTGTAGTCCGTAGAGGCACTTCGTATCCAGGGCCATGTGGAATGACAGCTGCAGCTCAATCATTTCCTCCGGCATAGGCCACAGATTCTGCCGCCAGATCCACAACACTACAGGATCCCAGAGTCTCTCGTTGTCTCCCAGGTGCACTCGGGGAATTAGAGCCAGTGGCAACTCTTTCTGCATGATCATCTCGTAGATATTCTTGATCATGTGCAGCTTGGTCAGGACAAGGATGGTCAAGACCAAAGCCCAGAACATTTTCCCAGCGCTCCAGGACGATGTGATTAGGCCAGAGGCGAGCGCTGTCCCGACGACAAGTCCGACTTTTCGGGAGTTACACGTGTTCTGGATTATCGATTGCCATATGTCCAGGCCGCCATCCTTACCAGGCAAAGGGAACCGGCGGAGACATCTCCCACGTTCGGCAAGGAAGTAGGCGATGCCACAGCAGCAGCCGTGGATCAAGAGAAAGTCAAGACGATCGTCAAAGATATCCGTAATGAAGCGGGCGTACATCCAGTTTGTGAAGATACTCACGTAGAGCACTATGCCTAGCAGCAGAAGTTTCAGCGGGATCTCCATAAGCAGTCGCTGAATTCGTCTCTGATAGTAGATCGGTGGCTTGTTGTGATTGTGGCAGAGCAGCAGTCCATAGGCTACCACCCCTGGCTGCGCAATAACGAGGAGTACAGTAGATACGAATGTGTCCTCCAGGACACCCAGCAGGTAACTCTGGCAAAACGAGTAAAGCAGGAAGAACAAGTCGAGATATATGCACAGCAGCGTGGCAACATAGAAGCGGAATAGCAGCAGATTCCAGATCTCTTTGGGAATCGCCTCGTATTGGTGCATCCACTGAGGACGACAATGCAATTCAATTTCCTTCATATTTTTATTCATTTGATAAATTACTATTTTATGGGATTAAACTTTAGCTCTGAATGTAAAGCATATTCTTGGCCCCCTTGGATGACTAGAAATTGACAGGTATTTGATAAACTGATTTTCTATTTATTTGCCCCGTTCTTCGAGTAATGTCTACATTCACAAAGTTCTGTAATGCCAAATGGAAGGGACATCAATCTGCTTAATGGATGCAGTCGCAGCTCCGGCACACCGACCCTGATTGCTGTTGGGCCTGAGGTCAGGTGCCATTAACAGGGACACAACATCTTTCTTTATGGGATTTGCACTGTAATCGATTAATGTAAAATGTAATATTAACCGAAAAGTCCACAACTGAAGTCTGAACTGAAGAAAAGACCACAACTGAAGTCAGTTCTTTGCCAGTTTCGACACAAACAACAATCCCATAATGACGCCAACCCAAAACAACCATAACTTTTAGTTATGTTCAGAAACCAATTTCAAATGTACTCATATAGCTATCTATTCAAAATGATTTTTAGTTGCAATAAGTTTATTAAACGAAAATTGTGTACACGGCTAAGAATTGTTTTGCAGATTTGTAGACAAATTAAAAAATAACATCAAAAAGTTTGTCCAGCAGTTCGGTTCAATGGGTTCAAGGCTGTCTTAGTAGGGTTTCTGATGGCGATTCTTTTGGATACTACCAGATGCAACCTGAGGCTGACGAATGGGTGAAACTGGTGCCGCAGTCAGCCGAGGGCGACCGGCAATGGCTGGCCCAGCAGCAGCCCGTTGGTAGGATCCAGAAGCTTGTTGGCGAGGAGCAGCGACTGGAAGGGCAGGATTACGGGATCCAGACACACGACGAGTGGTGGCGGCAGCTGGAGCTGGAAGAACTGATCCATGGGCGGTCACTGGACGTTGAGGCTGGGGGCCAGCTGATCCACTGACAGGTCGATAGCGCCCTGGAGAAGCGGCAGAGATACCACCATATCCAGATGAAGCGACGCCTGAGTTACGAGATCCCACGGTTGATACTTGTCCAGCGGAAGGAAGTGGCGATCCCTGGGCCAAGACGACCAGGACACTGAGGACAGCAACAATTCGGAATGCCATATTTATTAAGGATGCTTGAGGGAGATTGATTGAACAATAAGATGTTGGAGAGACAACTGATGCTACTACTGGCAAAAACGATCAGTTTTATACTTGATTCAAGAAACAAAATTCAAAACAGTAAACTAATTATTTTAAAGATAATTTCAAGAATGTGAATAAACTCTAACTGGAATTTCCCCATCGACAAAGCACTTTACACTCAAGTTGCATTCTGAGGTTGTCGAACTCAAGTACATATGTAAGTATACCTGATACCAAGCCGCAGAGTGCAACCGTTACAGAACTAATCCTTTCTACCAACTTTAATAAGCTAACGAGAGGGAACGTTGTGAGTTGCTGCTGCGCCCGCAACTCTACATTTATACCCGATATTTAGTCAGTATGGCTCTCCTCCGGTCATTCTCTGAGATTCTGCGTTTTGGGATTTCTCGGATCTTTAAAATTGTGGATGCCACATATGCTGTTCAAGAATATGTATACATATGTATATATATATCAAGAATATACTTTATAGGGTCGAAAACGCTTCCTTCTGGACATTACACACATTCCACTTTCACCACAAATCTAATATACCCCTACACTCTTTTTGAGTATGGGGTATACAAATCAGATTGTCATGTTAGAGAGTTGAAAAGGCAAAGAACTTGGAAATGTTAACAACTGGATTAATGGGAAATTTTTGGCGTAGCTTTACTTATTTGTAACCACAAACCGCATCAATTATTTTATATTTACTTATATTTTCGAAATCTTTTATATTTTATATTTATATTTATTTTCAGCTTTCAGGAAAAAATAAAAAAAAACCAATTGAAGTTTAAAGTTTAGGCTCTGGAATAAAGTATAAAAGATCTTACCTTTGTCGGAAGTAGCATCAGTTGTCTCTCGAGCATCAATTAAGCCGTTTATAACTCAAGCAATTTTCCAAAATTCACTAGCAATATCAATATGACATTCCTTATTGTTTCTGTGCTCAGTGTCCTGGTTGTCTTGGCCCAGGGATCGCCACTTCCTTCCGCTGGACAAGTATCAACCGTGGGATCTCGTAACTCAGGCGTCGCTTCATCTGGATATGGTGGTATCTCTGCCGCTTCTCCAGGGCGCTATCGACCTGTCAGTGGATCAGCTGGCCCCCAGCCTCAACGTCCAGTGACCGCCCATGGATCAGTTCTTCCAGCTCCAGCTGCCGCCACCACTCGTCGTGTGTCTGGATCCCGTAATCCTGCCCTTCCAGTCGCTGCTCCTCGCCAACAAGCTTCTGGATCCTACCAACGGGCTGCTGCTGGGCCAGCCATTGCCGGTCGCCCTCGGCTGACTGCGGCACCAGTTTCACCCATTCGTCAGCCTCAGGTTGCATCTGGTAATGTCCACAAGAATCGCAACCAGAAACCGTACTAAGACAGCCTGGAACCCATTGAACCGAACTGCCAAGCATATTATATGTTTCTTAAATATTAATTGCAAATAAAATACAACTGTATTTACATGAGATGGTATCGTGAAATAGAATATGACTGTAAACAGACCCAAAAGGTATAGAAAATGGTACGTTAAATTCTCTTCTATCTACATATGAAGTGTAACTGGTCCAGTCCGGCTACAAAGTAGGCAATACCTTTTAATAGAAAACATTGATGGATTAATAGAAATCAATGCACTTAGCTTGGTGATTGTTTCAGTTGTTTATTTGAATGTTTTTTATATTATAAGCAAACATTTTAATTATTCGCAAAGTTAATTGAAGTAGCTTACAAGCCTAGTGGGATTTGTAGAGCTACGAGCCCATCGCAACAAAAGCCATCAAAGCCATCGCTAACTTATTCAAGTAATTAAAAGTGGTTAAAAGTGTCACAAGAAGTCAGCAGCTTATGTGTGTTTAGGGGTAATTGGCAAGACACATTTTGAAAGTTAATTAAAGCAAGTCCAAATAACGAGCCAGTATAAATATCATGTCAGCAAATTTAACTTCGATGCACTACATGTCTTGCCAGATTAACCACTGCACACTTTTTTGGCCAGCTCCTCTAGCAATGTATAATACATGAAGTGCTGGCCAGCACAGGCACAGAAGCCTCTTTTAATACAATTATGGCATATCTATCACTACTAGCTGCCAGTGTTTTAATTGGCATATAGAAGACTTCATTAAGGTTTCATTTTCCATTTGGATATTTTCAAAAAAAAAGAAAACAATTTCTTGGGTTGGAGTGAAATTGAACAATTGCTGAAAAGCATTTCAACATAGGCTCGAAATAATATGAAATGAGTACGACATAGAGTTTTTGGTAACCTTGCCATATACGGCTCAGGGTCAGGTTATTATCCATAACAATGAAAGCAAATTAGGCTTACGATTGTCTAAGAAATTGCAAATCCAATTGCTTTGATGGGTGAGCAATTGCAAAAACAAATCTGCAAAAATGATATGTCATGGTGGCCAGACTTGAATAATATTACGTAAATTGGCCAAACATTGGCAATTTGAAAGTTTACCTTTTCTTATGTATAAATTCCGAACAAGATTCATATACTCCCGTTAGGTAATTACCGAAAGCCTTACCCATTCAGCTTTGATCTAAGCCCAATTGGTTGTCTTGTAATTTATCTAATCATATGTGAAGTGTGTGTTTGTCCATTCGGACTCTGAAGTTTAGCAGACCAGAAAGCACAGAACAATCCCTGGAAACCATTTCAATCTCAAGTGAATTACTTTCAACCAATCAACACCTAACTTCACAAAAGTACAAAAGTTAAAAAATATCCCATTTAACTTGAGAGCTTACTCGGGGTATTTGATATCATGACTCATACGCAGTGTTGTCGCCAGCTGTGCGATCAGAGTGTGAACACTTTTTTGATTATTTATTTGTATTTGTTAGGCTGACATGCAAGCGTTTCGGGTTTCCAGTTTCTTGTTTTAATTTTAATTACAATTTTCGTATACAATTAGCTAACAAATCAATAAAAATAAGACAAAAATCAAACGACAGATATAAAACAAATAAGAAAAAATTGTGCGAGTATATCAGCAATTGCTCAATCGCTTCGATCAAATAACAAATAACTTTGTGCCGAATATTGACATTTCGTAAGCATTTGAAAAGTGAACGCAGCAGCAAAACCAACCGAAACACACACGAACAAAAAAAATAGAAAAAAACCTAAATGCAGTGCGTTGGTAAAAATCTTGAACATGTTAAGAATGCTGGCAAGGTTGTCTGCCAAAGCAGCAGCTGCTGGCTCTGCTGTGGTTGTTGGCGTGGGTCTTAGTCTCGATCCTCAAACTCCGTCTCAATCCGAGAGTCCAACTTAATTAAATTGGGTTTTATGTGCCGGACTGGATCGGATCGGCCATTTGGGGCCTGCTGGTGCGCTTGGCCCAGACGACCATGGCGAGGTGAGGCTAATCAAATGGCCAAATTGTAGGCGCGTTTACCATTCAATCCGTTGGCCGACGAGTAATGAGCTTTTTGTCGGCTACACGACTCCATGGCACTATTATGATGTACATGGACAGGGTCCATCGAACGATAAATATCAATTAAGGCACCATCAAATGGCTCAATGGCAGCAAGAAAAATTGAAAACTAATACCGCAGACATGCTAATGTTTTGCTCTACATATCGGGGCTATGCGTAAACAAAAATGTCACACGCCATTAAAAATTAATAGCATGTTTAAAAAAACAAACCGAAGAAACAGCAAATCAGGCGCTGTAAAAAGAGAAGCAGAGAAAAAGGAGCAAAACTCGATGCAGTCAAACCGGGTCGATAATACAAAATTTCGGTGCCTAATGCTTAGACAACAGCGACGGCCCCAACAAAAATTTTAGTTAAATAAAAGAATAAAAACGTGGCACAAACAACTTTTCCAAAAAATGCGTGGTTTATACATTGTTAATACGGTTGTTGTTGCTGTTGCTTTTGCTGCTGTGGTCCAAAATTGTTGCACAATATTCGTGCGTTCATGCAAAGCAATTGTCAAATACGACAAAAGCCCAAAGCCAAAGGCCTCAAAATCGATATGGATTTTGCTATGGAGAATGAGCCCCTGCCACCACAAGAAAAATCATGTTGCGGTGCTTAGGCAAAATTAATTTCAACTGCTTCGCGTTTTGACGTTTTTTGCCCGCATTCTGGCCTATGTTTATTATTGTATCTCTCATTTTATTGTATGCTCGTACTCACTCCCAATTTTTGAGTTATGCTGAAGGCTTTCCTGATTTGTCTATGCGGCTTGACAAATTAAATTAATTGGCTCCAACTGATATGCCTTGGCTCGGACTGGGACGAGGCTCTAAGTGATTGGCCTGCTGGAGGTGCAGCTTGTTTTGGCAAATTGAAAGAAATATACGAAAAATACCTACATAGCTACAGATTGAGATTTCCTTTATACATGGTCATGGAAGATTGTGGATAGTGAGTTGTTTTAGCGGTTGTTTTGGTTGGGTTTGGCTGTCACTAAAAATTAATTGAGTTTCTCGGAGGTTAAAATAGGTTAATATCAAATACGTTCCTGTGATGACGATTAGAATGATTAGATTAGAATCCCAGAATAACATTATAGATACATCCTTTTGAAGCATCATAAGTCAGAACAAATACATGTCTTGTACCGTTTCTATGAAAGTTAGTTATTCAGTCTCAATTTTTGAATTATGTTCATATCCAAATATACAAATATTTGTATTAGATTCATTGTATTAATTACTATTATTTTGTGCTTATTACGTGTTACCAAAGTCGGATAATAACTTCGGCATTAACCTCGGAGCAGCAATTCCCTCCCCAAATGACTTTAAATTTACAAAATGTTTTTTGCTCATAAATAAATAATTTTCGAAATTGTCTTGTTCTCTTCTTATTCTTTATTTAATGAATCTTTACAGTCGAAGCTTAAAAGAATTTCTTGACTATTTTTGATAATTTATATCTATTGGATTGATTCATATATCAGAACAACATTTCGCACAACAAATTAAAGGAGTAAATAATAAATAAGTTTTATTAATGATCTCTTGAAGAACGAGTTTAAGCGTAGCGCTTTATATTCACCGTAGAGCTATAAATCTTAATTGTAATTTCAGTGTAGTGATTAAAGCCGAATATTTATCGCCATAAAATTGATTTGTTTGTGAGACACTAGGTTAGAATTAATTTTCCCTGACCAATGATAATGTTTCAGTTTTGTTATCTGCCAACCAGCGGAATAGAAAATCAAAAGACTTAGGAAACGAACTTCACACTAGAAAACACTCAACAGCGTGGACTTCACCACACCACAATCCGAACTCAACTCGACTCAAATATAATCAACTTTCACTCAAGCCCGACGATCAAACCTAGCTCAAGCTTCGGCGCTGGTCTCGTCTTTGGTTGTTTGCTTTTGTGTTGAGTTTGCTGCTCCGCTTGCCGATGTTGATGCCGATGCCAATGGCAAGCCGGCAACGAGCCAAGTGATAACCAAAGAAAAAAGCCGTTGTATTGACTGCTATCGCTGCTGCGGTCGCTGTCGGTGCTGACGCCGGGGCCGGCCTCTCCGGTCGCTGCTGTGCTGCTGCTGCTGTTGCTGTTTCTTCTTTTTGTCTTTTCTGTGGCAGCTTCGACCGGCAGCGTTCAGTTAATTTTTGGACACACTCCGAGGCGGTTGTGCAGGCGGACAATACATGGTAGAAACGGTACTCAACGCCCAGTGCATACAAAGTGATCTTCTGTGTGTGTGAAAGTGAGGCCGCGACGCAAAGCAGGAAACGGGCCGCTAACCAGCAAGTGTTTTCGATCAAAAATAAAAGAAAAGAAAATAAATAACCAAAAGGCCAGTGACAAAGGGTGAAACTCGAGAGTAAAAGTTGCTACAGGGAAAAGCCTTAGTAGCGGACAAGTGCTCCCTCCATTGGGTTCTCAGAAAGTGCAAAAGACTCTGGCAACGAACTCGCGGCTAACTCTGCGGCTGCCGCGCCGTACCAACGCACCATCGCACCAGCCAAACAAGGCTTAAGATTAATTAAGGCCAACACAGTCTGCATCGAACATAGCGTGGGCCATCGTCTCTACTTTATTGCCTTGTCGGCCATAATTGGATTAATTTGCAGCCTTTAGCCGTTGCGTGCGAAAAGTATTCGGTGACCAAAACAAAAAGGCAACAGCCAAACGCATTTAAAGAAGTCATTAACAAGTCGAACAACGGCCAACGGCCAAGTGGCAACGTGCAACGTCAACGAAATGATCTTAAGGTATGTAAGGTGTCTTGGCTTGGCTATTTTTTAATGAGCTGCATTCTCATTTTTGGACACAAATGTTTTCAGTTAATTTTCCTAGAAGCCGCCCCACGCCAAGCCGCGTGTGTGGCAAGTGGTCAGCGTCGACGCTTAGTAGCAAAGAAATGTCTGCCAGAGTCAGCGACTGGTTCTTGACATATTTTTTTTCCATTTTTATGTAATTTTTACGCGTCTAGCGCGTTTTTATGACAGCTTTCTGTAAACATTTCTACGAAATTCTTGTTTTTTTTTATTTTTTACCCATCCCTCTTAGAACACTGGGGTATGCTGCATTCTTGTAGAAGAAAACTTTTCCGTTTGTCATCTCCGTTTGTCTGTGTGAACACTAGGACCCTAAAGACTCTCCGGAACTAAGAAAAAGAAAACCTTTTCATGTGCAATCAAGAAAAACATTTTCTACCCATATCTTCTGGAGAAGGGGGTATCCCATAGCCGAAAGGGGTACACTAGTGTTCTTACTTTATGTATTTCGTATGCGTGTGTGTGTGTGTGTGTGCGTTGGTAACTGGAAAGTTCTGACTCGTTGGCACAGAAAGTTTTCGTTTGGTATGCGGCGTTCTGATGATTTTGGGTTGCATGATAAAACGGCATTGCGCCATATTAGTACTTTGATTCTTCCATTTATATTCAGGTTGAGCCATGAGCTATTGCTTGGATGAGTTCGCTGAGGCGTCAGGCATGTCTTAATGAATGTTAGCTCTGTCTTGGTCTTGTCTAACAACATCCCATGCTAATGGCTTCCTGCCACTTTCTACGAGCGAGTGTGTTTTTTGGCCCCCGGCCACGCGCCATTCCCAGCCCGTAATGATGAACAAATCAGCACCAAAAGCGGCGAAATTAATGAGCATACAGGTCACGCTCTTGGCCGTCTCAGCTTCCGCTGAGTCGAGCCGCACTGCTCCGAACTGATCCGCCAAAGTCACACCTCAGATGCGGGCTTAATAAGGGGCTCAGCTGGGGTTTTCGGTTTCGGTTTCGATTTAAATAGTAATTAAGCTAAAGGTGAAAGATAAGTCTTTAAGCAGGCAATATACGTATAGTAATAATATTTAAATTGTTTCTGCTTAGTATCAACAATCAATGATAGTTGCAAGGCAATCCGGCTGGGGCTTATCCGCTTTGCACGAAGGCTAGGCAGCCGCCCTCATTTAAATCAGCCAGCCAGGCAGCCGGGCGTGTCCAGGCTATTTGTCATTCCTTGGACCTGGGACCCGTTGTGTTGTTTTTGTTGACTTGGCCATAATTTGCCGGCATGTTCTACGGCCTAACGGTATTATCTGGTGGCGGCTCACACCCAACTGGCCAAGAAACATACTAACGGCTGCAATAAGCATAAAACCCGGCTTGCCGGGAATTAGCGAGTAGCTGCTAATTGACTGTGCTCTGCTGGGTCGCCTCGTTCGTTGATTTGTTTTTTCGAATCTCGACTTCAGGCCACCATAAAATAGAGTTATGACCAAGAACAGACCGAGCTCCACTCTTTTTTTACTCTGGCCAAACGGGGTCATTAACATTGGATGCGAAGTTCAAATCGGGTTGCACAATTGGTCACAATTGTGTGTGTGTGTGCCTTGGCTGGATGTTGAACTTCATGTCCAACCAGTTGCCAGTTGCTGAAATCGATCAGGCGGCGGCAGGCAACGTTTTACTTTCTCCTTAAATGTAGAAGACGAGAAACGGAGCAGCAAACGGGTTGATTTCCTGACTGCCAGCCGGCAATTGTTGGCTGCATCTGCCTCGTGACTAGTCAGTAATCCAGTCCAGCTCGTCGTGCCTCGGTTCGCCTTGCCACGGCTCGGTTTGGACTGGCAAATGTTATAAAATGAAGACATAATTGTGGCCATGGAGAGCCAGCCAGCCAGCCAGCCATCCAGGCAGCCAGGCCAGGCAGGTTGGTAGGCGGGAAGCGTTGATTGCTCTCCTGGTGAATTTGTGTCAAGGCTGCCAGCACTCCAACTTGCAGTTTGCCGATTTGCATGCACATAAATCAGACAATCGGGCCGATCCGGTGTTGGGCTGGGCGCTAGTGCCAAATTGGAAAGCGGCAAAGTAGCGATCGCGCGAAGTGCATTCAATCGAAGTACGAGTCGATGTCGAAGTCGAGATCGGGACTGGGCGATAAAAAGCCGCATTGGGCTGCGTATTAATGAGTGCCAAATCGATCAGTGTGGGGGCCTTTGTTATGGCCAAATAACAGCCAAAGGCTACCAGGCTATGACTGCCTCTGTCTCTACCTCTGCCTCTGGCCGCTGGCTTCGTTATATAAACTGCCTTAAAAGGTCCACAAGACCCAAGCCAAGAGCCCAGACAACGGCAGTCAAAGTCATGACTTGTGGTAGCATATTGCCGTTGTTTTCCTCTTTTTTTGGGCATAATGCCTGCCTGATGTGTTTGCCACAATTACTCGCACAACTCATGCAACCAACTCATGCCCCATCCCAATGCCTCGAACAGAAGAAATATTGAAACGACTTATTGCTCAGCCTCACATTGATGGATAAATGGAGGCAGTACATCCACATCCATGGACGTACATATGAATGTATATTGAATGTACCTATATTTTGCAACTGCTCGATTTCTTAAAGTGAATGTTGGTCAACATTCACTTTTGACTTAAAGATCTCTTTCGGCTGTGGATGATGCTGATGATGCGCTATTAATGCGCGACATTAAGGTAAATTACTAAAAATCATTTCACTTTCAAAAGCCCGATTCACGTCATGCCTGCCCACAACAACCTTTTGAATTGGTTTCCCATTTTCGATATATTTTTTTAATTAGATTTTTTTTGCATTAGCTGAAGTTGCTTTGATTTCGCGAACCTTGTTGATTGATGTTATAATAAAAGAAAGTCGAACAAGCAGGGATCATGAATGGGAAGGTGATGCCTTGATTGAGTGGATGCGTGATGAATGGAAGAGCGAAAGAGTGCTCTTTATGAATGGGCGCCAGGGGTGGGCCTCTTATTACATTGATGTGATTCAGGTTCAGTGTCGAAAGGGTCTGTGTACAACACATGTTTGTGCCACTGAAAAGTGCTTGAGTGTCAAGAGTCTTTCATTGGTTTATAGCTGACTCACGGGGCGAGAAAGTGTTACAAATAACTATGACAAAATGAAACTTTATTTATTGGGGCCCACATGTACGAGTATCATCCATCCACCTACCAGCGTGAGAACCAAAAGTGAAATGTGTGGTATATTCACTTCCAACACCGACTGAGATGAAGGCAGCCCTTGGCGCTTATCAGCGGAGCCCCCTGCTAATTGAAATGCAAAAGCTGTCGACGCAATTCGCTGCAAATTGGAGCCTCAACTCGGAACAGATACAGATACGGCTATGAATCGGATCGTGAGAGCCGAGGCAACCCAAATGCACCCATCAAAATTATGTGGTAACCGAGGGCAAAACTATGCGGCAGCCTACCTGGGGCAGAAGCAGCAGAAGCACTTTAAACAGAAACAGATGCAACTGCTGGTTACGAGTACATATCCGTATATATACCTATATTTAGTTTTGAAAATACACACAAATAACAAATAAAAAATGGTATTTAAATAAAGCACAAGCGCACAAATATGCTGCATGTTGGCATGCTGGGCTACGCAACACACAAATTCAAACAAACCGAAAATACCGAAACCCAAAGTAAAGCAAACCGAACCGAACCCGAATAATCACTTGGCTCATTTGTAGGCAGACCAAGTGGAGTATTTCTCCGTGTGTGCTTGCAACATTCGCACTCAAATTGATGATGATGATGATGATCAAGACGATGTGCCAATTGCCAGGCATCATCAGACATACCTGAGCTATGCTATTGAATGCACGAGCCCAGGTAGGCTACAAAAATTTGGTAATTGTTGCAGCCATTTTCGGGGGAAATCTGGGACTCGGCCTGGTGAAAGGCTGGTCTGCGTCTGCGTCTGCTTCTGCCTATGGCTGTGGCTGTGGCATCACGTGGTGTACTCATACGAGTAAAACCACCTACATTGTCATTGTCTGAGGATGCTCAACCGTCTCATAGAAGTGCACTTCAAACTCCGCTAAGAAAGTCAAGGCGGTTGACTTGTTAGAAAAGGCGAAAAAAGGCATTCAAAACAGACATCAGATGCAAAAGTTGTTTTCATTTGATTTATGTACAATCAATGGCAGGTCTGGACAGCAGCCAGTTTTGCATTGAGCTGCACTTCATAATGCCGCCTGAACATTTTGGTCAATAAGTTGGCATTGAATCTATTGCCAGCTATGAGTATGTGGCTGACTGGCTGTTTTACTGGGACCAAGCAGGCCAGGCCAGGCCAGCCAATGCAATTTGTATGCAATTAGCCGAGAGTTTGCCTAGTATAAATCTGCAAGAGGCGGTCTCTCAATTAATAAGCTGTTAAAAGCGTAAAATGCCGTCAGATTGCCAGCTTCGGTTATCAGTCAGAGCAAAGATCGGCGGCGTTTTGGCCCCCGATAGCGGCCCAGACACTGCTCAAGTTAGCCAGCTAGCGTTAGCTGGCTACAGCTGCAGCTCGGTTACATTCTATTCGAGCCTAGTCCATAAACTGCACGTAAGCCGTGTCCGATGGCTATCTGGATTGCGTGCGTCGGCCGAGTTGGCTGCTTTTTGGTGATATATCAAACCCTTCACATGCCGAATATCCAGCTTGTGAGTGGATTTCCTCAGAGCGATACGATCGTGAGCGCTTTGTGGGTCAGAGACCGAATTAAGGCAGCTTTGGCCCGCTTATCTGGCCCATAACTGTGTCCCATCAAATCTGCATTGCCAATTTATGGCCCAGTAAAAAAGAAGGCGACAGTAATGGCACATAAATGTGCGTCATGTTGCAATTGCCATTGCCGCCGTCTGCCTGCCTGTCTGTGTATCAAGTATGCGCCATGTGTTCTCTATTGATTCGATTTGGTTTCAGCTTTTTACACCGCTGCATTCGAAATGCCAAACGGATGTGAAGACATGAGAGCTACCTGTCTGCAACAGATTCACAGATCTGAGAATCAATTAAACAATTGGCCGGTGCAAAGCGTTGAGCAAAGCTAAGTGCAACAATTAAAAGTGCCTGGGGCAATGGCATTAGCAATCAGCAACACAAACGAGATTCACTCGGCATGGGATCGCTCCATTATAAGGAGAGCTGCAGTGCCGCTTGTTGATCTTTACATATAGAAACTTGTTCACACCTGTGCTCTAATCTTGGTAGGGAATTGCAATCCAATAATGTTGTTAAGTTGATTGCCATAAGGAATTATTAAGTGGCAAAAAAAGATACCTTCTTTTTTAGAACAAACCCACAAGCGATATAAAATTTTTGCTTTTTTTAGAGCAAGCATCGTAAAGCTAAAAATATATTCTTGACTTATGATTTTTGTTGGTCAAAGCAATTTTGACTCATTCGTTCTGGATCTTGAGAACATACTTATTGTGTTTGTGATTTTCAACTATGTTTCTCAGCTTAGAATTTTACCTGTGAAGTTTATTATGGGGTTAGAATAAAAGAATGGAAACGTTTAGACACATTTAGAAAATTGTTACTTGTATGCCTTAATAGCAGAGTTCTTAAAATGAGTGCTTAAACAGAATTCTTCGCCATTGAATTATAGCAAAACAATGAACAAATAAAATATACTAACATTTATATTATAAATGTATTTTAAACTTCGTGCATAATCACATTTATATTATAAATGTATTTTAAACTTCGTGCATAATCACAGATTCCACTCAGCTATCAGGCAATCCCAGACAAAAGTCTGAGCGAAATGGTGCGAACATGTGTTGGAGGCCTTCCCATGAGCGTAGCTAATCTATAAAAAATTTAGAGTTGAATGGGACTCAGAAGCCGTGAAGTATTATTTGCATATGCAATCAGATGATCATGATAGACTCCAAAAAGATATCAACTTAATCACTTTCAATAAAAATGCCGTCAAGATAAATTATGAATTTCTCTTTAGTACGTTACCAAAGTCATTTCGACACATTTGCATGACAACCAACATCAACAGCTAACTCGAAGCCAGCAGCCACATGCCGAGCAGCGGATTTCCATACAAAACCCGGGAGACAATGCGAGCGATGTGGCAAGCAGCAGCGCCAGGCAGTCGCAGCAAACAAAGAAAGAGGCAAACAAAAAGTCCTATGCACTTGGCACGCCCCTGGGGGCCTGGGCAGGGTAGAGGTTGGGGTAGGTAGGGGCCCTGGGTCTGGCTCTGGCCTGGGACGGAGGTATTACAGCAAAGATGACATAAGTAGCAGCATCAGAGCAAACCTATACGAGTACGATACAATCAGCAGCCATATCCATTGTCTAACAATGCATCGGGCAATTAACGTACGGTTGATGCAGAAAAATATTATAAGCAAATGTCAACTTTAAGATGCGCTTCAAAATATGCACCGATCTGGTTAGCGGATGAAGTGCAGGACCTATATCTGGATGGGCTTCTCCCCAGTTGGCGGCTCTAATTGGCCAACTGCGCCCGTTCTTTGTTTGTGGTTGGTGGCGTTGATCATGGGACATGCTCCGACCCCAAAAGGTTGGCTCGGAAAGGTGGCGGCTATGGTCACACAGATGTGTGCCATCCAAATATGTTGGCTTCTCTGAACGAGTGACTTAGATAAGTCGAAGCTGCAATTTATGTAAAAGTCGTTTGGCCAGCCACCGATCAACGAGCCAAAATTAATTGACTCTTGCGGGCAGGTGTAAAGACTCCATACATATTTATATACATGTATATAGTACATATATCGACATGCAGGTGAGTGTGAGTATGCATAAATTGTTGGGTCTTGTGCTGAGGCTGGTCGGCCAGAAGGACGTTGCGTGCAGGCCTTTCACAAAAGTTGTCGCCCCAAAGGCGAGCAACAATTAATTGACTTACGCAGTGGCCTGCTGGCCCGCAACTCTGATCTGCATCTCTGACTTCTGCGTCTGTCCAGGCAGTCAATTAAGTCAACGGTCTGCGCCATATCATATCCCCCCCTTCTGTTGACCAATTTGTGTGCCGCGCACGCGTGGCAGTGTCTGGGCGTGGCAGCATGTCAACCCAAACTCTAGTCCGTGTGGGCGAATGCGTTTTGTTGGCATTCTAATTGCCCTGTCATGATGGCTAATGAACGAAGTGCCATTTGGTGAGCATTCCACTCATAAAGCAAAATACTCATATGTTCCACGCTCGACGCACTTTGTGGGCCATAACATTTTGATTTCTGTGAAGTATTTAAAGGGAAACCTTGAACCAAATTCATTTCTGTGCGAAAAAAAAATGAAATGAAATGAAAGCGGCTCGCCGCTCACGAGTGTTAATAAGCATTTAAGCCAGTTCGGGCCCAAAAAGCATGGAGTTGCAAATCATGTAAGCTGTAACTGAAACTTATTACTGTGCAGTGGTCAAAAGTGTGCAAATCTTCAGTTAATTTATGCTCTCTTGATTAATCACGGAAATATACCAGTTTATTTACTTGGGCTTTGGCAACACAAATTCAAATCCGTTTATTGTCGGAGAATAATACAGTCTCTTGTTTCCCTAATGCAGGCTGAATTTGTCCGCAATATCCAATCTGCAAGAAAACGAAATAGTAATTCTTAAAAAGAAAAAAAAATAGTTGACTTACTCTGATTGCGCTGGCAAATCTGTTTTCGTAAGGTGCATGCATTGGTGAAAGTGCAGACATCGGTTATGCCACGACGTGCCCAAGATGCACAAACAGGACTAAATATCGTGGTACAGAACTGGGGGCATTGTCCCTTAGCCAGAGCCAGGCAGCCGAAAGCAACCAAAAGAACGATGAAAACAGATCTCATGATGTTGACGAAACTTTTGGGAATGATCGTTAATTCTGGAGATGGCTCTTTATATGGCAGAGCCCTGAAAAGGTTCTGAACAAAAGAACACAATGCAATTATTCATAAATTATCTGCGAAACATTTGTGCAAATACTGTAATATTCCCGTAAAATAAGATTAATTTGATTGTACAATTTAAAAGGTTTACTCTCCGATTATAATCAGATCCCCTCCACTCGGTAATGGAATACAGGGCCTAAGTTGTGACCCGATCACATTTTGTCTATAAAGGCTTAGGGCATCGTGCTACTTGAGGATAAGGAGTAGTGTTCGAGCTGCTTCGTTTGGATGATTAAGGAACCAATCATCATTTCGACTATTGTGGTGGTTTACTTGATTACCAGCACCGGTCATCACCCTTAGGGTTTGATACTTGCCACATTCTTTAACCCTGGACTGTGATCATTCGTCAGAAGTAATCATTTTTACGAGTGCATCAATTGTACATAAATCAAGGATCCAGTCATGCTCCCCAAGTCATGTGTCTATCGAAGTGGACTCCTAGGTAGCAGTGACTATGCTCGCACTTATTCAGTGCTCAAAAAAGATCTCCACATTACTACAATCGGGACTCAAGCACACCATCACAATATTCAATGTAATGATAGCACTGGAGAATGGGGCCCCCGGGCTAATATTTGGTAAAGGCATGTCGTATGTATATAGAGTATAGAGAAGTGGTCTAAGAAGGCGCTATGGGCAACGCCGGCTCTGATCATGTTTATTTTTTAGATATTTCGTCTTTGCATGTAACGATATACATGTTATTGGACTTCCGAATATCTTAGAGAATACTGAAAGGAAGCTAATAAATAGATCTGTATGGCTCAAAGCTCCCGTTTCCATGGTGTGGAGAATTGACCGATGCGAAGAATGATGTCCCTTGCGAGGAAGCAATTTTTTAATGCGATTATCAACTAAGTCGTGCCAACAGCAGCTTTATTTTTCACAGGGACATTAACTTCTGCTTGGACTGCAGAAGGCGAAAAATGCCTTGGTTAGTAAAGACGGTAAAGGCTTCTTAAGACAAGGACGCTACTCCCATGCGGTTTTGAGGTTCTATATCGGTTGCAAGTGCTTCTTCTTTTTCCGAGTCTGATTTGATCCACGTTTCGTCGTCACTCCTTAGCAGAACACTTCTTGATGCCTCGACGCCCTTTGTGGTTCATAGGTTTTTGGTATGAAACAAATTAGTTTCTGTACGATAAACAAAATTAAATTAAATGAATGTGGCTCGCCCCTCACGATTTTTAATAAGCATTTAAGCCAGCTAAGACCCACGGAGTATGAAGTTACAAATCATACAAATCATGCTCAAAAGTGAGCAAATCTTTTGTTAATGTGATTAATGGCGAAAATATGCCAGTTTATTTATTGAGGTTTTGGACAACACAAATGAAAATATTTTTACTGCAGGAGAGATCTACAGTTTCTTGTTTCTACAATACAAGCTGCCTCTGGCAGCCTTTTAATCCAATCTGAAAGCAAACAAAATAATATTAAATGCTTCGAAAAATATCGTTTACTTACCCTGACGACGCTGGCATATCTGATTCTGTAGGATGCAGTCGTTGCGGAAAGTGCAGGTGTCGATTATGCCACGACGTTTCCAAGAGGCACAAACAGGACGATTGATGTTGCGACAGGGCCTGGGGCATTGTCCCTTCGCCAGAGCCAGGCAGCTTAAAGCAACCAGAAGAACGATGAAAAGAGACCTCATGATGTTGACAAAAGTTTTGGGAATGATCGTTAATACTGGAGGTGGCTATTTATACGGCAGAGCCCTGAAAAAGTTCTGAACAGAAGAGCCCAATGCAATTATTCGTAAAATATCTGCGAGACATTTGTGCAAATACTGCAATATTTCTGTACAATAAGATGCATACTATTGTACATACTTAAAGATTTTTTGAATGGGGCTACCTTTGCTCCCCAGTTATATTTAGACCCCCTCCTTTCTGTAATGAATACAGGGCCATGTTGAGGCACGTCCGACAAAGTATCACATTTTATGTGGTCTCTCGAAAAGAAAGCCCCAACTGTGTCAAATGAAAAGTGAAAGGACTTAAGTGCGTTATTGTTTCTGTTTGGGTTTTTACTTATATAAACGAACCTGCTGCCCAGGGAGCTTTGCCCTTTTGTGGGTCTTGTCTTTCAATGAAAAGCGAAGTACTTTCACTCTTTAGTGTATTTACTGAGTGTCAGCAGCATCAAAAGATACCACTATACACATAAACAATATTTCAGCATCATTAAAAATTATTTTCTTCGTCTTCTCGTCCAAAGCGTGCGATTTTATAGGTGTAGAGTCTACATACAAAGAATGAAAAGATTTTGGAAAAAAACTAAAACTAAAGAGTAGGTCTCTTGTTTTTTTTTCTAAGGACATAACTGACACATCATTACGAAAGACCATCGAAGATATCAATCCTGTTAGCCTTTTTTTATTATGTCCAGGCATCACTTTCCTACATGGAAATATGATATATCATACAACTATGAAGATCCCTTTTCGCTAATATATTCGAGATATTCCCCAAAAAGCTGGTAAAAATTATAAATATTTGTTAATTGATATAATTGATAATCGTCAGCCAGGTATTTCGACAAGTGGCTAAAGTTTGGCTACTCAAATTTCATTAATTTAAATAAATGAGAAATTACTTTTTAAGTTGCAATTAAATATTTAAACTGCCGTAAATTGGTATTAATTGAGTGAGCTTTAAGGGAATTCGATACAATCTATGGTGCGATTTATAAGAGAGAAAAGCAAACCATTGGGATCGAATTGGGAAGGAGGAACACTGAATAGGTTGTAAATTAAAACAAAATACTTTCACTGTTAGCTGCTGCCAGAGCCAGAAATAACAAAAGCAATCAATATCAATAATTATCAAAAGGCGTTAACAATTGTCCGAAAATGTGTTTCTGTTGCTGCGTTTTTTGTTGTGTAAAACCTGGTCGGGCGACAAAAGCCAACAAGGCATTAACACGAGCCCCGAGTCATAAATCGGAGCGCATTAAATCGAAAAATAAAAGCAAGGTTGCCAGATGTCAGATGTCAGGTTCTCCTACCATGCCCTCCCCCTGGCTGACAGTAACCGAAACGCCCAAAACAATGGCCAGTCCAAATGGAATATTTGGACTTATGTATGTACATATATACCCATACCCATACCCATACCAACACCAAAACGCAAATAGCCCATTGGTAGCAGCAGCAGCTGCCACATGTGCCGTTGCCTGTTGTATCTGTGGCTGCTGGCTGATTAATACTCTTGGCCACGGGCGTGTTTCTATTTGTCAAAGAGGCGTGTCGCCTCCACTGCATACATATATGCATACATAACGTATTAATTTGCTTTTTTGCCACTCGTCTACTTCCAGAATACTTCTGCTCTCCCTTCTGGCCGCCGCGCAGGCGCAGTATCATCAGTTTGGCGAACAACTGCAGACGGCCCACGGATCGGAGTGCGCCCTGTTGCTGGCCGGACCTGGTCGCTCCTCCGTCTACGACTACAATGTGAATCTATTCCGCGGCACTCTGTAAGTACAAATAGAAACTGTGCTGTGGCTTTGCAGAAAAAGTGGCTCGGCAGCATTCTGGGTTATGTTTGCGACTCAAATATTTGAACGTTGACACCGAAACGGCGCAAATGCCTGACTGACAGCCATAAATCTTGGGTCTGGCTCTGGCTCTGGCTCTGCCTGTGGCTGTGGCAGTTGTTGTTGCGGTTGCTGCTTGTTTGAGCAGTGGCAACATGGGGCTGCTACCTGTCGATGCTCTACACCTACGACAACATGGCCTAACACAAGCTTTGAGCAAATCATTATCAACAGCAGCAGCAGCTACAACCTATGGGAGAGTCGACTACTCATATCTGACGTTGCAGTTGCATTGAGTTGGGAGGTACCATGGTGAGTGCGCCTGCTGAGTGATGTGATGGGATCTGCTGCTGCATAGAGTAGTTACCACATTTGACAGCAAACGTCTTCATTCAAGCTTACAGGGAAATAATAAGGAATTTGCCGGAAACTATGTAGGTTTTATTGAAACAAAGTCTCCCTTACATCAATTTCTGTTTCTTTTTTGGGCTGAATCTTGGCTCTTGGCTTGGACTCTGTCTTGCGATGTTTCTTGCCTTTCGATCGGGATTGCCTACCACGCCTCCTCCAGGGTACGGGATTTTCGGAAGTGTGTAGATTATTTTCCAATAAGGTCCAACTAGTGACCTTTGGGATTTTCGGTGTTTCAGAGCTTCGATATATCTGGTCGCTTGGTGTCACTTTAATAGGGGGTAGGCTTGAGTTTAGTAACTTCAGACCTTCTTTGCTGTCCCGTCTTTCTGTCTTGTGATGCTTCTGGGCTCTTGAATGTTGCATTGACTTCGATGCATTTTTATGTGCTCCTAGTCTGCGATGTTTCTTGGCTTTTCGTGAAGTTAGTGACGTACGATGCCTTTTTTCGTTCAGTATTTGGTGACAATCATTTGTCGGCCACTGGCAAGGCTCATTACTCTCTATCCGCCAATCTGCCAATTAAAGGAATTTTTCTTGCAGAATGGAGTAAGAATGATTTTTTCCCAGCTCACCATTTTGCGTTGCCAAAACAAATTGATCATAGAAGCACATATTGAGGAAGGTGCAAACGGTACGGCCGCCTGCATATGGCCTGTATCCGCAGATTGGCAAAGACTCAAGAGAGCAGTTAGTATTAATGGAACCGACTGTTGGGAACTCAGTACTAGTACTGACAGGATAAGTGTGATTCGCGGCCTTGCTGAGGCCAATAAACAAGAGCAGGATTGCTGCCGATCTCATTCTGGCGAATACGAACTTTCGAGTAGTCCTGCCGATGGCTGGATGGGTCTTATATAGTGCCAGAACTGACTTGAAGAGGTGTCAAAACAGACTGCGCAGAATGGGTTCCTAGGTGTGACAGGCACGGGGAATACAGGCATGAATGCAGCAGCAAATGGTTTTGTGGCCTCGAACAGGCCTCGAGCGATGACAGCGGCGACACAACCAACATGTGATGCAGACAGATGCATCATGAAGTCACCTGACAGACCAAAGCGACTTATTAGTAATGGAAAAAAGCAAACCGCACGACAAAAAGCCGCAAACATAAATAGCAAAACAGCAAACCAGCAAAGCAGCATTCAAACAAATGGCATTGCAACACTTGCAGATGTTAAAGGAAAAACGGAAAAATAAACCCACCTGTGCGGCGGAGGGACCGATACCGCCACTGTGATGGCAGACTTTTATCTTGAAATGATTTCGAAAAGTGACTTTGAAATACTGCCAAGACACAATGCCTCCCGACGTGAACTTCAGCTTCAGCCAGCACTCATGGCACTTGGCCGCCAGCAGATATCTATATTTTAAATGTCACACGATCCAGATCGAGATTGATCCGCTGCAAATTGTTCGATGGTGTTCGAGTATCTGTGGATCTGTGTATCTGTGTGCGGGGGTCATCTGGAATTGGAGCTAATTTGGGGTCGCCGGGCATCAAAACGTGAGTCTGCAAGATCGTTAGGCTGACTTTGGCTTGGATGTTGAACCTGGCTGCGTTGCGGTCAGCTGGGAAAAATGCAGCCAACAATTGGCAACCAAGCGGCAACCTACTTAAAGTTAAATACAGGTTTTGCACGGCCACTTTCATTGCGGCCTCTGAAAAACTTTTTGTCTACCCCAAGTCTGTATTTGTATCTGAGCCTCCATCTGCAACTGCTTCTCCGTCTCCATCTCTGTCTGTGTCCCCGTCTCTGTCCCCAACTGCGTAAGCGAAGTAGCCCCTGAGAGACAACGATCGCCTCCATGGTTATGCCATGGGGCCCCCGAAATGTTGAGAAAAGGAGAAGCAGAAATAGAGACCCGCTCTCGCATAGATAAATGATATTTGAATATTTTGCCAGCGCGTTTACGACACGCTTTTGCAATTATTCACAATATTACGCATACGCCGCAGCAGCCCATGCAACTCAATACAGTTTCGCTTCGATCAGGAAGTGTTGTCCGCGCACCTGCGAGCGCATATTGAATTCACGATCCCCGGCCCAAAATTCGTAACATTAGTTTTTACTTTGCAGCAACACAATCAGGATAACAAGTACAGGTACAGCTCCAGGTACAGCTCCAGGTCCAGCTCCAGGTCCAGCTCCAGGTCCAGGTCCGAGCACACAGACTGTGGCAGTGCGTGCCGCATGCAATCAACTTTCTAGCTGGCCCAAAACTCTCCGGCTATGCGCACATTGAACTTATCAGGCGCAGTAAATTTTGGTTAACTTTGTTTTTTTTTATTTCGTGTACTTTTGGAAAATTAACTGGCAGACCAGTTAAGTGCCAGGCATTGCCATTTTCGATTTCGATTTGACAAATTTGCCTAAGAAAAATGCGGGCAAATTGTTGCCTTACTATGGCGAAGGTGGAATGCACTAACCCAAAGTATTGCCAAGTAAATACACCTTAAAAAACTTACAAATAAATATATTAAAAAGCATTGAACAGTACGTTGTTCAGTCCGAAGGACATACAAATAAGTATGAAACATTTAATATCTAACCAAAATTTCACGGCAATTTCTGAGGTCAGAAGTATGTTCCTAATTATATGAACACCTGCTGTCAGTCTATGCCACAAGATAATAGTAATCCCGAAAACATATAAAAGTTTATATTTGGTAAAGAGTATTGATTGTAACTATTTTAATTTAATTACTAGCAAGTACAGTATATCAATATTTGCATCCTTTTGGATCCGATTGAATTCAAAATTTCTTTTTACGGATACGGATACGCATTCAAACATGATGCCTTGGTGGGTATGCTCTGCTCCATTAACGGGTACGCATTTAATGGCTGCAAGTTCGTGAAAAATGTTGCTTTTAGCTGAAATGGTTTTGCATTGCGTGTGTTGGCCATGTGTCTCTGTCGCTGCTATTTGTTGCGCATTTTTGTTGTTCGTCTTGTGTTGGTATGTTGCTGCTGTAGCTGCTTCTACAGTTGTTGCTGTAATTACTTAATACTTACGCATTGTTAACACGCATCGTTGTCGCCTGACACGCGTTTTACATGTCGCGCCATTCGAGGAAGTTGCTGGCCCCCATTTTGGGGGAGATTTTCTCGGGCAGCTGCCCAACATAAGAAATTTGCGTGTTTTTGGCATTTAATTAACAAACCGGCTGGCAAACACAGAGAAAAATATGCAATGTTTAAGCTAAGTTTGTTACTGTAACAGTTACAGATACAGCCACAGTTGTCCAGTTGTCCGTGTTTGTTTTGGCCACAGCCTCTGAGATGGAGATGTCGAGGCAGCCGTTTCCTGTTGGGCGGAAAACCCGCCTCAAGCCGGTTGAGTCTAGTCATATTCAGCCCCGATGGTTAGGCTGATGGCTCCGGGCTGGACAAAGGTCTGGTGGTACCATTTGTTGGTGTCCAATACAACTGGAAGAGTATCGATTAGCTATCGGCCAATATAATCCAATTTGTACCCACTAATGTCACCCTGCCGCACCACCACATCGAAGCTGCGGCATTGGAAATAGCACTCGGGTGGGGGCACCAGCAGCCAGCGCTTGCTTCCTGCCAGCTGCGCTTGCCACGAGGGCAATCTTACGTTGTCAATCTGTATAGGAATGAGATTCTATCAACCAATAAGTGCCCAAAGAGGACATGCATACGCACATGCATCTGTGCGCCCAGTCCGGATGTGCCAATGAAGAACCAATCGACTGCATTATTCTCTGAACTTTCGGGCAAAAAATAGGGCCTTCCGTAGTGCCTGCGAAACTCCTCTGCCGTTTCCGTATGGCAATTGCTCCAGCCAAAGTACCAGGGCTTCTCTCCCTCTTTCAGCTCAACCCGCTCTTCCGGCATATCCAGGGCCTCGTAGATATCTTGGAATCCCGTCTTATACGGCAAAAACTGGCAGTCCTTTATGCGTTGCTTCCGCATAGCCTTGCCGTAGACATCTCGAAAGTACCAGTAGTTGAAGAGCTATTCCAAAATGATCACATGAACTCACATTGAGATCTTTAACGACATCGAAAACGTAATACCCACTGTAATTGCTGTCCAATTTTGGGTGGCATCGCTGACAATTACTGGCGCCCCACTGTACGCGTATTTTCTCTCAAACTCATTGGGACTGATCTCCTGGAGGCGTGGCACATTTTTGATGTTCACACAGAACTCACAATTCTCGGGTGGACGAAGAGCATACCGCAAGGGACGAGGCAAGGAAAGGAAACAATTCTAGGGAGATAGAGGAAAGCGAATGTATCAGCCCGGATTTCTCTCTAGCACTTACAAGCTATTATTTCGAAAGGAAAAACTGATTCGTTATTGATTTTATCAGAGCATACGATCACTTTAGCTATTCCCTCACCTGTCCCTGTAGCTCCTCGTTGTAGTACTTCAAACTGAATAGCATCACTATGAGCCCCAGAAACCCCTTAAGCCATTTGACCAACTTTGGACTCCATTTCGAGGTTTGGCCTGACCTGAGCAGCAAGTCCTGAATATGCACACCCAGATAGTTGGGCTTATGGCTTTTCAGTATTTGACTGAGCCTGCTGTGTGCCTGCTCCAGATCCATGCTGATGATGTTGCCTCGACCAAGTCACGTTCCGCACTGTGGCCAGGAATTGAGCTCTGTTCGCCTCATAGCCGCTTGATGCAGTCGCCTGGCAATAATTCGATTATCCGCCACTGCGCAGGCCTCTAAAGCAGGAGGGGGAGGGGGCTAGGCTTGTGGTACCATGTGATAAGGGACAAATTGCCTGTTAATGCCAATTGGAATCACTTTCACATCAATCTATTGTGGCTCTTTGCAGGAACCCCTACAACAATGGACCCGGCACTTGCATCACCTACGATGCCATCAATGCCGCCTACTTGGATGCACGGAAGCGTATACGTAAGTGGGGGGGCGATGGCGATGGGGATTCTCTGTACAAAGAGTTCATGAAACGGATAATATAATCTCTCATGTATTTTGCAGATGTGGCACAACCCAAGTCGGACTGGAAGCCGGAGGAGCTGGCAACCGTGGGCGAGCTGCTGCTCGACATTTCCATCCAGTTGGCCCGCACGTAAGTAATCCACGCTAAACGCATTTGAAAGTTGCCCTGGCACGCCCACCAGCTCCCTCGGCACTAATAACCGTTGCCAAATAACGCATGACAAGGCAGTTAAGTCGTGCAACACGGTTAAGACCGCCTGCAGTCATCGAATATGTATGAGATTCGGCCTGTCTTGTCTTTTCTTGTCTTGTCTGCCAGCCTTCAAGGTTCTGTGCTCCGCCGAAATCGGAACATAAAAGCATCTGCGGGATATGTATATGGAGTTTTTTGAAAGTCTGGCACATGCAAATGCTAATTGCACTGCCGAAAACTCTGCTCTGCCTGCGTCTGCGTCTGCGGATCTGACTGATGGACAGTCACTGGTGCACAGGCACTTGAGGTGCACACGAGGCCTTCTTCCATGCTCCCGCTTCCCCCCCTGGCGCAACCGCATTTTTGCCATACAAAAATATTTGCAGCTATTTGCTGAGCTTGCAGCAGATGAAAACAAACTCGGATTATGCAACGAACCACAGTGCCAGGCAGCCCCAGTGAGAGTGCGCGTGACTATCTTCCCCGACACTCCGATCCAACCCTCTCTCGGCGGCCACCCCCCACACCCAGACCAAAGAAGCTGCGGAAGATGCCACACAGCATTTCCAGTTTTATTTCTCCTTTTCATACTCCGTACTCGTTGAACACAGGGGTATATTGCATTTGTTCGCAGCCAGAAGGAGGCGTTTTTCAACACAGAAAACTTATTCGATAAAATAATGTACGATACTGAAACGCCAAGGAAGGATCACTAGGAAAACAAGCATCAACAATCTGTAGATAAATCAGATCATAATAAGGGTAGAGTAGTTGGTGATAAAAGCCGGTTTCGGAATTAACTCTGACTGCTTGATACATCGCAGACAAATAATATCCAAATAGCATGATTATATCTACAAGGGTATCTACAACTTCGACCCCGAAGCCTTTCTTTCTGCGGTTTGGGGTTGGCCAACGATTGGCTATTGCATTGGAGTATAGTGATGCGGAATCTGGGTAAGCGGGTTGCCAAGTCAGTTGGCCACAGTTGGCGGCCAGGCCAGATCATGTGCTCAAAGCTTGTCCCCTCTGCCTCTGCCCACAGCGCAATGTGTTTGACTTTCACTCATCGTGTCTAAGGCTCGCTCGGGTCGCATCTTCATCTCCAGCTCCAGCTGATGCAGCTGCGACTGGTTCAATTGCCGTTGTATAATCTTTTGATGATGGCTTATAACATGTTGTAAACGGCAGAGGCGGCTGTTGCCTGTTTTGTTTATGATCATTCTATAAAACAAAGAGGCGGCTGTAAACAGGATGGGATGCAAACGAAAAGATGCAATCCAATGTAATGTAAATCAATTATGGGCGATTGATTTGTTGCCGTGAGGAACGGAATATCCCTATCTGGAATCTGTTGCCTTGTATTTTCGCGGGTTTAACGACCTTAGACCACGGGTACGCTCTAAATTGCAGACTCGCTTTAAGACCCAATTGGCTGTGAAGTTTTACAGCTTTCCACTTCCCATTTCACCATCACATCACACAATAGCCGGCCAGAAACGATTTCCCTTCGGCTTTTCTCGCTTTCTCATTCACTTGAGGAAGAGTCTACGTCTGTAGCGGTCCCTTTGGATATTTATGTGCCGGCACTGCAGTTTTCTCCCCATTTTCTGGATCTTTTAATTGCCCACAAATACATGTTTGTCAGCATAAAACTCTCGGGCCAAAATTGGAAAAAAAGCCGGGTACCAATTGAAAAAATTTGCCACTGTCAACGTCAGACATCAACATCAATATCTGTCACTGTTAGCCAGACCAAAAGCGCGTTAATTACAGGCCGTTTGCTAACTGGGCTAATACGTTAATTTTGCAATTTTCCAATAAGCATTTCGAGTGTAGAGAATCGCTCGACTGGCAGTCAGGACAGACAGCGACACAGGAAAGAGCCAAGTTTAGCGATATCCGCAGTTGCGTGAACGTGAACGGCATTCAGATGCAATTACTAACGAGCGTACCAGACTGGCAATTAAATTCCGTTTACTTTCTGTTCCAGCTATGGCCTGTCCTATGAGGAGATTGAGAAGGGTCTGCCCACGATTGACACTTCAAAGACGATGATTCGGGAGGTGTGTCCGCCCTTCTTTGCGGGCGTCGAGTGCCGACCAGGAAAATACCGCCGCTTCGATGGGCTGTGCAACAACATCGAGCATCCCACATGGGGAGCGGCGAATGCTCCCTTCCAGCGACTGATCGGTCCCCTCTATGCGGATGGTATCAACGCCCCACGGATATCGGTTACCGGCCGGGACTTGCCCTTCTCGCGGGTCGTCTCACGCACCATGCACCCCGACGATGGCTATCACGATCACGCGGGCACTGTAATGGTCATTGCCTGGGGTCAGTTCATGGATCACGATTTCACGCTCACAGGAACTCCGCTGGGTATGTCTTGAGCTGCATTATAAGCAGCTTTAAGCAGCTGCAACGTGAATATAATCATAAACCCCCCCCTCCCACACAGATCCCATCAACCGCAACGATCCGGAGGAGTGTTGCAAGCGTCCGCTACATCTGAAGCACCCCTACTGCAACGAGATCCGCGTGCCAGATGATGACTACTTCTATCGTCTCTTTAATGTCAAGTGCATCGATTTCGTGCGCGGCTTCCCATCGCCCCGACCCGGCTGCCGACTGGGTAAGTTTCATTCGACCTTTTCTGTGGAAGCCCTCTTAATCCTCTGCTTAATTCCACTCCAGGCTCGCGCCAACAGTTCAACACTCTAACCGGCGTCATCGATGCCAATACTGTGTACGGAGTGAAGGAAGCATTTGCCCGCAAACTTCGCACTGGCTACGGTGGACTGATGCGCATGAATCCCGTGTTCCAGGAGTACGGCCTGAAGGACCTGCTGCCCCTAAAGCTGGATATACCCGACGAGGGCTGCACGCGACCCAACAAGAGCATGTACTGCTTCGAGGGCGGCGAGATTCGAGTGAATGAACAGCTGGTCCTGACCTGCATGCACACGCTGATGGCACGAGAGCACAATCGCCTGGCCTCAGGGATGGCGCAAATCAACAAACACTGGGACGACGAGACCCTGTTCCAGGAGGCACGACGCATCAACATTGCCATTGTCCAGCACGTGACATACAACGAGTTTCTGCCCATTCTTTTGGGCAAGGAGGTGATGGAGAAGTTCGGCCTGGTGCTGCAGAAAGACGGCTACTGGGATGGCTATGATTCGGCAGTGAATCCGGGCATAATTGATTCCTTTGCTGGTGCCGCCTTCCGCTTCGGCCACTCCCTGCTGCCCACCGCCGTGGAGCGCTGGTCGAAGGCCCACAAGTTCATTGCCTCGAAACGTTTGTCGGACCTGATCCGTCGCCCCTACGATCTGTACCGGGCTGGTGTTCTCGATGAGTACTTCATGGGTCTGATGAACCAAGTGGCCCAGGCCATGGACGACTCCATCACCCAGGAGGTGACCAACCATCTGTTCAAGAAGGAGGGTGCCCGCTTCGGCATGGATCTGGTTTCGTTCAACATGCAGCGCGGTCGAGAGTTCGGTATTCCCGGCTACATGGAGTTCCGCAAGTTCTGCGGTCTGCCCACCTCCAACACCTGGGATGAGATGTACGGCTCGATGCCCAATGAGACTGTTTTGCGTTATGGCAGCATATTCGAGTAGGTTTCACGATGATTTATACTTGTATTAAATCAGTACTTACAGTTTTTTTATCGTGTAGGCACCCTTCTGACATTGATCTGTGGTCTGGCGGAGTTTCGGAGAAGTCGCTGCCTGGCTCTATGCTGGGACCGACCTTTGCCTGTGTCATTGCCACCCAGATGAGTTACCTGCGCCGCGGCGATCGCTTCTGGTACGAACTGCCCAACCAGCCCTCTTCCTTCACCCCCGAACAGCTGCAGGAGATACGCAAGGCGAAGCTCTCCCGCTTGATTTGCGACAACACTGACTTGATAGATACCGTACAAATCTATCCCATGGTACTGCCGGATCACGAAATGTAAGTGAACCATTTCGACATATACAGAGAAAATATCTTAATCTATTGGAAATTTTGTAGTAACCCCCGAGTGCCCTGCAAGAGCGGCATTATACCATCGATTGACCTTTCGAAATGGGCCGACTTTGGCCATCACGGCGTGGATCCCTCTCTCTATGTAAGTTATCCGAATTGATTTAAATTGATTTAAATATTATTATCTATATCTTGTATCTTTCAGAATTACATTAATGAAATACCCGATACGCTACTCAACTTTAGGAAGTAAATGCCATTTGTGTTGGTTAAGGCTTGTTTAACAATCTGGATTCAATTTTTGGCCTCCATACACTGTCCATTCTCCTCTGCAGTTCTGTACTTCTGCAAATCTCCTCTTTTCTACTACTGCTTAGTCTCTTTACTAGTCTGTGCTCACCACCATTCGCCTCTCCATACAGCATTTCTATAGCCAGTCAGTAGTTTGACACTGCCATTTTCTTCAGTTCAGAGTTCTTTCTTTCTTCATACATATTTTTGTATATATTATTATTAAATAGCAGAAATAGAGCGATTAAGTTAAATGATATTGAAGACCGGAAAACCGAACAAGAAACCTTTAATAATTATAAAATTTATTTTGATGTAAGATTTTGTATATGCAACTATTTTTTAAATAAAAAATATAAAAAAAACAAAACAAAGAATTTGTATTGACTTGAAAGAATTCAACAATTCAAAGAACAGACCGAACACTATAACATTTTTGCATCTGAATCAGGGTAGCGTCCTATACACAGTCCATAGAAGAGTGTTCTGCTGCTGCGGTGCCTCACGTACATGTGCAAATATGAGTGCCGACCCCGGATCTCAATGATTTTTTGATTGTTCAAAGTACCAGCAGATAACTATCTGCTGGATATAGGAATCGGTACCAGAAAGGAATCCTAAAGCATCAGCGGTAAACGTAAGAGCGATAAGTTAATAACTGGAGTGTTTTAATGGAAAGGGAAACCCCCTAGATTCGTGCCGGAACTTCACATTTTTAAAGTTGAATGAAAATATAATAGCCTCTGAAATCCCACTTACGGCCAGATATAAAAGACAAGCCCTTCTTGAGTATTAAGACATAATTAGTTTAGTTTATTTACGATAACATTATACCTAAGTTAATAGGAACTCTTTGGTTACGTGCTGGAAGTTCAGTTTTTTAGCAAAAGTCAGTTTCATAATCTTTGTGGTCGAGTCGAAATCAGCAGTCATGATCGTCTCTTGTTGAGCATCGCATTGACCCAAATCCGCACCTGAGTCACAGGCCATACAAAAACACACACACACACACTCAAAAGCACCTCTTGGGCCTAGAGACGCCTCTACGGCGGCTCTACTCGAGGGCATTAAGGAACGGAGCTATTGAGGCGATGTCCTCACAGTCGGGTATGGCTTTGCCTTTGAACTTGAGGCAGGAGAGCGCACAGGTCTGGCCCTGGAAGTAGTCGCCGAGCATGGTCTTGCACTGGACGCAGTTGTTGAGACACACCTGTTGCAGAAGGAGTATGTGAATGTGTTAATTGGCCATATATCATCGGTTCAAGATGATTTATTGAGACAAACCTGAATGAAATCAATGCCGCCCATCGCATCTGCAAGTAAGCAATTAAAATTGAAATTGAATACGCCATGGAGGAGGACTCGAGCGATTGCAGACTTACCAAAACGCTTGCCATAGTGCCCGATGGAGGGCAGGGCATCCCCGAATTGCAGCAGGGAAAGGGCAACTACCACAACGGTGCACAGTACTAAGGGCTTGGTATTCATGATGGATGGATTCTGTGTTGATAGTATTTTTGTGTCTGATTTGTCAAATATGAGCGGGAGCTGGCTGGCTGGCTTGCGACTTGGCTGGTCTAGAGCGGAGTTGAAATAATTATTATCGCTCGTTTGTCTTCTTATTTTATATACATATGCTCTCGGCCCAAACGCAGATGCGAAAGCTTAATAACGTAAAGAAGTCTGAACAGAAACAACAAAAACAACTATTGCTGAAGCCGGTCTCTGAAAGCGCAGAAGCGAGGCGAAGCCGTCGGACCACTGACGGACAGAGACACTCGAGCGCCCAGTCCCAAGTCCCAGCCCAAGTGGCGCTAAGCTACGTCAGATCTTTCAACGAATCAAAATCAATACAAATTCAATAAAACTGCCATTATAGTTGCTAAGCGTATGCAAATTTCGATTTGTACCGAGCGATACGCAAAAAAATGTTCCTATTCAGAGATCTGTTTTGTGGCCGTTGAATTTTGCATAGCTATCAGGTGAACAGATTTAATGGCTGCTAAATGGATGTTCGGCCCATTAAATGAGTTAGAATTTATGGAATGCCTCTGATAAGACTTCAAAGGAGACGCGACAGAAATGTTTTGTAAGGCAATTAAAAATACACATGTTTGCAGACCCGTCTCCCGCGGGTCCGTAAATTATTTACAGATCTGTCATGTCATTTTATCAATGCTGTTTATAGCTGGCGAAAAATTTCCCCCACTTTCAAGAGCACAGCAAAAAAGTCACCGAAGTTCAGAAGGAAAGTAGCACCTAAAGAGCTTTAGGAAAACTTCTCGGAAAGCTACAGCAACAGCAGCAGCAGGAAGTGTCAAGCCGCCGAACTGTAGCTGTAATTAATGCAAATTTTATGCGAATGGCAAGCGCCGGGTCTGCCGATCCGATCCGCTCCGAACCGATCCGATCGCTCATTAATTAATGGTGCTGTGAATGCATTAAAAATGTTGTAAAACTGTGGCGTGTAGAACGGAGTTGGGTGGGCCTGGCTATAACAATAAGTTACGCTCCGATATAATGAGCATTCTTTTGTCCTACACGGATCTGCCTCCAACCGGACACGCTACTGAGGCGGCTAGGGCAAAGGTACTGCAACTGGTTTTGGGGCGCCTGCCTTTTCTTTAAACGATTTAAATTGATGCCGTCCAAGCGAAACAGAATGTGGAGACTAAACTACAAAATATATACATATATTGGTGTATAAACGAATCAAATGTATCGTGGGAAAAGTTTTAGTTATGCTAATTTTATGCGACACAAATTGTTTGTTTCCTAACCAATAGGCAACACGCGCCAGCATATGAGTAATAGCCCGCGGCGATTAATGCCGCGAATACGTCACAGCCCAGCCGCTTTGTGGGCGTGACACTTGAGCCGGGTTTTAACATATGATTTTGGCCAAGCGAATTGATAATGACGTATGAACGGTACTTGACACTTACCGGTAGTTGATTGTTTTGGCGGCGAGGTGTGGGCTCTGGTCAAAAAAGTGTCGGGTCGGCGTTGGCAACAAGTTTGTTTGCTGGAAACTGGTTCTAGAATAACTGCTGTCGGATTGAAGAGTTCTTTTCGTATTTATACAAAGTCCGTCGTTGGGCTTTTGTGCGAGCAAATTAATCAATTTATCTCCACAGTAAATCCACATAATTGAATATGTGCTCGCCAGCAGCAAGCAAAATGTCACTTCCGCTGGCAGTAGAGTAGTCAGCCACTTTCTTGAGTGCTTTTCACAGCAGTTGTTCGCTGGATGTAACATGTAACTTATCCAGTTTAATTGCGTTTCTTTTTGGCGCAGCCGTTACACGAAGTACTCGTAGAATTTGGATTGGTACAAACAGGAAATGCAAACAGCGCAAAAGTTTCTCTAACAACTATGAAAAGAAGCTGCTTTTTCTGTAGTTCTAAATCATGACATATTGCTTTTATTTCCTAGTCCCTGGACCAACTCGCGCTTGTGAACTCACTTCACCCCTTGCATAACAATTCAATCAAATATGGCAATACAATCTTTACTGAATACAAGTCTCAACTAATAATGTATTGCGACGTATGCTGTTGTGAACTTTTCCCATTGACCATAAGCTGTACATTTTCTCATCGTTTTGGTGTGGTTACATTCTACATTTACAGGACATTTCCAGAGGCCTGAACTCATAAGCCGTTTTGAGTCGGCTTTTCTATAACTACGGTGCTAACATCCTAATAGATCCTGGTCAGGCTGACAGCTTTAGCCCATTCTCAATGGAAATTAAAAGGTCTAGCTGAACTAACATATTTAAATAACAAAAATCATCTAATAAATGTACAGCAATAAACGATGTGGATGGCCTGGATCAAGCCGTTCTGGCAGTGGGCTTTGGCACCATCAAGGTGCCTGGACTACTGCCTGGTGAAGAATTCCTTGTCCACCAATTGGGGCAACGAATGCTACATCCTGATGTCAGCTCGCAACAACAACTACGGCGTAAAGACCATTCCCACTTATGTAGAAATGTAGAACAGTCTTCAATTATTTTTTTATTTTCTAGCCCAGCGGGCTCGAAAAATGAATTACACTTTCATTAGCTGATGCCATATGCTCTTTTGTAACCGTAAAATATTTAAACTCCAATCAAAACACATAGCTTTTATGTTCAGCAATTTCCGTTTTATTAGAGTAAAGTAAACACATTTCTTAGGCGCATTTAAAAATGTATATTAAACTTAACGGAACAACTGCTTTTTAGCAGTTTACTGCTTGAAAACTGTACCTTTTTTTGTCAGTATGGCATCACAGTATCTACAATTATCCAAGCAGTGCAGCATGTTACTTAGCTCCGCTAGATGGCGTGTTAAAATACTTGCGGAAATTTAAATTTTTTTGCGAAATTATTACTAAAATGGAATAAAACAAAGCATTCCACCCATGAAAATGTGTTTTCAAAGAAGAGCAGAAGAAAATCTGTTACAGTACAGCTTGGCGTGACCCTATTACAAGGATAGTAGAGATGCCACAGAGTTTCAGAGCAACATTAAAGGTTCCTGAACGTAATTCTGTTAGGAATATATTTTAACGATTCCCAGCTTGGAAAGAAGTCTCTCGTCGTTGGATATATTTCTTAGTCCATTTAATGACTCCCATAGAGGCAATCAATTTCTCTTCAATATAAATCTCATTATTAAAGTGCCGGGCAGATTAAGGTCTTTTTTTTGACGCCCCCCCTCCCCAGGACGTGCGTTGAAATTGCTGAAAAGCCACAACAGCAAACGTTTCCACCGATGACCAGCAATCGAATCGGGTGTATGGGTGTGGCACACCAACATCGACGCCGTCGAAGAGCGAAAACTTTTATTAGTTGGAGCAACGCTCCACAGAAGACCACACCGAGTAAATCAGTAAACGATTTTCTTTATAGTGCAGCATTTGCGAGGCAGCCTTTACGTTTTTGTTGCAGCGGCAAGAAACTTTTATTTTAAACCAATCCCCAAGCCAAGGCAAGCCGAGGTTTTCGGACGCTTTATTTATGAACTTTGCCGGCATAGTCGATGCGATGCGCCTCACATGCTCCAGTCCATCCATATATTGCAATCGCTTCCTTTGTGCCTCGCTGGATATTTCAGGCACGTAAGCATTAAATTTTTTAGCCATACAATATGCTCATTGTGGCACTGATTTTAGCTCCAAGATATATGCTGCCAGCTAGTCGGGCATGACAAAAGAGCAATGAAGCCTATTTTGTAGCTGCAAACTTTGCCAGGTCGAACAAAAAACTTTTATTTAAATATCTCGTTACGTTGCCGGATCTGAAACCACTCCTATCCCCCCGTTCAGCACTGCTCTGAGCTGCTACACTGGCAATCCCCAATAAGCAGAAAGTATGCGATGGAAGGACAAAACTCTTAATATAGTTGTGGCACTTGTTAATAATAAACCTTAAAGTATTTTTAACTATGCCCCCTAAAATAAGAGCAAGCCAGGAGTATAATTAGTATATGTAAGCCTTTCACATGCCTCAGTGCACACGGGAAGGTATGGGGGCAAACTAAAGAGCTAAGATCCCGTTCCACTCCACTCCCTGCCGCACCAGCCATCGTCGCGTATGCGTAATGAAGCTTGGGTGCCTCACTTGCTTGGGACACACACACACAATCCCAACGGTCCCATACCTTCTTCGGCCACCGGCATGTGAAAAACGTGTTAATCCACAAACTAATTTGATGTTAATGTGGAGGGTTGATGGGTCGACAGGTCGGCGGGGCAGCGAGGCAGCGGGCAGCCGGCTGCCTTAATTGTTTTTCAGCTCACTTTACAGTGTGCCTCGCCTCGCCTTTGTGGGGCTTTAAAAGCCATTCAAAGTGGCCGGGCCATTAGAGCGTTAACAAATTATACCTGTCCTCGGCTTGTCCTGGCCTGGACCTGGCCCAGACCCCCAAAGACAACAGCCGGAGCAGAATTAAGCGAGCTGCGAATTAGTTGCATCTCAAGGTCCTCCTCCTTCGCTTCTGCATACTCAGCGTTCGGGCGGGTTTGTAAGGCGGCGACGGGAAAGACCTCATCTCGGGGGCGACCGCCTGGCGCGCTCAATGTGCTCGAAATGAAATCAGTGAAATGCTGGAAATTAAAAAATAACGAGATAATTAAAAGCTGCCCCCGCAGTTATTTGCGTGTGTGTCTCCTTGCTCACGTAGCGCTGCTTAAGTGGCGGCATTGAGGCTGAATCCAATTGGGGAAGCGTTTGGTGGCATGGCCATGCCTCGCTGTCTCTCTGTCTGTATGCCCACAATTGTCTGTGCCAGTGTGTATCTGTGTGTGTGGTCATGGAAATGTACAGAGGGCGACCCGGAGCGAGTGAAAGAGCCGTTTTAATCCTGGCGTTTACTTTGTCCCACCAATGCTCGTTCATGTTTAATGTCCTTTCATTTTGTATTTGACTCCAAGTTGCCTTTGTTTCTGTTGTTGTGTTTTTGCCTTCGTTTTTAGATTTGGCTTTGTTTTGTTTTGGTTTTTGGTGCTTATTTGTTTTCGGCTCACGCTGTGCCAAAGAGAAGGCCTGTCTCTGCTTTATTTGCTAATTGCTTTTTGAGGTTTTTTGGCTTTGGTTGTTGCACAAACACATTTTCAGGTTTTCTGGAGCGATACTCGTATACCTATTTTCCGAAACGGGTTCAGTTTATGCGATTTGTTATTGGAATTATCCGGAACAGCATAATCCGCATTGATATATGGCAATTCCTGGCAGTGGCAGTGGCCCAGGACAATCGGCGAATTAGTACACACTTTGCTAATTACCTATTCAAGGAGCTGATTAATTATTTGCCAATACACATTAATTACCGGAATTAATGCTTATGAAGAGCTGCCCACCAAGCTTTCCCCGAAAGCAAATAAGAAATTACCTGAAAAGAGTCATGGCCCGGCTAAAGAAGAGCCCACAAATGAACATTTTTCGCACTCATTAGTGAATGATTTAATTTAATAGTTTTGTGGCCCTCAATATGGGGACAGGGCAGTAGACAGCAAAATATTCATTACATTAAATGTGCATAATTTATACTGATGTTCGTTTAAACGCTGCAATTATTTGAAATTTTTCCATCATTTTTTTAGCCCTACACTCATGCGGATCCATTGGCCTCCTGGCCACAGAGTTTCCTATTGGCCATTGAAATAATTTCAAAATATATTTATGGTACTCGATTCATTGTAACGCGGATAACTCTTTGCTGGAATGCTTGTTAATAAATATTGAAATGGAAATCAGTACGACTCAAATAGCCAGCGGGGAGGAACGATGGCAAAAACATTTTAAACAGCCATAAAATCAACGAATTGTGGCATTGCAATTAAACAAAATCATTTTAGCGGGTTTTGTGTTTTATTTTTTATGTGTGTTATCCCACGTTTACCTTTTCAATTGTTAAGTACTATTTACATATTGAGTCGGAAATTAAATAAAGCGATTTACTCTCCGCTGATGAACTGACCTGTCATCTCACTTGATTACGTTAGTCACAGTGTAATTAGTCAACTGAACGCCGAAAAGCGGCCAAGGCTCGGAATTAGACCAAACGTTTGTTAATTAGCAAGACCAAACACACGACTGTGGGTGTGTGTATGGTGTGTGGATGTGTGTGGTGTGTGCCCGTGTGACATAAATTGAACTGACGGTGAGCGCTGGATGTCTGGATGGCTGGATGGGTGGATGGCTTAACTGGGCCACTAGAAGGGGTGCGCAGAACGAGAGAATGCACTGACATGCACATGTCCAAAATGCATAGCTCGACAAAATGTCAGCCAGCACACCCGACCGTACCACCTTCTTTGGCTATGTGCGGAAATGTGTCGAACTCTGCCATGTTGCGATACGACAAAATTGGGTCGCATTTCAAAAATTTTTCGACTCCGGATGGTCAGTGGGTGTCTGGGTGTCTCGATGAATCTCTGCCTTGGCGCTTGTGTGTATCTGTGTGACTTTGCGTTGACATTTCAACTTTGCCCGACCAGGCTAATGCAATGAAAACTTGCAGCTTGCCGTAGAGCTTGGCTTCTCTTTTTTTGCTGCTGTTCAGATGTTCAGATGTTCAGAGAGTCGTCGCCTCTTGTTTTAGGTCACATAGCTGGAGACTTAAAGTCGAGATGCTACCAGTGAACCTGAAATCGCAATTAGACATACACAGCTTCAAAATCGAACTGCCAAACGGCTGATCCTGGATAGTAACGAACCAGACTTTATACACCACACAACACCATCCCTAAAGCATCAAGTCCAGCCCCAGCCAGGCAGTAATAAGTGTCAAGCCGTTCCCCGTCGGCCCTTTGCAATCACAATTTATGCTGGCCAAAGCACTTCAAAGAGCTGACGCCACAATAATAAACCATTGCACAGCCCCGAGGCGCAGCAAGTAGAGCGTCAGAGACAACAACCAACCAGAGAAATCGGAATTAAAGTAGCACAGCAGCCCAGTGCAGCTCGGTAAAGTTGCTTTAAAGCAAGCCTCTACTGACGGGATATTGAATCCGATGAGCCTGGAGTTTCCGCTACTGTCAGCTGGCCGAAAATAGCTGGCCTTCAAGAGAGTTGGGGCAGCCACAACACCATTGAGTCGCGTCTTTCTCCGCTTGCGCATTGTAAAAGTTTTCCTCTTTCTATACATACCCCGTACTCGTGGAGTAGAAGGGTATATTGTTTGAGTAGATTGTTCTTCAAATGGGGCACCCAAGACAAGCCCAAAGGACTATGTGCATGTTTCTGTACTTTTTAATACAAATACATCCTGCAGGAGAATGTGAATGTAAGTCTGGTTTGGTATAAAGAAAATTTGATCAGGGTATCTTATTGTCGGAATATTGACTTTCGTATTCTGTTCCTTGCTTTCTTTTTGGTGTTTTTGTTCCTTTTTTATTTGAGTTTTCACTTACCTTGTGCTTAAGTGTTTCTTCTACCAGGCCATTTGCCATTTGTTTCGTTTTTGGCGGCGCAACATTCTCTGTCGATGTGAAAACTTTGAGCCAAAGGTGGGTGAAATTGGGGAGCCGAAGCAGAGGCAGGGCGACCGAGCATGCGGGCTACTTTTATGATTATTGCTTTCCTGCCTGCTCAACCTCGACAGGAAAGTATCTCGTATCTGTGCGCCTGAGCCTATGCCCATGCCAATGGCATACTTAGGCCTTAATGTTAATTTTAAGCATTTTCAACCATAAGCTTTTGATTTAAAGCAGCCACAAGGCCATCCCATCCGAGCAGTCTTGCTGGCGTGCTGCCATCACAGGACATGGACATGGACGCGGACATGCAGATGGCTGTGCTGTGCTGTGCTACTGCAACCCCGGCCAGGGCAACTGCAGCTGTTCTCTCCGGCTCTCTGGAAGTGCACTTCACTTTGTCTAATTGTAAAATAAATAAATGAGATAAGAACGGAAAGTGGCAGGGGCGTGTAAAAAATTCAAAGGAAATTAAAAATTGTGCACGAGTTGCGTCCTCCCTGGCCAACCGCACACAGTTACACACGGATGTGGTTGGAGATACGGCTGCGGATGCGGCTGCGGATGCTTATGCTCCCATGACTCCAGTGGGGCAGAGTGTGCTCCCTAAGCGCACGGCAAGTGGGTGTCTGTGGGGAGGACTGTCGAAAATAATAAATCAAAGTGACACATTGAAAATGTAAAGATCCCGCCCTGGCTTTCCCATGGGCGCATGCATCTCTGGGAGTTTTGCACCTGGCTGAGACAAAGAAAGTGGAGCTTTCAATTTCCACGCGCTTCAACGGCAAGACTGACGTTTGAAATACACAAGACGCTGCTGACTGGCAGGCAGACCCAAGGAGTGAGTAACACAAGAGGGATGCAGTCTCAGTCTTTGTGGAAGCCACCCTTTCGTCATTGTCAGACAGCCCGACAAACCCGACGAAGTTGTTTAAGTACTTTGCGGAGAGAATAGCTGGCTGTCGCAATTTAGATAAATTTTAATTTTAATAAAGTGTTTGCTCTGCACTTCTGGCCCACTTGAGCGGATACTCTGCGCATTATGAATTAATTATCGCAGTCTGCCACCGGCTTTGGTTTGGACCGTGCCGGGAGCCGGCAAGGCTTGGGCGGCACGGCGTAGTAGAGCTCGCCCACTTGTCCTATGGTCTTGCATGCCATGCCCTCCTTGAGGGCCTCTCGTATGATCTTGTAGCAGACTTCGGCGGGAAAGCTGGTCTTGGTGGCAACAAATGCACCCAGTTCCTGCAAGGAGGTGGCCTGGGAACTCTCCCGGAGCCCAGCTAGGATGAGTTCGAGAGGACTATTGATGCTGCGATCGTAGTATATGAGAGCCATGCCGGAATTGTGTTATTCTGATAAAATAAACGTAAATTTTGTGCTGTCAACTGAAAGGAAAATCCATAAGCGCTTTTCAATATCAAATTTCGCTGGCAAAGCCATCTTCTCGACTTGAGCCTGTGGCCATCTTTGGGGAATCAGAAATCACTTGCTTCCCACACGCTGGTGCCACACGAAGCGTTAAGTTACTCATGAGATTTTTTTCTTTTTTTTGTGCCGCAGAGCAACAGTTTCTCACCCCTTTCGCCCTCGCACACATGCATGCATCCAGACGTTGCCTGTCAAATTAATGCCGCTCTTTATGCGCCCCGTGGCGCCTCGCTGTGTGCTTTGCTCAGCTTTTTTGGGTCCACATTTATCGACTCCGTTTAAATTAAAATTAAAGCAGCTGGCTGTTGGGGTTTTACTGGCTACTGGGTACCGGCTACTGCCTGGCGATTTACCGACTCAATAACACATCGGCTGCCAGGCCAAAAAGTTCAAAAGGCGGTCAAAACTTTTCCGTTTCTTTCATTCTTTCTTTTCCATTGCAAACAATTTGAATGAGGCGCGCAAATTGAATAAAAGACCATTGCCACAGATCAAGCTGAAAAACTGCTGGCTGTGATAAAATCATCAGCTTTCATCCTCATTCCACGATTTCCTTTTTCTCATTCTGCAAGTTTTTTATAGTCGTCCGTCCAGTCTACGTGGACCGAGCAGGATTGGATTGGTAAGTCAAGGCGTGGGGGAAGCTGCAAATAAATTTTTATTGCACGAACGAATTCAATAAAATGGGCAGCAGAGGAATGACGGCCAAAGGGAGGGATAATAGAACTAGAAGCGAAATAGGGAGAGATGCTCGCTACTTAATTAAATAATTTCGTTTTTGTTGGGATATAAAGACATTAAAAGATATATATATGGTAAGAGAGCGACGAAAGGATACTTTAAAAATTTTTTTATTCAAGGGACTCTTAGAATACAACTATAATACGAAGTCAAGTTCAACATTTTAGAGTCATTTCCGAAGAAAATATCATTAGAGTTATTCATGCAGATACCATATAAATGTAATTTATCTCATTTGAAAATATGTATTAGCTACATTTTATTTATTGTATTCGAACTGGCAGAATTTCGTATCGGTTGGAAAACAGTTTGGTGCTGATTACCGGCAATTATCCAATCAGCCACGTACGAGCTCATTTTGCATTGCCGGCTCTGACCGGAATATTCATATCCAACTCCATATCCAGCGTACATACATTAAACGCAATTTATGTAAATTGTGTGCCGTCATTTGCACTAAGCTAAAAATGGTACAGTGCCGTCCAGTCCAGCCCGACTAGGGTCAGTAAAAGGGGCGTGACCGGAGTGGGCATTACATTAAATCAAATTTGAATGCATTGAGCAGGCTGTGTGTCCGGCAAACACAATAGATGCAATAGAAAGAGGTTGGGGAGGGGAGGTGGAGCATGGGTGTGCGTTCGAATTGAATTTAATTTTATGCATTTGCAGTATCAACGCATAAATTATGATAAAAGGCATAAAATATGTACAGTGCGGGAGAGTGAGCCAAAGCGGAAGTCCAAGTAAATTATGTTGATGGCCGGGTGGAGAGGAGAGGAGAGCGGGCCTCGAGAGAGGTCAGAGCCCATTCACGACTCACTAAATTTATGCAGCAACAATGGCAAAGATCAGCCCGACACAGATGCTCACTGAATTAGCCAGCGCAAATATTTATGGCCCTCTGAAAGGCGAAAAGAAGAGCAGGTTACGTAAATGTTTGTCACCTGCCACCTGTTCACAGTTTTCGTATGCGAAATATACATGGAGAAGGATGCAGGCGGGCAGCCAGGCAGCCAGGCAGGCGCAAGGGAGATCGAGATGGCAGAAAGCAGCTAATCCGAATGAGCGCCAATTGGGGACACATGTCCAGGCAGGGTCCTTTAGTTGCTGAAGCTGCAGCTTCCTCCCCTTTTGCCTTTGAAACTCATTTGGGGCAAAGGCAAAGCTGACAAGTCCCGGGCGGACACGACTTAGCCAGAGTAGACTGCTAATTGAACCGACGGTCATCTGGTGGGGCACAGGAAATGCCAGCAGAGCATTCCTTTAGTATTCGTTCTTTTATTAATATGTCCCCAGCCAGCTGTCCTCGACTACACAGAAATAAAGCACAGGATGGCTGGGAAGGCACAGCGACAAGCGAAATGCAAACTAATTGAAAACACTTCAAAGGACATCAATATCAAAAGCATAGACAGCGAGACAGACCGAAGGGTACAGATGGAGCCGGAGGAAGACCGAGATACAGAGAAATGGAGACAACCCGTCTTTCAGCCATCTAGCAGATGTCAAACGAACAAATCGAAAAATTGTCTAAGGTCCGCAGAATGTACCAAAAAAAGGAAAGAATGAAAATGCACAGGAAAAGCATGGAATCCTCAAACGCTTGCCCTCGGTTCCGATTGGCCCCAGACTCAGACACAATCAAATCAGAGCTATGCCAAAATTAAAAATATTTTCGCATTCTCCCAAATAAGTATATCCTTCAATCGAGGCACTTTTCCGCAGCAGTTTCCCTCGAGTCAACTAAGGTCCGAGCAGCATACTCGTCTGATATTCAGCTTTTGCGCAAACGAATCGGTCCGCTCGGAGACTTGTAGTTTCAGTTTCAGGTAGTGGCCGGGCCGTGCTGGCCGCCCCATGCAACAATAAGTGGATAAAATCCTTTTCATTTTCCCACAGTGTGTCCGGCTTGCTACAAAATCAATTTACAACGGAAGCTTACTTACATAACCCCCCCGAGACACATAATCCTGTTTATACGAGTATGTGCAGATGATTCGAGCCGACCCTCTCTCTTGCCCAGCTCCGGTCCTTTCCAACCCAATCGCCACTGAATATTGGAGCTGTCGCAGGCCGGGTCTCTGTTTTCCTTGGGCATTTCACAAAATATCACAGGTAACTGTCTAAGGACAATGTCATCACATCCTTCGGTTCAACTTTGTCGTTGCTGTGGTCGGAACTTTTGCATATCGGTCACATTGTCCTCTGGGGCAGCACGTGTCTTCCTCTATCCGTATCTTTCTCCAGCCCCACCCCCGTTCTATTCATGGCGTGTGTGTGCGTAAAGGCTCCGATTGCACTTTATAATACGGTTATGCCTCCAGGCATTTATTTGCCTTAGTTAGATTTTGTTTGTTGGGAAAATTTCATAAATATTTACTTGCTGCCAGCTGCAGTTTCTGCTATTGTTCCCGTACTCGTACTGCTATTCGCTTAGTACTGGACCGAATAAAAACCCAATTTGTCCGTGTGCACGAGGGAGTGTATTGAAAGCTGATATTGTTGTGCGTTACGACATTTAATTACGAGTCCCCAACATGGCTGATGGCCATCGTTGCGTATGCGTGATTTGTTCAACCTTTCAACAGCGATTTGCCGGATATGCAGAGAGCAGAAATTAATGCATACATAATACATATTACATGCTATCTTTCGTTATTAGGTCAAACTAGACTCCAGCTGGAATGCATTGTTACTGTTCGTCAGAGTGCTTCTTCAAGGCTTCATAATCCTCTGCTGAATATTCAATTTAAATTAATACCTTACGATTGATTTAGTTTCATGAATTGAAACTTAAGTCGCACAGAAAGGTGCTTTGACAAACTCGAAAGCTGGCATTTATTCAAAAAGCCCCGAAGTGAGGCTTTTAATAACCGAGTATGTACTTATTTGGGTCGATACGGATTGACAGGGAAAACTAAATTGAACATTTCCCCAAACTGCTAAGAGCAAATTTAAAATTCTGCACATTAGTCCGGGCACCAGAACACATGCATACACGGCCATTAGATAAGCACGGAAAGACATCTTAATGCAAAAAAATATGAAATCAATGATTTTGAAAAGCTTTGGAAAGACGAAGATTAGGATGTGTACTCCTATGGGCTGTCGGCGACAGAACTTTTATGGCTTATCAGAAGTTAAGTGCTGGCGAACAGAAATATCATTAAATTTTAAATAAATTGAGAGCCGGCAGAAGTGCATTTCAAATGCAAATAAACGTAGGGCAACGAGTAACTCTGATTCAAGCTGCAATGTAAAACTGATGGCAAAGTAAACTGTGGCTCATACTCGTACCCGTGCTCGTGCTCGTAAGTTTCCCCTATTAACTGAGCCAGAACTTGAATATGCAAAATGATTATGTCTACGCCAACGGCGACTCACAGACTCGCAGACTCACAGACTGACTGGCTGACTCTCTGACTGGCTGAAGTAGATTAAAGACACCAAAAGCCACTCAAAGTCAACTGAATGGGATGCGAGAGAGACGGAGTGGAGTAAAGTTGGATGGGCACTCGAAAGTTTTTTTAAAGTTTTGTGCAACAATGAGATCCTTATTCTGCTCCTACTGCACCTTTATCCTGCTTCTGCAGTCAAAGTTGGCTGGCTGGCAACATTGCGCCAATTCAATTGATTTGCTTCTGAAGTGCAATGCGTTTTTGAGCGCTGTGCAAATAAAACTAATGCAATGTGTGCCCCAAAAACTTGGTTAAGTGATTGCCCACTCCCACTCCCACTCCTTCTCCCTCTCCCTTTCTCTCCCCATGCTGCTTATAAAATTGAATGGATATTTTTTCTTTAATTAAACTGATTGGTATTTCGGATTCTGGCTAACCAGTTGGGTGTTTGCTGTTTGGTTTTTTTGGTAACTGGATTCCATCTCCTTGCTCAGCTTTAAACTCCCAAGCTGAGACTAGCCAGATGAGGGAGATCTAGAATTTATTAGCCTCCGTTTTTCCAACACATTTTTATTGGCATTTTCCGTTTGCGTAACAAGTTTTGGCTAATTTATTACAATCGACGCATCGTAAATTGCGAAAACGAGTCGTTTCCTCACTCCTCATCCCTCTCCATATCCGTGTCCGTGTCCGTGTCCCTACTCAGTCCATGTCCGTGCTCGGCTGCTGTTTGTTGAGCAATGAGCATGTTAATGCTGAAATTTATGCTCAGCAAACAACTCACGAATTTCATTTATTTTCCAAGGCGCTCAAGAGCGCTGCCCAGACAGTTTTCAACTTGGCCCCTGCATAATCCTGCTTAATTAGCTCCAATTGTCACTGTCATAAAGCGCATCCTCCAGAGACACTTAAGAGGCCAATTTGCAAATAAGTCAGTCAGCTTGGCAGGTGCTCGCCTACGCACCAACCTCTGACTAATTTTCTCAGCTCATTGGCAAATTAATTAGCTGTCAATTTGGTGAAAAGTTTACCTCACTGGCTGGGCAGCGGTTGCCCAAGTTTAATTGCGTTTTTGTGCTCGAAGTGTTGGGACCTTTGAGGCTCATTATGGGAAACTTTGGGGAGTTTTATTTGAACTGACAACGAGTCGGAAGCCCACATACCGAACAGCCGGCACATGAATCAAACCGTAGAACTAACAAGAGCCGAAAACAAACGCAAAAACACAACCCCCTGCCATGCTAACGAGTTCCTAAAGAGACGACAATGTCGATGGTGGCATTCGAGTTTATTCAAGCGTTATGAAATCTTGAAAAGCGAACAATTTTATTTGTCTTCCACCCTTCAGGAGCAGCGGGACCTTCATCCAACCACAAGGACACTCCGTATGTGGGAAGGTGTTTGGTTTTACAAATCGTTGCGATGTGGGAATAAAACATCTGTCATCATGGGGTAACATTTAGTACATAGCTACAGAGCAGGGCATGGGATTATGTCCCAGGGTGTTGAACATAAAAAAAACAGAACAAAATCGTATGGTTGTTCTCCCTTTTAAAAGTTTAATTTTATATAAGTTATCGATAATAGGACTATGGGATACCCGAAGCTTAAAATTAATTATTATACACTTAGGTTTTCAGGTTTCTAAACTCTAATAGCAGACGATTCTGCACATACCATACGTGCAAGTGGTAGAAAAATAAACTTTCTTCTCTCTGTCGTATACTAGACACCAATACGATATGCCCTGATACCTACAACGCACACCGAGTGTAAATTTAAAGGTAGACTAGAAGAGAAGTATTTATGAACAGCTGAATCAGAGGTCTCGAGAGAAAGAAAACTTTCAGAAACAGTTGCTCCACTTGAGAAAGATTTTTCAATTAAACTTTACCCTGTCGGCACACTCCATCTTCACCTGTAGCATGGGTGGTGGTGGAAGGTGAACCTATTTAAGTGCTGCGTCTCGCATAAATATGCACATACAAATGCTGGTTCTTGTTGGATACTCCTACTCCTACTTGTACCCCTACTCCTACTCGTCTATAAACGTATTTACGACACGTGCTAACTTTGATTGTCTTTGCCAGTGGGCCATGGATACCCATGGGTGTGCATGGCTAGTATATGTACTTCTATATAGATTCTGTCAATGCTGACTGGCGGCAACTATCTCACGTTTTGTTCCTGGTGATAAATCAGACGCCCTTGCAGTCAGTCGGGGCCGACTTGGCCTTCTTCTTCTGGCCAACTTAAGTAACGCAATCAGCGAGAGTGCTTTTTCCAATTTTTCCTGGGCTGATGCTGGCTGTCCCTGTCGCTGTCCTTGCTATTACCTTATTTCGCTCTCTCTTTCCGTTTCGCTTTTGTGGAAGTAACAGAATTGCATTTAAATAAAACACAAATCCAATCCATTGACCAGCTGAAGGCAAATTGAGTTATTTAATTTGCCCGGCAATTATACAAGCTGGCTCTGAGGCTGGTCCGAACAATGAGCTGCAAATTGGTTCGTTGCATAACGCTTTTGTTCCGTCATATAATAATAATGGCAATCATAGCCATCAGCCAACTTGCTGATGCGCTTTTGTTCATTAGTGCTTTAGAACCCAACGAAAAATTCGATGTACATATATATAGAACGCGTTGCTGGAGTGCATCGAAGAAGTGCAAAATCCAGGCTGCTCTCAATTGAATGTTGCATAAATAATGGCAACGAATTCTCGCCGCCTTCCACAGCCAGCCACTTCCTCTCTGGCGACAACATCCGCTACAAAATCGCAAGTGTGCATTTCCGTTTGTTGCATATGGCTAAAAGCATATCACTCCTCAATTGACAATAAGAAATGAAATTTGCTGACAGCACATACATGGGGAGTGCGGGGCCACAGAGCCCCATTTGCAATGCCATCAAAAATGTATGAATTTGTTGATTTGACGGAAGCAAATATTTGGAAGGCGGATGTGTGTGTATGTGTTGTCGTCCTGCAGCCGCCGCCAGCCAGAGCATCTGGGAAATGTATTTTCTATGGCTTTGCAAGACGCAAACATTCGACGTGCATAAAGCAATCGATTGCACTGCCTCGGGGAACTACGGCTACCCCGCTCATTGATCATCGGTTGGCCGGGCCCCCAGGGGACAAACCAATTTCTTCTCCCTATCTCGCATGCAATTAGTTTATGCTGGCAACGGCGTCGCCTTCACAGCATTACTACCATTACCCTCCAAAGGCATTAGTGTTTGCATATGAGCGTTATCGCCGCCCCGTAGCGTAGCCAAAAATTGTATGCACAGTTCGATGGTTCTGCCCCTGCAGGCAAATGCAATTTTGGATGAGGCGCGTGCCCAATCTTTAATGTGACATGTTCCAATCGAACATTAAACCCATATGTTCACGATGAGACAGAGCCGAAAAATCCAAAAACATTGTAAAAAAAAAGGAAAGAAAGAAAAACGTTACAGTGAAAGATAGCGTCGTTGTAGTTGTATGCCCTGGTGCCGCCGATGCATCCGCCTAATGAGGCTAATGTAGAGTCATGTGTGTGCGAGCACGAGTGTATCTACGTGTTTGTGTGTGTCGGTAACTGTGTCCGAATGAGTGTGCTGTGTGTGTATGTGTGTGTGTGACTGTGTGCGGGGCACGCATGCAGACACTCTAAAAATGGCTGCCTGCATGCTGCTCAACTAAGCATATCGACGTCAATAAATCATCCAATAATGCGCTGATGCTGATGCAGTGCAGGGCGCAAATGGCGCTGGTTGTTGGTGCTGCTGGTGGCTGTCGGTGGATGGTTGGATGCTGCATGCTGCTTGCTGCTTGCTGCATTCTGGATGCTGGGACCATGTCTTTTGCCATTTCCGGAGTTACATACGATACGCCGCCTCTGCTCCTGCCTCTCGCTCCTCGCTGAGTGCTTTTTAACTTGATGCTGTGGCGGAGCCTGTGACTGTGGCTAAGGCTGATGCCGATGCTGATGCTGATGCTCAGACTGGTTGCTTCGAAGCACTTATGTTTGCAGATTGTCAGCATAAAATGCAAGCGAAGAGAGCATTTCACAGATTGAATTTTATTCGGCTGCGGTTATTGCAGCCATTACGAGTGCTGTGCCCCATGCGCTGCACTGCGCCGAGCGGGGTCGAGTGCATGCATCAATTTACTAGATGAAGCTTATGTGCTGCGATGGCAGACTTGCCACGATTCCGCTCTCGCACTGCAAAGTGCCTGCCATTTGTTCGGATAAATTTCGCTGGCGTCAATGTTGTTTTCCCAGCACACATAGACACATGCCACATGCCACCATCCTTTCAGCTTCAACCTCCTACACGCACCAAGCACCACCCGCCCGCCACTGGCAAAGTTCATTAAGTTTCATTTGTTTTTTGCTATGCGCGGGGCATGCGAACGCCCAACTACTTAACAACTTATCTTCGCCCTGCCACCCACACTGCATCCTGGAGCGCTTCGAGTGCGCCGCGTTGGGGTGGCAGTGGCAGCTAATCATTTTATCGTTAACGCCCCATTGCATCAACTTGCGTGGGGCGCGCCGCTCTTGGCCCGCTTTGCTTAGTCGTGTGAAAAATAGTTTCGTCATGCCAGACCGACTGACAATCTTCATAGATTTGATAAAATTGCTGCTGATGTTGCTATTGCGCTGGCAGCATTAATGCGATTTTAATGCACTGATTTGATTGAAGCCAATTGACAGTTTGCCTTCGTGCCCCAGCATCCTGCTTCCCGCCTTACGCTTCCTGATGGCAAGCGAAAGAAAACGGTGTTATCATTAATGGCACAGCCATAAAGTATAGGCTTAGCAAGACACACCGCATTTAAAGCTTAGATTTGGATATACTTTATGTAAACTTTACGAGTTTAAAGCTGACTAAAATTTATATTTTTCACGGTATTTAAATCGTGGAAAATATACAATACAATCATTATTAATGATTTCCATCCCTTTATCAAGCCCTGCCACTCAATCTTTTCCAGTTGTCTACGCAATTTGTGCAGATTGACACCTGTGCTCCGGCACCCGGCCTCTTGCCTATGGTGTTCTGATGCTCCTGCCAGCAGAACGTTTAATTAGACTAATTAAAACCTGACAACGAACACTGCATTAATAAGCTGCAGTCTGCTAGTGCAACCTGCAATGCGTTAACCGCACATCAATTTATGCAAATCAGAGCCACGTCTTACGCAGCCTGGACTTCAATGCAACTGTGCACAACGTCTTTGATTTGAAGGCACAAATTGTCAATATTATATTGGATGGTGTGGTCTATTCTGTCCTGGCCTGGCCTGGCCTGGCCTGGCGTGGCGTGGCGTGGAGACAGCTAGCCTCGTCCTTGTCATGTAATTAACGCCATAATTGTCCTTCAGCGTATGACTCCCTCTCGAGTAATTCTTTTTAATTTGACATGCAAATAATGCCTGAGTAATTACATGCATATTTTATGCAAATTATTAGCATGCATGGCCAATGAGTGCCCTCCAAAGGAAATTATAATCATGCCCTGAATGAGGATGCTTCTGATTCGGAGGTTGCTGCAAGAGGCTTTGTATATTTTACACAAAGAGTTTCTGCTTTTAAAAATATTGCGACTCGTTTCAATTTCTTAGAATTTGCATTTCTGCCTTTGACAACACTTTTTTCTGTTGTATTTCTCTTGCTGTCGTTCTGTCGCTCTGTCGCTCTGTGCGCTGACTATTGACATGGGACTGTGTCCAGCATTGGCTAGGAGGAGGCAGTCCAAGTCCCATCCGTCCGGCAGGGTAAGTAGCCAGTGCCCGAGAGAGTCCTGGGCCGGCTGTGAATTTCCGTTTCCGGTGGCATGCGACACTCTTTGCAAGAGCACTCAAGCGCAAAAAGTGCCTTTCAACTTATTTTCCTGCTTCTATTTCGCCGTCTTCGGCGTCCTGCTGCGTCTTGTCTTCCGATGGCTCTGCGAGTGTCCCCTTTGTCTCGTGTTTTTTCTGATTAGATTTTTATTCTCATGAATTTTCATTTCCGTTCCTGAATTTTTTATTCGTATACGTACGTCCGGCGATTCATCAGTGCTCGTTGAATTCCTCGGAGTCGTGTCGATAAACAAAAAAGCAAAAAGCAAAGAGCAAAGTAAATAAATAACAACTCTTCGGCCATTCTGCAATTGAAAATATATCTGTATCTGTTGTGTATCTGTATCTGTAAGCGTTTCTATATCTGTATCTGCGTCTCTGTGTGTATCCGTATCCTTAGCAGGCTCTCCGTTTGTTATCCGTATTCCCCGACGTGCGACTTAATGCACATTTCAAATTACCGGGCAGTTGTTGACCTGATTACAGATCAGCTCCCTCCGGCGCTACTCAGCCCACATTGGACCACAATCCCCTTCCCTTTGCCATGTTTCCGTAACTATCTATTCATTTAGCGCCGCTTTAATTAAACCGGACTGATTTTTTCCCTTGCACTGTTGCGATAATGATTTTGTGGGCAATATTATAATAATATTGATTATGTAAACGCCAAAGGGAGAGAGTGGACTGGACTGGGGGTGTGCCAGGTATTTACTACACCAATCCCTACTGGGCACAATGTTTATTGAACCGAAATTAATTAGTGATTTTAAAGGGCAAGGTAAAAGCATAGTTTGTCATGCAACAGACATATTTATGGCCACGAGGGGTACGAACGGAAAAGGTGGATAAAATAGTATTTAATTTACAAGTTTAATCAAATTATGTTGGCATTAAGTTTTTTTGTTCGATTGAAGTTGGAATACAACTAAAATGTGACAGATATGATATTTAACCTCATATAAAATTTGAGTATAAACATGAAATGAGAGATGAAATCTCTCTCTCCAATAGCCATACATAATTGTAAATTTAGTTAGATTTATTTACGCGCTCGTTCCACCGATTCATTATACATTCATAAATGATTTCAATTTGAATTTTTCCATGTAGTCGTACACTCAATTGGCTGTGATTCCAGTTGAATTGGTTTCTGCATACCCCGGGCAATCGAGACGACAACCCGATACGACTTCGTCGACAGCATCGATGACAACTGCACACAAGAGCAAAGAACCCACATGGAACTGGGAACTGGTAACAGGGAGGCGATCATCGTTGAATGAGCAAAAACAAAAGCCTGAGTAGGGGACTGAAAAGGTTTTGGCATAAAGGAAAAAGTTTGGTTAAACAAAAAAAGCTGGAACAAATTACAAAGTCTTCGTTCGGGGTGGACGAGCGTTCTGTCCAAGCGTGAAGATACCCCAGAAAGGGGAACCTTTCCCATACAAACATCCCGTAAGGTCATTGCGTGAAGAAAGTCAAAGCTAGGAGGGACGATTTAATTCCATTGAATGCTTAGCCGAGGACTAAGCGCCTGCAACAAAGGCTTTTGTGTTAAATAGTTGAACGGTGCAAGGAATTATCATGAATCCAACACCTCACATGTTGCACATGAATTGTGCGGTGGAATGGAGGGGTGGAAGAAGGGATGATAAACCTGTGATAATTCAAATAATCATGGAGCTGGTCTTGCAGACAGTCAGCCACATAGCAGCATCCGGCATTCGCACTCGTATCCGCATCCTGCCAGTGAGGCAAAGGCAGCCAGTCAGACAGGCAATGCAAAAGCACTTTATTTAAGTGAGTCCCACATGAATTGCACTTGGCTGTGCGTCTGGCTGTCTCTATGTCTCTCTGGCTGTCTGCCTGTCTGCCTGTCCGCTGGGCTGGCTGTCTGTCTCCCCTGACTGTTTGTATTTGTAACACTTCTTTGCATTTTTTATGCTCTGTCTTTATAAAGCATGCACCCACACCCGCCCAGTCAGCCCTTTGGTGGGGCTGCAGCTACCATGCCCCAGTATCAAGTGCCTTTGGCAGCAGCTGTTTGGCATTTCTGTGGCAGTGGATGTGGCTACTGAATGTGGATGAGGATGTGGCTGTGGCTTTGGCTTCTGATTCAGCTCCGACCTCGACTATGGCGGTCCGCGCCTGCTCATTATGATAAGTTAGCGCCTCCTTTGCATTTCCCTTTGCCTGTGCTGCTGCTGCTGTTTGCTTGGACCCAACCCTTTCACGGCTTAAAGCGATTGCTTTTGCACTAAAGTTATACTCGTAGCCGGAGAGCACATCAAATATGTTCGAATCAAATCAGACTTATAGCCACACATTAGCTTATGCCGAAAACATTTTACAATTTCTTTCAGTCATAAATCATAAGGATGTCAACGACCAGGCAGAGGCCAAGAATGTCCCTGTCATTTTATGTATTAAAACGTTGCAGCAATTTATAGCTAGAAGCACTTGCAATGCGAATGGAACTAAAGCCATTTACCTTTAGTAATTTGAGAATTTTAATTAAAGGCACTGGCCGGGCAGCAGGCAGCAGGCAACAGCATTTCAATCTACGACCTCGGATGGGAGCTAACGCACCCAGAGACACAGTGGGGCGCCATGTGCAAATGCATCAAAGGACATTTGCATTTGGCCGGCATTTGGAGATAATGTCCTGCGTAGAGGAGGCCAACCGAACTGGACTATCTCTGGCATATATGGCCAGGGCAAGAGCTGGGACGAGGACGTTATTAAATGCAAGTGCATCAGGCGCAGGGCCAGGGCTGTGGTTGCCTAACGTCCTGCTGGCTGTCCTGTCCTGCATGTGCTTGTGTGTGTCCTGTGCGGGGGTGTGGCGGTGTAGGGATGGGTGGGCTGCTTCCTGTGTGCATTACAACTACATTGGAACAAGTGTGCTGCTTGTACTACTAACCTCTTGCAATTTTGGGTTTTGAATTTGCTTAAATTGCATTATTGTCGTTGTTGTTGTCGTCGTTGTTGGAGCTGGAGCTGGAGGTGGAGCTGGCGAGTGGGTTGTTGCTGTTACTCGGAGGCCTTCGAGCTGATTGCCCTGCATTGTGTTTGCTGCTCAAATTTATCCCTTTGCAATTTTGTGCTTATTTGTTGCAGACTTGCCTGCCTTGCAGCTTTAACTAATTGAAATCGATTTTGGCCGAACGCAGGGTAAGCGGTGCGGAAGAGAACACCGAGGGACCAAGTTTCCTTAGCTACTGCCTGCTGTCTGCCGTCTCCTGTCTCCTGTCTACAGTCTCTCGTCTCCCGGCATCGGGAATCATGTCAGCGTTAAGCCTAAATACTACACCCCAAAGTGCATGTCGTGCGTGCGGTTTGCAGAATCGATTTTTGGACTTCCGCCCCCCCAGCGCAGGTCCTTCGCACTTCCTAATAAAACTTGCATGCGCCTTAAGTGCACTCCAACTTTCCACCAGCTGAACAAACTGTCTTCTGGCTTATGGATGCGGTTTGTATTTTCATGCTTAATTAGATGGCAATCGGGCCCAGAGAGCGTAAGAGTCCCATCTACATGCCACAGTCAGGCTTGTCTCATCCCAAGCCATAATTAATATCAGCAGGAGGCAACAGAGCGGCATGGCAGCCTGCACAATGGCAGCAGGCAAACATGCAGCCAATTACCGTTTTGATTACGCCCAACTGCCCCTCCTCTTTGTCCCGGCAAACGCCCCCTCAATTTGTAGACCCCATAAACAGTTCGATGGGAGAATTGTAAACTTTGCAACTGGCTTCACGTTAATTAGTAAAAGTTTTGTGCTTGGCTTAGATGCGACTCACCTGGAGGCTCTGCTCTGAGGAGGTGGCACAGTACTGCCGTTAGGCTATTGTTAACTCATAAATAAACACGAAACGAGTTTTGCATTCTTCTCCCACCCAACTGTTATTTGTACTTGTAAATCTACTTTGGAACAACTTCTTAAAGCAATTTTAGTCTGCAAACAATCGATACATGGTAACTTTTCGAATTTCAAACAGTATTTTTGTTCTCCAATGTGATGTGTTTAAGGGTAAAGCTCAAAGCGGTGGAGTTTATGGATGGGGGATATGGAAATATTAACCAAGGCAGCTGATATCACATTTCAATTCGTCCTATAAAAGCACTATCAAAACACTTCTCTGTGGATAGGAATTGATCAGTAAAGCAGTAAAGACATATCACATCGCACAAGAAAATTGTTCCAATAAAATATGTATATTTCTATTATATAAAAAAGACTAAAACAATTGGGACGCGGGTTGGCTGGGGCGGCTATATTGAATAATATTATTATTCACATGACACCACAGCAGACTCCCCATCAGTCATTTTCAGCTAATGATAGCAATCGTGGAGTGAGATCAATTCAATTCCGATTGTCTCTATTATTACTCCGTATACGCAATGGAAATTGTACCTGCCACAGGGTGCACTGAATATTTGCCTTCTAACTCTTTGGTAATCCCATTAGGTGGCGTTGTCTGGCTGTGTGTCAGTCTGCCACAGACAACACAAATGTTACCTCACACTGACAGGACTTCGAAAAAGTTGGCAACATTTGTGAAAATTGACAAAGTTTGAAGTCAGCAACAAACAGCTGGAAAACAGTGCAGTGCAGCGTCATGCCATGCATGTTTAATGCCGCTTCAACTGCGTTGCGTGTTCTGTATCTGTATCTGTATCTGTATCTGTATCTGCATCTGTGGCTGTCTGTGAGTGTGTGAGTGCTTTGTCAAAGGCATCTTGTGGTTGCGTTTACCTAGGGAAATTGCAGCCACATTGTGGTGGCCATCGCTCCAACTTCCACTGATTGCCTAACTGACGTGCGTTCCATCTCCTGTCCCGGTGGCAACTTGGCCCTCGGATTGGGATTTGGTTTGGGTTTGGGATTGGGCTGGTTCGTCTGGATGGCGACCGCTGGCTTGTGGTTAGTCTGCAGTGCTTTTGATTGATTTGGTTTGCTCTCATTTGCTTGCATAAATATTTGCCCAGCTCCAAGCAGAGGAAACGGAAATCAATAGAGTGGGGAAACCATTAAGAGAGGGACCCTGGAAGTAGAATATTCGGTTAGGCGGCACATGGCAGCCCAGCCTGGCATTTGCAAATTTGCTTTTAATGAAATTACTACGATTCGATTTTGTTTATTTTTACACATCTTTTATTTAATTAATTTGCTGCTATTTGGATTTTGGCTGTCGCCTCATCCTACATCTCCGCATCAACACATATTCGTTCAGATGTAATATTCATACATACATATGTACATATATGTATGTATATATAAATGTTTACCTATGGTAGCCATACAATTTTATTGTTGATTATCTACTTTTTAATTAAATTCCATAAATATTACAATAATTTTAGCCCAATAAATGCAGTAACAGATTTGCGTCAATTTCATCAATCAGTGAAAATGAATGGAAAGCCCTTTCCGGAAAACCAAATGACATCGAAAAAATACGAGTACATATCCGCAAACACCATTGGAGGAGTGCTCTGCTCCAGCGATAGAGAGTGTCAATCGAGTTAGGCTGTTCATTAACGCGACATGTTTTTTACATCGGCTAGTAATTCAGAACAATTTAATTTATCACAACAAATTGAATTACATATACATATATGAAATATAGGTGTAAACACGTGTACTTGTATATAGATGGATTGATACGGATAGTATATAAGTGTATAGTACTAGCTAGCAAATACAGTTCAACGGCCTGCATCTGCATCTGCATCTGCACTCGCCCCAAGATCAAGATCAATATCAATATCAATATTGATTTTGAATATAACATCAGTTGAATCTTCAGTAATCGGTAATCGGTAATAAGTAATCAGTAGTCGTCAGTTATAGTTATAGATCAATTATAGCTAGATATAGTCTTTAATTTGCTCGAGTATGCGAGAACTTCGGGTGCCTGCTTAATGCCTAGACTTGTTGTATAGTTAATGTATCCACTTAATGAACAACACTTAAACTTGGCTAAATGCATTTAAATGCCACAATTTGTATTTCTTTGTGTTCGTGCGTGTTCGTTTTCGTGTTTCTGGGTGACTGGGTGTCTGGGTGTTAGTAAACGCCATTAAGGTGTGAGCCAAGATCTGAGTACTTAGTATTATACGTGTATCGTGTATTCTTGGCGCTCCTGTTCCTTCTTCTCGTGATACCTAGGGGGCGCAGGGCTGGTTAGTTATTTGCGTTTCAAGTGCGGGGTAGGTAGACGCTACGGGCATGCAATACAAGCTACGGTCAAGCACTGGGAGCAGCGATTCAATTCATTCACGACTGATAGTTTACCTTGCCAGCAGTGAGGTCAACTCCTCGCGGTCCATCTTGGCCAGTTGCGCGTCCCCGGTGCTCTCCATTACGCGCTGCACCTCCAGGTCCAAAGCGCGCTGCTCGCGCTCGCACTCGCTCTGGTCCTGGCTCGGGAACTCACGACCGTCGTGGAAGCCAGCGGGCGGACGGAAACCGCCCGTCAGATCCACTCCGGCCCCAGCCATGGCTGCTATAGAGGCGGCCAGCGAGGCAGCCGTCTCCGCATCGACCTCACTGTCTAAACTGCGGATGTGCCGGAGAAGAAAGGGAAGAAATTTGCTTAACTAAAAGTAGAATGGAATCATCTATCTTCCAGCTAATCTAGTCCGCTAATTCTGTACTCTTTTGATCGATTCATAACTTTTGATTGATTTGGATTGGTTAGGGTTTAGGTACCTGAACTACCTGTTGCTACTACCAGGGCACTTTCGTCGCTCCAACGTTTGGTTGCTGGGCTGTGCCGCGTGCTTGCGGCTGCGTTGGCCGGCGCTCCTCTTCTCGCCGACCACGCCCACACCCACGCCCAGGCCAAGGACGTGTCGGGGCGTATTGTGGCGCCGCTCGGGCGCCGGCGAGCCCTGGTCGTTGTTGGACTCGGTGCTGGAGTCGGGCCGGAACATATCTGCAAGATAGCATGGGTTGGGTGCGATCAAACGCCCATGAGCCCGTGCTCTATACGAACCTACGACGGCGCGGCCGTCACTGCTGCGAGAGGACTTGCAAGGAACTCGATAGGTGGGCATGTTAGAAAACTCGGTGCTGGGGCTGATACTCGTGTCCGACTCGGACTCGGCCACCACTCCGACCGAGCTGCCGGCGTTCTTGGCGCTGCGCCCCGCGCTTGACTTCTTCGAGTGACCGGCCTGCGAGCCGGCCACAATTGTCATGGACTTGCTCAGCGTGGACTCATCTAAGCGGAGAGATACATGAACATCAACATTGTAAGGCAATCTCCAGAGCTGGTTACCCTCTTTACCATCTGTGTTGTAGTAGCGCTGCTTGTGCCAGCTGGACTTGCTTTTCACGTGCCCGAAGCCAGAGGTGGGCAGCAGCGGATATGCGGTGGCATTCAGATTCTCACCCTCCGGGTGGCCGAACGTCTTGAATTGCATGGTGTAGTCGAGTGGAGTCTGTGCCGCCACGGCACGTGTGGGAGTCTTGGCCGGAGCCCCAGTGCGACCTCCATTCACGCTGAACGTGGCATACGGTGAAATCTCGTACATTTCTACAGGAGTCAGAGCCATGCAAACGGGAGAAAAAAATGATAAAGGGAATAACAAGGATGCGGCCTTTGATTGCCTCTCTTTGCCCGGACACGTACACAGCCTACATCTCAATTGACTCTCGACTCACCCGACTCGTTGCCCTTGTCCACCGTCTTAACCGGCGAGGCGCTGTACACCTGCTGGTTGCGTCGGTTCTCGTGGTCCTCCTTGTAGTCCCCAGGAAGGGCACGACTCTCGTAGCCCTCGGCCATGGGTCCGCACAGAGTGCGGCGGTGCTTGATAGTCAAAGCTCTGCACGAGGAAAGAGACATTTATGAAACTTCATTATGGCTTTAATTGAAAGATGACGAATGAATTATTCCCCCAGTATGACTGGGAGATGACTGCTAATCACTAAGCAAGGAAGAGTCCCTTCAGTCGTGGAATGACACTAAGTATACAATTTTGGCGTAACAAAATAATTAGTTATTACACTGAGATTTATCTTTCGAAGTTTGACTTGCAAGAACCATGTTTGATATACGATGCATTCGCAAATTAATATTACAGCCAGGATAGGGAAAACAAGTTCACTGGAGATGTTGGTTGTGGCTCTTTCACTTTATCTCCCATAGATAAATACTGAGCACATCTGGGAATGTTCTTATACTCGAAACACACGCGTCGTATACGGAACATTTTTATAAATAATTTTGTTCAAGGGAAAAACCATCCCTAAAGCTAAATGTAGTTAATAAATCCGTTGAATTGTCAATTATGTGGCACTTTTTCAAGCAAAGACAAAGTCTGTTGGGGAGAAAAACTCTAGTGTAAAGCCACTTTGAAGCTCTGCTTTCCCACTGCCATGACAGTTAATAAATCCTTAATTAACATTCGCAAGCAATTAAGAACCAGCGGCCCCCAATGCGGGCCTCCGCCCTCCCACTCGCTGTCCCCGATTGAATTCCCCAGTTACCGGCACCCAGGACGCACTTACATCGTTATGATGGAGACTGTGATGATGACGATGACAATTAGCGTCGAAAACCAATCACCGCTGGTGGGATTTGTTGCATTTATCAGATTGTTCATCAAATCGTTTTCCGAAGGGAAAACCGAGGGTGGCGGAATGGTGATGCCGTCAATGCTCGTTGTGCTGAAATGATAATGCTCCGTCGTTTTGCCCGCATCGTTGGTGGCGGAGATGCGCAGCTGATACCACTTGGCCGGCAGAAAGTCGCAGAAGATTAAATTTTCACGATTTTCCTCGGCATTCGAAATATCCGATGTGACAACTGTCCAGCGTATGTCGCCTGCGGGGTGATGTCCGAGGGCAAACATACACACACACACAAACACACAATGGAATAAAGAGAGAGGAAAAAAGGAAATTATGCATCATACGCTACGTTGCACACAGCAGGGAATACGGAATAAATTTGATAAATATTTATAGGTACAAATGGCTGTAGATTGGTCAGTTAATTGAAAACAAAAATAATTATATTAACAGTATTTAATTTAATGGAAATACGTAGACAGGGAGAGCGGACAAGGAGACTGAGAGCCAATCTGACGGCCGGATACTCTCAATTGTGCATTTAATAATTTATTTAATTAAAAATTTTACAGCCAGTTTCAAATAGAAATAAGCTGATAGAAAACCAATTTTGGTTCAATGGAGTAATCTAAAATTATTCATCAAAACGTTAACTTATTCTACACACTGCGGCTGCAAAAAAATAACTACGATGTTCCCAATTCATTGCTAATTTGCACTCACCCAGCGGTCGGTGTTCTATGGAAAAATGATGAATGCCACAGCCGCCGTTGTTCCACGATGACAGCTTCAGATTCACGCACGTCGCATTGGTGGCAATTAGTTCGTTGCCATTTGGCGCCTGTGAGGCTGGAAATGCAAATCGAAATTGCAAAATAGAAGGGAGAGAATGTGCAGAGCATGAGTACGAGTATTCAGAATGTCGCTTCACCAAGTGGCCCTTGCGGTCGAGCGCACAAAAATTTGCATTCACTGGCGCACTGGAGGACTGCTAGACTGCTGGACTTTGGTTTGGGCCTTCACTCACCTTTGCCTTTCGTCCAGACATTAATTTCCTCACTGGACACACCAGAGCCGACCATATTATGCGCAGACATTTTTATAATGTACTGATTTCCGCACTTCAGGCTCGTAATCGTGTAGGCGTTGTTCTCCGGCAGCAGCTCGGTGCTGAACCAACTCTCGCCGGCCGTGTGGTGGGAGATGCTGTATCCCTGCAACGGGGCACCGCCGTCGTCTGGCGCATCCCAGCTGACACGTATGCTGTCGGCGGAAGCGTACTGCACGATGATTTGTGGTGCGCCGGGCGGCTTCATCGCAATGACCTGATATTGGATTTCGTCACTGCCAAAGAGATTGTTCGCCGTGCATGTATAATTTCCGGACAGGCTGCCTTCGACGCCTGCCAGCCAGCCATCCAGTCAAAGAGGAGAAACGACGAAACGACAGGGAAATGGAAAAATCGGTTATAAATGTTGTGTTGCTGCTTTGTCCCTGCCCACTTACGATGTATCTTCAGGTTGCCCTCATTGGTCACCTCATAGAAGGGACTGAAGGTGACGGGACGGTCGCGGGTCAGCCAGCGAGCCCTCGGTGTGGGATTTCCCACAGCCAGGCACTCCAGCACTAGGCCGGTGCCCACAGCCTTGCGCACCACCTGACCAAATGAGGCGATGCGTGCTGGCGCTGAAAAACAGAGGACAGAGTGGAGCACAGAGGCCCAGGGCAAACAGTTAGGTGTGCGAAGTGTACGAAATTAAAATGTTGCGGCTTTTGTGGCTTTTCGCCGGCTCGCAGAATAAATGTCAATTTTTAATTAAAGCGAAAAGTTCCCTGCTTTATGTATATGTGCACGAATACTGTATTTACCTCGCGTATTGGTTGCCTGGGCAACCACAGATGTGGGCTCGCCCTCGCCCACGGACGTGGACGCGGATACCCAGAACTCGTACATCTGATTCTCGGCCAGGCTGCGTGCCTCGAATGTCACCGGATACCCATTCTCGTCCACACGCACCATGTGGGCTGTTCGGAAAGAAAAATCACGTATACATACATACATACACACTATCCGTGTCCGTCGAGTCCGTTTCGTTTTGGGCTACTCACTCTTGGCCTGGCCCTTGCGGCCCGCCTCCCGTGCATACACCGTGTAGTGCGAGATGATGCCATTGCGATTCTTCGGCGTTAGCCATGAAATTAAAATTGAATCTGCCGTTAGCGCCGCCGCCTTAATGGCTGCCGGCGCATCGGGCACATCGTCGTCCGTCTGGCAGTACAAGGGCTGGCTGGCAAGGCCATCGCCAGTGGCCGTGTAAGCCAAAACCCTCAGCGAATAATTGCTGGCTTTGTGCAGCGTATGCAGATAGGTTTCCAGGTTCGAGGTGCGTTTGATCTCCAGCTTGGCAGGAAAGTCAACTATTGGGAATCGAAATGGAAGATAGAAAAATGGTAGCGGATTTAAAATTAACTTTAGGTCGGAAAATATCAGCGAACTGAATGTATTCATATCGGGTTGATGACAAAATTGATTTGATGAGATTTGATAAATCAGTGCCAAAACCAACAATTTGCAGTCTCATCAAGGGACCACCACTGCACCGCCCATTGAACTACTCGCCAAAACCAATAAAGTCAAGCAACTGTTCGCTCCGCTTCCGTGCACTCCCTCTGATTCTGATTCTGACTTTTACTCTGCCCGGGCATATCGTGCTGGATGCCTGGATGAATGACTGGCTGGATACATATCATATCTATTGCTGTTTGCACAGCGCTCTTGCGCTGGCAATATCAACAAAATCAGCGTCATAAAGTGGCAACTCCCAGCGAACTCCCAGCCACATTCACAGTCGCTGGATACTGGCATTGGCACTGGCACTGGTACTGGTACTGGAATTGGAGCTATGGTAGCAGAAAGAAATGCATATACTCACTTTGGTGCACAATGGGGCGATATAAAATTTTATAGCCCTGTATGATGCCGCCATGGAATTGGAGCGGTGGCTCCTGCCACGAAATCTTCAGACTCTGCGAAGACAGGGCCGTGCAGTTGACATTCTGTGGCGCTGCCTCTGGCACTGCAAGAGTTACAGATACAGAAATACATCCGGGTTGTAGTTGGACGGACAGAGACTGAAAATCGAGCTCATTAGATACCCACCTCCCTCGGCCGTGGTGCCGAAGATGGCCGCACTCCAGGGTCCAGAGCCAAAGCTGTTCAGGGCCCGGACGGTGACAGAATAGCGGGTATACTTGCGCAGATTCCGCAGCGTGGCCTTAGTGGTGGCCCAGCCGCTCACAATTACCGACTTCAGGGAGCTATTCACGACGCTAATGTAATTGATGTTCTGCTTCTCCTCTGTACAGTTCACGGTGTAGCCAATGAGTTCTCCATTCCAGGACTCTCGGGGTGGAATCTGCAATTAGTTAAAGATAACATAGGTTAACTCGTGTGACCCCCTCCCTTACTATCCGGTCATCCCATCTCCCATCGCACCTGCCAAGTAACTATTAGCTCGCTTTCACCGCCCGTCTGCACCTGCACATTGGACGGTGCCTCAGTGGGGGCCTCTTCCTGGGTCTTGAGGACGATTGCCTCGGTATAGGCGCTGCGTTCAATCTCATTGATGGCCTGCATGCGAATGAGGAACGTCGTCGCCGGCGTCAAGCCCGCCACAATGGCGCTCTCGCGCAGGTCACTGTCATAGCTGTCAAAGGAGGGAAACACAACATGGCAAACATGGTTCGACAAAGGCAAACAGACCGAAGAGCAGCAGGCACATACCTGCGACTAATGCTCGTCGACGGCAGACTGACGTTGATGACGTTCAGCCCGTTCCAGTCGCCCCCGGCCGCACCAAGAGCCGCATGCGACTGCAGATACTTGAGGGCCTGATACTGCACCAGATAGCTGAGCACTGGGGAGTTTCCATCGAAGGGGCGACGCCAGCTCAGCTTCACTGTGCGGGAGCCCACCTCAAAGACCTCCAAGTTGGAGGGCGTGTCGGGCCTCTCCTGCACAGCCAGGAAGATGATTTGCTCGGCGCGACCGTAGGGATTTTCTGCGACGCAGCGATAGACGCCCGAGTCGTGGCGATCAGACTGGCCGATGGTCAGCTGTGAGTCCACTCCTTTGTCCGTCTTCATCTCGGCGATGCTGAACCGAAAGTTGTTCAGATCGATGCGTCCATTGTTGTGGGTCCAGCCAATGGTGATGGGTTCGTCGCCCTTGGCATGGCAGTCCAGGGTCACGGGATCATTCCGACGGGAGCTAATATTGCGGGCTGGCTGCTCGAAGCGGGCGGGTTCTGAACGAAATAGGGTCATTAAAGTACCGCGTTCGGGTTCTCTTCATTCGCTAACTTCCAATTACCATTCACATTGATGCGAATTATCTTCTTGAGGCCGGCTCCGATTTCGTTGGTGGCGCGGCACATGTAATAACCCTCATCGTTGTCGGTGGCCAGATTCAGCAGCAGCGAGTGATTACGCATGCTCAGGGGCTTGAAGTCCTTAGAGGCTTTGCCTGGAATGGGACTCTTTTAATTTAACTAATTGCCGAGCAGAATCCAGCACGGCCGAATGTTAATTGTCAAGTCGAATCCGGGCGTAGGCGTCCCGGCTCAACCCATTGGGATGGGAAGGGAGGGGACTTTAATGAGCCGTATGCCTAAGTCCGGGGTACGATTTTGATTGGCAAACTTACCCTGGCCCTTGAACCAGGTAATGGCTGGAATCGGATATCCTTCCGCCTCACAATTTATCGATATTGTATTGCCCAGCATAATGGCCGTGTCCATAGGCTCGTAGCTCCAGCGAGGTGCCACTGAAACGTGACCAGGACCCGGAGCCAAGCGTAACGAACGGAGCGGAGAACGAAGAACAAACAACAACAAAATTAACAACTCTCGGGTCGGTGGGCATGTGTGTGTGCGTGTGTATCTTTGTTTTGTGTGCATACACTGAGAGAAAGAATCTTTCTAGTTTCGGATATTTCTCTTTTAGAATGTATGTCTAATCAAATATATCCTTTCTTCAATCTCCTCTCAATATGAACATATGAAATCGCGTTAGGTAAATAAATAATAGTGTTTTAATCTACAATGCATACAATCCATTAATCCATACAATCCTTTCTTGTTTTCAATTCTAATATAAACTTCCCAATACTAGCACTTGCCCCCAGCTTGTAGTCTTGATTTCAAAACCTTTTCTCGCAGTGTAGCCCGAAAAAAGGGCAAGCAACTGGCGCACAAATCCTGTGTGATTTATTTTTGAGTCAGCAGCGAGTCGCTTCAATAGACACACAGCATCGTATCCCAGCCCAGTAGAGTCCACTCACCCCGCACTTGCAGCTCTGCCGTGTAGTTCACCTTGGCAGCCGCGTTGCCAGCGTAGCAGGTGTACTTGCCGCTGTGCTTTGCACTGATGTCCTTGAACACCAGCAGGGAGTAGAACTCCTCCTTCTTCTCGGTAATCTGGTAAATTGAAAGAAACACAGGAGTAGCGACAAAGACGTGCAAAACTTTCTCGATGCCATTTTGGACAGTTTGAAACAAAGAAGAAGGACTCGATGTACGAAGGACTTACCTGCAGGCTGCTCGGAATGGAGCTGTCGTCCTTCTTCCAGCTAAAGTAGATGGGCATGTCGCCCGAGGAGACTGCACAGGTGATTTGAGCGCGGCCGCCCTCCTGCAGGTTCTTGGGGAACTTAAAGGGCTCGATGACGGGCGGACCTTGATGAGCGATTAGCCAACAATGCGGACAGACATTAATGTGTGTCGGGAGGAGCCAAAGAGGGCAGGGACTGACAGTCGAGTCCCCTCTACTTACTGTTCACGTTCAATTGCATGTCACGGCGCGCTTCCTCGCCGGCCCGACTCCGCACAATGCACGTATAGATGCCCTGGTCCCGGCCAGGCTCCACGTTCTTGATGACTAGCTGTCCCCCTTCGGCAACTGTGGCCAGCTCGAAGTGGGTGCCTGTGCAAGGTTAGGGGGAAAGGAGGAATGTGTAAAGTGCTGTCGAGCGCCCTTCTCCAATTTGTCTTACTCGTTGTCAATTCCTGATGCGCTTTCTCCCATCTAATTTGTTCGATGGGATAACCGGCAAACGGACAGTGCACAATTATGTCCTCCCCGGCAACGGCTTTGATCGGTCCGATGGCTCGCACATACGGCGGTCCTGGAAACGAAACGTACATAAGATTTACTTACATGCAGCCTCTGTCATAAGAAAAGTTTATATACGTATGTTTATGCTTTAGGAAAATATTTCCCAACCTGCTTAGACTAGCTTGAACTTTCATAAACTAAACTTTTAGAAAAATATATACAGGAATATTATTAAAAATTCATAAACTAAGTAGAATCTGCATCAATTAGTTACATATATTCGGCATAGAGTACACCATAACTCAATTTTATACACTTTGAAAATAATAAATAAATAATAAAAAAATAAATAATTGTGAGCAAGTCGCGTTCCTTTCTATATATTTTTGTGGCAAAATTCAATTGGGTTTTCTAATGCGTTTTGTAACTATCGATAATTTTTAAATTTAAATGAATGACAAACATTTATTTTGGTTTTGGTTTCTGTTGCAGTTGCAGCAATTAGGGCTCGGAATTGAAAACTACAGCGGGTGCTATTCAAGTGAGTGACAGTGCAGTAGCAGTAATACTATTACTTTGACCGCAACTGTATGTGTCCGTGTTGGGGTATTGAGAAATTTATTAAATTAGTTACAAAATGCAATTAGGCAGGAATACGGCACGAATGCTGAATAATTCCAATTATATTCGTTTGGCGCACAAGCGACGCTAATGCATAAAATGCAGATGCAGCCACAAGGCTGCATTCGTTTTACTCTGTGTGTGTGTGTGTGTGTGTGTGTGTGTGCCGCATCTGTGTGTGTGTATGCATTTTTAGTGCTGCTAATGCGAAGCCTCTGCATGCGGAGAATGCGTTGCATAAATTGCAATATTCATAATTAAACAGGCGGACCAAATCCTGTGGCTTCGCCGCCGCCCAATAGGCTTCATCGGGCTAGGCAGTACTCATAGCACTCGTATGTTCGATGGGTGGTATTGATGGAGCAGGGGGCAGTGGCTTGCTCATAATCGAAATCATTTTGACGCAATATAAGCAGCCCGTGTCTTTGAAAGTATAGGAAAAGCCACTAAAACCAAGATGGATATTGATTGGGTGCTGCCGGCACTCTGCAGGAAGAACTTCCGCCTCCTGATTTATTCACCCGTTTACCCATTCACTCACATTTTCCATACATCTTCAATAACTATGGCGAACAACTGGCCGTGGCTAATTTGATTTTCAATTCAGCTCCACAGTGCGGGCCGGACAGCTTTCAAAACAGCATCATTTATCATCAATACGCACGCCCACTTAAATATCAAGTATACGCAGGCACACACACACTATCGTGCCACAGACAACCCCGAGCACACAGCATACAGCACACAGGGATTGAAAATCTGCACGGAGCTGCCAGAGCCGTTCACCATCAATCATTTGGCATACAAGGCGTATGATTTATATCTGTCACATATCCATTCCTTTATGCATTATTAACACGTTAAGATTACGCATTCGGAACTGCTTACAATGCTCAAAAGTTCCAAGTTTGAGCGAGAGGAGGCAAGCGAAGGAATAACGAGTGAGATTCCCGTATGCTGACACTTTTATATTTACACTTTATACTCCGATGTGACACAGAGATTATTTGTGAGTCTGTATGCGGGATAGCAGCCATTGGCAGAGGCAATTCACACGAGCCGTCTTCACAGAAGACTCAGAAGAGCAGGAGAGCAGCAGCTTGTTAGCGGGCAAAAGCCGAGGCATTGATGCCGTGGCTTTGGTTGCATATCGTGTGGCATGATTGGAATGAAAGAAACATCATCATCATCCTCATCGCCTGAATCCGCCTCCTTGTTGTCGCAGTCGATGTCGCTGCCTCAAGAGATTTTCTTTAACGCGCAGCCAAGCATTTTCTGGCTGAATAGCAGAGTTATTTTCCCCATATCTCTACACTCTACACTCCTTTTTACACATTCAGTTTTTGTTTCGTAGCCTTGGCAACATTTCCAATCAGCTCCCTCCTCGATTGGCGACTCCCGATTCCTGATTTTGCTGCCGCTGCTGCTGCTTCTGTTGTTCCGGCGGCAGTAGCGAAATTCGTGGTCCGGAATTGGAGGGCTTTGTGATTTGCATTGTTTGGCCAGCACACAAAAGGGGCTTTTGAAGGCGCGATAACAAAGTGGACGGCGGCACCCATTTACAATACATATATGTCACAATTAAGGGAGACGGGTTGGGGCAGGGGGAACGTCTGTTTGTAGGCCAATCTATCAACTTACCGTAAACATTTAGCCTGGCCGAGTGCTGAACACTGCCCATCGAGTTGGTGGCGACGCATCTGTACAAGCCGCCGTCGTCGGGACGCACATGCGAGATATTCAAATGGCTTATCACGTCACCAGACATATCGACAAATTGGCCGATGGCAAACCGATGATGCAGGGAGACGTCTATAATGGGCTGCGAGTCCAGCATCCAGGAAAACTGCAATGAACAGAGAAAAATCAATAAAAACCGGAAGCTCCGCCTACAAGCTGGCCATAATTTCAGCGATTATTCAGCAATGTACGTTATAATATTGCATAATAAGGCCAATAAAACATTTGTAGTTGCTGGTGTGGCACAGTGGGGGGTCGCTGCTTACTTGGGGCGGAGGTGAGCCGCTGGCAGAGCACTTAAGCGATATTAATGGCCCGGGACGCACATTCTGCTCAATGAAGGTGTAAATCAATTCCGGCACAGTGTCTGGAAGGAGGTGAGAGACGGTAACCGCCTGATAAATGCCAAAACTCCGACTCATAAACTATGCATGTCGCCCGTCAACTTACCGCCCAGCTTCAGTTCGGCCATGGCCTGGGCACTGGCGCGCTGGTTCTCGACGAGGCACTGATAGACACCGCGGTCCCGTCGTCCCACGTTCTGTACCAGCAGCGAACTCTTCGATAGGAACCGTATGCTTCCAAGGACAAGGGGTTAACGTAAAAAAGAAAAAAAAACACGAGAAAAAGTGTTAAAAATGCCAAGTTTGTCGGGTAAACTCCTGAAAACTGACAACGTTGCAGAAAAAGCCGAGCAAGTCCCACAGTTCCCCATAAACTCACACCAAGCCAGACACATGGAGACATGTGTGTTTTTGGGTGTGTATCTGTGTGCGCCCCTCGTAGCCCTTTGTTCATTCAGGCGAAATTTGTTATTTATTTTATTAGCATAAGCATAAAAATTTCTGCTTGATTTGTAATGCTGATTTGCTCGGTCTCCCATTCGCCTTCTTATCCCCCCAGCAATTTTCCTTGGCCAGCAGCTGGCCATCGCAGCAACACAAACAGACCTACACACACACACACACATACATATTTACATAAGTATACATATATGAGAGGGAGTGAGCCAGGGATGTTTGTTTTTGCCGGCCAGTTTGTTTGCCACCAGCTGCTGCTGTACAAATGCTGCCTTCTCTGGCTGCGAACTTAGTTTGCCTTCGGTTTCGCCCTGGCAATGGCAACGGCAACGGCTACGTATTATGCTGATTTCGTGTAATTTGCATTAAATTATCAAGATGTGTCCGAGCTATTCAGGCGAAAATATGCACAAAGCATCTCTCTACCTCTGGGCCAAGTATATTCCCAGTGGCCTGGGTAAACACCTAGTATTCGGGGCATGGGATTTGCATCCATTATGCTGGCTGTGCACAGGTACATATACATGTGTAGGTGCTTGGATTTTCCAGGCGAGCCTTAATTAAAAACAATAGAATATACCTTTCTAATTGAACAGAGCTGGCCATACGCATACGCATACGCTGAGTGCGCTACGGATTAATTGCTTTTGGCCATCAACAGACATCGAAAACCAATTCAAATGAAACTATCCGCAAACATTTATGCTGCATTATCAATGGAAACAATCAGAGTCCTTTGAGCACTGACCTTACACAGCATCACTCAATCAGCCCCCGCCGAAACAGAGCAAAGCTTTTAAACAATCAACCGAATCGAACAGAACCGAAGCGCACTGAACAGAACGAAAATAAAATACAGCTGTGGAATCAGAGCTGCCACCGAAAAACGTCAAGCGTAATGCTGGTGTGACACTTGCTGAAAGTTAAACTGACTTTCAGGATTAGTGGACTCGTGCAGGGTCTGCATAAAAAAATTGTTTACTTGTATTATAAATAATACAAGTAACACAGTGCAAATGAAAATGTGTAGTTGCGACTTAATAAAAAATATGTGTTGTGAACGTTTTTTCTCTTTTGAATTCTGATGTTTTCACGGCTTTAACAAAAATAGTTATGTTAACTAAGACTATTTTTTCCCAAATATTTCAGACAGTGTAATATAAAACAAAATACATACGATTTTACAGAGAATTATTCTACGATCAGTACCTATACAAGTATCTATAAAGTAACTGACATACCCGTTCAATGGCGAAAAAATGAGTTTGCGGCTGGCAGGCAATGAACTGCTATATAAAAATCGTTCGCTCACCAGCCCGGTTGCCTTTGCCGTTGCCAGCCACGGCCACTCCGACCACGTTCATCAATAATAATAATAATAACAGTAACAATAAAACATTTTCGCTATAAGAAATGCCCTAACAACGCCGCCGAATAATAAAGGGCTGAGGGTAATCTATGGCTCTGTGGGTCCTTTTTTAATATTTTTGGGACGGAAGGCTTTTGCAGCAACCGTTTTGCAACTGGCGAAACTGATAAAAATCGAAATCGGCTATACGTACAATGTTGCATGTGGGCTGTGGGTGCCTGCCTGGTTGCATGTTGCTCCTATTTCGCACGTCCTCTTAGTCCTCCCATGCCCCAATATACATATACGTAACAATCCCAATCCCGGTCACAGTCCCCAATCCCCAATCCCAATCCCAGTTTTATTCCGGGCTGGCTCTACTTACTTATCCCTGCCGGTGGTGAGTGCATTATTCGCCTGCAGCGGCTTGCCATTGTGCAGCCAGTCGATGGCATCGATCGCCGAGCCCGTTGTGGTGCAATTGAAATTTGCCGTTCCGCCCGAATTGACAATTTGAACTTGCGGCAATATATGCACAGATACATACGAATTGACACTGAGTCGAATTTCGATGCGCTGCTCCCCGAACTGATTCGAGGCCTGGCATATCTGCAACGAGAACGGGAGCGACGAAAGGCCACAGTTAGAGGGGAAATGGCAGATTTTTTTGGTATTTATATACGAGTACGAGTATGTTCGGAATGGAATCTCAATCCGAATGGGGGTATCCGAATGGTATGCGTATACGTCGCTCAGTGTTCTGTTTGTCAGCAGTTGGATGTTTAATGGTTACTTACCCACTTGCCCGCATCGCGTTCGTCAGCATTTTTGATGAGCAGCAACGTTCGGGAAAGTATCACTCGCTGTGACGAGGGTATGGGATAGAGGGCTGCAGAGTCGGAAACGCGATACCAGCTATAAATCAGAGAGTGTAAAGCGTAAATATGTAAAGTTCTTTGGCCATGCTTTAACTCATTATTGATTTAAATTTTGCTTTGTTTCACAGAAATTCATGTGGACCAAAAATGAACTAAAGATATGGAAAGATATGAAATGAGGCTCAAATTTGATAAGGAAACAAACTCTTCCTCATAAAGGTCACATAGAGAGTATCAGCTTCGGGTAAATATCATTGTTCAAGAAATAAATTCAACCCCTTTAGGTTCTAAAATTATTTTATTAAATTTGAAAATATATGTTTCTGGGTTGAAATTATTAGAATACCTTGTTTTTCTTTCTCAATCTTTCTGCCAAAGTACTTTATACTATTCTCACTCAATCACTTAGGTTAGAATTTTGTTTTAGTCCGTCCTGCTTTCTTTTTCTATCCATTCCAAATAGAATACTTTTCAGCACGAACTCAATCACATACAGATTCATTCACGCTCGAGCACAAACACTCTAAAAAATCAATAAAGGACTCGTAGGGAATTTCCCTGAATAAGGATTCCGCAACTACCACTTCTGTTGGACATTCCGGCCACGTAGACAGCGGCTCACGCATAAACTTATGCTAAAAACAAAATTATCGCATTTTTCCCGCATTTATAGTAATCAGGGGAGTTCTCCCTCTCTCGCTGTCTGTTTGTAAAATATTTCTGGCACTTTTCCTGTCTGCCTTAGCGTTTATGTTTTCCCACGGAAAACTTTGCTCTCAACGTGTTTGTCTTATGTTTTTTTTTTGTTCACAGCCACTCTTCGTGTCTGTCTGTCTGTCTGAATGACTGCCTGAGTCGTTGTCGCGTGTTTGCCCTTTTGCAGAAGGACTGTGAGTATGCCAGAGTTTGTGTGTATTAAGTGTTTAGAACTGCATGAAATTTTAATAAGCCCTGCTAAGTGAAACAGACTGTTAAATTATGTTCCCCCCGAGCATCGACGGTGCTTATTGCTTTACGTACATACGAGTATATTTTGCTAATTAGCTGTGACGGCCCGCCATGGGGTTACTTGATATGTGTTGTTCTTTGACTTTCATCCATTCATTACCATTCATTACTTTTTATTGTTTGGCCATCGAAGTGTTTGGCTTTGTAAGCCGATACTTTCCGAGTGGGTAAGCAAAATGATTAAGTTACTTCCAATTCCAAGCAGACTGGGACTGGTCCTGGCTCTTTATTAGTTTGTTTGTTGTGTGAGCCGTCGTCTGCTTCAGTAGATTCGTTGTCTATTAGCACATGGCTAATGCCCATGCCGGTTAGTGCCCCGGTGCTTTCAGCTGGTCCGTAAAGACTCCTAATTAGCACTAAAACAGAAGTCCCTAATATGCAATAAAGCCAGCCTCCCCTGGCAAACATTCAAATGCACTTAAGTGTTGTCTATAACCTAGAACCCTCCTCCTGTCGGCCGCTGCGTGATGTTATTTTATTGCCAACTGCGGAGATACTCAGATACAGATACAGATTTGGGCCGCCAGCAGGCAGTGGCAACAAAAACGGATAAAATTAGCCCCCGAAACGAAACAGAGCACAGAAAAGAGACGAACAAAGGCTATGGTAAAATATGGAAGTTGGATAACTCACGTGAATATGGGAAATGGATTGCCCTGTATGTTGCACGGCAGATGAACATCGTTTCCACGCTCCACGTGAATCTCCATCACGGGCTTCTGGGTGGTGCGTGGTGCCAGGTTCTTGCTTAGTTCTGTGGAAGTGTACAATGAGTGATTTTGCTGATGCTTCGCCCGCTGGGGTTGATTGTCGGAGCTTACCCTTAACCTGCAGCATCACTGCATCGCTGCGCTGCCGCTCCCCATTCAGAGTGTTGGTCACCAGGCAGCTGAACTTCATCAGGCCATCCTCGGAGCGCACAGAGCGAACGTACAGGTCCCCGGAGGCGGCCAGGACCACGTAGCGACCCGCTGTGCAGAAATAATAATCGTGGGTCAGAGAAATTGCAATTGCAGCAACCAAGGGCTGTAAGCTGAAAGAACTGCAGCAAAATCAAAGCATATCCCGCACCCACTGCGTATACGTAACCATTTCCAATAAATGTCAACGCTCTCCCATCCCAACCCCCCCGGAGCGATACTGCAACTTCATTGGTAGCACACAACAAAAAGAATTGTGTGCACATAAATTTCAGTAGCAGATAAACACCCACACCCACACTGGGTTGGGGGGGGGGGGTGTGTGTTAAAATGTGGCAACACTCACCGACATCCGACAGATCCGGCAGCAGTATCTCCTCCCCGCGATGCCAGCTGGCCACGCGTACATAGGGCCGTACATATTCCGGTATGGCGCACTTAATCAACGCCGAATTTCCCAAATAGACTTCAGTGTTTTCCACGTGCACATGGAATTGACGACGCACCACTGAGAGGCGGAGGCGGAGGCAGAACAAGAACCAGACCCAGAGTCACAGTCAGAGTCAGGGCGAGCACAAAAAGAAACAGAAACAAAAATCAGAGAAAGACTGTCAGAGATATATCGTATATACGTATGCTGGATGCTGGAAAGGAGAGAGCAGGATCCCGAGTGGAAATAAAAGTCAACAAACGTTGCTGTCTGGCCGTTGGCGCAAACGGCGCATACAGATGAGCGCATAAAACGCTTTCGGGTGTAGCAGCATCGCAATCCATGGCGACCAACCCGACCATCGGGTAACGCCTGCGACAACAGCAGGACCAAGCGGGGGCAATAAACGTGGCACAATGCAAAAATGGCAGCAGTTTAAATGAATGAAATCGCTTGAAATTACATGCAAAACGGAAGTTGAAGAGCAGACAAAATACGAAAATCGAAAGAAAGGAAAAAGAATCACACAAGAGACCAAAGGATATATGTATCTGTATGAGTGTGTCGGTGTGTGCGTCAGTGTACTCATGGAGGAACAGATCGAAGCAAATAATAGCGCTGAAGTCGACTGTAAGATACCAACTACTGAAGTTCCCTTCTTCAAGGTATATGAAGTCTCATAGTTCCATTTACAATCCACATTCTCACATTTAAATTCGATATTAAATGGACAAGGAAATGAGTTGGAATACATCAGAAAAGCTGTTATTGATGATAAAAAGTTTCTGGGGTATACAAGGAGTCGATTCCTTTTGCCTGTTGTTCTTTTAACTCGTAGAAAAAGAGTGACACAAATGATACACATGGAAAATGCAGAGTGTAAATATTGAATGAGATTTTAAGCGACTATCATGCATCGTTGGTTTTTTGGGGACAGTGCTGGGGGATTGGTTTACTCTGGGCTTGGGGCTGTGGGCCAGTAAGTAAATACGCTCAACGCTCGCTTTTTTCGAGGTCAAGCATTAAGAGGCCTGCGAACGGGGAAATGTCAACAGAGAGAGGATAAAATAATTAAGTTAATTTCGGGCAGAATGTTGTAGAGGGAGGGGGGGGAAAATATGTTGCATTGATCGCCTCAAGGCGTGATGGCAGCACATGTCAGGAAATGCACAGGAAATGAATGTTATATGAGGTGAAATAGGAAAAAAAAAATGGTGGAAAGAAAGAAAAACTGGCGCACAGGTGACAGGCCCAGGGTGGTGGCAGAAAGCAGAATCGCAAAGAATGCAGGGACACCCATCGGCGCAGAGGAATCCGCCTGCTCCAAACGTGAGCAGCTTCGAAATGCTGTCAACATAATGCGCCCAACAGCTTTTCCCTCCTCGCGGATCCCCTGAAGCCCCACCATAGTTGGCGTTGCATGCTAATGGTGGGAGGCAGTGGCAGTGGCAGTGGCAGTGCCAGTACCTACAGCCTTCCACACTCCACTCTCAATAGTCGGCCAGCTACTTTACTGTACTTTACGCTTACCTGCCTGCACCTGAACGTTGCGACTGAGAATGGTGCCTGCCTCGTTGCTGGCCTTGCAGCGGTAGGTGGCCTCGTGCACATCCGTGCGATAATATTGCGCCAAAAACGGTGGGAAGTGCAGCGTGCCGTTGCCAGATATTTTCCTAGAAGTACACAAAAGAACCGAATGGCGAAAGGCAAAATGCAATATTTTAGTGGGCACATTCTTCGGGCTTCGTATTTATTTATTTATTTATTTGGAAGGAAGAAGGAGTGCGACTGAGGCGAGAACGTAACACACAAATTTGTTCCACAAAAGCGCCAGCAAAGTGCCTGCCATTTGCTGGCGAGTACCAGTATTTTTACGAGCATGGCACACAGGTCCAACTACATGGAGCGCAAAGTGTGAATTTACATAAAAATGCAATAAGCGTAATGCTGTGTGTAGTCATAGAGGAATACTTATATCTATGTATAAACATATACACATATTTTACATATGCATGTGCATTTGTTGAACATAAATGATATGAAAGGGTCTAAGCTGCTGTAGTTTGCGGTAGTAGACTCTGCAACAACAGCTTTGGGATGTCCAATGTCTGCCTTTGCATTCTGTATTTCTTAGTTATTTCGTATTCGAAATCAAATCGTAATTACTAACATTTCTCTCGCATTCCCAGGGATTCCCTTGCTGCCTGCCTGCCTTGTTCCGTAATCCGAATGTCAGTGCACATGAGATGCCAAATCAGACTTTAAGCTGCCACAGGGCTTTAAGCCATTTGATTATCGTTGTGGCTGCAACAGAACACAAAACCCATCAGGTTCCCATCACATAACTCATGCAGGCCCCATCATCCAGTCCTGCTGCAGTCTCACTGCCAGTGCCCGCTAATCATCTCCACTGCAGTCGGGACTAACAAGCACCGACGACAAGGATGAGGATTCGTATGGGGTCTGGGGCTGGGCTGATGCAGAGTTGTCCTTTGCGAGATGGCAAACAGCATCAACCGAAAAAGGGAAAACTTCATCAAGCGCTGTTTTCAAAAATGTTTAAGTGCCAGCAATTTGTTTACGTCTATTGCGTTCGCAGGGAGCACAGGGAAAAAGAGCTTTCCATTCCGTTGTCCGTTCTCCGTGCTCCGTTCTCGGCTGTCCGTCGACAGTTTTTCCGTCCGTCTATCCGTCTCTCTGTCTGTTGGTTGGGTAGATAAGTACACGTCCTATATATGTACGTATACAACCCGTCACTTGAACTGAACTATGCTCTTTAGTAGCTTAAAATAAATTTTGTTTCATTTCTATGCACTGCCGTCGCATTCGAGTTCCTCTCCTCTTTTTTTTCGGGGCGACTCACACACTTGTAATGCCCGGCTTTTGCCGTGAGTATGTGTGTGTGTGGGACATATCCTGTGTGAGATCACGTATTTGGAATGACATTTCATTTTGCGAAACATAAAAATTCTTTTAGTAAATTTCGTTGCCATATGTGTTGCCCTGCGTGTGTTTTTACAATGTTTTATAGGTATTCATTTTCGGGTCGTGCCGTGGCATGTGCGCTATTTTTTACGATTTATTTCGGTTTCCGTTTGGTTTTATTTGCGCGCGCTTTCGTTACATAATAATCCGTTTAAGAGCCCTCCGTATGGATCAACAGCAATTTGTTAACAGCAGCAGCCTAAACCAAACAAATAGTTGCGGATGCAAATCTATGCGAGTGTATGCGTTAATTGTGCAGAGCCCCGGCTAATGGAGGCCAGCAGGAAAAACCGCAAATTAAAGATTTACTTGTGTTTGCACTTGAACGACTAATGTACTCGTCTTGATTAATGTTGCAAGTACGTGTGTGCACTCTCGCATCGCATTTAAGTTGTCAGGCGACATTTTTAATATTTTAAATGTTCACAAAGCTGCCACAGACAAATAGATAGAAGTGAGCGGGGGTGGGGTAGATGGACTGGCGTTGTGGTTGGGGCCTGGCATTAACATATGACTGCCGCAGATGCCGTTGCAGCAGCAGCAGCAGCATTACTTTTGTGCAATTTCTTTGGCCTTTTCAGGCAACAAGCAAGGCGCGCCTTTGTTGGGGCCCCTCGGTCTCTGATGCTTCCATTGAAACCGCTGCCACAAAGAGGCTTCTGGGGAATGCGTCTGTTAACATTGATTTTCACAGCTCGACTTTGCAGCGTCTTCGCGCAGGCACGCAGCAATGTCAATTAAAACGAAAGCGATTCCAGAAATAACTTTAATGCAGGGCCCCCCGCGAACAGAAGCCGCAACAATGTGACTTCCAAAACCGCCGTCAGGAAGCCAGACGGCACATACTTATGCAAACACACACTCACAGACATACGCCGATTATTACATAAACGCATTGTTGCGGCGACCGCAAAACTTACCTCAGTCCCGGCACCTGAGTCGCCAGCGTTCCGTCGCGCAGCACCCAGGACACGACGGGCGGTGGGTGGCCGTGCGCCGTGCAGCTAACCTGTGCTCCCGTATCGTTGCCAAAGAGCAGCCGGGGTGCGGGCTCCAGCAGGAATGTAGGTACACGTAAGCCGCTTGTGGCCAGGACTGGCGGCAGTGGCAGGAACACGAGCAGCAGCAGCAGCCCTAATGCTGTGGCAGTGAGCGCTGAAAAGGGGTAACCCCCAAGGAGAGGTGGAAAGAGAGCGTGTAGCAGGTTAATTATCAACATTGTCGTTATACGTATACGAGTATAGTTTGCTTAAAACTTTAATGTCGTTGTAGCTGTTGCTGCCGGCAGTCAGCCCTCCCCAGCCATGTGTGTGCTTTGTGCCTCAAGTGCAACTCATAAATGCGGTTAATTTGGATTCGGTTTCGTTCGCTTGCCACAGGGGCAAGCCTGATTCGCAGCCGAGCCTCCTTAGCAGCGGCTTGCGTGGATGCAGTTCACTTTTCAGATATATTCATGCAGTCTGAGTTGTTTATTTGCCAGAAGCCAGCAGCCACAGGAGCAGGAGCAGCAGTGCAACGAAAACAGGAAGGGCATTCAACACTGAACACCGACACTGGAGATACTCTTCCAGGTAATAACATAAAATAGTACAGGGATGCAAGTACGTACATTGCAAGCTTCTGTGCTGCAAAAGTCGTCTAACTCTTCTGAAAGGGTATAAAAACTCAGAACTTACCTTTTGACTTGGCTAGAAGAAGAAGCTCTAATAAACTCATTTCGTTGCATGTAAATTCTGTGTTGGATGTAGAAAATTAAATTTAGTTTCGTTTATTATTCCAGCTGCTTGTTTATTTTCTCAATATGCAATATGCAGGAACATCTACGGGCACAAAGGTCGGTCTTTCGTTTTGGTTGTGTTTGCCTTTTGCATAAACTGCTTGCTGTTTGCTTATTTCTGTTTTTCCTCTTTTCTGTTTTCTGTTTTTGTTTGGAATATTGTGCAGTTATGTTTCCTTTGTATCCAGCCACCTGAAATATATAGAAAACGAAAGCCAACGTTTTAATTTACATATGCATTATGAAAATGTTTGGCTTTCTTTTGTTTGGCTGGCCAATTTGTAAAACTCAGAGTCTCGAGAGCAACAAAAAAAAAAGGAGGAGTTTTAGCAATTATTGCATGCTTCCGGCCAGTCCGAAATGTTTTTGTAAATAAAGATTGGCAGAGTCAAATATAAGCTAAAATGTGTCGTTATATATTTAATGATGAGAATAGTTTTGGGGCAATTATTATTATTATTCAAACTTTTATTATTGTCTGAACATTAGAAGCTCGAGGATGATAAGTGGAACAGTTCAGAGAACCTTTTAGAACCGTGTTTCAGACTGAATATCTTCGGAATACAGTGTGAAAGCTATGCATGTTAAATATCATTTATGTTACCCTTGCACCCTGTACTCTTAAATTTCAATATGCATACCCGATGAAAGCGTTTCCCCCAAACTCTTCTGTGTATTTTCGTGTCAAGTTCAAATCATTTTCGTGATAAAGGACACTGGCTGGGCAACGATTTGCAGTCTGAGTTGCGCAAACAATCCAAGCGACAATTACAACAATACGATTCGGGATACAGAGCACAAAGTGCTGAATAAATACGTATGCCAGACTCGACAACACACGACGACATAGGCGAGAAATCAACATCAGTCCGCCGCATTGGGAGGCTTCTGGTACTGGTACTGCCACTGCCACTGCCTCTGCCACATCCACAACTTGTAGCCGTAAATACATGGACGACACACACTCGCACAGAGAGCAATCCTCCGTTTGCTTTGCTGTAGAGCTCTTGGTAAATACATTTAACGAGTATTTATGAGCGAGCATACGAAATGAATGACTTTTGCCATCATTAAATTTTATTTGGAATGGCACAGGCCAAGTTCTCTCCGCTTCGCTCCAACCCCATGGAATACATGAGCGCCCGACTACAATGAAGAAGACATAAACATGTTTTGAGGTCGAGAAGCAGGAGTTCAACAGCCCAGTAGAAAGTTCGAGCCGAATCCTTTTCCATCCTTAGTCGGGCGGGCACTTAGCTTAGCGACTAAATAAACATCATCATGACACCCATTACAAGAATCGACAGGAGCTGGAGAGTCTGGGCGGGCGAAGGGGAAGGTCTATTTGGGCGGTGAGGGTCACACTGAAGAGTTCCTTTTTATGTTTGCAACTTGACACCTTTTCATTGAGTGGCGGGGCGGCTTAGACGGTCTCGACCCATGTGTGGGCGTGTGTGAGGCATCTCTGTTTGCATTTAATTGAGAATTTTAAATGATTTGTTTATTTTTGCAGCGTCTTTTGTCGAGCGATTTGCCACGAGCAATTCGTTTCTTTGCCTAACACTTGCACGGCGTCACAGTCATTACAAACAAGAGAGAGAAAAAAAGGAAACGGAAACCTGAGTGTGTGGGCTCTTTCTCTCAGTGTGGGTGGGTGGGTGCCTGTGTTTGCCTTTCATTTTTAATGAGTTTTTATTTTCCCGCTTTTGTGTGTCGCTCTCTGGCCCGTCCAACTGCCAGAGTCTGTCTCCAAGCGCTCCTGCTTCAGGCGGCAGTTGGAGAGACCTGAGGCCGGGGCATCTCCAGTTGTCAGGATACTCGTACTGCCACAGCCTCCGCTCCAGCTCCGTCGCACAAAGCGATTACTTTGGCTTGTCCCCGTATGTGTGCCTGGTGTCATAACTGCTAACTGTCAGCAAATTTGACACTAAATACGAGTATGTGGCCGCCGCTTTAGTTCTGTCACTCTAGATTATGGTAACTCCCGGCTCCGGCACATGTGTCTGAGAGCGGGTGTGCGTGTTGAGCTCTGGTTTTATTTAGTTTATTTATTTTTCTGCGATGTGTGACTATGAACATTATGGCTGTTTATTTGTTTTGATAATCCAGTGGCTGCGAAAACACACGCTCCTGTTGGCGTTGTCCCCAGCGTGGCAAAAGTTTTTTTCCCAACGTTTCGCTAATTGACTATGAATTATTCAATAGATGTTCTTCAACTGGGGTAATTAAATAGCGTAAATGGATCGTAGTTTTACCAAAAAGTTGAATATTGGTAATGCTTGTCTTTGCCCGTCTAAATTAACTTTACCTTTAAATACAAATAAATCCCGGCATTTCCAATTCCGATTTTTGCGCTTGGTATATGCGTTTATAAATCCATCAGTCAATCAGACAAATAGACTTATACATATGTTAAGATATCTTAAACCTAAAACCGTTCTTGTTAGATATACTAGCTGACCCGTCATGTTTTTGGAACGATGTTATTTGATAGCATAATGTGAATGTGCTCGTGGACCTCTGGAACAGGCTTGAAACTGTATCCGTGCCGATGAGCAAGTCCGTTTTAGGTCCGAAAAACATACCATCTCACTCATGTTTGAATTTGAGCGATGGCAATGGGGACATTCTTTGTCTATACCACAAATCAGCTATTTCAGATGAGCGGATTACTCAATATTTGTCTCGTTAGATGTATTATACATACAAGCATTAGTTTAAGGAATTCTATAGCCCTACCATTGTGCATGTGTACTTATTGAACAGTTCTCGTATGCTTTTGAAATAACTATTGCATTTGTTCTGCAAGTATATTCTTCGCTTTTTAATCCGACAGACAAGAAAAACTTTAGAAACATCTTGAGTGACTTTCGACTATATCTCAATGTGAAAATGTGGTAAGGCGGCAACCTTATTAACACTAATTTGACTCAGACTGATATTTTCATCTTATTCCTGACATTTCAATAGACAGACAAGTAGAGGCTTAAAAACTTTTGTGAAAATCTGAAGGGACTTTCGAAGTCTTTGACGGTCACTTGGGACTGGGGACACCAAAAGGTTTCCTCAACTTGAAGCAGACACTGTGAACTTTTGTTACATAAGATACCTAGGAGTATCCTAAGAAAGGTAGATTTTTTTGAGAATGTGTTAAAATGTATTGAAATTGCGCTACTCATCCTCCAGCACCAGCTAGATGATAATAAGCCAATGAGAGAGCTCCCCAAGAAAGCATTAGCACCCTGAAGCTTAGCTCCAACAATTGGCAACAGTTGCTAACAGGGTAATCAATCTTGCACAATGAAATCCCCAAAAGAGGCTACTTGCAAGGGCTCCTGCCACTGCTGGCCAATGGGCCTGGATACTCCAGGAGTCCTCAGCGCGGCATGCACCTTGAGCACACGAGTGGACGGATGGAGGTGTTTTTTTTTGCCCCGTGTATGTTTTGTGCGGTGTGAAAGGCTTTGGGTGGGAAACGCCACAACAAACAGCAACAGCACGATGCAGCGTAAGCAAAAGCAATAGCAGTGTGGCAACAGCAACAGCAACAGCAAGAGCAACAATTCAAAGACTGGGGCACCCTTGGTCATGCCTCCATGTGTTTCAGAGGCAGTCGAGCGCAAATGCCATGCCACCCTCTAGCCACCCCCTCACTAGGTGCCTGGCTGAGGTTAAACGTTGCTGCATCCGCAACTGCCACGCCCTTATCCGGTGAGAGGCGCGGCTGGAGAGGGTGGCAGGCGTTAAGCAATATAATTTTTCTTGCTTTGAGTCGGAGCTGTTGAATCGTTTTAATGCTCGTCACCTGCGATGTTTGCTTTCTTTTTATTCTCGGCCCTCGCTTGCAGGCGCAGTGCATGCAATGTGAACTGTGTTATGCATACTCGTACTCGTACTCGTACTCGTACTTTGGGGCGGATGTGTTTGCGTTTAGCGTCGGTTGACAGCCTGGCAATTTATATGCCCGACTTCCTGCCCAACGGGAGTTTAAAGGCGACTTTAAGCAACACAACAGGCGCCCCAACCCAAGCAATTTCCTGTCGCCAGCACCCACTTCAAGCTCTCTCCTTCCCAATCCCCCTAAACAATGGATCCATTTGCACTCGCCCAGACTGAAGTGCAACTCTTTGGTTACGGCCAACAATGGCTTAGGCCGCAAGTCAAAGAGCATCCGTCGCGGACTCCATACTCGTAAATGGCTATGGCTACGGCTATGGCTATGGCTACGGCTATGGCTATGGCCCCGCACAAAAGCGGCCACTGGAACAATGTACCCAGCTCCCCAGAACCGGACAGAAGTGGAACTCGAACTGGAGACTGGGACTAGGACTGGGCGGAAATCCAAAGGCGACGAGCCACCTAATAACATTTTTCCCTGCCAGCCGCCTTCCCCTATGCAGAGTGGTCCTCCTCATTTCGCGTGTCCCAACAAATGTTTGGCCACCTTTTATATTACATCAATTCTGGCACAACAATTGTCTGCCGGGGCCGCACAGCAACAAGAAAAATGAGCCAAAGCAACAAAATGTAATGGGCGCGCATATTTTTTGTTCTCCCATGGCAACTTTCTATTGTTTGTCGTTGCAATGCTCCCGCTCCCAACGGGGATCAAGAGGTGGCAGATACTAGTATATATTGTATGTACCCGTACATATAGAAAGGTAGAATGGTATGGGATAGGCAGCAGCTGGGGCAGCTAACGGTTCAGCGATGCTGCATTGTCACATTGACAGACCCCCGAGCTGGGGGCTGGGGGCTGGGGGGCTGCCGCTTTATCATTGTTCTTGTTCTTGTTCTTGTGTCCCTCTGGCGTTTTGGAGTGCCTTTGTGCCATTGCTGCCTCTGATGCCACTGTCACCGCCGCTGTGTGTATTTCTCGTGCAGCGAGAGGTTCTTGTTGTTATTATGAATAAAGTTGACTTGAGTGGATTGCGAGGGCTTTGGCCATGGCGCTGTCTTACAAATAAATTTAATTGGTACAAGAGCTGACAGCGAACCTCGCAGAACTCTTTAAACGGCTGAATGTTGCGGTTGATGGCGAGTAAAGGTGATAAATGAGGAAGTAATTTGCGACGGAATTGGTGCTATGGAAGGACGTGACGATATAATGAGATCACAAATTACAGCAGCACTTGGAGAAACGGTTATGTCTTATAGGGCGTTGATTGCATTGCATGGGAAGGCTACAAAAACTCTGAAAACTTTGACGAATGTTTCGAAAATCCAATAAATTCTAGTACGAAGCAATGCGCAATATTTATAAAAGATACTCGTAAAAGCAACAAAGAAAAAGCACTGCTCGTAAAACATTCCAATAGAAATGTACACGTTTTTCCAACCCGAATTCCCTTTTGCTTTGTAAGGGCCCTATCACAGCCAGAGCTCTCTTTCCGATTGGCTTTTCACTTCCATTCGGTGCATACAAATATTTTCACAGATTAAATTTTAATAGAGGACCCTACCCGCCTGGGACCCATCCCCCTAACCGGCAGCCAATTCCAGCCCGTTCGAGTGGCAATGCCAACCTTATGCAACATTCGAGCTTATCTAGGGGCAATGCATAATTCAATAGCTTGCGGATCCCAGAAGCAAGACCCCAAAATACGCCAACGATACAGAGAGAAACGGAGAGAGAGAGAGAGAGGACGAGGAGAAGCGAAAAAGGATACCAAAAAGCCATCGAAGTTGTGCAATTTTTATTGGCGCTGCAAAAGCCACTGCAACTCAATTTGCTTAAACTAAGCAGCACGGAAATTCCGAGCCGAGCGGAAAATAAAAACTGCGAATCATTCAGTGAAATTACCTCGTTATCTTGGGCCACAGACTGCTGCTGGATTTGCTTTTCGAGTCCCAGCTCCTGCTCCAAATGAATGGGAGTCCTTAGTCTCTTAGAGGAAAGCTGCATGCATGCAAGATCTTCGGCCAGCCAGCACTTACATTGAGTTGTCTGGCATCAAATTGTGATTTTATTATTTTTGGCACTCAGCCAGGGAATGCCTCATGCACACACACACACACACACAGACACATGAACTAACACATATGGCTGGCAGCTTACATATGCTAGACGAAAAAAAATGCGGCTGCATTCAACAATTGCCAAAAGGTGGCCAGAAAAAAACATATAAGGAGTGGGTGGAAAAGAAGGAGGCGGATACAGAGCAGAAAGGAGCCTCGCGACCATAAATTATACGCAGTGCATAGACGGTAAATTTTTATGGACTGTGACTAGGCTACGATTTTTCATCCTTCTTCCTTTTATCCTCCGCTGTCCTCTCTCCTCCTTCCGATACGTTTTTTCCTGGTTCCTTTTTTTCGCTTTTTTTTTTTTGCTTTCTGGCTATTGTTGCCGCAATTTTATCACACTTTGATAATCGCATGGCACATGCTTCACGGCACGTCAGCGTTGACAGCGCCGTGGCCATTCGATTCAATTTGCCGCCTGGCAGCGCTCTGCGCTCCATAAAGTTTCACAAAAAGTCACCATTGTAGCTCTTCGTTGCCTGTCGGTTGCTGCTACATTTGCATTTTTCCCACGACTGACTGGGAAATTGGAATTTCGAAGGAGTTTCTCAGTTTCTTTTTCGGGTTCACTTTGCAACCTTTTTCACACTTTTCCATTAGCCTTCACTTTGCAGACCTCGGCCGGCCTGCTTAGCGCTCAAATTATTTCACCTTTTATTCAATTTACTTTATCCACTTGCCAGGGCTACCCCTCGCTGTGTCTGCGTGTGTGTGTGTGTGTTGTGTATGCACCAGCCAGCTTCCGTTTCCGCTTCCGTTCACGTTAGGGGGGCGTCCGAGGCACACACAAAGCGTTTCGGGCCAGCGAAAATCCACTTTTGTTACATTTTTTATGAACACATTCGTGCGGACAAATAACCCGTAAAGTCAGTAAAATCCACGATAAAACCAAACACCATACACACACACACAAACCGAGAGGTCTCACAGAGGCCCAGACACACACATGAGCAAGCGAGAGAGCAAACAAAAATGTCAGCAAACAAAATTGTGCTGCATAGTTTTAGGCAGCAACAAAATCACACAGCCCAGCAGACCCACACAGGCACACACGTGTACATTGATACATATTTATCCCTTTATGCCCAGACACACACGCACACACCACACACGCATACATACATACACACACTGGCCACTATCACCGATGGCGCTCTAGCTGTAGTCACTCCCCGAGGCGGCAGCGGTAACGGCAGCATCCATTAATGCTTTTTCCATTAAATCCCCAAATAGTGCCTAGCACACACACACTCACCCATACACCGATACATTTCAACTATCACATGTGTGTGTGTGTGTGAGTGTGTGTGGAAGGATATGCTTAACTAATACTAAAACACTGTGATTCTGCCATTACCACTCGCAACAATTTCCGATTTCGTCCGATGGACACGTCCAAACAGTTCGAAACGCCGGCAATGACTGAATCCTGCAATCGTCCTTTGCTGCCTGCTGCCTGCGTTACTGCCAGCAGCCTCTGCCCGTATCATCCTCGACAGCAGCGTCTGTCGGTGGGGCTTATCTCTGTCAGCGTAATCGCTTCACACCCGCCCCCAAGCCCCAGTCCGGGCTGTAACTGTAACTGTTGCCACACGTGGCCCCCAATCGAACGGCGCCGACTGCTCTGCCAGCTCCGCAGTCAACGCAGCGCCGACGCAGGCTTTGGTGTTTCTCTTCTCTCGCTTGGCGCTCTCTTTGCTATCTGTCTGGCATGCACCAACAAAGAGAGAGGAGAGCATTCTGTGGCATAGAGTGAGAGAATGAGTAAAACAAAGTCTCAGACAAAGCGAGAAAGACAGAGCGAAGAGCGGGACGGAGGCAGAGTGCACTTGTTGTTGATATTGTCGTGCATATTTTAATATAATACATTTTAGAAAAATTTAAAAAACAGAAAAGTGTTCAGTGGCATTCAGATACCCACCCGATAATTGTTGAAAAAATTATTTTATTTAGACGAATGCCTTGAAATGCCGAGGTTACAATTTTTACAAAAAACTAATCAATTCGACTTTCCATGAGTTTTTCAATATAAAATTAAACTGATTTAAGGCTGTACTCTTCAAACTTAAATAAAATCGAACAATTGTTTTTATTTATCTGACAACCCGTATTTATTTTAATATCTATTCAATGCTAAGCCATCATTCTATTCATTGTTATTTCATAAAATATTCGAAATCTCATCTGTCAATAACCACAAAGTTCAATACCTTTGACTAGTTTTCTATCCTTATTTACATTTACTTTTTTTGCCATTTCCATTCAGAGTACAACTCGTTTTGCCATTTCACAATCCTGCGGCTCTGTGGTCCATGGGCACTTCATCACCTCGGCGGTGGCATCTGACATCATAAATCACGCGGACTGTCCGATGCACGAATGCCACTTTGGCGCCAAAAGTTATGCTACATAAAGCACGACAGCCAACCACGAGTCTGTTTCCCTCTCTCCCTCCCGACCATGGCACGCCGTTTTTTATCAACGCCAGCACCGCCTTACTACGCGACTTTTAGCGTAAACTGTCATTCAGCTTTTCGCTCACACATTTTTGTTATTTGTTTACCCTTCATGTTCACCCCCACTCTTCAGTAAATTGGTCGAGCACGTGTTGCTTCCGCTGCTGCTGTCTCTCTCTGCTGTCAACAAACGCAGAGCGCAGGCGCGCTCTTCCGGCGCCGACTGCGGCAGAGCACTGGCAGAATTTGAAAGTTTTTCAAAAAAATACTTGACCTAGGGCAAATCGAAAGGCAGCGAGCGGGCGAGCATGTTGCACGCATTGAATGCCACTTGAACAGACACACATACTCGTTATCGTACACATGCTCGTGCGCTGGGAAGTGTGGCTGTGTGGTTGAGAGCTACAGCTGTCAAAGCGCATTATCATTTTCATATATCATGGCAAATACGAAAGGTTATTCCCATATCGTGCGGTCGTAACGAGGGGGAAAGGTGAAAGCTATTATGATGTTTCTGTGCTCCGGCAAAATGATGAATCCACTCAATTTCCAGCACTTGCCGCAGGCGGGAGAGGCACGGCACCCACTTGGGCCGATAAATCATCGCCGGGCGTCAAATGAAATTGCATAACTCGATTGCCAGCCAAACATATTTGCTTTGTCATTAATATTTCCATACAGGTATGCTTTGCCCTCTGCCTTCTTCATTCTGCTCGCTGCTCTTTCCTTTCCCGCTGCCGGCTCTGGTCTTTTGCTAAGCAGCGTGGATATTGAGTATACGCACCGTGCGACTCACTGGCGAAAATGCTTTGTAATTAAATTTAAAAGCATTTTATGCAGCGCAGCTTAAGTGAATTATTAGCAGACACATACAAACAAGAGCCAGGACAGCCACATGAGAATGGAGGACTGGGGGCTACGCTTAAACAAATGACTTTGGCCATTTATGTGCAGCTCTTAAATAAATTACAAAATTGTTATAATTTAGCGAGAAGGCAGGACCAAGGGCCGACAAGCAAGAGCCCGGGCCTGCAAGCTTGAAGCTATTGAAGATGTTTTGCTGCTGGGTCCTGTTGCTTTTTGCTCGGCCTTCCGCATGTGTGTGGCATGATGGTGTGTGGCTTTTTGCGCCTTTTCGTGTCGGAAATTGTTTGGTGTGAACTTGGGCCCAAGCAAATGGCATAATTTACGTAGTCCGCTTATCTCGGCATTTAATTTTAGATTTACGGCTTTAATGGCTATCCGGCAGGCAGTGCCTCTTCGTGCCAGTTCTCCTTTGGTTTAGATAAGTATAACCCGAGTTGGCATGTCTGAATTTTATGACCAGGAAGGGACTATTTATGTTCCAGCTCTAGCCATCCGTGGGCTCTAAAACATGGCATCTGCAAAGGTTCTACTTACTTGGTTGTACATGTATCAAAGTAAGACAATTATAAGAAACCCGTCCAATGTACTCTGGGAATATTCATTAATTTTTGGTGCCTCTTTCACTATTTTATATACCTCCTAAGGCTTCACGCAACAAAAGTTGCCAAGTATAATAATAATTAACTTTATAACCCTCAAATAGTTCCCATAACCTACAGTCCCGAAACTTTTCCAAACTCGTTTCAAGTTCATCAAGCTTTCGCACCTTCCATTTTCAATTTCCAGCCCCCTCCCAGGCCAGGGCCAGGACCAGAACACACACACCCAGAGACGTCATAATTTGTGCTTAAAGTGTCATTAAAATATAATTACGCCACAACAATAAAAAGCCCCAAAAATAAGCAAATTATTTAAGTTGCCATGGCTGACACAATGCTAATACAAGCTCTCCCCCCCTTGGGTGCTTATCCTCCCCCTCTCTGGAGCCCAAAGCCATGGATACCCTGAACTTTCTCTTGCCGCAACAACTGCAACAACAATAACTACGAGAGAAGCGGCAGCAGCAGAGAAGGAGCTGAAGGAGGAGGAAAAAGTGTTTGGCAGTACACGAAAAGTTTTCGCCGAGGTTGGGTAGGTCTGCAATGCTTGTTGAGTGGTGCAGACCGCAACAGTCTGGCCCCAAAGAGGGCGACGGTGATGGTGCCGATGATGATGCCAGTCGTGGTCTCTGGCCTGGTGCCGGTGCCGGTGCCAACAAAAAGCCATAACAAGACCGCATCATTATCATGAAGGCAAGAAATAGAGCAACGGTGCCAGCAGCCAACAGCCAGCAGGAGCCAGGAGCCAGCAGCCACCAGCCAACTGCCAACAGCCAGATGAAGAACGAATCGGAAGCGTGGTGCTGTGGCAAACCCAGGACAGCAATTTTGTGGCTGGGACTTGCTCAGCTTGTTATAGCAGCAGCAAAATTTAATAAGCGTTTTATTATATTACAAGAGCACCAACAACCACACCCGCCCTGCCATAGTCATACAGTCAGCAGCCATGGCAGCCAGTGAGTGAGAATCATAAGACAAAGTTCGCTGAAAATCCGAGCCAGGGGCAACACTTGTTGCTATCCCTACGCCCATTGGCCAAATGTGTTAATTGTTGGTTAATCGATTACTGACTCTAAACTCGTAAATATTCGATAAAATGCATCATCAATTTCATGGACAGATCATATCTGGCTTGGGTCAACAACTATGAAAAGTAAACTTTTAGTGAGGTCGAAAAGTTTTGAACTTGCACCTCCTCCTCGTAATATTAATAGTTTTTGGCAGATTTTGTGAGTTCGCTGAGGTGGATAATTGTGCGGCGTATCGGCAAAACCAGGAGAACAACTCCATTGCGGCTTGTGGGTGCTTGTGGATATGGTTCCCGTTCCCCCATCTTAGGCAATCGGCAATCGAGGTTCATTTGCCACGCTTCATTGGGTTTTATTGAAGCACTGGAAATGCGAGTGCGAGGTCTGCGGCTGGTCATTTCATTTACCTGTGCGCATTGATAAGTGGCAAATTGTTTAAGCCATAAATCATTTAAGCCATCGTTTAATATGAGCTCTAGCCTGACAGGGAATTAATTAAATGACCATTGAGTCAAGGCTGGTGGATAGAGTGCGTCCGAAAATGTTTGTTAATGAAAGTGCAATAATTTATACATGCCCTCGGATTTTAATGCATTTTTGTGGCATTTAAATTGCTTGACTACAGCATGAATGCAGCGCCGGTGGTTACGCATACGCCACGTCCGCCCGGCTCCATGCCAAGCGGTAGTACGTCTGGTCTGGTCTGGCCTGGCAATTATTGACATCGACTTGTTGGCGGCATGCAATTTCCGTTGATGCGTGGCAATGCAATTATGAAAATTATGCGACAGTCAACTTTCTCCTCATCGTCTCTCCTCGTCTTCCTGAGCAAATCACTCAGTGTCCGTAGATAATGTCAATCTCCCAGGCTTGCGAGGAAACGAGCAAAAACCCTATAGCTTACATTCCAACTGAAAGATACCCTCTGCTCGTCAGAAGAGAAATTTCCCAAAAATCTCCAAAGCAAAATGGATGCAAGGACTATAGCAAATATTTGAGATTTCTTTGAAACAAGTATCTCCATTATTGGAAATTACTAAAGTTGGCTGATCAAAAATAAGTTCGCATTTGATCGAGTACAATATACCCTCTGCTGTACGAGAGTACCTCGCATAAAAAGATAGAAAATTGCACCGCACATACTTACTCATACAGCCAGAACTCTGATATACACATACGTAGGCGGGGCAGACTCGAAGCGAGCTGTCAGCGTCTACTGACAGGGCTTTTGTGTAGTTGACTTAAGTTCATCCTCAGACCCGCCCCCCCCTGCTCGTATGTGTGTTGGGTTGGGAGAGAGAGAGAGTGGGTAGAGAATGAGAGTGCGGGCGCGGGTCTGTTGCGCCAGCATTACTTGTCAAGTGAGCTTCAATTTCAATGACATTTAAGTGTGCCGTCGACTTCTTGGTCGTCCTGCCCCGGCTCCTTCTATTTCTGCCACTGGCACTGTCATTGCGGGTGATTCTGCTACTGCTACTGCTGCTGCGGCTGCGGCTGTGTTGCATTTGACACATAAGTGGCCTTTAATGATATCAAACTTCATGTTCCTGCTGCTTCCACTGCCTGCGTCCTTAGTTTGCATGCCTAACTTTTTCATTGAGTTGTCATTGCGACCCTTTCATTTTGTCGAGTTATACGCCAGATAAGGATGCTCCAGAATACTGGGATTGGGCCAAAGCAAGCAGACAGCCATTTTCGTTGTCGTTGTCGTTGTAGTTGTCGTTCCCAGCAACTGGAGGTTCCGCTGATAAGGACTCCTCATGGATCAAGTGTCATCAGGGACAAATTTCATCTGAGCGGGGGCTTACTCAAAACAACGAGTCGCAAGGTTGTAACGATTTAAGAGTTACATTCTTGAGCAGAGTAGGGAAGTATTAACTAAAGTAACTAATATAGAAATGATTACACAAAGGAATTTAAACTAATAAAAGTGATAAAATAATATCGTTATGGAATGAAACTTCTTCCAGTCTAACTTATTTTCATTTTGGCACAGTCATAGCCCACCCGAAAGTCGAGAGGTATCTTCATAATTTTGTAGATGGTTCGATCATTAGCCTCAGGCCAGATGTTGTCCAGTGGCCTTTCCCTGCGTGACGCCCAAGAGTGCCCCGTTTCTTGCAATTATAATGATAAAACTTTACAGCCCAACCTCCAGAGTCGCTCACAGCCATGAAAATTGTGTATAAACCATTGAAATCAAATGAAAAAAGAAAAAGACGAAACGGAAGCTACGCGTCCGCGGTTTGTGGTCTGTGGCTCCGGACAGTGGGTGGACAGGGGCAGCAGCTGACGGTGGCGTTGGTGGCGACCCTTGTGAATGTGGAAAGTGCTTAGCCGTGACAAAACCTTTTTTCCATTTAGAAGAGACGAGGAGGGATATGCCTGGCCTGGACTGGACTGGACTGGACCGGACAGAACAGGACCGGAACGAGAGCGGCAACCGGCAAAGCGTGGCAGTTCGCGCCCCCCAATCGCATTATGGCAAAGGGCCCGCCTGGCAGCTACTTTCTATGGCAGCTTTATGCGCTCGTCTCAACTTTTCCTTTTGGAGCTCGCCTTTTCAATAATGAAAGAAAAAAATACGAGCGTTGAATTTCCAAATGATACACGGGTCCGGCAAGGCAGTGTGCGGGGGAGTGCCAGACAGATATACAGACAGGCAGTTGGACGGCGGGGGCGGACAACTAAAGTCGCAAAAGGAAGTGGCGAAAGCAAAGTTTGAAAAGTGGACGTCGAAGTGGAAAAGGCAAATTAAATTATTTCTCATGAAAATGCAAGACGCGGCAACGCTTAAAGGGTCGGAGGGGTCGGTGGGGCCGGAGGGTTTGGCTGGCTGGCCGGAGGGAAAATTGAAAAAAGCGTTGACGGAAATAAAACTAAAATGCGTGGCGCGTTGAAAATTACAATTAAATTGACTTTGCAGGCGAAGCGATAAAAGCAAATTAGCATAATTCAAAGACCCGGCAATCGAATTCGAAAGGAAGCGGAGCAGAGCGGAGAAAAAAAACCTGCGAAAAAATGCGGCATACTTTCAGGTGCGCTCGGCTGCTTATCCCTATCTCAGATGGCTTTTGTTATTAATGCCACTTGACAGGTTTTGCCCTGTCCACTTCAAACCCTGAAGTGGCAGAGTCGTCCGCAGCCCCTCTGACGCCCTCTGGGTTGCATCTTACACTTTTGTGAGGATAATAAAGTGCAGCAGGAGAAAGGCAGCATCAGCAGACAGTCGGGCCAGGACTGTTTCGGGGCAGCAACAAAGCGTAAAATGTGAATAGACTGAAGAACTGTACAACTGTACGATTGTCGCTGTAGAGTGGAGTGTGGAGAGTGGAGAGCGGAGAGCGGAGTGGATAGAGAGGTCTAGGGCGCTTTGGGGGCGTGCCGGGCATGCAAAAAACAAAAGGCAGCCAGCGTGTCCTGACTGGGTAATTGAAAGCAACTTTGCGACGTTGCCCGCATGGAATTGGCTACAGTTTTTTGTGCTGCTCTTTGCTGCTCCCCTTTGTTGCACGCTCGGGGTGCATGCGGAAATTGAAATGTCAAGTGTGCGCTGCCATGTGTGCAGAGTCTGAGGCATGCCCCAGCCTGAACCTGAGCCCCCGGCGTACTCGCACTCGCACTCAAACTGAGCTTAATGGTCTTTGGGCCTGTTTAAGCGCATCAGCTGGCGCTGCCATTGATGGGTTTAATTGTTGCAAATAAAAAAGATCGAGCGAGAGAGAGAGGGAGGAAGAAAATGGTTTCCCCAGGACCGGTTCGAGCCGGAACTACCTTCTGCCTTTGGCCATAATGTGCTTGTGGCTATCTGACTGCTGGCTGATGTCTGCTGTTTGCTGTTTGCTTAATGGAAAATACGTGCTTCGACATAATTGGATTTTTTGTTATTTTTGCTGCCATTCGAATGGCTGAGTGATGGCCCAGGTAAAAAAAGCAAAATGGTGCACTTTCGTTTGCCAATGCATTGGCATGATTTAAAATGTTTGGCTTATGGTCGCCAATAACAATTATAAAAGTTGTACAAATGAACCGCCGAGCTCCCAGAGACCCCTGCTAAAGTCTAACTATTCCTGACATCCAACAAAAGTATCTCGTAATGTCACGTAGAGGCTGATAATTAAATTGTATCACTCTGATGGGAAATTAATTCAATTTTATTTCCTCGAGCGAGCATAGAACACTTAAATATATACGAGCAAAACGACACACACAAATAAATGAAAAACATTCGAAATGAATGCCAAGTCAAAGAAGATGACAAACGAGAGATGTCCGGGAAGTTTGTGGGGAGCGGGAAAGGAAATATTGCCAAGATTAAGATTATTCTTCAGAAATTATTCCGCACCCTAGACCAACAACAAGTGTTGTTTGCCGAATGTCCTGAAATTAATGAGACATCTCTTGTGGCAGGCTCCATTCGGTATGCGCACTTTTATTTGATTTGTCGTGAAAAATAAACCACACGCTGCTCACTTTTCTCTTGTTTCTCGACCTCTTACCAAACACCGTCGTGCTGCTACGCTTATTGCAATTTACTGACTGCGCACGTGACAAACGAGCCGCACGTTCCCCCCATTGTACGCGACCAGCTCCATATCGCACATACGCAGTGTGGCCCCTGCCAGGAGAGAGTGTGGCATGAGCTAAACGAGGAAAAATCACCCATGTCTTGCTTTCTTGCAGTGTAGTCGCAGACATTAATTTTGGTAGCTCGGTCATACTGCAAATTGATTTTATCCTACGCATTAATTAAAATCATGTTTAAGCCCAACCGGAGCCTGGCGCACAGATAGAGATAAATCACAATGGAAAATTACTTAGCCTGCTAAGCATATTTGATATTTTGACAATGCTCATGTATGTCCCGATGCTCATATGTACACACCATATACATACAAGCATATGTAAGAGTACATACTGCCAGATTGTTTGCCGGCTACTCAATTTATTCTGGATTGCTTGCATACTCGTAGCTGGAGAGGACAGGGACAGGGAGCACCGGACAGGACGTAGCACACAGCACACAGAAATGCAAACATGCATCAGCATCTTTTGCTAAGCTGTCATATGATAGGACAAATATGGCAACTTGCTTGTTTGTTTGCCTTGGCATTGACAGGACTCCCTACCCCCCACCCCAGCCCGACCCAGCAGTCAGCAGTGTCTCTGACTGGAGAGTGAAAATCATTAATTTGTATTACGGACTGCAGCTGCAGAATACTAACTACGTGCTCGAGCCAGCTTCGACCAGCTCAAAAAACATTACCCGGCCGCCGAGCAGCTGAAGGCGTTCTTAAATGTCACACTAATAGTCACGTTGCACGGGTCTCGTCGCCCTTCCCCATCCCCGTCCCGGCATCCAGCATTACCCCCAGCCCCCTCCCAGCAAATCACAAAATAAAAATGTTGCCGTATCCGTTTTGGCCAAGGGAAAAGCAAGAAATTGGCCCACCATTCCGAGAGCAGAGAACGTGTAAATCGCCGGGAAATAGCGAATACAGCGAATACAGACGCGAAAAGTCACGGAGCCGAGAGGCGCGACGCGGCGGCATGTGTCGGAAATATATTGCCCAAGCAGCAGCGAAACGGAGAGAAACTGTTGGAGCGGCACTGGATGGGGCCAAGATGGAATTCGAAAATGGAGGATATCCAGATGAGATTGACAAAGAAGATATTGAAAAACAAAGCCAGAGACGCTTTAAGCTATGGCCAACAGATTAAGTTAACAAGAAATTGGTTTGCTACAGATTGAAAGCTCATTTTGTGTTCCTTGGCGATGGTAAACTGATATTAAATATAACATATATAAAACTTCATTGTTGAACCATCGAATCAGAGATTTAATTTGGCTGAAAAAATGTCTGCATAATTGCAAAATTGCTCCATAACGCTAGTCGATATTTTTAAGCCAATCAAAGACGTTAAGTAGGAAAAAACATTTCTAATCAAATTTTAACTTTTTGGAAATGAAAATAAATTCAAAAACAAACAAATAGCATTTAAAAACCCCCTCGACTGTTAAAATGCCGTCAAAGAGTACGAGCGCCAGTCAAACCAGAAGGAAGGATATTCTGATTCAGATGTCGCAGCTGGCCAGCCAGATCAAGGAGTTGCAGGACACCTATCAGCGGGTGCACTTGCAGCTGAAGCAACTGCGAATGGTGGCAGGCCAGAGTCAGCGAACAAACAAGAAACGTACCCGCAATCATATCCATCTGATCGTGCAGCAAATAAGAACAAAGCTGGCCCAAGAGCAGGGTATGCTGTCTATGCAGACGTCTAACATACTGAGAAAAAAGATGAAAATGCTGAAACAAGTGGCCCACAAGACGCCTCAAAGCTGGAAGTCTTTCAAGTACGTCATCAGGCGCTTGGACTTGGCAATGTCTGGCCTGCTGCCCATAGAGCTGGTTCTCAGCAAGGCCCCCAGACAAAGTGACAAGCCGAGGCCATCAACTGATGCGAGTCTTGGACACTATCGTGTGCCGTCACCAGTAGATAGAGCAAGTCTGCGCTCTTCTTTGCCACTGTCCATAGGTGTTTTAAAGGAAGCTACTCCTAAGATCCGCTCCGTTGAAACATCTCTGACCACGCTAAAAGAAGAGCCCAGGCGGAGCCAGACTAAAGAGAAAAGCTCCAATCGCCGGCGAAGTCGTAAACAAAAGTCTAGTCCCAGGCCCAGAGCCAGACCCAAGAAGGCTGAAGTGAAGACAGACAGTGAAGTGCCTCAGGATATCACGGTGAAGGCGAAGCTGGAAAGCAGCCGAACCCCGGGTCGCATTCAGAAAGATTTCCAGAAAAAATCCCTCTCAAAAGGGACAAAGAAACACACTAGCAAAAAACGATCTGCCATTACCACTAAACAAATCTCCCAGATATCTATTTCTGACACGGAAAGTTTTAGAAAGTATGTAAAGATTCCCAAGATTCGGACCATCGAAGTTGATCCCGAACCCAAGAAAACTAGTGCAAGTGTCGGATTTTCTATTGATCCTCATGCACAAAGCTCATACAACGCGTCAAGTTCCTATAACTCGAATGTATCAGTAGCGCCTGCAATAGACTCTTACATTAGCTCTATTGGTTCCGTACAAAATTCGAGCACAGGGTATAGAAAGCCGTTTAATCTCAATAGCAGGTTCAGGTATACTGATCCTCTTATAGGAGGGACAAAGACAGGGTCTAAAGAAAGTCTTCACAAGCCTTTGGACATAATGGCCTGTATCCGAAGTGCCATCACCATCAGCATGACATCCTTTATCAGTAAAGTCTCCTTTAATTTCGAGGTCGATGATGATGTGCTGGAGGAGGACAACCTACGCGAGGACAGGGTTAAGAAAGAGTCGCATCAGCGCCAGAAGCGAGTTCATCATTCACCCAGCCTCACTGATCATTCCCATATCGAAATAGATACAACAGTTCCCGAGCCCGTGCACGAGCAGCTCGAACTTAATGTGGCAGAGCTGCGTGAAGGCTGGGAACGATATTTTGCTGAGCTGGAGAAGTCACCCATGGAGCTGTTGCTCGAGCAGCGCCGCAACGAGAAAGCCGCCCTTGAAGTCCAGCGACAGGAAGCCCAGCTGAAGGAAGCCGAACGACAGAGACGCCTGCTCGAAAGGCAAACCAAGCCATGGCGGTGGAGGCGCACAAAGAAAATGGTCCAAGACGACGACCCGACGTCTGGCCTCGTTCCACAATCAGAGAAGGCGCATCACGAAGTGTGCCCAGAGTGCGGAATGTCCTTCTGCTACTCAGAACACAATGAACGCCCAATTATCGTCACCAAAGACATGATCAACAAGTTTAAGTATTTTCGAGCAGGCTGATTTTGTGAAGTTTTAAGATTAAAATGAAATTGAGCGTTCCATATGGCTTGGCCGGTACACTTAAAAACAGATAGGTTATAGATATGTACATAAGGTAGAGCCTTGCTGATCGCTGTACTAAAACATACCGGCAGTCACCTTTTTGCTCAGTGAAATCTATAGATCCAAAGAAAGAAATTTCGCAACATTTTTACAGCCGGTATTTGAGTTCAGGGTTTAAAGATGTTCATATGGCAGTCAGAGAAAATAAAGCAGGTGTGTCTTTAAAACTTCCAGTCATGCAGTATATGCTTATACAACCCAATTTTGTGTCGTTTAAATTGAAATATCTCAACCAGATAATAATATCAGCTGTCATTGTAGCATTGCAATCGAAATTGGCCTTAAAAATCCAATAAATATACATAGGTTTGACTTGTTGCCAAAAGAATTTTACCTTGTTCAGCTTCATATAGCTTTAATACAATACGGATTTATATTTTGGGATCGTACCTCTTGCACCCATGGGAGCACACATGAAACGACAAAGCCAAAAAAAAGTGTGCTGACCATGTCTTCAATCAGCACAGCGGAGCAGAGAAGAGCAGAAGCGAAGGATGCGGCTGAGGCAGCGACGTTTTGCACTAAATTGAAATACTTTTTACGACTTCCGGTGTTTTGCTGAGCTGCAAACCGTTTTTTGTGCTGTGCATATGTGTGTGTGCTTCATGACAAATAACGGCTTATGTATGTACTTCTGCCCTCTCCAACACACACACACACACACAAACACAGACATATCAAACAGAGAGACTTTTGACCCGCCGCTCTGGGCCACAGCAACAATGTGTCTTCGTTTCCGTCATGGCTGCCATTTCCGGCTAGCGAATTTCAGTTGAGCTTTTCCCCGAACGTTTATTAAAAAAAAACAAGAAGGAAACCAGCCTGAATATAACGCCATGAATGTGGGGAACTATCAGTCTGTCGTTGCTCATATGTATTCATGTGTCTGTGCATCTGTGTACGAGTATCTGTGTATACGTGTATCTGTGTGAGAGAGTAAATTGATTGAAATGACCAGCGGCGGATGTGCTCGGGGCTCTGGCGCCCAGCGGAAGGAAGGGCCAACAACTTCAGCCACTGCCTGTTCATTGCTGTTCACTCTGGCTCTTGTATCTTGTATCTTGTATCTGGTTGCTTGTTCCTTGTAGCTCTTTAGCTCATTTTCAGTTGGCTTTTATTTTCATTTGTCAGCCAGTTTATTGCCTGGTCTGCCCGGCCCGACTCTGTTGATTTTCTGTGCGCTTTGTCGGCATTTTCTTGAGGCTCAACATATATTTTCCTACTCTTTTTTCTTTGCTGTTGCTGTTGCTATTCGTTATTTTCTTTGTTACTGGGCCTAAACGTGGCTGTCCAATTTTCATGATTGCCATTGATGTGTGTGGGTTTTTGTTGTTTTGCTGTTGTTTTTCTGTTTCCGGTTGCCTGGTAACTACTATCATTATCGTCCAACGACTGAGAAGGGGGACCGGGCCGGACCGGCTGAGACTCGGGTTTATCCGACTCCGAGTTTCGACTGCTTAATTTGTTTGGAATTTATGAGCTTTGATTGTTTGTCCTAGCCTCTTGTAGATGCGGCGGCCTTCCAACACAGGATTTGTTCGAAAATTAATTAACTTTGGCTCGTATTGTTGCTGTTTTGGTTCGCTGTCGATTTATGCTAACTGCCCCCCAAAAGCCCAGCTCAATTAGGCAGGGCTTGGGCCACGCCTCCCCCACAAATACTAGATGTAAGACTGAGTTTTATGGATAAACAAGAAAATAAACAAAAATAATGCTAAAACTTTATCGTTGCTTTGCCATTGCTGCAGAGGCAGATGCGGAAAACTCAATTGAAAAGTTTGCTGTTCATTTCCGGGTCCGAGTGCTGGCTCCAGAGAGGATGCTGGCGCGGCTGCACGCGGATGCTGGAAGGCGGCAGCCGATGGCGATGCCGATGGCGATGCTGATGCCGATGCCGATGCCGATGGCATTGCCGGAAACAGGAGGTGTCGACCGGCAGGGAAATGCATTTGAATCTAATATGGCGTTCAGTTTTCCGCTTTCAGAGTTCAGAGAGCGCCAGAGGACACTACGTGTACGAGTGTGTCTCCTCTGCTCTCGCATTGGGATCGGGAGGCTACATCCTCGTTTGTGTCCGCCCCGCCGCTGTTTCCCGTTGTGCATAAATTAACTTTGTCCCCTTTTATTCGCTTTAAATTCAGTTTTTTCTGCGTATCTCCCACAACGGACATCGTCGACGTCATTTAGCTCGTTCCCGGCGCTTTGTTAATTCAAAAAGTTTTAATAATTTTACTTTTAGACAGCGCTGTGCTCGTGCTCGTGCACTACAGAAAGTGAGCAACAAGTGGAGTCTATCCTGTCTGTCTCCTGCCCCACGTTTTGGCTTGTTTTGCATATTCTAGTGGGGCTTCTGCTCCCTTTGCCCAGCTAGTGCGTATCTCTTCTGTGGGAGTATCTATTAAAGTTGTCGCATAAGGAAACTTTGCCAGCAACAGCAACAGCAACACAACTCGAGAACAAATGCGAAAGGAAAGTGTCTTTGGGATCTGGCTTTAACCTTAAAGCCCTCTCTTTCTCTCTGCTGGGGAGCACTTGCACTTGATCCATCAGTAAATGAAAACACTTGACAAATGTGCCTCCACTGACAGGCTGATCCATAAATGCCAGCCACTGACCACATGGACGCCCCCAGCCCTCCTTGGCTCTCGCTGGCCACTCAAGTTAATTCCAAGCGAAGGCCCACACACATGGACACACATAAAAACGACAACGAGGCACTTGAAAGGCTCAGGGAGGAGGAACAGGAACAAAGCCCGGGCTGGAACTGAAACTGAATGTGGCAGTGGAAGTGGAGCATCTGTTCGCCGAAAGTGGCTGCCACTTATGTTAGTGTCGCATGTTGTAGTTGTACTGCCTCTGCTTCTGCTTCTGTTTGTGTGGCTCTTGCCTCTTTTTATTATGCTCATAATTTGTTAGAGTTAGAACAGCAACAACATGACAGTGACACACACACACCCCATCGTAGTTGTTGGTGTTCACGAAACAGTAGCCAACATCGTGACCCAATTGGCTCTCGGTGGGGCCGTACTGAACAATCAGACATTGATTAGTTGATCCAGCACCCAGCACCCACCCACCCACTGGTGGGTGCATCGGCCGCAGCGCAACTCAATCAGCAATTAGTCGGCTCGAAAATCCAAAGTTCATAATTCAAAATTGGCACACGCAAATACACGCGTATACATCCGCACTAATGGAAATTTATGGCGCTGTGGTTGAGTGCTTCGCGTACTCTTTCCAGTGCCAGAAACCCATAGAAAATTTTGCAATTTACAAGGGCCACCCCGCACGGACTACAATGACGGACTGATGATGATGATGAAGTGGACAATGCAGCCCATAAAGCACATCGTGGACCATAGATTAGCCTCCAAGTGCCCGAGTTCCGGCAGTAAACGAGCTCCAGATCGTTGACAAGCTGAATTAGGGCTTCAGCTGGTCAGTGTCCACAATTGTCCAACCCGAAATGCCACTCTCAAACCAACTGAAGTGTGGTGCCCCTGCAACTCTTCTCCATGCCCACACGTGCACTTCATTCGCCCAAATTCATTCCATTATCATTAATCGATTTATGCAAATTTTCGACCATAATACATACCCTTACCCTTGGAAGAAAAACAAAGCTGCATAATATTGTATTGTTGATTGAACCGCACGTCAAAATATACTTTGCGGAATTTATTGCTTGGCCAGTGCTGTCATAGGGTTTGGCTTTTTAGCTGAAATTCAGCTTGATTTTACTTTACCGTATACCTATAAATTTATGAACATATATGGCTTAAATTCGCACGGATGTGGTCTGCTGCTGGCCTATTGATTTCCACTCACATCCGAGCTGAAACATGGCCCATTTCATTTAGAATATAATATGGTTTTTTATCCAAGCTACTTTCCAACTACACAAAACTGGCATCGCTGGTTAGATGTTTTCCTCTCCCATAATCCGTTATACGCAGCTGAGGACCAATTGTTTATGCATTGATAAAAAGCGAATGAATGCTAAGAGGACTCTTCGGGTGTTGCCATTTTTGCGTGGCCTTTGCATATTAAGCTTATGTTTTATCGTTTATGGCGCTCTGACACTGACACACGCACAAACGTATGTATATTGGCCACATAATTTAACAAACATTTTCATTTATATGCGTGTCTCACTTTGGCCATGTGTCTGCGTATCTGTGCCTGTGACTGTGTGAAACATTTATTGCCGTCGACTGGTCAAGACCCACAAGCCAGGAGCCATGCTGCAGGGGTCTCAGAGCTGGGAGGCTGCCGGCTGGCGGCCCCCTGCAAATGGATAATTCCGGAGTATGCGTCCGGGCCTACCAATGAGGCGTACTTAATGATTATTGCATTTGTTACTTTTATTTATTTATATTTATTTATCTCTTGCGCAGGCCGAGGCCGCCGCCGGCACTCGCTTTGTTTTGGCCATTACTTTTATGGCTCAAACGGAGTCCAAGTACATGGCCGGACTTCCCTTTGTGCCCATCCAATTGCTGTGGCCCCCGCGTTATTACTTTATGTATTTGTCTTTTCCTTTTTGGTGCGTGGGTCCCGGCTCTAAGCGGCTTAGCTTAGCCAGTGCCGCGGGCGAATCGGGCCTACAGAGCATCGACATTTATTGCTGTCTACTAATGTCGTGTACCCATTTGTTGGGCATTTAAGCTGGCGCATGTTGGCCTATCCGCCGGTTCTTCTGGCCGAACAATGAACTCCGCAGATACGTACTCGTATTAACCCCGCTGACCTCTTTCGGTATACGAGACAGGAGAAGCTTATAAATGCTTCGAACAAATGAGCAAAAATTGCACACAAATGGCCGTGGCTTCCGTCCGAACAGCAAAAGGATAGTGCGGATATGGCGGGGACAGCTGGCTCTGGCCAAACATGTCGCCATCTTGGTGGGCACTCAAAATAAATTTGAACAAAAAGCACAGCAAAGCAGAGGACAGGACTGACCGGACCGGGGTCCCTGACTCATATTTCGGAGTCGCAGCACAACTTGGGTTCTTCCCACGACCCCGCACCCGCCCCCACCGCTCGCCACACGCCACACGCCACACATGCCACGCCAGGATGACATGGCCATACGAGTATAAGAACTGCAGAAGTGCAGTCGTTGCTCTTCATATAAAATTTCGGTTTGGAGTTTTGTCTTCTTTCGGTTGTGGTTTTTCTTCCTCCGCACTCGGGACTCTGGCTATCATTTAATGTTGCATTTCTGTGTCTGTTCGTGTCTTTTGTGCAACCAAAATTGGCTTAAACTGTTGCAAGTTCATAAAACAAACAACTAAATTTGAAAAGTTGCAAGTGGCATCCAGAGCCACAGCTACAGCCACAACTCCAGCTACAGCAAACTTTCCCATTGCCGACGACGACGACGACAATGATGTGGCCTGAACTTGAAATTTACGTTATTTGAATTATCAACTTCAGCGCTGTGGCGACGTCTGGCCGAAAACTTTCATAACAAAGTGAAATTTTTCTCTTATATCCAAGGAGTTTTCAGTCCACTCCATGGGGAAGACTTGCAGCAAGCCGCTGCACTGCCACTGCTCTGTGTGCATATATATTTTAAAGAATATGCTTTTCATACCTGTTACTCATGGACTACAAAGGTGTGTTCAGTTTGTGTAGATAAGAAACACAGAATGGACTTTCAACCAACCTCTTCGAAGTGCCTGGAACAATGGAGATTTCCCTAAATATATGTATGTACATTCTACTACTTCCTAAATTAAATTTACTGTGTCCGCGAAACTGGATCATTTCTTTGGTGACAGTCTCGTTTTCGTTTCCTTTCCTACATCAAAAATAAACTTGGTTCCACCTGCTAGGCGTACAGGCGGGTACCTATTTTTAAAGAAAATTCTCTTACTACTCTTGTACCTATGTACAAATATGTAGGTTGCCAGTAGCATTATTTCCCATTGGTGCGATGTGCGGCACAAAGTATGCCATAATTCGGCAAAGCAAACACTGTACAAAGTCTCGCCAGGCTCCGAGTCATGTGTGTAATTTGGGCTTAAGATGGCCAACAAAGTAGCCGCAAGAAGAATTGTGTTAAGCGGTTTAAATGTGAAACATTGTTGACGTCCAGCTTCAATTATTGGATTTTCCCGTACACTAAGACTAAGGAAAAGTTATGGTCAGCTGGCAGCGACTTTTGTGGCCGACTTTGCTGGATATCTAAGCCGCTTAGCCGCAAATTATTACTTATAGGTTTAATCGAAATGAGTAGCTTAGTGTGAAGATACTTTAAAGATTTTAGGAACAGAGACTAAATTGGATAATTTGTACACGGGCTCATGCTATGTAGCCGTTCTTATTTATTCATTTACAAACATATTCCTGGCTTCATTTATGTTGCATTAAACTATAATTTAATAGTACTGAATACATAACAAATCAATTTATAGATTGTATAAATTGAGTTTAAAAGGTGTTTTATGTTTTATGTTTTTGTTATTTGTTATTGCCAATATATGCACACCAACAGCGATTGTGGGAATTTAGTGAACGGGTATGGTATGGTATCGTGTATCGTGTACGGGGGAGGCATTCACGAGTATGGGCATTGTCTGGCGAGTGGTTAAGCAGCGTCGGTAAATACTTCTGAAGCGGTACTGAATTCACGAAGACTACTTTAGAGTAAACTAGATTAAATATGTGTACGTCTATATTCATATAGAAATATAGAGGGGGCTGTATAGTAGTTAATTCTATTCCTGATTCAGGTTTTTGATCACGTAATTAACAATAAGGGCAAATATCGCAAAGCAGATGACGATCACCAGGTTCGAATAGACAGACTGCCAATTCAGATAGGAATTGCGCGGGCTGTCCAGCAATGGCGCTACACTATTGGCCACCTCCCTGGCAAGAGCATCAGCGCCATCGATGCCGTTCGCGCCATCGTGAATGTAGGCCGCGTTGGCTGGCTGGTTTGGATTGGCGAGCGCAGCTCCTCCGTTGGCCATGCCATTGGCTCGCTTCGATGCGTCCGATGTGGATGCGGTGGCAGCACCACCCGCTGATGCCGCCTGGGTGCCCTGTAGCCGCTGCTTTATCTCCTCGACAATGTCGGGAAAGAGCTCACAGAAATTTGTGTTGCGGAGGTTAAATGCTAGCGACTTTTGAGCAAACACTTGCTTGTCGTAGTTCGATGACTCAATGGAACCCAAAGTTGGAGTGCTTTCCAGCTGAAGGACATGCAAAAATAGTTTGTCTTAGACTCCGATCAGTCGCGGCATTTCACATACTCACCATGAAGCTTAACAGACCCGTCAGAATGGTGCCCACACACCAAGTGGGGTTCCAGGTGTCCGGATGAAAGTCTGCACGGAGAAAACACCATGACTAAATGAATCCAAATTGCTTATATTTGTTTATAGCTACCTGATATGCTCAAGCACAGTCGAGTGTTGGTCTTGAAGCGTCCGTTTGGGGTCGTCATGTAGATAGATGGCGGCTTGAAGGGGAACTCGCGTGGAAACAACAGTGTTCCGTGGTAGTAGCCGCCATAGTAGGGCGAGTCCTCAGGCCCCTTCACGCAGTAATGCCACTCCAGTATGTTGTTGGGCAGCGGCTCGGCTGTGATGTACGGCAAGGGATCGCGCTTCAGGCGCATATAGTCCTGCTTCATGCGCGACACGGCCGTGGGCTGTTTACGGCCAGGCGCGGACGACGAAGTCATGCTGTCTATTTAATTTTTAGAGTATTGGAATTTCCTGAAATGAAACTGATGTGTCGAACAAAAATTTAAAATTTTCGAACACAAGCACACTTGTTCCTTGGTGACAGATATGTAGATAAGAGCAGGGCCAACCGAGACCGAAACAAACACGTTGCCCCCGAGATATTGCCATTGAATCGAATTGCATTACTATTATACAATGTACATACGTACCCTCCTCCTACAGCCTACAGCAGAGCTGCCCACTCCAGTGCTCGAGTAATGGGACTCGTCAGGGGGCTTCTTCGGATCTGTTTACTGTTCCGCCGTGCATGCAGTCCAGTACGGCTCGCGTCCCGTCCCGCTGGGGCTTGCTTTCTTGATGTCAGTGTTGCCGTCGCCGTCGCCGTCGGAGCTGGGCAGTGCGATCTCTGTTGTTGCTACTGTTTTGTTGCTAATTGCAAAGAATTACAGCTGCTGCCTCAGCGAAATTGTGTGGGAGAAAACAGCGCACACACACAGACAGGCCGTAAATTATAGCTGGATTTCGATTTCTGCGCGGCCCGCAACTGCCCTGCAGTCTCTTAGTTTGTTTATGATTCTAAATACAGCAGTATTAATATGCGATGTTTAGTTTCGGGAGATTTTCTGGAATTATTTTCTATTTTTGTTATAATAAATTTCTCCTGACGTGCTATTGTGTGACCGCGGACTTATCGATAAAATATACCGTCCGACCCTCAGAAATATACCGAAACATACCGCCTCATTTTCAAAATATACCGTAAATATACTGATGAATTCAAGTTCTATTTTAGATATTCCTCGTTTTTGATATTCCGTCGAATACTACTAGCTAGATAAAACATTTTGCCATGCCCACATAATTTTATACGATTGATGAATCAATTTTCTATTTAACTGGTGTATTCTTAATACTTGCTTTTATTGCATTTTGCGTAAAAAAAGGTTTTAGCGAAATAAGTCAAAGAAAAAGCAAGTAGCGAAATAGGTCAATCAAAACAAACGAAAAAATAAATTGCTCAATTTTAATATTCCATTGAATAATGCTGACTAACTAAATCTCTCAGCAATGCCCACATAGTTTTATCCCATTGATGAATACATTTTCTACAATATTGGATAGTTTTTAATCCTTGCTTTTATTGTGTTTATTGTAAAACGAGGGGGAACGTTGTGAGTTGCTGCGGAGACCGCAACTCTACATTTATACCCGATACTAAGTCAGTATGGATCTCCTCCGGCAGACGCCGCTAATATTAAACGACACGACAAAGAGTGCGTGCGAGAGACACAGAAAATCAGTCTGAGCTACGCGCTGCGTAGCCACTGCAAATTGATTTCTTGCTTTTGGCTATACAAATTATCCGATCTGATCCAGATTCAGCAATCTGATAGATATGGTCATTATCTATGATTCTGCGTTTATAGTTTCTGCGAATCTGCAATATTGTGGATGCAACAGATTTTCCTTTGTGGTGGCGGAAGGGGGCGGGGCAAAGTTTTGAAATATTTTCGTAGCAGTGACATATTACAGAAGTCGTTGCTCTAGCTCTTATATTCTTTGAGCACTAGGCGCTGAAGGGGACGGACGGACAGACAGACAGGGCTCAATCGACTCGGCTATTGATGCTGATCAAGAATTTATATACTTTATGGGGTCGGAAACGATTCCTTCTGGACGTTACACACATCCACTTTTACCACAAATCTAATATACCCCAATACTCATTTTGAGTATCGGGTATAATAATTTGTACTTTCATTGTATTTAATTGAAATATTTGGAAATTTGGTGGCTTCAGTGCCGACAGCATCGAAGATGCGAACAACTAAATATACTTCAATGTCTCACATTAAGATATAGGAATCATAGAATTATTGTTTAATTAGTTTATAGTTATGGCTTAGTTAGTATGACATGAGCGTTGAAGTTGGTGCAGCTTCAAATTTAATATTTAAAGTAGTTCAGCCTTTATTGAAAAAGAGAAATTATACAATTATAGAGAAATACAACGGAAACCGGTGTCGTACTATTTAATGATATCCCCAGTACGAACGCCAGGGCGAATGGCCCAGTGGTTTGGATCCTTGATTACTTGTAAGGCGCTCAAGTCATAGCCAGCAGGAAGTACAATTGGCTTCTTCAGACCTTTCAGCAACGGTGATTCCTTTGGACGTGGCTGTATTGACATATTTGGTTTAAAAGGTGACACATATTCCTCCTCCACAGGCTTGGTGTGACGGAAATAAGATTTCAAGACCAAATCAAACTGTTTACGAGGCGACCAAAAGCACTCTGGCTGAGTGTTCTGGGAGTTGTCAGTGGGCAAATTCTTTTCCTTGGCCTCATCAGGCCGGTTGGTGTTGGATTCTATGCTTTCTTTCAACATCGATGAGGCTCGATTCAAACTGAACACCTCAACACTGGGCAACTCATATGGCACTGGAGGCAATTTTCGGAGACTTTTATTCTTCGAATACAGCTGCCAATTAGACAATTTGTTTGTTTCTTTCTTTCTTTAGTTCTATAGATTTTGATTAACTTACAGGAACTTCATCTTCATCACTGCTACACGACGAAACGTTAAAGAAATCGGACAGCTCGCTTCCATCGAAGGAGTGAAAGGAAGTGTCGTCTGAGTCGGAGTCATTCATGTTGGCTTTTGATCGGATATAGAGTTCTTTTAAATTTTAATTCAATTACTTTGCGCAATTTACGGCGTGTTACCAGCAGTGTGACCGATCCTTAGAAATATACCGTCTAATTTTCAAAATATACCGTATACATTCCGATTAAAGAAGAATTTAGCCTACTTGCATCACGTTGAGTTCAACCGCGAAAAATAATACTAATAATAATAATTGCAGGTCCATCCTATCCTTCATCTGCACATAAAAATAGATCGCGATATCTTTCACCAAAATTCTACAAATTTCATCATTTTCGTGGTTACATTAGTTTATCCCATTGATTGATTTTCTACAAGATTTGAAAATTGTAGGGACTTCTTTTATTGGATTTGAGTATATTTTTTATATACTCTCTAGGTTTTTTTTGTTCTTAACTATACCTTTATAAATGAAATTTAATAGATTGATGAAATATACCGATATACCGTAAATATAACTTCACGTCAAATATACTGTAAAATAGATATATTTTCGATTACCAACCGGTTGGGTTATCGGTGCTAGCGGTTATCGACCGTTATCTTCAAAATTGTGAAATGGTTTTGAATTTAACTGTGATTTGCCAGAGTGTGCTCCAGAGTGTACGGAATACATACAGAATGCCCCACTTAATGAACAAAACATCTGTGTGACTTCGTCACACAAGCAAAACGAGTGAAAGAGTTCCAATCTCTCGCAGTTGGTCTTTTAGCTGATAAAAAAACACACACACACCCAAGACCCCATATAGCCGTATGAACCAAACGATAAGCACCGATCATTGGGTTTGTTGTTTGCACTTCCAGAGGGTGTAAAGAGGAATGGGGGTAGGAGATTGCCTTATCAATCTACGCGGCGGCGGCTTGTTTTTGTTAACGCTCACAAAACAGTTGCTGCTTCGAAGGCGCAAAGTGCAGTCCGTCCGTGATTTGATATTTGAAAATGGCATCGATTGGAAAAATCGGATTCCTCGGGGGCGGTAACATGGCCAAGGCCTTGGCCAACGGATTCCTCTCAGCCGGTGAGTAAGGTATTTCGCCACTGCCCCGCACTCTTGCCAAATTTTGTGCTCCGCTCCACGCAGGTCTGGCCAAGCCGAGCGGAATGATTGCCAGTGTCCATCCCGCGGACAAGGCCTCCCTGCAGGCATTTCAGGCCTTGGGCGTGGAGACCGTCGTGCAGAACGCCCCCGTTGTGGAGCAGGCCGAGGTGGTCTTCGTGTCCGTCAAGCCGCAGGTGGTGCCAGCTGTGTTGAAGGAAATCAAGCCGCTCAGCCGCGGCAAGCTGTTCCTATCCGTTGCCATGGGCATCACCCTGCAGACGATCGAGTCCAGCCTGTCGCCGGAGTCGCGTGTGATCCGCGTGATGCCCAACATCCCGGCCGTGGTCCGCTCCGGCTGCTCGGTGTACGTGCGCGGCAGCCAAGCCAGCGATGCCGATGCCCAGATCACGCAGCGCCTCCTCGAATCGGTGGGCACCTGCGAGGCTGTGCACGAGTCACAGCTGGACACGGTCACGGCGCTGAGTGGCAGTGGGCCTGCCTACGTCTTTGTGATGATCGAGGCCCTGGCCGACGGCGCTGTTCACATGGGTATGCCGCGGGACCTGGCCTACCGACTGGCCGCGCAGACGGTCCTGGGCGCCGGGCATATGGTGCGGGACAGCGGCATGCATCCCGGGCAGCTGAAGGACAGCGTAACCAGTCCGGGGGGCTCAACGGCAGCGGCCCTGCGGCAGCTCGAGCTGTCAGGTAAGTGCGAGTGACGTCGAGAACGTCAAGGCTGATAGCTGGCCCTCGCTTATCGCCGAACCAAAGCTCAACTCACCCTCACCTCTCCTCCATGCCGATGTTGTTTCTAGGTTTCCGAGCAGCGGTTGCGGGCGCCGTGGAGCAGGCGACGCTGCGCTGCAAGCAGATCTCCGGCCAGCAGTAGACGTAGACGCATTAGATTTGTTTATATTATTTATAGGCTACCATAATTCGCATGATTCTGTACAATATCGAAGGTCTGTCTGCGGTAGACAGAGCCGCAGAAGATTTCCTGATAGTAAAAAACACTTTGCTCCAGTCATTGGCTACTGGTCCTCCCCTACTTTTTGCGCTTCTTCGAGCGGGCCAGCTCGTTGAGCTCGCCCTGCTGCATGGAGGCCTCCTGGTAGATGCGCTTGACCTTCTCGTGCCGCTCCTTGTCGCTGTAATTGGGGGAAAAATATACGAGCGGATTATAGAAACTGACTCGTAAACTTCAAGGACAAACCTTTGCAGCTGCTGCTTGAGCTTGAGCTCCTGCACGAAGGCCGTGTCGCGACGAATCTCCCGGATGGCGCCCTTCTTTTCCCGCTTGATCTTGTGCAGCAACTTGGCGCGCTCCTCCTTCTCCTTGGACATCTTGGGTCGCCGCTTGTCATCGTAGACGGTCTCGAATCGCGGCTCCAGCATGCGCAGGGCCTTGGGCTTCCTCTCTGCAAGAGCCACGGGCTTCATTTTCTGCTCGGCCAACTGTTTCGCCAGCTGGCTGACCTCCCTGTGGTGCTGGTGCACATGCTCGGGATATGGCTTGAGGCGCAGGCGGGCGAGCAGGGGAATGAACGGACTGGCCAGATAGCAGGCACCCGTGTGTTCCCCCACCATCTGCAACGCCTCCTGGATCAGGCACAGCGCTGTGTCCAGGGCGCGCACCTTAAAGTCCAGGGTGATTGTGTGAGTGACCAGATCGGCGGCCTGGAGCTTCTGCTGCTCCAACGCCTTGCTCTCTGCCGTGGCCGGAAGGGCCAACAGCTTGCTAAAGGGTCCCTCCAGGTCGAAGGGGGGCGTTACCACCAGTTCGTCGGCGTCTCGCTTGGGTATCGCGATGTAGAGGATGCCCTCGAGGAAGTTGAACACGGAGGGCAGGAAACGCTTCGACTGGGCGCCGAATTCCAAGGCAATGGCCACCACAAACAGGCCCATGGCAATGTCCTGACGCGTTCGAACCCGCGCCCTGGACAGGATGTGCTCCATGAAGACGTACGTGGGCGTGGCCACGGGATGGCGAAAGTCGGAGGTCGAATACACATTGGAGACCAGCTTGAAGTAGATGAGTGTGTCCAGCGTGGGATATGTCTTGCTGTTCTTCCGGTGGTCCCCGAACTTCTCCTTGATCACGTCCAGCAGGGCGCTGGACATGCGCTCGGGGTTCATCTGGGTGAGCGTGTACAGGTGGGGCATGAGGCGCGAGAGTAGCTGGAAGTGCTCCCGGATGTCCTGCTCGCTGGCATCCTCAAACAGATCCTTCAAGTACTGCAGCAGGAAGCAGTAGAGCTTGACCACATTCTCGCGATTGACGCCATCCAGCTTGGGGTCATTGCACTTGATGATCCGCTCCACAATGGTGGCCTGCTGGGCAACAGCGTGCCTGGAGAGCAGCTCCGTGAAGTCCTCGTAGGTCTTGGGCATTTTAATGGTGAAGGGTATGCTAGAGTCCTCGGTGGTTGCCGGTGCCTTCGGCTTTTCTTTTTTGGGCTTCTTTTTGGTGGGCTCAGCGGAGGCTTCCTCTGTCTCGGATTCAGCCTCAGACTCGTCCAGATCACTGTAGTTCTCCGCCTCAGACTCACTGTCGTCCTCCGACTCCTCCTCTTCGCCATGATCATCACCGTCCGCCTCCTCATCTTCGTCTCCGCTGGCCTCCTTTGCCGGCGCCTTGCCATTCAGGTGCGTGCCCAAATTGCCGTCCAGATCGTAGGCCAGGGTGTCGTCGCCGTCGTCCTCCCCACCGGCCACAAAATATCCATCATCCAAGTCATCCGCTGATCGATGTTTGGGCTGTGCACTGGCCGCCGGGTCCTCCTCGCCCTCCGCTCGCATGCGACGCAATCGCTCGTTCTCCAGCTTCTCGAGACGCTCCGCCTCCTGCTTGGCCAGCTCGACGGGATTGATCAGCTTGTCTGTGACGCTGCCGCGCGGCTCGAATATCATTTCCTTCAGCAGCTTGTCATAGCCATCCGCCGGGGGCTTTGCCTCCTGCTCATCCTTGGTGGCCTTGGCCACCAGCGGCAGCAGCAGCTTGTAGTTGGCATCTAGTTTTTCCGTGAGGTCGTATACCTCATTCTTCTCCTTGTCGATTTCGTTCTTGCGACGCTTCTGCTCGGCAATCATCTCGTCGATGGCCACCTGACGATCATGCGGGCTGGTCTCATTATCATCGCCACCGAAATGGGCGGCAGATGTAAAGTCGGCTAAAAGGGACACAGGAACACACATTTCAGTTAAAAGAGGCTGTGACAACCGTTTGGTTCAACTTACCATCCAGAGCCTCGTCGTCCAGCTCTTCGTCGTCGGAACGCTCGTCGCGGTACTGCTCAATCTCCTCCAGCGTCTGTCCCCTGTGCGTCAGCAGCTCGTCGTCGTTGAGATTAAACTTTTGGGCCTTCTGCGACGTACGCACTTGGGACATCTTCTCGGCCAGGTAGCGAGCATTCATCACCGATTCCGTCAGCTGGTCGCCGCTCAGGTGCCTGCCAATCCGGTTATCCTTGAATTTGTTCGTCTTGTGCTTCACAGCGAACTGTTGGCCCAGCGTCTGGGTGCGCTTCTGCAGCGCCTTAGAGCGCGCCACGCCTGGCATGCCCCGGTCATGCTTGCAGATGCGTCCCAAGATCTTGAACTTCTCCTTATTCACATGAACATCGAATGGATTCTGTCGCTTCGCCGATTGGGCTGTGGCACTGTCGAAGGGATTGCTGGACTTGACCGTCTTCTTGGCATACACCGCATCGGCGTTGGCCCGTTTGTTCTTCGCACCCATTGCTTAATTGCTTAATTTTTACGGGAATTAAGTCGAGTTCATTTGGAGGAAAACAAAATACTTGCGGCACACGTGCAGGTTTCAACGAACTTAACCCACTTAAACCCCCTCTATTTAAACAGTGAAAAAAACTAATACCGCGGAATATAATTCTATTTGTAAATTCTTCTTGTAGATCCATCCCGTTTCTTTTATTTTGGAAAAAAAGGACCACAATATATATAAAATATATACAGAATATAATTTTATCTCTAACTTTTTTCACCGCTTTCCAGCACTCAATCGATGTCTGAACGTGTATATGCCGCTATCAAAGATGGCGTCACTTCTACGGTGTCTGTGTGAACGATTCTAGTTGCCGCTGAAAAAATTAATATTTCTCGCATAAAATTCAACTACCGGCCGCCTTACCCAATCGAAAAGCGTTAATACATAATTCCGGTGTGATTTAAAATTGAAATTGTGCCTGTGCGTGCGCCAGTCGCTGTTAAATCCCAACGCAAAGGATTGTGTGTGTGCATCTAGAGAATTTCGAGGTGTGTGCATTGCAGCGCTTTTTTTGTGTGTCCCCATAGTACCCCCGCATCCTGTTCAGTCGTGTGTACCCGCAAACATTGTGCTAAATTATATAAAAATAAATTGGCGAAAAAGGCAACAAAAAGAAAAAATTCTGCTAGTGGAATGCCATATAGAGCGACAGCGAGAGAGAGAGAAAAAGAGAGGGAGCGTAAGCGTGAGAGAAATCGATGACGATAGCTTTGTTTAGCTATCGCCCTCGATACACCGCTCCGCAGCGCAGTAAAAGCGGTGGCGTCAAGGAATCCCTTGCAGTATGACCGTGCTGTAGTTAACCAAATACACCGAACGCTAGTGAGTGCGAGAGAAAAGAGACGCCGCGCAACAACAATTCGTGGTGAGTTAACCGCTACTCAACTCACCACGCTCTCACCCAGAAATCTAGCACAGTGGTATCGAAATTTATGCCTTTTAAACCAATCTTCCTCCGGTTTCATCGCTATTTGAAATATGTAAAATGAGTGCTCAGGATGTGGCATGCCACTGCATCCTCTATACCCGTTGTTCAATCGTGTTAGAATCGTACATGTCCCAACTGAGGCGGTGTGACTCGTCGTCGGTGTGTGTGTGACTCCTCTGTGTGCATCCCATCCCCAAAACGTACCCATTAATCTGTACTACAACATTTTTTCGCTACTTTTACTATGTCACAACAAAAACAACAAGTTTGTACAACAATAGCAATGCAAAAAATATTTTCATGAACTACTCGTTTCGCTGTGTGTGCGGTCGTTCTCTCCCCATAAAGTATATACACACACATATAGAAGAGAGAGCCCAGCGAAAGAGAGTGGGAGAGAGCGTGAGAGTGAATGGCAGAGGAAAAAAATATATCGTCTCAGTTGCCGTATGCGTATGCCGCCTTCGGTCGTCGGTTTTAAAAGATATAGAAATCTTCTATACCTCCACACACTCCACACTCTCTACCCGCCGCCGCATAGTAGAGCGCAATCTGTTTAATCGGTCTTAACAGCAGAGCAAAATATCAAGTAAATCACTCAAATCAGAACCACAAAAGAATACCAGTAGCAAATAAATTCGTGGTGAATGCAAATTTTTCAAGTGCGCAGTATAGCGGCGAAATTCCAGACGCAATTTGGAGTATTCCCAAAGTTTTAATAAATAAATAAATATGTAATTACACACTCAAACACTCGAATGGACACACAAGTCCAAAATTCAGAGAGAGTGTGTGGCTACAATTGAGTTGATTTTTGGATTTTATATATGCATACCCATACATGCATATATACATGTATATTTTTTACTTATATTATTTTTAGAATATCGATTTTGTTGGCCGCCTCTAAATGAGTGTCTGTGTGTGTTTTGTGTCTCTCCCCTGCCTTCGTGCGGTTGTGTGTGTGTACGAACTATACATATTTGTGATAAGTGTGTGTACGGCATCGTCGGACAGTAAAAATGTGTTAAGAATTATGTTCATATAGACATAAGTTACCTAATCTAGTGCAGAAGAAAGAAGGGAAACTGAGAAAAATCAAGTAAAGCGAAATTAATGAAAGGAGAAAAATGCCTCATCAAAACAGCTGCGCCGCTCTCTCTCTCTCGCTCTCTCTATCTCGCTTTCAAGTCTCACCTCATGTCTCCCCACACTCGAATGTCTTCCTCTTTCTTTTCACACACGCACTCACTCACTCACTCACATACACACACACCATAGTGCGCTTCTGCTTTGTGCTTTTGTGTGCGTGTGTGTTTTGCCTTAACGCCACATCGTATTTACATGTGTTGACCCCACTTGGACCCCATCTGCCTAACCGCATCTTCTTCCGCTCCCCTCGTACCCCCCCACCCCACCACGCGTTGCGTTGTGCAAAAAAAAAAGTGGAAAAAACGCGAAACTACAGTTTTAATTCAATTACAGTGCTCCCAAAACCAACGATAGTTAAATAACTGCTAACAAGAAGAGAGTACACTACGCTACGCCATTATCTACCGTGACGTCGTATGCCAATTAGTGGGAAAAGCGAGACAGGTACGACCTACCGGAATTTGATAAATTGCTGTTAATCGAAAGAGAGAGAGATAATGTAAATAAATAATAATACAAACCATGGACATCTACACTCTCTACTCTCCAGTTCAATAACTGTTCATTGAAAGAGTACTCTACTGCACTCTGCTCTCCAAGTAAGGTCAGAGCGAGACAGCTATGGACCCGTGGGCCACAACAACGGAAGTTTACATCCATTTTTGGGTCTCCAATCTCTCGATTTGCACGGCCGAACAAAGAACTGGTTCTAATTGATTGAGTGATTGAGTCGCTGAGTAAGGGGCTATATGGGGAGACACCACTGTGTGGTGCGGTGTGGTGTGCTGTGGCGTGCTGTGGTGTGGTGTGGTGAGGTGAGGTGGCGTTTCCAGAACCTGCTCGACAAATTAACAAGTTCTCCAATTGACACATACAGGGGCACATATTGTCCGTTCGCCGAGCCTACTGTTTGAAATTAACATAAATGTGTCAAAATGGTAAATAATGTCCAGTGGGGCGGCAGCCCCCCCTCCCCACACCATCCCACACTGGGCAGGTGACAAGGCCCTTGCAACAGACCAATGTTTGACAATATAATTAAACCATTAACCATAATATATCGCTCGCTCGCTCGCGCTCTCTCTCTGAACCCGGATTAATTATAATAATTCATGATACTCCATAGAGCACATCCCAACCCAAAAATTGAACGTGACTTGTATGCAATTAAGGTGTTTCTTTGGAGCTCCGTCAGAACAATAAATACAACGAAAAGAACGATAACGAACGAGCGAACGGAACGTATGCAAAAGGCACACAATTTCCAGTTTATTTTTTAGCTGTGCGATCGATCGATCCCCGGGATCCAAGTTTTTTGTTTGCCTAAGCGGGTTTGTCACTTGCTATTCCGTGCCGCACTACTGCCCCACTGCATGTCTCTCCGTCTGTGTGTGTGTGCGTGTGTGTGTGCTTGTGTGTGGGCTTCTCTCTCTCGCTCTCGCTCTGTGGCCCGGACTGGGCTTTGACTTAAAAAAGTGGATACGTAGGCAATTGCAAGCATCGGATTCGTATGGGAAGATAAAGGGGATTCTTTTGCTCCTTATAATCATAATATTTGCATGGAATTTATAAACAAATTGAGGATTTCCTTGTACTCTCCCTTTAATATATCTCGAGGGTAACCCACATTCTGGGTGTGGGGGGGTTCCTACTTCCAAGTAATTTAAATGAATTAACCAAGTCGGTCAACTGAAATAAATGCCATGCCATCAGCATGACTCCCCCGTTTGTGCCACACACACACACTCACGCAGAAGATAATTTGCGTTTCCATTGGAGATTTCACTGAAGCGGAATTTGTGGCCATAAATGCCTTGGGAGGAGCCACATATGAAAAGTGCTCCACATTCTCCAAAGAGGAGAGCTCTATTAAGTCCCCCTCCTCCACCTCCATCTCCTCCCGGGGGCGACCTGCTTGCCGTCTGTTCACCTTCTCTCACGGATGTTCATTTGGTTGCAACTTCAACGTTTTCTGCCTGGCTGCAGCGGTTAAAGAGCGTGCTTAAAGCTCCCCCTCTCCCCCCCTCCCTCTCTTGCTTGCTGTCTGTTTTGACATAACTGACCTCACTTTTTGCCACTCATTCTGTTTGTCTTTGGATTGCAGATGCCACATGGAACAGCAGAAAGACCTTCTCTGGGTCTCTCCACCTGCTTCGTGTTTTCCCCGTCTGTTTACATCGTTATAGAAGGGCGATGGAGGAGGCGGCGGAGCCGGACCCGGAGCCGGAGCCCCTTGTCTGCTCTAAAAATAAAGCACAAACTCCATTGCAATTGACTTGATTTACGCAGAGTTTTCTCCATGTTTTCGCCATTGCCTGGCATTTTCCATTGAATTTTCTGCAAATATCTATCAAAGTTCTTGGCTCAAAATGTGTTATTTAATCTGCAGCAGAAGTTCTTTCAATTTGTTGGAAAATATTCGATTCGGATACCCTCCGGGAATAGAGCTTCTGTTTGTTCAATCGAAATTCTGTTTACTTGTTTGTTAGAGAGATGAAAAACACTCGTAATATTGGAAGAAACTCGGAAACAGTCGATGGAAAAAGCTAAAAACATACACGATTTTTCACATGGAGCTAAATTCACAGCCGCCTGAGCGCAGAGGGCAAATGTTTCTCTCGTTATAATTAGATGATTGCTCCCGCCACGCCCCCAGATTTCTGGCACGTCTCGCTAACGAGTGGCACAATCAGCTGCTGGTGGGGCAGTGGAACGTTAAAAGGCCTCCAGGTTGAGAGACCCCCAACGGCAGCATCCCACAGTTTTCAGTTCCTCAAAAGTGGATCTTTTGGTTTCTTTCCTGAAGAACCCCCCTGAGAAACCATTTAGGGAAACTATCCCTTACATTCATTCCGACTGCCACAAACTGTAGAAATATTTTCACATTTTCTGTCCACAGACACACTCGAATTTTTAGCTTTTCCTTTCGCTTTTCTCCCGCTGCTTTCTGGCTTCTGCCGCAATTAATGACGTTTTTCATCGCTCATAATATAATTTTAGACGCGGGGGAACATTTTGAGTGCCAGTGAAAAATCTTTTTGCTCGTGGAGAATCGTGGGGAGGGAGGGAGGGAGGGGGGGTGTGTTCCGTTTTTCTGCGGGGCATCCTGTGGCGAAAACCCGTGCGTCGTCGTCGTCGTCTCAAGTGCAGTTCAATGTATTTTTGTAATGTTCTTAATTTATTTTCAGTGTTTATTTATAGCATACAGAATATGGTAAACGGAAATTCCACAGCTGTGCATGAAATCATTTGACCTTGAATGGGTTGGATTCAATATTATTTCAATGACTATTTAGGGAGTCCCCCCTCCCCCCTTCTGTTGGGTTCCTTCTGTTTCCTCGAGTGGCGTCACGGCCTTTAAATCGATAAAAAACGAAAAACGAAAAACCACTCGGTCGAACAGTACGACAGACAGACAGCTGCAGCAATTAAATAAAATCGCACATTGCACAATTAATAATTAGCACTTGTTTAGCCACCAGCGAGGGCCCGAGAAGTGAAACAAGTGCACCTCCACCCCACAGGTGGGCCAACAGCCACTGGTCTCGATCTCCCCTCTCCCCCCCCCCCCCCTCTCACTCTCTCTCTGTTTGTTTGTTTCTTATTTTTTGTTTTTTCAGGTGGCAAGAACACCTACCATATGGCTATCTTATCTTTCACCTGAGATACATTTTTACTTATTTTCTGCGCTTGATTGTCTTTTTTTGTAGTCCACTGTTTATGCGACATTCATTTTTTTGTGCTGATTTTTGATTAGATGGGTGCCACGCCCACACACACACAGAGGCATACAGCCCCCCGACTGGTTATCACAGCTCAAAATCTCTTAATTAAAAAATAGAAGAAAAAATACAGCCAATAGATTGCGAAAAGAGAGACAGAGAGGGAGAGGGAGAGAAGAGAGATGTGGGCAGGGCGCTTTTCAATAAAAAAATTTTCCATGCTTTGGCATTGAATTTGCATTGTGGCATATATTTTACAAAAAGTAGTACGTAAATCTATATAACACCTGCTGCCTATATACATGTATATAATACATACATATATACCTACCTCTGTGGGTGACGCGATAGGTAAATGAAATCATTGAACTGAAAGGCGGCGTCTGACGAACAGAAAATAGAAAGTCTAGAGGATGATGCGACTATTGGGATACCCATTCACCCAAAGAAGTAAACGAGTAAAGAACGCAACAAATAATCTCCCCCTCCCCCTCGCGTTTATTTTATTTCAGACCGCAAAAAGCTTAAGCGCTGTTTACACTACTTGATTTTCTGTCCGAATGCAGGGCAACTCCACAGCCGAAAAAGCGTTGTAGTGTAAACAGAGCTTTGGTTCTCTCACAGAAGATCAGGTGATAGCGGTGTGTGCGAGAGAGTAACAGAGAGCGAGAGGGCGACATTGCAGTCGCTTGCCGTGTGTTTGTGCGTGTCTGTGCGCGCATGGAAACAGGGAGAAGGAGGCAAATGAGAAAAGGAAGAAACGAAGCTGCTGCTGGGCGGGCGAGCAGTCTTGAGGGCAAATAGTGTTTATACGAGGATCCGATTGTGGGGAGAATAGGGTAGATATATTATTTAATATTCCTCCCACTTGCATAAGAATTCGCCTCAATATTATGTTTCCTTTTCTTGTCTTTCTTTTTTTTTAATTAGTCAAAATGTTGTGTCTACCCGACAACGCACCGTGTCTCGGCGCTTAATTATTTAATTAAATTGAGGAAATTGTTGTGACTGCTGTTGTCTTGTCTCATCTCCCGTTCTCCTATCCGCTCCACCCTCTGCTCTGCGCTCTCTGCTCCGCCTCTCTGCCCCGCTCTCTACTCCGCTGCTCTGCTCCGCTCTCTACTCCGCTGCTCTGCTCTGCCTCTCTGCTCCGCTGCTCTGCTCCGCTCTCTACTCCGCTGCTCTGCTCTGCCTCTCTGCTCCGCTCTTTGCTCTGCGTTTTGGTTCGTCTGCTTTTCGTTTGTTTTACGGTTTCGTCATATGTTTTGTGGCTTTGCCTTTTGGGGGCCCTATTCCAAGAGGAAAAAAGGAAAGAAGTATTGTTACACCCCCTCCAATGCCAGCCAGCAGCACATAACAGTCGTCGGCTGATGCAATTAGCTTTGTGCCTGTGTCTGTGGCTGTGCCTGTGCCTTTGGCTGTTGTCAACTAATTTTGTGGCTTTCTACTTTCCATTTCCATTGGCACTTGCCGTGGCTCTGCCTCTGCTGCCAACACCAACAATAAATTACATCCACTGTTATGTAAACCCTAGAAGACAGATGTTATGACAGATGTGTGTGTATTACTTGACGACTCTCCGAAAAAGCCCCGCCACTTGATAAGAACTGTTTAGGCACTTCGAGGCCAGTACCAAGGCAGGGCCAAGGGCCAAGGGTCTCTTTTCCATGCGGGATAGTCCAAGGGATTCCAAAATTCCCCCTAAACGAACGGCCACATTCGTTTTGAATGGCAAGCCATTCACGTGTCATGATTGCATGTGAATCCGCCGCTAATGGAACTGTTCCATTAGACGTTTAGTAATTGATGATATTACAATAACTACAACCCATAACGACTCGTAATTATATTAAGTATTCGCCTACGGTGGGGTATTTTATTGTAATTTTAAAAACTAAATAAAAAAACAACAGATCCATCGTCTAAGCTTCTCCAAAAACCGAACCTAGAGTGCCCCGAATACCATCTTTTTGATGATGTGAATGCTGTACCATAGGGGGGGATGGGGTGTTTGGGTGACCCAATTGATTCCGTTACTCTCTTCCATTACCTCTGCTTCAAGGGTTTTAGTTAGTAGTTTCTTTGAAGACGGGCGATATCCGCCAATTAAGGGAAACTCTTCTTCGGGCATTCCATTAGCCAAATCTTCCAGGGAACCGGGACCACTCCTCCACCTGCTCTTAGCCCCTGCCCAAGCCTCTCACTCGGCTTTTCTTTAATCATTTACGAGGAAAGCACACATCGACATTGCTGCTTGACCCCATTGGGTTTTTCCAAGGAAACTTACTCATGGCTTTCCCCCCTCTCTCTCTCTCTCTCTCGCGCGAAGAGCTTTCCATTTTCACTCTCGCTGAACGCATTTCACTTTGAATAATTAAACATAAATACGTGTACATGGAAAATCGTTCAATTTTCAAGCCGTGTTGCATCGCACTTGGCTCTTTCCTGACGTCAACATCCGCACGTGGATCCGCAATTATAATTGCCCTTCTGCACGGCTGCTGGAAAGTGCGTTGCCAGTCAATGGCTGTGGCTGTGGGTGGGTGGGTCGACCGCCTCTCTGACGTACTCGCATCGGGTTTTGGGTGGATTTGAATCTGGCTTTGAGTGTGCCACTCCAAAAATAGATGTAGAATATTCTGCAGTTGTCGGTTCTATTTTGGGTGGCCCATAAATGTCGGCGGGCCCCCACTTTGCCACTGCTTGGTCCCCCTTCATGTGTCCTTTGCAGGACCAGTGTGTTATGACTAAGAATATCCCTTGTATATCCCTGGCAAAAGGCGGGGAGGGGCATTATGATTATGAACGAGAAGGATGTGTTTCTGGGGAGACACTTTACACAGATCCTTCGTCCGCTGGGGCACAATTGTGGAATTTACGAATTTCCCCATAAGCGAACGGCCACACATTCGTTTCCTCTGAGTTTTCGGATATTTTACGATAAAATCACGAAGAAATATCCCCAAAACTATTTCCCTGATCATATTTCCGATTCCTATGGCCCTAATGAACCCAAAAACTCATGATCCAATGGTTTGATCCCTGATCAAAAGAAGGGATAGATATATCCCATATATATTCCATATATAGGCCTCTGTAGGGGGTATCAAATGCCTCGAATCTTTTCATTTGTCGCATTGCGTGTGTTGATTACATTTCCACATATATTTTTCTGTCACATTTCCCAGGGGGTGAAAGGTGTGGCCTGGTCTGGTCTCCCTTTGGCTCTGTCCAGGTGTGGCACGTGGCAGCAACGTGTGGCAGCGTTCAGCGTCAAGTGGTGCCTATCAATAAATTGAATCCTCTGCTTGTCAATTGTGAATTACTAAAAAGCATTAAGCCCTCGAAGGTGGGGAAAAGTCCTTGAATTGCATTTCTTTTGTTTCCGTCCCCCCATCACCCCTCCCCACCCTTTGCTCACCTTTTATTCTATTCCCCCCCCGTCCTGCGGTTGCCATTCCGCTTTCTTTCTACTTTCTTTCATTTGTTGGCTTCATTTCATTCTGGATGCCATTCGTATGCGTTGAATGCAAATTTCCCATAAGCGAAGGGATACACTCTCTCTCTCCCTCTCCCTCTCTCTCCTGCTCTCTCTCTATCGTTTCTTGGATTGGCAGGAAACCAATCGATAGTTTGGCCTGCCATTTAACTGTGAAAACTTCAACAATTTCCAACGGGCTGCCAACTTTTTTGCCGACAGTTGCCTCCCCCCCCCCCACCCCCTCCTGTGCGACTCCCTGAGTGCTGTAAATATTTAAAATTCATTTTACTTGCAATATTTACCCCCAGGAGGAGTGACCCAATTCCCATTGAAATCTAGATCTTATAATTTTGTTAGAAAGGGGGCTTTTCGGTGTCTGGTGGGGCCTGCAAAATAAAAACAAAAACCAAATAAAAAATGCAGCCACGCCAACGGAACGACGAGTGGGGCATGAAATGTAACCGAAAAGGGGTTGGGTGGCGAGGGGAGGGGGGGGGGGAAGCAGCAGCCGCCATCTTCCACTTTTGACCACCCACCCGATCCACCGTCCCACTCTCCGCCACTCTGCCCCCCTCTGCCATCCACCCACATGACATTTACAATGTGTTTTCCCTCGGCGCCTCCTGCCTTGAGGGCACACGCAGTAGCGGCAGCGGCAGAGTCGCCGCCGCGAGAGGCACTTTCGTGTGGCGAAAAACTTTCGCTTCTGTTGCAGCTCCATCCTCCCCCATCCACTGCTGCCTCTTGCTTGTGGATGCAACAAAATCGTATAAAACTTATTGTTCCATTTCCTTTAGCTTTATGTAAATTAAACAAGGCGCATTTTTCCCAGCAAAGACTCGAAGCTGCTGCTGTGGCACGTTGCGTTTTTCACCGATGATTTTTAGAGGAAATACAGAATTTTTCACCAAGAAAATATTCAATAAAATGCAATAAAAATTAACTTTAATAATGCCAGAATGGGAATATTTTTCAAAGAAATATTTTACAATAAGTTTTTCACCGCTGCTTTTTTAACGAAATTTTCACCCACGAAATATTTAATGACATGGAACCAAAATCATCTTTAATCAGATAATTTTGTGCAAGAATGGGAAATATTTCACAATACGTTTTTCACCGATGCTTTTTGGAGAATTCCATGATAGCGAATGCCATTTTTCACCAACGAAATATTCAGTAATATGGAACATAAATCAACTTTAATGGAAATATATTTCAAAGAAATATTTCCATATATTTTTCACCGATGCTTTTTCATCGACGCAGATCTTTCATCTTTGAAAGAATACAATTTTTGTTTGGAAGGAAACATCATCTTTGGTATTCCAATATTTCATTGAAGGAAAGCACTATTCGACCTCATTTCCTACTCGTCTACGATATAAAGACCGTGTGAATGGCAAACGTTAAGGTGCTTTGAATTCGACGATAACTATCGGTAGTCGATGGCTGTCCGCGGAATGAAATAAACTCAATTATATTTCCGTCTTTATGACATATTAAATTACAGAAAAGATTAAAAGTTCTGTTCGCTTCATGCCCCGTACAAACATGGGATAACGATGGTACCACAGAGTCGCATTGTAATATCCACCGATAGATATCGAATGATTTACCAACGCGAATAAACCTCCCAAAGCAAAAGGGCCTTCAAGGAAGGACATACCAGTGGGTATGTGCGATGTGCTACGTGCCATGAGATACATGCCACACACACACCCCCCCCCCCCCCCCCACCCCCTCTCTCCTCCACGTCTCTATCTCTCTGTCTATCTCTCTATGCATATGCAATGTCGCTGGCTGGATGCTGATTTGATTGATTTAATGATATCAATACAGCCACAGAGCCACCACACACAGAGGGGGAGTGGGAGAGGGAGGGGGTGCGGAGGGAGGGAGGGAGGAACACGACCCAAGGGAGGTCAAGGTTTTGAATTTCCAGTGCGCATTCGATGAAAATTCTATTAGGACCGTACGGTGCCGCCCACAATTCCATCGATCGAATGAGGGAATGCTTTCCTCGATAATTGTTGCCTCTGCGTGGAAATGGAAATCAATTTCATGCATGCGAGATTATGATGGGATGATGGAGATTGTACGAGATGCTCTCTCTCTCTCTCTCTCTCTCACGAGACACGCAACGGAAGGCAGCTTGTAATTTTATCGGAGGAGAGAGGAGTCCCTCCTGTGGAAACTGTTTAAGCATTTTCCACCCATTCTAGTCACGCATTGCTGCTGCAGCTGACGAGAAATGAAATTCTCAACCGTCCGTGAACTCTTTTTTCCCCCCTTCGTGTGAGGATTTTCCGTTTGGGGTGTGAGATTCCTCCCATGGACAACGGCGCGATGTTTACTGCGTAGTTTTCCCAGCATTTTCCCCGCATGCAGTTCCTGAGACACGTTTCAAGTACGCAGCGAAAGCGAATATGAAAACAGTGCGCAATTTTTACCCCCACACGCGCCTCCCCAAGGCGGAACGAGGGGCTGGATGGCGGAACCTTTGTGCTTATCATCTCTCAAGCGGACATTATCATTGCTTTGCGTTTTCCCGTGCAAAAAGCTTAGACTTTTCACCTAATAACCGTCGCAAATATGATGAAAATGTCGACAGAAATTTCACTAAAGCGGCACAAAAAATGAAATATTGGTTAGATGATTAAACCCCATTGGAAAAATCAAAGAAAAATGGAATTTAAATATATTTTTAGGCGATAAAAAGCAATGAATATTTATTTAACAAAAGAAAGTGAGGAGGTTTCGCTTTGGCAGGCTTTTCTTTGTGTCAAATAAATACTCAAAATTGTAAAATACCCACGGAAAATATTCAGCGTGATACGAATAGAGCAGCGATGTTGTTTTCGGATTCGTGGGAACGAGCCTCGCTTCCAGTCTCGAGCCTCGCTTCCAGACTCGAGCCTCGTGCAGGAATACGCCCAGTCATGCACACGCCTGAATGTTGTTTTGAGCTTTCACGAGGTCTGGGCACACTCTTTTCGACTGGCTTGAGTCGGTTTTCGAGGAGCAAATCTGGGATTAAAGGAAGCGATGACAGCTAGGTTTAGACGAAGCCTCCAAATCGTAAAAGAATACATTCCCTTTGCCTATTTTCTAGTCTTTTTTTCCACGTTTATTGATACAGAAATACGTTCAGCTTTCCATACAACCTACGTAGGTATATTTATATTTGTTTGAGTGGAAATAGCAAATAGTTGATTCTCAATTGACACCAAACAGCAACTGTCGAAGCAAATATCTATTCAGATATCAATTGAAACATATTCATTAAATATTTGCACTTGACGCCAGTCCCGCCAGAACACTTAAGGAATAATCAATAAAGAAAGACGTACATTAAAATGGGTTCCCTATGAAGATTGAATGAGGAAAGATCACTAACAGATGAAATGCTAAATATATTGAACCTCATTCGAAGATATTTCTTTATTGTAAAAAGGTTTCTTTGAGATGTTCCTCGAAATGCATCAAAAGTTGTGCCTAAATATGGAAAAAACTTTCGATTGCTTGAGTTCTTTGGTCCAATAAAAACCAATAAATCAATAATAAAAAGTACGACCAATAAAAGTGGTCTTCAACGGGCAGATTGGGTTACGTGTAGGTCAGGGTTTTGGCCCGACATTCAACCGAAACGAAGCGACAATTGACGACAATCGTTGGTAGCATTTCCCAGTCTCGAAATAGTTTTGTGGCTTATCGATTGTCTTGAAAAAAAAGGAAGAAAGAAGACACGCAATGGACATGCGTCAGGAATACATCGTAGCACCCTGTGGCATGTGGCATGAAGTGTGGAAATGGAATAGAATTTCCCCCCGGCTTGAGTGGGCGACCGACCGACCGAGGGTCGAGGGTCGAGGCGAGTGGCTTAGTCATTAGATGGCCTGGCCGAAACGATGAGTGGTGGCCCACTCTAAGCGGCGAAAAATCGTACAAATGCCAACACGAAAACAACAGCGAAACAAAGCAAAACAAAACAAAACAAAAGCGAAGAGGAGAATACAGAAAGAGAGTGAAAAAGTGGCGAAAACTTGTCTCATTATAAATTGCAAGAGGCGCCGCCCTGTGCCGAGAGCACCCTGTGGCACAGGGTATTACGGTTTTTGAAAGGTGTTTGATTTTCAATCAGCAAAAGCCAAAGAAATGTTGCATTGGTCTGTGTTTTGCCCCAACGTTCACATGTGAATGGCAATAATTCGTATAAACAGCTGATTGCGTGTTACAGCTGTTTTTTCCCCCTTTTTGGTGGTTCCCTAGCTAAATATCCCGAATCTCTCTCTGTTTGTGTATCCGTTCGCTTATGGAACATTTTGTGCTTCAAGGGTATCCAGCGATTCGGCCATTTCCTCTTGGGTTTTTGTTTCTTCTATGATGAACTTTTTTGGCCCTCACTACAATGTTTTATTGTTGTTTTTGCTGTTGAGTAAATAATGTCATAAGGTCACACACACACACACACACAGAGACACCCCCTCCCATTAGAGGGGGGGCCCCCCACTCCCAGGCCTAATGGCCAGCCATTCATCGCGCTGCCAATGTCCATGCCGATGCCGATGCCGATGCTGTTGTTGGTCATTTGTCTCGGGGCTGGGCACACCCTCCTCCCACCCCGCCCCCTATATAAAATATCATGCAATAAATGAATGGAATGGACGCTATCTCTCCCGATCTATCCGATATATTTAATGCCACAATGGGGTTCTCTGTTTGTTGTTTTGTTTTGGAGAGGGGCTCGACCTCCCACGGCGAAGGTTATTCAGATAAATTAAACCAAAGACACTGCGAAAAGCAACGGCCACACAACTTTTCTGTGTAAACAAGCTGATGAGGTGTACGATGTACATATATACATACATATATGTATATGTGTACATAATGTATGTATATGTATTCTGTGGAAAATTCAATTCAATCGCATGGCGAAAATTGTGAATCGCAAAGGCGGGGGGAGGCCCAGGGCTCGACTTTCAACTACCCAATATTTTATTGTACCCATTTTTGAGAGTACGAATTTTTTTCACTGAAAAAACGAGATATTTGTGTTTAAAAATATAAAAAAAAAATGTTAAGAAAATGTTTTTAAATTTAAAAACAAAAATTAAAATAAAATTTTAACAGTTTAAAAAAATTTAAAAAATAAATATCAAATAATCTTCAAAAATTAAAAAAAATTATATAATTTTTTGGAGTTTTATAATTCTTTGTTTATAATGATTTTTAAAAAATAGATAGAGCAGATAGTAATTTTGTTTTTTAATGATAGCTCCACTAAAAAAAGGCATTGTCTTTTAAATTGTGGAAATCACAGGTATTTTTGACATTTTACAGTCCTCAAAAATTGTCTGATTGTGATGATTTTTGGCAGATGGGTGGATAATATCATTATATGAAACGCTACGAGAAAGAAAGAATGTATCATTGAAATAAAGGAAATTACAGATATTTCACTCTTTGCTTTAGAAACGAGTATGAAAGAAAGCTCGCAAGAGGCCATTATATTTTGCAGCTGGAGAAGTTATTTATGGGGTAGGTTCTGGTCCTTGGGGGGAATCGAACAAACCCTCGCCTCGCGTGGATATACCCTGCACTCGCCCCTTAACGCTGTATGGAAAAAAGGCAGCTGGGCAAACTTTTTCTGTGTGTGCCACTCTCTCTCTTCCCCCCCTCTCTCCAGCCAGTTCCGGTTGGCCAACACACACAAACACACGATGTAGCGACGCGCCCACGCATCAGCGGCGGCAGCAGGCAGGCAGGCAGGCAGGCAGGCAGGCAGCTGTTGGCCAAGTTTGATCGCATTTACCTGTTTGTCACTCATACGCCTTGTGGTTCCTGTCTCTGTATGTGTGCGTGTGTGTGTGTGTGGGCCATGTTTAACATGTTTTTCACTTGGGAATCGACTGCAGGCCATGGACTGCTCGCATGGCATCCGAGGTGTTTGACTTGCATTTTTGTGCGCAAATTTGCGTGCCTCCCGGGTGTCCCTCCCCTCCACTGCGCTGGAAAATTGAAGTTCATGCAAATGAAGCCACCTCCTGGTGCTCCTGGTGCGTCCTTCGTTTCTGGCTTCATTTCCGCTTTACATTTCCTTCGCGAAGAGACAGCCGCTGCCGCCCCCAACTAGTGTTTCCGGTCAATGGCTTTACCGGGGGAAAGGCATCCTAAATGGGAATCAAAATGGAATGTGTAAATTTAATTAAACGCCGCGGCGTCTGCTGCCATTTGCCGCAAGGACTGAGCGGCTCCTTCAGCCATTAGCCGCAAGGATTGTGCGGCTCGGAGGCAGACTTTTCCCCGTTTCAGGAGGGGGCATGTTAATTGTCAGGATTCTGGCCAGTCATCAGTCAATCATTCAAAAGCCTAAGCCTTCGCCTGGCAACCCCACACCGTCGGGCGGTGCTTCCCTCTTCTTGGGGCCCCTGGCCCCTTATCCGCCTATCAGTTATCTCTTATCTGTCAGCACAAAGAAATCACACGCACACACACACCTGTAATGAAAAAGAGCTACGATTAGATATAACCTTCATATATTTTATATTTTTTATCAAAGTTCTGCCTCGGTTTTCGGGTTTTCCCCGCCCCTCCTCCCAGCTATCTATCCGACAAGCCTTTTAATGTCAATTCCGTTTACTGTATTTCCATTTGCAGTGCATGTGATGCCAAATCAAAAGGAAGACACATAAAATATAACCAAGCAGCAGCAAGAGCCAAGAGCGCAAAAGGCCAGAGTCCGCAGAGAGAGAGAGACAGAGGAATATGTGAAGGATTCAAACCATTAATCGATGTGCCATTCAGGAGCAGAAGCAGAAGCAGAAGCAGCAAAACCTAGAAGCTAAGCCGAGACGCGAGAGTATTAACCACAAGAGAAGGCGCAACAGTGCAACAATCCCTCCAGCAACAAAGAACCTGAAAGCAGCAGCAGACAGCAGCAGAAGTGGCAGCAAACAGAACGTAAATCTAGAAACAGGTGAGTGCGATTCTAAAACGTTTTCAAGGGGAGAAGCTAATGAATGTATTCTCATGTTTTCTGGCAGTGTAAATACAACTGTAACGAATTTAAAGCAAAAAAAAAGCAGACAACACACTTGATGTTCCCCCCAGACGCTCGTTGATAGATGCCAAGATAAGTCGCTACCGTTTCAACACCGCCATCAACATCACCCAGCAACAGAAGCAGCAACAACTGCAACAGCAACAGGCGCAACAACAGCAGCAGCAGCAGCTACAGCAGGGCATACAGAACAGAGAGAAGCATCCGCCATCCCATCAGCATTTGTTGCCATTGGAGGAGCAGCAAAGGAGCAGCAGGACAGCAGCAGCAGCAGCCGAGCAGGAGGAGCTCTGCATAGGCGGCACCGCAACCGGCAGCGGCAGCAGCAGCTTAACCAAGGGTCGAGGAAACAACTGCAAGACGCCAAACTCTACTGCAAAAGTCGCCAACATAACACATAAAATTTTCGGTTGGCTACGCAAATCGCGAAACAAACGGCCAGTCGAGATCCTAACAAGCGATTTCGAAGGCGAAGACGGCGACGGCGACGAGGGGGAAGGAGGAGCAGGAGCAGGAGCAGGGGCAGGAGCAGCACCTGGGAGTGCAGGTGGGTCAGGTGCAGCGGGTGGTGCAGCCGATCATCAGCAATTTTCAGTGGCAAACGTTCGACATAAAGCCGGCAAGCTGAATACCACACAGACAGCCACGGAGACCACCACCACCGCCATCGATTCAAACGAACCCAAATCTGAAAAGATGTCATCGGGGGGCACGTTTGTGGATCGAATCGACCCGTTCGCCAAACGTTCACTCAAAAAGAAGGGCAAAAAGAGTCAAGGTTCCTCGCGCTACAGAAATTCACAGGATGTTGAGTTGCAGCAATTGCCGCCGTTGAAAGGTACGCTACTCCCTGATCCCTGATCCCGAAGGATGTCCTGCTTAATAATAATTCCCTGCCTTTTCGTTTGTTTTGTGTTTCCGATAGCCGATTGCTCCAGCCTCGAACAGGAGGAGCTGTTTATACGAAAGTTGCGTCAGTGTTGCGTATCATTTGACTTTATGGATCCCGTGACGGACCTCAAGGGCAAGGAAATCAAGCGGGCGGCACTCAATGATCTATCCACCTATATAACGCACGGGCGCGGTGTGCTCACGGAACCCGTTTATCCGGAAATAATACGCATGGTACAGCCAATCGGGCGGGAACTAATCTTTTCTAAGGAAATATCATATTAAATCAAACATTTTTGTACACAGATTTCTTGCAACTTATTTCGCACACTGCCGCCCAGCGAGAATCCAGATTTTGACCCGGAGGAGGATGATCCAACATTGGAGGCCTCGTGGCCACACCTACAGCTGGTGTATGAGGTGTTCTTGCGCTTCCTCGAATCGCAGGATTTCCAAGCAACCATTGGCAAGCGGGTGATCGATCAGAAGTTTGTCTTGCAGGTGCGCACAGCTCTTCGTCTCCTTCAAGATCTTTCCTATAACACGACCTCTTCTATTTGACAGCTCTTGGAACTGTTCGACTCTGAAGATCCACGCGAGCGTGACTTTCTCAAGACGGTGTTGCATCGCATCTACGGAAAGTTCTTAGGTTTACGCGCTTTTATACGAAAACAAATCAATAACATATTCTTGCGATTCATCTACGAGACGGAGCATTTCAATGGTGTGGGCGAGCTCTTGGAAATACTCGGCAGGTGCGTTCGAAAAGTCGTTGATTCCTTCCCTGCTCCCTTACTAATGGTAATCCTCTGATATGCAGCATCATCAATGGCTTTGCCTTGCCACTGAAGGCCGAGCATAAACAGTTTTTGGTCAAGGTCCTGTTGCCGCTGCACAAAGTCAAATGCCTGTCTCTATATCATGCACAGCTGGCATATTGTATTGTACAATTCCTAGAGAAGGATCCATTCCTTACCGAGCCGGTGGTGCGGGGCCTGCTCAAGTTCTGGCCAAAGACGTGTTCCCAAAAGGAGGTCATGTTCTTGGGCGAAATCGAGGAGATACTTGATGTGATCGATCCGCCGCAGTTTGTCAAGATCCAGGAGCCGCTCTTCCGGCAGATTGCCAAATGTGTCTCGAGTCCACACTTTCAGGTACGCGACAGGACAACCCGAAATTGAGCGTAGACTGAACGTATTTTGATTTGCAGGTGGCTGAACGCGCTCTATATCTGTGGAACAATGAGTATGCCATGTCGCTGATTGAGGAGAACAATGCGGTGATCATGCCGATCATGTTCCCGGCCCTATACCGCATCAGCAAGGAGCACTGGAACCAGACCATCGTGGCGCTCGTCTATAACGTATTGAAAACATTCATGGAAATGAATTCAAAGCTGTTCGATGAGCTCACCTCCAGCTACAAGGCGGAGAGGCAAAAGTATGACCAAGTCCCTCTCGTTGGATATATATATATTAATAATACTTGTAATTGTTTGTGCGCAGGGAAAAGAAACGTGAACGCGATCGCGAGGAGCTGTGGAAGAAGCTGCACGAACTCGAATCGAATCGTTCCAATGGGCGCACCGCAGGCGGCAGCGCAGCTGCGAATGCATCGAACAGCGCATCATCATCCAACGCGGCGGCGTCCACGTCCTCCCAACTGCAGCCACCATCCATCAGCACAGCCGCCATTAACTCTCATCAGCAGCAGCAGCAGTCGAATAGCAGCAGCAGCGGCAGTCTGTCCAGCGGCGGCGCCGGCGGCGACAATAATCCTGCGACCACAAATGCAAAAATCAAACAGGATAAGGCGGATAACTAAGCGGGCAAAGCACAAGCGAACGCAAGGCATGCGCCCGAAAAAAACAAAACTAACAATAAAGAAACGAGAGCCGTAGAGCGCAGTCCGTCGGCTAACACGTAAAGGCATCTCTGTCGTTCCACATCCCACACGTAAGAGACAGACAGACAGACAGACAGAGAAAGAGAGGGAGGGAGGCAGGAAGGAAGGAAGGAAGGAAAGAGAGGCGATAAATAGTTATACTAAAAACAAAAACACATACATATGCTAAACTTTAAACACAAGAAAATATGAAACTAAACACTAAAAAAAAATGTATACTCGATTGACGAAGACACCAACCAAGCGGACATCAGCGGAGGAGGAGGAGGAGGCGAAGGAGGATGCTTGAGCGGCTGTTGAGAGGCAGAAGGATGGAAAGGAGTGGAAAGCGGAAACGGAAGTGAAAGCGATAGCCCTGTCTGTGTGTGTGTTATGTTTAGAAAGCCGAAGCTTCGTCGAGTGCGGCATCAATGGAAATCTATATAAATAATATATCTTACACCTAAACGAACGACACATACACACACACACACACTCACACCCACACCACACAAAAACACCCGCGCACACACACACACACAGACACACAAACACACCCCCACAGACACATATAAATATATATATATTAAAACAAAACAAAACAAAAGAAAGAAAATATTATTAATTACGTTTAAGCATAAAAGAAAAAGAAAACCCAAGTTGAATAAAGAGAAAAAATCATGTTAGTAAGTGAAAAAAAAGCAGAAGAGAGCCGATAACTATAACTATAACTATGATTGATTGATTGATTGATGATTGATTGTTGAAGTAGATGAAAGAGCATTGAATTATTATTAAACTACTAAAACATACTACTGCTAACCAGAAGACCCTAACCCCTACCCTAGCATATAGATCAGCGCCATCCCATCCCATACCGAACCGAACCCTACCCCAGAAAACACTTACTAAAATATATATATATATCACCTAAATGTTCACTGTGTGTAAAATAGTTGAAAGCTGCGCTGCTCTGATGATTGATTTTCCTGATTTCCCAACACACAGCTTTCCATAGATCGAACGAACGAACGAACGGCGTGTCTTAGTCCCTGAATTGTATATAAAATGCAGCATCCATGCAAACGAAACTTTGTTACTTAGCTTTAAGTGTTGCACACACACACACACACACACACAAAAACACAAACACATAGCCACTCCGTGAAGACTTCTCTCGAACATACAGAAAATTCCAATCATTTGAAAGCCCCAGCTTTTAGTACGTTGTTTTAGGAAGAGCAGCTGGCGGAAAATCTATGCATACGATTAAGTACAGAATTATATATATATCCCCCCCCATAATCGATGGATCTATATAGAGATGTACGTAAGGGAGGGAAAATATTATGAATTGTAAAAAACAACCAAGCAAATGTTAGTCTATATAGAAGAGCCACACGGTTATGGAAATTGTCAACTGTCATCTACTAAACGCGATATCTACATATATCCTATATCCATCCTAGACACCCACACACACACACAAGACGTTTCTCTGTGGAAAGCGGTCCAGTTTCAGCTTCAGCTTCGGGAAAGTCCTTTCGTTTCAATTTTCTTCGTGGAAATGCGCACAATTGTCATTCGATTTTCTAAACAAGAATAATTTCATTTGTAAATAAATCTAGCCAAGGTGGAAAACAACAACTGTGGGGGGATGGACAACCAATGGACTGCTTTCCCCGGCCTCTCGAACACACACACACACACACACACTCACTTAGGCGCACTCACTCATATATTACTGAAATAAAAAATATATAAAATTTATATATTAACAAAAAAAAAGGAAAATATACTATACATAATGTATGTTTGTTCATTCAACTCTCACGCCCATTGCAAAGTATAGAAGCATGCATTATAGTACATATAGGAAGGAAGGAAGGAAGGAGGGAGGGAAGAGAACTAGGAGAGACAGGAGGAGGCGCAGATGAGATGCAAGTTCTACTAAAGAGGAATGGCATGTATCTCGTAATTGCCTAAAGTTCATATAATATTAAAGATAATTGTGTCTGTGAATCGTGAGTTAATATACACCATATAATATAATGCAACAACTAAGAAAAACCTAAATGAAAACATACAGCGTTAGCGTTATTATTATGAAAAAATATGTTTGTAAAACGTGAATGAGAATATGGAAGCAGCAGATAGCAGAGTGAGGGGTAAACCGAATCGTATAAAGGGTCGTCGCAGCGGCAGGAGAAAGAGAGGAAATTGAGGGAAGAACCCATACGGCCTAAATACTAAGCAACGTGTGTAAGAAAGTTTTGCATCTTTATATTAGCGTGTAATTAAACGAAATTAAAACCGAAAGCTAAAGAGCGAAAGCCCAAGGATAGCCATTGATAAGCAATAGACACTGAAGTTAGGTCTTAACTGCCTTTAAAGACGGAACACACAGAAACAAAACCAAAAACCAAGAACAGGACCACAGGGAGAGTCCACACAGCAATATCGCGTAATTCCCAAACCATAAAACACCCAGACACCAGGCACCACCACCCCCCCGTCTCCATACACCATGGCATGGCCCAACCATCTCTAGTTAATGTTTGAAGAAGCTCACATAGGATGCCAATCAGAGAAAAAAACAAAAACGCAGCATTATTATATAGAGAATGATGAAATGTAAAAAACAAATGTTGAAATGAAAAACGGATATAGAACTGTACTCGTTAAAGTCGAGCATAAGTGTCCCTTCGTGTAATGATTTGCGTTCCGTATTTGCGTTTGTATTCTTGTGATCGTCGTTTTCCGTTGCACCCTGAGTTAATCAATCGGTTTAGTATCTGTATCTGTATCTGTATCTGCTTTCAATAACTTGTATGGTAAACTTAACTATAGTTTCTATTATTGTATTTATATGTACTATGTATAAACTATAAATCGAGCATGTTAAAATGTAGTAGCCAGTATGTAGCTATGCTTAGGATCGGACAGATGATGATGATGACAGATCATGATGATGGTATAAGCAAAAAAAATGCAAAAGCAAAACTCGTTAAGTACTTTTAGAGACAACAACAAAAACCCTGTACTAAAGAAGTGTACTAAAAGAATAAAGTCGCATTAACAACGTTGCAAAAGGTAAACAAAAAAATTAAATAAAAAATAACTTAAAGAAGAAAAAACCCCAAACCACAATAAGAGCAAAAAAGATAGTTAAAGCGCTTAAAAACAATTTAAAAACAAAATACTATGGATACTAACAAATCGGATAAGTGGATGATGATGATGATGATGATGGAAGAGCATAAGGGATAATGGAAAAATGGAAAAATATATGTGAATTATGTACGTATTTTCTTATGTTCTAGACTTGTATAAAAGAAATGAAAACCTATCTTATATGATGAATGAATATGAGGACACATGCTATTATTATTAATCTTTTAGTTCTGTTCTGCAGGACAGTGTTGTGCGAGGATATTTCGATATGTTTTCATGGATTGAAGGCACACTGTACTACACACACACACACAGACACACTCACACACACATACATACACTCACTCATACAGGTACACAATCAATCACTCAATCACACAACTAAACAAAATCTTATGCTGAGAGTAAATATAAAGAGTAAATTATAATTACACACACGAAACAAGATATGAGAAAATAAATGGGAATAAATATATATATACATATATATATGTAGGTATATATACATAAATATATATTTAAACAAAAGTATATATACATTCGAAGCATTCGAAGAAACACACAAAGGTTTTTTAGTTGATGATTTGCTTTCGAGACTCCAGAAACAGAATGAAATGAACGCGAATGAAGAAGCAAAAACCTAAGGGCAAATAAATGCGCAGCAGAAGAGCAGCATAAAAGTAAAACAAAACAAAAAAAAAAATTGCAAAAAACAAATATTTAGCTGCAAGCAGAATTAACCAAAAAATAAAAGGAATAAATGAAAAAAAAAACAAAACAAAAATTAAAATATAACATGAGAAAAACACACAAGCAAAATGCATGAGGATGGACATGAAAGCGGCGCGAAAAGAAGCAAAGAGATCAATCAACAATAAAAAAATTAATAAATAAAAAATATAACAATTTATTTCGTTTTATTTTGAAAACTTTACAAGAGATGGGATGAAATGAGATGGTTGTGTGGCGGTCAGCTTTTGTATTTGGGCCTGAAAGCTTTTTATACCCTGCATTTGTAGAGTCGAAAGGGTATAGTCGTTTGTGTCCGTTCGATTATGGGCAATTTGTACAGCTAAACAATTTCATTGGGTCATTGAAAGATCCATCTAAAGTTGTATAACCGTTATTTAAGCCTGTGTTATCCAAAGCTAACAAAAGATAGCCCTCGCTTATTCTAGCAAAATACCAAAAACCATAACTTATAGATTGAATTTCCTTTTAGAATATAGTATAAGTCAATCTTTATTTCCACTAAACTTAAGCTTTGATTGACACATTGCAAACACTTGACCAATAGGTGGCTCCTTCTGGTCGCTTTTATGTAGTTTTTAAGCTTTTGAGCTTTTGCAACATCGAAACAAAAGCTAGCGAATGCAGTTGGTCGCTGCCGTTGCAAAAGTGCAGTGCCGTCAAACGCAAAGCGAGAAAAATCAATTTTCAAAGTTTCCACCAACTCCTGGCCATCATCCTTGATGAAGTGGGAAAACTATTGTGATTTCGTGGCCGGATGCTTTGGAGGTAAGTAAATTGAAGCAGCAACTATGAGGGAAATCCAAGGAGTCGGGAGAGGAGAGTTGGGAGATGCACAACGGATGACGCAATGGCTGTGAGCCAGATGTGTGCCACTTGTTGAGAGAGCACCAGCCAACGGGCGCCATGGTCAAGTTCACGTGCGGCGCCCCTGATCCGCGAGGCTTATTTCTGTGTGCGGTGGTCGAATTTTTTGGCAGGCAGCAACATGCAACATGCTACATGTGCGCTGGTCATGCGGCATGATGGGAATTTTAATTAACATTTAATCTATGTACGGCCATCCGTTTGATCTCATCCGCATAACATAGGTGCCTGCGGCGTGGTGGTGGCCCATCCGCTCGACACGATCAAGGTATGGCAGCAGGCATCCAATTCCTCCGTCCAGACGGCTGTCCATCAGATCTACAGACGCAACAATGGGGTAAGTACTTGGCAGAACGCAGGAGACTGGCCGGTCAGCAATCCTTTTAAAGATCAACGGTTTCTACAGGGGCATGTTCTTCCCATTCATCTCGACGGGGGCCATCAACTCGCTGCTGTTCGGGATCTATGGCAACCACCTGCGGCAGCTGCGGAAGGTGTGCCACAGCGACTACCAGCGGGAGCAGCTGGAGTACCACAACATGTTCCTCGCCGGATCGGTGGCCGGTTTCGTGCAGTCCTTCATCGCCTGTCCCATGGAGCTGATAAAAGTCCGCCTGCAGACGCAATGCTGTGAGTGCTTCAGTCATTCCCATTCGGAAAGAGTTTGATAAATCCTTCTGTTTCAACAGACTATAATGACTATCTTTATGGCCAGCGACGTACAGCCTTTGGCACATTCAAACGGATTGTCAAGACAGATGGCCTCTCTGGCCTCTATCGGGGTCTCCTTCCCATGATGTGTCGGTTAGTACGAGAAGTACCCTGAAAATGCCTCATCTTATCCCTGTTTCCCGCAGCGATGTCCTGCCCTATGGCATCTATATGCTGGCCTACCGTCAGGCCGTTGATTATCTGGACACACGAGACTTTGTGCGCAAGCGGCGTAGCCATCCGGATGGCTCGAATGTGAATCTGTTGATCACCACATTGGCCGGCGCCTGGGCCGGGGTTATCTCTTGGGTGTGTGTCATTCCATTCGATGTCGTGAAGACGCTGATGCAGGCCGACGAGAATCACAAATTCCGCGGCATCTTCCACTGTGTAAAGGTCAACTACAGAGCCTACGGATGGAGGAGCATCTTTCGCGGCAGCTGGATGCTGGTCGCCAGGGCTGTGCCCTTCAATGCGGCCACCTTCTTGGGGTACGAGTATGCCCTGGAGTGGTGTCATACGTACGACAAAAGGAGCATGGTTGCAAGTGATTGAGAGCTTTATCTAGTTTTTAAATATTTATATTCATATTTACTGCACATTTATTTTGCTAATAAAACGATTTGAAGCATAATTATACCAGATACTCAGAATGAGTATTGGATGAGCGGCGTCTGCCGGAGGAGAGCCATACTGACTAAGTATCGGGTATAAACGTATAAACGGTATAAAACTTTCCCCCTCGTTTGAATTCAAAAGACAGTAGCAGTGCTGCAACATACGTGTTAATGGCTGTTTTTCGATTATCAACAAATCAAGCAATGAACCAATATCTAGCAATCCATCAATCCATCAGTTCATTAATAAATCAATCCATCAATCTATATATCCATCAATACATCAATCTATCAATCCATCAATCTACCAATCCAACAATCTAGATTGATTGATGACTGATAGATTGACAGATTGATGGAATGATAGACTGGCAGATTGATAGATGGATTGATGGATTGATCAAATCAATGGATGGATTGATTGGTTTATTGGTTCATGTTTTCATTGGTTCATTGATTTATTGGTCATTGGTTCATTAGTTGAGTGGTTCATTGTTGTGCACCAAAATTAAGGCAAAAACAATCAAAGCAATCGCCGTAGTACGAAAACAAGTTAAGTACTTAAAACAAGCAAGTCAAGTAGAAAATTTATTCATTAATCGGATAAAATTATGTGGGCAGGGCTGAGATATCTAGATAGCTAGTAATATTCGACGGAATTTCAAAAGCGAGGAATATGAAGAATTCGTCGGTATATTTTGAAAATGAGACCGTATATTTCGGTATTTATTTGAATCGGTTATAACCGGTAGTCAATATAAGTCCCATTCTAATTGTATAAAACTATGTGGGCATGGCTAAATATACCAACTAGCTAGTAATCAGCGGAATATCAAACACGAGGAATATGTAAAATAGATTTTAAATTCGTCTGTTTATCTACGGTATATTTTTTAATTCATTGGTATATTTTGGTATATTTCTGATGGTCAGACGGCATATTTTATCAAAAATTCGGCGGTCACACTGTGGCCAACAAAAACAATTTGTACAAAAAAATTTTTCAAGACGACAACATCGCGAACGCATATTTGAAGATTGAAGATAAAAGATTGTGAAGAAAGTAAATAGTGCACGGTTCGTTGTTTTTTGCGCTGCGATTAACGCGTGTGCCTTTAATGATGTGTGTTAAGGCATTTACAGCGCAATTTTCATGCGGTGGTGCTCGTGCCCCTCCAAAACTTAACAGAAATCCAATGCAGAGGCAGCAAGCAGATACTTATGCCTGCTCCCTGCTGCTGCTAAACAATTAATCAAATAATAATGATGACTGCCCAAGGTGCCAGTGGAAGTGAATCGAAATTATATTGCGCACAATCATCATTATTAGTACGAGTATTATGTGCAGTTGTCTGCGGAGGCGCGCAAAGTACGGCCAAGAAGTCGTGGACAGCGGAGCGCTGCTGCTGCTGCTCGACATAAGGCACAACGGTGGTGCGTCGGTGCACAAGAAAGGCAAAAGAAAAACAAACTAAAACAAGGCCAAGAAGGCCAGAGAAAACAGAAAAGAAAACAAAATACACAAAGTGTGTTCACCATTATCGAAGTGCTTCGCATAGTCCCCCCCCTCCTAAGAACGCCACACACCTCCCCACTCGATTCAAATTACGTGGCTCGTGGCAGTGGACAAACCTGTCTGCAAAAATCTGAATCTGGATATACTGTACCGCGCACCCACCCCCGTGAACGGCACATAGCTTCAGATCCAATAGGAAAAAAAGGAGTACAAGAATCCGAGGAACAACCACCACCGAAATGTCATCGCTCAAGGTTGCCGTGAGGGTTCGCCCCTTTAACACTCGGTAAGCGGCGGGATTAGGGTAGAGTGTTGGAGAGTGTTTGTCCAGACCAGCGATAAAGTGGATGTTTATAGAACGCCCCCTAATGCGTGGACGAACTGTTGCATTTCCTCTGATTAAATTGAGATTTACATATGGCTAGAGCTCTCTCAATAGGAGCAGCTTTTCGATTTGCAAGGCCGTCGACTGCCACGGGATTGCCATAGAACGTGGAAGGTCTTGATTTATTTTTGGTTTTTGGTTAGCCAACTATTACTTTGGAGAATGGCGTGTAATGGCCTGTAATGGCGTGTCTGATGTGGGCTTGCCCAATGTGTCTGTCTGTCTGTCTGTCTGCCTGAAGCCCCATTCTAGTACCGCTCTTTTGCTGTTGTTGTAATTCTTCGAACCGCCAGCGAACATTTACCTTTTTTTACTCTTTCTGTTATTGCTGTTGTTGCTGTGTCTTTATCTTGTCTATCTGTGGCGCAGCGGTCATTGCTTTTGGCACAGTTACTTGCGTACAAAGCGAAAGACAGACAGAAAGAGAGGACAAAAGTGAACTGCTGCCAAACAAAGAAAGATGGAAGGAACCCGTGTAATGATGTCATTCATCTCCTCGCACATTCGATATAAAACTCGCCAAAAACATCACACACATAAGCAAAATATAAGCTATTTTTTATAGGTTTTCTCTCGTGTGTTAATTGTGCCTGAAACCGACCAAACAAACAACAAAAACTGTAATTATAATAGCAACTCCCGCCGGGGGCTCCGCTTTGAAGTTGTGACATCATCGTTATCGTAGTAGTGGACTTATGCAAAGCACTCCACTGTTGCCCAGATCCATCCATTGGATACCATTGGTTCATCTGTGTGTTCGGTTAGCCTCCAAACGGGCACATTTCCACGGCTCTCCTCCATCGCAGTCATGCTAGAGTGCCGACTGAATCGACCGAGTGTTCGCAAAACAAAAAAAAGAAGAAGGAAAAACCTACAATAATTATCTACAAGTACGAGTATGTTTATTGCACCCAAATTTGATTCGTAAAAACACTCGCACACACATCTACGAGTTTTGAGCGAATTTTTAGCACGAATCCGAAACCAAAACAAGTTCCCATATTTCTCTCATAATGGATTGTATATGCCTCATGACTCACGGCTCTGACAAACAATTTTTGTTCGTTTTTAGTGGCTGCATGAATGTTTAATTCGAGACATGAATCAACGCAGTCGCCTCTCGGAATTGTCAGTACGAGCGAATGCACAATCCAAAATCCCGCTCAAGCAGCTCTCATTCCTGTAATCTCTGGCTCTGCGATGTCTGCTCTCCACAACGGGCCAAAGATTAACGAATTAAAACCACTCAAACGCACTGAGAACCGAAAAGTGCCACAGCCACAGCCACATAGAGCAGAGCGGAGAACGGCCAAGTGGAGCAGCGCAATCATGCCACGCTATGGGGCAAAGAGAGGAATGACCTAAAACTGCCGCTTGAAATGGGACAAGACATTGCAGTGACTGCCGAGAATGGGAGCGAATGTTAGACCGATTCGTAAATACCCTTGTAATAGTCGAGAATGGCAGGAATTTTTGCTTTGGAAAATGGATCGTTTCGAGGCGGAAATGACTGGCAGCCTGGGTTTCTTTCAAATGCTAGCTATTTTGGTTTTCTCTGCAATTAGCAACGAAAAAGTTCAGCAAAAACTCTCACGTCTCTGGAGATAAATGATCTTGAGAGTAAAAAATATAAATGGGGAAAAAAGAGATTATTTCTTTCAAACAATAAAGTAATGCCTTTTTCTAGTCCACAACATAAATATGTATTTGTTTACTTTAATTACTTGTGTAATTCCCATTTCTGGGTAAGCTTATCAGCAATTAATTCATCCTTCAAATGTTCAGAAAACTATGATACAAAAAAATTGATAAAAAAAAATACTAAAATGATACAAAAATAGCTCTAAAGACGAGCCGAAGGTCTATTTGTTAGAAAGCCTTTTAGTTTTATATTATAATGATTTAATTCATTTTGTAAATAAATAAATAATTCTAAAAAAATACTAGCATAGGACTAAAAAACATTCCAGAATCGTACTTGATTACTACTCAAATAATCCTAGAAAAATACTAGAAAAAATACTAGAAAAATACTAGAAAACATACATGAATCGTACTAAAGAAATAGTAAAAAAATACTAATAAATTCTGGGTAATAAAAACATAAATAAACGTAGAAAACTACTGGGATATTAATACCAGAAAACTCCTAGAGGAAATGATATTGGAATAATACTGCAATAATACAAAAATAATACTACAATTATACTAGAATAATTGTAGAACACTTCTGGGATCATACTCTAACAAATTCTAGTCGAGATGCCATAGAAAAAGGGCTTGGGACAATGGGATCTACATATGTATCTACTAGAAATCGTCTACTTTTTTCGAGTCTCTCTTTTCCAATAGGTTTTCCTCTCTTACTTCTGATAGATATGACCCCTATGATAGAATAGAGTTCTGAAGAGGCAGCAAAATGCTCTCTGGCTATCATTCCATTGAATTGTTTGTGTGGCATCGCGGATGATGGCTCTTCTGTTTATTTTCTTGAATGCTCGAGTATATACCATGCATCTGTGTGTGTGTGTGTGTGTGGGGGTGCCCCTATGAACTCAAGTCAACCGGTTCCCCGTTTTTCCGCTTCTCCGCTTTGCTTGTTTCCCCTCCATCTTGGAACGAACGAAATGTTCTATGCCTGGTTTTTCCGTCTCTTTCATTTGCGTCGCTTTTCCTTTTGATGTTGCAATCAAGTTTTCCAGCATTTTATTATGCCCTGCAAACCGGATTTTCATTTATAATTTGTAGCTGTCGCCCGATCACAGAGCACCAGAGCTCTAGACTGTATTTGGAGCTGCCAGTGGAATATGTCAATTGGATTGCAGGGCAGGGCAGGGCAGGGCAGGGCAGGGCACCTCCAACGGGTGGCAGAAAGGGGCGGGAATTTGTTTAGGGCATGCAAAAATCGTTAATAGGAATATTTATGAGCTGCTGTTGTTTTTTGTTGAAGTAAAAATAGCTTTATTCCGACACGGAAAGTAGTTAAAATGGGGAGATGGAAGGGAAGGCAGGGAGCCGGTCGGAAAGTTATATAAAATCGCAACAATAGCTCTCCATCAACCCACCAAGGCCGCCAATTATTTTAAACAGATAATAAATGAAAATGTCATCTTCTCATCTGTCTTTTTTCTTTGTTGCAGCGAGAATGACATGGACGCACAGCTCATCATGGAGATGGAGGGCAAGCAGACGCGCCTGATGAAGCCCCGGCTGCAGTCGATCCGCGATGCCGGACGGGACAATCATCATGACTTCACCTTCGACTACTCGTATTGGTCGTTCGATGCCGAGGATCCGCACTTTGCCACCCAGGAGCAGGTGTACAGCGATCTCGGCAACGATGTGGTCGATTGTGCCTACGAAGGTGAGAGACGCTCCACCCCGCGATGGCACCCCGCACCCCCCATCCGGATGGCTGTCTGTCCCGTGACGCATTAACCTCCGCCCAACTAATTGCCCCCCGTTTTCACGGGGTCTGTGCCACATGACAGCTAGATTTTTCCCATTAGCCACACACAGAGACACCCACAACAGCCGAGAGTTTTCTCTTTTTTCGCTTTTCTGTTTGCCTGCACTTACGGTTTTGTTTACATTTTCCTTGTGCGTCTGCTTATTGGCTTTGCCATGGCCGAAGGTGGGGAGGGGAGGGGGATGGTTTCCCCCAAAATGTTCCTTATTGTAAACAACATTTGGGTCTAAAAATAGGAGCTCCACTGTACACACAACCCAAGACCAAACTTCGACTCGAATGAATCTTTATGCGCCGCTTGGAATAATCATGCAAATTTCCGGCTGCCGGCTGGATGCCACTCGAGTGGAGGAGGAGGAGTCATCAGGCTGAGCGCCCCTCTGGCGGCCTTGGGGGCTAGATTTGATCGATTGATGGCCACCGCCTGGGTGTCACGTGCCTGGCAAAGATTTTCCCTGCAATTAATGCGTAGTTTTTTTTTAACGCGCTTTCACTTGAGCAAAAACTAATTTATTATTTCATTGCAAACCTGAAAAGGAAGGCAGACTCTTTGGATACCCTTCCAAAGACTATGAGCAACTCCTTTGTTGTAGTTTATGCCCAAGGAAATCAGAAGAAAAGGCATGTTTTATTCAGCCGGAAATGGCTTTTGCAGAACCGGAGATGCTTCCAATTGTAATACCCCCCCCACCCCTCCCACTTCAAGGGTAACGAAACTAAGCAACAAATAAAACAAAAAAAAGAAACAAAAAACAAAAAACTTTCGCCCACAACAGAAACGGAAAATGGCAAGCGAAATGGAACAGCTGTCGGCTGCTTGGATGTCGGCTGCCTGGCGTCTGCTGTTTGGCACGCTTTCAATATTGAATTACAAGCAGAGGCCGAAGATTGGCCAACAGGGAAGTGGATGGGGCATGGGGCCTGGCAATGACAAACATTTGAATGAATTATGCAGTTAGGAAAACAAGCCATAAACAAACTGCATAAACTGCAAGTGGCGTCCCACTGGCTCCGATGACTCGTCTCGGAGTCTCCGCCATGTGGAACGAGGGGACTGCCTGCCTAAACGCTGGACAGATGGCCAGTTGTTGTTGCGCCACTTGTGCGGTCTCAGATGACACGATGGAAAAGCTAATCTTACACACCTGCCTGAGCGCACTTCTGTTAACCGCCCAGTGGGCGTGATATGTCTGTCTATTCCCCACTCCACGGGACGCCGCGCCGCGCCACGCCATTCCACTTTCTGTTTTTCTCGACTCCCTGTTGACGGACACTTGATGCCGCCAGCGGGGGGGCGCCTAGGCGCCAGAGATTTCGTCACGACTTTTTAAATGCAACATCTTTGACGGTGAATCATCAGTATTATGACATCAACAATGCCATTTATGGTGCCGCGAACTCACAAAAAATAATATTAAGTGGATAATTATCCTTGAGACTAGCAGCGTCTGCTACAGATAGAAGAATGCTTGGGGTCTGACCCTAAACTTGAATGGGATCAGTGTCATTGCAGATAATTCAAATCTCACAGTCACAAAAAGTGGAAAATCAGCTTATCTGCCATTTCCACCTTGTTCAAGTTCATTCCAGCAATTTCCAGTTGCAGCAGAGACCCCATAATCGATCTGTCTGGAAGATCTATACTCTCTAGAGCTGAGCAAAAGAGCAGACATTGCGTGTGCATGATCGCTCCGCTTGCAACAGAGCTTCTCCCCTGACATGCGCTGACAGAGTGGGAATGTGCCATTCCCATGGACACGCTCGAATGAATGGATGGTAACCTTTTAACATTTGCTTCTTGCAGGCTACAATGCATGTGTGTTCGCCTACGGACAGACGGGCTCGGGCAAAACCTTCACGATGATGGGCACGCCGAACAACCCGGGACTGATACCGCGCATCTGCGAGGAGCTGTTCAATCGCATGCGCGTGGGCCAGGAGTCGGGCACGGGCTATCGCACGCATGCCAGCTACCTGGAGATCTACAACGAGCGGGTGAAGGATCTGCTGGCGGCCCAGAGCACCGGACACGGGCTGAGAGTGCGCGAGCATCGGAGTCTGGGCCCCTACGTGGAGAATCTGTCGCAGCATGCGGTCTCCGATTTCGATGAGATTCAGGTGAGTGAATCTTGAGTGGATCTTTTAATGATACTCATTATGTACGTCCCTTGCAGGAATGCATTGCTCGAGGGAATGCGCAACGCACCACGGCCAGCACAAACATGAACGACACGAGCAGTCGCAGTCACGCCATCTTCACGATCACATTTGTGCAGGCGGTCTTCATGAATGACATGCCAAGCGAGACAGTCTCGAAGATCCATTTGGTCGATCTGGCGGGCAGGTGCGTAAGCGGAGCATGAAGCTCTAGAAAGCGCAATGACTCTCCTCTCCCCCTTCTTTGTTTGGTATTTAGCGAGCGTGCCAATGCAACGGGTGCGACGGGTCAGCGCCTGAAGGAGGGGGCGCACATCAACAAGTCCCTGGTGACGCTGGGCAGCGTCATATCCGCGTTGGCGGAGCAGACGAGCGCCGCACACAACAACTCGACGCTGGCCACAACCCCGAACAGTGCCAGCAAGCGGGTGCTGTACATACCCTATCGCGACTCGATTCTCACGTGGCTCCTGAAGGACAGTTTGGGTGGCAACAGCAAGACAATCATGATAGCAGCCCTGTCCCCAGCGGACTGCAACTACAGCGAGACCCTGAGCACCTTGCGGTACGCCAATCGAGCGAAGAATATCATCAACAAGCCCACAGTTAATGAGGATTCCCATGTGAAGCTGATTCGAGAGCTCAGGGAGGAGATCAACAAGCTCAAGTCCATGCTAGCTGGTGACATTGTAAGTCAGAAGTCAGAGGACGGCAGGATGTTTCCGATTGGTTCTGATTACTCTTTTGTTCTAGCAATCATTGCAGCCGTCTCTCAAGGTATTGGCCGATCTCCAGAAGAAGGAGGCACAGGAGAAAGTGCTCACCGAAGAGTGGACGGAGAAATGGAAGGTGGCCCAGTCGATTCTGCAGGAGCAAAAGAGCCTGGGTCTGCGTAAGTCCGGTGTGGGCGTGGTCCTCGACTCGGAGATGCCGCATCTGATTGGCATCCACAACGATGTGACCACCGGCGTGACCCTGTACAGCCTCAAAGAGGGAGAGACGCGCATTGGCACCGAGGAGGCGGAGCTGTCGCAGGATATCGAGCTGGCGGGCGACGGAATCCGGGCCCAGCATTGCAGTATCGTGCTGAAGGGCGGCGTGGTTACGCTGCATCCCTGGCCCCTGGCCCAGTGCTGGGTGAACGCCCATTTGATTGACGAACCCAAGCAGATCTCGCAGGGCGACATCATACTGCTGGGACGCACGAACATCTTTCGCTTCAACAATCCCGCGGAGGCGGCAAAGCTGCGCAAGGACTTGAGTCGATCGCAGCTGGACATGTCGCGACTGTCGCTGATCACGTCGTCGAAGGAGAACCTGCTCACGTGCAGCATTTATTCGGACGAGGATGGGGCATCGCCCTATAAGCGCCCCGAACGGCAGTATTATCCTCAGCGTCCCATGTCGCGGGACGATCCAGAGTTGCAGGATGAGAATCGCAAGATTCTCGACACCATCGAGAATGCCTTGAAGCAGTTGAATGTGGTAGGTGGTTGCGGAGAATGCAGTGAACCCAACAGAAGGTGATAACCTATTCTGTTCTGTTCATAGGAACGCGTTCAGATGCACGACCAATACAAGACGAAGGTGAGGAAGCTGACAGAGGAACTGATACGCCTGGAGCAGGAGGAGATGGATGGCTTGCAGCTACTGAATTGTCGCGAACAGGAGCTGGTTGCCCGCAAGGATATGCTGCTGTGGGAGAAGACCAACGAGAAGGTTCAGGTGCGTCTCCCGGATCCTTACTGTGGCATGCAATGTGAATGGATTGATCTTTTGCGTGCTTGTTATATGCCTGTCTATCTCTGGCTGCCGTCTTTTTTCTCTCTCTCTCTTTCTGTACTTATCATTTCCTATGTTCTGGCTTTTGTTCCTTATGATTTTTCCGTTCGTTCCATTTTCGTTTTAGATCGACATTGTGTGTAGACAAATTTCAGCGTTTCAGACACAGCTCGACTCTAAGAAACGCGATTTCTCTGAGTATGTAGCGAAAGAATTGCAGGAACTGCAAGATTGTGGCAAACTGGACGAGGTTTGTTCTTTGTTTTTGTTTTAGAACTCGTTTGCCTAGACCTACAGTAGTTAGTCGTAGAAAAAGAAACACCTTAAGTGTCCAACCAAAAATATTAATACAAATCTTTTATAGATGGGCATGAAGATCGAGGAAGGCACTCCTCTGAATGACGAGCTGCTGTTGCAGGTCTCTGATTCGTTGGATCTGTTTGCCGCTCAATTTATTAAGGACACTGTTCGCAGAAATGTAAGACTCACTCTGAAAAACCCCCCTAAATGTATATGAATCATTAAACCCCTTTACAGAATGAGGAAATTCGTAAACTGGATGAGGAAATAGCCGAAAAGGAGCGCATTCTCAATGCCAGCACCAGCAAGATAGCCAAAGTGGATGAGACCATGCTGGAGATCCAAGCTCAATTAGAACGACTGCGTCTGGAACGCGCCGAGAGCGAGGCCGAGGCGCAGGCGATGCGTGCCAGGAAGCAGACTATGAAGCTGCAGCTCAGCAACAAGTCCTTGTCCATGTCCACCTCGACCAGCACAAACGAGGCAGACGATGTGTCCAAATCGGACACTTATGAGACCTGTGATACCTTCCATACCGCCCAATCGAATTTCTCGCTTGTCTCATCGCCCACCATCACGGAGGGCCAACAGACGCCGCTCAGCAACTGCTCCTGCGAGGCAGAGGATGAGGCGGAAGACACGCGCAAGGATGACGACATTTCAGGCAGCAGCGAGGATGCCTCTCGCACCTGCACTGCCGGCCCAAGCAGCGGTAGTGGCAGTGGCTGCGGCAGTGCCAGCACCGGAGGTGGTGCACCCAGTGCAACGCCCAGCTCGCAGGCTATTATGAGCGACAGTGGCGTGTGCCTGGACAGCCGAACACAGGCGCTGCTCCAGAATGGACACCTCAACAATTATAAGCAGAGCGTGCGCACCAGTGACGAGGATACGGGCTCCTGCTCCTCCTGTGAACTAGGCCGGCACTCGGATAACTCGCGTCCCTATTGTCCGCTGCACTCGCTGCGCCGCAAGATTGCCGCCCAGAAGGCATTGATCATGAAGAACCTCGAAACGGACCTGAACAAGACCCAGTTGGATGAGCAAATTGCAGATCTGCAGGATCTGCAGAGACGCTACATTCAAATGGAGCAGGAAATGCTCCAGAGCGTGCAGGACTTGGAGGCGCACGCCCAGTGCTGTGCCGACGAGCGGTCCGGAATGGAGCGGCAGTACGAGCTGGCGAGCTCCATTATGCGATCGAGTGTGATGAGTCCCACCAGCATGGAGGAGTCCACATCGCAAATCTATCCACCCAGCATGACAAGATCCTGCCCATCTATGCGGGAGTTTCGTAAGTAGCAAAGTCTGTCTCTCCTATGGTCTTTGGACTTTAATGTGCTCTTCTTCTCTTTAATGTCTCTCCCATTCAGCGGCTGACGGCGATCACTTCATAACGATACCCTCCTTTGTGATGCGTGGAGCTGGCAAGCAGACGCACTACGAGTACGAGGTGCGCATCGCCCTGCCCGATGGCAAACTGAACATTCTCCGACGCTACAGTCGCTTCCGGGAGCTGCATTTATGCATGAAGCACTGCTATGGAGCCAAGGTAGCGTATCACAACAGGAACAGGCACACAATTTACTTATATTATTACCACGTTGTGCCCACTGTAGATCTCTGCATTACCATTTCCACGCCGTGAGCTCTTTGCGTCGAACAGCGAGCCAGTAGCCAAGCATCGTCGACGCCTTTTGGAGCTCTACTTACGTCGGCTTTTTGTGGTCTGCTCGAAGATACCACAATGCCCGATATATGAGGGACCTGGGGGACCGGGCCTCACGCGGGCCTCACTCGTCCAGCTGTCGTCTTTTTTCAAGAAGGGCCTGTTCGAGAACGGGAAGCATGGGACGGGATAATAGTTAACCTACTGCTGAATTATCTCCTGCCTACAGTGTGTCTTTTTATTTATTTGTACTACCTGTTAAGCTATATGAACGACAACATGGACCTGTTTTGAGTAGCTATCTCCCAAGTATGTACTAATTAGAGTAATTATAGAAAAGAGCGAAATTAAAGTGTAAGCCCCTAGATATGTAAGACCACCAGTGTCCTTTCAACCACTTTTTTTTATACATATATACCAATCGTTATTATTATGAACTGTAACTGTAATGGAGCTTTATATTAAACACACACACACACACACACACACACTTGAAACTCTAAAACTCTAAAACTGTAACTGCCAGTGGCAATGTGTTGCAATCACTGAGATAATTACTAGAACTAAGTGCAAAAATATGTCTGTTAAAATGTCACGTTGAGAATTGTTTAGATTGGTTTGGAATGGTATGGTATGGCAGAAGGGTATGTATTTCGATTTTGGCCCAAGCACTGTTTAGCTGGCGCATTTTAATTAGTTAATTATTCCTCAAACGATAGTTAAATATACAAATACTTCCGAAAGTTATTCCAGTTATTAAGTCTGTGATTATATCAATTGAAAGTTATCAACACTGAATCTGTAACTGAATCTGTATCGTGTATCCAAGCGAACACAAATCCAACAACTGACAAACTCTACAATCTACTTAGGCTTAAGATAAATGTATAAACAGGAGCACTGTAGACGGGTCTAGGTGGGCAGATATTTGGCAGTAGGTTATATGATTTAGCATGTAAGAGCATTTACACTTAAGCTGATGATTGTCGCAATTATTTAGTAAATTAATTATGAGTACAACTACTTGAAAATGATGAAACAAACATGAAATGTTCAATGTAAGGAAACGCGTTTAGATACAATACTTTATATACACACGATTTATGATATTATGATGATTGCAATAAGTGAAACAATAATAGCGTAAATCCCCTCTCTCGGGCAGGCCAATCCCGATTTACCGATGACAGTAGGTGTGCGGGTGTGCTGGCCCAAAAATATACACAATATACGTAATTATACACAACAAAAAGTGTTTAAATATTGTTTTAATTAATAGTACGCGTATTTTTTTGTATTTTACATACAAATGTAGATGCAATGTTATGTACATGCACACATACATGACATGTAATCTACATATGTAGTTTTTGAAGCTTAAAAGCTTTTGCTGTTATTCAGATCGAAGCGACCTTTTTCCTCCGCAACGGCCTGAAATTTAAATTGCACAAGAATTATTGTATAACCCAGAATGGTGACAATCAGCTGAAAAGTATTTGATTAGAAGGAAGCTCTAAATAACGTTATATTTGCAATGTAGTACCCCGCCAAAGTTCTTCAGATTGATATCGAAGAAACCTCCGCAGGTAAAGAGCAGTCGGAGGTGTTGCAGCTGCAGGCAGTATTCCCGCAGGCCCATGGATAGTACGGGAAAATTGTTTGCCACAGACAGGCAACGAATCTGATGGAGAATGCGTGGAAAACTATTGTACTGAAAGGGATTGAGAGATGAGGTTCTGTTCAGGTGGAAATTTAAATGGAAGTATTCACGGCATTGACGCAGCGCTGGCTGAGATAGCAGGCCACTAGAGGATTGATCAGCAGCAGAACACAGTTGCCGAGTCTCACTATAGAAACGAAAGATTTTCAGTTGAAGGAATTTAGTAGATACTTAAGAGGGAGACTTACCGTAGCGACAGCAATCAGCCGGATTGAATTGGTTGATATAAGCCCAGTTAACTACGTGCAGGATGGTAAGACCGTTGAACAGGAACAAAAACATCATGGGCAGCGTAAAGTACTTCTCCAGTTCGCCCACCAATCGCCAGACACGGCCGAGTAGCTGCTGATTGCGTCGCAAAGCCACGCACAGAGCCTGCAGCAGGTCGCGCTGATTGCAGTCGGCCAGCTCCACCTGCAGCTGCCTCAGAGTGTGACGCAGGCGGAGCACCAGCTCATAAACCATCACCACGAACACGCAATACTCCAGGCACTTCAGCTGCAACATTATTAGTACCAGCTCAGAGAGAATTTTGCTGGGCCAGGACACAAACGGACCCATGGCCTCAATAGTGAATCGGGGCATCAAACCGACCAGCGCGACGAGCCACAGGCCACAATTGGTGGCCAAACGGTAGCGAAAACTGTTATGCCCCGGCTGTCCGCCAAAGCACTGGGAGGCATCATCAATCTCCATTTCCAGATCTGCAATATCCTCATAAATGTGGCCCAGTCGACGGTAGTTCAGGAACATGTTCAGATGAATGACAATGCCCATCGAGGCGAGCACAACCTTCTGTACTCTGCCCATGGCTCTGGTGAAATCTTCCAGCTGGAACTGTTCGATTTCCGCGTTCAAGGCCAACACATTCACATACGACATACATATGAGAATCCCAAGGAAAAACAGCGAATAAACTCCATATCCCACAATCAAGAACCGCCTCAGACGCCTATTGGTGGTCCTGTCAAAGAAGTTGGGCGGAGGCGTCAGCGCGAACACGGAGAATATCTGCAGGTACGGACGAGCTGCGGCCAGCAGACGGCGACGACCCTTCATGTCTACCGAATTCCAAGGAACTGAAACAAGCTTCAAGGTGGGCCAATCGAGTAATGTGCAGTACATTTCTTTAATTAGTCGGATAACGCGGCGCAATGATCGATGGTGGTTTGTGGCTCTATGGCCTTTGAAGATCTTTATCCCAGTGCCTGTCCCATTTCCACATCAAAATGCTGGTAATTTCAATTTTCCTTTCCATGCAAATGTGGGTTAAATTGTTTTTATCTTGGCTGGGCAATCAGCATTGCGAGTGTGTCAGTGGGTGTGTGTGTGTGTGTGAGGGTCCCCTCTACTGCTATCCTTTGCATTGCAATTGCATCTGCATTTCAATCCCCACTACCCAGCCCCAGCCCCGAACTCTACCTCTAGCTTCAGCTCCATCTGTCGCTTTCAATTGCTCCACTTTCTTGCTTCATTTTCCATTTTGTGCACATAATTGCACTTCTTGTGAGCTAAAATGTGCAAACATTTCCCCATCATACCCATCCACCTATGCACCAGACATGTCCCCCCCCATTCATGGAAGGCAAATCAAATGAAAACACCCTCAGACCCCGTGGCAGGGACCAGGGACTCTGGACTGGGGACCGGGGACCCGCCTGCTAATCCCAGTGCTCGCTGAGTCCCTCGTCGGGTTTGGCAATACATTGACTGGATTAAGTATCCTTTTTAATTTTTAACTACTTCACTTCACTTTGCACAGGGAATGAGAGACGTACTCGTATTCGTTTCGTCCATCTATGGTTGGGCTGGGGGCTTGGCTTGGGTTCGTTTTTTATTTTACTTTGGCTGTGCCATGCATGTGGCCTTTCGAGTCCTTTTCTTTTAAGCTTGATTAAGCACTTTGTGTAACTCTATGACAGGGACATGCATTTGCATGCTGGACGGCCAGGACGCCCAGGACGCCGAGCCAATGGCATTTTTAATTTTCTACAGCTACATATTCTGATCCAGCTCGAGAGTGGGTCGTCTCCCATGTCCCATTTTGCACTCTCTCTGGCTGAAGGACAGTGGAAATAGCTATGCATTAGCATCTGCAGAGCTCTCGTGGCAACAGCACGGTGCTCCCTCTTTCAACGTGCATGATTCTCATTTATTATGCACTGCAGGGATGTAACAATGACTTTGGATTATTGTTTCCTCCCAGCCGCAACAAACAATTGAATACACAATAAAATTAAATAATTTTTAACAAGCCACAGGAAAACGGAAGTCCTCATCCATACACACACACACACACACAGTCCCGACCATAATAGGCAATCTCTGCTCGTGGCACACAGATACGAATATTGTAAATATGTAAATATATACATATACGAGTATGAGTATGAGTATGAGTATGAGTATGACTACTCGTATCTGCCGTGCCTTTGAATATATAGTTTTTTCCATTGGCTTTTATCATTCTTACTATAAATATATTGTATATTGTTTAAATTGCATTAAGTCAAATAAAAAAAAGCCAATATATACGAGTATGGATTTATTTTATTCGCAAAGGTAAATAAATTCATATAGAGGCAATGTGTTTAAGGCCGTGTCTGTCTGTGTATGTTTCTGCGTTGTCTGCGTGCAATAAACAAATAAAATTTTATTATTTATGTATTCATGGCCATTAAACGGATATCCGGGAGCACATTGCGCATTAAATTGCAATGCAAACCCATCCATCTCTCATACCACACCCACTTCTCAGACCAGTCCGGAGGACCCGACCCGACTCGACCAGGCGGCACCCTGCCAAGGCACTCATTGTCGTCTCTACAGGCATCCACAAAGCGGATCACATGGCTGTTGCCATGGCCACCCCTGTAATGCACATGTGCCACAAGGATTCACCGCAGCTTAAAGTCGTGAAAACAAGAGAACAATCATTGAATGCACTTTTTGTTAAAACTTAAAGTATTTTTAGTATTTGTATCGGCTTCCAGAAATTAAAGATTTATGCACCTGCAACGATTGTAAAGTGTCCAGTTTTTGGCAGGCTTTCAGGTTATATTTTCGAGTTCGAGTTCATGATTGAGGCTTTCCGTTCTCTCCGAGTTGGCATCCTTAATGCCTACTCCATTCAGATACTGTGTTAATGAGCCCCGAGTGCAGCTTTGATTTACTGAATTTTTATTTCAAAACTTTAGTATTTTCTGGGAGTTTTGAAACTGCAGTTTCCGCTTTGTTCGACTACTTGATTCAATGGTGCTGCTGGCTTGCTAATTACTATACCAATACAATACCCAGCTACAACTATGGCTAACTAAATTCCCGCAGAGGACTCCACCATCTGCGATAAGCTGCCCCAGAGCAATAAACATTTTGTTATCCGTAGGGGAAACACTTGCCCCAAATTCGATGAAGTTTCAGGAAATATCAATTGACATGGATAAGCAGCCTGGCGGAATGGTAGCGGTGTCTGGTTGTCTGGATGTCTGGTTGTCTGGCTGTCTGCTAGTCTGTTCTCGATTCTCAGTTCGGATCTCGGCTTGCGGTCGGTGGTTTTACTTGGTTTGACTTGGCGCTGGTGAAGGTCTTAGTGCCTGCCATCGCTATCAATATGTAATCAATGCTTTCAAATAACTTTGCCATTCGCAACAAGGCTTTGTTCTGTACAAATCAGGAGATGGAGCATCGAAGCAGTGCGCCTGGAAGGAGCTGCGAGTTGGGTGCGAAGCGGGGGTAATGGCATCGCCAAAGCCAGATGCCAAAGGGAAACAATGCAATACTGCGATACGTGGAGTGGAGTGGAGTAAGGATAGGTGCAGGAGTTGAGTGTGTCTGTGGATGTGGCGGCGTGTGCGGCATGCCCCAGGCGCACAAAAGGGATTTCAATAATACGCGCACAATCTGTGCTGAAAGCTTAAACAATAAAAGTGAAAATTCCACCAAAGCCCGTAGATACAGGGAGGGATAAGAATATTATCAGTGTAGGAGTCCATCCAATCTGGCTGCTGCCATTGGCGACGAGGCCTCCCAAAACTCCATGGAAATCTGGGCTCGTGAGAGGGTTCCATATCACGCGACCATCTTCAGACACGGCGCTGCGGCTGAAAGGAGCAGGACAATGCGACATGTGTATCTTCTTCCCTGTTACGAGGCGCAGACAATGCAGATTAGCCGGCACCGGGCGGTACCCACTCGAGACCTCTGGGGCGGACTGTCGGGACGCAGTCTAGGGCTGAGACAAAAGCACTTGGCTCTGATTTTAATGAATAACAACATGGAAGAACAAGTGTGGTTCTGGCCAAGTTTAGAAGGCGAGCGCAGGGCAGGCAGAAAGGCAAGGCATCCACATCAATTACATTGCGGTTGGCTGTCATTGCCATGGACACTCGAATGCCAGGAGCACACGGTCGCATATGAATATGAAGCTCACACACACACACACACACAGAGATGCAGATACAGGAGCACTCGTGTGGCTGGCTGTACGTAGATATATCGATGAAAATCAATTTCATTGTCATTTTGGAAATTTCTCAATTGGTTGAGGCTGACAACTGAAAGTTTTGTGTTTGTGGCACTGAATTGTCAATTTCGGCTCAAGTTGATTTTGTGCCATTATCCTGCAACTGTCGTTTCCGTACGATCCCCGTACTGGTTTACCTTTCTGACCTCTTCGCCTGCGGCTTATTGGGCAAATTAGTTTTGCCTGATTGCAAATTGTATGCCCCAGCATGTAGCTCCTTCTCCTGGCAGAGCCTAAACGTGTCGTATCGTATATTATGGCTTCATGCTTTTGACATTTTTAAACCCACCCAGAAAGTAGTACTCCTCCACCACCACCTCCTCACCCTTTTTCCTTTCTATAATCAGGCCAAACCCCTCACATCCTTCCTGTTGATTTATGTTTATGGGCTTGGCAAATATTTGCGCCACTTGAAAAGCATTATGATGATTATTAGCATTGTTTGCCATCGTAGTAAAACTGTCATACGTGTCTGGCTGGGTGTTGCCCAACATTTGCTTGCAATTCAACAATAAAAAAAGAGCAGCAGTCAACAGTCGGCAGCCAACAGCCAACAGCCAACAGCCAACAGCCACTGGGGCTCCAACTGTAGCACTAACTGTGTCTCTGTAGCCATAGATGGAGCTGTAACGGACCAACGTGAAACGTGACCGACGTGATGTTTATGCGAAAACATTTTCCCATCATCCAAATAAGTACGAGTCTCCCTGCCGCCCTGCCCTGAAAGCGAGCAGCATTAGAATCTGACATATACGAATATACTCGTCTGCACATCAGGAATTCTTGCTTTTGGCAAAAAGGAAATTAACTAATCGCAAAACTGAAGCCTAAGTTAGGGGCATCCCGCTTAAAGCGAGGCTTCTTAAACAACATCCTGTCGTTGCCAGATGCTGAAGGAATGTGAAACCCCATTGGAACTCCGCATATACATATGTACATATTCTTGTACTATATCATGTATATCTGAAGAAAGAGCGCCCAGACAACTGCGTGACAATGTCGGATGCCTCCGTTCGGGACAGAGCCACGAGGAGTGGCCTGAAAACTTTTTTAACCTCCTCGAACTCCCCCTAAAAGGCAGCAGCAGCGGCAGCACGGTGGAAAACTTGTCGCGCATATGGTGGCTCCAGCCAGCGACAACAACAATCGCACCCTTGCCGCCGCCATTTTCAATGTAAATATTTAAACAATAATAAGTTGGCGGAAAAACGCTGAGAAAACTCCTATGTTGCCAGCGCGCGGCAAAGTGTGGCAAAACTTTTGTTATCTTTTCACCATGAAAATGGCACGAAATTGAACAGGAAAGCGGTGCCACTGCCAGGGTGCCCAAGGTGGCAAGGGAGTCTATGTGTACATTCGACTGACAGCTGAGAGCATTGCACGTGCACTAATCAGGAGGGATGGCTGGAATGGAGTGCCCATAGGAGCTGGCATATCGCATTTCAGTTTTCAATTAGTGTTAATGTCAAATCAACGTACAAAGAACCGGAACCCCAACTGGAAGGAGCTACAACTACATACAGTCCGGCATGGGATGGGTTACTAATTTTCGGCTCTGTAAAACAGACCCATTGGCGTTCAAACAAAGGCATGTTAGTGCATCAGCACACAAAGGTGGAGCTAGTCTGCGTATCAAGTATCATTGTCTATCCACACTGTCTATCAGTCTATAAAAAACACATGTTCTCTAAAAAAAAGGATAGCTTTGCGCCTGACACACCAGAAAGTGTATTCCCACCTATGTATACCAGTAGAAAGAAGTGAAAACTGCAATCTGAGACGTTTGGATTAGGAAAATCTTCTTTTACGCAATAGTTTTCATTATAAGAAATAAAAACGCTAGGTTCTAGTGTAGTTATACGATCTATGCTGCACAATTCCTTATGGTTTAAGGGAATCCAGCTGTACCTACTAAATATTTAAGTACTTAAATTTTCCAAATTAATTCTATAAATATGTCAAAAAAACACCTTAGCCACCTTATCTTGGGTAGTAAGTTAACTGCTTTATTCATACCATAACTGCTCTATAAATATGATCAGAGAAGACCTGCCCTAAACCCAAAAAAATGTCATTTGCATAAACGTCAATCATACGCCACGGGTATGTGGGTGCTGATGTTCCACCTTGTTTGTTTCCGCTTCACTGAGTGTACACATACTACGCCACACAGAACACAGCATATAGTACGACCCCCCACAGGACCCCCCGCCCAGGGCAAGCCACCCAGCCATCGGATCCCTGCCCCAACATATGTTCAATGGCATTGGAAATTCAGCTTCTCGATTTGCGTTTTATTTCAAAAATTGAATTTCAGCACTGATTATATTTTTCCTTCTTTTCTTCCGTGCGTTTGGGGGGGCTAGTGTTGGTTGGTTCTGCACATGGAGCTTTGGTTTAGGGGGCTCTCGTTGTTTGCACTCTCTGGATGGCTGCCAAGGGGTGCATAAATAAGCGCCACTCAATTATGCAGACTGGGGGTTGTAGCCGAGCAGCCATAATCCTTTATCCCCCTACGTATACCTGCGATACGTGTCGATTTGATTTGCTTTGCAATTTATTTTTGAATTATGCTGACAAGGACCCACCCAACTCATGCACCTCGGCACAGTACAGTACAGTACAGTACGGTACGGTACAGCACACACACATCACACATATGGCATCTCGTATATAATATTGCCATTGACAAAACGCTTTATGTTTATGCTAATGGAAGTGGAAGCTCGATTTTCGGATATATTTGGATGGTACATATGTACTATACGCACATATACTCGTGTCACCAAAATCGATTTTGTTCCGACATTTACCTTGCGACTGCCGCTCCATGTGCTCGGATTGAATTTCAAAAAGAATCTCCCTTTATTTTAGGGCTTCTTCATTCGCTGTTAATTGAGCCTGCAATTAGCTGCTCGATAAGAAATTTGTTTTCCGCTCTCTGCGTTTTTTTTTCCATCGTCATTAGCCGGGAATTTAAAACCTTTTTTCCGATGTCAAACTTTTGGGGTCGATGCAAATATTTCATTTGAAGTGACACTATGCTGGAAATTTGTCTGAATTTCGCCTTTCGGACTGTTCTCGCTGGGCTGAGGGAGGTTCGTTCGAGTATTTAAACGTGGCCCATTACGTTTTATATTGCCATTTGCCTTTGAGGTTTTGTGTGTTACATTTAATTGCAAATTTCTGTTGAAAAAGTTCCACTCCTGTCCTGTCCTGTCCTGTCCTGTCCCGGTTTCCTGCCTTTTTCGTCTCGACTCGTCTTCATTTTGTTCCCTCATTTAATTTCGTTTCATTTCATTTTGGTTTGGTTTACATTTTCCGTTTGTGCTGCTTCAAATGTTCAACTCATTAAAAAGTAAAACAAAAAACTGCCTCGAGAAGAAGCGAGAAGGTATCTGAGGCATCCATTCCCATTCCCAATTATTGGTTCCCTTTAAATATGGAAATACCTGACGGAAAATACGCCAAAAATGAAGTTGGGAGTGCCGTCGCCCATGGTTGAGTAAATAAATAGTGTATTTAAGCGGCAAGCCACAAAAACTGATTGACATTTGATTTTCTTGCTCGATGAGGCCCGCCCGCGTCCCCACCCTGTCGTTCAGGATAATTATGTGTATTAATTACATTTTTATTGGTGTTCTTTCCACACAGAAATTAATTTAAATTAAACGAGAACGGGACAGCGTGAGCAGTTGAACAAAAAATTACTTCGAGTGTAATTAAAAAAAAAAAACTGCAAACAATTATTCAAAAAATATGGGGAGAAAACACTTCAGTTCGGAGCATGAAAAGCGAATGGAAAGGCTATTAAAAAATGCATGAAATGCCAATGGGGATTGTCGATCGCCCGCCCTGATGACACGGGAATTTGCTCGGCAATTGTAAATCGAAAACGGAATTTTCTTCGCCCACTCAAATTGATGGGAAAATGTCAGCAACAGTTGCTGCCGCTAGTCGAAAATGGAAATTGTTAACGCATTCACTGCCTTAACTGCGAATAAAATTAAAATGGCGAACGCACTGAAAAAATATCAAGTACTCGCACAGTCCATATAGGAGTGCTGCTCTGATATATGTACGTACGTATGTACGCATATGTAGGGTGCACATTGTACTTCTGATGGCATAATTTCAATTAAGTTGGCAATTGTTGGTCAAGTAAGCACCAGCCTCTGCCAGCACAGCTGGCCATCGTATCAGGAATCAGCATATTTGTTGGCCACGGCTTTAACCGCCTGGCCGCACATAATTAGTGTCATTGGCAGTCTCCCGCCTACCAGGAGAGGCCAGGCATCGAGGCCAGAGCAAAGCCAGCGAAAGGTAATTTGGGAGCCCCGCTGCAAAGACAATTGCACTTTTGATAAATTACGGGCCTGGCAGCAACAGCTGCTGATCTTATTACCGATGTCGTTAATGAAATATTTCCCAGGCCATTGCCTGTGTGTGTGCGTTATGTAATAAACAAGTAAAAGAGCGCTATGGTTATTATCACGACTACGGGATACCCTTTAAGCGGATTTACTTCTCTCACAATCAGTCGAAATGAGTTGGAAAATCTGCCGAAGGTAATTTCGTTTGAATTACATTTAAACAATGAATCTAAAATTTATGGAACTTGTTTTCTTCATCTTACAATAGCTTAGATAACTATCAATGGATAGGTAAATAATATCCTTAAATGGAATTGTAGCTAAGCGGATTTGGATGCCAACGAGATTGTTGGTAACGAAGGAAATACAATGATGAGTTCTTTAAAGAAAAATAAACAGGCCCACAGATTCTAGTGTTAGAGAATATATGTAGCTAATAGTGTTTGAATCTAAACATACAAATACAACACCCTTGAATATCGTTCAACTCCACAAATACCGTGTATCGTTTGTACATTGCGTATACGCACATGAAAAATGTGTCAAGTATGTTCAAGCCTTGAGGGAACAAAATTGAATTGATTGACTAAATATTTATTTATATTCATTTTCAAGCATCTAAGATAATTGAATTAAGCAACTGTCAGATATTTTTTTGAATTTTCTGCTGCCTCCTTCGAACAGCAACAGCAACAGCAACTTTGGTGTTGATTGAGTTTCTTCCATTTCCGTTTCCGCTGTCCCACTATTTGTGTTAGCATTTCTCCCCTGCACAAAAGAGAGAACTTTTGTTGGCTTTGAAGCTTTCTCTTTTTCGTTGATTTGCAGCTTTTTTTTGCGGAAGTGAAGTGAAAAATGCATTGGCTATAAATCGAGGCGAGGCGGTCGTTCGTTCACTTTGAATGGGTCGCGCGATTGGGCGCTCATTGGTTAACCCAAATGGCAACAAATTAGAGCTCCAACTGTTTTCAGCTTGTTCTAATTCTTCGCCTCGCTGCCCGTTGAAAAATCGAAATCACTCTCGCTGCCGCCTGCGGCTGTGGTTGTGGCTCCACCAGTTCCTGCTCCTGCTGTAGGTGGTCCAGAAGTGGGACCCAGGGCCGGGGCCGGGGCTGGGGCAGGGCCTGTCGCTGAAGCTGCGGCCGGGGCTGGTTTCGCGCTTGAGCTATCATCCGTTTCGCTGCTGTCAACGAAATTAACGCGCTTCTTCTTCTTCTGCTGCTGCTGCTGCGCATCATTAGGCGCTGCTTGTTTGTCTGTCGTCGAGAGTATCGACGTGGGCTTGACAGGCTTTGAGGCGACGCCGACGGGTGTGGTGGTTGTGATGGCGGCTGTTGGTTCCACTTTCGTCTCGACGGGCGGTGCTATGGCAGCTGGAGTGATGGCCAGGGGCTGCTGGCTCTGCTCCAGTTCCATCCCACTCTGGCCATTGTCATTGGTCATGGGATACGCTTCCTGTTGTTCCTGCTGTTCCTGTTGTCCCTGCTCCTGCACCTGTGCCTGCATCTGTTGCAGTTCCTCTTGCGGCGACTGCTGTTGTTGTTCGGCATAAGACCCATAGTCGTAGTTCGCGGCACTGCCATCGTATTCCTGCCCAGCATAGCTGCCATCCGGCGCGTACTGAGCGGCATTGGGATCGGCTATGTACTGGCCTGTGGCTTCATCGTATATGTAGCCCGGATAGGCATTGGGATCATAGCCGGCCGCGTACTGTCCGGCCTCGTAGTTGCCGTAATCAATATTGGAGTACTCCTGTTGCATTGCGCCCGCCTCGTCGCCATCAGCACCACCAGGACCGCCAGCAGCAGCATCTGTTTCTGGTCCTGCTACAGCGCCAGCTTCAGCTCCAGCTCCAGCCTCTGCACTGGCATCCGTTGCATACTGCTGATAGTCTGTGGGATTTCCGATTTCGCTATAAAGCGGCTCTGCCGGTGCGCCTGGTGGCTGCTGTTGCTGCTGGCTGGCGGAATCAATGCTGGCGTATATGGGCTCGCTGGATTCGCCATAACTGCTGGCATCGTATTGGCCATAATCGGTGACCTCTGGCTCCGGCTGACTCTCCCTCTGCACCTCCTCTATCCTTTCTAGTGTGTGTTGGTCTGCCTGCTCTTGCGGAGATGTATTGGCTCCCAAATTCTCGAAAAATCCCTGCGTTGGTGCTCGTGTCACAGGTTCTGCCGGTACTGCTGCTGGGGATGCTGCTCCTGTCGCAGTTCCTGTCAAACGTTCGCCGTAAATGGCATTTTCAATATTCTCAATCGACACTCCGGGCTTTGGGTTCCACGAGGAGGAAGAGGCGACGGCGGCGGCGGCGGCCGCGTGTTCGTTGTTGCCGACTGGCGGCGGCAATTGATTACTTCTCGCAAGCTGCTCATCAACCGCAGCCGCTGCTTTTGCCAGTGCCGCACGACTGGCTATGACTTCGTCCAGCAAATCGTTGGTGAGGCAAACTTTGGCTCCCACGGATATGCCCTCACCTCCATCTGCATGGCCCCCCTCACCGGGACGCACGTTTTGTTGGCGTCTGTCTCCGGCCGGGCTGGCTGTTCGTCCCATGGATTGTGATGGTGATGGTGATGCTGATGCTCCTGGCTGCCAGGGCTCATCGATTTTCAGCTCACCAAAGTACGCTTCAAAATTGTGATGCTGTTGCTGCTGTTGCTGCTGCTGTGGATGGGGCTGTCTCTGGCCGGGCTCATTATGGCCAACGACAGTTGGTGATTTTTCATACTCGACTTTAGTCACGCGTGAATTTGTCCAGGCAGCCATGTCTGCCACCCCCTCGTGCTCGTGATCCTGCTCTCGACTCCAGCTCCTACGCATCTCCCGGCCTCTCTCTGCTGCAGCTCCTGCCATTTGCGGTTGCCCGCCAACGTCATCGACAGCAGTGGATGCAAGAGTCGTCAGTGGCATCTCCGTTAACGTCATCGAGGAGGACGTCTTTGGCAATTTATCAAATGTCAACGACGATGTTGCCAGTGTCGAGGATGTGCTGCTCAGTTGCCGTGCACCTTTGTCTTGGCCTGCCACCAAACTGGATGTTGTCGTGGAAGCTCCTCCTCCACCTCCACCTCCACCTCCTGCTGATGCTGATGCCGATGCCGGTGTGGCCCTGCCACTCGCCTCTGCCTGATAATCGCCTGTCAGAGCAGCCTGGCTGGATGTGGCTGCGTTGAAGTGAGTCATGCGCTCCGGCAAATCGGCATTCTCATTATCAAAGGCGCGCAATGTGGCGCGCAGATCGAACAAGTTGGAGGTGCCAAGTGGAGCTGTTCCCGTGGCCCCATACATCTCTGGGTAGTACAGGCCCTGCGGAGGCATGGGCATGGGACCAGGAGCGCCAGGAGGTGCACCTGCACTTGGCGTTGCGAACTGGGGCGTCAGCAGCATGCCCCCATGTGTGGGTGTGGCCATGGCAAGGGTCCATTGTGGAGGAGCTGCTGCTGCAGCCATTGGCTGTGTTGGCATGCCCGCTGCTGCTTGGGGTGGCACCAGCACTTGGATGGGCATGCCGCCACCCACTGCCGCTGCCGCTGCCCCAACTCCAACTCCAGCGCCACTTGGGGCCGTCGCCTGCGTCGCCTGCTGTTGTATGCAACGCAATGTTTGATTCTGGACCAATTTCGCAAAGTACATTTGATATTGCAGCTGCACATGGACATGTCAAAGGGATGCATAGAGACAGAGAGAGAGAGGGAGATAGAACTCTATTATTGATTGACTTTTGGACTGGAGTTCATTGAGGGTTTACCTTCATCATCTTAAGCCTCTCGCTGCGCTGCGACATGGCAACGGTTTGCTCATCAATCCGCTCCAGCATATGGATGAGCTTCTTGTTCCGCTCGTTGCGAACGGTCTGCTCCTCGAGAAACTCCTGGTACTTCTGACGGCTCTTGAGGCGCACGGACTTGTCGCTATGGGAGATGCGATGCGGTTGGGTTCGGCTTTTGGCACACTATCAGGCAATGACAAAGGCTACTTACAGGTCGCTGCGCTTTTGAAGTATTTTGTCCAACTTGTGCTCCAACTGTTGGCGATTATCCTCACTATGCAAAAGGGAAATAGTCGTATGTACATATGTATGCAATATATATGGTGGAGTGGAATGTTATTTGTGAACGAACAGACAGAACGAGAAGCTTATGGAAAGCTGTCTTCCTCAAAGGAGGGACTGCCTGTGACTAGCCGCAGGCCATATTGTATTCCGTCATAGGAGTACAGTAGACTCTCCTCGTATGCTGTAATTACGGTAACAGTTCACCCTCTCACCTGCGTTGCAGCTTCTCCTGAAGCAACTCCACCTGCAGCTTGTAGTTCTCCAGCTCTGCCTGCGGAAACATGGTGTTTGACTGTTGAGGTATTCCTTCTTCTTGGCCTTTTTCTTGGACTCTCTGGGTTCGAACCGATACCTTTGGTTGCCTCGACTCGACTGGCCAAAGGCACTCTCCCTCATTGACACAGTTCGCTTGGCACGGGACCATGCCATAAATGCGACAGTGGATTCTATTTTTAAAGGAACCCTACTCGTATTTGAATAGCCGCATTATACTCGCACTCTTGCACCTGTGTTCGATTGGTGGTGTGTGTTTCTCTCTGCCTGGCATTTGTTTTGTTTCGTTGAGGCACGTTGTCATGGCTGCCACTGCCACCGTTTCTTGATGGTTTGGTTCCTTTATTTAGTTTTTTCGGTGGTTGCTTGGCATTGGCCATAGGAACACGACAGGACTGGCAGCGGCGGCTGCTATTGATTTCCCGCTGGGGTTCGGGCTCGCCCAATGTGCCGCGCATTGCGAGAGGGGAACTTTCGATTTTTCGCCTCATGAATTCCACATTCCATTGTTCCAGGGGGTACGCTTCCACTAATTACACAGGCGGCCAAGTAGGTCAGTTACATGGCTACAATTCTTAACTTTTGGCTCTGTTTTTTTTTTTGGCCCCCCCATACAACAAGGAAACGTGAAGAGTCCTCGGTAGATGGGGCCAAGGCGAGACACATGGCATTTATAATGCATTGCACGGGACTTGCCTGCACGAGCGACCGCAGCTTCCTTCACTCATTCAGGGACAGTCGGAGTTCCACATCACCCATCCTCCAACCCTATTCCGGATGAGTGTAAACACATGTTGTTGTCGCACCCTCCCCCATCTCCACTCCCACATACACACACACACAGTCCCGACACTACCAAAACTTGCTCGGCCAAGCGTGCGGCACCTGAATGTGAATTAATGGTAGCGGCGTCTATCGCTCCGCCGGCCGCAGACAGCAGCAGCAAGGACTCGCACACTTACCGCCACACACCGCTGGCAGGCATCACCATCTCCTGCCCAGCGACAGCACTGACCACTCTCCCTGTTCCTGCCACTGCCACACACAGTTCCGTGTCCTGCTATGGTTCTGCCTCTGGCCCTGCCACTGGCACTGGCTTTACCTCTGACCCCCTGCTCCGGCTTGGCATATGCCGGTGCTGTCACGGTGTCGTGGTTGCGGGCCGCAATATAAAATTTTTTGGTGATTTACATGTAACGGGATAACAAACGTAGGCCAGATGGGTTGGGAGGCAGAGTGAGTGAGCGAGAGGGAGGAAGGGGCATGTCATAAGTGCGGCGGGTTATCACAGCGGTTCCACGTTGCAACGTATCAGTGTAGAGCAGAGTCGTAGCTGGTGGGGATTCCAGCCCAGCTTCAAGCTTAAATCCTAAGAAATACGCGTGTCAGCCTTGGGGAATTCAATTGATTAGCCATCAATCATTCACAAAATTACCTCTCAGGCTGGGAGACATCTTTGAGCCCCCTGCTAGCCACCAGCCCTGACCTTCAGCGGGAGGGACTTGAAACTTGTTGCCAGGCGACAAGGACACACGGCCATTTCTCCTCCCACTGCAGTCGCTAAGCGGCGGCTAAAAGTACGGAAAATGCACACTGCGGAAAGGGTTTTTTGCTCGCCTTTTCCGCGACATGCAAGCGTTGACAGAGCCACAGACACGACCGATTGATTTTCCATTATACATACATGTATATGTGGCAAGCATTTTGAGGTCCTGCCCCAAGGCGGCCAATATTTGCGTATTTATTATTTAGCGAAAGCAATTTGCGGCAAGACCTTGGCGCTATTAATAGTACCCCAAGTTTCGAGTGGGAGGAGTAGATATTGGAATACAAGTGGAATGAAAAGTTTGTCATAATCGAACATTTGCATTGGCTGCGGGTTCTAAATGGAAATTGAAAATTCCATCGGTACCATTTTTCCAGCACAGAATTTATGTGTATGACTTTATGCTGCAACCTTGCATGTGTGTGGTTGGCTGAGTGGGTGTGTGTGTGTGTATTCGAGGGTATGCTTATCAGGCGCTGCACAGCGTCCTCTTTTTCGGGGCACTTAATTTTGGCTGGCATCTTCAGGGAGGGACGAAGAAGGAGTGGCGTGGAATGGCTTGGGAATTTCGCGACCCGAGAGCTTCTTTTCCCGATTTGCAGTCAATGAAGTAGAAAACTGAAAACTTTTCTTTTCGAGTCTATTAAAAATAATGGCAGCTAAAGGCAGAAGCGACCGACAAGTGCGAAAAGCGCCCCATGCCGTCGCCACATGAGTGTGTGTGTGCAACTGACTCTCTCTTCAGTTCTCTTTCTTTCTCCACTTGTGTGTGTGTGTGTGTGTGCGAGACATTGGCGGGCATTAAATTAATGTCGGCCCTGCAATTTCTCACAGCGGCCGGGTCGCAGACCCTGTCGGTGCATTGACCACCACTTGCGGTTGCCTTTAAAATGCTCTATTACCCTTAGGATATATCGGGTTCATGGGGCTCAAGTTGGCTAATCATATATTATACATAAGTCTTTGTCCGAAATGCTGTTTGACTGATGGACAGATTAGCTGTTTCGTTTTTATAAGTGTATTTTCAACTATCTTCAACTGATTCGAAGGAACATTCAGACCTTGAGTATCATTCTGCCATCAGCTTACCAAAGAACTTCCTTCGTTTGCTCGAAGTATTTTCTTAAACTTCGTCAAAACAGTTGCTCGTTGTCTCCTAGGGTACCCTTTGGTCTATACATGACCTTCTTTGTCAAAAAGGTCCCTGTACTTGTTGTATTTTTTTGTTGAAACAGTCGCTGCGGGCATGCTGGGAAAAGTCTCTGGCCCTGGCCCGAGCACCGCGATTCGTTGAAGCGGAGGAGCAGTGCCGCCGCGCAGGTTTGGCGGTTAATGCGATAATTTAATTGTAATGCGGGTCTGGGAGTCCTGTGAGTCCTGCGCGCCAATAATTTAACTTGCAATCAGCGCGGCATTTATTGGGTTAAACATATAAGCCGGCACCCATGGCGGGGTTAAAGCGGAGCCAGGACACAGGGCACAGGGCACATACTTACATGTACCAAGGAGTGAACGAACCCCAAGGAGCGACTGCAGAGCCAAGGATAACCAAGACAGAGAGAGAGCCAGAGAAAGAGCAGGAGCCGGGCAAATAAATTCAACGATTTCTGTGCAATAACGGGGACGAAGCAGTTGGTACGGCATTTTTGCACGTAAGCAACGAGGACGATGACAGCAATGAAATATGCAAGCCGACGCCTGAACCCTGGCATTCTCTTTGGGATCTCCATGAGTCAGTGGCAGTGGCAGGGGCAGAGATGGTCGGGGGCATTGGGGAGCGGTGCGGGAAAATCTGATTTCGAATCGAAAGGCAAACATTTATAAGCTGCTTCTCCTAGCAACAGTTGCCGGGCCAACCTACAGTGAGTCATATTGAGTGGCCTGTGGACACACTCATGGATAAAAGATATCCGCTTCAGTTGCAATGTTAAGAGGATACACCGAGGAGCAAGCGGAGGAGCTGCGGCGATTGCTGCTGCTGCGCAGCTACAAGGACACCTTGGACAAACTGGTCCTTCAGCAGCGGGCGCAGCGTCTGACCGCGCCGAAGCCTCTGTCGTTGCCGGCATCGTTGCGGAGACGCCGCAGCTCATCGATGGACCCAAAGCCTCCACCTGAGCGTGTCCTGATCACCGGCAAAATGCTGCCACGCCTGGAGACGCTCTTGGGCAAGCCAGAGGACGAGACTGATCAGCTGGACGAGAGCCTGCTGGATGCCCTGAAGTTTGAGCGGGATATGGATGCCCTTCGCACGGTCTTCGAGACAGCCATGGATCAATTGAGGCCGAAGAAGGAGAAAGCAGAAGGTGAAGTGGGGGAAAAAGAGGAAATGACTTTGGATCAAGCCATCAGTGCTCTGAGTGGCAACAACAGCGAGGAGTCGCAGGCAGTCAAGCAGCTGCAGGAAGCCACGGAAGAACTGAAGCAGCTCAATGAGGAGCTGGAGAAGCAGAAGCGCGACTGCCAGGCTAAGCTGAAGGACATCGCAGAGCGTACTGCCGAAACCAAGTACAATCTCCGTTGCGTCTCGCGGGTCAATGACCTTGAGTACAATCTGGTGCAGCGCTGGGAAGCAGGTCGTATCGCACAGGCTACGATCTGGGGCGAGAACGCCGAGCGGGCCTACCTCCGCGATATCCTGGACTACAAGCAGCGTCTGGCCCGGGAGGAGCGGGTCAGCGGCGAACTGCGGGCCTTCCGGCAGCAGGAGATCGTGGAGCTGCGGCAGCGCATCAAGGACTGGCAGGGGCGCTACTCTAGCGACATGCGCCGCGTGGAGCGGGAAGGAGAGGCCTGGGAGCTGCGGATCCTCGAGCAGCAGAAGCTGCTGCAGCGGCATCGCGAGGTCTACGCCGAGCGGATGGAGTTCGTCCAGGAGTATCAGGCCAAGAAAGACGAGGAGCAGCGGCTGCTGGATCTGCAGGTGCATCGCATGGAGTGCGCAATTAAGCTGCAGGCCTGGTGGCGGGGCACGATGGTGCGGCGCGGCCTGGGACCATTTAAGAAGAAGCCCAAGCGTGGCAAACGCGGCAAGGGCAAGAAGTAACTGAGAACACTGAGCGAAACGATACAGAATAATGTATTTTTAATAAAATTATACATGAGACATTTTCAATCGACGCATTTTTCCTGCGGGGTATCCACCGGAGTATCGTTGGAAAACGTATCCTGTAAACGGAACTTTACCATCAATCGACGGAAAGCCTTAAGTGGGCATAAAACTTAATGGATCTGCCATGAGAAACGCATCTCATAAAATGCTCGACAGTGCTTTCTCTCTGTGCACTTTGAGTGGTAGTTTTTGCAGCTCTTTCTCTCCGCTTTATGGAAATTAACTTGTGACTTAAAACCAATTAAAAGTTGGACGCTCTGCAGTTAACACGTCAGCGGTCAGCTACTGACGTCGGCCTTAATGACATGCTGCCATTGTCAACGGGATCTGGCCTGGGTCCGGGTCCGGGCCCGGGTCCGGGCCCGGGTCCGACTCCGGCTCCTGCTCAGAGCATTGTTTTCGCCGAGGCGATAATAATGGTCAGATGGGTGAGTGCCGGGGCTCTTCGGGGATGTCCGAGAAGTGGCAGGGACTGAAGTTGGAGTTGCATCGGCAACTGGAGCTGGAGCTATTTTGTTTTTCCCTTTTGTGTCCGTTTCTGTTTTCGCTTTCCTTCACTCCTGTGTGTTTATTTATCTTTTATGCCAGGAAATGGCCAAAGTGGTTTATTTGTTGGGGCCGCTTTCATGGCCAACGGAATTGTTGTGGGAATTGGGCGGTGCAGCAGTGGCAGGGGGAGCTGGCTGATGGTGCTTGTTTTCCCGGTGCGTGCGGAGATAAACTGCGACAATTTGCCCATTGAATGAGTGGAACTTTTTCGCGATCAGCGGGCCGCACAAGAAACAAAAGCAAAAGTTTCCCAGGGGATTCTCTCTCTGGATTCTCATTCTCTCTGTCTCCGTGTGTGTGTATGTGTGTGTGTGGACATTGCAATTTAAAATATAATTAATGGTCGTTGCCGTAATTTATTGAATTTGCATGGCACCAAGGCTGCGATGCTGTCATTTCTTGTTTGCCGTTTGCCAGTTGCCGTTTGCCATTTGCAGCCTCCGGTGGAGGCTCCTGCTGGCTGCCCCCTCGTGGCGAGTGTCTGCACATGCACTCACTTTTGTTTTAATACACAGTGCCTGCCCATGCCCCTGCACCTACTACTCGTGCTCGTGCTCCTTCGTATAGCTGTCGCCTGGGTCCCTGGGAAAACAACAGAAACAACCCAATAATGACTGGGCGAAAGTCCATTTGGTGTGGCGAGGCCTTTTGTTTGCTTGGCGGCGGATGAATTAATGGAAGATGGGGCTGACCAAGGCGAGAATGAGGGCAACAGGCAAACAATCTTTCTCGCCTTTTTCCCCATCATTTTTCTTTTCTGTTTTTCTGGCTATCTCTGGTATGAATGATCTCCCTCTTCCCTCCTCCCTGCCTGAGATACAGGCGCTTTGTGTGTTGGTCGTGGTGCCTGGGCCATCGCCAACTCATTCATGCTTCCTGCACTTTGCATGTGCCCCCTCCACCACACCACACCGCTCCGCACCGCACCACACCGCACAATGTTTGCAACTTGAAGAAGGCAACGTTCCATAATGGCTACGAAGCACTTTCCCCCGTCGACCATTCGGCTGTCCCCCGTCCCCAGTCTTGTGTCATGTGCGTTACTTAAAACATACAAAATGGCGTTTGGCCGGGAAAATCCTTTAAAAAGCGCCACGCAACTTCTTGGCCCCTGGGATCCCCCGGCGGTAAGGTGGGAAGCGTGCGGAGCGGTGATGAGAGGCAAAAGGGCCAACTGGGGTGCCCAAAAATTTACATACAAATTAGGGTTAATGAGCAGTGAAATTGTTATTTAACTTCAGTTGGCCCGTTAAGCGCTTTAAAGTGCTGCAGCACGCAGCACTTGAGCGGAAAGCAGGAGCTAGTCTTCAAAATATCTGAATATCGGAGCCACTTTGCGACACGTTTTGGAAATTCTCTTTAGCCTCTGGATAGCCAAGTGACCTTTTAGTGTCAGTTTCGTTCAAAGACACCCACTCATAACAACCCATACACACCCACACACCAACACACACACACACGTACAGAAGAACAACAAAAATTTAATTAATAATTGTGCGCGCAATTCATAAATTGAATATTGCGCATACGCCACGTGTTCTTAAATTAATTTTCATTTACATTTTTATATTCATTTTGCACTTTTGACTGCAGCATTGGGGAAATGAGGGGACGCTTACCGTTTCGAGTTTTTATTTAAAATTTAATCAAACACTTTAATTTGATTAACAGCGCACGTCTTTCAATATAAATTTATGGCCGCACGACGCATAATCAGAGACCAGCAAGAGAATTGGGGTAACCGGAGGCGGGAGACCGGACAGCCGGACGGGAGAAACGGAGCACCGGAGACCAGAGACCGAATGCCAGAGTGCTCCCCTGACCAGCAGCAGCCGTAAAAAGGGTTGACTGTCTGCCTCCCCTCGCACCCCGGCCCACACTCCCACTCCCACTCCCACACACACACCCAGACACACTCGTACTTCTACAACACTCGATTTCAACTCCCGTCTGGGCTTTCAACACATCAACGCCGTCATTTGATATGCGTGCGTGTGATGGGAGCAGGGGCCAGGGGCGTCTCTAATAGCAGCACGTACGTTTGATAAAATATTTTATTGGCATGTATGGGTGGCGCGTCCTGACGCCCTGACGGCCTGACGGGTCCAGCGATTTTATAGATTTTTTCTAATGCCCTGAAGCTGAAGGGGTTTCCGCCAGCCCTAGGCGCAGTCTGCAGCATGAAAAACGAATGAATACCCAGCGTATACCCCTCCCATTCATCATTCGAGTAGTCAGCAAGAATTTGTTCATTATAAAATGATTGCAAAACCCTATACCCAATGGTTTGTTGCCTGCTGAGACATAGACAGGCCCTCTCTTCGAGGCTTCTTCTCAGTTATTGAATTTTTTATTTTGTTTGCGTTTTCTCCTTGCATTTTTCATGAAATTAGTGCATCATGTATGCCATTTATAGGCCGATCAGCATGTTGGGCACATAAATCATTTTAATATACAACTTCAGATGGCGTTTTTATTTGCCTACGTGTCTTTTGTGCGAGGCCGGAGACGGGGCCATCGCTGTTTCCACAACTCTATCTCGTCAGGCGAATCTGAAATAAATCTTCCATTCCATTTCTGGTGCACGGAAGTCACGGCCACCGGTCAGCAAGTTTCGGATTTCAGATTTCGGCTTTCGGCTTTCAGCTTTCGGCTGGGGAAATGTGTACGACAAATGCCAAACAGTTGAATGCTTCTGGAGCCGCTCTCCTTGAGCACATTCTCGATTTGCTGTCAAATTGCTGCGAGTCTCGAATTCGCTCCGATTTCCCGTTCCATCCGTTCCGCATGCCTCTCTTCTGCTTGGCATAATTCCACAATTAGTTCGAGTCCCGGGAGCATCAAATTTATGCGCATTCGAGGGATCCGTGGGGTATAATGTCCCGTTCATTGAACCTGTCCACGGAGCATCCAAAAATCAACGCACGGCCCACTAAATTGAATTCTTTGTTTTGGCAGTGCCACTGGCATCACCAGAATGGGAAAAATAACTTCAAAAAGCAAAGCAAAAGTTTTTAGCAAACGGCAATATTCTGTTATTTCATTTGTTTGTTTGCTTATATTGCTGCTGCTTTTTGTACACTCGGATAAAATAATCGACATTTGTATTTTCATCATTAAAAATTAATATTAAAATAATAACATATCCTTTTGGATATGTTTTAAGAAATTATAGATAATTTAAAACTGACTTTATCGATCTTTGCTAATTTTCAACAGAAACATTCCGTGGATTTTCTCTTGGTGTAGCTGCTGATGTTGTTCTTGTTGCTGGGGTGCCCGTTTGGAATTTTAAATATGGCGTCTGTTTTGTTTGAAACCGGAAACGAGTGTCTGTCAGTTTATTTGTTTGCTGCCGATGATGTTGTTGTCGTCTCCGTTGTGTCGGCAGCCCCGAAATGAAGTCAAGCAACTTTGCCAAAGGAAATGCCGCCTAATGTGTTAGTTTGTGTGTGTGTATCTGGGTGTGTGTGAGTGTACAGATGGCAGCGGCTCGGGAAAACGGGGTCTAAAGGTATTACATTTACGAAAGGTTTGATTTTGCTTTCCACCGATGCCATATCTCGACTATAACAGTGTTTTCCCCGAGGGAAACCCGAATCGAATACGTTTTTGGATATTTTCAATTTCCCGATAGGATAACCCCAATGAATAGGATGCTTTTATGAGTATTTTTGAATAGAAGCATCTCTCGTGAAACTATTTCAAGGACCTTTAATAATGGTTCAATGGTACTTAGCTACCCCCTTTTGCATCTGTGGCTAGCCACAGCTCTGCTTGCTTAGTGGAACAATGGCACAAAGCCGGGGCACAGTCAAACGCCCAGAAATATGTACTCGCATACATACAAATGACACAAATTTCCTTTGGAGCTAATAAAGTTGAGTTAAAATTTTAAATAGTCTATACTTTTCGGCACATTCGTTTTAATGCTTATGACGCTGCTGTTTGGCATGCATAATGCCAAAATGGCGACCGAGTGGAGTGACAGCATCCTGGACCGAGCTCAGTTGGCCGACTTCCTTCCCTTTTGGCCAACTACCTGACATGGTTGCCAAAAACTAGATTTGCCACTCATTATGCCAGGCACAATAAATATTTGCCTATCATTTTGGTATTTGCATTTGGCCAACAAAATTGATGAGAATAGGAATAGGGGTGCTGTGCACTCGGGAGTGCTGCCACAAATTGAATTGGAGCAAGCAGGGGGCCATTAACAAAACGGAATATTGCTTATCGCCATTCGCAATGGTGGTTTTCCCCATACCGGACCACACCAGAGCAGAACAGAGCCTTCAGGGCATGGCACAAACACAAATCTACATTTGATATTTATGCAGATTTTCGTTGCTGTGGTAGGTTCTGCTGCCCTGCCTCGTAATGAGTGGTAGATAAACAAGGCGATAAATTACTGCATTTTTGGGCATTCATTATTTACTATGTGCCACACACACCCACACACACGGATAAATCGAATGCCATAATGTAATATCTACACTTGGAAAAAATTGCATTCATTTCAAACTGATAACGAGAGATCGATCTAGTATACGATATTCATTAAAAAATAGTAGAAATGTATGCTAAATTGATCTGTAAAGGAAAGTATGTTATATAATTATGTTCTACTCCCATTATTTCTTCTCTGTGTAAATATGTACGCTCTTAAATCAGAATCGTCCTTGCTGCTGTCATAGGGCTGCTTTATGGCCGCATTTCCGGGCAATTCTAGCATTACTCGTACAACAAATTTTAATTAAATACAATGTGCAGCAAGCAATGTGCATATGTAAATGCAAATGGCTTGAATGCTTGCGGGGTGGAAAAAATAAAAAAAAACAAAAAACACAAAAAAAGATAGGGAAAACCAGAAAGCGGGGCATAAAAAAGACGTCAAAGTATTTAGCGCACAATGCAACGGAATGCTGCCGACCAGAGCGCAGAAATAAATGAAGAACAAAATTAAACGACATGGCCACACCATTAAGCGGCACTTGCTCTCTTTATCCTCCATTTTGCCATTGTTCTGCCGCTCTCGCGCTCTCTCTGTCTGTATTCTGCTGCAAATTAATAATTCGCACTGACAATGCACTTGCTCATTTGCCATTTGCTGCGCATTCAAATTTGTTTCTTATTTCTTGCAAAAATGTGTGTAAAACAAGCCTGGGGTGGCGGTGGGCGGCAAACGAAATACGAAACGCATTTGACAACCTGCAAACAAACAGAGAAAACTGGAAAGCGGCGAAAAACTGCAACTGGAAATCGTACAAATTGCTGCATGTTTGGGGTAGAAAAAAAAATTAAGTTTTCGAATGCTTGTTGCTGATGCCAGCCCGCTGGCGGAGAGTTGTCTCTGCCTGCCGTGACAGATGGGTGGACATTTTGTCAGCGTGCATGAGCAAGAGTCGGCAAAAAACGCAAGAAACATTAAGTTTAGCCAACAATACGATATTCGAATGCTCTTCCCAAAAGATGTGGCTTGTTTGAGTGAAGAAATCTACGAGAAACACGCAAAAAAGCCATCAAGCTGTTAGTCTCATTTGGTATTAATAACAGGTGTAGATTCGTTTGCTTTTATAAAAGGAAAGTCTCACCTGAAAACCATTATTCATCGGGCTTCAACCAGTAAAAAGTAGCTTATTTTATTGAATGTCATTCGAGAACCGATGACGGACACCCAATAAGCCCATTAATGGAATCGTGTTCGTCTGGATGGCAAACCAGATCATATAGTTAAAATTACTCCATCATAAGGCTCTTACGAGCAGCAAAAAACAAATTGTTGACGCCAGATACAAACAATTTGCAATTCAACAGCTAAAGGGATCAGCAGGGACAAGCGCATTTGCAGCTGGGCGGATGGTATGTTATATACGAATGGGGTGCTGGGATGATGGGATGGTTGTATGGTAGCTGGAGTCAGAGGATTTGGCAGTTCTACACATGTTTGTGTCGAAGAGAGTTCTGTTGGGTTTTGGTTAGTGTTTTGGGTTTTGGGTTTTGGGTGTCTCTGGGCGTTATCAACAGCTGTCTATCTGTGCGTTCCACTTCAGTTGTTTGCTTGTCTGCCTGGCTATTTTTTCGGATGCTGGTTCTTACCATTTGCATTGCACTTAAAACACATTTGTTTTTGTATCGATTCATCGATTGGTTGTCGCCCTGCCCTCTGCCACTTCTGTGGAAATTAATGAATTTGTTTGCATGGAATTTGGGCCTCACAAGGACAGGCTTTGAGCTTGTCCTTAACTCTCGGTAAAAGCCAACAATCCAGAGGAAACCCAACCATCTTCATTTAGTCCTAATTACCCGATGCCGATGCCGAAGCCAGTGATTGTTTCTTCTTCGTTAATTGGTCGAGAATTTGTGCTCCCTTTGGCCTTGGTCGTTGAGACCAAATCTCAATTAATGCCACATGTGGCAAACACCTGGCCCAGTGCCCCCGCAGACACAGAGGTCATAATTAATTGCTTATTAATTTATATTGTTGCGTTTGCGTAACTTGCGGACTCATTATGGTCAATCAGCAGGCGTCGACTTGTTTTCTCCTTGGCAACTCCCAGCCATTTAACATTTCATTAACAATTTGGAGTACTTAAGCACTGGATACGAGCATCTTTTGGGGTCTTTGCGGAGTGGAGAACGTGGCCAAAATGACTGAAAAGAAACCACTTAATGAAAATATTACTCGAGTACGGGTAAATTGAAAGCCAAATGCATTTTAATGCCGCATTTTCAACTAAAATGAAGCACAAACATCCACATCCACATCACATCCGCATCCGCATCCGCCAGCCGGAAGCCGCAATGTGCAATAAAGATTGCAAAAGGGGGCCCAGTGCGTGTTGGTGTTGGTGCTCGTGCAGTGGGTGGTAACGCTGTTCTGCTGCTTCTGCTGCTGGGGCGGATGCTGAAGCAGAAACTTTGAGCCAGCAGCACGTAAAGATCGTTGCCATTGATTTATGCGCCGCGTGCCACGGCGAGCGTGAAGCGTGCAACAAGCCCCAAAGAGAGTGGAACGACAAGAATGGAGTGACCATGGCGCTCCTGCTTCTGCTGCTTGATGTGTACTCCGAGGCCAGCTGGTAAATAAGTGTGTCAACGTTGGCCCTGGCCTCTACTTAGTTCTTGTTTCGCCAGTAGCCCGCAGCCAGCAGCCAAATGAAGCGCGCCCCAAAGTATGCAACGATTTTTGTTGCTTGTCCCGGAAAACGTGCCCGGAACGCCCACTACGCCGCGCCGCTCGATGCTGGTGCTGCTGGTATTTTGTGCTGCGAAATTTGATTAAGTCCACGCTGGCGACGAGTTCATTGCGCTCACAAAATGATTCGCTTTACTCGGAGAATCTGCATAATGGATGGAACATGGACATACCCGCACCAGTGCCCATCACGAAGCCATCGAAAGCCACGAACATGGTAATTAACGCACACTGGCAACTCGCTCGCGGTAACAGTGCGAGTAGTTCCTGTCCCAAAACCTAAACCAATTACAATTGCTGGCCAAAGTTGTGTCTGTCAATGGCATCAATGTTCGATTTTTGTCATACATGACATCCAGCGTTCCAGTTGGTGTGGTGCCACTCGCGAACATTGTCAGGAGTGTGAGGACGCAACTAGAGCGTTGATTGCTGAGCTCACTTATGTAGCTGCATGCAAAATGGAGGAGGCATCGAGGAGGCATGGAGGAGGCATGGAGGAGGCATGCAGGAGGCATGGGCGAGGCTTGCCGAGGCTCGGAGTCTCGCCAAACCAAATATAAAATGCAGTCCGTGTAGTTCTGGGAACTTATACCGAACACATATTGAATGTTGTGTCAGCAAACGTGCCGGATACATCGATGTCCTTGTGCCGAGCCGAACTTTCGAAGAGCGGCTCGGAATGTGTTTCAATTAGCCTGGATACCCGGTATAGTCCTGCACTTTAATTATTCATATCTGCCGCAGTGGCCTGGTAATAATATAATGAGCACAAATAAATGATAAATTATGCAGAGGTGTGGGGCGGGGGGCAGGCGCCATGAATGCCAAGGAATCTTGTTAGCCAGGCCAGCCGCCTCAGTCGGGCAATTTGGCCAACATTTGCAGCTGTTGTCGCTGCTGCATGATTTGCATTAGCCACACCCCTCACCGTCTCCGCCAACGAGAAGAAAGCACCAGCTCCTTCGATTTTCTTTACACACTCCAAGCACTCGTTTTTTGTGGCCCATGTGATGGGGTGGCATTTTCGTGTTTTTTCTTTTTTGGTGGTCGTGGTGCATGTTGCACGTCATGTTGGCCATGTTGCAGCTGAGCACACAGCGCGCCCACTGATTTATGACCCCTGAGTGTTTATTTGCTGCCTGTGTCCAAAAGTTGCCTCGCGCAGATTTATGTGCACCGAAAGACAAACCGCATGCAGCATCTTAAGGCAAATAAACTGCACTAATAAGTGAAGGAGCAGCGTCCAGGAGTGGCAAGTAGCAAGTAGCAACGGCAAGTGGCAAGTGGCCGAGGCTGCCGGAACTGCCACAGAGTACAAAGCAATAGACAAAACAAATGTTGGCAAAAGTTCACAAAGTTTTGGGGCCAGTGGCAGCATAAATCGCTTTATTGAGCGCGTCAAGCAAAAACTTGCAACAGCCAGAGACTCGTTCGAGTCATAGCCAGTACGAGAAGAAGGGCTAAGCTAACAAGGCCAATAAAGCGTAAACTTTTGCAGAACCCAGCCCGAAAGATCCGAAAATTGGCAACAGAAGGCACCGCTCAAAAGTCTGGGCTGCTGCCCTGGCCAATTGTTAATGGCTAATTATTTGTAGCTAACGCTTTTCCAATGCCTGCGCCTATAAAAACCGGAGACAAAACCAAAAATTTCTTGGCAGCCCAACGGGATATTTCTCAACACATTTCACACACACAGAATGGACACGCCAGGAAAAACGAGACACCAGCGAAAAAAAATGCACATAAATTTTACTTAGCCAAGTTGCAAAGAGTTTCGCCTGCCAAGTGGCAAGGAAAGAATTCAAAAGAAGTGCAAAGAGCGATAACAACAATAAGTTGCAAGGATTCCCCAAATGCACAATGCACAAGTGCCACGATAGTTGGCCCATAGTTTTTCCAATGCCAATGCAGCAGACAAGAACCATCCAAAAATTGTCCTCCCCCCACACCCCACCAGCCCAGGGCTCTCTGATGAAATGCTCTCAATAGTTGGGGCTCGTTTACTGTCAGCCTTGCAGGGGGCTAGGGTACGAGTGAAATTTATGCCAGTTTAACAAGCAGCTAGCAACAGCCAGGTTCCGTTACAGTTTCTTGCAGCAAATAGGCATAAATTTGCATTTAATGTAGTCGACAAAAACGGCCACAAGAGGCATGGTACGGGACCAGGACCAGGACCAGGACCCGGGCTTGGGTGAAAGGAAAAAATGAGCAGCACAAATGCCAAAAAATTATTCTGCTATTTAGTATATAATTTCCGGGAATAGTCTTGGTCGGGTGTGAGGCCGGATCGGTTCGGGGAGCGTCTGTGGTGTGCTGTGGTATGGTTAGGTCCGGTCTGGTTGCAGTCGCCAGGTGCCATTAAAGCCGCATAAATTTTTTAAACTTTTGCAAATTTGCAATGCAAATACCTCACACACAAACACACAAGCAAACACGTATCCATATCCATATGTATGTATGTATACAGCAGGCGTTGGTTGTATTTTCGCGTTTTGCATGTGGTTCCGCAAAGCGTTTGGGTCAGTCTATTAAAATGCAAAGAGCCGCCACTCTATACGTTCTCTCTCCCTCTCTCTCTTATTCTGCATGAGGCTCTCTCTTGCCGGGCGGAAGTCCATTTTGTCTTGTCGTTCACATCATAAATATTGCCGGCCAAAGGCAAATGGCGGCTCTGTTTATGGCTTAGTCCTGTCTGTGTGTTTGCCTGTCTGAGTGTGTGTCTGTGTGTGCTGCCGCTTTTAATGACAATTTGTTGAGGTTTGCATAATGTTTGAACGAATTTCATTTGGCACATATTCCCAAGTCCCGACTTCGTTCAGTCGTCGTAGCCTCCGTTAAGTTGTGGCTCTTCTTTTTTACTCAATTTTTCCTTCTTCTTATTTTCCCAGGGCATAAATTTAAATAATTTCCCCTTTTGACGCGTTCGTTTACAACTTGCCAGTGAAATGGTGTGGAGTGTGTGGTTTATGACAGGTTCGGTCGACAGTGGCGTGGGCCGCCTCCAAGCAAAAGGGGGAGGGTATGCCTGTCGGCTGCTACGAATGGACAGGGAATGGACACCCCGAGTGGCTTTAGGGCTTAGGCCATCACTCAACCATCCAATTTTCAATCAATCTAATCGTTAGAAAACCCCCGCATTGGCCAGGCCGCACCAGCCACAACGGCGCGAATGTCTTATTTATGCGCCTGGGGCCTGGCCTGTGGTTATTCAATGATAAATTTATGGGCATTGCCCCGGGCCCTGCCAACTAATTTCAATGTCGCCACAATGGGCTTCCTTCCCGCCCGAAAGTATTGGAAATCAAAGTTAGTCCATAAAATATGCTAAAAATAGTGGGTAGTTATAGTTATATCATAGTTACATACACTCAAAAAAAGCCATGTTTTATCAGGAAATTGATATGAAAGTTGGTGACATTACAAAGTTTTCAAGATAAAAAAATGTTAAAAGTGTGCTTTCGACTGGCATATTCGAGCAATAAAGGTACGGTGTTTTTTCAATTGAAAAAATCAGTCAAAAAAATAAAAAAAATTTTCGTTGCATGCAGCAGCACTCGTATGCGCGGCCACACTTTCATTTTCAGAGCGGTCGTTCTTCCATTTTTTGGTTTATTATTTTCCACACGAATGCTTCGCAATGACGAAAATTTACTAGTCGAAAAAGACACAACAAATAAATAAAAAAGAGAAACAAAAGAAAGGACTTGTACTAGGACTAGCAAGAAGCAAGACGAAGACATCGACAAAGTTGTCGACGCGTCGCCCTCGCTGCTTGTCACTTAAAGTGAAAAACAATTTTTCTCTAGCTGGATAACTGTGTGTACGGGTATGTGTGTGTGGGAGCTATCTGAAAACCAATTTTCGTTGCTAAATTGATGTTTATAGCTATGCTATGTAAGATGACGACAACGATGAGAATGAGAATGAGGATGACGATGATGCGCCAGTCGATGGCTATGATGGGCTTGTTGTGGCCACCGTTCGTCGCCGCTCTCTGATGAAGACAAAGTGCCAATGCGAACAAACTAAACGCCAAGGCAAGCCAAAAGCAAGTCAAGTAGCTGCTGCAAGGAAGTCTGCCCTCAGAAGCCGGCAATGAAAATCCTTTTTCGACGCGACTCGAATCAACTCAACTCGACTCGACACGAGACGAGGCGAGGCGAGACGACACGACATTACTCCCTCTATCTGGGAGCTGGAGCTTGGTTTGACAGCATTTTGATGCTTCCGCTTGTAATTTATGTGACACTTGCAGTGCCATAGATCAGGGGCTGCAGGGCTGGGGCCAAGCCATGACACGGCTGTTTAGTGTGGTCCTCGTTTTTATGAGGTCCTTTGTGCCAGAGCTTGATTTCCTTGAGCAAATTTGATCAATTGAAATAAGCGATAAGTGAGTGGCAACGACAGGTATTCATGCGCCACTCAATGGACTATTCAGTTAATTAGATGACAAAGGAAATGGATATACATACATACATACATATACTCGTGCGATATTGACTGTATGTATGTTTGTAGGTAGTGCTTAACATGTTCAACAATCACTCTGCTGACGCGTGATGTTGCACTTGCCGCGCACAATTCGAGTTGCATATTAATTGAAGCTCACACACACACACATCCATGGCAGTGAGCAGACATTTGATGGGTGGGTGGCGATGAGGGTGTGGCGTGGTGTGGTGTGGTTGGAGGGTTGGCTGTTCAAGTCACGCCTCAGCTCCTGCCCTTTACCGACTCAGTCATCAGCTACTTGCCACTCGCCTTGTGCCACTTTCCACTCTTCATTGTGAGTAATTTAAAACGTTTGGCTGCGTTCCCTCCACTTCCATTTCCACTTGCCATGAATGCATTTGAACTGCTTTTCTCCTGCATACAGCCCGATGCGCTCGAGTCGCACCCCAAGTTGAGTGCAGCACTGCCACTGCCACTGCCATTGCCACAGCCACTGGCATTGCCATTATCTTGGGCATATGTCTAAGTCAGATCAAAGCCATAATGCTGGCAGTGCTGCTGCGAGAGGGGCATAAGTGCAAATGACAGAGATATTAGAGGCAATTAGGTGTCCTCCTCTGCCGAACAGAGTATCCAGGGCCAAATAAATGGCTTTTATGAGAGATTGCTGGAAAATCTGATTTTGCGGTGATCAAAAGGGAAATCCCCCAATGATAGCTACCGTGTTTGGGCATAGAATGTTATCATTATTTAGAAGAAAACAGAGGCATGCGTCACCCGAATTACCAAAAAAATGATGTCAAGACTTTTTGTCAGCTGCTTAAACAGCCGTTTGTTTCATTTAGATTCAGTGTCACGCAGTATTAAAATCAGCTCTAGAGCTCAAGAGACAAAACTGAAATGTATCTACCACTCGTTAGACATTTGATCGGATCCGCTTGCAGCTGGCGGATAGAAGAAAAAGTAACAGTATTCAATGAATCTGCTAATCTGCTGGATGTGCTTGGGCCTGGCCGTTCTCGACTTCGGCATCGGTTCCATTGCCCCTGTGAGTGGCATGTTCTTTGAGCTGGCGGACAGTAAGGACAATGATTTCATGGGCGGAATAAAGCAATACCTTGGCAGCCTCACTGCAGACACTCCAGACACGAACTCCAGCCACAACAAAACAGCCGGTGGCCCCGTGGAGGAATCATCAGGCTTTTACGATGAAGTAGATACGGCACTCGAACATGCAACAGATACCGTCGACGGTCTCTGGCAGCAATTTAGAACGGTAAAACGAGAGCAAGGAGTAGACTGGAGGCATAAACAGCGAGTTTTTCCGTCTTTACAGGGTCTGCTTAGTCTAATGGGCAGTTTCAGTGGCGGTGATGATGGCAGCGATGGCGATGTTCCAACGAGTACGCCCAGCTTGCAGCAAATGAAGCCAATTTCGAATGAAATTTTTGCTCCAACGGGGGCTCCCATACAAAAAGCAACAAATAAAGTAATAGCAGATGTAGATATTCCAACAACAGAGCCACCAGCAGCAACAACAACAAAAACAGCAACCATAGCAGCACCACCACCAGCAACAACAACAACAACAGCAACCATAGCAGCACCACCACCAGCAACAACAACAACAACAGCAACCATAACAGCACCACCAGCAACAACAACAGCACTAGGAAGTTCATCGACAGGCGCTCCACCAACGACCAGCACATCTGGCCCAATATGAGTAAAGCCTGGTCTACCGCTTGGCCTTCACATCGGATATTGCTCGTCATTGTTTGTTTTTCAAAAAGGTACGTGTACGTATATTTGTACATGAGAAGAGCAAATACATGGAATTTGTGGAATTAATACCGCTATTGATATCTGTACTCTTTATTTGCCCAAATGTCGCGAGAGCCCAAGACACAGACAACGTCAACGCGTTGATCCCATTTCCATGACCATTCCCTTATCAGACATGATTCGATATAGAAGGTGCTTGTCTGCCTTTCTTGTAGTCTTCCACGCAGTGGAGTTTGTCCGATCGGCTCCTATTGTTTCACCGGTGGATCTGTCAGCTCGTTATGTTACCTTCGATTTAGCCATTGGCTCAAAGGCGGATGACTTACCACCAGAATTGGAGATGAAACTGCTGCAGGATCTACTTCAACAAAGTGGTGAAAATTTTTGATAAATTTGAAATTTCTCTCTAACAGAGAATGCCTTATAGGAATGGATTTGATCCGCATGCAGTTGCTGCAACTAAATCTGATGAAACTGTTGGTCGTCTTGGACATCTTCATCTGGGTCTGTGTCTATTTCTACGCAGTCAGCGTCTAATTGGATTATAAATGTACTCAAAATACCAAGATACACAGCCGGTCAATAAAATAGACTTAATAATTCTCATTTCTGAATTAGACTCAGAGGCTGCGGTTTCAGTTATTGATAAACTGTATACGGTAAAAGCTGCATTTAAATACCTTTTGCAGTTTTAAATTATTTTAATATACAATGGGTAGCGATAAAGCTCCAACAGTGGCAGAAAAAGCTAAGATATTAGCATATCGAAGGAGTAAGGCAATTTGGAAGTTAAAGGTAGTATAGCAACTGTGGTCCGAGTAATACGAAACGAAAACATCTAAAGAGATTAAAAATAAAAAAACCACCATTTACTGACGTTCGTACACAAGCTCGGCCTTTTTTAGCTCGGGATTATATGACATGGAAAACCGAATGGTACCGAACCGTTTTTTCTGATGAAAAACGCATTAATTTGAATGAAACAGATGGGTTTGTTTATTTCTTTCATGATTTAAGAAAAAAGGAACTTAATTTGACCCGTTACCATAGGGGTACAATGGTGTGGAGTGCAATCTCTTATCTTATCTGAATGCCATTAGCTTCAAAGAACTATTCCAAATGTATTTTCAGCAAGATAATGCCGTAATCCATACTGCTAGAGTGGTAAAGAAATGGATTGAAGACTGAGAAGATCTCTGTTATAAAAAATTAAATAGTATTATTTCACTGCGTGGAAAATTTATTCGAGCTTTTATTCGTTTTGCAATGTGTTTACTTTAGTGCACACCCAATCAATGAGGCCATTATGTCCTCTGCCTATTTAAAATAAACAGTTTTCGGATAATTATGGCCCCATTCACGGCTGGCCGGCTTTTGTACAGCACCTGCCAGTCTGCACTAACATTCCCCCATTTCCCTGTTACAGTCCACCCCCTAGAGGAAAATGCATTGCTAAATATCGACAGCAGTTTGCTCTATTTGGTTGTTTGTTTGCCATTTGAACTTTTAGTTCATAAATATTAACGGCTATTAAAACACACTGAAATAGTCGTCGGACTACGGCTACTGCCGGATGGCTGCAGGCCAGGAATTAATTTTAAATTTTAAAACTAACTGCATGCAATTTACGCGCAGTTTTGTTGGCTCTGGCGATCGTGCTGGTCTTGGCCAAAAAGCGATTGCAATGCCAGCCCAATCATCAGGTGGTTGGTGGTCTGAGCAAAGGGCCAAGTGTGAGCCGTCTCGGCCTAATGTTCGTTTAATTAAAAGCGGAAATTGAGCAAGTGAGCAGGGAGTCGGGAGTCAGGAGCCACTGAGTAAGTGGACCACCAGTGGCCAATGACCAGGCAAGCGTCGAGCCGTGGCCAAGTGTCCAGAGCGGGCCGGGCCGGGCCGGCCCGCCAGCAGCAGCAACTTTTTCCCAAGTTGTAGGAAATATTAAAAACGGAAAACACTTTGGGGCAACTAATTCTCTCTGGCTTGCTTTCGCCTGCCCTTTCTTTCTGCTCACACTTTTGCCCTTGTTTCCACATTATTTTATATAAGGTTTTTTTTTTTCGTTTGGCAGCTTTCTTGAGCTCAAGTCGGTGCTGTGCTGTCTGGGGCACTTTAGGAGTGAAGAGTGGAGTGGCATGGCATGGCGTGGCGTGGCGTGGCATAGAGTGCCAAAGGAAAAAGGAAGCAAGGCGGCGCAATTAGCAAGTTTACTGCATGAAATTATGAAACGCTTAATAAAAGCATGCTAGCAAAAAAAAGGGGCAGCAGAATATTCGCACAATATATTAAAACTCACTTCCCCATACAAGTGCCAGCAAGTTAATTAAAAGGCTCGCATATTTGAAAAGTTTCCCCCAACATTTTCCTTTGGCCTGGCCATCACCATCATATCGTCCTGGCTATCCAATCCACATCATCAGTGTCAGCATCAGCATCAGCATCAGTTTCGGGATCGGGGCTGCAATTTAATCATGTAAGTGCTGGCAAATTGCTGGCTAAAATTAGAGCCAGACAAATATTGCGCATACGCCTAGTATCCGCGTTAAAAGGATGTGTAGCTTTGTAGCTTCCTCCTCCGGCTTATGCTCTCGTGTTCCCTTCCGTTCGTCGTTTTGTTGTTGCTCCTGTTGCCAAGTTTTATGCTAATGGTTTTCGTTTAAAGCCAAAAGTAATTTATTGTTGTCAGCGAGCGCCATCAAAAATGTTGCTGCACATTCATTATGCCCCAATGTATGTATGTACTCGTATGTATCTGTGTTTTTTTTCTCTCGTAAATGCGGGAGTCAGTGTTTGTGTGTGTTTTCGGATGTATCTGAGTGTTTTGCGGCCTGGCATGCATTAAAATTTTAGCCGAGAAACAATACCGGTCCGCTGCCGCTGCGAGCTGAAAAACTTGCATTGAAATGAAGATAGCCAAGGGGAAAAATACAGGAGGCTCACAAAATGAAACAAAATATTTTCCTGCATGTCTTTTGCCGCATGGTTTTTCTCCATTTGTTGTTTGTTTAATACGAGGTTTTTTTAAGACGAAAATAAAGCCTGGATCCGCATTGTTTAATCCTGTACCAAATTCGGAGTCTTTTTCCTTCTCACCAGCTCGTTCAAAGGTTACTCAAACAAAGGCCGAACCGAATGCTCTGCCTTTGAGCTTGTTTGTACAGAAACTAAATTTAAATATTTTACTTTTTCCTTTAGTTGGGATTGCCAGTGCCTCCCCTCGCTCCATTTTTCTCTCTATCCAATGTGACACGTTCTCGACGTTTTGGCCTGGTTCTCGCCCAGCTGCCCCACAACTATGCCACAAGATAAAACAGCCGCGAACTTTGCAACATGTTTACGGTAAAAACGTGATTTTCGGCACAAAAACGGAGCGAAGCGAGCGCGGGCCAAGCGCTTGACCAAATGTGGCCAAGAGGCGAACTCCGGCTCGAACTGAACCCTTTGCCAACTGTAAATAAGTTGAGTTAAGCGGAGAGGCACGCGCGAGGAACGACCACCAGCCACCAGCCACCAGCCACTAGCCCCCGGCCAAGGGGAATGCCCTACCACAGCCATAAAAATTAAACATTTGTAGCTTTGTCACGTTTGTGTTGACACTTTCTTATCACAGTCGGGCCGGGGGTGGAATAAGGGATCTCTCGCCCCCACTCGACCCAGCCTAAATATGTGCGTGTGCGTGTCGGCTTTGACTGCCACTGCGACCCCCACCTGACCCCAGCTGGAATAAAACTTCAGGTGTGTGTGAGAGCCACAGAGCCAACCCCAAACACACGCACTCGCACTCCCTCACTGACACACATATAGCTCCATATGCTGTGCGATTTCATTAAAATCGGGCAAGTGCGGCAACGTGTGTCCGTTTGAGCCTTGGCCGCATGACAAATGCGAGCCTTCTGCGGCATAATTTGCGTTTTATAATTAAAGGTGAAGAGTGAATCGGATTCCCGGCAACCGTCAGCGGCATGATCTTTGATTTAAAAAAGATTTCTTGCGTAAAAGAAATCAAATCAAAGCGAAAGGCCCCTTTCTGTACTGCCATACTGTGTGGTAATTTTTTTGCATACGTTGTCATATTTGGCTTAGGAGCACTTGCACCAACATTGCCAGACCATTCCCATCTCAGTTTCTCTGTTTTTCTTTTGCGGCCCCACACTCGACACATGCGGCCGAGGGCTTGACCATATTCCTCGGTCTGAGGCACAGGCGCAGATACAGGGACAGAGCACATGCACTCTATTCTGACCAGCTCTCTCGGCCAGGGCTCGAGAGCACCTAATGCGTTGCTCTTGCCCCAAACTGGGGCTCGATAATTTAATTTGCATTTTGTATCCCGGATACTCTAGCTCACATGCTGAGATACATTTTGTGGCTTGAATTTATGACATGCCATTTGAGTTTCGAGTTTCAGTTTGGAGTGGTAGGGTCAAAGTTGGGAGTTGGAAGCACCGAGGATCAGGCTTAAGCTCAATCTAAGGCAAGTTGTCGGCAACTTTGTTGCCATGCAACTTTAATGAGTTGACGCACGAGACTACAGAACTTGACACCCAAAGGCCTTAAATTGAAAAAGTTTAATGAGCATGCGTATTTGATTAAGGCAGCAAGACACTCTCGGAGACACACTCTCTTAGGTGAGAGGCATTTTTGTGGCGCGTGGCTGGGGCATGGTTGCTGTGGCTTTCTTTGTGCCCGGAGGCAATAATGAAAGTTGCAGGGTGCACATTTATTGACAATTCCGAGCTGGCTGTGAATGCTGCCTGCCTTTGACACATGAGACCTAAAAGAAAAAGTGCCCTGGCCAGTAGAGAGAAAACCTCATATATCTTTTGAATTTTCTGAAAGGACTGAGCCACGGGAAAACCATGCCGTGTTTACCCGTTTCTCCGATAGGTACTGCCACTCCCCTGCTGTGAGTGGAAGTTTTTAAAAGTGCCAAAGGAAGCTGCAGGGTGACAAAAGTCCTGGGGCGTGGCATTGCCTAGTCCTGGCAATTCAATTAAATGCAGAGCTGCATGGAATACACTTTGAAGGCGAGCAAGGATGAGGAGTTGCCCCAGGCCAGGGGCTTGTAAGAAAGTTCCTTCCCCATTTTCCAGGGGATTTTTTCTGGCTACGAATACGAAATCCATAAAATGCATCACATGCCATCAAAGGCTCAAAAGTTTTTTCGCCATGGCATACGAGTGCGAGTGCGAGTCGAGAACGAGTGCGAGTATAGGTGCCAGGACATTTATTATGCGGCAGGCGTAGTGCAGATTTTCGGGGCTCGCACAGTGCGATGAGTATTTGTCTCAATTGCAATCAAACTTTCTGGTTCTTTCCATTTTGTTCAGTTTCATTCTGTCTTTCTGCAGTCTTTTTCTCGTTTTTTTTGCACGCAAATTGCACCAAAGTTGGATTGACTTGGGCGGGAAATTAAGTTGATGGTTTCCTCTTTGCCAGTCTCCCAGTCTCCCAGTCCTGGGTCTCCAGATCCTGTCCTCCCTTTGTCAGTTTGCTTGAGTGTTTGTTTTATCCGTGGAACTGCTGCTGCTGCTGCCGTTGAGTTGGCAGTCAGTTTCGCCGCCTTTCCAGACTTCTCAGCCCTGTCTGCCTTGTACTTACTTATTTAACTTGCAATTTTGTCAAAATTTCGCTAGCATATTAAAAAGTTTTCGGATAGCTTGTAAGTGGCGCACTTGCCTGAAATAATAGCAGACTCCTGGCAAAGGATGCACTCTTTAATTGTCGGAGCTTAAGGAAATCAAGAGTGCACACAAAACACAGAACAGAAACAGAAGCAGAGCTGAATAGCAAAAGAACAGAACAGAACAGCACAGATAAAGCTGGGCTACAATGCACTCAAGCGCATTGACTTCCAACCAGCTTTGACTTGTGCCAAGCCAAGCGGAGACAGGGCCAAAGTAGCTCTCGGTTGACAACGCCAAGCCAGAAGGAGGTTCGTTCGGTTCAGCCCCTTCTCCATGAAAATCAATTGGGCAATGTGCAAGATGCCACTGCATCTGCCCTTGGGCTCTGGCTCTGTCTCTGGTTTGGCCATGCTCCCCTGCTGGGCTGAGGTCCCAGGGTGCCTGTTTGTCTGAGATGCGGGCCGCAAACCACTCTGAAAGCTGCCTTCTGCATTTTGCTGGCTCTCTCGCGTGGCATTATGCATACGTTTGGTTCCTGTAAATAGTATCATGGGGGAAAAACTGCAAGTCAACTTCTGTTTCCGCTCCTGCTTGCTCCTGTTTCCTCTCTGCGCGGCTTAATAATATATTGTATCGACAGGCACACTAATTGCCAAAATGGTGCACACGTTGCGTATACGCAACATTCGGTACGAGTATCTCCATTCTGTATCATCATACAATAGTCTCATGGAATGCGCCGTTTGTAGCGCTCAATGATTGAATGAGTGTTTGTTTGTTGTTGTAGGGCGATTAAATTACGTTTTGTTTGACTGGGGCATTCCCGGTGGGTGGAATGTGTGGATGAGTGGGTGAGTGGGTGAAATGGTGCTATAACACACAATGCAGATGATGCCAGAGATGAGGTGCGGTGTGGTGTGTGCTGTGGTTATGTGTGGGAGGCGGGTAGTAAATCTAGTACATTTGCCATTTGCATTTCCCCCGTAACAGTTTGTTAAGCTTTGAACTTTTGCAAATTACATGAGTCCTGCCACAGGATGTATGCTGTTTACTGCACTGCCCTTCCTCCTTGTTGTTACCCCATGTTCGTTACGGCTACCAGTGTGTGTGTATGCAGGTGTTTGTCTGTGATAATGTGTCACAATCTGCATTGGCGTTAAACCCTCAGCCAAAGCCCAGTCCAGCCCAGCCCAGCCTTTGGTCACTACTCAGGGCAGGGCCGGTACGAGCATTTGTGCATTTGGGGTTCGTCTACAGTTCTGGTACTTTGAAATTGAATTTGTTATCAAATTAGTTGCATCAAATTACCATTAGGCGGCAATTTGATGATGCCACTACCCTGCGACTGTTCTGCTCCTGTTCCCATTTGTGTTTTAACAGATTGAGGCATACTTAATGTGTGTGTGCCCAGAAAGGCAGGGACGTCAGGGAAGACAGGATAGAAAAAACAAAAAGATTTGCTCAAATAATGCCTCCAGCCATGCTTTGCCTGTGCCATGGCTCCATTTCGCTCCATTCAGACAATGCCAAACATATTGCGGCAGCTGTCCATGGCCCCATCTAAAGACCACACCCCACCACAGCCCGTGTTGGGTAGGGTAAATAGGGCGCGCGCCTGGCGAGACAAGTGCATTACAACGTACTGGGTTATTGATGTATGTTTGCATAATGTTTGCCGATGGAACGGAACTATACCGAAAGGAAAGGAACTGCTACTGCTACTGCTTCCAGTGGCCCGGGGCAGGACACAGGACACAGGACATGACAGAAGGATGGTAGGTAGGACTGGTAGACAAGAAGTATGCTAATAATGTTTGTGCTTCAATCACATGGAAAAACAATATTGAAAAATACAACTTGTGTGTGGCATCCACGAGGCAATCGTTTAGGGCCAAAGCTCTTCTTCCATTGTTTATATTGCCAGACCGCTTTGCTTGTACTCCTGCTGCTCAGCTGCCATGCTTTCTTCCTTCCGTCCTTCTTCCAGATATATAAAGAGTTATGACAATGTTGTGTCAAAGTGTTATTTGCCCTATTTTGTTGCGGCCCAAAGTGGCAGCAAGCAGCAGCAGCAGCATCAGAAGCGCGTGTAGATAGCTGGCAAATGATCCCATTCGTTTCGGGCAAGGCGGCCTTGCGACGGAAGATGGAGCGGTTTCTGGTAGCTGCGGTTGATTGAGCAGTTGTCAAGGTCCTTGGGAGCACCACCGACAACCCAGCGGAAGGGAGCATAAGAGAATATGGACATTTTGCTTTGCCGCACGTCGTGCTCCATTCAATGTTTTGTAAATGGTATCCCAAAATTATTCCGATTTGGCTTTTGGCTTTGCATGTTTTCATATCCATGCGGAAAATCTTAATCTTTGCAAAAGCTTTTTTCAAATTAGTCTCAAAGAAGTTCAAGCCCGCAATTTATTTAGATAAAAGCCAAGAGACAGGCCAAAGACAAATTTCGACCCACAACTTCAAGTTTCGGTCTGACGGGGGGAAAACTGTTTGCATTCATATAATAAATGTATATATAAAATAAATTTAGACAAGCCTGCCAATCAGACAGGTCCTTTCTGTGTGTGTGTGTGTGTGGGTGCTGCATCTGGCTTTCGTGTGCATGTTGATTGGGGCAAATTCATCAGAAAATATGAAAAACATAAACAAATTGCTTGCGAAAATTAATTAATATACATAGCTGTGTATGTATTCAGTTCAAATGCAATCGGAATATTGAAATTTAATTGAAAACTCAAAAACATCGCCAAAGATTGCAACACTTTTCCCACCCCACCACGCCACCCCTCTTAAATGGGACTAAAAATTGCTCTCAAGAGCATTTAAAAATATTTTGGCAGCGGGTGCTGTCTGGAGCCCGGCCAAAATTTCTATTTAGTGGTGCTAATGCTAATGGTTCTTGGCCAGCCAAGCTCGAAAGAAAGGAAAGGAAAAGAAAAGAAAGAAAAACTAGTGCGAAAATTGCATAGTGTCTTCAGTTCTTCCCATTTCCCATTTCCCGTTCCTCTGCCGCATTGTGTAATACCCGAGCTGTGGGCGGAGGAGCTGCAATTTATGGGAACCGAACCCGGAACAAAGATCAGCCAGCGATTTGCCTTCCAAATGCATTCGGGGTGACAAGTGGCTTCAGCTCTGAGCACACAACCAGAAGCCTGGCGAAATGCAGGTGGCTTGATGTCAGCACATAGATGGGGAGGGCTAAGAGAAAGCCGGTGCAAAGCTATTTGAAAGCTAGAACCAAAAGGCAGGACGAAACATGCGGAATGCTGGGATTTGTACTTTGGCAGATTCATAAAATGAATTTGTTGCTCTCAAAGCACTAGATGCCCAGCAGTATGTTGATGCAAACAGAAAGAGCACTAAAAATATGGCTATCTCTAGGGCTGAGCCATTTGTGGGATGTTTCTGCCACACAATTGCCGATCAAAAAATTAAATGCGTGCAGTGCTTTCTGTTTTGTTCGTCTGTTCAAATTTTTCAGCATTGCAGCAAATATTTACACAGATATTAACTGATAGTTCAGGTGTTTGATTGTCTTTTTCTGTCTGCCTCTGTGTCTTTTTGTTTCTGCCGCGCAAATATAATTTCATCTCAGTGGAAAAGTACGCACGTACTCTGCGCGTACTGGTGTACTCGTGTACGGGTACGGGTGTACTCGTGCTTCCAGTATCCATAAATATGGCAAATCAATTGTGCGGGCAATTGGCATGGCTCAATTTGCTGTTGACCTAGTTTTAGACAGTTCCGCTTAGAGCATTGGCTGGATTATTGTTTTAATTACGGCTTATTCCACAAATAAACAGGTTATATAAAAAGCTGTGGTATATTTTTTCTGCTCCTACTGCTGTTGTTGTTGTTGTTCGCGATAGTTGGGGAAAGTAATTAAAGTTGAATAGCCAGAAGGCTTTGCGCATCATCGAGGGGTTAACTGATATTTGTTTGGCCCTCCATCTGTGAGAAATAATTACATTTTTTGTTGCGCCATGCTTTTAGTTTGTTTCATTTGTTGCGGGGGGCACTACTGCCCGATGGATAGATGCATTACCATAATGTAATCGATTGATAAAAAGTTGACACCAGCTTTTTGTTGGATTTGTTTTATTGTGATTAATTTGATAGCTTTGGTATTGCACGAATCATTTGATTCAGCGTTTGGTTAATTGTAATGTCACGCATCGCGAGTGCATTCATGGATGGTTTGTGAATGGTGCATACATATTCATGTCATGTCCTGCAGCTATTATGCCACTTGTCCTCTGCCTCTCACTTGACTGCACCACCTGTCCGTCTGCCTGTCTGGCTGTCGGTGGCGCTATGTTCGTATAATGAACAAACAGATGCCAGAGGCCAAGCGGACAAATATTGTTGCAACTGCTTTCATTTAAAGCAAGGCTCGGTAGCCATTATAGGACCTATTGAATGTCTCTGATGCCGCTACTGAGCGTTATCTATTGCTTATCGCTTGCTCCACGGCGTGCTGCAAACATTGCCCATCAACGCACACGAGACCGGGAATGAGTTTGCCCTGCTGCCAGGTTGCAGTTTGCCAGATTGTGGGCTATTTGTCGTTAATATGCAAACAGTTTACTACAGCCACAACTCATCATAGAGTCCATGTTTGTGTGCGTTCATTGCATGGCTTATCGGGTCTCAACCCTGGCCGTGGCCGGGGTTCAATCATAACCGGAAGCGGAAGTTAATTGTGCACATGTTTAATGCAGTCAATGGCATGGCTGATGGCTTAAGCGCTTTCCGAATGACAACAACAATTAGCGAATGCAAATATTGCTTGCCCCGCGTTTTAGCAGAGATTACAGCCCCCTCAAAAAATTTGTCCCTGCCCCAACAAAAACCCAAAAAAACCCCGCCTCATAGGAAAAACCGGCAGTCATGTGCAGCAGGCGGCTCTGGCAGAAAAAAAGTAATTTGTCGCTAACCAAGTGTGTACTAACCTCATTTTACTAAAAGCATTAAAAATAAAATGTAATCACATGCTTCATAAAAGTAATAACTACGCATACAGGCACACACCCAAAGGCACACACACTGGCACACATACTCGTAGATACTCTCTCTATCATAGACAGACTCGAGCGCTTCCTGCACTTCAGAACGTGGCAAGCGACTGCCTCACTACGTGTCGCTATAAAAGTCCTCGAGCATGGGTATGCGTGTGTGTGCATCATTGTGTGCTCTACATACGAGCATCTGTATGTGTGCGTGTGTCTGTCACTGCCAAGATACATTTTTTGCCATGCCATTGTCTATGTCAAAGAACTCAGGACAGGGGCACTGGCACTGGCACATCCTATGCATTAATGTGCGTGAGCACATCTGATTTTTATGAGACGATTATGAGTTGCTTTTTATTATTTGCCATTGGGGCAAAGTGTTGTGGCAAGAACATTTGCCGTTAGATTGTGTTTCGATCTAGAAGCTCCAGGCCAACCCTTAGCCCTGGCCTGGCCCATGGCCCAAGTCTTTGCAAATTCTCGAGCATTAATTAGTGTGACACCAGAAGCTGCTGCCATTGAAGGTGTGTCATCAAAAAGGCTTCTCTTCTGGTGTGTGCAGCTGTCGTCTCTTCGGAAAAAGGGAAATCCTCAATGATGCTGCACACTGTCTGGGAAATGCTGATAAATGCAGTTTCGATGAATGCAAGCCTTAGGGCCAGTTGTACCAAATTTGCCTGATAACCAAAGTGTCAAGTGTCAGGGGGTCAGAGAGTCAACAGAAAATAGATAGATGGATATAGAGAGAGTTCTGTCATGTTGCATATGACAGCAAAACAGTTGAAGTATTAAGGAGCTTCCATTCAACAGAGGATTGAGTATTCTGTTTTTCTCAAATTTAAAGTAAGCCCCAATGAAAAATTGCTGCTGATTAATGAAGTGCCCTACAAGTATAGGATTTGCCGCATGACCTGAGCTACGTTTCGCTTCGATTTATCATCAAGTCAAGGCAGGGTCTACTCGTGCGGACATATGAAGAAAGTTGGAAGCATTATGCATGCCCACTTGCGCAGGAATCTGTGCGTGGCAACAATTGCCAGAGGGGCAAACTTCAAACACACAGCCACTATCCACCACCCACACATATCGTAGTATAAGTAGGCCCATGACAGATTGGCCATGCGTGGCCAACAAACCCAAAACATGGCCAGGGCCAAGGACCGGGGACCGGGAGCAGGACCAGGACCAGATCCCTCCCCTATTCCACAACGGTCAGTGGCCGTTGGATGAACTTTATAATAGAATTTTTAAGCATGAATAATTATGTGAAGAAGACTTTTTGCCAGCTGCTACTCCTCGGCTGCTGGTGCTGGTGCTGCTGCTGCTTCTGCTCTTGGTCTGGCTCTGATTGGCCGTTGTCCTTTTTTGATTATGCACGAGCAGCCATCAAATTTGCTAATTAAGTTAATTGACTTTAATTTAATAAGCACACGGCTAGACTGCCAAGCAGTCTGATGCCCTACAATCGATTCAAATTGGGGCATCCGTTACAGCAGCTTCTGCTGCAAGTTTACTGGAGTTACTGGCATTAAAGTTCAGGTTAAACTGAATGCCAATCACAATGTAGCTGATCATGCCAAAAAGGAACTGTTAAACGAAGAGAATCAGAAGAGAATATGTTAATCAAGTCGCCTGCTCACCGTCCCCAACATTTCTGTGCTGATGTAAGCGAATCCTCCGGCACTGAACTGGTATTTCTCCTGCCCCAGCTGGATGCAAATGCGGATCAGTGCGGCATTCAACTGTCCATTGCGGCGCCCCGTGGCCAGTCTGTAGAATATCGAGCGAAACTTCCGCTGCATCAGGTCACAACGGGAGCAGAGCCAGCAGGGCACAATGATTTCCATCAGCTTGCAGAACTCCTCGGTGGCACAGTCTGCAAGAACCAAAGAAAATGAAGGCAAGAAAGTGTAGAGGATTCTTTCGACTGATACCAACAGTATTGGACGGAGACGCTTGTGTGCTGGATTTTGCTCAGGTAGAGCCAGTAGGGCAGGGCGGCAGTATCCACGAAGAACTTGAGCAACATAATGGACAGACTCCGCTGAAAGTTGCGCTCAATAAGGCGGATCGTTTGCCAGAGGCGGCCGTGGATTTGCTGCAGGCGCGAAAGCTTCTCCAATGTGAAGCGGCGCAGGGGCCACAGGTCGAAGCGGGTCAGGTGCAGCTCCACTAGGAGGCTGGAGCCAGCCGAGCAGAGCTCCTGGTGGAAGGCCAGCGCCACGCCGCAGTAGAGGCTGAACTCAGTGAAGCGCAGCTGCATCACCGCCTCTGAGAACATTGCAGAGAAGACCAGACCTTCGTTGTTGTACACAGCCACACCGAAGAGCAGCAGGAATCGGCTGATCAGGGAGCCATAGATGGCATTCGAGTAGTGGCGAAACCGCTTCAGGCTCACCTCTCTGCCCAGATGGACACGCAGGTCGTGGAGGATCTGCTCCATTTGCTGCTCGATTTCGGCACTACGGTTGCCCCACAGTATCTCCATTACGATGGTGAAATGGGCGGACATCAATACCAGGAAGTTGGTCAGATCGAGGATGCGGGACATGTGATCGTTGAGGAAGTCGTAGGTGAACTCATAGTTGAAGCTGAAGCGCCAGGAGCTGGCAGTGCCGATCACGAATACCATAAACAAGTTGCACAGAACCTTCAGATAGAAGTGCTGTCCAAAGGGTATGATTCCCAGACATTTCATCACCCGATGCATTCGGCGCAGCGAGCAAGAGTCCAGTTCGCCCGACATTAGCCTCATGACTGGCACTGGTCCTGCTGCCTTGAGTGCTTGGAGGGCCTGGAGTGGCGGCCACTCGTATCACTGGTCGATTATTTAATTCGCTAATTGAATGACTTTCAATTGCTATCTCCGTCATCTCAACAGTGCATACTCGTATTCCATTAAAAATATGAATTTGCTGTATCCGATTATGACATTAATTTATAAATGTTTCGCTTATGTAATTTCTCACCCTCTGAACTTCTTTTGCTCCTTTGAAACTTCCCCCAGCTGTGCCGCCTGCCTGCCTGCTTGTCTGCTGATAAGCTTCGGTTGTAATCACTTCAAATGACACAATTCCCATTCAAATTAGCATCAAAGCGCTGCCAGAAATAAGTGGAAGCAGATGCCCCTGTGCCCATAAGTGAAATGATTTGTTAATTTCATTACAGAAGGAGTGGGAGAGAGCCAAGGGAAACTCACACACAAAATCTCACAAAGGACGATGAAAATTGCTTATCAAAAATATGACAGGATAGAATGGGGCCAGGGGAAGGAGGCACTCATAAATTTGCATGCCTTTATTGCAACCACAACGAAATCCGAGGGCAGGGAAGAGCAAAGCAGAGCAGAGCAAAGAGAGGCTCAAGCAAACAAACAGGGAAACACACACAAACACACACTTCGACATCCACACTGACGCACACGTTGGGGCACACTTACATCCGCTTTACTGGTTTTTATGCAACCGCCGTGGCACTTTGTTTGCACACTTGTAAAACACCTGCAGAACGAACGCCTCGCCCTCAGCTTCTGCGGCAGTATGTATATGAAGTAATGACTTAATTGCCTCGCTCTTGCCACACACGCTCCCACAACCCTGCCCCTCCCCATCCATCCGATTGATCCAGCCGCGACTCTTTCGGGGACTTTGCATAGGAGTGCCCGAATGAAAGTGGGCTTCATAATTCCGTGCAGGTGTCGAGGGTGCTTTGTCTTTGATTGTTCGTCTGGAGCGACTCTAATCTCTGCCAGCCACAGCCCGCCATCATCCACAGCACAGGCAGCAGCAGCAGGAGAAGGCGTAGCAGAAGTAGCATCTTTAGCCTTGCCACTTGAGGCAGGATCTGTAACTGGAGCTGGCACTGCTTCTGCGTCTGGGCCTGGGTTCAATTGAAGCAATTGTTCGGCGTTGATTTGTATAATTTCGTAATTTGTATACCAAATTGTGGCCACACATGGGTGTGTGTCTTTGTGTGTGTGTCCTGGTGTGGGGGAAGCCATTTTGAGGGTAAAAATGTATAAATAAATTAATATGTATGTATATGCAAATACAACGGATCTGTTACTGGGGAGTTTAAAAAGTTTGCACAGTCCAGATATGTTGTATTAAAATTTAAAATAAATTTGCCATTAATGAGCTAGAGTTCCCCTCCCACAAAACTTTCTTTTTTATAAAGATATTTCCACAATTAAGAGTTAGAACTCTCTCCCTTTTTGCATACTCGTGGAACGCCCCAATCGAGCAGCAAAACAGAAGCAGTTGCTAAATGTAATTATCGAAATACTTGCCACAAGTATGCCATACAATTTATGTAAGTATATATGGATATGTATACAGCTTGCACGTGACCACAAGGATGATGCTGACTTGGAGTTTCTAGGGAGAGTGTATGGCAGTGCTTATATAACTCTGCTTCTGTAATGCTGATGGCTAAACATCAGACACGTGCCTCTGGCACAGATGCTGGTGACGACTAACCCTGGATGGGGTCCTGGCCCACTCCTAGCTCTCATATGTGGCTCCAATGTAAGTCATTTCGTGTTATCTGATTTTAATTTGGCGCAATTTCCCTTTTCGCACCTGTTGTGACCTGAGACTCCCTCCCAACACCCTCCACAGGCAGCCCCATTAAAAATATGCAAATATAAATATGCTAATTTGCTGAAAATTGATTTTGCAATTTAATTGAAAATTCCAGAGCTGTCTGTGTCTTGTTTTTGTTGCTTTTGTGGTCGTACACGAGTATATGTATGTATGTATGTATGTATGTATTTGTGCTACATGTGGTAGAGTTGTCGCTGCGGTTGTTCGAGCAGCTGCCACAAATTGCATATATACGAACAATACTCGGAACATTTCCATCTTTCGCACATCATTTGCAACTTTTTGATGCTAGGCTGCTTTTAATGGCATTAAAATTGCCAAAATTACAACACGAACACCACACACACATGCACACACATATTTGGAGCGGTCTTAAAAATCAATAGGAACAAAGTTCAATAAGAGTCGTTGTTCGAATGGCAATGGCAAATGTCCCAAGTTCGGCATGGGGACATCGACATCGACATCGACAGTCCCTGCCTTCCTGACAAAGTGCTGCGCCTGATCTATGGCGCCGGGCCCAGACGGCCTCAATAAATTCCGTTTCGACTTGCAAAATCGAGTCGAGTGTGAAAGGGGCGGGGCGGGGCGGTGCGCGCAGCAAAACATATGTGATAAATGTGCGGCATTTTTTGAGAGCAATGCAAACATGGCACCTTAAACTACAATCAAAAATAATTGCATTTTTCACAATCCTTCCACACATAATCATTATGAGATATATGTCAGCAAGAAGGAGAAAAAAAATATAGAAAAAACGACAAGAAAAAGTCAGAAGTCAGAAGTCAGGACAATCCCCGGCCAGACAATTGCAAAAAGTCAGCGGAATGGCAGCTAACATGGTCAGCCAAGTGATAACAACATACAGGCGAGCACACGAGTATCTGTGTGTGGTGTGGTGTGGTGTGTGTGTGTGTGTGTGTGGACCAGTTTGGCAACATCATTTATCTTTTCTTGGCCTCTGGCACACCCAGAGATTCCAGAGTCCGGAGTCGTCTGCAGTCTGCCGCTTGGACCAGGACCTAAACTAAAAATATATATTTTTTCTCTATTGCTATTTATTGCTGAATTCACTTATTTTCGGCATTGGAATGCTTGGACTCTATTTTTCACATTAATTGGCATAGGTTAAGCGGGAGTGAGAATGTAGCGGAGTAGGTTCATTGAAATCATCTGAAAACTCAATTGATAGTCGATCGCAAAGGTCACGACGTACCCGACAATTATCACAACAACATCAAAAATTAGCACAATTTTTTTTTATGCAGCAGACGAAGGCAATAACGGGGGATTTGAAGCGTAGTGACAGCTCTTGGGTTCGTTTTTGCGTTTTGGGTTTTGGGTTTTTGGTTTTTATGTTGGCCAACTGGCAGACGGCGCAATTAGGCCGTCAAATGTGGCGAGCAAAGGACAGCGACTCTGTATAGTCGCCCAAAATGAATGTCGACAAAGGGCAATCCTCTCCTTTCAGCACTCACAAATATATGCCACACTCAGACATGAAGCGCTCTGTTGCCTTTCTGGCAAACAATCGAAGATTTATTGTCCCCAGGCGGATTCCTTGGCAATGTGCGAGTTTTGCAAATTTACGCTCAAATATATTCCTGCCGAAAAGTTATGTGTAGGCGACGCATATAAGTACGCTATACTTTGGCCACAAATCATAATCGATTCAGTGACAGGCGGCCTTTCATTGTCCCATTGGCTCTGTGACCCAGTCCCAGTACTGGGGTGGCTTTGTCACAGGGGCTACCATGCAGGCCTCCATTGTTCCCAAAATTTCATTTCAATTCATTCCCGAATTCACAAAAACTTGTTCATACACGAAAGTCTTGTAAAGTCCTGTGCAGATTTCTCGGTGTCGTGTGTGACTATATAATTACACAATTTGCAGACTTGCTCGATTTAGCTTTACAAGCACGAAACAATTTACGTAGACAGGATTAGTCGACTTAGGAATTGCCTGCTCAGTGTTTTCGTCAATTGTCCTCCTCGATTTTGTTGTTGGTGTCTTCTGGCCAAGGCCAAGGACGAGACAATCTTTTAAGCCGATTTTTATACATGTTTCCTTCTACGTTGCCAACCTCCGAGGGCCGTGTTCCAGTCTGCCCATAGCCCCCAGAATAGCTGCCAATACTCGTAGGAGTATGTGTGAAATTAAGACAGAGATACGTTGAGACAACAAACAGCTCAGATGACAGCCAAGGTGATGGCATTATATTTAGGTGCTAAAGATTTTTGCATGAACAAATGTACGACCATGTAGTGGGAGTGCACACAGAGAGCGAGCAATACGTATCCGAGAACTTCAGTTCATTTCTCTTGTCGAAGCTCTTGCCGGAGCTGAGCAGAGCTGCTTATTGCTGTTTACCATATTTGTGCTTATTTGTTTGTCGACTGTGGCAAATATTTGAATTTGAATTCAAACGTGCTTGACACATAATACTCCGCCCGGAGCCGCCTCAGCCTTCGTAGCCCATTTCGCTGTGCAAATATTTTATGAATTTCAATGCGCCACAAGCACTGTGGAGCAGTGGATGTGGATCGAGGGGTGCGGTGCACTCTCTCTGGCATTGGCACTGGCACTGATTCAGACACTGAATCTGAATCTGATTCAGAGTCTGGGTTTTGGGTCTAGGATCTGGCACGGGCAGGTGACACAAATGCGCCAGCGAATAAAAGGCAACAAAATGTGAAATTAGTTTGACACGTGTACAAAAATGAAGCTGAAAAACAGCCCGTAAAGAATACAAGTACAACATCATCTGGGCTCAGACAGCTCCAGAGATTTGTGTGCTAGAATCATGTCGTTGCTTAGGCGGAAATGTGCAGATTTCGCGTGAATAATGTTCAGTTGCTGACGGAATAATCCACAGTAAATCAGAACTACGGCCTACGTTTCTTGGACACAATTATGTTTGGAGTATAAAAAACCAAAAGATTTCTCATTACTGCAATATTTTCTCTTGTTCTCGATTTCTCGATTCGATCCTTTTGCAGCTTAATTGTTCTTTTACCTTTTCAACTTAAATGATATACACAATATATACATATATGAGTCTGATTCCATTTAACTTAAGGTGCTTGGTGCTTGGCGAAAAGGCTCTTTGCCCATCGCCCACATACACATACATGTATAAGCGTAAGCCTCCGCCTTTGTGTGGGTTGCTGTAGCTGTTTGCAAGGAAATTGCTACAAGGAAAGTCGAGAGCGTGACGGCCTCGCTCTCGCTCGGGCCTTCTCCGTGGCCGTGGTCGGGGCCGGAAATGTGTGTGTGCTATATGCGGACTGACAATCGTATAGTCTCGTATGTAAACGGATCGTGCATGCATACACATTTCACCACAAATCTACTTAAAACGCAATTAAGTTGAATGCAAATACTGTTGCCGAGGAATGCCTTTCGCGGCAAGGATGGGCAAGGACAGGCCTTGCTTGGTTCCGGACCCAGGCGATGCAGCCGAAAACGCAAAGAAAGCTGGCAGTTAAACAATGAAAGACAGAATAAAGAAGCCGCTGGAATTGCAGTCCTTCTCTCCCTCTGTGCATCAACCGACTAACGTAATTTTCACAATAAAAATATACAAAAATATTCCATGAAGAAAAGAAAAATAATAGCACAGAAGCTGCCGCACTTGGTAAACAGAGAGGTGGTGTGGTGTATCGCTAAGAGGAGTTGACTTGACTACGGATTGGGTTCGTAGGTCGCCCCTAGAATGGGAGTCCTTCGTGGAGCATATGGCAGTTACCTGGAGGTATTCTTCCACTTTCCAGTGCTCCTGCTGATGATGCTGCTGCTGCTGCTGCTGCTGCTGCTACTCGTACTGCTCCTGCTGCTGATGACTTAAAAGTTAAATTTGTTTTTGAATAAACTTGAATCAACTTTTGTTGAGAAAGAGAGAAACGAAACTGGATGCAGCATGCTGATGGGTGACTGGTTGGCTGGAAGTTTGGAGGAAGCGCAACACTTCAAGGTTGTTTGGCAATTTGAGAAACATGGCCGGGTAATTGATACAGCTCCCAAACAAAAAATGACGAGAGAAGTCTCGCAAAATATGGTGGAAATGCATATGGCAAATGGTTTGGCGAGGGCGTGCCTGTGCGTGTGCCCCTCACAAATTAATTGTGCGTGCTCCCAAGCCATGCCACTCCTCGGCCCCGACCTCCAACCTGGCACATGTCAAACTTTTGGCTTTGGCTTTCAATTGCAAAATTTCTAGCACACGTCGTTGTTGGGGCTCATTAGGTACTCGCACTCGTACTCGCACTCACGCCCGTACTCCCTCCCAGGGGCTCTTCTGGGAGTGCGAATTTGAGTTGGATATGGAGTGCATTATGCCTGAAGTTTATAAAGCCGTACACACACACACACATACCAAGTGATGGTAGGAGTTGGAGAGCCACAGTTGGAGGAGGCCTGAGGTAGAGCCGGAGTCTCAGTACCAAGACATAAACAAACGACCAGGAGTGCAGCCGCCTTTTCGGGCAGCAGAAGCGAAAGGAATTTCCTTGCCATAAATTCACTAAAAGCTTTTGCAACGAGAATTTGTTGCTGCCTTCCGCTGACAACATGGCTCACCTGTACAGGTGCCAAAGGGATGCGGTATGCTGTAGGGGCATTGGCGCATGGCCATGTGGCGAAGGAACCACAGTATCTTGCTGCCACCACGGGGTGCCTGTTTCGTTGCAGTCGGACCATTTTTCTCGCCCCAGCAGCCACCGGTCGGGTCGCTTCCAGCCAACAGCCAAAGCTAAATTTACGCCTCTACCTTCATTATTATTGCACTTTCCCCACAAACAATTGTTGTACGAGTAGTAGTTGAGGAGGAACCACCACTTCTATGGCGGGGTCGGAGGTAAGGATGTTACGTTCCATGGCTGGCTTTCGTTACCGCAGACAATTTGGCAAACGTGCAAAAGAAGTTCCTAAATAAAAGTGCAAACTAAATGAGCATTTAGTGTGTGCGCGCGTCGTAAATTCCTGTTGAAATATTTCTGTCGTCTTACAATTTAGCTGGCAGCCGTGCTTCTTTTACTCGTAGGAGGAGGTTCTCCTCTCCTCCTCTCACTCGAGGCCAAGGCCGGAAGGTCGGAAGGCCGGACGGAGTTAGTTTAAAGCTTTAAGGCTTTTTATGGCCACACGGCGTATGCGTTATGTGGAGCCAGAGCCATTCCCCGCCATGAATATGTTTGCATTTTGCATTAATTATGTGCCAGAGCGAAAGGCTTTGACAATGTTGTGCCTGGCACACAGCTACGGCTAGGCACAATAAAATGGGGTAATGAGGCGCAGCTGCCATTGCCGCACACATACACAGATACCCTTGTACATATATGTGTACACCTTTTTATGTGTCTGACAGTCGTTTGGCCCGGATCTGGACCTCAACTGGTCCAACACATACACGCCACACATTGGCGCATGACTTCATTAGTGTAATGAAAACAGAAACTGGCAGCAAAAATGTCAAGGTTGATGCCCCTTCCCTTTCCCATCCATCCATCGCTCCATCGCCGGCCTGCTTCGTGCAAATCGCCGCCAATCCAACGGCTGGTCCATTTTCGAAGGCTTAACGCCGGCCGGGCTGTGGCAGTCGTGGAGCCGGGAAAAAGGTTAACACTTGCAAAATGGCTAGCAAGGACGTGCCCGAGTTTCGTTTTGAATAACAAATTTAATTAGAATTAATACATGCGGGCTTGAGCTACAGCCCAACAGAAAGCAGCAGAATGGCAGGAATGAGGAGAAGCAGATGGAGGAGACGGAGGAGATGGTTCCAGTAATTGGTAACTGCTGCTGAGCCCAGCAATAAGGAGAAAAATGTTCTTGGAATATGCCATTGCCATGCCACTGGGTGGGCTGCTCCTTCATTATTTGTTCCCAGCCAAGAGGCATACTCGCCTGAGAATCAATAGGAATTTGGGACAAATTTGGGAATTACTTTTCGAATGAGGATGGGACTGCATATTTATACGTGTTAATAGAGGATATTGTACTCGTGCAAATGTATGAATATTACAAGTAAGAGCATAGCATTCCAAAGCCCATTTTTGTCTAGTTTTGTAGCTACATCTTGTGGACTGCTGGGTATCTTATTGTCGAGTCTCTTCACTGGGGATCATTCTTACTTATTTTCTTTTGAATTTTATGGAATTTTGTGAAATTTAAATGAAAAATACTAAAATCAACTAGTAAAACTACTCAAATCTCCTTGTCAAAAAATTTAATTGTTGGCTTCTGCTGCTGCTGATGCTGATGCTGCTGGCAGCTGCGGACATTTGTCAGAGCAGCGCCAAAAAGACAAATACACAAAATTAAAGTAAACATGTTAAAACCATAAAAATGCAGCGCCGCAGAAGAAGCAGCAGCGGCAGAGGCAGCGGCAGCGGCAGCAGCAGTAGAAAAAGTGTGTCTTAGTGCACAGCCAGGTCCGACAAAAACTCTGTCCGGGCTTTTCGCTTCGTCTGGATGTTCTCTATCCCACACACACGCACACACACATACTCCTATGGGAAGGCAATATTTTTTGTGCTGTGCAACGTCCAACAATGGCGGGCGGTGGGTTGTGGGCTGTGGGTTGTGCGGAGCAAAATATGTGAAATCATGAATAAACTGCCATGTGCACAACATTCAACATTTTCCATTGCATGCTGCTGCACAGCACTCATTTCTCCTTTTTGCCTGCATCCTAGGATTCGCCTTGCTCTTTGTGGCAGCTCTTGCTCCTAGTCTCCCCCTTGGCCATGCTTTTGTGCTGCCTCGTCGTGAGGGCGTGTACCGTGTATGTAAGCAAACGCTGAGAGTAATCGCAATTGCCGCGCAGCAGCAGCCCATTGTACGCGGCAAATGCAGCGAAGAACTTGACTTTGCCGCCGCGGCCGAAGAAGATTCTAAGCTGGCTGACTACACATTCAGTGTGTGTGTGTGTTGCATGCCACTTTGTCCCCAGCCAGTAAGGGGGCTGGGGGAAGAATAATTGATGGAAAACCTTTACATTTCTTTTGTTTAGTCGCTGCCTGCCGAAATGCGAAATATTGATGCCTACTGCCATCATACAAAAGGGGTTTTTCTTCTGGTCGAGAACTTATTGACGCCCTGCCGGCTGTCCGCTGTCGGCAGCACATGCTACGCTACCCATGGTAGTGGCGGTCCCTTTGACAGCCTCAAATCACTTGCAGCTTGACGTTAAATCATCGCCACGCTAATACACACACACACACGCAAATAAAAATACAAATATACAAATGGGCTGGGGGGAGAAACCGAGCAGAAATACACACAGTACACACACGCACCCATCCGCATAGAGATGCAGTGCAGTGCTGTGCAGCATTTTGCGTTTGTTCAGCAGTCTGCCTTTTTCCGGTCCTGACTTTTCTTTTTCGCTTCTCTTTTTATGGCTTTTCTAGCTGCTTTTCTTTTTGCCTCGCTTCTGCTGCTTCTGCTCCTGCTCCTGCTGAGCTTTGGTGATGAAGGGTGCAGCTTAAAAATGAATCATTTGACTTTTTCTTATTAAATAATTTATAAGAATTAGTTGAGATTTGCATTTTTTGCTTCCCTTCTTTTCGGGTCGGTTCGGTATCTGCCGGCTGGCTGCCCATCCTCCAGCAGTTGACTGTGCAAATTTCTATTTAATTCGAAATTTATTGCATGCAATTTTCCTTTCTTTCTTTTTGTGCATTCTGTGGATTTTTATGCCTGGCCTTAAAGTGGTCTTCATGCCTTGTGCCTTGTGACTGCAATTGAATTGCAGTTTTGTATCTCTACCCCCACAGTCGAAAGTTGTCGAAACATTTCGGTTGCCTGGTGGCTTACTGCATCTGGGCTCTGATTTGCTTCATTAGCCATGCGGAGCGTGGCAAGAACAGGAACAGGAACAGCAGCAGAAGCAACAGAAATAACTATAATAGAGCACAAAAAAACAGAACAATCCATCTTAAATTGTATACCAAATTGTTTTTGATGCTGTTGCATTTGGTATGGATAGTCGTCTCCGGTGGGCGGTGGTTTTCTATGCAAACGAAATGCGCGTTAATTTTCATTTTCATTTGCATTTGCACCCGCCATTTCCACTGGCTGACGAGCTGCTGCGCCCGGGCCCTATTCGCAGGCGTGGTCCGTGGCTATAAGGACATCATTTATATTTGATATGCTAGCTATTGTTGCATCTCAAGGCAGCTTAAGCTGCCATCAGGGCCGCCATGGAGTGGAGTACGCTGCATCATAGCCAAGGAGCATGGAACAAGGAAGTTTTTCCCCAGCCTGCCTTGCTCTGCCCTGCTCTTTTCTATTGCTGCATCCGTCAGTTCAGTTTGCTGAGTAAGTTTTCAAGTGAGTTAAAGCGCAAGTACTTAAATCATTGTAATTTCATACCAGACAGCAGGCAGCATACAGCAGACAGCAGGCAGGAAAATAACTATTTATACCCCACACTCTCTTCCTGTGTGCTGTTAAGTCATGCTGTAATTAATTAACTTTGCTTGCGTAGGAAATTAAATACAAATAACTTTGATATTTGTATGCCAAAATGGATTAAACATCCCAATTTACGGTAAATGATGTTTAAAACTCCTCTTGAACTTTGCACACATCAGACCCCTCATATTCTCGGCAGAGCCTCCTGTAATTGTGCGTTTGATTTCTGTGAACTCTGCACGTCTTGGCTTTTCCACAAAACTGTCTCAAGATAATTAATGTTTGCGGCAGTTATGTGCCTACACTTTGGATAATCAATATTTTAATGATTGAAAAATATTTGAGCTTGACTTGACGGCTTAGCTCCAGATGGCAGGGCAGGCACGCAGCAGCACAAGTTCGAGTAGCAGAGAAATTAAACCTTTGAGCTGTTCAGGGACCGGTTGATTATGGTTCGAAATGCGGTCAGGAACTTAATGTTTGCTGCTGCATTTCCATTATTACTTTTGAATGGGCTGTGGACTGAGCTCCCAAAAATATTGATAAATCTTTGTACACACATTACCATTCTAAATTCCTGGTGCCTTTTGCTGATCCCTGCCTCTGCTGCTGCTCTAGCTTTATGCACAACTCTTCGCCAGGCACTTTGCACAACAAAGGGCAACAAAAGCTGAAGAGTCTGCTGGCAGTCACAGTCACGTCAGCAGATGCCCAAGGGAGGAGGAGGTCCTTTCCAGGGACCTACCTTCTGGACATAGCCAACTGCTGTTGTTGTTTATGGCTTACTTTCTATTCATTTCATTTCAATATGCATTTTATTTGCTGAAAATGTTTAATCGATTTTATGCAAATCATTTCCCATTTCTTTGCTGCTGCTGCTGCTGCTGTTGTGCCACAGCAAACACTCAAAAACCATTACAAAATAATAATAATAATAAAAATCTTGGCTTGGTCCTCTCGTACTGGCCACAAATAAATTATTTCTGATAGAAAGCCGGCAGAGACGACAGAGAACCAGAGAGGAAGAGAACGGAATCATCCAGAAAAGCAGGCCGGGCAGAGGCAGAGAGAAAGGCATGCAAATGTATGCAAACAAAGAAAACTTCCTAATGGAATTTTCCACATGTCGGACATATGCATAAAACCTTCTAAACAAACCCGGTTCGGTCCACATCAGGCCAGTGGCCAGTGGACAGTGGACAGTGGCTGTGGGCACTTTACCGTGACCATTTTGTTTGAAAGCACTTCTCACACGCTTGTCAAAAGCTGTGTCTGAAAAACGCCTGCTTCTGCTCTGAGCGCTTACACAAAAAGAAATTTGGCAAAAAGATGGCGTCAAGCTGTGCAATTTGGACAACGATTCGATTTCGTTTCGGTTTCGGTCAGAAGCGGTTCGGTTCGGTTTGGTTCGGTTTCGAGTGGCTTTTCATTATGATCCACATACACATTCACATACATCCGCATATGTATACGCCATGGGGTCTCACACTCACTACCGAATGTGTGTAAGTAATTTTCGTTGTTGTTGTTGCTGTTGCTGCTGTTCTGGGATATGCTGCATTGCGGTTTTGGTGCAACAAGCTAATGAGTTTGTGGTTGCCAGGACACTGAGCATAATTGCTTTTAATTGCAATCAGCAAATTATGCATACTTGTAGCTGTGGTCGGCAATGCGAAGGTTAAAAAAATGCCCCAGAAAATTCCAATGCTCTCTCTCGTAGTATCTAATGAAGCTGCTCTACTAATCCGTTAGGGATCCAGGTTGTTTATAAGCTTGTGCGGGATTAAAAACTATTTGCTACCTTTTGTGCACCTTTTTTTTCTCCTTTTTTTACTTTTTATTGGAATAACTTTTTAACCCTTTACACAAGAGTCCGCAGATATTAAAATATAAATATTTTGACCTGAGCCCTTCATACCCTTATAGCATTACTCTTATGTCAACTTTCTGTACTATTTTCTGCCACATTTCGCATACGCCATGTTGTCCGCTGCGGTACAACTAAACCATATCATCCTTATTTCTATAAATGCCATTTCCTGCGACCTTACCGCCAACTACTTTAATTGAAATCCCGACAAATCAAATTAGACAAACGCAATTAGCTAATCAGACTTAAAGTGTGGCCGGGACTTAAGCCCGGGAAGCAGCTAAAATGTGACAGGAGGCCAGCGGCAGTATTGGCCAACTTTTCGCCGGGCTGAACTGAACAATTGAAACAATGGGCCCAGCCATAAAGTTTCCCACCAAATAGTTGGCCAACCCCCCGTCCCACTTTCTGCTCTCTTTCATTCATCGTTCAGCCGTTCAGCCGCTTAGGGTTTGAGTAATGGAACTTCAAAAACGCAGCCGCCACAAAACATGGAAAGTAAAGCCGCTTTTGTTTGTCCTGGATGTACATATCACTATGTGTGTGTATGTGTGTGTGTTGGGGGTCTGAGGAGTGTGATGGCAATTAAGGGGGCACAAACACAGCCACAATAGGATTATCAGTTTGTTGCAACTGGCAATAAGCGGCAATGAGTAATCAAATGGGATTTCCTGTTCTAATTGTTATGGCGATGAGGAGACACAAGAGGCTATGTGGATGCTATGTGGATATGGAAAGTTTGTATTAAGTAGGGGAATATTTACCAGGGCACTGGTAACTCTTGCACAGACTCTGAAAGACTCTTATATGGAAGTTTTCATGGAACATGGTTTAACTTTACTTTTCAGTTATATAAGATAAGTTCAAAAATGGTTTCATTTGTTGCCGTAATTGCAAGTCTCAGACACATTTAAAGCTTTCCCTACGTTATCGTTTCATTGTGCGCCCCTCTGGCCTCATTAATCGACGTCTGATTCTTTTCGCTCAGATAGTAATTGGCACTCATTCATCATATTCAGCGTCAATTATTCCGCCAGTGCATCTGCCAAATGCATCTATCTTCATTTGCATTTACAGGGCTCCGGCTACGGCTACGGCCGCCCCTTAGGATGTTGAAAATGAACCAAAAAAAAAAAATAACGTCCTCCATAATCTGAGGCGTAATCTACAGTAATTGATTTATCGCTTGGCGCCTCAACGGCAAACAATTAAATTACATGGCCGAAAAAAATATGGAATTTTGTTACTTTCATTTGGGGTTTTCAGCTGGGGGTTACGGGGTTACGCAAACGGCCAGAGAGCGGCAAATCAATTGCATTTGTATTATTGTTTTAATTCACCCGCTCGAAATTTATGAATGCAGGATAATGGTAAAACAAAGGTAAACAAAAAGCTGAACAAACATTTGCATTGAAATCCGCGGAAATCCTCGAATAAGTCCATGAAAAATGCAGTTGAAAAATAACTCGTAATGCATTCCAATACAATCGCATTTTATTTTTGTGTTCTGATTTCTGCTGTTAATTCTGTTGTGTTTTTTAACAAAATATTTTGATTATGGCTGTCTGTCGGGTTGAATTCCACTTGCTTTTTTTTTATACTGTTTTTCCCTGGTTTTGGTGTTGTGTAAACATATTTTTTCCCATTCTCTGTAGATATTTTTTATGGTTTGTGCTAAAGGGACTTCTGACAGCCAGGGGCATTGGCATTTGCATGTGTGATTGTAGTTTGTTTGCTTGTCTTTACATTCCACTGCTCTGTGCGTGTGTGTGCGAGAGTTGGGCAAACAGAAACACGTACGCGGATAACCACACAGATACAAACACACACACAGCTACACTCATGTATAGAGCAAATGCTTAGTTCATAAACGTTGACAATTAATTCAGCAAAATGGCAGCCATTCAACTAATTGGAAACGCTTAATGCGAATGCGAAACCAAAGCCCAAACGGCCGTAGCAGACTAATGAAATTATTTGTAGCAATTATATGGGACCCCAGGGGGTTTTTCACACATACGAACATAGGGAGAGGCGATGGCTGTGGCTCCGATTTATTTTTCCAAAATTTTCCTTTGCAAAGCGCTTTGACAGCAGGGCATAATGTAAGACCTACTCCGATCCCTTAGAGATTCGGAATAGTTCGGTCCAGCTGCGATTATTTGCTCCAGATACGTGTTGAAGGCCGTCAGGTCGAGGCAACGCCACCTGGGGCAGGCGCTGTTGTGATGATGAGGGATCTTCTCGTCGTAGACCCAATGACGCCTATTCGGGTTCTGCTGCATATTTTCTGAAGAGAGTGCCCCATTGATAATGGTCTGAACTGCGGGAATGTTGTGCAGCTCCTGCAGTTCCTCTTTAATCGAAGTTATGTACTGAGAGGGCATCAGCTGAAATTGGACTACCTCCATGATCCCCGGGGCATACTCTTTCCGCTTTAGCCAGTCGTGGTGTAGCCAGCGCACCGCACTGTAGTAGATCTCCATCTCAGAGTTGACACAAATATTGCAGTGCCCCAGTATTTCGAAGACAGCTTCAAATTCTAGACGGAGGTACTCCTCTGTTGTGACTGCTGAGAGGAAGAAGCGACGAACGCGATTTAGCATCAGGCTTTGCAGCTTGCTCCGCCCGTATGAGAGACACTCCAGATAGATCTGGAAGGCCATGACATCAGTGACGAGAGTCTCCTCGTGGAATAGACTCCACAGATGTGTCAGCAGCTCCGGCATCTGCATGTACTCTGCTGCCATGTAGAGCTCCACAATATCTTTGCGCTTCAGTGTAGAGTCCTGGTGGATCATCCAATCGTAGGCCAGCTCAAATCCCTTAGCAGTGACATCCTTATGAGCTATAATCAAACCATTCGGGAAGCGTACGTCTTTGGCCAATTTCGTACAGGTCTTGAGCACGGCAAGGTGGCAATTGAACTTTTGTCCGCGGATATAGACCACGATGTCAGGCTTCTGCTGGTTGGAAATTACCGTATTCATCTGATGAATAATGTACTCTTTGTAATCAGTTTTGCTATACAATTTCTTATTAAAGCCATCTCTTGGCTCACGGTAACCCATTTCCCTTAGCGTACAAGCAGGAATTGGCGTCGTTTCTTCATCTTCGTTTGAGTCATCAATCGGTTCCATTTGCGTATCCAATGCAGCCATCCATTCGCTTGCCTTTGCTGATGCGTTAATAGCTTCATTCTCCTGATTCATATTTAGAGTAGTTTATAACAAAATTGTTTGGTAGATTGGAGTGAAAAATCATAGCATATTATGTTTGTTCGCTACTGGATTTGCGGCATTAAAAGAATCATTTGCGGCTGCCAAAAGCCGCAGGTAAACAACACTTAAACTGCATTTAAGGATTGCCCTGGACATGCCGCATTTAGGATTCTAATTCCTGGCAGGCCAACTTTGGGTTTTAAGTGCCCAAAGCTGAAGCTGCCTCCGGCTGAAGGGCTTAGTTTTGGGCTTCCGAGAGCGGCTGTGTTTATCTATGGCCCGGCAGCAGTACCCTCGGAGTGCCCTCGCTCATCCGCTCATCCTCACGTCCTCGCACAATCCTCAGCACTCCATCACCTTGCCTCATATTGGAGCCACCGCAAATTCCAGTCATTACATGCAACGATTGCGAGCTGGCCAAGATTTTATGTACCAGCAACAAACAAACAAGTCGAGCAGACAGTCAGGGACAGACCGAGGGCGGGTGGTGAGTGGCAGGAACAAGACTTCTGGGGATTGGCAGATTGTAAGGGGGGTGGGGGCAACAGGAAAATTGAGCTTAAGTTGCAATTAAGCAATTGCCTGGCCGACTGGACCGATGTGAATCCTGAGGCTGCTGCTGCTGGTGGTGGTAGTGGTAGTGGCACTCCTGCCTCTGCTACTGAGGAGGGCTAATGGGAGCAAGCAACTCAAGTGGCTGCTAACTCGGCTTTCAATGGATCGCCGACTCCGATTCAGCTGCAAATAATGCAAAACTGCAATGAAATGCGGCCGGCTGTTGGGGTTTTGTGGTCCATGAGGTGCAGTGCATTGCGTTGGGAATTCTGCTCTTCCCTCTTTCTATTTATGTGCAGTTGCTTTCCAATCACCAGCCAGCAAACTTAATACAATATTTAAACCACAAACGTAGCACAATGTAAACCAAAGTAATCTCGAACTCGGCTCCGGCTATGGCTTGGCTTTCTCTGTGGCAAGTGGCACAACTTGCGGCCAGAGAGAAAGAGAGAGAGAGAGAGAGCGAAAAAATAAGGGAAAACAATTTCAGCATTGAGGCAACTTCGCGTTTTTTAAGTGAAAAACTTTCTCCCTTACATTTGGCCGTGGGGCATGGGCGTGGTCGTGGCTGCAATGAAGCATAGAGTGTGACTCAGATGCAGTTCAAATGTGTGTCCGCCAGGGAATTGTACTGATTTTTGTGGCACTGGGATCTGACCTATAATGGTATCTCCAAGCTGTACTCCTACTCGCATTTATAGGAAAACTCGCATCACAAATCAATTTTGATTGAATTTAAGCTTTAATGCGTTGTCTGCAGTGCCATCAAATGGAGAGGACTGCCGTCCAATGAATTTCAAATTACCATAAACAATTGAATGAGCGCCAAAAATATACTCGTACGCACTCCCCCACACACCCCTACGTACATCCTGCCCGTTCTCACCCTCGCAAATGCTAATCAGCGTTGCTCTCTGAGCTTTATGCTGTTCGGTTTATTTGCGTTGCTCATACGCAGTGTGGGCCACCACCGCCGCCGCCGCTGCCGCTGCCATCGCCGTCGCCATCGCCTCATCGCTAATCCCGGCACGCAGCATCAATAAGTCAAACACGTCAATGGCAAGCAGTGCGAACGAGCAGGCAGAGAAACAATAAGCGACGAGGAGGGAGAGACAATAGAAGAGACAAAGGCCAACAATTTATTGTTGCTCAATGTCGCATTTATCATCACTTTATGCCACTTAATCGAGTCCTCTCGCGTCGTGCCATTCGGGTTTCTGGCTGTTTCCGCTCCCACAGAAGATGATTTCAATGTTTACCCTCATCTTAGTCCGTCGGGAGGATTTGGTTGCGGAGGGACTTCTGCTGTTTGCTTATTGTTTTTCGACACACATCCGTGCACACACACTCGAGAACTTTTCAGCGTCTTTTTATGGTTTATGGCGCCATTGAATTTTTCGTTTGCTTTCTTATTAAATTATAATTTATATGTGTAGTCGCATCAGACGACACGGCCCACAACAGGAGTACTCTCGCACACAGGCACTTTGTCAATTGTTTAATAGAAAACAAAGGAGATCTGTTTCCCCGAGAGCAGGAGAACAAAATTTTGTTATTTATACATGCGCACGGCGTACTCCATTACGACTTTGAATGTTTGTTTGCAGGTCTGGACGTGATGGAAACTGCTATAGTAATATATTAAAGATGGCAGAGATCGAATGACTGCCGCTGGAATACCTTACCATTCTATAAGCGGTTGAAGAAGGTTTAATGGTGAAATTTCGAATGCCGCTGCGTTTACGAGTACAATTTGATTTTTCCAAACTGTTTGAAACAGTTGCAGTTTTGCATATATTTTGTTATATGCAAATTGACTATTGCTGCCGAGAGAATTATTCGCAGCTTAAAAGCATTCAATGCTAATCCAGTTTGATAATGCAATTGAAATATACAGCCAGTGCGCTCCAAATCACTGCCAACTTCGCTGCTGCTCCATTGCAATCTATGATATTCCCCAAAAACTATTTCATTTTCACTAAATTCAACTAATGCACATGAAAATGCATGCAATTGGCAAAACAAAAATCTACTAAATGGACCCAGAAATATTCTGATAATAATTAATTGAACAGCAGTTGGTTATGGATTTTATTTTGTCGGTTTTCCATTTCATATTTTATGTAGACCGTTCGAGGGAGTCGGCCGTTAAATCGACAAAAAAAGGCACACGCACACACACACACACCACACAGCATTCTAATTCATTAAATTTGCATACAACTTTTAAGCATATTTTATAAATTTTGTACACACACACTCACATGATTCATTGATTTGATAGGCAACATTTTAATAGCAAATTAAATTGCCATCGGGCAGAGCATAATTTGCGCTCCACCAAAACTAGCAGCGGACAATGATAGAGGAATAAAAGAAGTCTAGTTTTGGATGCCGAAGGATTGGATACCTTTACAGATCGATCGTTTTTCTGCCACTGATCTTGAGGAGTGAAGCATATTCATTTGTTTAAGGTATGGTACCCATTTGCCACAAAATATAGAAGCTGTCGATACTCGAAAGGTCCTTCAAAGGAGATATACCCTCTACAAAGGGTGTCCTAACCACACAAGCAACAGCTGGCCCGAATTTTACACTTCGTGGAATTATCGAATATAAACACAATAATTGAAAAATAGCAACCAGATAAAAAAATGTTTTCTAAATTCTAAATATTTGTACAATCTATTCAATTTTTGTTATATTCTAAACAAATTTTAATTAACTTCCAAAAAGTAATAATTGCGGATGAGTTCTCTCAACGCAGATTTTGGACTTGACAGCAGCTGCTGCCGGCGTGTAGCATTGCGGGGATTTTTATGTTAATTAAATCTGCGGCCACGGCGGTCGCGATGCCGGTGGCGGTCGGATCGGTTAACCCAAAAAAATTTAAGGCCCCAACCTGGTGCTGACATTAATCATTTTGCCTTTCAAATGCATTTTCATTAGGCGCGGGCCAAATTGAAAGTTGTCTCAGTGCACATGCCCCCGGGAGCCGTGGCTCATTAATAACCGACAAGAAGGCATAATTCTTTGTCTTCATCTGGGTAACATTTTTTTTTTTTTGTTTCCTTTTTATGGTTCTTTTTTCTTTGCCGCTTCGGGCGATTTCACGGAAAATGAAGATGCCAAAACGTTGACAGGCTGCCGAATGCGGTGGATGTTCTTAGAAGCACACCTTCTACAAGGGGCGGCGTCATTCAATGTAGAATATTGACCAACTAACGAATTTCCCACCGAACCTGCCAAATGGAGTGCCTTAAACTACGGCCCGTCCGAACTTTTCCAATTAAATCCGTGGCAAAAGTTGTGTTTTTCTCCGTGTGCTAGTGGGGAAACAAGCAAAGTTCTAATGAGTTTATTAATCTGCGATAAATTTGGTCTGCCTATGCATATGCGGGCGGCGGCGTATCGTCGAAAGTTTTATTAAAAGAAAAACCTTGCGATAGTTGTCATAATTTCATGTCAGAGGTGTTTAGGACCATCAATTGCAGCTCCCGACAACTAGATCATCATTTAGCTTAAGGCCAAGTCTTTAAGCCAACGTAGAGCAAAGGGACATTCAAGCCAGCATATTTCTCACTGGAGATAATTAATCAGCAAAGTGTCAATTTATCAATCCAGCGGCCGATGAATCCCATCAATGGAAATTCAATGCCAGTCAGAGATCTAAAATGACTCTTTCTTTTCCCTATTTGGGCCATGAGTATATTGACAGGATAAACGCAACTCAACAAGCTGTTAGAGCCTGGCCATGGAAAATAACCCGCGAAAAAAATAAGTCAGAGGACAGAAAAAAAAATTACCTCAAAGGGAACGCTAAACGTTTGGAGAAAGCTCATTTAATCAACCGTTGCCCTGGCAACCACCATCCAACCCCAACCCTCCAGCGCATTGAAAGGAAAATGTCAACTAATTATTATGACAAACATTAAACATCCGCCCCGTTGGCCCATTAGCATACGGGTACTATGGCTTAACTGCTTAGCGAAATGAAATTGAAACGCTGTCAATGGTATTATTACAGCCAGAGAAAAAAGCCCTGAGAATCAAATAGTAACACTTAGATTGAAAAATGTATGCCAATATTATTAGATCCAAACGAATTTTATTCAATTTCACCTCGGCTGTATGTAAAAACCGAATATATGTTTTAAATATAGGTGTCATTTTAGCATGCCCGGTTTTTCTGAGTGCAGTTGGAATAAAATCCCATATAAGATATGAACATTCATTTACCCCGCCGTGAAGATAAAATCAAACATGAGCAAACAGATTAAACATTTAATTTTTTTAAACAATAATTTCGTTGCATTATTAGTTTGAAGGAAAATCTTTAGTTCAGGATATTTTCATCAAACTGGGGATAAGTGGGGCCAGCAACGGGGCTTCCCTCCATAACCACCTGCATTATGATGGGTGGTTTGATTGCAATACCCTTGATGGCAATCAGAAACGACTTGATAAGCCAGGAACAGCCCAGCAGCAGGATCACAATAATGTTCGTCAAGACGACATGATCCATGGAGCGGCGCATGTCGTGCCAGGAGCCTTGGTTTTGCACATAGAAACAAAAGTAGAAGCACATGACATCGCTAATCAGGAACATGCAGATGAAAACGGCACGGCTTTTTTTTCGGGCATATGCCGAAAAAGTGTATACACCCGATATGACGATAATGGATGGAATCAATATCTTGAGTATGATGAGAGCGGTCATTATATATGGGGAATAGTTGGATATTAGCAGGCGCGAAGTGGTCGGCTTGAAAGCAAAACTGAATAGCCAGTGTCCTGATCCGAAAAAGGATAGATAGAAGTAGAACAAAATGAAGGCGGCATAGTGGTAGGATAGCTTCAAGTGTTCCAGGGGAGTTGAGGGGTTTTCTTCATTCTTCTGTGTAGTTTCGCTCGCATTCTCATTGTTCGAATCGGACTCCGGTTCATCCGTTTCTAATATTGCATTATTCTTGGTTTGATTGATTTCAGAATGAATTTCATGGCTTAGCAGAAACTCGGTGATCATCATTTGATTGAAGAGCGACCCCGTTGACAGGGAAAGCAGAGCATGAACCGCAATTAGGTTAAACGAAATCAAATGTAGGCGGCTTTCTGGGGTGTCCGCATTGCTGTATGGCACCGATAAGAATGCATAGCCGAGAAAAGCCCAGAAGGCTACCTGTAAATATAGTGGAACCTCCAGATTATTCTCCGAGAGATAAATGCCGTAGATTCCAATCAGTAGAATGAACGAATTGATCAGCCAAACGCGCATCTGATGCTTGTGTCCCAAGATCCATGGTAGGATGACGGCCAGACACATGCTGAACCCTAGGACATATTCGCTGGGCATCAATTCAAAGCTGTAGTTTTGCTTGACAATCATGAAGCCGCTTGGAAGCAGAACGGTGCCCAGCCAGATGAAGAACTTGAGAGTGGGTCGACGGAAACCGTGCCGATTATAGGCAACCGCAACCCCAGCATACATCAGGCCGACATGTCTGTTCATAAATGATGTCGCTATCACCAATCCGGCGGGAATCACTGTCCAGGCCAAGTGTATCAGAGGGTACGGAATGGACATGCCATGCAGCGGGCGTTCGGCCAGAGCCATTGTCCAGATACCGATGGGTAGCAGCAGATAAAAGGACGTCAAGCAGGGCACCCGCTGCAGGAACAGCAAAAATTCGAGCACGGTTCCCAGTAGCAACATCAGAGCCGTCACCCATGTTTGGAATCCCATCTTCGGCTGCGGCTCCTGGTCCGAAAATTCACGCATCAGCCACACCACCAGACAGAATAGCCAGCCCAAGAACGAGGCACCTATGGCCACTAGCAATGGAGTGTGATAGTAGTCCTGGTAGTAGTCCAGGCACTGCCGGGCCCACCAGGACATTTGCAGGAGAAGTTCCAAGGCTTTTTTGACGTATCCTGTCGCTATAAGGTGCTCGATTTCAGTGGGAAGGCTTGCGATCCGTGCCGTATCCAGTTTCTCATATTTGGGCAGCCATTTGTGAAAGAAGCTGCGCTCAAAGCGCAGCGTCACGCTCTTGGCCTGTGCCAGTAGCTGCAGGACATTCAGGAGCAAGGACTGCCGTTCGTACTCTTCGCTCACATTGAGGAAGCCCAGGGGCAGTGGGGCTCGGTTGTTTATGGGCGGTGGTAGGCCAATCAGGGCTGAAATGAGCGGCGCTAGTTGAATCTGGTTGAGTTCGTGCAGCGGCAACTGGAGTCCATGATCGTTGGCTGTGAAGTTTTGCTCGGTTGGGGGTCCCTGGCGCTTGATACCGGCACCCCAGAGGAAGAAGGGCATTTCTATTTCCGGATCAGTTCCCCCGCCATGGTAGCCTGTGACAAAAACAGAGAAAAAGTTATATATCCTTTCGATGTCTCAAGAATATGCACATACCCGTATCGGACATGCCATGATCAGAGGTCATCAGATAGGCCGTACGACTGTCGTTGAACGCGCTCTCAAACAGATCGTACGTCTTCCGTATTTGCTCCTGTGTTGCATACAGCTTTTTCCGGAACTCTGGCTTGAGCGGTGTGAACACATGACCGGCCTTGTCTAGATCAAATAGATACACCAAAAACACTACCTGTGTGGCATTCTTCAATTGTCGGATATTCTCATCGTTGTTCAGATAGTCGCGGGCCTTCTCGTACACCCAGGTATCGGTCATAAATCTGCCACTGAAATCCGCTCCTCGATACGTTTCGAACATCGGAGGCTCTTTGCTGAAGCGGGTGAAGTACTCGGCTACCGTTTGGTGTACCCATCCAATGGCAAGGCGGCTGCGATTGAATATCGAGTCGAAGGGTGTAAGATTCCACTGGAAATTGGTGATGGCCGCCTGTGGATCCTCGTTGAAGCCAGAAAAAATAGCAATATGTCCTGGTCGGCTCATTGTCGGTGCAATGCCACTCGATATACCGACCACACCTTGCTGCTCGAGCAGCTGCCGGATGTGTGGCACTCCGCTGCAGTTATCCGAAAAGAACGACTCTGCCCGCAGGCCGTCGGCAATGAATACCACCAATCGATCGGCTGGCGGCTTCAGCCCCAGCTCTGGCAGTGTCTTTTGCGGCTCCAGGTTCTGCACAATGGTTGATTGAAAATATATGTTCATCATGCAGCCAAGCAGCAAAATGTGCACGACTAAAACTTTAAGTTTCCACATTGTTGTGGCGCGTTATTTATTACATAAAATATTCGACGTATTTAGGTCTTGCTTTAAAACATAAACTCAGTAACTAACTGAATGTGACTGAAATTCCAGGGAAACTCTGATTCAAAGTGCTCGGTCTGAATGGAAGTGTAGGCCTCAAAAACGGAGCTTTTTCATGGGGCTAGAGCTCTGGCTCGTCCTTGTCAGGCAATTTCAATTTTCCGCTTGATTTGTTAGCTGGCGGCAAATGTGGCACGCGTCTAGGTTTGATTTACGCGGCTGCAATTCAAATGAGCTGCAAATTGCAGCAGTTGTTGCTTCTCAGAAGACTTCCAATTTAAGACTTTAAGACCATTGACGATGCCACGGCGCCCCGTCCCGCAAATTAAGTGCCTGCCATAAATTGTCATGAGCTCCGACACCATCTTCGACTCTGTCTGCAATTGTCGTTCGCTACCGTTCAGGGTTTTTGTGTACTTTGATTAATTTGAAACGCTCTCAGACATTCCAGGTGCTTCTTCAAGTGGGGCAAAGCAGCCGCTACTTCAAGAGTACGAGTATTTTGATGGCCAGACACAAAATCTGACAAATTTTGATGTGCGCGCATTTGGCTTTTCGTCGGCAATGGGCTCTAAAGCTAGTTAGACCAAATGGGTTAAAGTCTGGTCTGCATCGCATTGGAGACAGGCGTCTGTGTCTGCCATTTGTCAGTCGAGTCCCAGGCTAAAGTCTAATGTCTAATGTCTGCTAATGTTTCGGCCCCACTGACAGTTGTAAGCCAGTCAACAAATGGCAGGTTGTATGGCTGTCGGGCCGACGAACTGCCTGACATTCTGCCCGACTGGCTGACTGACTGACTGGCTCACTGGTCCATCGGGCAATTAAAGGCCTTGTTCTGTGTCTGGCAATGGGCTCATTTAACAGCGAACAAGAGTTAGGCGTTTTATGGTCAACAGTCGCGTGTTTGAAGCAATTGAGAAATTCTATTGAGTAATTGGCCAGGAAAGTTGCTACAGCATCGCCTCTTCTGTTGCATCTAGAGCGCAGGCGCTCTCTCTTAGCTGACTCGTGTCTCGGGTCTCGGTCTCTCTCTCTGGGTCAGCAACATGTTGTTCTGGACCTGGCCCAATGTGGGTTATCACGGACAGAGCGGCTGCCACAAATTAAACGAATTGTGGCGCGGCATTGGCAACATTTGTTGCCACAATGACCAGAACAGGCAGCAGGAAACGAATAAAATGCCAAATGTTTGTGGTTTGGGGGCTCTTGAACTGCCGGCTCGGCTCTCAAACCTAACCAGCTGAGAGATGTTGGCTAAGGACCTACCTACCCAGCAAATGGCACTCGACATTGCAACAAGAACCCGAGTGGGACTAATCTATGCGAGCCCTGATATGTTGGATTTTGACAACCCAAAGAGGAGCTCTTTAAAAGGAGGGACTAGCACAGCAAAAAGTGTAATTGCTTAGCTCTCTGCACTTCAAAACCAATATCAAGCAAATCAATTACGGCAGCAGCTCGTTTTTCCCCAATGCAGGTTTTATTTTTTTGTTAGCCCTTCGCTCTTTCATAGACAGCTGCGTTTTGTGTTGACAGAACTTATCAACAATTCAATTTCAATAAAAACTCGTGCGTTTCCCTCGCTCGCATATTGTTCGATGCATTTTTTAACACAAAATATTAGGGTCTCGGCGAGAGCAGGTGCGCGGTCGGAAGGGGATCCAAGCCAGGCCATGATATACGAGTATATTGGGGTACTACGCCACTGGCCTGGGCTGACGTTCGCCTGTATGCGTGCTGAATTTTTGGCATTTGAATTGTCACATCTGGTTGGTGGCTTCAAACTCATCCATCAAATGCAGCCCAGACCGGTCGATGTGCTCGCTCCTCCACAAGGACTAACCCCCAACCATGCGCCTGTCAGCGCTTGCCAATGCAATCATTTTTATTGTGTGTCTGTGGCGGTGTGTATCTGTGAAATAGCGCGCATAACCACAGCGACAAAACGAACGGGGAACTCCCGCTTCGCTTTTTTCCAAACGTTGTGTGTTTGCTTAACGAGGCCCTGACAATGTGAATGTGTGTGAATGTGTGTGCGAAAGCGGCAGTGAATGTGAATTCGAGTGCGAGTGCGAGTGTGAATGCTGGCCAAGCTTAGCTGCGGCTGCGGCTGAGGGCATTGAAAGGCAAACACAATGCGAATATAATTTACGAGTCGGACCCGTTAATAGCGTTTTTTTAATAGTTGGCTTTTGTCATGCGAGACCTCTGTCGACCTCTTTCTTGTAATTCAGCGAACAAACTCATATCGAATTAGTTATTTATGACTGGAATAGCAACTGACATTGGCCAGAAACTGATTATTAGTAAAATATATGAACAAGCAAACCTAAAAAGTTTTCCTTCTTCGCAAAATCTGTATTCAACAACTTCTGGTTGTGCTTGTGCATCGATTTAGCCATTATCCTAACAAGCCGTTAACAAACTAACGAGTTGATAGGAAGTCCTTATGTAATCGCCATACCGAAAAAGTCTCGCATCGGATGAAACTTCGGCTGACACTCTCGCCAGTCAAGTAGGTCAACAATCCAATGATTTGGATATTTTGCCACATTTGAGGCTGAAAAAAGGCAACTATGCAGCACAATGGGGTGGCCTCGGGGGACGGGAGCTGAGGTGACATTTACTTTTCAATAATGCAGATTTATGTATTGTGTTGTGCAGAAATGCGCTTTTGTTGCAACAGAGACAGTGGCAGCCATAACTAAAAGAACACTAAACAATGTGGAAATTTTTGGCCATAGCCTGTGTCATTTCAGGAATTCATTTAATTATATAACTGAATTAAAAACGAATGGTACTATATCCATGCTTCATTTCCCAGGCAGGACTCGCGAATAAAGTTAATTTTGTGGCACATACATATGTATGTACATTGTACGGAATACATTGCATGAATTGTTGGATGAATTTATTGAAAACTATTTTATAGACGAATTTATCCTGTTAATTAGGATCAGGCGAGTGGGAGCCCTTTCTGTTGCTGACGTTATTTCATTTGTTGCATTTGCATTCGTTTCAAAATTTAATTGGTTATTTCATATAAACAAGTTGCAAATGTTTTTGCCTAGAATATGTCTCGTCTCTATGCGCCTCTCCTGTGCACCGCTCGCTCAGGAGGAGCAGCTTGTCAGGGCCTTTGAGCGGCAAAATAAAATAGCACAGCAAAGTGCACTGCTTTTAGTTTTTTGTCCTTTTTTTCTGGCAGCAAACAAGCCGTGGCTGGCAGGGCCATAAGGTACAGCTTCCTCTTTGGGCTGTCACTGGCATGTGCAGAGACACGCCTCCTGCTGCCGCATGCCGGTACCGCTCCTGACCCAGACCCAGAGTCGGAGTCAGACCGAGACCTCAGACCCATCCCTAGCCTCCATCGCATCCCATTCCCATCCCATTCAATTCCGTATGGCATGTGCAAAAGTAAAAACGAAGTTGGGCAAAACTTTTTAATATGCTTGCGAAATTTTATCAAAACTACAAAATTGCAGCAAAGTGCCAAGTGCCTGGGAACTGCAGAAGGAACCAACGACGACGACGACGGGGACGGGGACGAGGAGCGTAGACTTTGGCGACAGCGACAGCAAAGGGCGCAGCGCAGTCAAGCCCATGGAGTTGGCCAAACAAAACACAGTCAAGCGAAACCTTCAACTCAATTTGGCAATCGCATTTCTTGCTCTACTTCCGCCTATTCAACTTGACTCGATTTGCGTGCCGGGCGGCGACCGTCAGCTTCACTCCACGATTACATATGTGTGTGTGTGGTGTGTGTGTGGGGGGTGCTGCCTCCCTGCCTGCTCCTCCACGCTTCGCCTTTATGTGTGTTTAAGTGGCAATGCAAATGGCAACATTTTGGCGAGCACTCTTCACTCTTCTCCGACTGACAGTAACACGACATTTTTACATTTTTTTATTTTTATTTTTTTTCAAACTTTTTGTGCCAAATTTAATTGCAATGAAAATGTTCATGCTCTTTCAAAGGCAACCCCAGGAAAATGGAAAATGCTCCTCTGTGACAGTTGCCATTGCTTGAGGGCAGAGCTACCAACTGCACATTGGGGGACCAGCCACCACATACTTGTTTGGTAGATGGTTCATGGGAGACAGGAGATGGGAGATGGGAGATGGCGTGGCTGATTAATTGTGCAAATTAATTTAGCATTTACATGCCATGAAAAACTTGCATTTGCGTGGAAAATCGTTGGCCCCAGAAGTGTACTGCAAGTCGAAAGAATGACAACTCTTGTGGGGCTTTGCCTTTTGAAACTTTTCCAACAGTAATTTGATTTATGAAGTGAAATTTGAAACCGCTTCAACTCTGCTTTTGGCCTTTAAATAGTCCTACAGCTTCACGAGAGAGGAGCCTGGTTGCCTAGTGAGCCTAGTGCTTCCTTCTTCCTTCTCCCCTAGGCGGGATAGTGGTATGTCAAACGTCAAATGTGGTGGGTGTCTAATTAGCCAGTCAGTCAGGCAGTCAGGCAGTCAGTCATTTCCTCAATTGTTGCGCATACGCCACGTTGCACGCCCTATAAAGGCCATTTGGCCCACGTCAAATTAACTGAGCGCCATTTACTCTCTGCTTTGCTCTGCTATTGCGATATTGTCCGCCCAGCCACGTTGTAAATAACAACAGGGCCACAAAGGAGATGAACACCCAACGGCTGTCGCTGCCGCAGCTGCTGTTCTGCTGTTTCTGCTGCTATGTGGCATGTGGCATTCATTGCTGTGTTGCCTGGCGCGCTACAAAACACAAAGCAAATGCCGACGTCAGCCAAGTGTAAATCAAGCGCAAAGTTCACAAGACACGATTGTAAATTATACGAGAAGCTCAAGCTAAGCAGAAAATGTGACAAAGAAGAGGCAACTATGGCCCAGCCCCCCCCAGCTTATTGCCACTAAGGACATGCTGGGACATGCTTCCTCATCATCATAATCATCATATGCTATGGCTAGCTGATCAGCTGCAAACTTTTGGCCAGCCAGTCGCAGTCGCAGTCTCAGTCGCAGTCGCTGTCTCACCTTTAAGTTCCAATGACAAGAAAAACACCTTGTGCCAAGTTTGTGTTTTGTGTCCTTGTGAAAATAATGTAGCAAACTTTGCTTAGCCAAAACCAAATGGCTACAACAACGGCACGACGAAGAGGCGACACAACTTTTGTATACAAATTTCTATCAAAAGATTAAGCAAAGACAAACAAGTGAAAAGAAGCGACTGCCCCTGCCCCTGCCGCTGCCGCTGCCTCTGTCCCTGCCTGAGAGAACTTGCCATGAAGTTTCCACAGATAACTTTAAATATTTGCCTGTCCTGTCCCCAGCGCTAGTTCTGTATCCATCTGAGGGTCCATCTATATCTACCATTCCATAAGCCCTGGGGCTGTGGCTGTCCCTTTGGCATGTGTCTCGTGTATCCTCTGGTCTGGATTTCTGGCTCTCGCCTTTTTGTTTATGCCCGTTTTATGTTTTGTTAGTTTGACATATCAGTGACACTTTTGCGTTGCAACAATATTTTATTTTATTGCATGGCAAAGTTCTGAATTCTAGGTTCGGGTCTCTTTGTGCTCGTCATAAAAATACAATTTTTATTCCTGCCCTGCCTGCAAGTTGTAAACATAAATTCTGCAAAGCCGAACAACAAAAAAGAGCAGCAACAGAAGCAGCAGCAGCACCAGCAACGTGACATAAAATTGAAAACCGCTCAAGCATTTTTTCTTCGCCGATTCGATTTCTCATATTTTCCTCGAGTCGGAAGCAGGAGTCGTGTATAAGATCTCGTGGCGCGGGGCAACTTTGTCAGCCAACCATCCAGCCGGTCGGTGGGGACAGGTGAGGACAGGATAGGTGCTTGCCAAGTTTCCGCTTTCAGCCAGCAACTTTTGCTGGTAAAACTTTTGGCATACAGGTTGTTAATTTGCCAATGAAAAAGGGCGTTTGACTGTGGCGGCAATTCCCTCTTTCAAACTATTCTGAATACACACAACCGTACAATAATTATTTAGTTAGAGAAAAAAAGGTAATGGCAAATGAAAATGAAATATAATTACACGCATGTCAAATGAAAACGACGCAAAATTATTCCTCAAATGTAACAATTAAAACAAATTTTAATTTAATTACATACATATTTATGACAAAGGAAAATTGATTTAAAAATTGATAAAACACACAGTCATTAAAATCAATTTGTATCAGATAAAGCTAATCAGTTAAAAAACGGTGCATAAATCTGTCAGTGGGCGTCCTAGAGATGGTCCATTATCTGTTCCAATTTAAAGCGCATTTTTCATGTTTAAGCATTATATTAAACTGAATAATTCATCGGTTTATGTGATGGCGACTTCAGCCGTCATTCAGGCATATCCCAGGCATATCGTATCGCATCCGCGGTCTATATAAATTTACAATCATTATAAATCAATTGTCTGTATAGTTGGGCACTGCCTTTCCCCAGAGGCGCCACACGGACCCTAGTGATGGAGTGGGGGTCTATGAATCCGTAAGTGTATGGGCAGGAATGTCTGTCTGTCGCAGTCTCTATCTCTTGTTGACACAAATCAAAGCAGCTGCGTAAATCTTCATCAAACAATGTTGTCGTGGCGCCTCCTTTCATTCCCCCCTAGCAGTGGATCTGGCTCAAGCTCTGTCCGTATCTCCATCTCCATCTCTGAGTCGTCGTTGGCGGTGTCGGCAAAAACGAATGAAAAATACGCCAACTCACGGTCAATTGCAATTCAATTAGACGCAATTAGTGCCGAGGCACGCATCGGGGGATATTCATGCGAGAGTGAGTGTGTGTGAGATAGCTAAAGATACAGATACAGATACAGACACTGACATGCCATAGATTACATAGTTAGAAGAGCTGTCGGAAGAAGAGGATTGGATGCAGGATGCAGGATAGGGGGCGAGGCGAGGCGATGGCGATGGCGAGTCATGATTTGCAGTTGAGCTGTGTGCGTCTGCTAATGGTATATTTGCAGATGAAGATACATCCACATCCACGCAGGCGGCGGCGTCGGAGGCGGCAGAAAAAGTATCTCATTAGACGTGCAGCTACATGGCAACGGCCGCTTAACTCATTCATCATCATCAGACAAGGGGCGGGAACGGTATCGGAATCGGGTTCAGTATCGCTCTCGGTCTCGGATCTGTTGAGCTGGCCATGCCATAGACACAGACACAGACACAGAAACAGATACAGATACAGCTACAGATACAGTAGGTTGCAGGCAGGCTGTCCTGCAGCAACATGCGACTGCAGCTTAATTGCAAAATGACCCAATGAGTTCTTGTTGCTGGCACCACGAGTAGTAGCCCCGACTAAGCTGCAGCTCTTGCCTCGGGTAGTGGGACTGGGAGTCCTTCTCGTTCGTGTTTAATTAGTCTGAGCGCTGATTCTGTAAGATACACCGAATACATATACACATGACGAGGCACATAATTGGGCCATCTCATGTTCCCAAGGAAGCTCAATCCCCGTGTTCGCTCGCTCGCTCGCTCGCTGTTTGATTTTCCTTTTCATTGGCTTAATATTTCATAGCCCATAGGATGACAGTGGAAATCTGCAAGGGTGTACGAGTATTATAAAATTACAGCACATACACGCACTCAAAGTCGTATTTTTGCTGTGCTCAATCGGGCGTGCCCAAGTGGAGGCACATCAGTCAAAAGGTTGAAGCTGAAGTGCAGCCATCTGACAGAACAGAACAGATCAGAACCAGGGAGTTGAGGAGGACAATGGGCTGAGTCAGCGGCAAGAAGAGTTTGAAGGCTGAAAGATGAGGGCTGAAAGGAACGGGTCCAATAATCACATTACTCGGTATCATTTAATTTCAACAATGTCTCAGCCAGGGTCTCTGGCGCATTTAATATTTCACGATTTGCCGCACGAACGAAGATACAAATACTTGCTCGCACACAAAGATACAAGATACAAGCGCCAGTCAGCTACTTATGACACTTAAGCCCCTATTTATTGCTCGTTTACAGCTGGCCAAGTTCGGCCGCATCATGCTGCCTGCCGCCAGGACTCCTTCTCATTTATTTATGAGGCATGGCATCCACTTACAGTTGAAGGCTTCTTCTTCTACTCCGCATCCGCATCTTCCTGTCATTCGAGAGGGGGGTTTTCCTCTGACGTAGGCGTGTGATGTTTGGCGGTGGCATTACAATGATTAGCCGTAAGTTTCCGTGACACTGACAACTTTCGCAAGCCCTTACCGAAAGCGAAACAATTTGCATTTGCTGTAAGCCTCCTTTGGGGATTCGTGTAGTAATTATTGGTGGAGTCGCCATCAAATTTCCATTTGGCAAGTCTCTTATTTGACTCTCCACTCGACTCTCACAGCTAGTCTCCCCTTGCCCCATTTCCCCAATTCCCCACTGGCATTATCTAACTAAAGTCTCGGATTGCTTTTTAATTGACTTGGTTATCTGCAGTCTGTTTCAATTTAGGCCTTTCGTTCAAAGAACTTTCATTTTGGCATGCCGATATGTCTATCATTCTATCATTTTGTCTCCAATTTTTCATTCCTATGGGGATTATTTTTCCTTCTCTTTTCTCATATTTTTTTACCAGATGGAAAGGGGACTTGCTCTTTGTTTGCTCTTATGACTTGCCGTTTATTTGCCTGTGCACCGATTATTATATGGGAATTTCTGTACATTTGTCACACACAGAGTACTGTGTGTGGGCCTGTTTTTTGTCATGGCGCTTTTGGTCGAGTGACTGCCACGCCCCCTGTCAGGCAAACAGATAAAAGAGAGGGCAAAGAGAGCGCATAAAGGGGAGAGGGGTGAGGGTAGAGGGTATAGGGAGCGACATGTACAACTTAATTGCAGTTTTACATGCTGCAGCCCAGTCCTGTGAACGGCAACAGATGGCGTCGCGTCGCCACAAACTGGGACTGGGTTCTGGCACTGGGAGTCGATTTCCCGCCCAACGAATCATTTTAAAAATCCTGTAAATATTTATGCTCCCCTCGTGTGTAAGCACTGGGACACCTGCCTCTGCCTGAATCACCTGAATCGCGACCATTTAAGCGTTGGCAATATTTCAGGGAGTGCACCGCCGCCCCCCTGCCCCTGCCCCTGCCCGCCCAGATTGTAAATGCAAATTTTGCATTTAGCGATTTTCCCCCGCCTCACCGTTTTTATGAGTGATTTAATTCGTTTGGGGCTTTAATTTTTCAAGTTGTGCTGTTCGCAAAAGCGCCATGCCATGTATTATTTCTGCTCTGATTTCGACACTGTCCAACACGGTCGAGTGGTCAGGAACAGAGAGAGAGAGAGAGAGTAGTACTGTGGCACAATGGAAAGCGAATGCAGACATAGAACGCCGGTAGATGGCATCGCGTCGAGTGGGCGACCGAAGGCGCACAAAGACCAAAGTAGCCCCAAATCGGGGGCGTGAGGTCAGGGCCAACGTGATCAAAATTTAGAGAACAAGCAGAAGTGGAAGGCGAAGCGAAATATGTGCCAAAGTAATGTGCTGGCAAATGTATGCGTTTCGTTCGGGTGAAGGAAGTGTGACTACCAAATGGCCAATAGTCGGACTCTGCTGCCGGCTTGCCTCTGCCAGTTGTCGCTGCTGTCGGTGTTGGTTGTCTTGGTTGCTTGCCATGAATATTTTTGCGTCAAATACAAAAACCTCCGGGAGTATAATGCTGGTGGGTTCTGGTGCTTTGGGTTTTGGACTCTGCGGCAAACTAAAACACAATGCGTGCTGTGCAATGCAATCCCCACTATCCGCCTGTTTTGCCCCAGCTCGTGTTGCCTGCCTGCGACACACCACAAAAGGATTGCTCGTGTCTTTTTTTCTCTATTTGTTTGCTAGCATTTCTGTTTTTCGCTTTTCGTGTGCTCTTGGAGAGGGCATAGTGCTTTTGATTATATGTTTGCTAGGCAAAGCAAGGAAGGGCTCATCCATTATAAATTACAAATAATCAGCCTGCCACTTTATTTTGATGCGATATCATTTCGAAACTTTTGGTTGTATGTATTTTTTTATTGTTTCCAGCATGTGTATTTTTTGTTTTTCTTTTGTTTTCATAGAGAAACGATCGATCTTAAAGAGTATCAACAGATTTACGTTCCGAGGCAAACTTTTTCTTTATTTTATGTTGTTCTTTTCTTCTAGTTTTTGCTGGCCTCTTGTTGGCCTGATCTACTGCAGGGCATTGGGCCAGGGGCCTGGGGCCAGAGGTGGGGGGTTGGGGGTGCCAAAAAATCCCTGGTCTACTGCTGGATCCTGTCATTGTTGTTGGTAGCTGTAGCTGTAACTGCCTGGCATGGCACGCAGCATATTTATGGCCAGTGGGTCACTCTGTGAGTCAGTCCGGGGCTGTGTGAAGAAGATTTGTAGCTGCAGCAGTGAAATTTGAAATTGAAAAATAGTTTGACTTTTATGAGCGGCGACCGACAAACGGCAGCAAACCGGCAGCAGACCCAAAAACAGCACAGCATTTGGCCCCAGTGCATGTTGTGGGCAGTTTAATGTTGTGGCCTCATGAGGACACACTCCCCGGAATCCCCGTCTCTCTGTTTCTATATTGCGGCTGACTCTTTCTCTCAGTGGGTGCGTGCGTGAGTGGAGTGCACAAGAAGCATTGCCTGGACTTGGGCGCCTTTCCGCAGTGTTGGAGTGGCCCCTACATTCCACACATCAACCATCCATCTGTCTGGGGCAGGCACTGTTTGCTTAGCTGCGAATGTATGCCGATTCTATAGCGATTGCCTCGGTTGCAGGTATAATTGGCTCCGACCGGAGCTGGTATTAACTTTTGCTTAATGCGACACTCAATGCGAATGGTATCCCATATTTCATAAGCCCTTAGGTCCCTGGCAGCCACAGAGCCGTAGCCGTGCAATCATCGCGCGCAAACAGGGCTCATCTCTGGTCGGGAGCATCAGCTCAGTACACAGATACAGATACTATATTTATTTGTACCACGGTGTGGCACAGTGGTTTTGCGCTGGTGTACTGAAAAATCCCTCAGTGCAAACATCACTGGAGCTGGGGGCTGGGCCCCGCCCTCGATGTGGAGCAGCGTGTTCCACTTTTCACTTAATCAAAAAAAGGGGAAACACCAGCCAAGTTAACTCATAAAAATTGTTGGGCCTGTTTGCGGAATAAAACATAAAGTACCGCCACGGAGTATAAAGCAAAACTGAGAGGAACTAAAATAAATAAAAAACTAATGAAACGAATCGGAGTAGAACCAAATACTCTACCCTGTATTCGAAGCCAAAACTAACCAAATTTTAAACTTTGTTGAAAAACAAGAAAAATAATAATTTGTGTTCCCTCAAATCTGTTTATAAAATGACATTTTAATTTGTTATGTGGCACATATACTCCCAGAGGAGCCGCTGCGCCACAGGGTACATAAAAATCTCAGTGACTTTTGCAATTAATTAGCAACAAAATTCCAAACAAACTCGAAAAAAACTTTAAACTCAGAACGAGCGCGTTGATTTTGCGCAGCCAACTTTTGTTGTTTGCAGTTGCATATATATTTTAGCAGAATATATACATATATAAATATTTTATGGCAGATTTCGCGCCCACTGTTGCTGCTGCCGCCTCAGAGTGCAGCATACTTTCCGGGGCTGCGGTTGCCTCTGACTTCCGGGAGTTGCGCTACAGACGAGTAATTATGTTCCACTAGCTTAAGCGCAACGCTGCCACCCACCGAACCATCTACCCACCCGTACACACATTCTCTGGATGCTGGCAAAGTAATTAAAACGCTTGGCCCATTAAAAATTGTACTCCACGGATCTGAACTCGAAAGTTGAGCCTCCGACTCCGACAGAACTCCCAGCTCTGAGCTCTGAGCTCTGAGCTCTGAGCCACGAGATGAACTAAAATAAAAACAAAACAGCACAATACAATACAAAACAAAACAACTTTAGACGTCTGCGCAGTGGCTTACATTTGACTTTAATTAGCTGCCACGCCCACCAGGCGAACAGCCCACCAGACTTTTGGCCCGACTTCTGGGTCTGCATTTGTCAGAGATGGCTGCTTCTCGTTCTCGTTCTCTGCTCTGCTCTGTTTTTTAACGGTCCACTTATCAGGTCAGTCAGCCTTTTAAATGGCTTATGAAAATGCCAAAGACATTTCCAATATTTCAAGAATTATTGCTGATTTATGAAAATTCCGTTGCATCGCATCGCAAGTTTCTTTCGTTGCACTTTTTAGCTGTGTTTAGCTGCGGGGCAAATCTATTTTTCATGTTGAAGACTTTCAATGCCAGCAGTGGAAAAGTGCGCACAGTAAAGTAGAGAAATATGTGGCAAGGCAGGGCAATGAAAAAGAAAAAAAAAAATAAAATAAAAGAGAAGAGAAACCGAATGGGGGGCGAAGCGAATGCAGAGTGGCAGCCAGAGCTCAGCAAAAAACTTTGTATTTCAATCTGTGCAAGAAAGTTACGGGTGCTGTGGCGCTGGCGGAGCTGGCAGCGGAGTGCACGGCAAAAGATTGAATGAGTGTTAATCAATGGTAATGCGTGCTGGCAGCCGAAGGAGGTGGTGGGGCTCTTAGGTAGATCTCCCAAATATAGCCAGAGGGGCAAAAAAGGTAAGCTGTAAGAGAAGTGTGTGGTGGGTGGCAAGAAAAGAAAGAAAAATACAAACTTGCAATCAAAAATTTTTACCATTTTTTGCACAGAGTTTTTCTTTTCCACATTGCTGCCGGGACAACACTGTGAATGTGTGCTGAATCGGAGAGTGTTTGCGTTCTTATGCCAACTGTCCGCAGGCCTGATCCAAATTTCCATTTGCATTTTCTTTCTACTTTAGTTTTAACCGGGGAGAAGGGAGCTGGAAAGAGGTTCTTCTTTAATTACTGCAATATGGAATTTGCATACTTTTTCAACTGGCGCTGGCAATTATGCCAAATGACATATCCATATCCATATCACAGGCCCATTCCTCCGAACCATTTATCATCATAAAGGGCACCAAAGAGAGTCATTTCGGTTCGATTGCGCCAAAGTCAGCCTCCCATCCCATCCACTCGACTAGACTCGACTCGACTCGACTCGACTCTGGAATGATTGTGGTGCCATAAATTGCAAGCGGACCCCGCATCTCTGGAGCAACCACCGCAACAGCTACAGCTCCCCGTCCGTCTTCTCTGTGTGGCTCGTTTCGGGTTTCGATTTCATGGCCAGAGGCTGCCAGAGTCTGGGCCTCTGGATGGTTGTCCCTGTTCTCGGATTGCTGCGCCTTATTGAAATTGGATGCCATTTGTGTTCAATTAGGCTGTACTAATTTGCTGCAACTATCAGAGACGCATGGAGTGGCCGCATCGGGTGTCACCGAAAGAGTTCCATCGCTTTAAGGACTTTAAGAACCTATCACGCCTGGTTGGCTGGTTGGCTGGTTGGCTTCCCTCCCCCTTCCCCACTTTGCGGTTATTTGATTTAGAATTTAAATGAAAATATTTCACAGCTGACATATTAGCAAATAAATGACGTGCTCGACTGACCGATGTCCGCATTGACAAGCTGATTGATTGTCCTGCGAAAAAGCCACACAGAAAATACGAAAAAAAGCTATCACAAATTTCAATTGTGTTTCGTTTTGTTTGCATTTCATGGCGAAGTACTAAATATTTTTGGGAATAAATTGCTAAATTCAATTCGCTGCCATTTCACATTGTTTATTTTTACGCAGATGCCCTGATGATCCCCCTTCCCACCACTCCGCCATGCCAATCATGTAAATATTATATTTTGTCAAGAAAATTAAAATTGAATTTGCATTTAATTTAAGCTTCGATATATATGTACATATTTCCTTTAAAATAAATATATTTTATTTATTTTAAAATATTTTATATTTAAAGTAAAAGCCATAATAAATTCATGTTTAAATCAAAAAAATTCGAATTCATTTCGCTAAAAAATCGAATAATTAATGTATTAATTATGTGTGTGTTTCTTTGTACTATGCTATTTTTCTCTGACCTCTTCTATGTCTTTTATTTTTTTGGGAAGTGTTACATTGTGGTTAGAAATTGAATTCACGCGGTGAATTCAGTGTGAACTATGTATACCCGGACGTTTTCACTTTCACAGATGTATGTATGTATGTTCAGTAGTTATGGCACAGTCGACTAATTATAGCAATTTCACGCTGGATTTTTGCATTTGACATAAATATTGCGATGGCCTGTCAATCAAATCGAATCGCAAACCGAAACGAAATCGCTTCCCATGCGCTTGATTGCATTTCCTTCTTAATATCATTATCAACACGCTGATGCGTTTACCGGCGATAAATTTGATGACATGGATATCAGAGTCGGTGCGGATGCTAACGACGAGTTCAATTCGCTTTTAATTGCATTAATATTGTGGCCGGGGCCAAGAACCTTCAGCTGCGCCATTGCCATCGTCGTTGAAGTCGTGGCTGCCGCTGTACCCTCTGCCAATCTGCACAATTCAATTTGTCGCCACCCAAGTTGTGGGGCAAGGCAACCAGAGATAGGGCAACCAGACAGCCCGCCCAAAACTCTCAATATCAATTTCAATTTAAGAAAATCTTGCCAGAGCAGAGCAGAGAACTCGCTCTGATTTCCACAGCGAGAAGGGTCCAACTTTGTAGGCTCGAATTTCGTTTTGCGGAATTATTCCAAGATATTTGAGATTCCTCTTAGATTTTGCAGCAGACATGGAAAGAGTTAAATTCTTGGGAAATCTAAGTCAATTCCAACTAAAAGAAGACTTTTAACGGTCCACTAACAAAATGTTCCTTGTAGGATTAGGAGGCTGGAGCACCCAAAGTTTTCGTCGAGGGTATATAAAGGTTGGGTGTATAGGCCACACACCGATTTCGTTGCCCCTTTGTCGCCATTAGACCCACGACTCAATATTCAATTTCAAGCCAAAAAACACTTTAATGCGCGAACGTGGCCACGGGGCTCGTTGGCTGTGACTGAGGCTCTGAGTGGGAAATGGAAATGGAAAAGTGGCAGAGAAAGGAAAAGGGAAGCGGTCGCCTCATAACCGTTTGGTTGTGGCGCCGTTCCGCCCCCCTTTTTGATATTTTGTCTCATTTTTGGCAATTTTTAAGCAATTCAATTTAATTTTATTAGTTTTGGCAAAACTCAAACAACTGGGACAACAATAACAAGGTGCCCCTGCCTCTGTGCTTGTCCCTGCCCCGACATCCACCCCAAAAATTGACCCCATAAAACCTGAGGGAGTATGCTGCATAGATACACAGATACCAATGCAGAGATACCGATTCAGATACATATTTATATGGTATTTGTTATGCTCCTTCATTCGCTGGGTCTATTTTTGGAGATTTTTATTTGTCTCGTCCTTTCGCCGTGCCCGTCTTCAGCTCCATTGACATCCGCTCTCTCGTCCGCCACATAAGTTTTAAGTCATAAAAAGTCCATAAAATGCATTCCTAACTTTTTTCCCTGATGTTCTTAGCTGGTTTTTGCTCTGTTTCGGATTCCCCTGACTTAGTCTAGTCCAAATGGTCGTCGCTTCTTGTCACACACTGATATTTGATTTTATTGTTACGATTGACGAAAATGATGTGCCAAATGTGGGACCCAAAGGACAGCGAAGTCTATCTTGTGTGTGTCTGGACTGTCGCCACTGGCCTCACTGGCCGCCTGTCCATCGGCTTATCCCGTTTGGGGTCCAGCAGGCTCCAAGTGAATTATGCTCAAAAGTTCGCCACTTAAGCGTCAATTACTTTTACAGCTTAATTATGCGAATGCGATGTGCGACCCGACCCGACCCGCATGGAGCATGGTCTGAGAGTCATCTGTAAAGTCATCAGTTTGTTACTTTATTCAGAAACGGTCGGATGCCATGTAAAGGCCACATAAAAATCGCATAAAATTAGGCATTATAATACCCCGCGAGTGGGGATGAGTTGGGTCGTGGAACGGGTGAGGGTGGCAGTGTGGATGTGGATGTAGTGCGTGAGGGCGACGCATTAAAAACAATTTGAAAGTCTCCGCAATACGAAAGTTGCCAGTGAATGCACAAGCCAGAATGCAATTAATTAATGGCATTTAAACGGTTGCACACAGAAGGGGACCCGGGGATTGAAGCTCTATGGCTGCGTTTGTAGTTCTCTCAACTTGGCCCGTTTCCGGTTTTGTTTGAGAGAGAAAGAGAGAGAGATGGAGAGAGAAGAGATGGGAGTTGGCATACAACGAGCAAACATTTTTAACTTCCGCACGAAAGCACGTACAAGTTGCTCCGAATGCGCTTTTCTTCTATATAATCCATGTGCAGGTAGAGTAGTGGTGCGGTACATCATACGGGGGGTGGGGAAAGTATTTATCCATTGCGTTGAAATAAATTGTATAATAAAAATTAGAAAATAACAAAAATATCCTGGTTATTGTTATTAAAAGGATTTTAATTAGTTACATCTCATTTTATCACTAAAAACCAGAAATATATACATATGTATATACATATATTAAATTAAAAATGTACCATGAAAATTATGAAAATTGTTATTTTTTTATAGAATTGTAATGTTTTAGATGTTTTATGACAAACTGGGGAAGCTTTAGCTGATTTCAAATCTGTCCTTGCAGGAAGTAAGGAAGTGTAGATCACTTCTTCTGCTCTCAAAAGATATTCGAATTTAATTTTTAAAATTTGTTTATATGTACTAATTTTTTTCGTGTGCCAGGATACTCTTTGAAAAATTGGTGTATATACATTTTTTCATTCACATAGGGCAGTTTTTTCGACTTGAATTTTGTATAAGCGCATAATTTACTCACCGACTCACCTTTTACTCAATATACCTTGGTTGGGTCTCTTCTATAGCCCATTGTTTCAATGTTTGTGCTGTGCGTATTGATTTCGTGGCAAAACTTTGTGCTAGGCTCAATGGCTGCTGCCTCCGGTTACTAATTCAATTGCTTCATAAGCTCGAGCCGGGGATTTATATGAAAGAGCAGCCTGAAAGCGAGCAATCGGCCGGCAAAAAATAAATCAGAAGACGGCCAAACAATACAGGTGAATAAAAATACAAAACTGCAATTAGCGGATAGAGGCAAAAAATCAATCAACAATGATTTTCACAGGACCAGCAAATGGCGTATGGCAAAGCTCTCACCGAACCTGAATTTGGCTTGTCCAGCGGCGGGGACTGTCGCATTTCATTTAGCAATAAACTGGACTTTACTCAAAATGAACGAGCGCCAGGCCAGCCTGCCAATGCAATAAAAATGTGGCAAAAAGAGAGAAATGAAGCTCTGGGCAGAGCAGAAACCAAAGCCAGCAAGCAACAACGAATCGAATCGAATGAAACGAGTACGAGTGCGAGTCCGAGGCGAAACCAAACTAGACCAAACCAAACCGCCAAGCCAAATCAATGCCCACAAATGGCACCAAACAACAAGGGTGTGGTCTGAAAGAACAGAATAGAGAGGATATAGAGCTTTAGGACATCGGAATACCCTGCCAATCGTACCAGTGAACGAAAGGAAAGGATACAGAATGATAGAGCCATGATTACACTACCAAAGCCCGAACGAACAGAAATTTGTACAATCAGAATATACCTGACAATCAGCAACATTAGATCTGCCAACACACAATCAAAAGTTATGGGTTAATGCCAATCTAAAGCGTCCATTTCCAGGCAGAGAATAACTGAACAACCGCTGAAATACTCAAACTGAACTATTGGGACTGGCACATACATATATGGTAGGGATGGAAGAACGGAACTGAAGCAGAGAGGGAAGTGCTGTCCAGGCAATATGCAGGTTCGTAAATTCAGAGATAAACATAAATCGAGCGTAATTCGGGCATAAAGCGCTGCGCTGCAGCTGCTGTGCCAATGCGACCCCGGCCAGCAGCTGTCCACACGAAAGCGGCGGCCCTGGCTGGCTATTTGCACAGATCGATTAAAAATTGAATAGCGGCCATCAGCCGGGTGTGACCCAAACCCTGAATCACACACACGACCCCTTGACCGATGCGAAATAAAAGTGCGAGTACGGAAAGGAAAGGAATCGATTGGGATCGAGAGGGGATAGGGAATGGGTGGCACTGCGACATGGCCATGCCCCAATGAGCCTGTCAGAAGTCAGGGCGAGGCAAGGCCTGTCGCAATGGGAAATATTACGTGTATGGTCATGGTTACGGCGTGGCTCTGTGTCAGAGGAGTCCTTGGCCCGAACAACAGGTGGCCGACTGCGTCTGTGACTGATTCCAGTGCCCCAGTGCCTCCCAATCCTTTGATGTAGCCATGATTCAAGAAGCACCCAATTCCGCAATCGGCTTAAATTGATTGCTTTCCCTTTTTGTACAGGGTCCCAGAGCTTTGTTGTCATGGCCACGCACTAGAAGTACTTATAATTCCCGTTGGAAGCAGCTCAGCAGCTGCAAGAGTCCGTCCGTCCGTCCGGACTACGGAACCCTGGGCCAAATCGAGTAGGGAAATGCCTTTAATTACAAATTCTTGAAATGGTTTTATGCGAAAATTTGTGTGTATGCCACAGCTATGCAGACAATGTTGGTTGGAAAGCCCAAAGAGTGTGGCAATGTGGCAATGAGTGGCATCCAGATACATCCAGTACATACATACATGCTGCAAGTCTTTAAAGGCTGTCCCTGCTGCCATCAATAAATATCCCCTGCTGACCGTTGCAGCATCGTTTCCGTTGCACGGGCGGATGCCCCAACATCCAATGGCAGTACGATCCAGTACGTTTCAATAAAACGATTTTAAATAAAGGACGTGGGACTGGGACTCCCACTGGTGGCACACCTGCTTGAATTTCCCGTTTTCGGTTCCTCGGGGATGCGCCTGCCGCCCGGCAGCTGCCGCCGCATTGTGTAATTAATTTGGCTGTGATTATAGCGAACAGGCGGCAGCAAAACGATTTGGCACATAGGCGTAATATAATGAATGTCCTTGAAATCGAACCGGCAAACATTGCATTATCATCGTCGGGCTGGGCAGCAAATATTGCAATTAATATTGAGCCGCAGTTAAGTCCCGGCCCGGCACTCTCGGTCGGACTATCTATCTATCTGTATCTGTATCTGTAGCTGTAGCTGTAACTGAGCCCCGAGGGGTTGCGCTCCGTTTTGTTTGTGTGCCACTTAATGGTGCAACTGCACGCAGGGCCAGCTGTCGAACAGTGGCTTCCGCCCTCGGCCCCGTGGCTTACTGCATTTATGAGTTATTTGGAAAGGACCATGCGACTATAACAAATGAGTACCCGCCTCCGTCCTGCTCCCTGTTCTCGTTGGCTGCGCTTTGTGACAGGAGTCCGTAAAATCGTTTTGGTCCCCTGCTAATTTATCTCCAGCATTTGCCTAATTTATGTTATTGCCGAGTTGTTTGTCCCCCGTCCACGTCCCTAAATCATATTGGCGGACGAAGCAGAGCAGAGCCGAGCAGAGCTGAAAACCAGGCCAAAAATCGTGGCCAGCTTTAAAGCGTCGAAGGACAATTAAAATGGCTGCAAGGGCCAGCAGTACGTAGGTTAAAAAAAGGCAAACTGGGAATAAATAAAATTAACTACGAGTTGCGGTTACACATTCCAATTTGCTGTTGTTGCATTTTATGCGGCTGTGAAAGAGGCGGCTATGAAAATAAAGTGGCCGCCCCTGAAAGCCCGCCTGGACTCCCCCCCGCACTTCACTAGCGGTTCGGTTCATTCACGGCAAAGGCAAAAAACAAAGAAAATACAAAAAAATACTGGGAAAAAAACACTGGAAAATTCCAACAAATACAATGCGCAATTGCAAAAGCGTTAAAAAGAGCAACAATGTTGTGCCCATGAAGGGGGGGCCATGAGAGTGGAAGTGGGGTTGGGGCTGGGGTCGGGACTGGTACTGCTGCTGGATGGAGAAAGGATGCGATGCGGGTTTTGGGAAACCCAAAGGGCATAAAAGCGTATACGGGGGAGCTATGGTGTAGTATAGGTGAAGCTCCCCCTTTCACTCTCTCTCTCTCTCTCTAGAGTACTCCATGTCTTTGTTGCCTTTCACAATAGTTTGCGTTTTAAACAAATGGAAAGCGTAGCCAAAAATAAAAGCAGAAACAATTTTATTGAAGATTGCGAAACGCACACAATCGCAGAGAGAGATAGAGCTAGCGAGAGAGAGAGGGATAGAGATAGAGAGGGAGAAGCACGCACAGGTATGCAAAATAGAGAAAGGTACGCAAAAATGTTGCCAATCGAAATTCCCAGCCTGTGATACGAGTATTTTTTTCCATTCATACTTTGCATGGGCCATCTCCTAGTGTCCAGGTGACAGGGGGTGAATCGGGGGTAAAAGGGAGTATTACGGCCTTGGAAAGCAGCCACCAGAGCAGACCAAACCATCGCGAATTAAGTCCCCACTTCAAAATGTTCCAAACATTCCTCCCATAATAAAGTGCGTTTTGGCCAGCATTCAAAGTTTCAATTTCCACAGCGGATGATGGCCTGGATGGATGGTGCATGTGTGCTGCACTGTGTTCTAGTCGTAGGTGTAGTTGATTTTTGTTGGGGATGTTGCTCTCTTGGCAGTGTGCTGACAGTGTTTGAGTTATTCCAGCATTTTCGCTGAGCGAGCAGCAGACAGGACAGCGGGCCGTGGCAGCAATACGAGTAGCAGCAGCAACAGTCCAACGATGGCTATAAAGTTGCAACCATCCTGAAATTGTTGAGCACACAGGAGCACAGCCACCCACACGCAGCCCACATGCTGTGTGGTACACAGAGTAAATTTATTTGCAGCAAACATCGGTTGAAGCGGAGCGTATGCCCAAAGGTTTCCTCTGCTATTCTGTCAGTGGTTTATTTTCATAAATTTAGATCAAAATTCAAAAACAAAAACAAAATAAAAGCAGTCCAAAGCGTCAGTGTGTGAGGGTAATCATGCGCTGATCCTTTGTTCCTACATGTTACTCGGATGTGTAAAATGATAGTAAAAGTTACTAATTTTCGTCCCTAAAAAATATATATTCATTTTAAAAAATAGATACAAAATAGGTACAAAATAGATGTCTATATATACATAAATGGAGTGAAAAATGTATGAGGTTTTGTCAATTAAGAACGGCTGGTCCGATTTGGCTCAAATTTTTTGTTCATTTGCTCGTATTTGCCAGGAAAAGGTTTTAACTAAAGAAACCAGCCTGCTATCGCGAACAAATTATTATTTAATATATCAGCCATAGTAAGCGAAGAGGCAATTCCAAACTCGATTGTCCATCGACGAAACAGTCAATTAAATTGGCAGGGCCCGCTAGGGTTTATATATAAATAAATAATAAGAAAACTAATAATATATGTATATGAAGACTTAATTATGTAGAAAGTAAAATTTAATTCGAATTTTAACTTGGCCATTATCCCATTTATTATTTATTAAAATATCTAAAAACTACTGTTTTAGTGATATTTTCATATTTTGTAAGCTGATTAGTAGCAAGATTTAATAAACAATAAAGTTATAAAATTTCCAACTGATAATCTCAATACTAAAAAAAAAGAATCAAGAGAAACAGTAAAGAGGGACGTATTTTTTCCAGTTGTATATCCTGCATGTTTTCCATGGGAAAGAACAACCGCAATGCAATGAAATTTCAGTTGTGCTCACAAGTTTCCCGGTTGCCCCATCAAACCGCACGACCAAACACGCAGCTCCAGCTTCCGTTCCTCTTGGATTGTGTGGTGTGTGTGCCGCTCCCAAACTTTTATTTATGGATGGGATAGCGCATGCAAAACTATTTGCGGCCAGCAATTTGCACACTTTAAACACACACACACAAATGTTTGTAGCCAACACACGCATGCAGCGCAGGATGGGAGGGGAGGGGTAGGGGGATGAGCAGCAGCAGCGTGAGGGGCGGATGAGCAGATCAACAAGGAGTGCAGTGCCATCACGGCCAGATAAGATCCGAGTGGTCATTAGTGCCATGGCAAACAAAGTGCGAGGCTGTTTTTTATACACCGCCACGGGAGGCAGACCTCTGGAGGGGGTGGCCGAGAAAAAACAGCAAGAACGAACCACTTGACCATAAACAAACTTCACACCTCGTGCTGCACAGTGTACACTGTACACTCTGTGAAGAGAGAGACCTGAAGTGGACTGAAATAAACACTTGGCAATGCTGGCAGGACGGCAGGAGGTGGCGAAGGGTCGTCGCATTGTTGTGTTGTTTGACAAAGGCGCAGGACGACAGTCCACAGCCAGAGGCGTGGCCACGGCCAGCACGGAAAGACTGACAGACGGTTGGTCCGCCAGTCAGCCAGTCAACCACTCGGATATGAAAAGTCAGGCAGGACAGGGAGAGAGAGGAATGAGTAGGCACCGCTGAGCGGCACTAATGGGGCACAGGCCAGCAGGACACGCACGCACACTCTGACGAAAGAAATAGAAAGGAAAGGGTCGACGAGGTCACTTACCATTTGGACCTGGTTATTAGCCAGCTGAAGTGCCACGCTCCCTCTTTCTCTCTTGCCCTAAACTGATCAATTATCGGTAATTAGGCGCGCGTTTTCAATTAGCCAACTGCATTGCGAGCGTTTGTGGCTAATGAGCATCACCGCACACACACTCACACCTATCCGAGCTTCATCCACATCCTCGACTTTGAAAAGTGTGAAATTATCAGCGAGAAGTCGGCCAATGACAATTGGCAGTGACGTTTATAATTACGAGCAGAGCAGCGTAAAAGCGGCACAAAGGACACAAAGCCAAACACTCAGACGCACTCGGTGGCAGCTACAGAAATCGCTCGATAAAAGTTACCGATTGCTTGCCACACACACACACTTGATGAGCAATATGGACTGGGACAGGGACAGGGACAGGAACAGGGCCACGGACTGGGACACTCCCGAAAGTCTCGATTTATAATGAACAACCGTGCCGAGTGCTTGTGACAGGCGGCCACGCAGGCTATGGGACGAGAAGAGGTGCCCTGTCACATCATCGGCGAGAGAGGGGTGTGGCTAATTGTGAACACATTGAAAATTATAAAATCAATATGGCGATGGGTGAAAAAAATGCACTGACAGGCAGCCAAAACACAGGAGGGGGGGACAACTAATGAGACAAGGTCTGTCCCTGCAAGGGATACTCTGACGATTGACCAACCCCAAAAGAACTCTTCTGTCGAACAATCATTATCATTGCAATACAGAAATTAATTGTTTCTTTCATTCGAACTTACATTTCGTCTAATGTATGTATATGTTCTTTAGCCCCATGGGAACTTTTCTCCCCAATCATCAGCGCCGTCAGTGTATTTAAGCCATAATTTATTTCCCAATACTAAGATCTTTCATTATAATATCAGCCCTCTACACTCTCTCTCTTTCTATGCTTCAATCATTGCAGCAAAGCCATTATTCCTTTCCTAGATTAAGATCCTTCACTTCAATAGCTCTGTAGTATCAGATTCCCATTAATTTGGCAAAAAATCTCTCTTAATCAACTCTCTCTTTTCGTATTTTCCCTTAGGGTAAGCGTATGCTGGGTTCATTGATCGCCACACAATATTTCCGTTAGTATCTCCTCTTTTTTCTTTATAATGTGCAGGCAAATGGTTGCCATATGGTGTGGAAGTGCCTGACAACCTTGTTTGTTGCCGTTGCCGTTGCCGCTGTTGTTCCTGCCACTGCCCCAGAGGTTGTCGTTGTTGTCCGTTCCGCTTTTGACACGCCAACATGACCGCAAATGAGATTCTGTTCTGTCTACCTCTCTGTATCTTGGCCTCGGCACAATACACCAACACACAAACAACAAACAACAAACACAGATACCATATACATACGTAAAGCGACTGTTCGTTTTGTCTTGCGTTCAGTTTTTGTTGTCGACGCCCACACGCACCTATCGAGCGTCCTGTTTTCAGAGCATCCTGTCAATGACTTTTCATAAGGTTCATTTTGTTGACAGCTCATATTACAGATTTTTCTTTCCCATGGAAAGGTGCTCTGTGGAGTGCGTGGAGTGGACTGGAGTACACGCTCATCGTGCAAATTGAATGTTTAGTGGGGGATGCTCATCAATAACTTGCAATTAAGGAACCCCCATATCTGTTCTGTTCAGGGGAGGTGTGAACCCATTGGCCCATTAGAAAGCATTTTGAAAAGGCAAACAAACGAGCACCAGCAATTTCCCTTGCATACATTCTCTCTCTATATCTTTCACTTTGAGAGATTTGGATCTTAGGTCGCACATTTCCCTCATACGAGAATGTTTGTCCCACAATCCCCTTGCGGTCTTCCACAGCTGCCCCCTGGTGTCCCTGGTGCTGTTTGGGGTGTGTGTGTAATTTAGATTTATGCGCCCCTCAGCCCTCGAGCTCTTCGCTTATCTGTACATCTTGTATCGGATCAGAGTCCATCTATAACAAGTCAGGCAACGCATTCCGCGTTGATTATGTTTGATTTATATGACAGCCGGGTCTCCCAGTTCTAAGTCTCATCCCTATGAGGGTTGTCGATGCCTTTGTTGCCCCGTTCCCTGCTGAAAGAGAGAGATGTGTTAATCCATCGGATACTACGTTGCCAATGGTTTTTGTTTTCCGCTTTTTATCCCTCTCTCTCTCTCTTTCTCTCTGTCTCTCCCTGACTTTTGACTCTCGCCGGCTTCTGGTCTATGGTTTTAATTGAGCTCGAAAGAAAGGCAAAGGGAAAGGGAAAGGCACCAGACCAGGCGTCACCCACATAGATCAGGCGACCAGTCTGTCACTCAGTCAGTCAGTCAGCCACAAGGTCCAGCCGTCAATCATTTATGTAGTTCGGTGCGTAAAAAAGGAAACGACACTTTAACGGCAGCTATCACAAAATATATACGAGTATCTTGCGGAGAGAGCGTGCCTCGATTATGGGGAGCCGCTACCCTTTTAAGGGCTTCCAGGAAAACTTCATTAGACTTCTGGAAAAAGGCAAAAGCAAAAGCAAAGGCGAAGGCAAAGCCAATGTAGAGCCCCGGGGCCCAAACGGCAGCCGCTTTTAATGAGCCCTCAACTCAGATTGAATGGGGGATGAGTGGGTGTGGAATGATACGGTGGCTGTGGGGGATGGCGGGGCAGGCACGTGACATGACAGTTGGAGATTTTCTTTATTTTCGGCGTCAAGCTGTGAGAAAGCCTGCTGTTGGATGTTGGGTGTTGGGTTGGGTTGGGTGATGATTTTTTGGGATTGTGAGACATAGAGGAAGTCGTTGAGAGTTGAGATCTTGTGATGCATTAAAATTTGCAAGTTTTGACTTTGGGCTTTCTGTGTATATGCGTATTCCACTGTGCGTGTGCGTCTGCGAGTGTGAGTGACAGTTGTGTGTCAGTGGCACGCGTTTGCCTGCTTTTGGGAGCACTCTCTCAGCAAACACACACACGAAGACACTTTATGCAAATGTCGCTTTTCTGCGTAGCTGCCTCGCGTTTTAATGAGCACACACAGACACACCGAGAGATGCATGCATGCATGCATACAACCACATAAGTTGGGGCAGCCCACATTGCAATCTCATCTTCCTGACGCGCCGACCCCTGCCTCTGGTTCTCTGGTGGGGGCCGCTCTCCGCCACTGCAACTGTGAAGCAATTAAAACGAAATAAGCAAAGTTTTTCGCCTGGCAAACAATTTTCCAGTGCAACATCCAAGAAAAACGCACAATTGCCACCGCCACGGCACACACAGACAGAGGCTCAAAGACAAAGAAAGGGAGAGTGGGAGTCAGAGTAAAGTGTGCCATGGCTATGCTTCAATTAGCTGCAACTCCTCCCCCTTCAACCCTACAGCCCTACAACCCTACAGTCCTCTGCAGCATCTACCAACTCCATTTTAGGTTAAAAGCCCATTTGCCACTCAATCAGTTTGGATCAAGTATTGTTTTAAAAGCATTTTCCCGCATCATTCTCCTCTCTGTTCACTGACTACTACCCTTTGCCAGCCTTGATCCTATTTGCGCTTTTCCTTTCTGTTCTGTTCTGTTCTGTTCTTTCTGCTGCTGCTTCAAGTGGAAGTGCAACACAAAACACCATGTGCATAGGTGTGAAGGTTGCCGCACGCCATGCCGCGGGCGTTGCAGCATCAGCATCTGGAGCAGGAGAAGGAGCAGCAGGAGCAATGGCAAAGGGAACGCACAAAAGGCTAATGCCCCGGGCAGAGTGGAGACTGAAATGGCGGCAGCTTCGCTTACGAGGTGCAACAGCCTGCCAAGTGAAAGTATTACAGTAGAAGAGTCAGATGTACGACAACGTGTTCCCATTTAACGCCAGCGCGCTCTTGTTAGAGAACTTGCAGAAGCAGTAATCTCTTAAAGCACTTCTTATATGTATTTTCTGTATTTATGGAACTACATTTTGTGTTGTTTCCACTGGATTTATGGTGCAGGGAGACATATGTAGGGAATATACTTGCTTACTAGTACAATATTCATATTTATAGAAAGGTAGAACTGAAATCAAAGCGTGATGTGCAGCCCAAGTGTTGCATGGATGCGTGCTTCTTATTAAATTCAAATATTATCAATTGTAAATATACTTTTAATTATTGTGAGAAATAGGAAACGGCAAGAACTATATTGAGATCGTAAACAAATTCCTATTCCTACCGTAATCTGAGACCTATCATGAAGAGAGGGATTACACATTGTACATTTTGCATATTTAAAGATATACCAGTTCAGATATATCATCAGGTACTCATCATAGAAGATTGTTAGACGGAAGATAATTATTTGTTAATTGTTTATTTATTGATTATTTATTGTGATTAATTGATAGAAATCCAATCTAAATCATTCCGAAGTTTCTTATTGCACAAACCCAATGAAACAGAGTATATTCCTTTAATTAAATGTATCCCTGAACTTTTTATCAGCTTATTTATAAATATGTACATAGTACAAACATAGTATTTTCCCAGGAACAAACCATGTTTCAGGAAAAGCTCTATGACTTTTTGCAGTAATTTTAAAGAGATCTTATATCCAATAGAGTCGATAGAGCTATGTCTGCCTGTCCGTCTAATTTGACTCCTAGCTCTCAGATACTATAAGATTAATCAGCCAAATTTTTTAACCAGACTTTTGCGATATCACACTGAATAAGTTTTTTTCACAATTATGCCTCACCCTTTTTCTCCCCCAAAAAGAACGAAAATCTGTGGCATCCACAATTCTGAAGAGAATGTCTTCATAGAGAATGTCCAGATCAGACGATGGCATGGCTACGCATTGTGCAGTGTGGTCCCTCTGGCGGAGGGAAGCGAGATAGCAACACACACACACAGTGACTGTGTATCGGGTATAAATGTAGAGCAATGGAGGCGATGGCAGCAAATGTTGCCTGCCATCAGTGTGCCACAACACTTAACGAAGGCATTATGTTGCCAGTGCGCTGCCAACCTATTTGCCGCAGCACCCAACGAAGGCAACATTTGTTGACTGTGTCATGTTGCTGGGATCCCGTAGTCAGACGGAACGCATTTATTCTAGATATTGTATCCCAAAAGCATGTAACCCTCCAAATAGGAGATTCTATACGAGCCTATGTATCCCTAGAACTGGAAACTAAAATAAGTTTCGATTAGCAAACAAGAACTTCTTATACCCTTAAAAGAATTCGAGTTAAGGATTCTGCAAGTTTTAATTGACATTTTATTTTATTGTATGAATACGTTGGAAGATAATTTGCCGGAATTGGCCAGAACAAACATACATATTTGCATATTATAAGCCATGGGAATGCAATTCTTTGATCCTCTTTATTAATTAATTATGCTCATTTGTTACTCAGACAATTCCCTTTGAATCCTAAGCTGATTATCACATGTTGGCGAGGCTTGCGCAAAATTAAGCCACTGATTGGATGGACAAAGAAAGGATCCCACCTGATGGTGTTATCAGGTGACAATTGATGCCTTAAGATAACCGTTTATTGCCAGGAGGGGTTAACAAGGCTCAAACATACCGATGGTCAGGGGATGGCTCAATTAGGTGGTTAGTTTTGGGTGGATTACGGTTAACCTGCCCCATGCCCGCGGGTTTAGGGGCTTAGTGACCCCATGGCGTCGCGTGAGCTTCGACGAAAGGCTTGCGGGCCACTTGGCTGTCAAATTAGTGCCTTGTTCTAGTTCCGAGGGCACATAATTGGCCTGGCCGAAACTTTTTACACGCAGGCATAAAAGATTTATGGAAATTATGCATGTGTTTTTGTTTATGCTGCTCTCAAATAGAGCCGCAGAGGAAGCTGGGATTTATGAGGGGTCCTAATAAATCACACAGATACACACGGGCACACACAAAGACGACTTGAGGACTCGAGGAAGCGCCTCACTTCGAGTCGTCGCCCATTAATTGGCTGCAAACAAAACAACATTCTGGCAGTTGCCAAAGGTCACGTCTTCGATGGCCGGTCGGTCGGTGGAGGTGGTGGCTGCTGCAACATGTTGCTGGCGGCATTTTCCGACCCAAAACGAGAGAACGAAGACGAAAGAGAGTGTCGCATGCCGAATCTTTTGTGAGCAACGAAGGGCGGAACGATGTGAAAAACTGTGAATGATATGCTAAAGCATATCAGCTTTGCCCGGCCAGCCACAGCCTTCGTAGCAACAACAACAAGGGCACAGCCAGAGCAAGAGGCAGCAACAGCCGAGCAGCGCAGCAGTGGCAGTGGCAGTGGCAGCTGCTGCGATATGTTCAGTTCTTATCCGTGGCTCGTTTCGTGCTGTTCGCCGTGCGGGTGTGCTCCTCTGCTCGGCCCTTTTCCAGTGCAAGCATCGCATCGCTCTCTGTCCGAGAGATGATAATACCACCAGAAATAAAGCAGAATTTTTTGTCAAAGCTACTTGCAATTTATGTCTCTAATTAGAGAGAAAACAGCAACGAGAAGAAAAAACAAAAGAAAAGCCAAGACATTACTGCGTGGCGTGACTCTCGGATCTTGTGGAGTGCTGCGCAGCGTTCAGGTCGCGTGGTTCCGGGCCCCCACCACCCCCTGACAATCCCTGACAATCCTGACCGGTGCCGGGTGTTCCACCGCCTCTTAATTTCGCGTAAAAATAAACACGCGTCAAGCAAAACAAAACACTCGAAAAAAGAGATCCTGAAATCCGGTAACGGTGGTGAGCAGCAAAAAACCAAATAAGAATTGAAATTTAGGCCAAAGCGGATTACCAGACAGCCCACAGTGGAAAAGCAGAAAATAAAGCAAGCCCAAGTACAAGCCGGGAGCAGGAGGTTTTCCTTCAAAGGAAAAGTGTGCGAAAAACGGGCAAAAAATCACCCGACAAAAAAAAAGACACCAAACAATCGGTGTGCGTGGAAAGTGAAAAGTGAATTGCGGAAAAGCGGAAAAGACAGATAAACAGTTGTGAGTGTGTGCAAGGAGTGGGCGGGGTAGGCATTAAATCATATGGAAATTTAAGCCCGTCATGCGGACTCATTAACGTTTTTACAGTGGAGGAGCCGCAACCACAGATCCAGCGACAGCTACAGCTACAGCAACAGCACCACTCGAGTTGCGTGTGGGTCATCAATTAATCCACTGCCAGCGGTACCACCAACCACAGCAGCAGCAGCAGCAGCAGCATCAGCAGTTACAAGCCACAGCAACAAAAGAGTGAGTTTTCGCACTTAAGTGCCAAAAAAAAGTAGAACAAAAGGCAGCCTCAAAGCGCAGAAAGAGGCAAAAGATATTAATGACACAATAACACACTGCGGTTTCATTTGTAGTGGTAAAAAGTATCTGTATCTGTGAGTGTGTCTGTGTCTGTATTGCAGCAGAGAGGAGAGTGTGGGCGCAACAGTTCGTCGGGGTCAACAGTGGATCTGTCTGTCGCGTGGCAGCATAATTTATCACAATTGTCATCGAGTGAAAGTGCAGCAGCAGCATCCACCAGATACAAATTGTTTATGCAGACATTCTCCCCCTCCGCCCACTGTCCACATACAAATAGTATGTACGGGTCAGTGCATTAGAACAATTGGAACTACTCGCAGTGGCTTTAGAGCGAAAAGTTTTCCTTGTTTTCTGTTTTCTGTTTTGTTGATAAAGCAAAAGCATAAATTAAAGTTACCAACTTGTTGTCCCAGAACAGAGTAGAGGATGAGGCCTTCAAGGTTCTTCTGCCTTTTGGATTAGCACAAGAAACTCATAGACGGGTGGGCGTCAGTGGGGGGTCAGTGGGGGGTCAGTGGGGCGTCAGTGGATATGGTAGCGCTGTAGCTTACAGCTTCTTCCATTTGCAACTTGCTTACACAACTGGAGAGCCGTTTGCTTATGATGCCAGAGACTTGTTTGTCTTTTTAAATTTCTAGGAAATATTTTCGAACAAGAGGGTAGTTGTATCTGGGATCCAATGGAAAATTGGACACTCTTTACAGCTTATAAATTGAATACTGATCTCGTCTAAGTCGGGCTAAGGCTCTACACTCCCATGCTCTGGCTGAGGCTTAAAACAATCAACTATCTCGGCAAAACCTTTTCTGAGTCCAATCCCTCTGGTTCAAAGAAATTTTCATCCTATCCTCCCTTTGCAGCCAAGAGGTAACCTTGGCCACAATCCGGACAAATCTTTGGATAAATTTCTGTAAGCGCCTCTCGGCGCCGTATGCTTCATGGCCCAAAAGTGTATAGAAAATAAACCGCACAAAAAAGAAAAGAAAAAATATACAAAAAAAGCTGGTATGCGTGTAGTAGAGCGGGTACATATGGCACACATAAAAACCAAATCACAAAATCCAGTGCACCGGCCTGTTCTCTGCTTTCCGCTCCGCCCTGCTTTCCCCCCTGAGACCTAAAACGTTATAAACTCATATAAATGCGACCAGCCGCAGGATATTTGCAAAAGCTAGAGCCGTGAACCGGCCCCAGTTTTTGTATTACCCGATCCCATTCCCGGCCAGAGCTGTAGCTATGGGAAGAGTCAGAGAGCTATAACGAGAGTCGGGACGGGACTGTGGAACGTATGTTCGTATCGTGCATATATGCTGGCATGTCCAGAGCGCAGTCTATTAAAGCGAATAGAAATCCAGCCAGCACCCGCACACAACGAGAAAGGAATGGAAGGGAAAGCCAAGGAAAGCCAGGAGCACCATAACGCACCCACTCACTGAGTGGAAATGCGAGCAAAACAAGGAAAACCCGAAATGAAACAAAGCGAAACGAAACGAAGCGACATACAAACCATTTTCGTAAATAAAGTTGTGTGTGGCAAAAACAGTAAGCAACAAAAAATGAAATTTAGTTAAATTCATAAAAAAAAATTCAATTCCGTGTGTATGAGAGCGTCAGTGTGCTGTATGCGAATTCATATAGATGTGTATAGAGGGGGACAGAGAGAGAGAGAGAGAGCGAGGACTAGTTTTGGCATAACAATAAAACTTTCAATACATATTTTATTTGACTTTTCTGTTGCAATTTTATGCATAATAAATCCTCGACATCCAGACGCTGCAATATTTGTCCCAGAAAATGGGAAATATTTGTACTCCTACTCGTACTATTCCTGTGTCCTGTGGAAAATCGAGCAGAGAGGAAAACAATCTGGGGAAAATACTCTCATGTGCGCGACTTATAAATAATGAAGAGATTTCATGCAAATACAGATTGTGGGATAAACGAGTTGGATCGCCTTAAGCGATATCCATTTGCAATTCTATTAAAACAGAATGAAATTAATCCCCGACCGCCCCTCCACTCCACACATTGATCCATTGCTTTTCTTGGCTGGAATAATTATGGCAATATGCTAATTGCCCTTCGCTTTCCCTTGTGTGGCATCCACGCGTGAGGTGCCTTGGCTACGTATTTTTTCGGAATAGATGAAAATCTATGCACATTTCCCAATTAACGAGAATTACAAAATGCCGTCGTGTTTGCCCCCCAGAACGTGGCTAAGCCGTGATATTAAAACGGTGGCCATTGAAGGCACGTAGAGAGTGCCTTGCATCGAAGAGCCTCGAGCCCCAGGTGGATCTGGTGGCTGCATTCTCACGTACCATGCAAATTGTTGCAAATTATCGGCGTAAATTGCATTTGGCTTTAATGAGTAGAGAGCGTCTGAGGCAGGGCTGTCCTGGCTCCTGGCTCCCAGCTCCTGGAACATCCTTGTCCCGTTCCCGACGCCTTCTCCACTCCACCAGTCCATCAGCACTCCACTGAAACTCAAAGTTCAATTATGCTTCCGCATCGCCACCCCCATCCTAGGGTGTTGTCCCAGTCCGACCCTGTCGCCATCGTCGTCGCTTTTTGCCACTGTTTGCATTTAATTTCACATTTCTGCTGCTGCTCCTACTCTGATTTATGTATTTTTCCTCAGCGAGCAGCTAGCAGCCGCCGCCTGTGGAGCGAAGCGACTTTACATATTTATTTTGTATCTATTTCCATGTGGAGGCGTCTCGTCTTCTCGTAGGCTTCGATTTGCGTGTTGTCACGTCGCGGCTTTTCAAGTTTCGTTGCCCTTGTCATGTGTGTGTGTTTGTGTGTGTGAGTGTGTAAGTGTGCCTGCAAGCCCTATGAGAATGTAACTGTGTGCAAATACTCTGCCTCAGATATTTGCGATTCTAATGCCTTTAAAGTGCTTCGCGTGATTTGCATACACATCGATGTAGATGAAGGCTTTCGCTTCCTTTCGTTGACCTTCCCTCTGGGTCCGAGACTAGGGCTGGAGCTGGAGCTGAGGCTGGGCCATGTCTCAATTACAATTTGTTGACCTCTGTCCCTCTGGGAGATCGCTCAATCTCTCTCGAGTGGTCCGGCTTTGTGGGGCCTAAAATTTATTTTGATAATTAGATAATAATGTTATGTACCGCTTATCACATAATGCTAATTGTTTTTCCGAGCTAATTGCCGGCAATTGTTGCAGCCATGCGATGCCTCCAGACAGACGGTCCAGTCTCCAGCCATCCGTGAGTCCGTGGATGCTGCTCTGGCAGCAATAATTTATCAATTTGCGCTGTACGGAGGAGCTCTGTGTGTTGCGGGAGCAAATGAAGCGAGCATGGAAAAACGAGCTTATCTCATGTCAAACATACTTAAGCAGGGGACAAACACAGGCCAGAGACAGTGACTGGTAGTGAGAGAGGATCCCTGTGGCTAACATCGGGAACAATGCTTGTAAAATTTTATTGGCCTTTAATGCAATAGAAACACAAGCATAAAAATATCCAACTGAATGGGAAATATGTATCAACACGAGAATCCTATATGGAGAGCAAGAAAGACAATTGGCCATGGTCGAATGCGATTTTTGCATTAAGCACTGGCTCTAACGATTGCGATTGCATTTACCAGGCAACAATTGCCAAACCAACCAAACGTGTGGTGTGGGTGGGGGTGTGTGTTGTGTATGTGGGCTCCACGATATTTCCACGATATCTGGCAGGAGCTTCGATTAATGTCGGCGTCGCTTAATTGGCTTTCTGTGTTGCGATTTCACCTGGATTGCTGTTGTCGCTGCTGGGTGCGCTCCTTCTGGCGCTCCTCCGGCACTCCTCTGGCACTCCTCTGGCGGTGCAATGCGGCACGGATGCTCCGCTCAAGGATGGAGCAAAAAGCACACCAAGAGCATTTGCATTTAGATTGAATTCGGCTGGCGTTTGCCTTTTTTTTCGGCTGTCTCTCTCCCTCTCTCACTTTGAGTGATGCAAGCTGAGGAAATCAAAATCTCACCCACACACACACACACACAAAGGCAGAGACACACAAACAAGCGCACAGAGATACGAGTAGACAGCTGGAACAATGGCGAATCCGCCATCGATGAGGAGTGGGATAAAATAAAGGAAAAAAAAGAAAACCGCAGCCATCGCAGAATTGTAGCCCCCCACCCCCCCAGGCCCCTGCTAAATTCGACAGAACGTGGATTTTTGTGGCAAATCTTAATTAAATGCATAATTCGTATTTATTATTCAAATGTTTTTGATTTATGCAAAGCGCGTCCTCGTGCTCGTCGTCGATGCTTTCTGTCGTTCATAAATATTAATTAGAATATTTTTTACCCCAAATGTGAAGAGGATATTTGGTATGCCATAGATTTGAAATTAAACAACTATTATTTTCAGCAACTAGTGCGGGAATGTGTGGTCATAGTTGGAGTGGAGCTTCCGATCTCCTGCCATACATACTCACACGAATATCTCTGCGATTTGGCATGCAGTTGAAAAGTGCTTGTATCCCTTTTGAATAAATTAATGTCAAAAGTACTTTGGCTTTTGATTTTGATTGATGATTGTGTGCGCCTGTATGAGCAGCGGAACCTTAAAGCATCTTCCACTTCCATCGAAACAATGGGAGAGCAAAGCAAAGGCCAAAGCCAAAGCCAAAGTCAACCACTTGCTCCACCCACCCAGCCAGCCCCACTTGGAGAGCTTGTGGCACACAGCCTTGCCTCGCCTTGCCTCGCATGCGAGTGAAGTGGCTGCTCTGCTGCCTCCTTGCTTTGGTAAGCTGAAGCTGCAGCTGAAGCCCGAGAGCGTGTGTGCATAGAAATTACGCATAAATAACCAGCCATGAGAATGCCTTGCTTCCGCCCATGGTCCATGCCATACCCCATACACCATACACCAAACACCATACCCCTTCCCCGTGGCTGTCTGTTGCAGCTTTTGAAAGCGGTTGCATCATCATCCTTGTCATCATCCTCACTGCTGCACCGTTGACAACGCCAATCCGCAGTCAATGACAGCCGGCCCTGGCTGTTGGGCTCTTGGCCTCCTGGTTGCTGCCTTGTTGACATGGCTCCGGCTCTGACTCTGGCCCTGGCGCTCGGTCTGGCTCTGGTCTATGCCACACGCACGTGCGTGGCAATATGATGGAGGGGGGCAGCGGGAGCCTTTGTCCCAACCACAGACGCATCAATCAGCTGTGCTCCTTAGCTGCCTTCGATGATATAAAATCATGCGAGAGGAGAGCTCCGGCAAATGTTCCCGTTGCCGTTGCCTTTGCCCTTGCCTTTGTTTTCTGCAACTCCTGGCCTGGGCGTGGCCGTGTAATCAATTACGTGGCTTCATTAATCATGCAAATACCAAAGGCAGATAAAGTGGGAAGAGCAGTGAGAACTGAAACAACAGCCGCATTCCCATTATTGATTTTGTCAAGCGTGCTTTTCCTGCTTATCAGCTAGAGCTGACGTCAAAGTCTGTTGTCCTGCTCCTGCTACGCTCTGTTCTGCTTAAAATTAATAAATTTTTCCAACCGACGAAGCCACAAAAGAGGCAAAGACACGACTGTCAGTCAGACAGACGCTGAGTGAGTGAGTGAGTGAGTCAGTTAAGGAGATAGTGGGTCGGTATGTCTTATCGGGAGACATCCATTGTGGCTGGCTGGCTGACTGGCTGGCTGGCTGGCTGACTGCCTGGCTTGCTTCCCTGTTGTCGAGCATATTTGCATAATTTACCCAGAAACGGCGTCGTTTTGACAGGCAATGACGCCTCGCCTTCTCTATGTGGCATATTCAAGGTTAATTTGTTTCGCCAAACAAACTTTCGACTGCTTCCAAAAGTATGCTAATATTTTTCTCTCTCACTTCGACAACATTTTGAGGCCTTCGTAATGAAGTTTCATACCCCTATGCAGATACGCATTAAGCGCACTCACATGTGTGTGTGTGTGTGTCTGCCACATCCACACATATGTACACTTCCATTTGGATTGCGGTTCGTCTCGCTGGGGACACCATATCCAGGGACCAGAAACCAGAACCATGGACCAGAAAGATGTGGGATCAGGGGGGCTGGGCTGCATTAAAAATGAAAGCCTTTGGAATTCGCTTGTTAAATAAAATTTTATGTAAATGATTGAATGAATTGAATTGAGGAGCGTGTGGGAAGAAGAGGGCCCTGCTCCGAATGCTCTGTCGTTAAAATGCTTTTCAGAGCTGGAGCCTTTTCTGGCCAAAAGCCTGTTGTTGTAATTGATTTTATTTTGCTTTCAATTGCTCTGCCCGAACACTCCCACACAGTCCTTTGAAAAGCCGTTTATCGTGGCCGTGTGGCTGTGTAAATCCATACCTCGATGCACATTGTATGACGGCTCTGCTGCCTTTAAATGTATTTCTTTTGGCAGCAATCCCTTAACCGATTCTGTTCTCTCGTTTCGTTAGAGACTTCCCCAAAACTTTCTACTGCCGCCAGCTTAAAAGCCTCCAAGTCCTGCGGCTAGTTTTACAGTCCTTTGCCGTGTCCTGTTTCCTGTTGCGCATGCTTCCTTTTTCTTTTTTTTTGGCTCTTTCGCGGATTATCTGAATGGCGGCGTCGCTGTCTCCTGCTGAGTCCTGTTTATGCGACTTAAAAATGCAAATTTACGTTGACATTTAGCGGCACAGGAAGAAGGTAAAGCACTACCACACTTAGGTATGCTATGGCATGAGGAGAGAGACATGGGCATGGGCGGGTTAGTTAAGTGGACGACCTAACGCTAATTACGTGCAGCCCTCCAAGTGCTCGCTGAACCCCCTTCTTATCTGACGCCGGGCCACAATACGGCTGTACGGCTGTACACGCCGTGCCGTTGAGTGCTGGGTTTTACGACTCGCTAATCTCCAGATACTAAATTCCCAATGATGTGCGAGGCAGTACCAAAGTCGGGTTGGAGACGCGACACTTGTCAGAAATATGCACATACATACGAGTATATCCGTAATATACGTAGCGTACAGCACATAATATATTATAATACCGCGTTTGCATGTAGACTGTACTCTTCTTGTGGCTAATGCGATTTCTGTAAATTGACAGCTACGTGACAGTCCTTACGACTTTAATGACAAGAACAACATGCGTCTGACGGCAACGGCTACATCGATGACAAGCGGGCAATATTTTATGGGCTGGCTGGGAGAAAGGGGGCTGGGCTTGGCTGCCACTCCAGACTGCTTCCCACAGAGATCAGCAGAGGCTCAGCTCTGACGCACAATGTTGGGGTCTGGGGTCTGGGGTGTGTGGTGTGGGAGCCACAACATGTGCGTCTCACATGCAATTTTTGGGTTGTTTCAGACAATCAGCATTGACATTTGACATTTGTGAGCTGCTGGCGCTTGACAGAGTGAAAAGCCGAAGCAAATTGAGGATGCTGCAGCCTCTTCTCAGACGATTGCAAGTGATTGCAAGGGAAAGGAAAAGAAAAAAAATGATAAATTGAAAACTCATAAATTATGTCAAATTATAAAAGCAGAAGAAAGCTGTCCAGATCCAGTCCACGCCCGCATCCTCGCTCCCTTCTTGGCATCGCCAGTCGCCTGCCCCTCGCTGATGATGACGACGTTGTCTGTGGCGTGGCGGGCAGTCGGTGCGGTGTCAGCTTCGAGCTCGTTGCTCATTTTGTCAGTTGAGTGGAAATATTCTTGACATTTATTAACATTTTCCCTCTAGAGCCGGCAATTAAATATGCCCAGAATGTAACCATTTTTAATGATATTTATTAAAGTAGGTGGTAGCTCTCCAGCCAAACATAAATCATTCTCCTTTCCATATCTCTGTGGTTTTGCAGACGTATCTACGTTCGGGATGTGCGCTTTAAAGAGCATTTAAAAGCAACCTGAATCCGGCTGCTGACCAAAGTCTGCCATAACTCAATGTCAATTTGAGAAACGGCAAAAGAACAATGGCGGGACAGGGCAGGGAAGGGTACGACAGGAATGGGGTCTGTGGTCGAGGAACCGCAAGGCAGAAGCCGATTGAACGGGGGAGAAGATGAAGTTAAAGTTGCGCCCGTCAGTTGCCAGTGCTTTCGCCTTGACCAGAATGGAATCAAAATATATATATTTGGTATTTAAAATGACGAGTCTCCAGACTCCAATACCCGAGTGTGCTCCAGATACAGCTACAAATACAATACACATGTAGCCGCATCTTGTGGATTTGGGACTCTGGGCATTCTGTTTAGCACGTTGCGACGAGATGATGATGCCGACGACGTGGTGTGTTTTATTTTCGGTAAATGGAAATGGAAATTCTATTATGTAAAACATTCACACAGATGTCTCTCTCTCTCTCTCCCTCTCTGCCGGTCCCTACTGTGCTGTATCCAGCAGATACATTCTGGTCTCCGCTTTGCTCTGCTCTGCGGCTGATGCTAATTTTGATTTATTTAAATATTGTTTCATTTCCTTGAACTGATTTGCTCGAATCTGGTTATTTATTTGGTTTTATTTTTAAAGTGTTTGCATTCTGTCCCGTCTGATAGTCTGATGGTCTGATGGTCAGTCTCTGTTTGTTTCCCTCTATGGTTTGATTTTAATGTGTTTGCCTGCACTTGAAAGCCTATGCAAATAAATATTTTACTTCGGGCGGCTGACAATGCTCGTACTGTTGCTGCTGAGGTTGTTTTCCCTTCAAAGGCGACAGAAGAATTCCAGCAACCTTGGGGAATAGCCGCAGAAGTCTCTTTGCGAGCATATTCCATTTGTAAATTCTGGATAAATGCCTTGCCTTTTTTCTTTTCCTTTTCCTTTTGGGGCTCCCTCGCCGCAGCAACATTTGTCTGGATTTCCATCTCATGTCGCCCCAGAGGTCTAAATTTATACCAGACGACGCGTCGATTTATGGGGCCGGTGATGCAGTGTCAATTTGAGGACTGCAGATGGATCGACTGAACGGTTCACAATTCTCCTATATGTACACTAAATATATTACGATTCTAATGGATTTTTGGAAATTAATTAAAAGAGCAAAACAGGCTGCAGGGCGGGCGATGCTGACAAATGAATAAATGAAAATTTAAGTTCGCCAAAATGTATGGAATAATCATTGTTAATGCACCACGCGCCATCTGATGCATTGTATGCCAAAATAACGTGCAACATTGCCACAATTGCCATCAACAGCAGGAGCAGCGGCAACATCAGCTCATCCGTGGCTCAGCCAGAATTTTAAATGCGCTTTTTGAGCAAATGTTGTAATTAATTGAAAACTGTTTAAAAAATGCGAGCCATATGGAATTTGTGTTGTGTTGTGTTGTGTTGAGCTGTGTTTTTGTATGCCTCTGCATAAATTGAACGTTTAATTATGCGGTGGTGTTGTATGGCAATCCTCCTACACCCAGAGAAAAGTGTTGTGCTGAAAAGAAACATATCCATATTTGAACTAAATATGTTAGTTGTTTTTTTGCTGACAAATGAAGAGGAATTAAATGGAATTCGCTTTGAGTTAAAAACATATTTATTATTAAATTTAAATTTGAAATATATTTATCCTAAATATGAAAAATATTTCAATCGAATCGAAGCTCGGTTCAAGAATATTGCTATACATTTTTAAACTAAGTACCTCCATTCGGTTCTCAGAGATTTTTTTGTGTGCTGGGGCTGAAATGTAATTTAAATTTAAAATTAATTTAATTTAAAATTTAAATTTATTTTAAAATTTAAATTAAATCTAAGTGCCACTATTCGATTTTCAGAGATTTTTTCTCCAAGTGTGCTTCTTTGTGTGTTGGGGTTATTATGCAAATTATTTATTGTGTGAATGAAATGTAAATTTTTAATTGATTTAAAAAAAATCGTGCGTGGAGCCGTGGGGGCTCTGCCTCTCGTTCTCATTTTATAGTGAAACTCGGTCACATGTCGAGACACGCGATTTTTGCCATTTGTCGAGCGTTGGGAGGTCCTGCCGGTGGCGTTTTGGGGCACGACTGGGTGGCAGTAACCGTAACTCTAACTGTAACTGCATCCAAACTGTTGACATTCACGCACAAATTGGATTTACTAACGAGTTGGGGCCGCTCTCCTGGAGAGCCCGGGGGAGACGCTACGCTACTGACGGTTGCCTGCTGTTTGTCACTTTTGGCACTTTTGTTATCGCATCCCCCTGCCGCTCTTCTTGGTTGTCAAACACAAAAAAGGCCACAAAAAAACGGAGGGAAAACGCGAAGCTTTCGCGCCTGTTATTTATGGCTTCGATTATCCCCGCACACAATGGCCAACAAAGAGGAGCCGGAAAAGTGTTTGCCTAAAGAAAAGGCACAAGCAAACGGCTTGGCAACGACGAGTCGGTTCGTCGGCTCGTTGGCAATAAAACAAAACGCACACGCGTCCCATTCGGGGCTGCGAGCGGGTGCGTGTGGGCATGGTCGCTCTTCGGTTATTTTGGGGCGGTGCGTCCCAAATTTTGGGGGTCAAAGGCAAAGCATCGAAATCACAGAAGCAGCACAAGGACATGCCGCTAGGCAGCCAAAGCCGACCCAACCAACCAAAGAGGCTTTACGTATTTTCAATAGTTGCCATTGTGAACACACATACATGCAACACACACGCACACAAATGCCAGACCACCAAACCAGAGGGAATACTGCAGTTGTCTACAGCCTCGACAATGGGATACCCGGTATTTAGTGATAAAAGTGGAACGATGGAAAGCCAGAGGTTCTGGGAGTCCTGGATAGAAGAGGTAATATATAGTGGAGAATATACTAAATGGCAGAGTTCGGATCATATCCTAATATCTGCGAATTGTGGATAGGATATAGTGTATTCTCTATTGGTTTTTCTATAGCTCTTGGCGTCTCTGAGTCGTATGTTATATTCCTTCTGGCTATTGCACATACTCGTACATACATTTGCATGAATACAATATACCCTTGTTTTCAATGACTAGCGGGCATAACAATCAGAGTGAGGGGGAAAGCAACTGGGAAACACACACACATACAAAGACACATGTGACACACAGAAGAGGGAAAAACTGTGTATCCTGATTTCAACGTTTGAATTATGATTTTCACGAGTCCTCGAAGTTTTAGTTTGATTTTTGCCTCGATTTCGTCGCTTTTGTGATTGTCGTGTCGCCTGGTTTCGGGCATGGGTGTGGGTCTCGGTCCCAGACTCGCTGTTTTCGGGTCTATCCGGGAGAATTTATACGAGTATGGTTCGCCCCACTAATGCGGGCACTTAAGCTACACAAACAAAATGGCTTCGCTGGCGCTGTCACAGTGTCCTTTCTCTCTCTCTCGCTCGCTCTCTGGAGACTTTTGACCCAGGCCATGTGAAAATGAATGAAATCGTATCGAATGGAAATCAAAGGTCACTTTTGGGATCAATTCAAAAGGAATTGCCGCATTCAAATCGCTCTGAGGCACTTGTGAAAACATCGAGAGCAAGAGGAAGAGGCAGAGAGAGAGAACAAGGGTGGTAGATGCTAGGAGCCACATCTGTACATATGTAGATACTCGTATGTAGACGCAGAGGATGCGGAGGATGTGGCTGCCATAGATATTCAAACTAAATGGCGTCATCTATAACATGAGGGCACATGTGTGTGTGTTGTGTGGGTGGCTTGTCTCTGCTGACTGTCGATAGGAAATGAATTTTAATGATTGCCCGACCAAAACTTTGGCCATGGCGGATCGGATGGCTTGTTTGTCCCGGCCACGAGCACGGCGGCTGGATTGCTTGTTGTTCTGTTCGAGGCAACCGAAAACTTTGCACATTAAACTGTTTATTTTAAGTAGCCGATAACTGAGAGGCAGCCGCATATTATCTGGCTTCAACTTTGGCCCACGGATGAGTCGCACAGAGCCGCCCATATGCCTGACACTCGCCCCTGCCTATTGCGGGAGGAGCAGGCAGGCAGGCAGGCGCTCGAGTGTTGTGGAAAATGCAAACAATTTTCCAAGAAGCGGCACGTGCTACGCCTCAGCCATTTCACTTCTCAGCTGTTGGCAATCTGTCAAGAATCCGCGAATCCGTTCGCCCCTTTTGCGCTCTATTTTCGGCCTGGCTAATTAAAAATCTGCACTTTCGACTCTAGAAAAACTAGAATGCCCAATGCAGAATGCAAAAAGCTGAATGCAGTTAGCCAAATGCAAATGCATTTGTGTCATTTCGTATTTATGACTATTAATTAAATAGCCGAGTGCATTTGCTCCTTGGACATTCTCGTATATATTCGACAGCCGAAGATGCTCCCCCTGCTAATTAGGGAGCAGCGTTCGTTCCCCCTGCTAGGATCGGTAATTGGTTTTGGCTTTTCCGAGAAGAAGGTCGTCCCTGTACCCTTTCTGCTCCCTGCTCCCAATTTACTTTTAATTTGATTTCACAGCGCTTGGCGCTTTGTATATTTTTCTAATTAATACGAAAACAAGTTGCAAGTTGTTTTGTTGGCCAGCAGCCAGGTATTCGCATGCCTCAGCTCAGTGACCACACCTCGGATTCCCAGTGGTACTATAAGTGGATTAGCACAGCTCTCACTTTCAATCTCACTTTCTCCTCTGCCTCTATACATCTGTTTTTATATGTGTATACACCATACGTCGTGTGCTTTAAGAAGGCATAATTAATTAGTTATGGGAGATGGGTTAGAGATAGTTGCTGTGCTTTTTGTCGGCGACTCTATCGCCCCGAACCGACCCGACCCCAGCCGACCTGATAAGAGAATAAATAATGAAAGATAAACACAGAGTCAGTCAGGACAACATAAACAGGCCAAAGGGACATCATCTGGTTACAGATTGGGGAGCGGGATGATGGGAACGTCATGTGTTTGAATGAAATAAGCCTCGTCACGCCTCCTATTTCGGCCTGGCTGCCAGGACACCGCTCTTTTGTTGAGGCAGGTGACCAGCTAAAATCTTAAAGCACGCATCTCCCTCTCCATCCTTGTACTTTGTATCCTTTCTGCCTTTCCCTTGCTTGCGGGAAATTTAATTATTGGCAATTGCAAGTCGGGCGCTTAGTTTTAAGGCCCCTGTTTCCCGGGTGGGGGAAGTCTTGATAAATTAGATATTTAATTCAGAGAATTCAGGAATATAAAAATGGCAGCCAGCGCTCCCCCAAAAGAGAGGGGGCGTTAAATAATTGTTTCTGACAAAGAAAAAAAAAAAGAAATTCAACCACGAAAAGGGTTCGTCGACCAAAAAAACAAGAAAAAAAGATCCAACAAAACTTTGGGCCACATTTAGCACGTTGTTGTTGCTGTTGCCGGGCGGAAAAAAGTTAAGAGCTGAAGATTATTAATTGAAGGATTAGAAGGCGTTCAAAGGGAAACGAGACGAGACGAAACGAAACGCTCTGCGGCTTACTGCCAAACTAACTTCAATTTAAATTCAAATTTTTTGGGCAGTGGCAGGGCAACAGAGGAAATGGTGGGCGGGGCTGGACCGTTGACACGTGTAAATATTTTTAGAAAACTCAAATCGTTTAATTTAATTGCGGCAGCTGTTAATTTAAATTGGTAAAACTTTTGGCGCTGACAAATGCGTCGACATCAATATTAAGCAGAGTTCAGCCGGAACAACAGCCCCGGGCACAGAATTAAAGCCACCCGGCAAGCAACTGCATAAATAAGTAAAGCTTTTTCCACTTTGATTGACGGATGAGCGAGGATGTGATGGGAGAATTTCGCAGCTCAAGGGGCACACGGTCTGGTCGGGTCTGGCCTAAATGAAAATCTGCGTCAGCTGCGTCACCTGTGAACCAGGCGCATGTTGTCAAATTTCAGGTAAATTTGGTGGCAACCACAGACAGGGCCACAACGCCACGCCCGGCAAAAACAACGTCAAGAAGACGCCACCACCGGCGCTGCCGCCACGCTGTCGTGCCCGCCCATTTGTTTTATTTAAATAAAGCTGTCAGGAGCGTTGGACAGGACGAGGAAGGAGTCTGTTGTGGTGGCGGTGCCTCCTCTGTGACTGACAGCACCGGAGGGTAGGGCAGGGACAGAGATACTGGAACTGGGAGAGCGTTTGTGTCCACCCTTTCCCCAAGGGCCATATGCGTGCCCCAAATTAGTCAATGGAGTAGTTTTTTATGTAATTTTTGCTTTGTGAATTTCGGATTTCGCAGGAGAGCTGCTGCCGGAGGGTCCAGTCCAGTCCAGCATCCATTTTCCATCGCTTTATGAATATTGAAGTTAAAACTTTAACTTTTCGTATCTTTAAGCAGCACACTCCATCTCTGTCTCTCTGCCTCTCAGATTCTCAGTTTCAGTGAAATCAAAGCCAGTAATCTTTCAGCTGAAATGAAAAATGGAAGCGCACACATTGTCATACATTGCGACTGGGATACATAGGGAAAAGCACATAAGCGCTGTGCATATAGCACGAGGGCATATAGAGTTTTGCTCCTTTGTTTGGCTTGGCGGCCTGCCCAAACATGAGTCAAACATCCGCCCTGGAGGAGTCGAGTGCGTGCGGATCTATAGGGAGAAACTGAAACGCATGTATACAAAAATTGCAAACAAAAAAGAGAGAAAAACTTCAATCAATGCAAAGGACAACGACGCATTGAGGCCAAAAGGTCAGCGTCCGGACGGCCAATATTTATTTAAATAAGAGTCAAGTGTAAAACAACGTGTACTGGGTGCAAAATAAAATCATTTGAATGAAAAAAGATATTCAAAGTGTACTCAGACCCATGGCCCCCCTGGTGATTGGAGTAAAGCATTTTTGCATACGCGCTTTGGGCATTAATTTTTAATTTTCATTACAAAGGCCTTCGGCCATCTGCCTGCAATACTGTTGTCCTGCTGTCCTGCTGCTTGATGTCGTGGTAATGTCAATTATCCTGCGAAAAATAACAAAGCCCTCGACTGAGCTAAATAAATTAGGACAATTATATTGAATTGTCTGATTGATTTGGCTTCCCTGCACACGAGACGATTTCCGTTTTTGCCGGCCTAATTGGCATTTTCTCTGGCCGCTTTCTGCTCTCCGCTTGCTGCTTGGGGGCTGCTGCTGGGGGCGATGTTCTGCATTAATTTATGTTTTTTCATAAGATGCCGGCTGCTGATGTAATAAACGCATAAAGGATATTAATGAGCTGCTGTTTGCTTATCCTGTTCGCACTCTCCACCGCTCCCACGCGCCTTCTCCTTCTCATGCGATTTGCTTTTATTTCAGCTGAAAAGGCAACTAATTGCTTACTTACACACAAACACACTCACACATGCATACACATATGCATGAAGTGGAGAAAAGAGAACAAAACTTATTGCTCATGCTGCCAGGCACTGTTCTCGCATATTTCACAAATTGCGCATACGACATGTTAAACGTCTCTCACGCCACGCACATGCACATACACGCTCGAAGTCGGGCCGAAGAAGTCGCCCAAGAGCGCATTATCAGGCCATAGATGGCAGGCAGGTTGCTGTTGTTGTTACACTACTCATGGACTCCATTGTAGAGGACATCATGATTTTGCTGGGCGACTTGAGGCGCGGAGAGAGAAAGAAGAATGCAAGTCGATATACTCTAATTACGCTAATGATTAGTACCGCTGGGTCTAGAGATAATTATAAAGATAATTCAGTTCATTTTATAGACTTATAGTGCTCTCCGTCGAATCTTTATAGCCAAAGCCCCATATGGCCTCCTTCGTAGCTATCGATCTGAAAGAGCATCTAAAGCTTCGTCCTGGAAACCACTATTTCCTTCACGCTGTTGATGTTGTCTCTGCTTCTGCTCTCGCACTCTAGTTGCCTGCATGCCTCTGTCATAATTCAACTTTTATTTACACACACAAGTACACAAACACGGGGACACGCACACAATGAAAGTGAAATCTTCCTTTGAGTGGCGCTAAAAGTATGCCGCGTGGTGTAATAACACGCGTCGACGACGGAGAGGAGCTTGAAGGCGGAGAAGAAACGGGAAAGAAGAGAGAGCCTTCTGTTGATGCCGCTGCTGCTGCCACTGCCGCTTCTGTGACAGTGACAGCAGCGGTGCTTATGCTTGTCAGACGCATGCTTATGATATATCACACGGACACACACACACACTCGCAGAGGGGGAGAGAGAGAGAGAAAGGGATTGTTGTCGCGCCCTGCTTAAAGCCCTGAAATCGCAGCAGTCCTCCGCAGCATCCACAGCATCGTATCCTCCTCCCTGTCGCCTGATAAGAGGCTGTCTGTTAAATTCGCACTACGTCTATCTGTCGCCTGCATGCGCTGCGCTGACTGACTGCAGCTGAATTTATATACCATATTATATATATTATTTATATTTTATTTTGAAATTTATGCCAGCTGCCAGCAGCCCCGCTTTGCCGCTCCTTATCCGGAGAGTTATGCGTCTTTGACTTTATTGAGCATGCGAATTGCACAATGCATGAGGCAGGGGCCATAAGCCGTGGCCATGGAATTCCCATCCCATTCCCGTTCCCGTTCTCACACACATTTAAGCCCAGCATCAGTCCCAGTCCCAGTCGCATTCCCCGTTCCATTACCATATGGGAATGTTCTTTGGGTTTTTATGCGGCGTTAAATCTTGAGGAAATTGTGTCACATTATGATGAACATTTATGGCAAAGTTGAGCATTTGCCCATAAATTTGTGAGCCTTGATGATGCCCCATCCCGAGTGGGTGTATGGATGGATGGATAGATGGATGGATGGATGGATGGGTGCGGCTGTGGGCCCTGGCATAACGATGATGGAGTAGCTGTAGTAATTTGACAAGGCTCAAATCTTCAGGGACGCTCGTGTCTAGGCCAGGTAGGCCAAATATGTGGGCCGCAAATGTTGTAGCCGCCCATTTAGGGAACACCAAACACCTGACCGTGACCGAAGAAACCAATCAATAGGCAAATAAGCAAATAAACAGCCCAACAGCAGCCCGCCAGTTACCAAAATAGGTTACAGATCAGCGCCCGGACCCGACCGAACCTAATTCGATTGGGCCAAACTGTTTTATTTTCGGCACAATATTCCTAATAAATTGGGCAACTAATTCCTTGTTTGCCAAGACTCCTTACTGTCTTACAGGAGCTTAAAGCAGAGCTCCTCTAGGCCCAGGGCGCACGTCAATAGTTGTCAATAGTTACATCATACTTTGCGCACACCAGCAACAACGCCATGGCCAATGGAACTAACTTTTCTCTTCTCCTGAACTGGCCTTCTTGTGTTGCTCTTTGACTGCGCCGTTCTGTGGCACCGACAAACTTTTTTAATTAGCAAATCTTCCACTTGGTGTCATTAAAGTTCAGGTCTGATGCCGGGCAGGGGCAGGGGCAGGGGCTCCCTACACAACACAATACGAGCGCAGTTTGTATCTGCTGCAATCACTACCGAGAACACACTCTTCTCTCCTCTGGCCATCTTCAAGTTAATTAATCAGCAATAAAATATGCTAACCGAATGACATAAGAAGAGAAGCAGCAGTAGCAGGAACAGTAGCAGGAGCCAGCTACCGCTACCCCTTGGAGCCGACAGATGTACCTTTCGTGTGTATGTTGCTTGTCTGAAATTTACTAATGAGCAAAGTTTGACTGGCAATAGCCCTACCAAATGCGTACCGCCCACCCGTCTCCCATCTCCCATCTTGTTAATTTATGTGCAGGGCAGAGCCAGAGGACGGAGGATGGTGCATGTCTGTAGGAAAAATGATATATATGGGGAACGGGGCAACACAGCCCAGGGCTGAGGTGAAAGATGCGGCCGAGGGCCGCCCTCTGAGGCGTGTCGGCAACAGAAACATCAGGAAGACAACAGACAACAGCGAGCACACACACTCCCTTCCCACTCCCTCCCAAAGTTATTATCTTTTAATCAAAAAGCATCAAACATGGCTGTTGAAAGTTCATAAAAATTTATGAACTTTTTTTGCGTGAGTTATATTTTATTTATGTACGAGTATCCTTGCCTACACACGCCTTACACACTCACACACGCGACAGTCTTGCAGTTGCTCATTAAAAACAGCCCACAACAGAAACACGAAGAGAGGAGGTCCCAGAATCGGGAACGGAACCCAGTTGTCGCATGGCTGCCGATACAAAATGTTGCATAATTATGTGAGCCGAGCCGAGTCGATCCGCTTTCTGGGTTAAGGGTAACCAGGCATCGGGGACTCGTCTTCACCCCATTAATGCAACACCATTAGCCCAAAGCCAAACTAACCATGACACCCGCCCAGAGCGGTGGCCACTCGATGAAGGGGATGGGGATGGATGCGTTGGCCAGCTCCTGGGTCGGGTTCGGGGTCGGGGCCGGGGGTGGTTTTATCAATTTTGATGCCTTGTTTAATTGTCGGCACTCGTGTTGCCGATGACGGGGCCAAAGCACGCAATTAAAAGGCGCAGCAGCAACATTTGGCTAGGTGATAAAGCAGCACTCAATGGGAACTGGAAACTGGCTATTATTGGCCGATATACAGTAGGGCGGGGGGTGGGGGGAAGAAGAGGTGTTCAGTTCTTCAGGAACAGTAGGGAGGAAAGGTCATGCCTCAGCTGTGGCTTTGTACATAAATCTACTGCCTTAATTACAAGTCGCCCCTCGAAACGCGCCATTAATCACACTTCATCGATGCGATGGGCCACACATAAAACAACCAATTTCGAGGAGTGCGTCGGCCAAGGGCATTCCCCTCTAAGGGGGATGTAATGGTTGGAGTGGGAAATCGGTTTCCCCTTTTTCTCTTCTTTTTTTTGGTAGTGGTTTACGAGCTCAATTTGCCTGATGCGCAATGCCAGTCAATATATAAAAATTTTATTAGCACTTTTCATATTTCTGCAAGCTCCTGCCAACAACAGCCAGAGAACGGCAAGAGAATGGCTGGAAATGATTTTCCATCCCACAAAAAACAGCATTTACTCATGTTTTGGCATTTCTGTTTTCTATTTACAGGACAGTGGACCAGCCTTAAATCCCGCCCGAAAAGAAGGGCCATAAAAGCGCCAAATAAACATGTAAAAGCACATTAAGAGTCGGTGTGGGACATTCGCTCGATTTAAGCAACTTTAACTGCGCGGAAAGCAACTCGAACTGATCTAAGTCGACGGTTGACGGTCGACGGTTGACGGTCGACAGGCCACAAACAGACATGCATACGTAAATGGCAGTTGAAATGTTCTTTTTATGGGCCAACTCCGAGCCAAAGAGTACATTGGCGCTTCATTAAAGCCAACGGCGGAAGCGGAAATAGCATTCGAGCAGAGCAGCCATAACAACAGCAGGACCTGTGTTTATTGGCGCCACGTCATCGCAGCATACACAGAAACAAACACACAAACACAGAAGCAAACGCAAAAAACCAACACAACGAGCGAGCGGTCTGCACATGTACAACAACAATTGCAGTCAATTTCGGTGTTGCTGGTGCGGGTGCTGCGGCAATACTCTTTTTTGCTCTTTTGTTTCTTTGACACTTCGGTCAAATTGAAGTTTTTTATATAAATGACGAGACGTTCTCGCGTTTGGCACAACGCACCGCAAGCTAAACGAAATGACAGCCATGCAGTTTTTATTAACAACAACAGTGACAGGAGCAGCGACAACTGCAAGAACAACCAGAACACCAGAAACCAGAGCAACACCCACATCAATGGAAACTACTTCGACATATTGGCAACCGAAGGAACAACCGCACAATTCGCATCGAAAAACACGAACGAGATGCACGTCCGTGTCGAGGTCGTCGCTGTGGATGAGTATGAGAATGCGAATGCGGATGCGGATTCGAATGTCGATGGCGGACAATGGGAGAACGATTTGGGTTGTCGGCTGGATGTTGACACTCTTGATTTGCCTGCAGCTGAACACGGCACTGGCGGACGAGGAGTCTCAGGATTTTCAAAAGAACAGTGAGTATCCATCCGCAACAAAACCATCTTAATAACCATAACATCAAACGATTGGGGGTCTTCAAACAAATGTAGCTGCAGATACTGCAACGAGCATTGATTTCTCCTTCCAATTACCAACAAAATAAACATGGAATTCCCTTATGTTCTCACCTGTTTCCAATACCATCTGCGCATCTCGAGTATGAGCTGATGGATCTGACCAATGGAATGTAAATGGGAAAAAAACGGAGGGGTGGAAAGGAGGAACAAAAAAAGGAAAAGAAAACTATGCCAAGAGGTCATCACATTTCCGCTCACGATATTCGCCCACGTCTGCACAAAACGTCCATCTACAAGACGTATCTGGGAAGCATTTTGTGCAAACTTGCAAATCATGCGACGACTGCCAAAAATCCTTATCAATGTGCGTTAGATAAAACGTGCAGAACTTCTCTTGCCGCGGCATTTTTCAAAAGGAGACCAGATCACACACAGAGCAAACTTGCAAGCCATGGCACCACGGCCCCACGGCACCATGGCATGGCGCGAGAGAGTCAGCAGTTTTGCCCAAACAACTTTATAATTTGCGAGGTCGAGTCGAGGATGTGTTTTGGGTCTTCTTTTGGCCGTCTACGAGTGATGGGATCCGTGCACGGGTGCCTTGGGTGCCTTGGGTGCTCGGGGTGTTTGGGTGTGCTCTGGTGCCTTGTGCTTTTTACGAGCCTCTCAACTGGTTGTTGTGAGTAGTTTACGTGTGTCCCCTCTGCCCCATGTGACCGGGTAGACTTGAGGGCAAATCTCATTTCCCCAGTGTCTGCCCGATTCCCCCATCAGTATAGTATATAACTTTGGCTCCCACTCCGGCCACGGCTTCTCCCCAGTCGACGACACAAAAACAAATCATAATTCGGCATCGACATCAGCATATTTTCCTTAGGGTTGGTTGTCTGGTTGTCTGCCTTTTGTTGTTGCTCTGCTCCCTGGGATGTGACGACTGGTTCTGGGTCTGGGGGCCTAAAATTTATGACAGGATTTGCCCAAAATCGAGACACATTTTCCAGTATTTTCTATTTCGCTGGGGTCCGTCGATGCATGGGATTTTGTACTAAATTGAATTTCAATGCCTGGATTTAGACATTTTCGGCTTGGCGTCATGCCCGTTTGGCTTTTGTCTGAGCATTTTGGCATTAAATTTAATTACGCCTGCTGGTTTATTAGCGTCGGCGACATCCTTCGATGGCTCTGCCTCAGCATTTGCATGGGTCTGAAGGACGCTTTTCCAGAGCGGTCTTTGCGGCTCTCCGAAGTGCTATTGAACTGGATCTGCGATTTCATGGATTCCCCGACACCCGTGCGTATCCATCTCTCAGGAACAGCATGTATCCAAGGCTTTTCTTGCCTTGTACTGCCAAGCACACTGTGATGACGCTTTAAGTGGAATCCAAATGTGCTGTGTATCGTTGGCACATAAACAACTCACACCAGAGCATATTCTCTGATGTGTGTGTGTGTGTGTGTAGGGGAGTCGTCCCAAGTACCACTCCTGCTGGCGCTGCTGCTGCTGCTACCACCAGTGGCAGGGGACCTGGCAACGGCTTCCGTTTGTCGCATGAATATTTTCATCATAATCGTCGCTATTTTTATGTTCTGCTGACGCTACAGCCACAACTACAGAAAAAGAACGGAACCCGAAGAACGTTTGGTTTGGCAATAGTTGGGGATTTCCATGGGGTGAGCACTTATAGGGCGGAGAGTGCCGTTCCCTATGCAAATCTCTTGCTGTGCTGCTGTTGCTTTGGCCTTGGCTTTGCTTTTTGATGGGCAATCAGCACGCTCGATAGCAGCAATACAGCCGTATCAAGAGCGCTTCGACAATAAGATACCCGGCATTATTCAGTGGAGGCCATTTCGGATATGCATGAGCTACTGAAATTAGCTGTATCTTTAAACTAAAAGTAGTACACATATTTATGGCTTATCGACGATTTTTTGTATTGTTTGTTACTGCTTCCTGGCAATACAAAAATATTATTATATATTTAAGATTATCCATAAATTACTTACCCCTATTTGTATAGGCTTCCAAGCTTCTGGCTGTTTCTTGCATACCCTTTTTGACTACCGGGTATAAATATTCATACGAATATTGCAAAAGAATCAACCCTAGGGTTAACAGAAGGGGCAGCAGCATGAATATGAGGCGTGGCGGCTCAGATCAGAGGCACGCCATCAATTGCAATGAAAATATTTACAACTGCCTCAAGAGCTCAACAGAGAGTCAAGATGATGGTTCTGGGATGAACTCCAGTCGGCACTCGGGCCTCCTCATCAGCGCATCATTTGTGTTGTAAATTGATTTTCTGTTAATTTTTATGAACTTCAAAGGAATGGAAAGGCAGAAGGGTGCAGCATCCACGCAGCAGGGACAGCGACACATGCTGTTCAGCCCTCTTCGCATCCATCCAGTGGGAGAGGGCGCTGAAAAATGTCTCGAGCATATTTCCATATATATTTTATTTATAAACACGCGCGCGCGTTCGCAGTGTCAAAACAGCGTCATAAGCGGCGCTGCATGGCGGTCAGAATGGATGGGATGGGGCAGCATGTGTGGCAAGAGGGGAGAGCAGTGTTTTGGCTGCAGGAGAAGCGCCACAAGTCAAGTGCAGCAACAGCAGCCACAGCATCGGCTCTGGAAAATGAAAATTTCGTTGTATCTCTGGAGTTGCGACGCGACGCAGCAAGATGCAAAGTTCAATTTTACATGCTGAAAATGGTAGCTACTGCGGAGTGCGGGAGGGGACGGACGAGGCATGCTGCAACGTGGTGGGGCACAAAAATACAACAGAGGAAGCACATGTCACACTGCAGTACGTGTACGGATGGAAATGGTAGGAGCAACTGGCGCTGGGCCGTGACAGACGGCAGCGACACGAGAGTGAAAAATAAGTGGCATCGAGGAGAGAATGCCGGAAAGGAAGACGAAGACCCAACCAGGGAGGGGGCCACGAGCACGAAAGAATGTCCACCCAAGGTAGAACATGAAAGGGATCCAGGATCCTAACTGAAAGAGTATGAAAAAGGGGCACTAAATTTAAAAAAAAAAACCTCCACATACACCCACACATCCACACTCGTAGTTGTTGAGATAGCAGAAATGAAATTGTTGTAATCATAAAATGCAACCTCCACGGAAGGGATCGATGGGGGAGGCATTTCGAACAACTTTCAGTTAAAGTTCCATTCAGACAACTCCATTGTTCCGTTCCCATTGTTGCAACAGCGAAAGGGATGGGTAGGGGAGGCGGAGGCGGAGGAGGAGATATGTTGTAAGCGAAGACAATGACAATTCCCTGGACAGGGGCACTTTTCTTTCCCGCCACTCCATGTTTTTCGCACACATTTCGAATTTTCTGTGCTCTTAATTTTCTTTTGCACTTTCCTCCCCCGACACACAGAGTGTTCCTCATAAATATTATTGCATTTTCGCATCTTCTGCAGTGTTGTTTATGAACTGCATCTCGCACTGCCACTTGGCCATGTGCTGGCATCCACCCAATGCAGAAGCTATCTCTCTCTCTCTCTTTCTCTCTCGTTGCCATCCCCAGCCACTTGTGGGAAAAGGAAAAGCTTTCAGCGCGAGTTCATTCTACACAACTCAAACAACTTGAACTGGCCGCAACAAAAGCGCTGGAATGGCCACATCCTGTTTAGCGCGAAATTTCAATTATGAACAAACATGACCACGCCCCACAGCATCCCGCCCCCCACTCCTCTGCCGCAGAACGTCTTTCCCAACAGCAAAAGAATAGATAAAGTAATATTTGCAAGTTTCCTTTCGTTTCCATTTTTTGCTCTACTTTTTTTATTAAACAGAAGAAATCACTTTTGCTCCATTTTCATGGGCATTGGGGCGTGCACTCATGCAGCTGTTTCATTTCTGGTTTGAGGGTATGGGTATCACATCCACATCTACATATACATATATAGGATATATATGTACAGTATACGTATCCGTATGTTTGTGTTTGTGTTTGCGAATGGGGGTATTCAGAGTTATAAGTTGGTGCGCGCCCCCGCTGACTACTCAAACGTGACTGGCCAAAGTTTTTCAATAAACTTTAACAAGAAAACATTAAAAAGCCACAACGATGGCACATTTACATTTCCAGTAGCCCCATTTGGCGGTCAGCGACGATGGGAGGCGATGCGATGCGATGGGATGCTCTCTCTTCTCTGGCAAAGAGTCAAAGCATCAACTCCATAAAAGCGGCAAAATAGTTGTGTGAAAAAGCAGAACAGAACTGAACCCATCCTTGGATCCTGTCCTCACTCTTTGGGCTTCGCGGAGGTGGGGCAGGGGCAGCAGCTCGAATATAAATTTCAAATAAAAAGCAAATCTAAGGAACTTCTTCGTCTCCCGCTATGGTGTCAGCTGCTGATGCTGCCACTCCTTCTGCCACTGATGCTTCTGCTGTTGTTGTTGCTGTTGCTGTTGCTGCCACTGGTGCCGCTTCTTCATCATCGTCTTAGGGTCTTGCGCTTATGCCACCCGCGAGGCTGCCACTGGCAGGGTCTCGGTCCTGGTCTCCGCCGCCCCGCTAGTGCCGCATTACGCGGCAACGAAATGAAATAAATATCATTTTATGACTTTTTAACTTGTTTCTCTCGCTAGCGCTTCCCTTTTAGCCGCCTTTAACAAGCGCAATAAATGCAACACTAAGCGCGTCGATGAAGGGGGTGGGGGCCCCATTGGGGCATGGTGCACTGTGGGGCGATAAAACTGGAGCGGGGGCATCAAAGATCTGACACTTGCAGCTGCTATCCGCTTTTATAGTCCCGCAGTTTCCCCTTTGTTGGTATTTTTAGCATTTGCATTTTTCACTTGATTGAGTGCTCGCTCTCGCTCCCGCTCCCGCTCTCGCTTTCCCTCTTCCTCCTATGAGTAATGCTTCCGCTAATCATCGCTCCATCTGGAACCCCAAACCACGCCGCGCGACTCTCTGCCCGAGTCAGCCAAAAGTCAAAAGGTGCAAATCAGTTAACATTCAACATCGCTCTTGCTGCTATACGAGTATATCCTCTACATCGTTTGCCCTTTTGCACTCTTCCCACTTTCCGGCTTTCCGCATCACTTCACTTCACTCCGAAATTAACCCTTCGGGGGCATGGGTTTCGTTACTCATAAAAAATTCAATTTTATGACGCTTTTATTTGTCCACTCCTTGGTTGGTGTCTGCCGCTCCTGGGGGTCTGAATCAGCAATCCTTGCGATAGGACAGGGTCGAAACTTTGTAGTTTAAAGTTCCATTCCATTTCGAGGCGTGGCATTTCTATGCACCTGAAATTGTAATCACTTCGCGTCCTTTGTCTCTGTAATCGTAATCTGGCCGCAAGGGGACATCAACTTCGCCTCCACCTAGTCCCTAATCCCCAAGCGATTAATATTGTATGTATCACGCAGTTGGACAGAGCCGGACACGGCCGGACGATGCATTGACTAATACACGCTTGGGCGCACGCCTAGCCTTTGGCGTTTGAGGGGCGGCCTTTGGGGGGTGTGAGAATTTGTAATTTTTATCGCCGCCTGGCACGCGGCTTTAGAAGATTCCGGAATGGGAACAAGGGATCTTTGTCTCCCTCTCTCCCTCTCCCGCTCTCTGGTCTTTGTTGCAGAGGAGGAACCCAAGCACATGGACTGGAACATGGTCGGGCGGCCTCTGTTTATGTTTGGACAACACGCCTTTATGATTTCCCTTTGATTGCCGCCAACGACGGTTGGCCGCCCTCCCACAAGCGCCATTAGTCACACATGGGTGTGGGGTGGGGTGTACCCTGTTCTCAGAGCCAGGGTCGTGGGGGGCGGCCGGCGAGTGTTTGGCGTTCAAGTGGAAAATTGAATTTATCACTTGAACATGCCAAGCAAACGTTTGCTCGCCCTTTTGGCCTCTGTGTTTCTCTTGTGTTTTGTGCTCTGTTTTCTGCTTGATTTTTTCATGGCTAATTCGCAACAAAATTCCCCGAATCGGTGGCCAAATCTATCCGAGACACGTAATCAACTCGTTTGTGAATATTTTACAAGGGCCCTCCTCCGGGCTACTATTGTCTGCCCCGGCGGGACGCGCCGTCTGCTTTCTATTTGCTCTTGCAACATTTTCCACTTGGCAGAACGTTCAACCCCTTTGGACTTGGACATTTTTCTGTCCAACAGTTAATTGAAAATAAGTCGGATGGGCGGTGTGTCCGCTAACGGAATTGGGCGTGGCGTGGCGTGGCGTCCGCCTGCAATTTTAGATAATTTGCATTTTTATTAAATTTGAATTTAAAGAACCGCCTGCAGGCCCAGCAAATGGCTGGCCGTCACACAGTTGTTGTCGTCGTGTGCCCGCGCGGTGATTAGTCGCTGGATTTGCATAAAATACTGCCATAAATTGTTGTAAATTGAAAATGGCAAAAATACTCGAATCGTCCAGCAACAAAGCCAGAGAGAAGACTGCAGAATGCCATAAATTGCATTGGTCGGAGTAAATAAATTAGAACGAATTACATTTGCAGCATTTTAAGGCTCGAATTTCGCTCCCCCCCAGCCACCAGCCGCCGCCACCCGCCACCCGCCGATCCCGAATCCGATCTGAATGTCAGTTGTGGTTCGGCCTTTATTTATCGCCAGCGAGCCATAAATTTCTGTAGTTTGTCAGGGGATGTGCGTTTAATTAAAACAAAAATTATCTAAATTATGACCAGAGCCCAGAGATTCAGGGAGTATTTATTTTATTTCAATTCATTTCATCTGCATGGAGCACCGAGCACGGAGTGGCATAAATATGCACAGATATGGACATATGTATGTATGTATGTATTTTTGTGGGGGCGATAGAGACAGAGACAGAGCGCTCCTGACCAAGGGCAAGGCAAGTCATTTTGGCATGCACATGAAATAAACTCTATTGAAATCGCACTTGTAAATCTAAACACACACACACACAAGCACATAAAAATACACACAGATACACACACACACACTCAATCTTGATGTGGGCCATAAGTATGCAATGCTGCGCATAAAATACAAGCACAAAACTTGTTTGCTGCTGCGCTTCCTGATGCTCCTCCTGGGGGCTGGGTCCTGGGTCCTGGATTCTGGGACTGGGTTGGGTTTGGTCTGGTCGTAAATTTACATATTTTGCATATAAATAAAACGGATTTTGTCGCCGGGCGAAGCCAGCGCTGAAATGTCACAGCATAAAATGGCGAAAGAAGCGTCAAATAAATACAAAATAAAATAGCTACAAAATGGCCAAAAGAGTGCGCAATAGTTGGGCGAGCAGCCAAAGGGCAGAGTCGCGTCGAGCCCTGGGCCTGGTCTCTGGGCCCTGGGCCCTGGGCAGGGGTCTGAGGTGTGACCCCTCCTGCCTCTGGGTGTTGCCAAGTAAGCAAATTGAGTGCGCCACGTCTGAGTTATGGCAGTCTGCCGAAGACGATACAAAGTAGCAGGAGCAGGAGCACCGATAGCAGAGATCTCAGACTCAGACTCTGGGCTTCTTGGGCGTGGCCGTAAACTAGCGCATATTTGTGATGTATGGACGATAGCAGTTTATGCCTCCGAAAGGAGGAAAGGGCCCACTTGAGCCTGGAATCGAACTCTCGTCGCTGATTTGGTTTATGGCTGTGGAAATTGAAAGGCGCAAGTGTCATGTGCACACAGGCAAAGCCGAATGGCTGCAGGCTGGTGGGGCCAACGAGAGGAAAGCCCTCCCCTCCGTAATGCTCTTGTTTGTTTTGCTTTCACAAAACGTTTCCATGGTGCCCGGGCCTCCGTGAGCAGGAGGAGGGCTCCGGGACAGCACTAAATCATCTAATGCTCACTCTCATTAGCAATCAATGCACAGAAACACAAACACAAACAGCATCAGCATCAGCGATGAGAGCAAAAGGCTGCCAACACTTCACACTCCATTGGAGCCCTCTGCCTTTGAGACATAGGGAAAATGGCGCTAAACACACACACACATACATATACTCGAATATAGTGAGGGGAGCGGCATGCAGGGGTGGGGCTGGGAACGATTAACAAGCAAATTAGCATGAAATTATTTCAAAACAGGCGCACACAGTAAATAAATCAATTAGGCAAACAGCAAACAATAAAGAAAGAGTCGATTCGGGGAACGAAGCATTATATACACTCATGCCGATCCATCATCCGACAAGACTTTGTCGGGGATGTCTCAACAATATTTACTTTGGAATGGATATTCCTTTGGGATCAAAATAAAAGACAGAGAAGTGAATTTATCAGATGCAAATCATATTTCTATGTTATACAGTCATATCTTATTATCAGATCTCCTATCTATCACCTTTGTGAGGGAGTCGAAAATCTTAAAGATTTGATGGAAATTAAACTGATCAAAGAAGGAAACAAACTAAGATGTTTCGGGGTGTTCCTAAAGGTGTTATTCCCTCTCTGTAAGAGTATCAAATGAGCAGTCATCAGCAACAGCAACATCGCAAAGTGATGACTCTTGTTGCTGCCTTCGAAGGAGGTCGGGTCCCGGATCCGGGATCACAGATCGCATATCGCGGGCGGACAGCCGACAGCTGGCTCATTGGTAAACAAAAGCAGACAATTAAAAGCTTTTCCAGCATATGCACAACACATTTTGAGGCACTGTCGAGAGGGGAATGAGCTGGCTGGCGAAGCCAAAGCGGGCCAAAAACTGGGCCAAAGTGCAAGGAAATTTGTTTTGAGTTCCCATGACTTACTTGCCTCTGGGTATCTGCATCTGCAGTGCATTTGTCATGGGGCAAAAGCTGAAACTGCTTTTTGGTTGCGTCTCGCTTGATGGCAAACACAGATGCATTTGCAGCTACAGAGCCCCTCTCGTCACATTATTTTAATTATTTGTTTACGCAATGGAAACAACAAACTTGCAGGCGGCACTTGTCTTGTCTTCTGTTCTGTTCTGTTCTGCTCTGTTCTGAGGCATGCTTCATGGATCGTCGTAAAAAGTTACGAGCTGGAATTCTGGGAAATTGTTCCGAAAACAAAGCCCAGGCGGCTCTTGCGGCGCCTAATTAGCCTTCGCTGTTGCAGTGCAGTGGCACTGTCGCAGAGAGGCTTTGGCGTCATGCGAATTTGTCAAATTAAGCAGCAGCAGCCGCAGCAGCAGCAGCAGCAGCAGCAGAGACCTTCAATGAGTCAGCTGTTTGGCATGCCAGTGTCAGAGTTAACGGGCCCGAAAATGTGCAGGCAATTATCATGCCCAGCTGGCAATCCTTGGAATCGGAGTGGGAGTGGGAATGGGAATGGGAATGGGAGTAGTCTGCAGCTTGGACTGTGCCAAAAAAAATTCTGGAGGAGCGGAGTAGCAGGCTTTTTGGCAGGCAGCTGCCAGACATGGAGGCTGAGTGGCGCCACGAACAGCAGGAGTAGCAGCAGCAGCAGGAGCAGCAGCAGCACCAGACGAATGAAATTAAAAGTCAGAACCAAACATCCAAGGGACAGCACGCACTGGGCACAGGACCCACGGTGGGCCCGAGGGCAGCAGCGCTACTGAAGCGACACTGATTAAAAAATTGTTTGACAAGAAATCAACGCGACATTTGTCCAACGAGAGAGAGTGGAGAGTGAAGGCTGGAGATTGTCGACTGTCGACTGTCGCCTGTTGACTGTCCCTCGCAAAAATCCAACAAAAACGAGAGAAGGAAAAAAGATAAATACAGAAACTGAAGTCTTGCTGAAGTGTCGCTGTTAATTCGGCGTAAATTTAATTGCCAGCTATAATTAAATTGATTTTCACGCCGGTAGCAACTTCTGCTTCGGTGGCACCAACATCGGCAGTGGCAAAAGGAAAATCAGCAGCAGGAACAACTGAACTGCTGACTGGAGGCATTATTCGAATGATTGCCGTGGCACGGGGCTTTTTTTCAGCCTGAAGTGGCGCCAAATCAGCTTCAATTTTCACTTTATTTATTTTTGGCGTCACTGGAAAAGGCGGCCCGGCATTTGTCATTCGTTCATTACGGAGTGAAATGTGATTTATTATTTGATGTATAAAAAACCCAGTGAAAATGCAAATATTCGGCATTACTCGGCTGCCTATGACAAATATTTACGCATTGCTGCTGTTTCCGAATAATCCCAAAAAATATATGTATGTATATGTGTCCCTGGGCGCGCCTGGGTATCCCCAGAAGTCTATACATAAGAAACGAAATTAAATTGCATTAAAAACAAATAAAAATAAAATATTTTTGGGGCCCCTGTGTGTGTCAGGGGGAATTTCTCGCGGGCAACAACAAAAGCAATCAAAGTACATATAGATTTAGTGTGTAAATATGTGTATAAGGCTTGTGTGTTGTCTATATTTGTTGATGCCAGTACCTAACCCAGGGGCGTACACATTGGGGGTAATTCGGCAGAAGATCCGCTTCAGAATTACTGGAGCCTGACCACATTTAGGCTCAAATTGTTTCCTTTAAACCGATTTCCCTTGGTAATCCCCTCTTGTATGGCTACGCCCCTGACCTTCCTCCTGCCGCAGGGCTTCTGGGGCCATGCGGCTCGTTTCTAAAACGGAAAAAACTGGCACAAATTCAAAAATGATTTTTACGCAATTTTACGACAACTTGAAAAAGAACAAACTATAAATAAATGGCCCCTTAGTTCGGGGCGAACGGTGTGTCCAAGCTATTTGTAGCTGGTATCTGTAAGATTCTTTCTACTGCTGCTGCTGCTGCTGCTGCTTCTGCCACTGACATGAGTCACAAAAGTCAGGCGAGGTGCTGCCGTTGTCCCACGTTTACCTACGAAATTTGTGCTCTCCATTTTAATTGAAAATAATAAACACGCGTGTAAATAATGTGCCATGCCCCATGTCAGACCCACAATGCAACGCACAGACCCCCGAGCAGAGATGCTGATGCTGCCCCCAGCTGCCAGTGGTGTCCTAGTTTCGAGGATGCTGCTGTTTCTGCCACTGTTCTGTCTCCTCTCCCGCTGTCCGAGACCGTACATCCAGCTGAAACTACAGCTACAGCATCGGGTCATGTTGCCCAGCATGTGTTGCATGTTGCAGTGGCAGCATCAGCAGCAGCAGCAGCAACGACTGTGCTGCGCTTGCAAAATTATTCTGCAGCAAACCCGTTGCCATATTTTACTTTTTAAATGCCGTGTGGCCGCTTTCTTGGCATTGCTGCTGCCATTTTAATTTATTTGCTCATTTTCACCATTTTCCAGCTTCCAGCTTCCAGATTCCTTTTCCATTCTTCTGTGTCACTTCCTCTTTCACTCTTTTACTCTTTCTACTTTCAACTGCTGGTAAATGTTTGTTGCAGCTGATTTTGGGGCCAGCAACCGAGACATCCTTCTCCAACAATCCATTCTAGAAAGTTTTGTTACCCTTCCCCCCCAGAAAGCGTATTCGGTTTTCGTCCTGGACATACCACTGGGCCTGTTATTTTTGCATTTGGTTCCAAATTAAAAGCGCATAAATTTGTATAATTCATGGACATGGGGACACATGTAGCAGCTGGTGCTGCCGCAATGCCAGGGGCGGTACGGCACGGCCCGGCACGGCACGGCACACATTCTTCGCACCCGAAACACTTTGTTGGTATTTGCCTGTTTGCCATAATTGAAATCAAGTAATTTACGCGCCATTAGAGCGACCTGCCGAACCCTTTCGAGGCCTCCTGCGCCCAGCCCAGCCCAGGCCCTCCACTGCACTGCCTGCAATTAACATAATATAAAATTGCAATTTGCGAGGATCTCCCGAAGTTGTTGCTGTTGCTGTTTGTTCTGCTGGATGTTTACTGTTTGTGTTTGCTGTAATTGCGGTGGCTTGCCATTTTAATATGGTTCAAGTGGCATTCAATCAATGGCAATTAAAACGAGGGGGAACGTTGTGAGTTGCTGCGGACACCGCAACTCTACAGCTATACCCGATACTAAGTCAGTATGGCTCTCCTCCGGCAGACGCCGCTAATATTTAACGACACGACAAAGAGTGTGTGCGAGAGAGACAGAAAATCAGTCTGAGCGTGACGTCGGGCGCTGCGTAGCCACTGCAAATTGATTTGTTCCTTTTGGCTATAAAAATGATCTGATCTGATCCAGATTCAGCAATCTAATAGATATGGTCATTGTCTATAATTCTGCGTTTTTAGTTTTCTCAAATCTGCAATATTGTGGATGCAACAGATTTTCGTCCTTTTTGGGGGCGGATGGGGGTGGGGCGAAATTCTGAGATATACGTTTTATAGTAACATCTTAAAGGAGTGTGTGTACCAAATTTGGTTACTCTAGCCTTAATAGTCTCTGAGATTTGTGGTTGCCCCAGATTTCCGTCCTTTGCGGGGGCGGAAGGGGGTGTGGCGAAATTTGGACAGGAAACGGTCAAGGTCCGATATCACAGGAGTGTGGATACCAAATTTGGTTGCTCTGGCTTTTATAGGTTCTGAGATCTTTGAACTCATATTTTGCAATTGGCAAAACCGACCATGAAACCTGTGTGTTAGAGTGAGACAGAGCGAGAAAGTGTGAAATTGTTTTCGTGATTCTGGCTGTAATAATTATACGATCTGGTTCAGATTTTGCACTCTAGAAGATATAGTCATCTTCTACGATTCTGCGTTTTTAGTTTTCTCGTATCTTTAAAATTGTGGATGCCACAGATTTTCGCCCTTTGTGGGGGCGGAAGTGGGCGGGGCAAAGTTTTGAAATATTTTTGGAGCAGTGACATATCACGGAAGTCTGGATCCAAAACATCGTTGCTCTAGCTCTTATAGTCTTTGAGCATTAGGCGCTGAAGGGGACGGACAGACGGACAGACGGACGGACGGACAGACGGACAGACGGACGGACGGACAGACAGACAGGGCTCTATCGACTCGGCTATTGATGCTGATCAAGAATATATATACTTTATAGGGTCGGAAACGATTCCTTCTGGACGTTACACACATCCACTTTTACCACAAATCTAATATACCCCAATACTCATTTTGAGTATCGGGTATAAAAACTGTTTAAGCCCATAAATATTTAAAGAGATACATGGCCCGATGCAGCACTATAAATCAAGTAGAAGAGCCTACGCCAAACATTAACCAGAGCCACAGCTAATTTGCGTATAAATAATGCACGCGAATGCATTTTTGCAAATGCTGCCTAATAGGATTGCTGTTTAGAGAGCACTTTGGAAGTACGATATTTGCGCAGACACATTTTTATTTCGTTTAGAATTTAATGTGCTTAAATGTTGGGGTGTTGCCATCCAGATTCACCCAGACAGAGGATTGCGGCTCCGAAACCTAAAGAGGCAAGCAACAGTTGCACGAAAAAAACCGAATCACACAGCGAGCATCGAGAGGGCTGAGAACAACGAAGGAAAAGCGGCGAAAAAACAGCCACGTAATAGCCGACAAGGAGGACAACAAGGAGCGCTGACTGGAATATTTTTCGTATTTTATTATTAAATCACGTAGCCAGTGCAATACGGCGTCCAAAATGACAGCGAACGCATTTTAATTGAAAGCCAAGCCCAGGCAGGCAGCTCAGAGAAGGTCGAGAGCGAAAAAAGCTGAAGGCAACTCGAAGCGGAGCCGATGATGAGGCAAAAGCAGGCTCCAGACACGGTCTGGTGGTGGGAGTGGGTGGGAGTGGGAGTGGGGAGAGCTGAGTCGGGTTCTCTGCAAAAAGGCTTTGGCCAAGAAGTTTTCTAATTGAAAATGGCGTAGCAAAATTTAATTTGAAAACTTTCACTTGCCAGGCTGACCCACAACGACAGCGACAAAGACTCGCCGCCAGATTTGTGAAAAATCGAGAGGAAAAATCCTCGAGAGAGAGAGAGAGAGAGCAAAGTGCTTGGACATTTTTCGCACTGTGCCCGGGCGAGGCCCCGTGTGGCGCCACACACTCGCTTATTATTAATCAGCCTGCGATAGAATGTTGAGGAACATTTCGTGCTCTTTCATTCGTGCCGGGCCCCTTCCTTCAACAGGGGCCAAAAAATATTTCGCCTAATTGACTCGCGAACATTTGTTGCTGCTGCCACTGGGCTGCCAGTCGGTGGCGCCTCTCTCTGTGACACTGCCATAAACATTTGAAATTATTTTTACCATTTCTTTTTGGCCTCTTTGGCATCTTAATTTCTGCGCTGTGCTGTGCTGTGCTGTGCTGTGCTGTGCTCTGCTGCTCATTTTTTTTTCCAAAAACGGACAAAGTGCGCACAAGAGTCGTGTATTCTCGCAGTCGGCAAGTTAGTTAGGTTTATTTCCCCCCAAAGATGGTGGCAACAGGAACACACACACATACATCAACAGTAAACACAAAGGAAGAGAGTGGGAGAAAGTTGGATGGAGAGAGAGAGAGAAAGAGAGACGGGAAGAGAAAGCCAGAAAAAGCAAAGTCAAAGGCTGAACTAAGAAAAACAAAACATTCTGGCATTTCTAATTATAAGTAAATATTCATACTCACATTACCACCATGTACCGTACTGTACATACATATGTGTGTGAGTGTGTGTGTAAGGAAAGCACTTTGAAAGTTATTTACACACACACACATAGACTCTCAGAGAGTAAGAGGAGCAGCTGTGTGCTGTATGCTGTATGCTGTATGTGGGGGAGGCAGTCATGTTGGCAGCCCGTAATGCATGCTAAAAAGTGTGAGAAAGTACATTAGGGTCACTGACGACTTTGACTACACTACAAAGAGGCGTGGCATGGGGCGTGACCCGGCAGAGGCAGGCGGCAGAGGAACGATGCCTGTCCGCAATGGCAACCACTTTCGCTCTCTCAACTTGCAACATTTTGTGGCCATGCAGGGTCGAGTGTGTGCGAGAGTGTGTGTGTCTCTCTGTGTGTTTGTGTTTGCCATAATGTACAATTTAAATGTAAACAATTTGCCCCAACGCGGCATCAGTAGCAGTACCAGCAGGAGCATCAGGAAAAAAAAATGAAGGAAAAGTCAGGGAAAGGAAATGGAAAAGCAGAGTCCAGCCAACAGAGACAGGGCACAGGCACAGCCTGAACTCGGGCCGAATCAAATATTTAGAAGCCGGCAGTGGACCCATCGAGGAGCGTCAAGCCAGAGGTGGAGTCGAAGCCGCAGCATATGGCAATGTAGCATCTGCTGCTACTGCTTCTGCTACTGCCGCTGCCGCTGTGAATAGTGAAACTCAAATATTTATCTTGGCAATTGCCTGTAATTTGGTTTAGTTCCGACTTGGCACCGTTCTAAATAAACTTTTCATTAGCAGCACCTGGGCGAATCGAGTCGGCTTGTCGGTAGGGGTTGGCCTCCGTGGCCCAGGTACAGATATACATTTTTGCAGAGCCGGCACTAATTTCGTTTAATTAACCAACTTATATTTTGCGTAATTGACTTCCATGTGCGTTTGGCTAATGTTTCAATCAAACTCTAACCAAACAGAAGCCGCTTTGGCCACAAAAACAGAGGGAGAGAGCGGGCAATTGTTGGCTGCTTCATTCTCATGTTGCAACAAGCAACAAAGAAAACAAAGCCACAACCGCAGAAACAGCGAAACCACAACGCGCACAGTGCGTACGACGAGTATGTGTATGCGTATGCGTATGTGTAATGTGTCAACCCCAATGTCCCACATCCACAGTCGATCCGAGCCGAAGCGAATCGAATCGCGCGACACTTTCGCTTTAAATATCAATTGAATAGAACAATTTGGCCAACACATATTTAAACCAGAGATTGCGTAGGTATATTGAAAGATTGCCAACATTTGTGCATGTTTTTCGTGTTAGTTCTATCATCTATTTATTGCCAGTGGCACGACACGGCACACTTAGTGGACGGACGGGTGGACGGGCGGACGGACGGACAGCCTTTGAATTTTCAGTTTATTTAGCAAAACGTGTGGAGATAATGGTTTTTATCCCCAATCGGCCGACTAATTATTTCAATTAAATAAAACTCGGCGCAGAAATAAAATTGCGATATGTTCTTTAATGCGTGACATCCAAATTGCAAGTGTGGCTTGCCTGCCCTTTACATTGCCGCTCCGATCGCTAAGCGCAGCTTCGCTCGGCCGACGTCGGTAGGCAGACGCAAAGCGGAGATAGCGAAGAGCGAGCTGGCAGAGAGCGTTTAGCAGGGCAAGCAAGCGCAAAGCTTTAACAAACAAATGAGTGACATAGACATAAGTAACAAACAAAATAAGCGGCTGAGGGCCAAGAATTAGGTGCTATTTGGTAAGCAGCTAATCGGCTGGGTTCTGCTCCGAACATTCACCCCCCGTTGGAAGGCAAAGGCTTTCAACAGATCCATCCTGAAGGGGCAGAGCCGCTATTTTTCCAACGGCCCTCTTGAAGATGCTTGCTTGGGCGCAGCTGGCGGCTACGCTGGGATGCTCGTCGAACGCAGCAATCGGCGCTTCTTTACGAAGGCGGCTTGTCGTGATTACGTCTTGATCATCGGGAACCTCTGTAATTGCATAGAATGGCAGGAAATTTGGCAATGTAGAAATTGTTGAATGTTGAATTTCATTTAGCGTGGATATGTAGGTTTTTAATATATTGAAAAGTTCGCGCTGCAGTTCCTGATTCTCCGATCGCAGTTTTTCCACTTGCACCTGGCACTCGAGCAGCTGCTTCCTGCATTGCTGCTCTAAGTTTTGGTACTCCAGCGTTGTGGCCCGAAAATCGTCATTAGAGATGGAGGAGGAATTTTCAAAAGCGGCTAAAACTGCACGCTTATTCTCCGAGCTATCAATGCTTCCTGACACTATCCAACCAAGTTTTGTCTCCTGCAATGTTGGCAATTGGTCTGATAGTCGAATCTGTCCGACGCACATTAAATCGAAGAACAAACCACCACCTATCAATAGATCGATACGTTGGGGCTTGGAGAAATTAGGATCAGCTAGTTTTAGATTATTCGGCATGGGCCAATCCTTTGCGTCTAGGCCGAAGTTAGGCTGCATTTCCGTAATTGAGTTGGTGACAATTGCGGCGAAGGAAGCTCGATAGCTTGCGTCCTGGGATTGTACAACTATATGTACAGACTTGCTCGAAGGTAGAATGGAATCTCCGATTCCAGAGATGTGAACATAAGACGAGCGATGATCCAACTGCAACTGATCAGCAAGTCTAGATGTTACGAAGTTTGCCTGTGATGCAGAATCCAAAATGGCACGACATGGGATAAGTGCTCCATAACGATCTGTTACATGGACGAGGGCAGTAGGTAGCAACACGTTCTGGCTAGGCTGAGATTTCTGGCTCGAGGGGGGAGGGCTGGTATATTTGATTGCAACTAGGGCACTTGCAGGATCATGCTGGGTCGGTTCCGTGCTCGGCGACGGCAACTCAGCGTCAGCGCCCGACTGCATGTGGAGCAGAGTGTGATGCTTGGCTTGGCAATTTCTACATGCCCCTGACTTGCAGCGTTGCAATGAATGGCCTTTGTTGAGGCAGTTTAGACACAAATGGCGCTTCTTCACCTCCTTGTATCGAGAAAAGACAGGAAGATCTAGAAATGCCTGGCATCGGGATATGTAGTGATCAGAAGATTTGCAATACTTGCATGTTGAGCTAGTATGATCGTTAATGGAGGTGATTAGGGTGCTAGGTTTACTTTCTCCCACCTGCTGGCTAGGAATTGTTACCATAGCCGATCCCAAATTTTCCAGCATCCGACATCTTGCTTCCAAGAATGAGGCCATGCTTGACCACCTGGGCAATCCTGACGTCGGCAAGCTCTCCTCCCATTTCTCCTTGGTCTTGTGGTCCAATTTCGTGCCTATGATGAAGATCAGCAATCCATCGGAAATCTCCTGCGGGGTCGCCAAGGTCTGCAGTGCACGCAAGTGCGAATTGATTTTATCGCTGAGCGCGCGCAAGCCGATAGCCGAGCCCTTCTCCACCCCTTGCAGCCCGAAAATAGCCTTGACGTGTGCCTGAAAATGCAACAGTTTATTATCGAATCGCAATATTAGTAAATTTAACGCCTTGTCGTAATTCTCCTCAGAAAGTTCCAAGGAACGAATCGTATCCAGCGCAGCACCATCTAGACATCCACGCAGATATTGGAATTTTTCGATGATTGGGATACGATGGTCTTTGTGCACCATTGTCGAGAACATTGAGTGGAATTCTGGCCAATCCATGTAGCTCCCACCGAATCGCGGAAGCTGCAACTCGGGCATTCGAGAACGGCCTATACTACTATAGCCGAACAACGACGAATTCCCCTCGAGAGTATGCCGAGCTGTTGAATTGGCAACATTTACCGTGCGCGCAGCCATCAACTCCCGCGAAAGCCTGGACCTAACCTTGACGTAAACATTCGAAAAGTCCAGCCGGGCATCATGGGCTAACTGCAGGAAATCCAACCTTTCAAGGCTCGTTTGAGCGGCATCGAAATCGGCATTCATTCGCTCGATTTGTTCTAAGCGAGCTTGAAGTTCCGCCTCATCTAACTCGGCGAGCTCTTCCTTGGTGAGAAAGCGATCCATGGCCTTTAGTTGGCGCGCGACAGACTCGGCCTTGTGCCTGTAGAAATCTACATCACTCGGCATTGCTGCGTTCGCGACATTGGTAGGCTCAGGTGCTGCCATGTTGAGGTTTTAAAAGAGTCACTCAGCACGACCGAAAAAGACACCCTGTATACGTATAAACGTGCGAACCGAAAGCAAAGAGATTACAGCTAATGCCTTTAGCTGTGCGGCTGTGCGAGCTGTCCAATTCCGCTTTGTACTCCGCTTGTGTGTATTAGTGAGTTCGCTGCACTGCACTGACCGAATTGTCGCGACAGAGAAATTAGTAGGTGTATGTAAGTATGTTTTAGCACCGAATTGTGCTTAGCCGCCGAAAATTTGTTAAGGCTAACGAATGTCGATCGCGAATGATAATTAATTGACACTGCAACTCAGAGATCACGTCGGGGTCACCAAATTTTATGTGGAGATAATGGTTTTTATCCCCAATCGGCCGACTAATTATTTCAATTAAATAAAACTCGGCGCAGAAATAAAATTGCGATATGTTCTTTAATGCGTGACATCCAAATTGCAAGTGTGGCTTGCCTGCCCTTTACATTGCCGCTCCGATCGCTAAGCGCAGCTTCGCTCGGCCGACGTCGGTAGGCAGACGCAAAGCGGAGATAGCGAAGAGCGAGCTGGCAGAGAGCGTTTAGCAGGGCAAGCAAGCGCAAAGCTTTAACAAACAAATGAGTGACATAGACATAAGTAACAAACAAAATAAGCGGCTGAGGGCCAAGAATTAGGTGCTATTTGGTAAGCAGCTAATCGGCTGGGTTCTGCTCCGAACAAAACGCTTTGTTAATTTTCTATACACTTTTCTCACGCTGGCAGTACAGTGGGCTTTTGTTTTCCCTAAAAGTTCATTGAACTCTCGGACGATAGCCAGCCAGCATTTTGCATTGAATGAAAATTACAGAACTTGATTCCTTTAAGGCGAGAGAAGACCCTCAGCTTTAAGCAGCAGCCGCAGCCGTAGCCGCAGCCGCAGCCGAGCCGAGCAACAGCCACAAACCGCGTGCAGGCCACTGCATAATTAATGCATCGTTGTCTTCAGGCTGTGGCCTCGCAGGCTGGATGCTGTTACGTGTAACTAGGACTGCTGTGGCTGTTATTCCGCCGTGTTCATGGCCCTAGCCAAATGAGGCACAAAACACTGTTGGTTGCGCCCATCAGGGCTTCTGGTTTATGCATGCAAAGTAACACGCTGCGTATGCGCAATGTTCGCAGTAAACTGAAGGCTTTAAGAGGCCTGAATCGAATATTAGAAAGCCCCATATGGCACGCGTACGCGTATGCCAAGGGGGAAATCAAATGCAACTTAATTATCGTGAAATGCACTTCCCCATATTCACTTTATTTAAAAATTCATTGGAAAACTCTCACTCAACATTTCCTGCCCGTCGGAAGCATTGTCTTAATTGGAATTAGAAAACAGCCATAAACACTCAGCGCTCTCAACGCATCCGATGGAAATTAATTGATCCGTGTTGAGGGCCTGTCAGATGCATCGATGCACAATGATGCATGATGAACTACGTGGAAACTCCCTCTCAGGCGGTAAAAATTCCGATTCCGATTCGGATTCTCAATGGGAGAGGATGAGCTTACCTCGCTCCCCATCCGTCTTCCGCTGCGCTATCTCTGGGTGAACTAAATTACAGAAAAACAGTCTAAAAATATCCACGAATAATGCGGTGTGTCAAAACATGACATCAAAAACGAAAGAGGGGGCGCAGGTAGGGCTCAATGCTCTCGGGGAAACCTTAATATTTTGGGGCCCTGATGGTGGCATGGCATACATCAAAGACGACGTCGCTGGGCTGCCAATAAAAGAATTAAATGTAAGCGTAAATCATTAAAAACGAGCAGACGATTGCCGCTAACAACTAGGCAAATGCCAGCGACAATTATAAATAGATTGGTGGAACTCTAGGGAGAGTGGATTGTGTGGAGTGTGGCACATCAAACGAGGCCCTAACAGATCTTTATGAGTTGCTTAATTGGTCCAGATAGGAGACCAGGAAACAACTGCAGCACAAGGCCTTTCGTTCTCTCTCCCCGTGTTGGAATTGTGTGGCACACTGCCATTTGCCTAGCATATCCTGTCCCATTCATAAGGATTTACGGCTAGGTGTCGTCTTCTTGCACGGCCACATATTTGCTCTGCTTGCCGCAAGCCAAAGCGTTGACAAATTGCAGCAGAGGCAGCAGCAGCGCCGGAAGCGTAGCCATGTTTGCCATTTTGCTCAAGTTGTCAGCGCGAGTGCACCCCGGAAAGTATGCAACGCAATATAACAAATGGCTTGCGGCTTTGTGGGGCAACGAACACAGCTTAGTGGCAGAAGCAGAGGCAGAGGCAGCCAGGGTGTGAGCAAAAAAGAATCCGGTCCAGAGCACAAAGAGCGAAAGTGTCGAACAAATTTCAATAATTTGCTAATACTTTTTGCAGCTTACGCGGCTGCATACATTCTGGTTTCACCCGTAATCCTGGCCAGAACTCGGATCGGAGGGGATGCACTCCACTTCACTCCACTCCACTCCGCTGTTGTGTTTCGTTGTGTGACGCTGCTGTCGAAAACATTTGAACATCAAAGTGCCACGACAACAGCACCAAAAAAATTCCTTTTAAAATTGTTTGCGAAATGAAAGCGTTGCCGAAACACTGACTGGCCTCTGGGATGGGGATTGAGTTGGGTGGTAAAACCGCTTAAAATTCAAAGTTGAGTGGATTGAGTAGGTCGTGGGTTGGAGCAGGGGGATGGAGTCCGTCCAACTTAAATTGCATTAAACAGAGCGGCAAAATATTGCATGGAATATATTTAAGAGGACTTTAAGGCTGAGAGCCAGGCCAAAGAGCACCCAGCACAGATGATAACTAAATAGGCAGCCCCGCGACGGCGGCCACATTATTCTTTGCTGTGGGACTTCTCGGCAGGCAGGCAGGACAGAGTACAGAAATAAAAGAAGCCGTTCAGGCGGAAACAATGTGGAAATTTTACAGGTTGCTCTGTCAAATAAAATAACACAAAACAAGGTCCACGGTACACGGTACACAAACAAAAAATTCACAAGAAATCATTTTTCACTAAGAAAAAAAAAAAAATATACAACTGAAGGAGGAACCAAAAAAAAGAAACATCAAATTCAACATCGGCAAACGGCAAACGACGTCGCTGGTGACGGCAACCAACCGGCAACCGGAAGCAGGGCACAACGACAAGAAACATTCGGTGGAGGTGAAAGTGGGTTGGGTATGGGTGGGGTTCTGCCATGAATCGCAGGCGGAAGCTTTGTGTTAAAATAACAAACAATCAGCCGAATCATGCAGGAAGTGCAAATAATAAATAAATATATCGCGCAGAGAGAGCTATTTCTTCTTCAATATCAACCTGGCAGTTTCGATTGCTTTCCACCCACACACCCGTCCATCCACCCAATCATCCCACCTCCTCCAGTGGGGCGGGCGTCAGTTCTCATGCCTTGCCAATATAGAACGAATAAGAAATATATATACATACATACGTTGTACGAGTATTAATACTAAACTTTTCATCTTTTGCCATCTTATTCCCTGTTTCCAGTACCCGCCCGATTGGTCTGGGCCGCCCTGGGCAAGACGGTGGAGCTGCCCTGCGACCTGACGCCACCCACGCCCCAGGATTCGGTGAAGCTGCTGCTTTGGTTCAAGGACACCACCGGCATACCTTTGTACAGGTGAGTAGGACGACAGCAAACTAGCTGTTTAGCTCAGGGAAAAAGGAGAAAACGAGGGAAAAGGGGCAGGGCACAAGGTGCGAGCAAGTGGTCCGTAATCATCCACTCCCTGGGCCTACTAGACAGCCATCCATCAAAAGCGTAAAATAATCGTCAACATCCCTTTTCTTACACTTTCCGTGCGAGTTTTTTCCCACTTTTTTTCATTTGGCGTGGCAGTTCTCTCTTTTGCGCTCCTGCGCGTTTTTGGCTTATTTCCGGCAGCTGCCAGGACCCCAGGACGGACCACATGTGCTTCTGTGTGTGCCAGCGAATGTTTTCGGGGCAAGGATGCGCCCCGTCATAATCCACTTTGTTATAATAAATGTAAAGCACATCCGATTACAGCTGTCGTTGCTAAAGTGTAGCAAATTTTCACGCATACACGCATCGGCCACGCCCCCCAACTGATGGGGGAGCATACGGATTTTTATAAATTTACGCTGATAAATTTTCAATATAAATTGCGGCAAGAACGGTGTGTCCTGCATGCCAATTAGGAAGTGGGTAATGCCTTCGACTTTGCGTGCCACAGCCCCGGGAACGGGAACACTCATTAGAAGTGGGAGAGGGTGGCAGGACAAGACAGGATCTGAGTCAGCCCCGTGCACGTGAAGTGAAGTGGCCGGCACTCGATAATCATAAACAGTGCAGTGCAACAGTGCTAGCAGCAGCAGGGCCCACATCGGTGCCCAGAAATAAACAACAGAGTAATTTGCTAAAACAGCAACAAATTACTGCAATTTGCGCAAAGCTGGCAAAGTCGCAACGTGGCACGAAGCAACAGAGAGCCAGGGGCAGTGGATGTACTCGCAGTAGCACCCTCAAATGCACACAGACAAACGAACAAACACTCAAGTCGAGTCGAGTCGAGTCGAGTCGAGAGTCGACTGCCAGGATGATGGCTCATGGCTCATGGCTCATGGTGTGCAAATTGAGCGTCATTTTTTATGGACGTAAATTATGCCAGAGAGAGAGAGCGAGAGAGAGAGAGAGAAAGAAAGAGGCGGATGGGTGATGGTGGAAGGTGCCGCAACCTGGGCTTCGGGGCGCAACTTATGCTCTCTGCATATGTTTATTTATGACATCTAATAATCGCTACATGCCCCGCCCATCCACTTAAACATACGACTTTCTCCTTTTGTTTTCGCACAGCCTGGACTCGCGTGGCGGAAATGTGAAATTGGCCCCACATGCGGCCATAGCTAGCGATCTGGGGCAGCGTCTGTTCTTCAGCATCGGCGATAATCCCAAGGATTCCCGTCTGCAGATAAACGATGTTAAGCCCGAGGATGGCGGCGTCTACCGGTGTCGCATTGATTTCTTCAACTCGCCGACGCGCAACTTCAGGCACAACCTGACACTAGTGGGTGAGTGCCGCAATGAATTCATGGCTCCTCGAGTGGCAAATTGATTTCCCCCATTCCCTGCCTTTATTTCCAGTTCCGCCCGAGGAGCCGCGCATCTTCGATGCCCAGGGCAAGGAGATATCACAGCTGGCGGGGCCGTTCCGCGAGGGCTACGAGCTCTTTCTCTGTTGCCAAGTGAGAGGAGGTAAGTAAAACCGCCTGCAGGTTGCAGGTTGCAGGTTGCAGCTGACATGCCGTACGCATCGTCCTTTGTGTGTTTGCGGCTTAACCCACTTATCTTGCCGCCTGGGCGGGTGGGCTGTCTTTGCCGGAGACTCAATCCGACCGCAGTCTGCCGCATTATTTGCTCTCCCACCGAGAGACACTTGTGTCAGCCCTACGGCTGTTGATTGCCAGCAGCTGGATGTGATGCCCGCATTGGCCCGACCGACACATGCGAGTGTCACTCATAACGCTCCGTACTTATGTGTGTGTGTTTTCTACCTTCCACCTACTTGCAGGTCGTCCTCCGCCCAAGGTCACCTGGTGGCGCGACGACACCGAGCTAATCGGCACCAGCCACACCTCCGTGGAGGAGGGAGCCACCGTGATGGTTAATCAGCTGCTGATTGGCACCACCACCCGCGACTTCTACGGGGCGCGCATCGAGTGTCGTGCTCAAGGCACCCGACTGGTGGATCCCGTCCGGAAGGATGTCACCGTGCAGGTTCACTGTAAGTCCACCCCATCAGTCACAGAATTCACAGAAAATAAGTATAATGCGTGTCTCTACCTTAGTGAAACCCGTTCGCGTCAAGATTGTCACACCCAATGATCTACTGACCGCCGGCCATCCTGTGCCCATTCGCTGCGAGTCCTGGGGCTCGTATCCGGCGGCCAAGATTGCCTGGCTGCTGGACGGCGAGCCCATACGAAATGCCGAGGTTACTGTGCACAGCGACAAAGAGGTAAGTACTGCCCCATGGTGTATTCTATATGGCATTGGCAGGCCTAGTCTTTCTGCCAAATTGGCCTAAATTGTCTGGTGATTTTCGGAGTAGGGCAAAAGAAAGTTTTTTATTCTGTATTCTTGTTACCCCGTTCCCAGGACAAAGAAACTTTCCAGCGTTTGACATTTGATAGTTGGCCGCAGTGCTGCTGCAAACACTTACACTCACACACACTCGCCTCCCAGTTACTCTTGTATAACTTTGGAGGCAAGTACGCTGTGCTGTGCTGTGCACCGCTTAATAGCATCAGAGGCTGCGGCCACAACAGCAAGGGTGGCCCCACTGAGGCGACCACTGGGTGACCCCAAAAGCAGGGAAAACTTTTGCAGCCACCGCAGACAAACAGAGCAGACAAGAGCTGACTTCCCTCCCACACTGGCTTCACCCTTGGCTTCTTTGATGAACTGCACTGCACAGAAAGTTGAAACTTTGCTCCAAGCTGCACAAATTTGCACTCCACGGTTGAACATTGATTCCTGCTAATGTGCGAATTTTTATTTGGATTTACATTTCTCTTGAGGATGGTCTGAATTTTTTTGCACATCTGGTTCGCATTTATCAGTTTGCATGCAACACGTCTCTCTGATGAAGCATGTGAACGGGTAAGACAGCTCAGTTTGTGGCATCCATTAGTGCGCTCTGCCACTGCCTTTTTTTTGGGTTTCTAATTATGCCATGTAAATGGATAGAGACATATCGGAGCAGGGGCTGGGGCTGGGGCTGCCAAACGTCGCCAGACATTAGTCAACTCGTGCATAGCCGATTCCTGGTGCCATGGCCATCCCAGAGATGGAGTGCATGGATAGGGATAGGGATGACAGAGAGAAGCCCAGCAGCCACTAGTCGTTATACTCCATCTCAATGTTCTGACTCTGGCCTCCGGCTTCGGCTCCGGCTCCGGCTTCGATTGTTGCCAAAACGATGCCTGACTCTGGCTCTGTCTCTGGCTCTGTCGTAACTTAATACCTCGTTTGGGTGCATGGGTTGCCACTGCCACTGCTGTGTTTCTGCTCGATCTGATGCACAAGGCCAGGACAGACTCGGCTCAGCTCGAAACTCGACTCATTATTTTGGAAACCCGAGTTGAGGGATGCAAGTGGAGAGGCCACAGCAGAATCCACAGATAACGAATCGATGCTCATCCTAAAAAGGAAAACAGGTCATACGACGTTTTAAAGGACACATCATTTGGGACAATTTTCATCTTTAATTTAGTGCAATTTTCGGTCAATTACATTTGCATTTTTCTTTCGCAGGATGGCAACATCACGACCAGCATCCTGACACTGAAGGTTACATCGGAGAACGACAACGCCGAGCTGACGTGTCGCGCCACGAATCCTTGGTTCTCCGGCGGCGCCATCGAGGACAAGCGTATCATACGTGTGGCATGTAAGTAGAGTACACATATAGATTTGCTTCTGCTTCTTCTGCCCGACAGGTGAGCCTGCCCTGCCCACCCCCTTCAATTATGTCCACAAAGCAGGCACCGAACGAGTCAGGTCTGCTTTGTAACTGGGCCTGCCGTTGGGTGTGGGTCTGGCTTTGGGTCTGGGACGGACTCTGGGGCCATGGCCAGGGCAGTGCCAACGATCAGCTTTGGTGTATCCCTTACACAAACGGCCCAAGGCTTAGTCATCTTTGTGTGGGTGCGGGTGTGTGTGTGTGTGTGTGTGTGTGTCTGAAAGCACTCTCCTTCGAGGAAAGTCCAATTAGAAGCATATTAGGGCCAGAGCCAACATAATTTTATTAAGGGAAAAGGAGCTCGAGCTGAGGCCAAGCCGCTTCGGGGCCATCTTCCATCCACCTGTTGGCCATGCCATGCTCCCCCGCTAAGCTGCTTATAAAATGCAGTCGAGTCCTTGTGCTGTCCCCGTCTTCGACTTGCCTTGATTAAATTTTCACTGTTATGTTTCTATTGCTCATTTTTTGTTTCCTGGCATGGCCTCCATAATATTTGCAACATCCGCTTCCGGCTTCCGTTTTACATTATTCCGACCTTCTCTGCTTCTGCTTCCAGTCCTCCTTCTCCTTTACCTCTGACGAGGAGAGTGAGAAAAAAGTAGTGAGTGCTCTCTGTATTACCTGCACTCAAATCAGGCCGGAACCAGCCTCGTCATCTCCAGCCGAGTTCATTTTGGTTTTCATTTTGTGCGGCTTTTTAATAATTCACCCATAAACGTCAGCAATTTTTTTTCCTCTTCTGCCCAGACCCCGCCATTGACATTTGCCCCAAACTTAAGACGGTAGAACGGGAGGCATAGTTTTGTCCACCCTCCCCGTCCATGGGGACTGCTTGGGGCCAAGTGGCGCCGACAGTCTCCGACGCGTATTAGATTTTTACAACCGTAACTAATAGTCCCATTTGGCGTGTGGTCAAGAGGCCGTGTAGCAGCAGCAGGATGAGGCCCAAAGGATGTGTACGGGCGGCCCACAACAAAAGGCGCCTGCCCTGCCCTGCCCCGCCCTGGCAGCTGGAGTTAAGTACATTACGCAATGCCGTCTGGATCGGACAGGGCAAAAGATTAGGGCGGGCGAGGACCAAGGCTGCTGTGTACCGAGAGTTCACCTTATGAGCCATTGCCGTTTATTATTTTGACTTTTATTCAGCAATTTGTAGCGCTCATTAGGTTGGATGCCCCGCACTTACTAATCCACTGTACTGTGTTCCCACTCCAATCTACAATCTTCTCTCCTCTCTCTCTCCCCACAGATCCACCCACCGTGTCGGTGCACTTGGCCAACGAGGATCCCAGTCGTGTGGTAACGCGCGCCGAGGGCCAGAACGTCACGTTCAAATGCCGTGCGGATGCCAGGCCTCCGGTTACCAGCTACTCCTGGTTCAAGAATGTAAGTACTGATGTGGCTACTGATTCTGTCCCCTACCACTACCTAACGACCAACAGCTGACGTGTATCAGCAGACACTTTTCTTATTTTTTTTTTGGAAATTTTATTATCAATTTTTGGGGCTCCGCAGGCCCGAGGCGTTGGCATTCCTGCGGCATCATAAGCAGACACTTTTGCGGTTTATTTTCATTTGCCAGAACTGCCACGCCGAGCTTTAAGACCGCCTCGAATTACTCGGGGGAGAGGGCCTTGTGGCCAGCGTGGAACTCCGGCTAACAAATGCTGGACTCATTTTTCAAATGTCTTATAATTGGCTCATGATGTCCATTGAAGTCCATTCGTGTCGCAAATTATTTAACTATTAATCATGCGACAAATAAACCGAAAGAGATTGAGATTGCCGCAATCGTTCGGAGCTCTCTTCGCAGGGATCGCAATCGGAGGAGCCTTTGTTGGCGTGGCTTTGACTTTGTCTTGGGTTTTTATTATTAAACCGCATGATTCTGACATCCTTTGACAGTTTTGTGCACATGGTCACATCATCATTTTTCATAACTAGCAAAAACCATAAACCCAAGTTCATATTTTCTCTCTTGGTTTTACTTTTGCTTTTTCTTTTCCTTTCTTATGTCGCCGCCCTGTCCTCTGGTCCGAGGCAGTTAACAAATTGCCAAAATCGTTTTGTCAGGGGACGAGGACGAGGCTGGCCACAAGAAAACTTCTCTTCTCTTCTCGGAATTTGGGGCACTTTGATTTTTGATTTTCAGTTTTTCCATTTTCCTTTTGGCATTGCTTGCTGCTTGGCATTAATAGGCAGAAAGAAAATATTTTGCGGGAATTATGAGAAACGAAGCGCCAAATGTGCGCAAAAAAGTTCCACCAAAGAACTGCCGCAAACTTTGTCACTTCAGGGAGGAGTGCGAGTCCTTTGACGACAGTTGGACATAGAGAATCTCCTTATCGGCTTCTGCTTCGGCTGCTCTGAAACTTTTCGCTTGGTCAACTTTAAAGTTTCCTCAGCTGCGGATAGTGGTCTTAATATTAATAATAAAAATGAAAATGAAAATGAAATGCCAGGAAGGAATTAAATAAAACGACACACAGAGTTTTGTTACGCGACAAAATGGATCGTTGCACAAGGGCCAGGCCAATGCAATTATAATATTGCTCTCCATCAGCGCTCCACTGCGTTTTAATGAATTTTGCAAATAATCAAATGATGCAACATGGCCAATTTGTGGCGGATCCATAACGCGACATGCAACAGGACGTGCCACAGGGAGTCACACACTCAGTGTAGCTGTCAATATTGTGCGATGCGTGGGCGTTGGCGTTGGCGTGGGCTTGGGCTTGGGCGTGGCCGTGGGCTGGGGCATCGGCGTGTTGCATCCTACTTAAGCCATTTAAATTGCATTATTATTATGAATTAATTAAATTCATGCGCAAACGTCAACCTGGATGCTACAACTAAATATTTAATCGAATTATTTCGAGAGTCAAGCTGCGTTAATGCAGCATTTACATTCGCTTCCGCCTGGAATCGCATCACTTGTCGGCAGCAGTTTCCATTAAAATACTTTTGCACACTCGTCCTTGTCCGAGTGCGCCGAATGCCAAATGCCAAAACACACAAAATTAATTTGATTTAATATATTCATTTAAGCTCTGGGAGCCACTAAGTGACCGCATTAGGCCATGCCAACCGCAGCAGCCGTTGCCCCACTGCTACACTTCCCCACTGGCAAGAGCTTAGCATTCGGCTCCATTGCGGTTGCCATTTAGTGTTGCAAGTGTCACACTGCATGTGGGTGTGGCCATGTGGCTGCTGGACAATGCAACAGAAACACCACAAATTGCGAAAAACCAGAAATCATTTCTTTTCAAGGCGTAGCATTTGCCTCCTCCATGCATCCTCCATTCTAGTCCATGGATCAATATGGATTTGCATGGCACTCATAATAATATTCCTGTTCATATCTCTTTTCAGGGCATGCGTATGTCGGGCGAGAGCACGGACATAATGCACTTGACGCAGCTGGAGCGGGAGAGTGCGGGTGCATATGCGTGTGGGGCCACCAACACGGAGGGCGAGACGCGCAGCTCGAGTTTGACGCTGAGATTGCAGTGTAAGTAGATCTATCCTCGAGATTCTTAATATGAAATACTCCAGACACACAGACACCCACACATACAGATCCATCCATCCAATAAGAGTAAAAGCAACAAGATGAAATAACATGGCGCAGGCCGGAAGCGGAAGTTACAGAATAAAATCAACTTGCAGCCAGAGCGGAACGCAAATAAAAGTTGCCAACTTTCTGGGGCAGCACAGCGGATGGGGAAATTGCTTAGAAATGATGCATGACCGACCGTCTCCAACTCCATTTGTGTATCTGTATCTCTATGTACCGGGCCCTGTTTACAATTGTTAAAATTTTGTGCTGTTGCCGCTGCCGCTGCCGCTGCCGCTGGCCTTAACAACCGCCATTGATTTACTGACAAAAGTTTTGACTATAAATCCAGCACGCAATTTTTACTCTGGCAACTTTTCCATAAACTCCTTTCCTCAGGGGAGCAGAGCCGCAACAGCACAGCGGCCTTTGGCTATTTTCTGCTGTGATTAATGTGGATATCATAAACCCTTACTACAAGCGATTTGGTTGCATAAACCAGAGAGAAACCTCAGCCCCCCCTCAGCCACGCCTATCGATGAAGAGTGAGCCTTAAATACATCTCATGTTTCCTTCCAAGCACATGAACATGAAATCGCACAATAAAGGACTACGAGTACGTCTTGTTCCGCCCACTCTTTTGTGGGGCAGGCATTCATCGAAGAAATATTGTAAGGAGTTTTGCGTAGCCTTTGTTGCCTGTCTGACGTGGCTTCAACATTTATTGTGTTGTCAACTTACATCTACAACAAAAAAGAAAGCAAGGTCCTTTCATAGTCCCCCCTCCCAGTCAGAGCAGAGTCCGGAAAACTGCCACGTTTCGTCGGCAATCATCGAACCCAAGAGTCGACAATCTGAAAATGCAGTTCCCCTCTCCATAAGCTATACGACAGTTTAAGTAGTTTATATTTGAAATTATGAAAGTTTCAAGTTTCCGTCGCTGCCAGAGAAAGCAGGAGAGAGAGAGCGAGAGCGAGAGAGTCTTTGCTTTGAGTTTTGGGCTTAAGGTAACTTTTCTCCACATTTGCACACAGGCACACAAGCACACCCCTAAGCACACACACACACACACAAGCAACAAGTACACAGATACAGACAGGGACTTAGACACTGACAGATGGCTTAAGTATTCGACGCTGAAATGCAGTTGACTTGTGATAAAGGAACGTAGTAATAGAGCTTCAAATGCTTATCTGCCTCGGCGTGACTTACATTTTAAAAGCGGCTTTCAGCGCCGAACGAGCTCCGCACAGGGATGCTGCTCGAAAGTATTCAAGCGCACAGTGTGGCACACAGACAGAAAATGCCGGGGGCCACTGTGCCACTGCTTCCGCATATCTGCCCTCATTTCCAATGTGAGAAGAGAAGTGAAAGTAAGAGCAGAGTCGACGCGGAGCTGCAGGAGTATTGCTTTCCTCCAAAACCACCTGCCACATGGACTTACCCGCTAAGCAACAACAGCGCCAGCAGCTCGAACCCCTCCTCCTCCCTTTCCCTCTCTTGCCCTCGTGAAACGGAAACATGTTAATTACTATGCTCAAGGCTATGTAGCTGTAGCTGCCTCGACTTCCCATCGGATTCCATCCTCATCTTCTTTCTTGTTTCATATTTTTGTGTGTTTTTGCGGCGCCCCCCGAGAGGGGGAGAGAGAGAGAGAGCGGGAGATTGTTTGCTCTCCGAGGGGGTGGCTCCCAACAAATTTAAAATGGAAACTTTTTGCTGCCTAACAACTCGGGAGGGGAGGTTTATATGCTCGCAGTACATATATATTTATGAAGCTCCATCTCTTTGCAGTCTCCCCGCGCTGTAAGCCAGGCACTGAGCAAACATCCATTGGAGCCATCAACATGCACTCGATACAGGTCAAATGCGAGGTGGATGCCGATCCACCGGATTCGGTTCGATTCAGCTGGACCTACAACAACACCCGCAACGTGTCCCCGGTAAGTTTTTTGGCAAGTCTCCGGCAACGGGGGCAAAGGTAGAGGTAACTAGTCTCGAACCCAGATAGAACTTATTGTGCCTGTAATTATGCCTTCGAAACGTGCTGCAACTCGAGAACGGACCCCGGGTTGTCGCAATTACTGCCAGGGATAGAAACGAAACAGGAACCAAGTTCGAAGTCGGTTCGGTCCGCCATTAGCAAAACTTGTGCTAAATACTTGAGGGTTGTCTGGTCTGTCTGGTCTGGGATTTCGTTCGACAATGCTCGTTCGAGGCAAAGGCCAACCGGGAATCGGAATCGGAATCAGGCACTGTACGTGACTGAATTAAAATTTAATCAAAATGTATAAATTCGTTCAGTCCGAGAGGGAGGGTACGAGTCAGCTCTTTGGGAACATACGTACATTCGAGTATGTATATTAAAATGCAAACCGTTTAGGTGTAAAGCACAAGGACCGACTCCGACTGCAGGACTGCAAAGTTGGCATGAAGGCAAATAGATAGATAAATACTCCTGTAGATATAAGAGCGCGGGAGAGACTCCGGACCGGACCGTGTGTGTGTGTGTATGTGTGTATGAATAGCTGACCAAACGAACCGAAAGACATGCATATGCGACTGGGACAGCTGTGCCCAATAAATAAAGTAATTCATTTACCACAAAAGTTATTTGAAAATCTGCACGAAAATCCGTAGAGCCACAGGATGACTTATCCAGTCTCCAACTCGTTTCGTTTGCTTAGCAATAAAAACTTATTTGCCTTCAAATATTTATGCTCGCCTGCCTCCGTTTGGGTGCCTGGGTCCTGGGTTCTGGATTGGGTTCGAGCGCTGCATCTGATTCCGCCTACGTCTGCACAAAGGCCACCCTACCATGCCCCATGAGAGAGCGAAGCCACTCTAATCCTTGGGCTTTGGGCCCTTTCTCTCCCTTACAGGTGCTCAACTCGAGGATACAATCGAATGGACTGGCCAGCACGGTGACGTATCTGCCGCAAACCGACTCCGAGTTAATAACGCTTGCCTGCTGGGCCAGCAATGCGGTGGGCCGCCAGACGACGCCCTGTCTGGTGCACATTCTCCCTGCAAGTAAGTAGAGGAAGTTGTTGCCCGAAGATGCCGGCATTTACCTCCATCTTCACCGCAATTTAAACAAGACGCCAGGAAAGACGGTGATGGTGATGGTGGTGTCTGTTTGGGTGTTGGTTGGTGCTGGTGCCGGTGTCGGTGTCGGTGTCGGTATCCGTGTCGGTCTGAGTCTATCTCTTATGCACACATAAGGATCTACTTACATAATTGGCGAGTGTATGTGCCGAGTGGTGGGGGGCCTTGGCCACTGCAAGCCCTGCCCCCTGCTCTGCTCCTGCTGGGCTCTGACTTTGCCCAAAATGTTGCCAAATAATCGTCGGGTTGGACTCCCTGCTATTACGGGGGAGTACTGCTATGATGCCAAGACTATACCGAATCTGGCTGTTATTAATGCAAACTGAGGGCGTGGCACTGCATCGTGGCCCGCCTGTGCGCATAGTATTTGCTGCAAAAGTGCCGTTTTAAGGCTGGCAAAATGTGGCTCTCTAACGGGAGAGCTGCTCTTAAATGCAATTACGGGTCTGCGGGCCCATTAAGCCACGGCTTCACTATGACTATGACTAACTGCTATCTGTGACCTCCTCTGTCTCACTGTCTCTCTCTCTCTCTGTCTCTTTCTCTCCCCACCGTAGATACGCCGGAGGCACCGAAGGCCTGCGAATTGCGCAACGACACCATTCTGGAGGTTGTCTGTGTGGCTGGCAGCGATGGCGGCCTCTCGCAATACTTCATGCTCGAAGTTGTGGGCGGAGATCTGCTGTACTCCAGCGACTCGTCGACGGGTCTGGGCCTGGGCCAGGGCCAGGGCCGGGGACAGTTTGGCGAGGCCGTTGGCCTGGGCGACAATGAGATATCCACGCTGAACGATCAGGTGAGTGTGCAAGAGTTCCTGTCCCCAATCGAGTTATCCTAAGTTGATAAGTTCTCGTAACGAACTTAGCAGGCGCATGCAAAACTGCAAATTGCTCAATTAAATTAAAATTTACTTACAATTCAGCACACAGCCGGGGGCAGAAGCCGAACTAAAACCAGAAACAGAAACAGCAGCTCAACCGGAGAGGGTTTAGAGCACGGGTCCGAACAGCAATAATTCACTTGATATCCATATGGTCAATTTGTGTGCATGTCCTTTGACTTTTCTGCTTGAATTATTAATAAATATTTAGGGGCCAGTAGTCGCTGGGTTGGGATCGGGTCGGTGTGGGTTATGCTGCTCCTCAACTCAAGTGTAAAAGGGACAACATAATTAATGACAAGAGCTCCCCCCCTCACAAGGCAAATGCCGAGCCAAAGCCCTGCACTACGATGACATCTCACTGACCCAGTCCCCTCTCCCATTCTGGGAGGCAATACCCTTTGTCCCTTTCTGGGCGAGCCAGCCGAATGCATGCTGAGCTATTAAATTATCCCTGTCACTCGTAAATGAGAATATCATATGAAAATTTCATTTCGTTTCATTTCGTTTGGTTGCTTTCCGAAACTGGAGTCAGTCCTGGTCCGTGGGCAGTACGGGCAGGATGGTCCGAGGGGTGCCACGGGGGCTTACTGATGAAGCGCTTGCCGGGGCGAGTTTATTAGCAAAGTAGCCAAGCGCAAAGCTCATCAGGACGATGATCACGATGATGATGATGATGTAATGATGATGAGAAGTCCCACTCAGGACTCTGGACAGAGTCTGATCCACGCATTGGTCCGTGGGTTGGCTGCTTTAAAGTTTCATGCTAGATAAAAGGCACACACATCCGCACTCACATCTGTATATGTATACAGAGACCCACAGCCCTACAGCCGCACTGGGGAGGGGAGAAATGGACGCCGAAGAGTGTGGTGTGGCAAGTGGAGAGTGTGGCGGGGGCGGAAAAGTGCCGCAAGGACAACATAAATTACTTACGCTTACTTGAGTGGGAATTTGTGCGTAACCAACGGAGCTCACTCGATTGTGTCCCATTACGGCAAACGGATATTCAGTTTAAAATTTCAGACACTGTCCCTCCGACTTGGACTCGGACTCGGACTCTACTCCTGTGTCTGGTCCTGTTTCGGTCACCGTATCCTCCTCTACCGGTACAGTTGTGCTTTTTGCTGTGTGGCTGATTTGATATTTTTTAGGCATGAATAATTATTTATGCGTTGGGTTTCTGTTTTTTGGGCCCCCCCAAAAGTTAAAAATACAAGACATACTTGGCAGAGTCTTCACATAGGAGCTCCATCCATATGGCGGGTAAATTATATATGCGCCCATTCGCATCCCAAGTAGACGTGTACAAATGTATCTGTATCCGTATCTGTATGTGTATCTGTATCTCATTTCAGGCGACATCTGCACCCATCATGCGCATGCAGGAGAACAGTCCACAGTTTCGTTTGAATAATTTAGAGCCGGGACGTGAATATCAATTTTTAGTTTACGCCGTCAACGCCAAAGGACGAAGCGAACCGCCGGTGGTGATTGAGCGCGTACGCGTGGCCGCACAACTGGGACCATATGGTGAGTATTCCCCGAAAAAACAAGAGCCAAGACCCGTTCAGAAAACTAAGCAGAAAAAAAAGAGCGCTGCCAGCCACTCGTACTACTAATCACATAAAGAGTGAAAGAAATGTGCACCCGGTTACAAGTTTGTGGGTCACTTTCTTTTCTGGGGCTTGGCCCGGCCAATAAAATAGCCTGAGAAGGGGCGCCAGATCCCTGAGTCTTTGAATCGGAGCTTGTGTCCCAACCAGCTGGGGACGGAACTGTCTAATTCAACGCTTGACTGCATTTTCAAATCAACGCAAGTTCGGGGAAATCGTCTTCAATCAGCCGCCGCGAAAACTTCGCACATGGCTACCCAGACACACACAAACACACTGTCACACACAGGGAGCAAACCTGGAGGAGCATCTCCTGGATGCCAGAAGTCCTTCTGCCATCCTGGCTGACAGACAGCCAAACAACCAGCCAGCCAGGCAGCCAGCCAGCCAGGCAGCCAGCCAGCCAGGCAGGGGGGTTAGCCTAAAGGATGGGCCGCCCTTTTCTAATCCACTGACTGAGTTATGCAGTGGAGCGTAAAGCATTTCAGCATTTTCCATCAATTCGTTGAGTGGGGCACACGCATATTACGTATACGCAGGGGCGTGCCGCAACAGCCTCTTCATTTTGCCCCAGCCTAACGACATAATGTGACTCGACTCTCTCTCTCTGTGTATGTGCGTGTGTGTGTGTTTCTGGGTGAGTGGCACATGTGTGGCACAGTGTGTGTGAGTGAGAGAGAGCGAAAAAGCGTAAGCGGAATTGCTTCAATTTTCGTTTTGCTTAACGGCCACCGTAGACACTTTTCTTTTATTGTTCCTTTAACATTCTCCATCCGCATTTGCCGTCTCTTTCTCACTCTCTTTTACTTACATACTTTCCTACAGTCTCCCGCACAAGTGTGCGTACACCACTACGAATGCCAACCAACAATGCTGTCATTATTTTCATGCTGATTTTTATTTTTATCTGCATTTCCACTACCATTTCCACTGCCATTTGCTGCTGCCTGTCTGCTGCAAGAGGAACGGAACCAAACCAAACCGAGCCGAGCCAGGTTTTTGGTCCATTTTTGGCCATTTTCATTTTCGTTTGTGCACCGCCCCGTCCCGCCCGTTAACCATAAATCACTCATATTGGCCCGATTTAATGGCGCTAATTGCGTTTGATACGCAAATGTTCGATTAAATGCGTTTTCGTGCGCTGACCAATCCAATCCGAGATTCGATTCACTGCCGAAACTTAGTTACAGAAAACAGCTGCCGGGAATCAGGGCCCCCAAATACAGTTACTCCCGTATGTTAATGCTCTCGGCGGAGTCCTCTCTCCCTTTGTTTGTCCACGGCTGAACAACACAATGGCGGCTCGTAAATTCAGCCTCTGAGCAGTAGCTGTGATTACATAGAGCAAGCGCCGGAGACTATGGACTCTATGGATGGCGCCTCTGTCGGGAGGAGGCTGTCCTAATTTATGCGGAATTTTAACAGCTGGCTTTGGCCCAGTGCCTTTTCCTATGCCTATGCCTATTCCTAGTCATAGCCCACGCAGGCGTTTTTATTTAGGTGGAAACATGGTGCCTGGGGATCCATTCCGATCCCCCCATCACCCCTGCCACATATGTGTGGCGATAAATTCAAGCAAGGTCGGACGAGCAGTAGCTACCTACCTAACAAGATTTTGCAAATAAATAAGATGGAGGCAAATCAGCTGACACTGATTTAAATCAGTTTACGCAGAACTCATCAGGAGAATTTATTACGCTGCTCCTCGCGGCGAGCCAGGGCAAAGAAAAAGTGAAAAGTATCAAGCAAAGTGGCCACTTGAGCTGGGAAAAGCATCTCAGCATCGGCCATCAAAGGAGAGCGGTAAAGATCCAACAAATAAATAAGCAAATGCTCTGCTCTGCCTGTATAATGGAAGTACAAAAAGGTAAACCAAAGCCGAGGATGAGGCTGAGACTGGGACTTGAGCAGAGCAAACTGATTAAAAAACAGGCAGAGATGATGACGAAGATGCCGTGAGCAGCAGAGCAGATCCGGGGGGCCAGTGGCAGGGCAAAGGCCAGGCAATAACAAGAGGCAAGAACAAAAATTAAATTGAGCCGCAGGTGTAGGCAATTTCCACTCAAACGCTTACTTCAAAAGCCAAAAGGATGGTCCGTGCCAGGTCTGCCGGGGCCTGGATGCATGATGTTGGCAATGTTTCAATTCCGGAGCCGTTGCTTTGACGGCCCGCAAATGGAGCGGAAATGTTGCTCTGCCAAGGAAAGAGCACACCAGAGCCTGGCATTAACGAATGTCTGGCATAAATCTTTCCCGGGGATCATCTTACAATCAGCTCGCCTCCCTCTGAGAGGGAGCAGTGGCCTCCGGCTTACTCACACACACATTATGTTGCAATTTCCGCCTGCTGGAAATCCAATAAATATAAACAATGGCTACTCCCCCGCCTCACATGTGGCTCGTAAAATAATTGCCGCAGATTTTCGTGGCAAGTGGCATCAGCTCTAATCGTCAGTAATAAGCGGCCAAGGGATCAGCTTCGAGTTCTCTTGATTTCCATAATTCCTTATTCCTTATTCTCTTCGTAGTTTTCGTAATTTCAATTTTCAACACAATTTGCCACTGAAGCAAGCTGAAGGCCATGGGACGTGGGACGTGGGGCGAGGGCGCAAATAAACAAGCAGGGCGTGGCATACAGTCAAAGCAATCAGTTAAGCAACGGAAAACGTAGCGACAGAACAAATAAATAAATAAACGACGAGTGGAGAGGCAAACACAAATCAGCATCCAAATAATTTCGAGCAAACAACAAATCATTGCGAGTCGCCCCAAAAACTAGCTGAAGCTTCCCACCTATGGCACACAATCTACGTACGATTTAATCTGCTCTATTCCATCTCTTTCCCCAGATGAATCGCTGCCCGACGACCCCACGCCCGCAGAAACCACGCATCATGGAGGCACCGGCCCGGGGGGCAGCAGCAGTGCCGCCGGAGTGGGCACTGGCGCCAGCATAGGCAACGGGCCGGAGAAGCAGTCCACGCTCCTGATACTCGCTGCCACCGTTGTGATAGGCGCCGTCATTGTGACGTCAATTATCGTGGCCGGCATCGTCGTCGTCTGCCGGCACAGACCGCGGCCACCTGAGCCCCAGGAGGTGCGCAAAAGCATGCGGTGAGTCCTGGTTCTTCTTTCCGATTCCTTGCTTCCAGCGTCTTTCCTTTTGGTTTCTATCTAGCCCGTAGAAAAACTAATAATGAAATTGTTTGCTTCTGGCATCCGCTAGTATCTCTCTCCGTCTGTGTGTGTGTGCAGAAATAATTACGAAATTATTTATGTGGAGCACGTGACTGACAGCAGTTCGCTCCTTCTTCCCGAGAATTCCACGGTTATGCTTATTACTGAGAATGTAATGTAATTAAATGACGGCCGGACCGCACCGGGCAGAATGGAGAATGGCAGAAATGGAGGCGCTCAATCAATTTCCAGCAGGCCTCTCCTTCTTTAAACTCGGGGCCACATCAAAGGACGAGCGAATCAGGGGCCGGCTAATGTCAGGTTCATTAAAGACGATCGCCTAAACAGTTTGAGGGGCCAATCGATTAGCGTGGCCATGGGTGGGTGCCAACAAAGGGCACGCACCTGCCCAGTAAATTATGCTTAGTCTGTAATTAAATTAATTAAACCTGCACCTGACGCCCACGACCCACCAGAGGACAGAACCAAACAGAACAGATCCTAGAAAAGGCCAAAGCCAACCCGAAGAAGAGAACGAACACCGGAAGCAAAGGCAGCCGCACAAGTGAAACTTTCCATTTAAGATAGGAAATCAGCGCGGAAGGGTCGTCGGTCGTCTCCCACTGTGGGTGGGTAATTAAGCAGCTGCTTAGCTGTAGCGGTGCCATGATGTGGCATGGATGGGTTCCGGGTGGCTTCGAACTCTGTCAACTGTCTGCCCGGCTAATGAAAGATAAACATTCAGTATAGCCAGCATGCCTCAGACCTCTTTTGTATCGATGGTGCAGGTTGATGATTGCCCGGATGATGACATGGCCCGGATCCGGACCCATACACAGACACAGGCACAGGCGCTGCTCCAGTTGCGATGACTTTTTTCTTGAATTTTCCTGCTGCGTCTGCTGATTGCTCAATAATGAATTCAGGCGACCGAACGACCACTTCAAAGCGAAACAAACCAGCGAAATATTAATTATAGTTTCTGAAAATAATCAACCCGCCGCCAGTCACATGCACATCAAAGCGCGACAGCCGCATGCGGGTCATTAAATGGTCATCCCAACTGTCAGCCGCCCTTCCTCCTCCACCTCCTCTCCACCTCCTCTCCACCCCTTTACCGATTCCGGTCTTTTCCTGAATAATATTTCAGCATCACCTGCTTGCAGGTTAGCCATGGCTTCCTCTCTCTCTCTCCCACCCATTGCCTGGTCCCTGCCGACGATTCCCATGTGCGTCTGTGCATAAATTTTAATGATTTGCCTTTTGCGGCAAAAGTATTTGTGCAAATATTTGACGCGTGCGTGTGTGTGTATGTGTGTGTATCTTTGCCCCGAAAGTCCCGACTGATAAGAGAGTGTCCCCCTGTAATTAGCGTTCCCAGTGGCAATTGGGGGCTTATATCTAATTTACTACGGACCATCGAGCGGGCTGATTGAAATTAGAAAGTCCCAGCGAGAAATGGAATTATTTTGGCAATATTTATTATTGCAATGCGGTAGATTGCTGGAGGCATAAATTCATTAAATTCCGCTTCAAAGAATCGCAAATAATCCGCATATGCAGTATGCCACGGCCACTAAACAAATTATGTTTTCATTTCCACCATTTTCCACTCCCATTCCCCCGTTCCCCCTTCGTTGGGAAAGTTTCTGCTGCAGTTGCTCCCCAGGTGACTGCCGGGTTTGAATGTTGCTGTTGATATTGAATTTTTGGGTTTCTGGTTTAGTGTTTTTTTTTTGTAGCAAAGTTTGCTAAGCTGTTTTTCATGCGACATTAAAGCGGGGGCTCTGCCTTGGGAACTATTACCAACTTGCCAGAACCGACGCTCCGGGCAAGGGCGTGCAAACTTTTAATAGATTTTTCTAAATTTCTGTTTTTTTCTACCCTCTCTCCATTTCTGTAGGCCTGCTCGGAACGATGTGCCCAGCATGTACATCGAGGAGGACGAGCTGAATGAGCTGGAGGAAGGCGGCGGTCGAGCGGCTGAGATCCGAGCGCGCGTAACGCCCGTTACCTCGCACCTCTGCGGCGGCGGCGGTGGTGGTGGCGGGGGCGGGCTGATGCCAGGAGTCGGCTCGAGTGGCGGTGCCATTGTGGGCGTGGCTGGGCCACATCACTACATCTCGGAGAGCTTCATCCAGTACGCGCAGCCCAGTCTAAACGGTACTATTCCAAAATCTATACTCAACAAGCTGTAGTTCTAGCTGTAGCTGGTAGCTTAAGTTTTACTTTTACTTTTACTTGTACTTGTAGCTGTAGTCGAGTAGCCATCAATTTATCTATCCATCCACCTATCTATACATCTATTTTGTATGCATATGTCTGATAATGCATCCCACTTGGTTTGCTCAACGAGTTTTCAGTTTGCAGTGCAGTATGCACTCAATATTAATTTGTATTCGTAGTTTTTGTTGATTGATTTGCCCAATTGAATTTCCTACCATCTGTACATACATACATAGTTCTCCTGCACACACACACACACACACATATTGCCTGTATATACACCATACAAACTCTCACACAGAAATACCACATAGACAATCTTTGATTCTTTTTGTTGTTTTGTAGCCAATATGTAGATTAACTTAACATCTCCTATTCGGAATGCAGCCAAACGAAACGAAACAAAATGAAAATGAATAAATGCGAATAGTGAATGCAATTGGAATGCAGAAATACACACATACTTTTGTTTTGTTTCATCTGACAGACAGTTTGCCCGTCGGTTGGTCTGATATAATTATTATTTATTTGGTTTCATGATTCTGGTTTTATGTACGGGAACTAATTTCGCGTCAAGTATTTTTGCATGCGAGTGGCTCCATTTCGACGGATTTGCACATTTTCCCAAATGATATTGAAGGGGATCTACGTATCTATCAGTTACATAGATACGAATTGATTTTTTTGGCTTGAGCTGGCGCTAATGATGCGGTCAAATATCGAGTGGGCTGCTAGTTGCCAGCCGGCAACAGACACACATGTAAAATGAATTGAAAAACCAGTTGCCCTTTATTTAGCATCCGCAAAAGTAGCATTTGACACACAATTTTCTAATTAGCGCTGATCAAAGTACAGTATTTCATTTCGTTTCATTTAATTTGAGTTGAATTGAATTGGAATTGGATACGAGTCGCACAGCAATTGGAAGCGATTAGTTCAAGTATTTGGAAAGTTATTTCGCATTAGCAACGGCACCTGAAGTACGAGTATGCTCTCCTCTCCACCCACTAGACGACACAGCGTCCCCTGTAATGCCTCCTCGTAGCATATAGATCTCTCTCTCTCTCTGTCTGTCTCTCTCTCTTCTTGTCACACTCCTTCTCCCCTTCTAGTATGTATGTATGTGTTTCTCTATCTGAGTATCTTTATAGATATATTGCTCTGTTGCTCCACCACCCCCATAGGTAACGAAACCCTTTCAACTCACAAGCTGTCCTAATCCTCAACTTGAAGTTGTAAATACCTAGCCCAGTACTTAAACCAATGTAGTCCCCCCAAAAAACATATACGTACAGCGTTGGGCAGCACAGTTTCTCCCTGTAGTAGCTGCTGCGATGCGACTAACGAGACTCACTGTGTTCCTGTTATCCTGTTATCCACCCAGGCGATGTGCTCCTACCTTTGCTTGTAACGTCCAGCCAGCCGGGCAATAGCGGCTACCGCCTGGCCTCGCCCGGCGTCTCCACCACCATCTCGAACGTGGTCGTGGCCGTGCCCCAGACCCAGGCCCAGCCTCAGCCAATTGCCACAGCTGCTGCTGCTGCCTGGCCGCCCAAATGTATGCAAAGTAAATTTTATGTAACTAAATCTGTGCAGCAGGCTGAAAGGCAACAGCCCCCACTTAAGCAGAAACTTGCCCAGAAACAGAAACAGAACCAGACCCAGGAACAGGAACAGAAACAGAAACATAGCCCGAACCAGAAACAACTGCAGTTGCAGCTGCAACTTCAGGCCCGAACACAGATGGGCTGCCATGTCTGAGCCATGCTGCTGTCCGCTTGGGGCATTGGCTGTCGACAAGAGCTGGAGCTGAATCCCTAAAATATATTTAATGAACCATTCCGAGACCATGGCATAGCTTCATTTTTGCTTCATTTCACATTTTAATTTGTCGTCCATTTAGAATCCCAGCTTATATTCCTTGTTGCAATGCCGTTTGCCGCTTGCTGCTTGCCGCTGCTGCAACATTCATGCATCCACATGTCGCTCATCCAATTTCCTTTATTACCTTTGTGCATCCGAAACTATTCTGCCAGATTCCTTCCCATGGTTTATCTGCAATGCAAATGAAAGAAAAATTCCAGAGAATTTTCATTCATTTGCTGAATTTAGCAATGATTACTGATGGAGCGCCCTTTGAAAGCTGCAAACCAGAACACTAGTCAGATGAAGGTATACCGAGATATAAAATAAAAGCTAATTGAAGTTTATGAGTTTTTTGACAGCCATTTTTTGGCCAAAAATTAGACCTGGCCTCTAATGCGGGAGGTGTGGGGGAAATACGAACAATAGCATCAGAGGATGCAGCAGCCAAATATTTTGTTTAAAAAGGATAAATGCTGCAGATCCCAGCTCCAAACAGAGGGGCAAGACGATGACAGTGACGGGCCATGGGGCATGGGGCTGTTTGTGCAGTCTTTGTTTTTCGTTGACATTTGTGTTTATTTCTCTCTATTCTGTCTGCCTCTATCCTCACTTTCCCCGATCCTCCTGCAGTGGCAAGCCTTTTGGACGTTTTGCATAAATTTTTGAAGCGCAGGACACGCCGGGGCAAACAAACATATGTACACGACTCTCTCTCTCTCTTTGCCTCTGTGTTTGTTTGTGCCTCAGACAGCAACAAATTTAGCAAATATTCTACTGTTCCCACTCTCTGTGCCCCTGTGCCGCTCTGCTTGTTGTGCGAGCTCATGCAGACTTTGTTTTAACTTTGAATTGCATAAATTTTAATTATTTCGAAAGCACTAAATTAAAACACAAAAATAAGCACAAAGGCACACAAACACTCGCACTGGCACTCGCAAATAGGAACCGAGAGAGAGGGAGAGAGAAATGTCGACATTCTGGCAAATGCAAATATTATTTAATGGGCATATGTGTCGTATACGTGATATTATTGCTAACACAACATGGGGCCCCACCTCGCATTCAGCCTAGCCCAGCAACCCCGCAGCCCTGCTGCCCTGCAGCCCTGCGTGGGGTTCAAATGTCACAAATTAGCTAAATTTGATTTTGTCAGCGATTTAATTTTATATTTTCATTACTTTTTCCCCCCGTTTGTCTTCTTTTTTCCTCCGCTTCCGCCTGCCTGACAGCCTCCTTAATTTATGTGTGTGCTCGGGGCATGCGGGGGTCTGACACGACACGAGTCAACACACACACACTCATACATTTGGCTGTCAGGCGGTGTAGCAGGGTGTATGCATATTCGTAGTGCCCTTAGAGCGGTCTTTGTCCCCTCTCCCTCCACCCAGCAGCACATAAACCAAGTCAACTGGCTTACAAGACCCTAACAAGTGCCCAAGTCAGGCTGAAGTGAACGCTGTAGAACGAGTAGCTGTTACACCAAGACGAAAACTAAAGGAAAACACAGTTTAGGGGCACTTCTCGATGGGGATTACACTGCCCCAGAACGCTGTCCCTGTCGCTGTCAACATCTCCTGTGTCCTGAGTCCCGTGTCCCGTGTCCTGTCACTTGAAGCTGAAATAAGAGCTTGAGTTGCATTTCTGCATTCTCCAGCACCCACATACAAAACATCTTCAAGTATTATGCTATATTTAAATGCATATATTTGTATTTTTCTATTTCAAATGCTTCTTCACCTTGCTGCAAAGTGAAATTGAAATAAAGAGCAGCATACATACCAACTTTCGCCGCTGTAACTCGCGGCGGTGCGGGGCGGGGCGGGGCAGGCAAGTGAGCTACTGGAACGACTGCCATATACTGCCATCCTTCCATCTTGGCAGTGGCTGTCATTAGCCAACATTTTTAATTGCATATGCTAGTCCCTCGTGCCCTCATCCTCTGCTCGCCCGATTCAGGTGCTGCTGGGACCCCCGGCCCACCCCTTGGCTCAGTCAAATTCGTTTGACTTTTTATGCCCCACAGTCGTCCCTGCCACGCAGAGTGTACGAGTGTATGTATGTGTGTGTCTGGGTCTCTGCGTGAGGGATAGAGGAAGATTTTTTGTTTCATCGTTTGCTGTTTTTTTTTGTGCACATTTGTTTCATTTCATGCTGCTCCATTCATTTTGCTCGGCATCTTTTTTGTCTTATTGTTGGTGTTGTTTGTCTTGCCGTTTGTTCTGTTTGTCTGTGTGCGAGTCAAGAGTCGCGACGTCGACATCCCAGCGTCTGAGCAACATTTGTATAGCCTTCGTCCTTGTGCCATCCCCATCGTGTGTGCCTCTACGTACGAGTATTTGTGTAGTAAGTAATGTGAGTGGGTTGTGTAGGTTGTAGGTTTCTCGTGCACTTCAGCGGCACTCGTCTAATTAGACAAAGTTAAGACCCAGCCACACACACACACACACACACACACTGAGAGAAACAGCAGCCACTCGAAATGAGCACACGGTACCATTTTCTCTGGCCTGGGAGTGCGAGCATTATCTTTAAGACTCCTTAAAGCATCCCTCCCTTCAATGGTGGCACACACGCTTTATACTCGCACTTTGATGTCTGTGTCGTCGTAGTCCCGCAAAAAATGCCACAGAATTTGCTTGGGCAACATTGTTTATGTGGCCATACGCACCACACTCTCACCCACATTCTTCCCACTTTTCCTCCTGGAGCCGCAATGTCAAACGGCGTTCATTCATTTGTCGCCTCACTTCCGCTTCCGCTCTTCGCACCACAGTCTTCATAGAGATACGCATACTCTGCAAGGAGGTACTATGATGTGGTCTATGCACAGGAGGAAGCACCTTGGAACCATCTAGAGGTATATTGTACATTTGTACATATATTATTGATCAGTTTTAACTCGGATGAGTCTTTGTTGTCATGAAAGTCTGACAATCTTCACGGCTTTCTGTGCTGTATCGGTTGACCATAGTAACCCCCATAGAATCGATCAATCGGTAAGTGTATTAAAAGCTACTGTTCTTGGTTTTTGTGTTTCTACCACTTTGTTGGATGAGGCCGGGACATCCAGGCAGGCAACATTTTTGCGACTTTTGACATTTTTTAATGCTGTCAGGCATGGCGTGAAAGTAAACGTGAAGGGCCACAACCCACATACACTCGGGGGCCCACACCGGCCACACACACGCATAGTAGGGCTGCCTTAGTTTGTGCGTCTTTATGACTCAAAGACGCCACACAAATGTGACATAAAAGGCGATAATAATAAAATATCACAGGACAGGGTGCTCTCGCTCGCCAAATAACAAACTGCAAAATCGTAAACGACAAGCGGGCTGGCGCTCAGGATTCACTTGTGCCTCGAAGTCGGACCACAATAAAATGAATTCCGGCATAAATTCCAATGAAATGTGCCATAAAAATTAAGAAATTGTTGAATTATTTTATGTTTACGAGCGCGGTGGGAGGACAGCGGGCAGGGGACGGGTAAGGGCATGGGTATCGGTAGGGACGATTCCTAGTAAAGTGAATATTAATATTGAAATGTTGTTCTGTTGTTCCGGTTGGTGCTGGCTCCTGGTGCTCGCTCTTGTTGTTTGTGTGTCGCTCGATGTTGCTGCTTTTATTAGTTGTTATTTGTTTTCTTATCAGCGCACAAATGGTCACGCTTTTGATATGTAATCGTAATCGTATTGTGCTAATGGCTCTCTTTTCTTTTGCTGCTCAAATAATAATTTGCAACTGTGTTGTGATGTCATTTTGCAAGAAATATCAACATCCCAAAAACGAAACAAGCCAAAAACTAATCGGTATAAACATTTTGCTTTTGTTTTCCTAACATACACACTCGACCATTTCTCACTCGCATAAATTTACGTCCTCCCAACCACATTCACACACAAATACATATGCTTCCGCCATTGCTGTTGATTTTGTTTTATACCAACCTACAAAAGTGTATATTGCAGACCCGGATCTGATATTGCCGCGCGGCGAATTGGAATTTACGACCCTGGATCCCACGCTGAAGTAATTGTAAAAAGTAATAATAAATATCCGCCATAGTGAACAACAGCCACAATAGACACACACACACACACACCCACACACAAAGATACTCTTACAGATCCGCGGTAAGGCCTCATAATTCACGGGCATTTCATTTAACATAGCTGTAAATTTTTAGCATTAAATTTAAATGCATTATCGCAAAAAAGGTAAAACGTACTACGTACTGGTATCTGCAAGACGTGCTCGAGGGCATAGGCTATAGGTCTAGAGATAAGCCACCATTTTGTAATTGTCAGCCATTTAAGTGTCATACGAAACCCAGAATCAAAACCGAAATCGAAATACTGCTGCTCTATAAATAGGCTATAAATTTGTAACAAAAATCAAAAGATTCAACTTGTAAATAGTATAGACAACACGACAACCATAGATACCACCCATGCATCTAGAGGGATTCAGAAACGGAAACTGTTGCACCATCAATTGTATATAGAGAACGGGCAAACATTAATCAAACTGCATTTAAATGTTGAATATTAACTGTAATTAATGAACAACTAGTCGATAAGCAATTAGCCAAATAAGCCTTGTGTATTTAAAGTGTAATTAGGACTCCTAGAGCTGGAAATATTGGTAATAATCAATGTAAATGCCAGGGCCACCTCTCTGCCTCGGGGCAATACTCAAACGATGGACAGCTCTCAGTGTGTACGAGTTTGCGAATCCAGCAGCCGTTTAAACAGTCTATGTTTGTCTGAATAGCGATAGAAAAATCCATTAGTCGTTAATGCCACATCTTGTTACTGGCCAGCAAATTAAAATGTTACCAATGTGTATTTCTGGGCCCCAGGTCCAAGCCATTCCGACTTACTCCGACATTTTTCCGCTCATCTCTGGCTCATCTCTGTACGAGTGTCTGTGGGCCAGTTCCAGATGCTATTTATACCAATTCATGAATATTCTATTACCATAACAGGCTGAATCGAAACGGAGATGAATAATCAAGACAGCACCAGAGAAAACACATAGAAAAACCCTAAGTGGGGGCGATGTTCAAAGGATAATGAATAAATGCCGAATACATAGTCGAATGGCAGCATCAAAACAGCCAGTTACGAGATCATCGAACCACAGAAAGAACTACAACAACAGCCTGCAACTATAAAACTGAATTCATTGTACATGTTATAAATAACTAAGGTAGCCGAGCAGAGCAGAGCACAGCGGAGGAGAGGAGAGGATAGCAGAGCGTAGATAATACTCGTTATATACTAATAATAATAATTGTAATAATGGTACGGCATACAGTTTACACAATACTCCAATGTAATTCGAATTCTTATTTCAAATATACAACAAGAATAAAAGCGAAATGGCAGACTAGAAAAAATATACAGTGCGTATGCGTAATAAAATAAATTGATATAAATATACATATATATATATATACAGGAAAACAGGGTGGCGGGGCCGCCAGTCCCCACCACCCGTTCTCTGTCTCTGTCACTCTGAACAAAACCAAACTGATTGTTTTTAAGCAAAAGTTAGATATAAAAAAATAAGTAACAACTAAACAAAGGAAAATGAAAATGAAAAGAACAACACAACTACGAAAGTGAAATACATTAGATGTAAGTCGAAACTACTGAGTGTGTTAATAATAATAATGAATACTGAATAAATAAACGAAAATTCAAGATAACTAAACATTGAAATTAATTCCAATTACGGCACTCGATGGAACATCAAAGCGAAGATTAATGCCGGAAAATGCCGATGCCGATGCCGACGCCAACGCCGACGTCGACCCAATCCAGTTTGTCCAACTTTGGCCAAGGGTTAAGTGTTATTAATGCCGAGCAAATCCTGTAGCTGCAGCCCTGATTGCCACTTGAGGCGCGTAATCGAAACATTGCCCAGGCGGTGGGTCAATGAAGACCCGCCTTCATTACTCTGTACAAGCATTACTCGCTCCTGCCCCAAAGCCAAGCCCCCTCAGTGCACCTCCTCTCAAAGCCGAGTTACGGCTATTCAGCTATACAGAGAGCTTCAGGGGGAATGGGATTGATGCTGCCAGTGAAAATGGGTGGGTGGCCTGGGAGATTAAAACAGTTCCAGGGAAATTCGACATCGCCTGCGCCAGAGCCAGTGCGAAAGAACAGAGCGGGCAGCCGGGATCCGGGATCTGGCTCCTAAGAAGGCAAAGTTTGCAACGAAACTTTCTCCGAATGCAAGTCTGTTTGCCTTAATTTGTTGCACACCTTTCACAGAGCAGAACTTGTGGAGCATTTTTGTACCATTCAGCTTGAAATCTATTGGTAATGGAATTCGGTCCCGAGTCTCCACGAGAACCTTATGAGTTCCCGGACATTATGAGGCCGCAGCTTAATTTGGAAATGTTACTTTGAATCTGCATTGGGGTCTTCGAATCCGAATCCTAATCCTCTGCTGAAGTGCTGTACTCTGTAATTTGGGTTGGCACGTGCGGATTTACTTTTCACTCTACTTTCCAACTCACCTTCGTTTCTCGCTGTTGCTTTTGTTGTCATTTTTATGGCTGGCTACTGGCAGTTGGCAAGAGCTTTGACTGCAACTTTCTGTGGCAATTGCCAAGGAATTTGAAGTGCCACCCAACCCTAAACGCACTTTGCAGCATCGAAGCTAAAAATAAAGCCACATAAATCCGAAGATTTGCCCTCAAGTGCGCAAATCGAAATGGAATCCCTGGGTCGCTTGCCTCTTCTCCTACTCCTGACCGCGTGCCCTCGTGCCCCGGACAGAGAGTGACTGCTTAGCCCTCAACGTGCTTAAATAAATTAAACGCTGTTCGGTCGACGGGGCCAAATCGTTGGCATTCATAGTGGGCGGGACGGGTAGGGTCGGCCTGTCACTGCTCACGGAGGCATGCTTAGCCCGGACAGGGCTGTTGAAATATTAATGCCACAAGCGAACCAGCCTGGACATGGACATTTCCCGATGCCACTTGCGAGAGATCATAAAAGCCAGTTTGGAATTCAATTAGCAGCTGGACAAAGGCTCCCTGGCTCCCAGGCTCGATGCTCCCTGGGATGTCTTGGTGAAACTCATAACGCCATCCCATCACACTATCGACTGGCATCGATTGAGTGCAGCGATTATTGCGATCGCTCGCTGACAGCTGCAGTTGTAACTGCCACTCGGAGAGGAGGCTGTCGGTGTGCCGGGTGCCTGGTGCCTGACATTCATGGCTGCCATGCCATAGGAATGCCATCCTTTCGCGCAAGCCTCCTGGGGAGGGGGCTACAAAAATCCGTGGAATGCCGTAAAAATGTTGGTTCTCTTTTTTTTGTGCCAGCTTGTTTGCGCTTTCCTTGTCATCGTCGGGGGCTCTGGGCAGATGCTGAAATAATGATACCGGCGCCTGCAAAGCGAGCAATCATCTCGAGCGTCGGCTGTGCGCCTACAACGACGAATCTATGCCAAGGACATATGTAGCCTGCCACTATTGTTTTGGCCACGTTTGCGCGGCTGAGTGGTTGTGTGCCTGTGTGGCTGTGTGCCTGTGTTCTTCTCTGTGTTCGGTTCAAGAGTGCGTTTTTGTTAGTGAATAGAATCGCTGTTTCAATTTAGACATTTTCAACGTTTATTTAGCGACTGTTTTAGACTTAAATCTACGCGGGAACGAGAACTGCGAAACTCTTTAAATGCGAAATTTATGCATTACACTCTTATAATTTGATATTTAATGAAATCAGTTTAAGGCTGCTCCTGTTGCTGCCACTACCACTGCTCCTCCCGCAGCTCCGGTGCTCCTCGATGGCTTATACAATTTAAAAATCGCGACGCTTTTTGTATGCGATGCAATTATTCTCCATTTACAATGCACTCAGCGCGAAAGTAAGCAAACAGACAAACAACGGCTTCAATGCACTATGGTCCAGAAGTCGTTTTTTTTGGCATAAAGTCTAGTTTTAAAGCTAGAGCCTTGAAACTTTGCACAATTATTTTGAGTATTTTTATAAAATTTCGGTTTTTTTTGTTTTAGATTCGATTACGCCATCGACCCCCTTCCCCAGAGCACCTCAGATTTGTTTAACACAGAGCTCGAAATTAAAGCTAGAGCTTTTAAATTTTGCACATATACTTGTATACTTGTACTTGTTCTTGTTTTTTTTTTTGCATAAAGTCGGAAGTTTAAATTACATACTTCAAATTTATTACATTTTGTTGTTAAATCATTATACATATATAATATCTTATTTCAAATTATCAATATTTATATATAAACTATGGAAATTTATTACACACTAATTTTCCATTACTTTATTATAGCTAGGATAAATGTCGCAGTTATGCCTTTTATTTAAAAGCCTAGTGTTTGTATACTGCTGTTTGTTGAGTGAATTTTCCAGGAGGTAAGCTCTGGTGAAAAGGAATGGGCTTTTGCAATTGAAGATGCTTTTTCGATTCAGTCGGGTATTCAGGTGTTCTAATTGTTTTTGTTACGACAAAAGCCACGTCGGTCTTGCGTTCTTTCTTAGCAGAAACTGCCGCAGCATGCATAAGAAGATTCGTGTTATTATTATTATCATTTGCAAGATCAGACGCCAGTTTCCTTTTTAATCTTGTCCCTGCATTTGTATAATGTAATGTTGGACGTCCCATTTTCTTTGGTGTCTTACAATTTTCATCAACAATAATTATTATTTTAGAAGCCATCCATTTAGCATGGGTGGTCATAAACCGTTCCATCATTTTGTTGCACTTCAGAAGGTTTCTTTTAATGAAGGATTCAAAATTACTGATTTTTTTGATCTATTTCTCTTTTTTTTTCATTTTCCAAATGGTTGTTATTGATTTTACTGTAAATCCAATGTGAGACAGATTTTTTTTGTCGATTGTTGTTGCGCCAAATATCGATGAGATCGCTATGCAAAAACTCGAACTTTCCTGAATATTAACAAATTTAAAGAAAAGGGGCCAAAACGGGCCAAAGTTGTTACTTTCCAGTCAATTACAACATTTGTAGGTACAAACTCACATAGTTAGTTTTTCTCAGCAGAACTCAGTTCATTTGTTATATTCTACGAAACACAGGGGACGCAGTTAAATTTTCTACAAAAATGCACATAAATTGGACATTGCACAACACTTAAATCTTGGGACTACACATAAAATAACTAAATACATTAGATACTACATACCTTTATCTTCATTTTCCATTTTTAGCCGAATTTATTTGAGCAAATTTACTCGGTCGCCACGTAAAAATGTAAACAAGTAATTTGGCGCCAATTTTTTTCCCACAATCACCTGATCGATTGTTCACTTTCAAAAGCTCGCCAAAATCTTCAGGGAAGCTAAATAATTTTTTTTTTTTCATTTTTAATATGTATGATGAATTTACTTTGAGAATTTGCAAGAAAAAACGTAATCCATTCACATAAAAATTTCGACTTTATGCCAAAAAAAACGAATTCTGGACCATAGTGCAATGGTTGGCTCTTTCAGAAGAGAGGAGGCGGCGGGTAGGGTGCCGCACCGCACCGCACCGTAGCGTACCAGCGCCCTGCAGTACAGGGTCGCGAAAGCAGACAAGTAAATAAAATTGCAAATAAAGTAAAAATGTTGAAATGCCAAAGAAATGCACGGTACATATTTTACATTTATTCATTCGCTTAGTCTGATTCTGAATCTGCTTCGGCGTCAGCTTCTGCTCCTGCTTCTGCTTTTGTTCCGTGTGCGGTGGCTGTTGCTCTTGGTGCTGTTCCAGCTGCTCCCGCTGCTCCTGGTCCGCCTTCTCTGGTTTTTCCTCCTGCTGCTTTTTGTAATGTTTGAGTACAAAAGCGACGATGGGCGGCATGTCCTCACGCCTGTCGCCTAGTCCTGGTAAGCCGAGCGTTAATAACAACGCTTATCTGTGGCATTAGAAGCAGTATACCAAGCAGCAGTAGCGGCCACCCACCCCCACAGTACCCCAACCCACCCCACCCCTCCCTCACAGCGACAACGACAAAGAATGATAATGAAAAACTGAAATAAAAGCGCAGCGGCAGCGCCAGCAGACAAACAAACAAGCAAATGCAAAAAAAAATAAGGAAATTTAAAAAAAAGAAACAACCAAACAAAACAGAGTGAAGGAGCAGCCCTCGCACCGGGGCCCGGGGTTAGAGGAGCACATAATTTAAGCTGCCGTTACTGCTCCTGCTGCTGCTGCTTGCAACGCTGCTGGCGTGACAACTTCAACTGACAGCCGCAGAGCAGCGCCATCATCCATTATCAGCAGTTGGCCATCTTAAAGTGCAGCACGGGACAGGATCCACACACGACTCGACTGGGGCATACCCCGGAAGCGGTCCAGGGAGCAGGAGTGCAGCAGCGCCTAATATGCCCTCTTCAACCTCTTCTTTTTTACATGGTTTTCCGCCAGCAGCAGTACAGGAAACAAACGAAAAAACAGCGATGTACAGCGGACAACGGGTGGTCACAACAACAGTGGCAGCAGCAGCATCAGCATCAGCGACACAAAATGTTGCAATGGCATTGTTTTAATGCATTTGCAGCAACAACGCTAGCAGGGGACGCAGGGGGGATGCGCGGGGCCGAGGCCAGTGACGAGGGCTGATGGCAATGGCAATGGCGGACTGTACGCACTGTATGCCACATTACGTATACGGGCATGGCGAGGCGGCTACTTGCCGCCTGGCTCGCCCGCAGTATTCCCGCATTGCTGCTGGTGCTGATGCTGCTGCTGGTGCTGCTTCTGGTATTGTTTGTGCGACTCGATGGCACTGCCGTGCCCCGAGGAGTCCTTAACTGTGAACGTCACATAATAGCGTTTATTGCTGTCCAACTTTTCCGCTGGCAGTGAAATTAGTTGCTTATTCTTGCCATGTGACAGCTCCAGAGCAACCTTGTGGTTGCAGCGGCTGCCACCGCCACCACCACTGCCGCCCATGCCGGCGGCCCGGCCGCTGGAGGCACGCCCACTGGTGAGTATTTTTGGCAGAAAGAAGCTGCTCACGCTGCCGGTCTTCTTGTACTGTCCAAAGCCGAACTTGGGCATCGTATGGTGATTCATCATGGGAACTGCAATATCAAGATGGGTAGACAGACACATTAGATTAATGATCAACGGCGATCATTGCCACAACTGGGCACAACGGGGCACCACTCCGCTCCAGTGCAATGAATTGCCAGCTGCCAGAGCTGTCAGAGGCGCCTCCTGTCAGGTGGCGTGGACAACACTCTGCTAAATTGCATGCAATTGTAAAAACTAATAAGAGAATGGAGCAGGGTGCTTCAATTTCACAGCTGGAGCTGCTTCTGCTTCTTCTTCTGGTCCTGCTCGTGCTACTCCTGTCTGACACTCGTCGCTCACAACCCATTTTCGTTTGCCGGATCAAAAGCGTTCTCAGCTGGGGATTAGTGTTGCCTCGACTTTCTGCTACTTTCAACAAAATAACAGTATATAAACAGCAGCAGCAGCAGCAGCAGGAAGTGGCAAGAAGGACAGGGAGGGGAGAAGGGAGAAGCCCGGGGCAAACAGACGGGGCACAAATGAATGCGTTTTTAATTTGGCATAAGCCGGACGCATCCTTTTGAAGAAGAAAGCATCCATCCACAGAGAGCGAGCGAGTGAAAGATGTAATAAAAGTTGAAAGCCAGAAAGCCAGAAAGCCAGCAAGCCAGAAAGTCGGTGGTCCCGAGGATTTTTTAATTTGCCTCGCACTGAATAAACTGCTCGTAATTAGGATTTATATTTTTATGCCCCCGGCATCTGGGGCATATCTGCTTTGAATTCGAGTGTCCGCCATATCCGCTGCGACCCCACGCTTGACCCACTGCTGGCAGCGAGGGAGAGGCCGAGGTGGCAGTGAAAGTGTTTCCAGCTCCCGGCCAAGCGATTTGACTCGGGAAGTCCCATTCTGAATGCCTTGGACTGGTGCCATTTTTCACGCTTTCACACAGCCGTTTAAAGCCCTCAGGGCACTCCTCTCAGAAGGAGAAGTGAGAAATAAGAAGCGAGAAGCGAGACACGAGACACGAGACAACAGAGCAATGAGAAGAAGCCTCGTTTTCTCATTCACTTACTGTAGGCGGCACAGGGAATGCCCGTGTAAGCGTGTGCTGCATGGAGGCACCGATGCGTCTTTGTGGTGCACTGTAGAGCCTTCTCGTAGGCATTGTAGTCCGGACTGAGACGTCGCTCCGCCTTCAAGGAAAAGAGAGGAAATGCATGAAAGAGTGTCCACCAAAAGGAAACGGAAAGAAACTGTAGCACACCTCCTCGTAGACGTCGTTGATGTTCTGAAAGTTGTTGGTGCCCGGCTTCTGGAGTCCCTTGAGCGTCTCGTACAGGAAGAGTTCAAAGTTCTTGAACGTGTACTCACTGAAGTTGTAGCGCCGCAGCCTGGTGCCCGTCTCGCCGTTCAGCAACACACACGATTTGTGGTAGTCGTCGACCGCCCGCTTCACGAGGACCGCCTCGTTCAGCTTGCTAGAGCGTATCTGAAGCGACTTGAGCTCCAGCAGATGCTGGAAGATCTTGCGCTCCATGTAATATCTGCGGATGTACATAAGAATGAAAAAGCAATAAAGAACGCTGCCAGCCCCAAAAGAAAAGCGCAGCCAGTGGCACCCTCTGTCCCGTCCTTATCTGTCCCAGCCCCGTCAGAATCATCATCAGTATCAGTATCATCCTGGAGCTTTGCGAGCAGCTAGCGCACAAAATAAATGTTGGCAAATGTACGTAAATTGTCATTTTGATATTTCGCGAGGCAAACAAAGACACAGCCGCCTGCTGTGCCCCACAAAAACCTCGAGGAGGTGGTCCGCATCGCCCCCCATTTTAGCCGGCTCAGAGGCCAGAGGCCAGAGGCTGAGGCCCGCCCAGACAATGCGCGAGCGCAATAAAAGGCATCATGTTATTAAAATTTCAAAAAATACTAAAGTGCGTACGCGGAAAAAAATTCTATTAATAATTGAGCGGGCAAAAGGCAGAGAGGGAGTACAAGTAAAATTAAAGCCAGCAGCGGGGCTAGGGGGTGCCATAAAATGTTATTAGAAATTATATTAAAAATTAGGCAAATACGAAAGAGAGAGACAGGGTGAGACAGAGAGAGAGAGAGAGAGTGCATACTCGTTTGAATAGCATATTAAAGGGAGGAATGTGCAGCACTCTTTAAGCACTCGAAAGTTGCTCCTTAAAACGTGCTCGGAGGCCGACAACTTTTCCAAATCAACTGGCAGCATCGTCGTCATCGTCATCGTCATCGTCATCCGCATCCTCATCCTCAACCGGTTGGCAGAGAAATGCATTTTACCGAAAAAACTGAGCAAATTTGTCGAGTGCACTCGGATCGCCTGCTGCTGCTGCTGCTGCTGCTGCCGTAGAGCGTTTTGAAAATTGTTTATCCAGCGAGCGGTAAGCCTTACCGGCTGCCAGCGGATTCGGAGGCGGAGGCGACCGCTTGACACTGCTCGCCACTTGGCTGCGCTACGCGAATTTGTGCAAAACAATTTGACTTTGAAACAAAAGTTCATTGGTCGCCTCGCCCTCGCCACCGAGTGGGCGGGCAGGGAGAGCTGAGAGGCAGCTAATAAATAGCAAGAGGGCCGCCAAGGTAAGAATGCTTGTGAGCCAAAAACTGCGTAATAAATTGGCCGAGGGCCCAGCGAAATCCCCGGAGCGGCTTCAAAGCGGCCAGCTCTGGGCCCTGGGCCTTGTGCCGCTCTGCTGGCCATCCTTCAGCTTCCGCTTGTTTTGCTGCTGCCACTGCTGTTGCCCCCTCTGCTGTTTCGTCCTGTGGTCATCTGCAGCACCATCTCCATCTCCATCTTCATCACCATCTTTGCACCATCTTTATCTTGGTCGTCATCGTCATCGTCATCTTCATCGTCATCGCTTGTTTGCCGAAGCGCTTTTCAATTTTACGCCTCGCTTTTGGCTCATCCATTCGGTTGTGCCTGAGTTATTTGCAAGTCTTTCTCTTTGTGCCTGCGCCACCGCCTGTGCAAATACTTTTTGCCATGCTGCTGTCCTTGGCACATTTTTTGCTGCCGCTTCTGCTTCGCACCTCCTGCCTTTCCCTTTTGCTGTTGCTGTCGCTGTCGCTGCCGTCGCTGCTACTGATTTCCGTTTCCGCTTTACGTTCGCTTAGTACAACTTTCATTTCGTTTTCTTGTGCGGCGTTGATTTTGTGTGCTACATTTGCAACTGCAACTGCAAGCGCTTCCAGCGACCGACCAGCACAGATGTCTGTGTGTCCGACCGACCGACTGACAGCCACACCCACGCCCACGCCCACGCCCCCGCCCCGCCCCGTTCCCGGCCCAGCCCCAGCCTCAGCCCACGTCTTCCTGTTTGTGACACAAATGTGACAGGCAAAAAGTGCACGCACCACCAAAGTGGATGAAGTGGAAAGCCCGCCAGCGGCAAAGTCAGCACAGTTGATACTGGCAGAGGCTGAGGCTGAGGCAGAGGCTGAGGATGAGGCTGAGGCAGAGGCACAGCATAGGCATAGTGCTGCTCTGCTCTGCTCTGCTGGAGCGCTGACAACGCCAGTGACAACAAAATGCAAAGAAATTAAGCGCTGCACAAGTTGCAACAACAGAAACTGCCCGCCCGCCGGCAATTTGTGCGGCACAAATAACAAAAGCGAGGCAGAACCTTTTGCCAAGTGTTAATGGTCCGACAAGAGGCGGCTGCGGCATCAGGATGAAGACGAGCACGTGGCCTGCATACAGCTGCATGGCTGAGCAGGTTTCCAGGCTAGCAGGTGAGAGAATTTTGCCTTAAAATCGATGACCGCCAACCCGCGAAAAGTCTGCGGCTGATTTGAAAGTCGCTTCGCTGTCGACTTCTTGGGTTTCCCAAAAAACTTTTCCGCTTCATTTTTCATTACGGCTATGTTCCTGAGCTCAGGCTTCAAACTTTCGCAAGTGCCGAGGCTGAGAGCAGACCCACTGAGAACTCTGAGAGCTTTATCGTCTGCCTCTCCAAGTGGCTGAGAATCTCCAAACACTCGAAACCAGAAGAGGGCGAGCGAAAACTTTAAGTAAAATAACGTATTTGATTTGCCATATTGCACGTTAATTAAGTCCTGGATAGTTTTGCATAATCAACGTTTAAAATCGGCCAGAAAATATGCCTAATTGCGTAACGGCCGGAGGAAGAGAGGGAGGAGGCAGGCAGGCGGGAGGCTATCCACAAGGACAACCGATAAAACTCGGGGCCGAAGCCCCGAAACGAAATCCAAATATTTAACAATGTCAATTACGTGAGCGCACATTATAAATCCCAAATCTCACCTGTGCTGCTGGGACACACAACAGCACACCGACACACCGACACTCCCACACACCCACACACACGCACCGCCGGTAAGTTATTTGTTTAATTTATGCGTCAGATAAAATTTTAATCTCTTTGGAGCCAAAAGCGAGGAGGGAAAATAAAGTTGGGCGAGCGGCAAGACCAGCATTCATACCAGGACCAGGACCAGGACCAGATCCAGGTCCAGGTCCAAGTCCATGGAAAAACAGCATGCGAATGCAAAATATACGAATGCGAATAAAATGAAAAACAAAATCTCTATTTACACACTTTTCATGGGGAGTGGAGTGGGGGCGTATTCTACTGGGAGCTATGGATTGTGGATTCACTTTTTACTTCATTTCAGACCATCGCATCGCATCGCCTTGGCCCCCAAGTAAATTCTATTTGGTTATTTTTTTTCCCTCCAGATTCCTTCTGTGTGTTTTTCAAGAATTAATTGACTCACTCTGTCGACTTGTTGAGGAAGTTGTTCTGGCAAAAGTTGCCGGCTCTGAGAGGCTGGGTCTGGGTCTTGGTCTGGGTCTAGGGCTGGGGCTGCGCTGTGCTGTGCGAGACACTTGTTTGACTTTCGGTTTTCGCGTGCATTGCGTATACGCCGCGTGGTGCGTATTTGCCGAAACCTTAACATGGAACGCGAATGGTCTTGTTCTTGGCCTTTCAGCTACACAGTTTCTCGTGGCTCTGGTTTCTGGTCTTCTTTCCGGCTTATGCAAACAACCGAGTTAAATATTTTCATTAGTCAAGTGGAAAGAATTATTTATGAAATGCGCTCGCTGGCCGGATTTTGCTTTTGTTTTTGTTCTGGCAGAGAGTTTCTGTTGCTGTTGCTTTTCCTTTTTTCGGTTTGGATGTTTGCAAATTTATTCATGGGCTACAAGGCAGATTAGCAAAATTAATAAAAGTCAGCTTACGCTTTTTAATTAAGTTTTGTGTGTGGCACGGATTATGTAAATACCATAAATAAATACAATTGACTTTTAAGTTTGAGACTTGAGCGGCGCCCGTGGCTCGTGGCTCGGGGCTCGGGGCTTGTGGCACCAGAAGAGCAGCGTGTATTGATTCGCCTCAAACAAATGACAGAAATTCAATTAAAACGAGCACACGAGAGCATACCGGCTCTAGGGCAGAGTTGCTCTGCTCTACGCATCGCTAGTGGCGGCTTATGGCCAATTTCGGGGGCAAAATCCTTGGGGGCACAAAAGGATTTCCGGTACAAGCACGCCAACGAAGAGCGAACACAAATGGTAATTGCCCTGTAGCCTCTTCCCAAAAATTCCCCCGCTAATCTACACTAATTCCATTTACAATTAGCATTAGCGAGTTGTAAACGGAGCCAGAGACCGGGTTTCTCTTTGGTTTTCACAAGGACTCCAGTTGCAGGCTTTTCTGGCTGGTTCTGGCTCATTTTCATATTTTGTTCAAGTTTCTGCATAAACAAAGCAACACACCGCAGGTGGGCGGTCGGTCGCTTCTTGGGGAGGCGTGTCTCGTGTCCGTGCCCCGTGCCCCGTGGCCCAGTCCAGTCCAGTACTGCCGTCCGTGCACCTAATTAAAATGCGCAACTCTTTGCCGGAAATGAGCATTTCGGCTAATGACAAGGGCGGACGAGATTTGGCGGGAATTCGTTCGTTAGCACTGAAATTCTCGTAAATCAGGAGGGATATTGCGAGTAGTGAAGTGGAGGCTGGAGGTGGGAGGCTTGGGAGGCTTGGGATGCGATGCTGCTTGGCGTTGACCTAATTATGATATACGTTTGGCGGTCTCCTCTAATCGTTTGACCCCTTGGCAAAGAATCAAACGGAATACATTCCATTTCATCTAATTAAGTCGCCCGAAAAAGACATGGAACAGGATTGAATATTATTAAGTACTTGTCACACCGAGACGATGAGGCCAATTAATTTGTCACAGCCACCAGCCATACGCACACACACACCTTGTGACCCCCACCTGTTACGGTTAAGCGTTGAGACGGCTGCCGCAATGGGCTTGGGCTCGACCCCGACAGTGGGTCATAGTTCATGCTCAAGTACATGGAAAATGAACATTAATGCCGCGTTTATTGCCTTTAACCGCATTATAATAACTTTAAAGCGCGCATTTTTATGGAGAACGGAAGCCGGGCAATTTATTTACTGACCAAAGCAGGGCAGGGCAGAGCAACAACAATGGCCGCGAAGGCGAAGGCGGCGCAACGGCTATATCCCAGCTCGTAGCAGAAACCCCAAAAAGGGAAGAAATGAGAAATGTTGCCCAGGCTATTAAATCCCAGACTAAATTAACTTTAAGGCGGCCTGGCTTGGCCCGGCCTGGCCTGGATGGGGCGGCCTCCAGGCAGTTTGATTACATTAAAAGGCCACGGAGCTGAAGTGCGCGCGTGATACAATGCGGAGCGGAGCCACTGGCCCGGGCACTGGGACATTCAAGTTGATTAAAATCAAGCATCAAGTAAATAAATCTACAGCCGAAAAGGCAGGGCAGCGCAGGACGCGTAGGTCGCCACTAACTGCCTGGAGATTAATTTAAATGAATGAATCTTGCCATCAACCAACTCTCATGGCGAAGCGACAATCTCGGCCACTCACTCACTTACTCACCTTCGGATGTTGCGCTGAATGGACCGCGTGACGGCGGCCATATCGCAGGCGCCCTTATCGCCGGGCTTACGATTCTCCAGGCGACTGCTGCAGGACCGACCGTCGAGGGTGGCATAGATGGGGCGCCGCGGCATGGCCGTGTGGGCCGACCGCAGGGTGGGAATTTTGCTTCGTTCCGCCCGCGGGCTGGGCTCGAAGCCCGAGTCCTGATCCTTGCTGGTCAGGACAGCATTGCCACCACCGTCGCGGGTCTCCTGGGCATTCTTCCAGTTGCTGCGCGTCTTCGCACCGCTGCGCACGCGCTTCTTAAGGCGACGCTTGCGTCCGTTGGCCATCGCATCGTAGACTCCAGCGGCTCCAGTAGCATCACTGGTGGCTGTGGCGCCATCTCCTGCTGCCCCACCCACGCCATGACGATTGCCACTGTTCAGGAAGCGACGCAGAGCACTGTCGTGCTCCGGGTCAATGCCATCGATATCGTCGTCGTCGTACTCCTCCTCATCGTATTCCTCATAGTCGTAGTCCATCTTCTCCAGCTCCGAGGCACTGGGCAGCTTGGTCGCTGAGCTGCCGTCGGCCACCACTTGAAAGACTTGATTGTTGTTGCCGCTGTAGTCGACGCTCCGTCCGGGGCGCGCTGCACGCTCCAGGTCCCCCACGGATTCGTCGCTCTTCAGCACATGGAAGCTCGATTTGCGTTCAGTGGCCAGTGGTTCGTCGGAAGCGTTTGCTGCGCCCTCAGGGGCTCCAACTGGGTCATCGTCCGCCGAGTCGGAGGGCAGCAGTGTGAACGAACGTCGCGACTCCTGCTCCCGTTGCGGCTGCTCCTGGGACTGGGTGCCGGTTGGAGACTGCGCCGCGACTGGGGCTGAGGCTGGGGCTGGCGCAGGGCGTTGTTGCTGTGCGGTTGGCGGTTTTTTCGGCTCAACCTGCGGCTTGGGTGGCTCTGACGGGGGAATGGTGGAAGCCGTCATCTCCATCTGCTCTCGATTTTTGCCAGCAGATGCTGTTGAAGGTTTTGATGCCTCCTCAGCTTTTGGTGGCTCTGGCTCTGGTGGTGCCTCTGCGGTTGTCTGTGGCTTGGGCGTTTCTCCCCCACCACCACTGGCTGGTGGCGGTGTGGGCGTGGCAGGTACAGGGGGTGTTGACGCTTTCTCTGGCACAGGAGTGGGGTGGGATTCTTTTGCCACTTTTTCAGCTTCTTCTTTTGGAGCTACATTCTGTTCCTGGTGCTCATCCTTCACCTCTGCTGGCTGCTCTTCGGTGGAGCTCTTGGACTCACTGCTCAAGGCAGTGGCTGCTATTTTGATGACCTGCTCAACCTCCTTGGAGACCAACTGTGTCTCCTCCTCGCTAAGCTGCAGCTTGGCCTCCGGCTCCTGCTTCTGCACCTGCTCGACCTCTGCGGCAGGTAGTTCCTCCGAGGACTTAGATGTCAGCTGCTCGGCATCGTGATGGACATCGACTTGTGTCACCACGGACTTGGCCGTCTCTTGCTCCTCGTCTGTCAGCTCCACGGCATGCGATTCAACCACCTGTAGAGTCTCTGGTTGCACGGACTTCTCGCTCTTGGCGCTCTGGGGCGGCGACTTGATGAAGGTCCTTTCCTTGTTGGCTGTGGACGGTGGCGTTTGGAGTTTGACAGCAGATTGGGGACGATCCTTGGCACTACCCGTCCCTTGCTCTCTTGCAATATTTTCTCCATTGACTTCAATCTGCTTCCTCGAACCCTTCACTGGCGATGCGTTGGACTTGTTATCCTCACTGCCATCATCCGCATCGCTATCATGCTGCTCTTTCGATCTTCTGGAAGATGTGGAGCGCTTTCGCGACACCACCCGCTCCTTCCGCCGCTTGTGGTAGCAGCAGTTCTCGCAGGAGTCCTCGTCGTCCTCCTCCTCGGCCCCCCAATCGCTGGAGCTGGCATACCGTTCCCTGGACTTGCGGCGTCTGATCTCGATGTTGCTATTGGAGCGGCACAGATCGCTGCACTTCTCGTGCTTGGACTCGCCACAGCTGCTGGTGCGTCTGCGGAGCTGCCGCCTCTTGTGGCGTCGGCAAACGTGCTTCAGGCGCTGCTCCTTGCGGTAGGTTTCCTCCGCACAGCTACAGTCCCCCTCCTCTTGGCCGTTCCCATTGCCATTACCATTATCCGAATCCGATCGCTTTAGATACACGACGTACTTCTTGGAGCTGCGCAGATCTTGGACCTCCTCCTTCTCCACATACTTCAGGGGTCGCACCAGATCTGCAGCGTTGGCTTCGTGGAAGGGATTGCCCCGTCTGGTGGTAAGCTTCACCTTGTTCGAAGGCTGGCCGCCATTCGCCTGCAGGAACTTGGCCGTCGAGCGGTGTCCTCGCTGCAAAGCCCCATCCAAGGGCGTCAGAACCAGGCCCCTGGAGTTGCGGTAGACGGCATTCACATCCCCTCCGTAGTCGAGGAGGAGCTTGCACATGTCCGTGTAGTCGTTGGCAGCCGCAATGTGCAGCAGACTCCTTCCATCGTTGCTGGTGGTGTTCACCTGCTTGGACCTCTGGGCGAGCAGCCATTCGACGAGCTCCCTTCGACCGGAGGCAGCTGCCTCGTGGAGCGGCAGATCTCCCTTCGCATTCCTGAGCCAGAGATTCGCTCCTCGCTCTTTGAGCAGCTTCAACGTCTCGAACTGTCCCTTGGCGCAGCCACAGTGGCCGGGCGTCCGTCCCTTGCGGTCCTGTCGGTTTGGATCCGCCTCCAAGTCCAGCAGACGGGCTGTGGAATCGGCATGGCCCAGGGTCACGGCGTAGTGCAACGCTGTACAGCCGTTAGAGTCGATGAGGTCGGTCGGGGCGCCGCAGAGGCTGATCAACGTATCGATACACTCGGTGTGCCCACGCGAGCCGGCGCAGTGTAGAGCCGTGAGTCCATCTCTGAAAGAACAATATGAGATTTAATATTAGAACATCTTTGGGGACATGAATCCATTGAACCCACTTATCGGCACTCTCCACACGGGCACCCGCCTTCACCAATGCAATCATCGCCTTGGCCGATCCCGCCGAAGCAGCCCACAGCAGCGGCTGCCGGCCGTCCTTGTCCTGGACATCGACACTGCTCTGAGGATGGGCCAGCAGAATGCCGAGTATCTCTAGGGCCAGTTTGCTGGAGTTGGACTGCTGCTGCTTGCTGTCGTAGCTGGCCCCGCACATCTGGGCGGCATAGTGCAACGGAGTGCCGCCATTCACATCCGGCTGGGCGACGTTTGCTCCGGCTGCCAGGACAGCGCGCAGGGACTCCACCTCGCCGCAAACTATGGCAAGATAAGTTAAGGGATAAGTTCATCAAAGTAAACATCAATCATTCTTCGGAGGAACTCGGACCACTCACCAGTTGCCCAGTGCACCACCGAGTGACCCTCATTGTCCACCGCATTCACATCGGCTTTGTTCGCTAGCAGCAAATTGACCATGGCCAAGTTGCCCTGAATAACAGCCAAGTGAAGCGGAGTGAAGCCATCTTCATCGGCGGACTCCAGCAGCTCGGGGGCTGCGATGGCGATGCTGGCGGCCGCCACGAGGTCTCTTGTCTGTTCCAGGTCCTGCGCGGCACAATAATGCAGCGCGTTCCGATTGCTGCGGTCCCGTTGCCGCAGCAGTTGGGGCTGCAAAAGATGGAAAATGGAAGATATAAGATATAAACGGAGGCAAGATCACTGTAAAGCTTATTAACAGGTTTTCCGGCTCAAAAATTAATTATTCCGCTCAGCATTCACTTGTCGCTAGTTGATGATGGAAAAGCGTTTCCACCTGCGGAGCCGCCAACCGCCGCCTGCAGCCACGGCAGGAGCACCCGATTAATAAACTAATTAAAATGTCATTTGCATATTGCATCAATTTATGCTCCCATCCGATGTGGCAGCAGAGCGACATTTGCTTCCGACATGGTCTCTCTATCTCTCTCTGTCTCTCTCTCACCCTTGCACCGTTTTGCCGATGCCGTTTGGGGCCGGTGTGCTATGTTTGATAGATCGCGTAATTGTGGCGGGCCAAAACCTTAATTGCCAGCAAATATTTTTACAAAAAATACTTTATATATAGGCTTGTTGTTTATTTAACCGGCCAAGTTGTTGTTGGTTGGCCTGATTGGTTGTCCGTCTGCCTGTCTGGCTGGCTGCCTGGTCGGTCGGTTGGTCGGTTGGTTGGTTGGTTGGTTGATTGGCAAAACGAAAGCAATTATTTTTTCCAAACATATCACGCCCCCGGCCAGGAACGACACTCACACGCGTTAAGTGCCGAATGGGAGAAGTACTCGCCAATTAATAATTAAACCATTCAGATACATATATTCACGTTAATCATGTGGAAATTATTACCCAAAAGCAATAAAATAATGTGCTGAATGAAAAACGCGTCCGATAGCCCGCTGTTGGTCAGTAACTAAAGCAACAGCACACAGGCAACGGCACCGGCAAAGGTAATGGTAATGGTATTGGTGTTGGCAACGGCAAAAGGTAAACAGACGGAAAGCGTCGCCTGGAAAGTGCAAGTGTCGGACGCGACGCCTGGAAACGGCCAAAAGCGGGTTGGAAAACGGTTGTTATGAGCAACGTGGTGAGTTACCACTGCACTTGGAGAAACTACTAGTCGATTCTCAAGGATATCGACAGGTGAGTACACCATTCTCCCATTCTCAAAAGGGATATGTGTACATTTTTAATGTTGGCTATATTTTCTTTGTATCAAAAACTGCAGTCTGACGGCGATGGTAAGGTGCTTTTTGGTAAGGTGCTTTTCGTTGAGGGCTCACCAGATTTGCGTTTGCATTTTTGGCGCGCAAAATCACGTCAAACTCCAGGGGCAACGAAAACATGTTCGCCGAGCGACCGTTGGAGTCGTCGCCATTTGCCGTGCACTTTTCTGGCGTGTCAAAACATGTCAAGTGCACAAAAAATACTGTCGCCGCCGCCGAAAAGTATGCTAAAACTTTGCCCCGCTGCTGGCAGGAATTCGCAATGCGACGACAGCGACGCGGACAGAGGCAGTGGCAGTGGCAGAGGCAGAGACAGCACGCAAATGTAAAAGTGAAAATGTCGGCAAATCGTCGAGAATTCACATGACTAGAGAAAGACTGAGGGAGTAAGTGAGTGGGTGGGGGAGTGGATGGGATAAGGAGAAGGATAAATAGACCCCTAGAGAGAAGAGAGAGTTTTACCCCCGTCTGCCCCTCTCTGGCATGCGGGTGGCGCTTATTAGGCTTCCGAACAAACTTTTGATGCGGTCCTGGGCCAAGTTTTGTGCTAATTTCTGGCCTGCTCCTGCGACGCCAGTTCCACTTTCATTTCTCCGTTTCCACATTTTCCCATTTCCTGCCACTGTTTATCTTTCCGGCTGGAATGAATGATTGACTGTGTTGCTTTTCTAACCAACAATCAATTTCTACAATCATTTCGGGCACGCCGCTTTCTATTTATATCAGGCGCCAACTATCGCGTGACTCTCGTAAAACTGTCCTAAAGAACCACCACCCGCCAACCCAGCGACCCACCGACCCACCGCCCATTCTTCGATGGCTGCCCAATTTATTGCAAATTTTATTGTGGGTCGAGCCAGGAGTTCGATGGCTATGAAAACTAAGGCGAAACTCTGCCGAAAAGAACAAGAAACTAAAAGCAAAAGCGTTAAAACTTTCGACTCTTAAGACATTCCGTATTTGCGTGCTGCACAGAACAATGGCATGGCATGGGCGTGCTTACGTCAAGGACCCTGAGGAATACCCTAGTTTGTTCCAGCGCCTCAACAGGTCGGATGTATACCGCATTGCCAACCGGTCCGATATACCCCAAAACTGATTTCTGATTGCCTGCGATCTGGTATTTGACTTTCTGGGGAGTTTGAGAGCCAACATCAATATTTAATGTTTCACTTAATTTGCAGTTGGCATAGGACTCGGGGAATGGTTGGCTTGGCTTTTCCTTTTGGATCCCTCATATTTTGGCCGTTGATTGAATCGAATTTGGTTTTTGCGGCTGTGGCTTCATTTCCCTTTTGTTTGTCCCAAAAAAAAACTTTACGTTGCCTGATTTCTTTCGCAGCAGCACCAGCAGCGGTGGGAGGGCAAAATATTTACAATGAAAGATTTTTATTTTCTGCTTCCGCTATCTGTTCTTGGCCCTGGCCCTAGCCTGGCCCTGGCCCTGGCTATAGCCCCTGTATTGTCCGGGTCTGCTGTTTGTTTCTTATGGCGCGGCGGACCTACGCTGCTGTCCGGATTATGAATAATTCAAATAAACTGAAATGATACCTAAAAACTTTGACAGCCCGGTTGCCCCTTCCTTGTGCCCTTCCCTCGCCTCCTGTTGTGCTGTGTTGTGTTGTGGTGTGGCACAATGAAAAAAGAATGATGAGGCAAGATGGGAGGGGGGGGCAGCGTCAAATAAAGTTCTTCTGCTGCTGCCGCTGCCCCTTGCCGTTCTCTAGCTGCTGCTGCTTTTGTTATTATTATGATGATGGTTGGTGTGATTGTTGCCGCATCGCATTCTCTCTCCCCCATCATCATCATCGCCATCATCATCAGCATCGGAGACTGGACTTCCAACTTCCCCCATTGCCTGCTTCTGTTGGTGTCATGCAAATTTGCATTCAACTTTCTACATTCACCCAAACACAGAATGAAATGCGATAATCAAATACGACCAACAACCACCACGGGCTCAAAAGGGAACAGCAACAGCAGCTGCTGCTGCTGCTGCTGCTGGCCCCCACCAGGGTCCATAGATAGATAAAACTTTGGCATTGCCAGATCCGAGCCCCAGTAACAGCCTCCCTCCACCGCCATCCGATTGCCATTCGCCATTCGCTGTTTATGCCATTTTAATAGTTCTTTAAACAAATAAAACGTGCCCTGGCCGCACAAGCAGAAATACAGGAAAACAGAAAAACCAGCAAAACAAAAAAAAATACCAGCAAAAACAGGAAAAACTCTAGAGGCAATAATACAGATCGAATTGTCATAACCAATGGAAAATATTACCCTGCCAACCGCTGAATGAAACAACATCCTGCTGATGTCGTTTAATCCTTTAAAACGAACGTTCGGAGCTCTTGATTTTCTTTTTTCATTCGCAGATAAAACATATTAAAAATAAAACAAGAAAAAGAAAAAAAAACTGGGTCATGGTGGCCCTAGCCGCACTTTTAGTTTCAGCAGATTAAGGGCCAAATGAGCTACAAAACAACCCAACACAAAAGGTGAGTATTAAAACCTGGAGGTAGGATTTATGATAGCCATCCAATATCCCACATCCAACTTCCAACATCCAGCAAATGCAGCAACAGTTAGGCCCCCCTCCGTATGGACATAAAACACGCATTTTTACGGCCTTGTCCAGGGCCAATCCTAAGCTGGAATCGGCACGTGTTGTTTCTGCTGCTGCTGCTGCTGCCTTTAGGACCTTCCGGGCATCCGGGCGCACTCTGACAACCAAACTTAAAACTTCCTTTGGGCTTTTTATGCCCAGCAGTCTCCCCGTTGGGGCTTAGGGGGGGGAAATCCTCACTCGCATGGTATCCTCGAGAGTTTATGAATTTAGTAAGCCAGCCAGAAAGACAGAGGGAAATAATTTGTATTGGTCTGCCTAAAAAAAGAAAAGATATCCAGTATTTGCATAACTGAAGCGACAACTGTCGTCGTCAAAGGACTTTCAGGTTCTGAGAAATCAAAGCCTTCAAAAAAGAGGGCGGCGAAGTGTGAGGATGAGGATGTCTCTGTTGTGGCCAGTGGTCGCGCTTGTGGCAGGACTTATTATTCATATATCGTAATCCATTAGCATAACAATGAGATGGAAGCTGGTCACAGAAGTCATGAACTCAACTCCTTTGAATATTACGCATACGACGTGAGGACACCCCCTACACCGGAACCAAAGTGAAAGGAGAGACACGAAAAAGAGTATGAGGTTTATTGTTTACTCGGAGGAAGTGCGTACAAATATAAATATAAACATAAAACATAAATAATAATGAATGGAGACGCAGCCGCCACTACAATAACAGCTGAGAGAGCACCTCCTAGAGCCTGGACTCGGCACAGGACTCTGTACAGGACTCTGCTACATGATAATGCATAAAAAATAAAATACATGCATGGCCTGAAAGCCATGAAAGGGCACAAATGGCAACTGGCATCCGGGAGCGGGTCGGGCTCCCCACAGACCGAAAGTAGGGCCAGAAAGCACAGAGCGCCGAGAATTCGAGTTAACGCTTCGTTGGCCAGCACATCCGCCATAATTATGTGTGACGCGACAGCAGAATGGCACATTAAAAGGTTAGAGCAGGCCGGAGAGAAAGAACAGAGGGAGCACAAGCAGGAGACATGCCTCTGGATAACCCCCGGGGAGTTGCTGGAGCCAAAATACCGGAAACTCTTTTGCAGGCGCCTCGGGGTCGCCCTGTGCTACAGTGTCCTGTCCTGTCCTGCTTAAGATGTCAAGTGACCACCACCAGGGGCCACTCACAGACGGCACTCAATGGCAAATTTATGCGGACAATGTGCCATTCATATGTTAATCACATTTACCCGGCCACTGAAGATGTCTTTTAATTAATGTAAGCGGCCAAGTGCACAGGTAGGGCCACAGCCCCAACAGCACCAACAATGGCCCATAAAGAGAGCACCTGCAATTCCATTGGCAGACATGGGGCGTGGCAGCAGCGTCTCAAGACGCCAGACTAGCGTCTGCTACTGCCTCTGGCCCTGCCTCTGTCTCCCCCTTTTGCTGCTGCGTCGCTCTTGCAGTAACTATAATTTGCATGCTCGACAGACAATGCTCCAGCCACAGCTACAGATACACCGCAAAAAGAGATAGACAGAGACAGTGATAAAAGAGAGAGAGAGCAGATGGGAGAATGATGCTCTCTGTTCTCTAACTGTTGTTGTGGCACCTTTTATACTTCTAATTAGTGCCACGTTGCCGGCTGCAGCAACAATGGCGGCTGCATACATTGCCGTTGCCGTTGCCGTTGCCGTTGCCTCTGGATTCAGGCCCTTTGTTGCGGCTGCGGGGCCCCCTCTCCTGCTGCTGATCCTTTAGGAAGCGTTTCACGGTGCAGCATTCTTAAGTAGTTTTGGCAATTATTTACAGCTACTTTGGCTCAGAGCCCCAGCCGTGCCCCCAGCTCTAACCCTGCCCCTGCCCCTGCTCAGCAGCACTTTCTCCCCCTTTCATCCGCTTTAGCCTGAACTCATCAAAAGGTTTGCCGCACGGATTATTATTATGCTATGTGCCATGTGGCGGGGTTACTGCTTCCAGCTTCCAGGTTCCGTGTCTCGTGTTCTGGGGATCCATGGGATTTCGTGTGCTCCGTGCCGCTGCTGATGCTGCTGCTGTTGTGTAGGTAAACTTTCGCATAGTTTTTATGCCGTGCAACGGATTAACAACAACGGCAAACTTTCATTTTGATCTACAAACTTTGTTGGCGGTTCGAGCTGCCCCACCGCTCCGCTCCATCCATCCATCCGCTGGCATCTCCATCTCCATCCCTATCCCTGTACCGCTAACCAGTCAGCCATTTCAATCTCAGGTGGTAAACTGTTTGCTAAACATCAACAGCAATTTCCATGCTTTAACAGCAATTCAATTCCCGGCACATGCCTCATGCCTCATGCCTCATGCATACTTTAAAGAAGGGATCGGATGCCGAACATGGGCTCGATGCCGTGTCCATGTCCCCTGCATAATTCATTGTTCAAGTTTTTGTTAGTTGTAAGTCATGGCTCAAGTTTTTTGTCTAAATCGAATTAACTTGTAAAATATTTGAGAAACTTTCATCCGGCACTCCGTTAGCTCTCTCACTCTGGGATGTAAACGTGGCTAGGGTCAATTAAAAATTATGCAGAACCGACCCCCGGATCCAAAGTAATTTCCGCAACAGAAACTTTCTCGGACTCGAGCTCAGACCCCACTGTGCACCGAAGCGCATTAAAATTAGTAACAAGCCATGCTCATTTGTGTCAACTTTGACTGTCATTATGCACTCGGAGCAAATATTGTTGGATGCCGAGGCAAAAGTTTTTGGGTACCCCATTTGGGCCGCCCTTTACCGCTCTGCCATTTGGCCTGCCCCTCCGCCAGCTTGTGATTAGCCTGCTGGGCATTTCCTTGAGCAAAAATGTTGCAGCAGGAGCATACAAATTCATATGCGGATATCCTATATGTCCTCTAGCCTGTACTGCCACTCCAGCTCCACTCTAACTTCGGCCGGCAACTTCGGCCGGGAACAACTTCTGGCAACTGTGTATACGAGTAGTAAGTGGAAAGCGGAATGGAAACTGGCGGCAACCGGCAGACGGAAGTCATTCCCAAAGCCAAACAACAGTGACAGCAAACCCAGGAACCCCAGCATCCAAGCATCCAAGCATCCAAGGCAGCCGCATTGCAAGACAAATTTCTATGATTTCAGTAATTAATTTTCCATTGCAAAGTTTGACGCACAACCGGCCACGCAGCCACCCAGCCAACCAGCCAGCCGGCCAGCCGGCCATTTGGCCAACTGGTTAGCCAACCAAACAGTCTGGCTGTCCGCCAGTCTGGCAGTCTGACGGAGAGTCATCCTCGTCATAGTCCGTCTGCTATTTCTGGTGGTTTCTAATTAATTGGACAGCTGTCCGGCTAAGCCGCCGCATATGGATACCACATACTCTCGTCCACCGTCCACCGTCCACCCACAGCTCAGTGCTCCAGGCAAAGTTGGTTCCAGCCGATTGGAAATGGGGTTTTGTGCTCAATTAGCCACTGACGCTCATTTGGGCCCCAACTTTTTGATGATGACTAAAACCTCAAACCCTTTGGCCTTAATTTAACTGAATGGCAATGGCATTGGCGCTGACTTTTATTTGGACATTTGTGTGAGGCCATGGCGTTTAATTAATTGTAATCCGACATGCAAAACTGTCGAAAATTTCCCTCGATCTCATGCAAATGCCAGAGGTCAATGGGTGAAAGAGTACGCGGCGCTCAATGAGCCAAAAGAAGTCCGCCGCCCAATCAGGACGGGCCAGGCTCTAGCACTGATTGCATTCTAGTACGAGTATCTGGGCTGTTGCAGCAATTTGCTTTACCTGGTTCGGCAAACAGCCGAACGATTAATTAAAAATTCAAATGACTGCAACTGAAGGTAAATAGATATTGTGAAATAATCTGACTGCCTGGGGAAGGGAGGCAGGCAAATCAAATGAATGGATGGCAACCAAGGAGCGAACGAGCCATTGCATCGACCGATTGAACAGGGGAAAAGCTACTCCTGCAAGGCGGTGGGGTGTGAGGAGGAAGAGCAGGAGAAATGAAAACTTTTTCGACGTCATTTTTAATGAATTTTCAACAAAATGTGCCAAACGTGTTGAGCGCCGCGTCATGGCACCCGGGTGCATGGGGGGTGGGGGCGGGAACTAAAGTAAAAATTGCAATTAAAATTACCAAGCGAATGCCGGAGTCGTAGCACACGGAGAACTGAGCACGGAGCAGAGCCAAGCAAAAGCACGACACAACGATCCCAAAAGTACGGGGAAGAGAACTCGGCCAAATTGATAATAATTTGCATATTGATTGAAGGGAAAGCGAAATGCCAAAAAGAAAGTGCTCTGAGTGGGTGTAATTAAAAAAATGTTCACTACGACGACGACTTCGACGGGGACTGCGACTGCGACCGAAGGTCAATCAATCGAGACTAATGGAAAACTGTTGCAATTGCGAATACATTCTCTAAGCCGTAGTGCCATTCTTGGAGCTTCGAGCTTCAAAATATGTGCATAAAGCACATCCCGCATTCAAAGTTTAGCTGGAGCAAAAAAGTGCGTACAGAATTTCAAATTAATTTTCTACGACAACTTTTCAACCACTCGAAGAGGAAAAGCCAGCACCAGCGCCAGCGCCACAGCTCCGCGAAGACCACACAGAATTCCCATTCGCATTTCCCACTGGTCCATCATACCCTGTTAAGTGCTGGCCCAAAGGGTATATGGGATTCCTTTAGCCATCAAAAGAGTAAATCTTCCAAAGTTCTTCGATGCAAAATCCCCCTTGCACGAGTAGAATTAAGTGGTTTAGCAGAGGGCATGGCCTGGGTCCAGCAATCCGGCAGTTGTTTCGCCCTGGGTCTAATATTATTTGCAACAAACAAAAGCCAACCCATGCCTTGGCATCTCCTGTGGCTACCAGAGCCAGAGCCAAAATCAACTTCTGCAGCTGACTTTTGAGCGAAAACTTTTGCTTAAAGCTGTAAAAGCGAATGGATGGCTGATGGCCAAGCTGCCGGGCTGAGTTCCTGGATAACTGGCCGGCTGCCGGTTGCCAGCGTGCCTGTCTGGCAACGAGGGCCGCAAATCTTAAGTGAAAATAAATAATTCACACCTGCAGCAATCTAGGGAGCCTCTGTTCGATGCTGGGGTATGGCAGGACAGGGCAGGGCAGGGCGGGGCAGGGCAGGGCATACATAGATAGACATACAATTACCAACTTGTGGTGTAAAACTTCAGTTTCGAACTCTTGGGTAAATTGCGGTTTAAACTTGAAGCCGGCAAAGGTAACGAGAGCAACGAGTGGGAGTGAGCCACCAGTGACCGATCCCGGCGCGGAGGTGGCACAATTACGCCATTAACATTAACTAAAGGCAGAAGCAGTGGCAGTGGCAGAGGCAGTGGCAGAGGCAGTGGCAGAGGCGGGTGCGGTAAGAGAAAGAAAAGCTGGGGGAAAAGCATGGGAAATACACTTGCACAGAGGCAAAGGCAGAGGCAGAGGCAGCAGCAAACAATGCCAGGAGCCAAAAAGTTTTATTTTCTAAGAAATTAAGACTTAATTGGTAAAAACAGCAACAACAACGAAACAATAAAGACGGAGGACAAGATATTGAAGGGAGGTTGGACAGAGTGAGGGGGGAGGGGGGGAGGGGTCGCCTGGAAAAACCAACATCAATGAAAAGTTTAAGCAAAACAATAGCAGGCAAGTAAACAAAGTCGATGGATGTTGCCTGAGTGCCCTCTCAGCCCTAAAGAAGCTGAAAAGCCACCATCGATGTGTACTACCAGTGGTACGTACGTACATACATATGTATGTATAATCGTACCTACATATATACTGACTCACACAAAAGCCAATGCCGTGTCTACACTATACACTCGAGGAAAAATTATATCTATTTCCACTTTTATATATATTTCCATATGGATTCATAGTTGAGAAAAGCTAAATTGTATTCTTTTCAACTTTTGAATTGAAACCTTAAGAGTAGTTTTCTTCTACACTTTTTCTCTGGGTTTATTCAGCAATATATTTACGTGTCTGTGAGTCTTTTGTGTGATTGTATAAAGTAAGAAGCTTTTGCTGCTCCGCTAAGAAGTGCTCGGCAATAGTATTTACTCATACGCCATGTTGAACACAGAAATAATATCGACAACACAAGAAACCAATAAAGCGAACACAACTAAGACAGCCGCTCAAGTGAATTCGAAACAATTGAAGAGTACTCCAGCCATAATTATATCAAAAATATATATATATTTGTATGTTTGTCGAGGAGAAATAAAAACGCGAGGCAAACATCAGCCAGTCAGCAAGTGAAAAAGCCACCAGCCAAAACAAATAGACGTTGTTTAATTATTCCACAGAACAGAAAAAATATACGTCTGCACTCCGTCCGGAGTCCAGAGCGAAAGACGGCAAATTAAAGACATTAAAACTTTTAATAGCTTAGGCGGCCTTATCGAGGCTGACACCAGAACACCAGAGAGAGAGAGAGAGTGGGAGAGCGGCAGGACGACAGCCACAGACATGCAGAGACAAGAGACAAATTAAAACATGTCTTACAGGCACAAGATATAACTGAATAAACAGCCAGGGCAGCAATAAGCAGAGCAAACAACGATACCACAGTAAACGAACATTAATAATATCAGTCAGCAACTGGCGGCGTAATTACATTCGGATTTACAGAACTCTGAGGGATTTTACCTGGAACTCAAAGCTCTATCTACCTGTATTTTAAATATTTAAAAAATATACCATAGACAGATCGGATTAGATAAAGCTAGAAAGTTGCAGGGTTTTTCAGATGTAGCAGCAGAGAATTTAAGTACTTTCCAGCTGAATTGAAGAACCTATGGTATGGGTAATGTACATTTGCATAGCGCATACGCACTGCTGCCCAAGAAATAAAGTTGCAATACCAATTTTCCCGCCCTAGGCCTCATTTCTTTCATTTGTTTTTCAGCTGGCAGCCACTGAAAATGCGGTCATGTTGTCGTTGTTTATGGGCCACATAAAATAGGCGGCACAAGTAAGTAATAATCGCCAGCATTTGCCATATTTCACAGGCAAATAAACTGCTTTGCCAGTGGCGGGGTGTGGGTGGTTGGACCAAGGTTAGGCAACCGAAATGTCATTTAGCAATTACATAACCAAGCAAACTGCCGCAGGGTTGAGGGTTGGGGGCTTTCTCATTTAAGTATTTGCGCAAAAAGTCTCTCGCGAACATTGCGCAAAGCTCGGGCCGATGGCAATGCCAATGCCGGGCAATTTCACATCAAATTTGGCGTCAATATCAATTACCAAAACGAAGGCACGTCAACTGTCCGGAAATGAAGGCATTTGTCAGGGCTCACAATGGGCGGCGGGCATTCCAATTCGAATACTGGAACTGTCGAATAATTGCAAAACTAGCAACATCCTCCAAAAAATAGGAGAAGGGGAACGTGACGAGACTCCGGACAATGCCAATGCCAATGCTGCCTTGAAAATTTATCTGCGTTCAATTAAAAACTTTTCAAATTTCAATTAAATGTAAAATTGGCATATTTAGCCGAGACGCTTGACGAGTGAGTGAGCGAGCGAGCGAGCGAGCGAAGGAGCCAAAGAAGGACGACCGAACCGGACGAAATGGAATCAAATCCTGGGAACGAAAGGGAAAGGCGAACAACCATGAAGAAGCAGGAGAGAGAGAGAGCCAAAGGACCATTTACCATTCAGCATTCACCATTCGGCTGGCATAACTAAGCCTGGGGGATTATTTTGTCAATTTTAAATGTCCTGCCATTTACAGCATTCAAATTCAACTCGCCTTTGTTATGCCCCTTATGCCCCAGCTTGTTGTAGAAATGTTTATGAAGCAATTAGGGGCTCTGAACTGTGAACAATGCGCCGAAATGACTGCAACGGAAATTTAAAGACCCCCAGAACTCCCATACCCCAAAATCCAAGTGGCAGGGGCAGGGGCGGGGGCAGGGGCAAGCAGGAAGCCGAGGCATAGTCCTTCCAAAGCATCGAAAGGGTTTCTGTTTTGGCTTTAACCATTGTGCCGGCTCATCGTGACTGCAAAAAGATTAAAATCTTGTTACGCCTTTGCCTGATTTGGGCCTTTGTTGAGGCACAAAGATGACTGGCTGGTGGCCGATGGCTGATGGTGTGGCTGGCTTTCATTTTTGGGATCGGATCACCCTACTCTGATCCGCCCTGTTCCGCCTTGGAGAAGTCAACTTTCCATGTTTTTACCATGACTGCCTGGCCATTATCTGGCTCAGCTGCTGCTAGCGCCACACTGGAAGTTGGCTAGTTTTTCCCGCTGAACCCTAACACGTGTTTTGGGCAAGCAATGGGGGGCAGGGACGGGCTTGGTGGGTGAAAGATTTCATCTTACCTTGGCGCGCATTTGGGCGAGCACTTGGACAATGTCGCCGCGCTGACACGCATACATAAGAGTGCTGCAGCCCTCGGCGAGACGTCTTTTTATGGCCGACGACTGTGACACTGAATCCTGACTGAATCCTGGTTCGACCACTGGCACTGGCACTGGCACTGGCACTGGCTCTGTTTCTGGCACGTCCACTCCAACTTCCGCTGCCGCATCCGTGTCCGCATCCTGGCTGTTGCTCGGCATAGCAATGACTTTGTCTGGATGCCCCTGCTGCTGCCTCTTCTGGTGGTGGTGGTGCTGCTGCTGCTGCTGCCTGGCGCGTGTCCGACGTGGCAGTGGACTCTCGAATTGCAAATGCTTTTTCGCGGCCTTCAGACGAGGCGGTTTGGCCGGTCCCTGTCCATGTCCCTGCCCCGTGCCCGACATCGTCACGCGCTTCACTTCCGCTTTCGGACGCTTCTGCATCCTCTAATGCGGTTTATATTTGTGTTTGTTTCTTTTTCTGCTTCTTTTGCTCTTGGTAAGAGTATACTTGTCTTTGTGTTGGCTGTCGATGGTTTTTTCACTCATTTTTCGCTGCTTTGATGCATTTTCGGGTCCTTTCTTCGAAGTTTAATGAATTGCCACTTGGTTAGTTTGCCCCACAGCTTGACTGCCGGCTGCTAGCTGTTGGATGCCTGCTGTATGCCACCGCCTATGTATAATTAAACACTAATTTGTTTGCTCACAACTGCTTGGTTATGGTTTCGTTGATGCGGGTTCTTCTTGCCGCCGATAGTTTGCGGTGGACGTTGACAGTTTTGCTAGTTCAAAGTAAATACATTTTGGGCTCTTAAGCGTAAACGGAAGAGGGCGGAAGTGCGCGTACAAGGAAGAAACTCTTCGTGTCGCTGGCGTGTGTGTGCTAATATGCGCACGGCTTTCAGTCGAACGCCTTTTAAATTTTCCGCAGAACGGGGAATCGGGAGTAACGCGTGCGCCAAGCCGCGGCAACGGGCTCGTCAATAATTAATTTCGGTTTTTATCAAAGAGTGAGCACCGCGAGGGACAGAGGGATACACACATACACATACTGGCTGACTGGGGAATAGTCGAGGGTCGACAGTCGACAGCGAAATAGACAGCGAGAAGCTCGAGCTCAAGCTCCAGCTCCTGCTTCAAATCCCCACCCAGCAGAACCACTCCACACACACACCCTCTGTGCGCTTTGTGTCCTGTGTGTGTTCAGTGTGACGGGGGCGTTGACAGGAGCTACGGCATGTCGCGCTCTAAAGTATGCTATGAAAAATTCACTGCCCCTGCATTTGATTTAAATTTCCCTTTTTCACACACAAGCGCCGCACATTTCACGCAATATCAAAGTGAATTTTATCTGTTAAATCGCGTGGAAAATAGTTTTCGAAAAACTAAATTTTTTGGTTATTTTTGGCCACAAATTTCTGTAATCATTTGAATGCCTTCAAGGTGCTTAAGCCAAAAGAAGCTCTACGAAGCAGCCATAGTAGCAGCAGTAGCAGAAATCTGCAAAAACCTATCGAGCTGATTGCAAAACCAAAATTAAATTATATAAACACAAGAGCGCCAAAGTGAATGGAATTGGGATGGCGAATGAAAGTGGGAATTGGGATGGTGATTGGTGAATGGTGAATGGGAATGGCATTGAGGAAGGCAGGCGCTGCATTGATGGCAATGGCGATTGCCGAGCATTAAACTCGAAACGGCTGCGGCTTATTCCGAGTCTGTTTCCCGGCTTCGATTGTTGCCTTTCAAGCGATTTCCCATCCTCACCATCCTCCGCGGATTTACATTTCATTTGCCGACAAGGCGGCTGGCACTGCCGCTGCCACTGCATTGGAGTTGATGATGATTTTGGAATGGTTTACGAGGCGTTGAGCAGCCGCGGCAATGGGGCAGACGACGGGAATCGGGCTTTTAATAAATTAATAATAAAAAAATCCAAAAAAGAAGAAGCAGCAGTGGCCAGGGAAATGCAATAAAATGTTACTTTTCTCTTTGCCAGGCAACAACAAAAGGCAGTTTGAGTCCATTAGCCGGGGAGGCCAGAAAAACGATGATAAAGCAATCATCAGAGAAACGAGAAGAACGAATCAAGTTTTTCTCTGTTTTGTTCTTAGGCAATCGAGTACATTTTGGAAATTGACTGGCATCCTAGAAGTGCAAATGGCCCCGGCCTCTGATAATGGAAGTGGGACTATATCTCCGGGGCACTCCTTCTTCACCATTCGGAGGGAATAACATTATTGCAGAATAGCAATTAAACTGCAGCTGGCACACACACACACATACACATACACGCAGTCATTACAGAGGTTACAGTTACGCAAATACTTAGTCCTCTCTCTCTCTGTCTCTCTGTCTCTCTGTGTGGATATGGGCATCATAATCATTAAACTATTTGATGGTGTTGCCATAATTATTCTATTATTAAGTACCACAGCATTTGTCATGCAGGCAATGCCAGGAATTTCCTAGGCAATTCCCCCGCCATGTGGCTGCTGCTATAGCTAAAGCTATTGCTGTTGCTGTTGTTGCTACAGTAGTTGTTGCAGCTGTTTATAAATGATTAAGCCTGACCCACGTTGCGCCTGGAGGAACGGAGCTGCTTGCCTTGGCCATGGTCCTGCTGCTGTCGAAATGTATCTTTGCGGGCTCACACAATGTCTGTGATTGTGTGGCGGCGGCAGCCTCAACTATTCAAGTGTGTTGGTGTGGTTTCCCCCCCCCACCCACTTACTCTGCCACTCTGTGCGTATCTGTGTGGGCTGTGTGGATGCTGTTAAACGCAAACTTAGCCGCTTGGCAAATAAACATTTTAGCAAATTTACTACCAAACTGACAGCTGTCAGCTTTATAACCACCATCAAACAATAGCAACAACAAGCATACGAACAGGAGGAGGATGTTGGCAAAGGTGTGCCCAGACCGCAGCAGTAATAGTATTCGCCAAGAGAACGACAAAGAGAGGGAGAGAGCGACAACAACTAAATACATACACACACACACACACACAGGATGGTAGCTAAAGTAGCTAAGCACACAATAACACCACCCTACATTACACCACACACACACACACAGGGACACAGGGACACGGGGACACATGGATGGGACTGCTGCCAGGCAGTTTCACCCACTTAACACTTCATTGAAAAACCACTCAAAAGCCACTCCACCCACACGAGTGGTGTGGGCAGTGGCAGGAGTAAGCCTCTAGCCTCCTGTACAGCCGTGCAAATAAACGGTTCCGTGTGTGGATTGGATTGTCCTCGACTACACGGCTATGCGACTATTTTTCCCGTGTGTTTGCGTGTGTGTGTGTGTGCGGGACACTGGAGAAGCTTCAGTCAGTCGCTAGGAGATGGGGCCAGTAGTGCAGCTGCTTTATGATCCGAGTATGGAGAGAGAGAGAGAGAGGTAACGGTAATATTCTCCGTGCCAAAGGCATGCCAGCTAATTTTCCTTCAGCACAAAGCATTCCATCTCTTAGCAGGAGAGAGCCAGCGAGCGTGCGCGTATACTGTCCGCCGTATAAAAAAATATACGAGCGAACAACAACAACAACAAAAAATCACACAAAATGTTTGACATTTTCCTGAGAAATATGCTACTGCTGCTGCTGCTGCTGCTGTTGCTGCTGCTGCGGTGCGTTTGAGTCTCTGGTTCGGCCATTTCCCGTGCTCGCCCTTGGGCGGGATAGAACGTCAAGTGCAGATCTGTTTCGTGCACGGTATTCGGGGTTAATTACACACAAATTTTTGCACAGAATTTATATTAAATTAAGAAAACCGAGTTCCTTTGGCACTGGACTGACTGGACGTGTACATGGCCAGGCTCTACATGGCTCTACTGGAATCCACTGCACAACTGGCTGCCGCCGGCGCACAGGTGTGTCCGTGGCACAGTGTGAGTGCGTTTCGGACGGGGATCTGGCCGGGTGGGTCTTGGTCTGGTTGCTTGCATGAGTGTATGAGTGTATGAGTGTATGATTGTATGATTGTTTGAGTATGTGTGCTGTGTGGTCGGTGCATGCTCCGTGTTATTGTGTTGGACGCGACAGTTGCCATGGCAATGGACGATGAGCGAAATGGCCACTCGACGGGACGGGACATGCGTCGGTGGTGCTGGCTGCTCGGTCCTTTGCGTGTCAGAGTAGTCCAATCAGCGGGGCAAAGTTTACAAAAGTTCGGTGGCATAATTGGGTTAATACCCATGCCTTTTATTGGTTTTCGATTCGATGGAAATCATGGCCAGCTGGCCGCACTGGCAGTGGCAGTGGGGCACCCAGCCCGGCCAAGCCCAGTGAGTGCTTAATGCAACATTGGTGCACTTGATTTACGTGCTACAAGTTGTAGTGGTGACGCAAATTGAAATGGCAAACTGTCAGCTACATGAAACGCTGGCGCTCTGCTGGCTCTGCTGTTCAACTGCCAAAACAAAGGACTTAACTGCTGACACACTGAGGGTTAAACGTTTAAATTTCAATTAAGTCGAAAGCCCCACACACACTCCACTCTCCACACTCCACACTCAACACTCCCCACTCACTCGAGACCAAGACCCCATCAGCTCCATCAGCCCCATCAGCAACAGCAACAGAAAACGTTACAGCTCATAAATTTCTTGACTTGTGTCGGGATGTGTTAGTTTGGCCGACATACTACCACTCGTGGCAATAGCAGTAGCAGTAGAAGCCAAAGCCAAAGCTAGAAAAAATTTACCAGCAGTCGTGGTGCACGTCAAAGGCAGGAGAGCAGAGCTGCTGGCAGGGGGAGCAGCAGAAGCAGAAGCAGCAATAACCCTGGCTAAGGCGGCCAGTCACTTAAATGCCCCAGAAATAAACTGAAACTGCACACAATGTGCACAAGTTAAGGCAACTTTTGGCAGCTGCATTTGAACACTCACAAAGGGCAGTATTATGTTACGAGCAGCACGAATATCGGATGCCCTTACCCCAAAGATAATTGACAGAGAATTGATGGCTATCCTTGAAGGTTCTACTTGTAACATCAGATGTGGGAATCATTTCTACAAATTTGTTTGGTGTAATCCATAAAGATAACTTGAACCGAAAATGCGGTGTACTCTGTGCGGGGGAAGAGCACACTTTTTTGGGGCATGCTTGAGGCGTGGCCACAGCGCTGACATTTTCCGGGCAGCTCGCTGCAGTTCCTTTAATTAAAGTGGAGCAGGCATCCATCCTCTCGCCAGCCACCTTTTTCATGTGCCCCATGATTATCTGGCTGCCCACCTGCCATCGCCCTGCCCACATATGCGTGCTGCGGCTTATGCATTTATGCGACTGAACCTGGCATCTCATTGTGGACTCCTGTACTGGCTTTCCCACCCTTGCCTCTACTTGATGTCCATACCCGTACCCGTGCTAGTACCCGTACCCGTACCCGTACCCGTACCCCTACTCGACTCGTTCCCAGTGCCTTGTGTACTTGTTGATGATGTTCTGGCTAGAGCAGGGGCAGGAGCTGGAGCGCTGGAACACGGAGCATTTGCATGTTTGGTGCCAAGCGAAAAACAACAGACACCCGCATACTAGACACTCGCATACTAGACACTCGACTCGACTCGACTCGACTCGGCCTAGTAAGACACATGCGAAGGACTCCGTTTGTTTGTTTGCCTGTCCGCTTGCCATGGGAGGTGCTGGTTAGGTGCTGGCTGCTGGTTAGCTGGTTTTCTGGGTTTCTGGCTGCTTTCTTGGTGGTAGTTGGGGGCTGTCAAGTTGTCAGTTGCCGGACTCGGGAACAGAGCCAACTATGACGGTTGGGTGGATGACTTAAAAGCTCTGACAGGTGCACTCAGGCACGCACTTGCCGCATGCATACGTGTACGCATACGCATACGCATAAGTATGCGTATGCCTTATACGTCGCTACTTTGTTGTGCTAATCCTATTGGCAGGATGTTGCCACCCTCTGCTATCAGCAACATTGTACCGTATATTCATAGCTCAATTCATGCACTTCCGCAGCGAGGCAAACAGACTCCATCACACACCACACACCACTTCCCATTAATCCCCACCCAATCTGTCGCTCTGTTTGTCGTTTCATCAGTCACCTTCCCGCAGGAGAGAGTTCCCACTGTCTGACATGTGTGCTGTCAGTTTTTCACCTCCATTTGGCCCTTCCATAATTGGATCAAAGCATAATAATTACATAGATCAGTGGCCCGATGTTCTGATGCACCCTCCCAGCGAAACGACTTAATTGAACCGAAGGGAGCAAGGTGGCAAACTAAAAGATTAATTATCCCCTACCTGCACACACCTGCACACACCTGCTCGCTGGGCCCCGCCGATTGCAATTGCCCTGTGGGAAACGCCAAGTGCTGATTTCACTTAATTGCTGACACCTTTCAATGGGGTTCAATTGGGACCCGCCGGGCTCCCTCTGTATCTGTATTTGTATCGTTCTGGCTTTGTGTCCTCCTATAGCGCTGCATCTTCACTGGCGACACAATTAATTTTCCCTGGCAGCCGTTGCAATTACATTTTTTCATTAACGTGGGTGCCCCCACCCTGCTATCGCCTCGAAAGCCCCGCAGCCGCCGCAAAGGCGGCCATGCATCGCTAAGCGGCTTTGTCTCATTATCTCCAAGGTGCACGTATGTAAAGGGCGAGCAAATTAAGTGTTGCAATTCCATTGAGATTTTAATTCTATTTCCGCTCACACACACACACACACACACACACACACACACACTCCTACACAAGCGCATACAAAGGGCGTGCCCTTACCATCTCTAGCTTTGAAGTTCCTTCGGCTTTTTGCTACTATTCGTACTCGTACTCGTCTCGTACTCGGTGCGGTTTATAGTGCGTATCGCCATCAAAAATAGTTAACAGCATTGAAATGCTTTTAGCTAAAATGCGTTGCGAGCTCTCTCTCTCTCTCTCTCTCTCTCTGCGTGGCTATGCGTAAAAAGTTCCAGCCAGAAGAGCGAGACCACACAATCCCCCATCCACCATGCACCCTCTCTTCACGTCTGGTTTAATGCGTGGCAAATAAAATTATTTTAGATTTTATGCTGGGCGCACCCACCACACGTGGGGGCCCATACCCCAGGGGGCCGCCAACCAGGTGATAATATCGCGCTAAACGCCTCTGCACATCTTGGCAGCGCTTTAAATATCCTGCCACACAGCGCTCCCCACTTGCCCCACCGAATTTTGCAACATACTTATCGGGCAACATGAAGCGAGGCGACTGGGGAGAGAGGCAAAAGTTTAAACTGTTCACAATTTGCTTTGTTTTTTATTCGTTGTTGCCGACCGGCCGGACGGCCCACTTCTCCAAAAAACGGAAACTTTTATGAGAAATTGCAGCGAGCACAATAAATATTTCGTTTGTGTGTTTTTCAAAATATATATGTACGAATATAAGTTTTTTTTTTGTGCCATAAATTTTATTAGCATAAAATTCATAAAGCGCTTTTCGAAGATTTTTTTCTGTTTGCCAGCTGCCAGCTAAATTGTTGTGGCCCAGGAGCTTAAAGAGGAGAAATATTTCAAAGATTTGTAGGTTCTTTAAAGGTTCGATAATTATATATTAGGGAGGCGTTAGCCAATCGTATGGAAAATTGATTCCTTAATCGAATAAACTTATTTTTCCCGTAACAATTGCGATGGAAAAGCTCTTTAAACAGCAGTAAACTGAAAATTAATGGCTGTCCGGCACTGTATATTTCTAGACAAATGTACTTAGATCTCTGAATCTCTGAATCGATGTTTTCTATTAACGAACTAACCCTCTTAAATATCTCTAGCCTTCGTTTAGTTATATATTCAACCAAATAATCACTTTAACTTACCCTGGGAAACAGGTTAAAGTCCCTTTAAAGATCTCTCTTAAATCTTTCTTCAGAACGTGAATGCCACACCACACACTCGTCGGTTGTATTCACTGGTAATTGCTTTTCCTTTCAGACATAGTGTGGCAGGATTAACGCTTTCTCTGTCTCGTGAATGTACAGGATGTGGATGTACCTGCTCCTTCTTTGTAGCTTCTGTGTGGGGGGCAACAAACAAAAACTCCCAATGAATTTCAGGGACGGAAAGTCCCGCGAATGAACGAAAGTCGACCGCAGAGCTGGGTGGAAAAATTCGGGGAAAACCGCAGCCCATACACTCGTATGGAAGGAAGAATGCAAAACGAAAAGCTGAATATAAGGGGCTCTTCCACAGCCACTAAGCCAGCTGACAAGGAGCAGGTGCGACGATGACGCGTCGCGTTTCTGGCCAACTTCGAATCCAAACTGACCGCAAAACATTTGCACTTTGGACTTTATGCCAAGAAGTCCACGACGATGGCATCGGCGGCGGCGGCGGCGATGGTAAGGCCAGACGACGTCGACGGCAACGTCAGCTGCTTCAGCGCCAAATAATAACAATAAAAAACCCAACCAAAAGGCAGTTAAAACCAAAAACGCGAATCGAAAGCAGAGCCTCCAGCGATGCAAGTGTGTGGGGCAGAGGCGCAGTGTTGCAAAGGAAATGATGGACGCGTTGTTGGTGCCACCGCTGCTGCTGCTGCTGCTGCTGCCGCCTCTGTTGTTGTGCTAATTTGTGTTTGCGGCTTTCGCACATCAAACAACAGCAACAACGAGAACAAGCAGCCAGCAACCGCCTGTTGTTGCTGCTTCTGTTCTGTGTTGCCCCATCGTTGTGGTTGTCGGTCAGCACGAAAAATGAAGTTGACCTGCTTTCCGACGCTTTCAAATGTGGCACAAAGCAGCCAGGCCCTCTCCTTCCCTCAGCCGCACTCTCGCACACACATACACGGCCACACTTTTTCGATGGAACACTTCCGAGGAAAATTTGCATAGGCTCGGCCAAGAAATTATGCATGCCTCTGTTGATATTGAAATGCCGAGCAAGTTGAACTCAACTCAAAGCCACCCACTCGACCAACCGACAGTCGACAGTCGGCAGCCGAGAGTGGGGCCAAAGCCAAGTTAAGAGAAGTTAAGGAGAGCAAAGCCCCGGGAAAGCCAGAGGCGAGACGGCTTTCACTTTTCCCAAAGAATCGCCATTTGCAGGCGATAAACACGTAACACGGAAGGCAAGCAGAATAAACAAGGCGTGGTAGCAGCGCCGTCGACTTCAACTTCGACGTCAAAGTCAAACAAACGTTAACGCAAAAGGCAACGCCGACTACGGCATGCAAATTTGGCCAAGACGTCTGCTGTGCAGTGCAGTTGACGGCTCGGTCAACGTCGCTGCCCAGGAAGTCGTTAGAGCGGGAAAGGACACGGCAAAGCGGCAACCTTTGTGGGTCAAAAGTTAGGAGCGCCAATGAAACGAAAATAAAAGCGACCAGAAGTGTGCCACAAAAAATGGGAAAAACCAAATGCCAAAGCTCTCAATACCCTTGCGAGAAGATTTGTAGGAACCCCCCTTTGCAGTTTTCGCCACCGATCGTTGACAAATCGAGGCTTCAAAACCCAAGAACTTATTTGAAAGACTGCAAATCAAGAATATGCATACATATATTTTTTATAGCGCCTCCTTCTGTACATTTCACAATACCCTCTAAAAGGGTACAACAATGGAAAGAACAAACAGCGACAAAAAAATAAAAGCAGTGTCCCGCTTTTGACCACGAATAAATCAGTGAGCCAACATTGTACAGGCGAGAACTTGGCACAAATCCATTAGCATTAACACTAACATTTTCAGTCGCATGCATGGCACGAATACGACTACAGAATAATGGAAATCTATTTAGGTAAACTTGGCCAACATACCAGGCCGGGCCGTGCCGTGGTAAGAAGCGTTTTGCCTTTGCACTCTTTCACTTTTGTGGCTGTTGCTTAACAAACTGGGCTTTTAATAAATTCATTACTCTGGCACTTTATGGCTACACTCTCCAGCAGCAGCACCACCGCTACCACCCATGATGGCACCACTCATTCCCCCATCTGTGCAGTCTGGTGTGCAGAGAGTCCTGCATTGGTTTAGTGCAGTGCCTGACATTACGTATACGCCCCGTACATTTATGAACAATCAACTTTATAGCCCCACAACGACTTTGTATGTGGCGGTCGTGTGCGCACGACGAGTATATGTATTTCCCCTCTGGCTGCTCCTCCCCAGAGCAGTCCCTGTTTTATTGGCATTTGCACTTGTGTTTGACTTTTCTAAGATATTTTCAATTGGAAGTTATGTGTCGCAGGGAATTGTCTGTGGATCTATGGGCGTTGTCTGCCGCATCCGCATCCGCATCCTCATCTCATGGATGGAAGGGAGGCGCACAGCAATTTAATGGATGGCAACTGACGGATGTTCCTCGGGAAAGGGAAAACAGAGACATCCAACGAGTGCTATTGAATTGTAAACACACATAAATTCCTGCTTCGTGGAAAAAACTTTGATCAATTCAATGGAAATCCACTTAAAGTTTACCAAAAAATATACGAATATATTCCATTTTCCATTTAATATATAAATAAAATATAGGTTTCTGGGTTGCTTGCGTATCGATTCTGCTAGAATTGGAATAATAATAATAAAGTGTATTTAATTTCCCCCAAAATGACATCTAATTACCCATTTGGGCCATTTCCGCCATCCACTTACATCATTTTGGTGCAATCAGAGAGTCGCTCCAAGGTCGGCATTGTCCAAGAGGGCATTTAAAAATGTGTTAGCCGGACAATGGAGCGCACTGAGCGCAGAACAAACGACACGACAAACTAAAATTTCGCCCGATTAAATCTTGAAATGAAATAAATTATTGTGCACATCGCAGCGTACTGACCCAAATACAACACAAAAACAAAAATGGTGAATCGAGAATGGAGAATGGAGAGTGGGAATGCGAATGCGAATGAGATTGGGATTGGGAATGAAAAGGCGAAGGACCAACGACAAAAACGCTGATTATCGCTAATTGTGCCCAAGGAAATATAAATTAAACGAGCTGGGACCCAAGCGATACACAAAGAAGGCAACGGAACGGCTTCTGGCTACTGGCTGGCCACTGGTCGACCCTCGCTTAAATTAATTTGAAACGAGTCTTTAAATATTCGCTGCAATTTATTTGATCGATAATTGAGCAGGGCAAGGTTGGCGATTTGCGGACAAATTGCCCGGCCTTTGATGAGCAAGAGATTGAGATTAATTGAGGCAAGGCACAAAAACACGAGCCCAAAAATGGGAGCAGTAGTATTTCCTTTCAATGTCAGACAGTCTCGACTGGTCGGGTCCATGCTCAGTAAAGTAGTATAGTAGGCAGAACTAGACAAACTAGATCAACCGAGACGAGTCTCGTTTCAAAAATATACAAAAAAAAATTTAGCTATACAATTTGGAAAAGACAAAAATTATGAGCCAGGTAGGGAGGCTATGACAATTGGATCAGACTTTCTGAAATGCTTGAAGGCTTTCACTGACATCATTTTATTTCTGATACCCAAATAGAAACAGTCGAAGCCTGCGAAGCTGACCAAAATTTCAGTGTTACGGAAAATGATAGGTTTGGACAAAAAGAAGCCAGCAAAAGACTACGTTGTACCCAACAATTCGGTTCAGAATCTGGAGAAGCCGGGCTTCTACGATCCCACAATCAACGCAACGGACACACAGCTAAGCGGCAAAATGACACACAAGTGCGCCTACTGCCAGAACTTGGCCAAGAACTTTCTCTACCTGGAGAGTCTCATCCGGAACAACACGGAGTCGGCCAAGAAGTGCAGTGTCTGCAACGCCTCGCTCAAGTACCTGGAGCACGTCAATCGCAATGTCCGGCAGGTGTTTGGCAGCTTTGAGTCGGTTATAAAGGCGGATCGTGCGTTGGCCGCAACGCCGCCTGGCCTGCCCAAGTACTCGGTGATGCCCACGCAGCGGGCCGCAGGCGGTGCCGTTCTTACTTCGCAGAAGTCGCTCAAGACCCTCAAGAAATCCAAGTCAAAGACTAAGGCCGTAAAGGGACAGAAATTGTCCAAGTCGTTGAAGCCACTCAAGTCGATGAAGTCCTTGAAGTCCTTGAAGTCGATCAAGTCTGGAAAGATAAGCAAGTCGCTCCAATCATCCAAGTCCAGCAAGAGCATGGGCAAGAGCAAGCACCAGCTGAAGACTGGTACCAAGAGCCAAACCGGCCGCGGCAAGATGGTTCTCAAGCGGAAGTACAGGAAGACTGCGATCAAGCCACCAGGCGGCAAGATGTCGAGCGGCGGAAGTCTGTACCGCAGTCTGGCCGCCAATCGCTCCAAGATGGCTGCCAGTCGCTCCAAGATGTCAGCCAGTCGCTCCAAGATGTCGGCTAGTCGCTCCAAGATGGCCGCCAGTCACTCCAAACTGGGAATCAAGGGCGCCAGCAAGCAGAAGAAGCTGCCCAAGAAGAGGTCGGAGGGAGTACCCACTAGCATCAACTGGAAGCTGCTGAAGCTGAACATGCCGAAGCAGGTCCCCCTGGTCCATTAGAGGGAAATAACACTCGGCAGAGACGTAATACTGGTCTTCTTTCCTAAAATTCTCAGTCCAGAAATAATATATACCACTAATTTGAAAATCTAGTATTACTTTTATTTGGGTTTTGGGTGGACGTCAGACTGCAATGAAAAATCACTCATATACATAGGACTCAACTTATTGTTGAGTTTAGTCATATTAATTTTTATTTTGTGAACTACAGAACAGCATTTACAGAGCGACTGCCACAAAATGGCTGATGATGATAAGGATAAGAAAAAGGAAGTGGTGGGTATCCTGATATACGCAAAATCATTGCCCCGATCCCTCATGCAGTCACTCCACACAGATCGACAATCGGCCCGAGTTCTTTTGGAACTATGTGTCCAAGACCATGCGCCTAAAGCTGGAGAAATGGACCAAGCTGATAACCACCAACGAGTACAAGGTAAGCGCTACACCGACTAATTGTTGCCGTGTTGCTGTGTTGCCGTGTTGCTGTGTGGTCTCTCAGGCACATAAACGCATGTCCAGTCGGTGGAAATGGTTACATTTCTCCGAATGAATAGAACAGATGGGTTTTCGCCTCGGTGGGTTGTGCATGGCTGAAAAATAAATGTATGTGTTAATGGTCGGGGGAAAAGGTCTCGTGCAACAGATCCTTGCTGCGAATATTCAGGGCCTTTTCAGCGCCTGCGGTTCATTTGACGCCATGCGGCCCTTGTGGCATATTTGCTTTGATTTTGGCGCATTTACAGTTTGCATAATTTTCCTTGGCTGCCGCCCTTTTAGAATTCATAATTTGAAAAATTATGCACCAGGTGACGGTTGTGGTGGTGGTGGCCTTGGGGAACCTTTTGTTTGGTGTACCTTTTTTTTGTTGGCCCGGCCCCTTTTCGCATTTGAATTGCTCGGAAATGTTGGCCCTTTTGTTGGCGTTGGTGCTCTTTTAATTGTTGCAAATATTATTTTTATTTCGGGTGTTGACAAGCACGCAATTAGCGTCCGCACAGTGACTGCCTCGTTTGACCGCGTTTGTTTAAAGATTTTCAGTGCGTGCCACCTGGAAACGGTCAAATGGCCAAAAACTAACTTCAATTTTCAGTTAACGACCAAACAGGCGCAGGCAGGAGGCAGTCGGCAGCCGTATGTACAGCGTCCAAATATTTTCACAATTTAAATTCTAGTGCAGTGCCAGGAAGGATAGTGGGTGGTGCAGGCTCGGGAAAGCGGCTAAGCAGATTGCCAGCCTAACTGACTTTGGGGCCGCGGCCGGCAGTTTGACAATTTTTCGCCATGCGCGCTCAAATATGCCGCAAACGCAGCTGAGGCCCGAAACTCGCTTCGACCCTTCATTTGTTTATGTCCCACCTTCATGGCGGAGAGGACCTCCGTCAACGAACATCCTATATCGTATATTCCACTATAAAGGCCCACCGCCCAACCATTGTCCACTGGCCAAAATGCTGCGACGTGGGTGCCTCTGCCTCTGTGTTTTTGCGCGTGTGGGTGCACGCTTCGTTGGCCATTTGGACAAAACTTATTAGACACAAGTGTATTTAGCCCATATGCGTGTGCCCCGTCCGTCTCTGGACATTCCTCCCTCGCTTTATAGGCTTATGTAACTAACTGCGGGCCAGTCGTCTCCGGGCGGACTGAGATATACAACACACAACGAGAAAAAGAGACCATTTTCTTTGATTGAGTTTTTGTTTCGAGTATTTCATACACATTTGATATTCCAGTATAACACCGAGGGAATAAAAGGATTTGTGCATCGGTAGAGATATGTTCTTTTAATTTTTCGACAAGGGTTTGACCAATATTTAATATCAAAGTACCTGTAATGGCCGCCAAATCGCATGGAAATTTGCAATATTTACGAAATATTTTGGAACACTCAAAAGTTAATTTCTGCTTTTTCCGAGTGCACGCATCTACATACATTTATCAATCGGATGCCCCGCAGCATTGCCGTTCTCGATGGCGATGTGCAGTTGAACAGAAATAATATTTTGCTGCCATTGTCGAACGGTACAGTGTCGTTTGTCCGGTCCGCCTGGCTCCGGGCTCCGGGCTCGTCTCCAGTGGCGACTATGGGAGCCTGGAGTAGGATAGTGGGATAGTGGGATAGTAGGATAGTAGGAGCAGGGCGGTGGACCGGCAACTGTGCGACGTTGCCGCACAATTCCTTTGTAATTAGATAACGTAACAGAGGCATCAACATGGCGACCGCAGCACTTCCGCTCCCGCTGCACGTAGCAGGGAAGTATTCAGTATTGTGTGGGGGGATTTTGGAGGCCAGGAGGCGTTTACAGGATGCCTAGCTAGGCACTTTTGCCACGCCCCAAAGGCCGCCCCCAATGCACTCGATGGGCACTGCACACATTTTCCATGCACATTTTCTGATTATTTTGCAAAATCGCAACATTTACCGCTGTCCTGCTGTCCTGCCCCTCCTCCTCCACCTCCTCCTCCTGCTGTCGTTGGCAGTATAATTAGCCACAGTCCCAGCCTGCAACGCGACCCTACACGAAGAGAGTGTGAGAGAGACACCAGTGTGGCACGCCTGCCCACAATCCCCTTGTCGACTTTGTCCAATTTCCCCCAATGTGCACACTCGAATGGTTTTTAAGCGATGCGTTCGCAAATTCCTCTTCGACAGGATCTGATAATGGAGTTCCTGAACGATCCGAAAAAGCATCGCCTGATATTTACCATCAATTCGGGCGGACAGCTGTATCCCACCTACAACTTTCCGGTGAAGCCGCGCTCCAAGGTGGCCTACTTCATACGGAATTATACGCCCCTGACCCTGACCGAGGAGAATATGCTTAACGTGAGTTTTTCCTACATTTTCTAGAGAATTAACCGATAACCGATTTCCATTGTCTCTTAGTCCCTGATGATTGGCGATCTGCTGCCCAATCCATTGGCCAATCTATCAGTGCTGTGCGATGAGGTTTTCTTTCCGCTGCTGAACAACGTCGTCAATCAGGTGGGATGGACCAGTGTGATTGCCAACGACATGAAGACGGAGTCCCAGGAGATGCGCAATGGCATTGCCCAGATGAAGGGACTGGTCATCAATCGGACAATATTCCCCCTGCCCATTTGTATGGATGAGGTCATGGAAGCCGCACCGTCCATCGCCGCTGGGTTCGTGACGCAAATTGCTCTTTTGATTACGCCTCGTCAGAGTTGCCCTTTCGCTCCTTTTTTTCTGTCTCTTTCCCTGCAGGAACATTTCTGTGGTTGATTCCGTGATGAAGCATTCACTCGAATTCATGGTTGTCAAATGGCTCGATTCGGTGGAGGATCTGGTCAATATCCAGCCTGGTGAAAAGATATACTCGAAGGAACAGTTTCCACTGCCGGAGTCTATTTTTGCCTTCTGGGAATCACGTCTGGATAATCTGGAAAATCTGGCTGATCAGTTGGGCGATGCGCGCATCAAAACGATTGGCTTTGTCCTCGAGAAAATCCAATCAATCTTTGAACAGTCCTATCGCCGAATAGTGGAGCTCGTCCTCGAGGCACTGGCCGAAGCCAGGGACATAACGAAATGCCTAGCATCCCTGGTAAGAGAAAGATTTACTAAAAAGTCGGAAGGTATCAAACTAATTTCCATTACAGAAAAAGAAAATGGACAAGTTTGAGGCGAATGATATGGATGACAATAGATCCGAGATCCGTCCGCTGATGCTGACGGTGGGTCTGGTGTGGGGACACTCACGGTACTTTCACACTCTCGACAATATGACGCTGTTCTTCAACGCCTTCCACAACTCCCTGATTGAGTGCGCCATACGCACCATAGAGCCCGACTCTTTGTTTCAGGGCGACATAGACGAGGCGTATAAAAAGATATCTACGAATATTCAGCATTTGGAGTATTACAAGTGGGTTTCTGTTCACATTGTGGGACGAATTCCCAATACCTCACCTCCTTTCAACTGCAGATCCATCTACAAAGAGTGCCGCAACTCTCTGAAAAAGTTCAAAATAGGCACCACCTTCAACTCCCAGGACTGGACATGGCATCCCGAGAAAATCTTTACCCGATTGGATGCGTTCATCGACCGCCTGGAGGTACTGAAGGAGATGTTCAACACGGGCCGCGACTTCATCAAGCTGGAGAAGATTGTGATGGGCGGCCTCAAGGGACGGCAAATCACTGCTGCACTCGAGAAAATCCTGGACGAATTCAACACTAACTACCGCGAGTGGACCAACATACAGTACAACCCATTGGATCCGAACGCTGAGGGCTCGCAATTCGAAGAGGATCGCTTGAGTTTTAAGGAAAAAACGGATACTTTGGAGCGCATGATAGCGTTTCAGTTTGAGAAAGCCCTCGAGGACACACATGACCTGCTGCTGGGCGGTATGCTGTTAATGCGGCCCATCATCAAGGCGCACATGGACCCCTTCATGCACGTCATAGTGGATGATTTCGAGGAAGAGATCATGAATGTAAAAGAGGACTTTAATGAGTTCAAGGGCATATACATAATGAAGGGCGTGGATGTAAATATATCTTAATGGAAATACATTTTTCATTATCTAAAGTTTCGGTTTGTTTCCACAGGAACTTCCCACCGATGATTGTTTCCCAAAAGTTTCCGGTGCTGTGTCATTTCTCAAGAAACTGAGATATCGCATAACCGCCATGAATAAAGAGCATGAAATGTACGAGTATCCGTAAGTATTTTAGCCAGGGTTTCCAGTAGAATATCACCCTTATTATATATTTTTTCCTCACCTTTTCCTGCAGACTTTTCGAAAACGAACGCGGTGCCAATGTCATGGAGATCTACAATCTAATGCTGAATGAAATCGATGAGTTTATTCAGCAAATATTAGACAAATGGATGGTGGAATGCTGGCAGGGCATTCAAGAAGATATTGCTCTGAACCTGCTGCTGAAGGACGAGGAGGGGCTGATCAGTGTTAATTTTACCGATAGACTGAAGATAGCCCTAAAAGACATCAAAGTGCTGCGATTGCTCGGCTGTGAGATGACCCCACAACTGATGAATTTCTTCAGCCGCGAAGAGCAGCTCTGGGTGGGCAAAATTAATAATGAATTATTGGATTTTTACAAGTGCTAATTATCCCATTTCCTCCGCAGCAAGCCCGCATTAAGCTGATGCGCATTGCCGAGTGGTACAACGACACCAATGAGCGTGCCCATCCCACTGAAAAAGGACTGATTGCCGCAGAAATGTCCATGATTGAGCAGCAAATGGCCCCAATGATTGAATCTATAACATGGAATGAATTCAGTAAGTCGCATCAGAAAAAATCCCGCTAGCAGATACTTAATCTGTACTTTCGATAGGTCAAAGATTCATCGTGATGATCTTCAAAATGGTCAAGTATCTGCACGATCGTCTGGTGGCCGCTCAGGAAAATCTGCAGGCCATAAAGGATAGCATACGCTCCTGGGGCAAGGTGCCGCTCTTCCAGCGGAGAGATCTCAATCCACGCCTGCTGCTCCACACAGACCCACGGGAGCCCATCCTGGAGGAGCGTGCGATGTTGGCATCCATTACCCAGCGACTCATCGACCTGCTCATGTACGTCAATCTGAAGCTGTTCTTCGACATTCCACGGCGCTACAGCCTGCCGCCTGGGGAGCACGGCGAAGAGGAGGACGACGGTGATGGCATTTGGCCGCCGCTGGTCAGTCTGTCCGTGATGACCACGGTGCAGGTTAAGAAGAAACATGACGGCGAGGAGGAGGAGGATGAAGAGGAGGTCGAAGAAGAGCAGTCGGAGAGTGAGCAGGAGGTCATCACTCCGTTCCATCGCTACGAGCTCCTCAAAGGCGTCAGCGAAGAGGAGCGTCAGCTGTTCCGCGAATACGAGTTATACGTCGACACCATTATTGCGGAGAGTCTGCTGGATGCCGTTATCACAAGCACCACATACCTTCGTATGGAGGTCGAGAATCGCTATGAGAACAACTCTCCCATCTTTGAGATATTCATGGAGCTGCAGGAGCCGAATGTTGTCTACTTTCTTAGCCTGGATCTGTCCTCCAAATCGGGATTTTCGGTCTTTGTGGACACGATATTGGGCAACATTACCGATCAGATGCGTCTCCTATATCGCGTGGCCCAGGATCCACCAGAGATCACAGGGGAGGACCCAATGAACTTCTTGGGTGAGTCCAAGATTGATTGATTCAAATTCATAATCTTAATCTTGAATCTTCCATAGATGAGTTGGACGACAAGCAAGACCTGGATAAGCAAATCAGTGATATAACCAACAAAGTCAAGATAGCCCTTCAGGCTATTCGCGTCCATGGCAAAGGATATATGGAGTACTCCTACCTCTGGATATGGAACAGACAGAACTATCTCATGGAGGTGAAGAAGTACGGCCGCAACCTCACGCTGGACGAACGCGACGCGGAGGCTGAGATGGAGGGCAGCTCGGGTGTCGCTCCTTTGGGCACGGACTTCCCACCGCTCTCTGTGTACAAGGAACAGCTGGATAAGTTCATAGCGTTGCAGGATCAAGTACGCACTTGGGACACCTATGAGGACTTTTTCGTGTTCTTGCGCCTGAATATGGGGGGCTTCAAGACGTCGGTGCTCAATCTAGTGGGTCAGTGGATCAGTCTCTTCAAGATGGATCTCATCAATCGCGTCAAGGACTCGCTCAAGGAGCTGCAGGACTTTGTGGACGAGGCAAATATAGTGCTCAAGGTGGAACTGCAAAAAGACGACTTCGAAGGCCTGATCAAGATCCTTTCCGTCCTGAATCAAATCAACGAGAAACAGTTTATCTACGACTCGATGTTTGAGCCCCTCAAGGAGATCATCGATCTGCTGAAGCAATACAACTACGAGTTCAAGGACACTGAACTGGCACAAATCAACGAGCTGCCAGATGCCTGGATGAAGGTCAAGCGTCTGGCGGCCACCACAAAGCAGCTGATCGCCCCCATCCAGAGCTACCAGGTGGATCTGATCGAGAAGCGCATTATGCTCTGCGACAATATGGCCAACACCTATCGCAAGAAGTTCGTGCTGAAGAAGTTCTTCAACGTCCCATGTCCCAATTGCTACGATTTGATCGATCAGGCCGACTTGGAGATCGTTGCCCTGGAGGAGCGGCAAAAGAGTCTCGCGGAATCGGCTGTTCTGTTCGAGCTGCAGGGTCCAGACCCAGCCAAGATCGAGCTGTGTCGCAACGATCTGAAACTGGTGAAGATCATGTGGGACTTTGCCATCACCATTCAGTCGACGATCAACGACTGGCAGAAGACCCCGTGGAAGAAGATCGACATAGAGACCATGGACCAGGAGTGCAAAAAGTTTGGCCGCGAGCTGCGTGGCCTCGACAAGACCATGCGCACCTGGGAGCCGTTTATCTTCATGGAGGCTTCGCTTAAGAATCTTATGACTTCTCTCAGGGCCGTCACAGAGCTGCAGAACCCTGCGATTCGCGACCGTCATTGGATCGAACTGATGCAAACGACTAAGGTGAAGTTCAGCATGGACGACTCCACAACGTTGAAGAATCTCATCGACCTCAATCTTCACGAGTACGAGGAGGATGTGAAGAACATCGTGGACAAGTCCGTCAAGGAGATGGCCATGGAGAAGCAGCTGCGCGACATAGCCACTGCCTGGGCAACCATGGAGTTTGGCAACGAGATACACGAGCGCACTGGCCTGAAGCTGCTCAAGGCATCCGAGGAGATGATCGAGATGCTGGAGGATCATCAGGGGCAGCTGCAGAACATGGCCTCCTCCAAGTACATTGCCTTCTTTGAGACCGAAGTCCGCTCCTGGCAGCAGAAGCTCTCCAATGCGGACCAGATCATTGGCTCCTGGTTCGAGGTGCAGCGCAAGTGGCAGTACCTGGAGAGCATATTCATTGGCTCTGAGGATATACGCTCCCAGCTGCCGGAGGACTCAAAGCGCTTCGACTACATAGACAAGGAGTTCAAGGCGCTGCTGGCCCAAATGAATTCCGATCGCAATGTGGTACGTTCCACAAACCGTTCCGGCAGCAAGCTCTACGAACATCTCGAGGGTCTGCTGAAGATGCTCCTCCTCTGTGAGAAGGCATTGAACGACTACCTGGAGACGAAGCGTTTGGCCTATCCGCGCTTCTATTTCGTGTCCTCTGCCGACTTGCTGGACATTCTGTCGAATGGCAACAATCCTGCCGCAGTGTCCCGCCATCTCACCAAGCTATACGATTCACTGGGCAAGCTCAACCTCATTTCTGGGTCTAAGAATGCCGCCGGCATGGTGGCCAAGGAGCTGGAGGAGTACGTGCCGTTCCTGGACAACTGCGATTGCAGCGGCAAGGTCGAGGTATGGCTGAATCGTGTCACCGACAAAATGCGCGACACGCTGCGGGATCAGCTAAAACGATCCCTCACCACCTACGACCACAAGCCACGTCATGTCTGGATCTTCGAGTGGCCCGCCCAACCGGCCCTGGTCGGCACACAAATTATGTGGACGACGGAGACAAACGATGCCTTTGCCAAGGTTCAGCAGCGCTACGAAAACGCCCTCAAGGACTACAACAAGAAGCAGGTGAATCAGCTGAATAATCTGATTATGCTCCTGCTGGGCGACCTCACGGCTGCCGAGCGCCAAAAGGTCATGACAGTGTGCACCATCGATGTGCACAGTCGTGATGTGGTGTCCACGATCATTGCCAAAAAGGTCGAAGTGCAGACGGCCTTCCAGTGGCAGAGCCAGCTGCGTCATCGATGGGATAACAAAATCGACGACTGCTTTGCCAACATCTGCGATGCACAGTTCCGCTACGACTACGAATATCTCGGGAACACGCCGCGTCTGGTGATCACACCGCTCACGGATCGCTGCTACATCACGCTGACCCAATCCCTGCATCTGGTGATGGGTGGCGCCCCGGCTGGGCCCGCTGGAACGGGAAAAACAGAAACCACCAAAGATCTGGGACGAGCATTGGGCATGATGGTGTACGTCTTCAACTGCTCCGAACAGATGGACTACAAATCGATTGGCAACATCCACAAGGGCCTGGCCCAGACGGGCGCCTGGGGCTGTTTCGACGAGTTCAACCGCATCTCCGTGGAAGTACTCTCCGTGGTGGCTGTGCAGGTCAAGTGCATACAGGATGCCATCAAGGCGAAGAAGCAGACATTCAGCTTCCTCGGCGAGCACATATCGCTGCGTAACACCGTGGGCGTGTTTATAACCATGAATCCTGGATATGCGGGTCGAGCGGAGCTGCCCGAGAACCTGAAGGCACTGTATCGACCCTGTGCGATGGTGGTGCCCGATTTTGCACTGATTAGTGAAATCATGTTGGTGGCCGAGGGCTTCCAGGAGGCACGTCTGCTGGCACGCAAATTTATCACCCTCTATACGCTGTGCAAGGAGCTGCTCTCGAAACAGGACCATTACGATTGGGGTCTGCGTGCCATCAAGTCGGTGCTGGTCGTTGCCGGTGCCCTGCGGGTGAGTCCTCGTCTAACCCGAAACCTAACCCACTCGTTTACTCGTTCACTCTTTCTCTCGCTCTCACTCGATTCTGGGAGCCATAATTAGCTGCGCCAGTAAAGTGGGAGAATGACCTACAATAAGATTTAGTGTGCTCTCATGCAACTAAACTTAATATTTCACGTACATTTAACCTACGGTACGGGTACCGGTATGGGTTAGGGGTTAGGGGTACGGGTTTAAATGTCGTAATTTTCCCATTGGCAGCAGTCGCTCCTCCACTTCGCTCCTTCGAGGCACTGCACGAATGTTTTACTGTTCCCCAAAGTTTGTCTCAATTACGTGCGTGCCAGACTGCCAGTCAGGACGCTGTTCATCCGCTCAGTGGTGGCCGAGAGCCGAATATTAAGACTGTAGCGCATTTCTCAGCGAGCGATGCGACCCGCAAACCTCGCATCCCGTTTGTCATTGGCAACTTTTTAATTAAAAGTTTCATCCGAGTAATGGGATATTTGCACTGCGAAATGCTACGAGAACCACGGACCACGGACTACGACTACAACAACGATACGTACCTCCCACAGATACTTGTGTGCAATATTTGTGGGTGTCGCTATCACTATCGCCCATCGGCCATCGTCGCCTTGGCTTGCCTTGCCTTGCCTTGCCTTGGCTTGCCTTTTCCTTTGGCTCCTTTCCTTCATTTGCTACAAGTATCTAATTGCCAAAAGGATTTGCAAAACTTCGACCTTATATAACGGACTGGGACTGACCTCCCTATCCCTCTCTCTCACGCCTCATTCTTCCGCTCTTGTTGGTGTTTTTAGCCCCGGCAAACTTTTTGGCCAGCAATTGCCAAAACTATGCCCAAAACGCACAGGCTACGGCAGGGCTACGGCTACGTGAGTCCGGGCTAATGAGCTGCAAAAGTCACGCGCACAATTAGTTGGGCAAAGATTTTAATTAAGGGTCACATCGATTTCTTTTCCCCTGTATCTCCCCTTTAGCGCGACGATCGCCAGCGGCCGGAGGATCAGGTGCTGATGCGAGCCCTGCGTGATTTTAATATCCCGAAAATTGTCACCGACGATGTGCCCGTATTCATGGGTCTAATTGGTGACCTGTTTCCGGCCCTGGATGTGCCGCGAAAGCGTATCATGGAATTTGAGGCCGTCATCAAGCGATCGGCCCTTGACCTGAAACTGCAGCCCGAGGATGGATTCATCTTGAAGATCGTTCAGCTGGAGGAGCTGTTCGCCGTGCGCCACTCTGTGTTCATTATTGGCTTTGCCGGAACGGGAAAATCTGAAGTGTGGAAAACGCTGAACAAAACGTACCAGAACCAGAAGCGAAAGCCCCACTACAACGACCTCAATCCCAAGGCGGTGACCAATGACGAGCTGTTCGGCATCGTCAATCCAGCCACGCGCGAATGGAAGGACGGTCTGTTCTCGATTCTGATGCGCGACCAGGCCAATCTCGGAGGCACGGGACCCAAGTGGATTGTGCTCGACGGAGACATTGATCCCATGTGGATCGAGAGTCTCAATACGGTGATGGATGACAATAAAGTGCTCACGCTGGCGAGTAACGAGCGCATTGCTTTGACCAAGGAGATGAGACTGCTCTTCGAGATCGCTTCGCTGCGAACCGCTACGCCGGCCACCGTATCGAGGGCTGGCATTCTGTACATCAATCCGCAGGACTTGGGCTGGACACCGTTCATCCAGTCGTGGCTGGGAACCCGCACCAATGCCAGCGAGGTGGCCACACTCAATGTGCTGTTCGACAAGTATGTGCCGCCGCTGCTGGACATCTTCCGGAATCGACTCAAGTCCATCACACCCATCTCGGATATTGCGCGGCTGCAGATGACCTGCTTCCTGCTGGACAGCATGCTGACGCCACAGAATGTGCCCAACGATTGCCCCAAGGACTGGTACGAGATCTACTTTGTGTTCAGCATCGTGTGGGGCTTTGGGTCTTCGCTGTTCCAGGACCAGATCATCGACTGGCGCAACGAGTTCAGCAAGTGGTTCCTCAACGAGTACAAGGCCGTCAAGTTCCCGTCATCGGGGAATATATTCTCGTTCTACATTGACAACGAGACCAAGAAGTTCTTGCCGTGGACCAATCTGGTGCCAGAGTTCGAGTTGGATATGGATATGCCGCTGCAATCCAATTTGGTAAACACAAATGAGACCACACGTCTGCGATTCTTCATGGACACCCTGATCGAGGCTGATCACCCGTTGATGCTGATCGGACCGCCTGGCTCTGGGAAGACCATCCTGATGAATGCCAAGCTGAATGCCTTGCCCACCGAGAAATATGCGGTGACGAATGTCCCATTCAACTTTTACACCACTTCGGAGATGCTGCAGCGCATCCTGGAGAAGCCGCTCGAGAAGAAGGCCGGACGCAACTATGGTCCCATTGGCAACAAGCGTATGATCTACTTTGTCGATGACATGAACATGCCCGAGGTGGACAAGTACTTTACCGTCCAGCCGCACACGCTGATCCGGCAGTTCATGGACTATCACCATTGGTACGATCGCCAGAAGATGACTCTGAAGGACATACACAAATGTAATTTCGTGGCTTGCATGAATCCCTCGGCGGGTTCCTTCACCATCGATCCACGACTGCAGCGACACTTCTGTTCCTTTGCTGTGAAGTGAGTCACGAGACAGATTACTCAGATTATTTGTTCAATTGATTGATTTTTCCTCCTCCTGCCACCCAGTCCACCCAGCCCGGACGCCTTGTTCCACATCCTCAATTCGATACTCTCTCAACATTTAAACAACCCCGCCCAGAAGTTCGACAAGACCGTCGTCCGACTGTGCGAGAGCATGGTCACAACGGCCATTACGCTGCATCAGAAGGTGGCGGCCACATTCCTTCCCACCGCCATTAAGTTCCATTACAATTTCAATCTACGGGATATAGCCAATATATTTACGGTGAGTTTTTGTATAGAAGACTGCAGGAAAACATGTTGCATGAGGCACTAAAAAGCACCAGAGAGCGCGAGTGGGGTTCTCTCTAAGCTTGCTCTCTGTTCTTCAATGAATTGGTCAGCTGAGTCGGTCCGCAGAATCCAATAACAAAATAGATTGGATCTTGATATTTTATAGTCTCTGATAGAAAGAAATTCCTTTCACGCGAAGACAAATATGCATTCAAATTTACATTCTTATTCAATTTCGTTTTGAATGATTTTATAGACATCCTTAGTCGTTAAAAAGGATATAATTGCAGCTGTTAAATTAATATTAATATCTGTTCTTTCCTCCAGGGTATTCTGTATGCCAACAACGAGACCTGTCCAAATTTCAATTACATGATCCGCCTGTGGGTGCACGAATGCTATCGGGTCTATGGCGATAAGCTGGTGGACTACACGGACATTGGAAACTTCAAGAAGATCGTCGCTGATTGCGTGCGTAAGGGCATCGAGGGAATTAGTGAGGAGGTGATTTATTCACAGCCGCAAATTTACTGTCACTTTGCCAAGGGATTGACGGATATCAAGTACATGCCCATACCGGGCTGGGAGAGGCTTAAGGCACTGCTGGAGGAGGCCCAGGATCGCTATAACGACTATGTGGGTGCCATGAACCTGGTGCTGTTCGACGATGCCATGTCGCACGTGTGTCGCATAAGTCGCATTGTAGAGTCCTCCAGAGGATATGCCCTGCTGATTGGCGTCGGCGGTTCGGGCAAGCAATCCCTCACTCGTTTGGCGGCATTCATCTCATCGCTGGACGTGTTTCAGGTGCAACTGACAAAGGACTACAGTGTCAATGACTTGAAGGTGAACATAGCAGGTCTGTATGCGAAAGCTGGCGTCAAAAGCACAGCCTGCTGCTTCCTGATGACTGACTCCGAGGTGGCGCGCGAGCAGTTCCTTGTGCTGGTCAACGATCTGCTGGCATCCGGGGACATTCACGAGCTCTTCCCCGACGACGAGGTGGAGAACATTGTGAATGCCGTGCGCAACGAGGTGAAACAGCTGGGTATCGTGGACAGCAAAGAAAACTGCTGGAAGTACTTCATCGAGAAGGTTCGCAGTCTGTTGAAGGTGGTGCTCTGCTTCTCGCCTGTGGGGGCCACGTTGCGAGTGCGATCCCGAAAGTTCCCAGCTCTGGTGAACTGCACCACCATTGATTGGTTCCACGAGTGGCCGCAGCAGGCCCTCGAGTCGGTGTCCTTGCGGTTCCTATCCGAGATAACGGTGCTGCCCAAGGAACTCGCCTTTCCGGTGTCCAAGTTTATGGCCTATGTCCACAAGACGGTCAACGATATATCCCAGGTTTATTTGGCCAACGCCAAGCGCTACAACTACACGACACCCAAGTCCTTCCTCGAGCTAATTGCTCTCTTCTCGAAGCTGCTGCACGAGAAGGTGAAGGCCAATCTGGATCGCCGCATTCGTCTGGAAAACGGCCTCATCAAGCTGGCAAGTTGCACCAAAGAAGTGGATGCCCTGCAGGATGTCCTCAAGGTACAGGAGGTCGAGCTGAAGATCAAGAACCAGGACGCCGACAACCTGATTGTAGTGGTCGGCACAGAGAACGAAAAGGTGTCCAAGGAGCGAGCGTTCGCCACCAAAGAGGAGAAGAATGTGCGGCAAATCGAAGAGGATGTCACGGCCAAGGCCAAGCTCTGCGAAGAGGATTTCCTGAAGGCACAGCCAGCCCTGCTTGCCGCCCAGGAGGCGCTCAACACCCTCAACAAGAACAATCTGACGGAATTGAAGTCCTTTGGCTCTCCCCCAGATGCTGTGGTGAGTGTCTGCGGCGCCGTCTTGGTGCTTTTCGCCAGCAAGGGCAAGATACCCAAGGATCGCAGCTGGAAAGCGTGCCGTGTCATCATGGGCAATGTGGACAAGTTCCTCGACAATCTCATCAACTACGACAAGAAGCACATTCATCCGGACGTCATCAAGGCCCTGCAGCCATACATTAACGATCCAGATTTCAATCCAGAAAAGATCATATCCAAGTCCTCGGCTGCCGCCGGTCTCTGTTCGTGGGTCATCAACATAAATCGCTTCTACGACGTGTACTTGATAGTGGAGCCCAAGGAGCGGGCCTTGTTGGAGTCGGAGAAGGAGCTGCAGGATGCCCGCGACAAGCTAACGGCCCTGAACAAACGCCTCACCGAATTGGAGGAGCAGCTGAATGTCCTGCAAATGGAGTACGACGAAGCCCTGGGCGAGAAGCAAAAGTGCCAGGATGAGGCCGACAAAACGGCCTTTACCATCGATATTGCCAATCGCTTGATTGGAGGCCTGGCCAATGAGAAGGTCCGCTGGACAGAGTCCGTCAAGAGGTAACACCAATTGCAGCAACAAAAATTACATTTAATCGATTTCATTTAATGATCTTTCCGCCGCAAATAGCTTGACATCTGGCATCCGACAACTTCCTGGAGATATTCTGATAATTTCGTGCTTCATTTCGTATGTGGGTTGCTTCACCCGCGCCTATCGCACCGAGCTCCAGGAGAAGATGTGGGCGCCAGCCTTCAAGAACAGTGAGCCACCCATTCCATCGACGGACGGTGTCGATCCCTTTGACATGATCTGCGATGATGCCCAAATTGCCGAATGGAACAATCAGGGACTGCCAAGCGATCGCATGTCGGCCGAAAACGCCGCAATCCTTGTGCAATCGGAGCGCTATCCGCTCATGATCGATCCGCAGCTGTAAGTAGCAGACTACCCCTAAGGAACATTTTTCACCTCATAAAACTCTGATCCACAGTCAGGGCATCAAATGGGTGAAGTCCAAGTACGGTGCTGGTCTAGTCGTCCTGCGACTCACACAGCGGGGATATCTCGATCAGGTGGAGAAGGCTGTTAGCAATGGCAGTGTTCTTCTGATAGAGAACATTGGCGAGAATGTGGATCCCGTGCTCAATCCGCTTCTGGGACGACAGCTGATTAAAAAGGGCACCATTCTGAAGATCGGTGATCGTGAGATCGACTTCAATCCAAAGTTCCGACTGATTCTGCACACAAAGCTGGCCAATCCCCATTACAAGCCTGAAATGCAGGCTCAGACGACACTGATCAACTTCACGGTGACCCGCGACGGACTCGAGGATCAGCTGTTGGCGGAAGTCGTGAAGGTGGAACGCCCCGATCTGGAGTCCATGCGCACACGACTCACCCAGCAACAGAATCACTTTAAGATCACACTGAAGTTCCTCGAAGATGATCTCCTGGCCCGCCTGTCATCCGCTGGCGATAATGTGCTGGAGGATGTGACTTTGGTGATGAATCTGGAGAAGACCAAAAAGACGGCCGACGAAATCGAGATCAAGGTGGCCGAAGCAAAGATCACTGGTGTCCAGATCGATTCGGCTCGTGAGGCATATCGCCCGGCTGCGGAGCGTGCCTCCATCATCTACTTCATTCTGAATGACCTGTTCAAGATCAATCCCATCTACCAGTTCTCCCTGAAGGCCTTCACCGTGGTCTTCAACAATGCCATGCTGAAGGCCACGCCCGCCGAAAAGCTCAAGGATCGAGTGGAGAACCTTATCGACTCGATAACCTACTGCACCTACGTGTACACATCCCGAGGCCTGTTCGAGCAGGACAAGCTCATATTCCTCACCCAAATGTGCATCCAGATCCTAGTGACGGCCGGCGAGGTGGAGCCCATTGAGCTGGACTTTCTGCTGCGATTCCCGTACATGCCCAATCAAACATCCAACTTTCCCTGGATGACGAATCTCGGCTGGGGCGGCATACGGGCGTTGAACAATCTGCCAGCGTTCAAGGGTCTGGAGAAGGATATTGAGGGCTCCCACAAGCGCTGGAAGAAGTTTGTCGACTCGGAGAGTCCTGAGAACGAAAAGTTCCCCGGCGAATGGAAGGGAAAATCGGCCATTCAGAGATTGTGTATTATGCGCTGCATTCGTCCTGATCGCATGTCCTATGCGATGCAAACGTTTATCGACGAGAAGCTCGGCTCCAAATACATAGATGCGCGATCCGTGGAGTTTGCCAGGACCTTTGAGGAGTCCAGCCCCGAGACGCACATGTTCTTTGTACTCTCGCCAGGCGTGGATCCACTGAAGGATGTGGAGAAACTTGGGAAAACTCTTGGTTTCAGCTTCGATCACGAGAATTTCCACAGCGTTTCGCTCGGCCAGGGTCAGGAGATCGTGGCCGAGAATGCCATTGAGACGGCCTCGCAGAACGGCCACTGGGTCATCTTGCAGAACATTCATTTGGTGGCCCGCTGGCTGCCCAGCCTGGAGAAGAAAATGGAGTCCTCGCTGAACAATGCCCACGAGAACTACCGACTCTTCCTAAGCGCCGAGCCCGCTGGCGATCCACTGATGCACATTCTACCACAGGGCATCCTAGAGTCGGCCATAAAGATAACCAATGAACCGCCCACGGGGATGATGGCCAATATCCACAAGGCCCTGGACAACTTCAGCGATGAAACCCTGGAGATGTGCTCCAAGGAAACAGAGTTCAAGGCCGTTCTCTTCTCGCTGTGCTACTTCCATGCCGTCGTCGCCGAGCGCCGCAAGTTCGGGCCGCAGGGCTGGAACCGTAGCTATCCCTTCAACGTGGGAGACCTGACCATCTCCGTGTATGTGCTGTACAATTATTTGGAGGCCAACACCCGTGTGCCGTGGGAGGATCTGCGCTACCTGTTCGGCGAGATCATGTACGGTGGCCACATCACAGACGACTGGGACAGACGCCTGTGCCGCACCTATCTGGAGGAGTTCATGCAGCCGGAGCTGATCGACGGCGAGCTGGAGTACTGTCCGGGCTTCCCGGCACCGGGCATTCTCAAGTATGCCGGCTATCATCAGTACATCGATGACAATCTGCCATCGGAGAGTCCCTCTTTGTATGGCCTGCACTCGAATGCCGAGATTGGATTCCTCACCACCGTCTCGGAACGTCTCTTCCGCATTGTGTTCGAGCTGCAGCCGCGCATGTCCAGCGGCGGAAGCGGTGGCGGCGAGTCCGTCTCCCAGGAGGACATCACCAAGGGCATCATTGAGGATCTGCTGGACAAGATACCCACACCGTTCAATATCCTGGAGCTCATGGGTCGCGTGGAGGACCGCAATCCGTACATAATTGTGGCCTTCCAGGAGTGCGAACGCATGAACATGCTGATGGCCGAACTCCGGCGATCCCTCAACGAGATCGATCTGGGCCTCAAGGGCGAGCTGACGATCTCGTCGCTTATGGAGGACCTCATGCTGTGCCTATACATGGATCAGGTGCCCGAGCAGTGGACCAAGCTGGCCTATCCCAGCTTGCTGGGTCTTCAGTCCTGGTTCAGCGATCTCATGTTGCGTCTACGCGAGCTGGAGGGCTGGGTGGCCGACTTCCGGCTGCCCTCGTCCATTTGGCTGGCGGGCTTCTTCAATCCCCAGTCACTGCTGACCGCCATTATGCAGCAGACGGCGCGCAAGAACGAGTGGCCCCTCGATCGCATGTGCCTCAATTGTGATGTGACGAAGAAGTTTAAGGAGGAGTTCACGTAAGCGAATCTACCTGATCCACTGATCGAGCAAGGGTTTGAGTGCCTCTCCACAGCTCTGCTCCACGCGAAGGTGCCTATGTGAATGGCCTGTTTATGGAGGGTGCTCGATGGGACATGAAAATGGGCACCATCACCGATGCCTTCAACAAGGAACTGTTCCCGGCCATGCCCGTCATCTACATCAAGGCTGTCACCCAGGACAAGCAGGAAACGAAGAATATATACGAATGTCCAGTCTATAAAATTCGGTATGTCCCCCTACCTCTAACCACAAACGATGGGCCCGGCCCACTCCCACTCCTCTATTCACTGCTCAGTGTCCATCTCTAATCGCCGCCGGATGTCCGCATAGAAATTTGCCTCCATTGTTTTTGTGTGTTTCTGCTGCCGGACTCTCGTTATATTTGTCGCTGGGTTTTTTTCGGGGGACGGGGGATTACAGGGGAATCTGGGGTATTCTTTTTTGTTCGAGAGTAGAGCTTTGTTGTTGTCAGCATTCGCTTTCAATTTCCTCATCCACTCGAACTATCATCCTTCCGCTGACTTGTCGTCATGGTTGCTCATTCATGGCCATTTTCGCAGTGTCTGCGTTCGTCGTCCTCGCTCCGCTCCGCTCTCTGGTTAGGGGGGCTCTCTGCTTCTCCGGTCAATCGTCAATCGTCAGCAGGGCCGCCTGTCCGTGTGTCAATCAATTGTGAATTGTTTATTGAATGTTGTCGTTGGACTGCACACAATGCCACTAACAGTCCCGTCCAGTCCAGACCAGTTGTTGGCACTGGATCTGGCATTGCCTTCGTTTGGTTTTTCCTTTCTAGCCATCATCATCATTTTTTTTTTTCTTTTTGTTTCAACTCTTGGCAGTGGGGGAAATCGGCGGGGACTTACGGCTGGGACGACTGGCTACTAACATTGTTTACACTGTCAAACGCTCTATTTTCTATTTAGCTTTTTGTCCAGATTGTACAGATGGAAACGGCGGGGGGTTTGTCTCCTTTTCTATTTGCACGCTGATCGATTTGTTCTTCAGTCTGGGCACGGGCATTGGGCCTTTCATTGAGTGATTTGACCGGGGGGAGTGTCCCTTGTTATACCCTTTAAAAGAAGCCTAGTCCATCCCATCTAGGTTTAATCTGCTCACAAGTACGTTCCAAATCGGAATAGGATCGTTGATTTGTATATCCATAAAATACTATCCATAAAATTGATGTAAACTGCTAATATCTAAGCACTCTATCAGATAAGAACGATTGACCTTTAAGGGTATCAAAAGCCGTTTTGCCATCATTCCTTTCATGTTTTAAATAGATACTGCAGCCCAATGGTCTCATAAATTTTGCCCAAATGGAAATGGCCTTCGTTCGTAATGAAATAGTGTTGACTTTTCTCATACACACACACTCATTCATTGAATCGCGAGTCCTTAACAAATGCAAGAGATTGCTTTTAAACGAGAACGACGCCATGCAGTCTGGTGCCCAGCCTCGCCGTGGTCTCCGCTGGCAGCCATGTGATGATTTGTTCGCACATAATGAAACTCATCAGCAGCTATCGAGCACGAGTATATCCAGGCAGGCAGTCGGGAGACGGGAGTCGGGAGTCCTGGCAGTCAGGGCTAAAGGGTTTATCCATAAAGTACTACAAGTTGTGCGCCCAGCGAGGCAGCCAAGATCGACGCTTGGCATAAATTCAAAAAGCGGCAGCGGCAGCGGCAGCAGCAGCACGACTGCCACTTGCAGGGGAAAAGCATAGTAAAAGCATTTTACAGTTTCATTTTTCATGGCTCAGCGCCGTCCCCATGTCCGATGTCCGATGTCCGCTGTCTGCTGTCTGATGTCCGCTTGCTGCCCGGCTTTTGTGCGATTTACTTAATTTGAAGTATGCCGGGTCCAGGGCTGGGTCCGGGTGCCGGGTGCCGAGGCCATCGAGCAATTCCTTTTAAAATCAATTTGAGGTTTATTTTTCTTGCGGCTTTCTTCTGGCCTGGCCTGGCCTGGCCGCTGCCATTCTGTCCCCATCGATTCCATTTGGCTTCCTTCGTTTTCTTTTCAATGTTTGACTTGGACTGTCACACTATTTATGCACATCCCTACATCCTTATATTCTTGCTCTTTGCAGACTCCGAGGACCCACTTTCGTTTGGACATTTAATCTGAAGAGCAAGGAGAAAGCCAGCAAATGGACCCTGGCCGGCGTTTGTCTCCTGCTGCAGACGTAAGAGTCTCCACCAACCAGCAGTCCCAGCAGCCTATTCCCCCGGCAAAGTAAACTATGTAAAATAATCTGCGTTATTGTTAAATTATATTTCTATATATTAAATTGATGGATCAAATGTGCGTGTAAGCACCAGGGGTAAGGGGGAAGAGTAAGGTTTAAGCTGAGGGCAAACAGCTTGTGCAAATTCATTAACAACAGAGCCCGTCCTCATTCGAAAAGAACCATTCCATTCCATCCCAGCACAGATTTCAACCGCCACAGAAGGAAGCCCGCAACAGTTGCGGTTGCCTCTGGAAAATGAGGGCAATGCATTTGCCCCGAGGGCCCCAGAGAGTTCCCAATCCAAAGCAGCGGGTTGCCAAGCCCTTGTTTTTGATGTGACGCTGATATTTAAAAGTGGAGTTCACATCAAAGTTACACAACGAACGGTCCGTCCCCATCCAACTCATCATCATCATCATCATGAACAGCAGCAAGCAGGCCACCACACAAAAATGGGGTATACATAGGATCGTACATATAGCAGGGTGACTATATTAGCAGCATTACCCAATGGTTTTCGTATGAAGGTGTCCAAAATCTAACCGCTCGTTGGTTGGGGAAAACACTTTAGTTTAGTTTCCCATGCAGGATAAGCTACTTCTGAGGGCATGCCTACCAAATTATTTCAAATCCTTCAGTGGAAAGAGCAAATCTTCAAGGACCGAGGCAGGGCATCCTTCGGGTCGGTTCGAGTGGCATCTGGGGCAAGTGTTCCTGCCTCTATCCATGTGCAGTACTTGCAGTAATTGCGTAGCATTTTAACTGTGCTGCACTCATAGCCTGCTACTGCCACTGCCACTGCCACTGGTACTGCCACTGGTACTGGTTTTGGCTTTGTTGCTGCGGGGGCTTTTCGCAGCTGCAGCTGCAACTGCAACTGGAATTGCAACTGCAACGAGTTGCTGTTTGCTGCTCTTACTTGACACATGTCAGTCAGTCACTCAAAGCGCTTGACTTTCGAGTGAGAGCAGCCAGGCGATGCGGCAGGCGACTGGGATTTGGATTTGGATTGGGATCCGAGCTGAGATCGAGATTACGATTGCGAGGAGAGTGTGAAGCCATAAATTTAAGTTAATGCACAGCAAAATGGGGCACTTAAACTGTCAGTTATGAGGCCGCCATTCGATCAAAGCCGAACATTAAGCATACGCCATGATGTACGTACGGGGCCATTGGCCATCCTCATTATTTACAGGAATCTCTCAGTAGCACTACCGCCTACCCTCCCATCCGGTCGAACGCTGATGTTGACTTATGAACTTGCAGAAAACTTGCAGCAGCAAAACGGAAATTACATTTCGCTCACTTCGTGTGCAATTAAAGTCGAGCGGGGCTCGCACGGGAGCCAACAGAAACTTTTCCCTTCTGCAAGCGGCATTTTGCACTTGCATTTGCATTTGCATTTGAAAACGCGGCGGCACACACTTTAAAGTGTTTCTGTTAATTCGAATTTGAAGTTTGATCGATATGTGGGGCGTGGATGGCATGGCTGGCAGCGGCTGGTTGCGGCGGCCGCCCAATGGCCGCCACCTGGCCCCGCCCACTCGCTACCGGATTCCATTCCACCCGGCATTAGAGGTCACACGGAGCGGCTCATGGGCACCCCAGTCATTTAGACGCCATACGCCGCGGCGAGCTGTTTGATTTTCTGCATCCGCAGTCGGAATTTCCACTACGACCAACAGACCAACAGACCAACCGACCAATGTCCGATGCGGCCGGTCTGGTCAGCAGCGATGAGGAAGGTGGCCTGCCGCCCACCGGCTCAATGGGCGGCGATGGGCTGCCGCATGGCCAGCGGGACTACAGCGATGCCCGATTGGAGCGTGTGGCCGCCTACACAACGACCACAATGCGCCTCAAACCGAATAAATGGACCAAAATGATGGCCAGCGATGAGCTGCGGGTGAGCGTACATTTTACTCGGAAACTTCCTTTGTGTGCATCCATCCATCTGCCCCACAAACCTGCCATCTGTAACCGCAGCGCACTGTTCTGGACTGGCTGCATGGACCCACACGCGTCCTGGTCATGACGCTCAGTCCGGGCGGAGATCTGGTGCCCAGGAGCTGCCTTAGTGACTTGTACCATCAGTATACTCTCCATCAGAGTTCGCGGGGCGCCTCCGTCGTCGCCGCAACATCCTCCTCCTCCGCTTTGGGGCCGCTGGAAGACGATGCCATGGCCACGGCAACGGCAGCTGTGTCTGCGGTGGTGGCCGTCACACCCGGCGCTCTCCTAATACCCCTACCGCCAGCCTCCTCCAGCTTCACCACGCTGGACGGTGTGCCACGTGGCAAGTGTGCCTACTTTATACGCCGCAGCAGTACGGGTGCACCGCTAACAGCGGCTAATTTCCCATCCAGCGTGCTCTACGGGGACTTTCCGGTGCACAGCAAAATCGAGACAATGTCGCTGCTGTTCGATGAGGTGGTGCAGCCGCTTCTGGAGAGGGCCCAGACCGAGTGGCCGCTGATTGTGTGGAAGGATCTGCAGGCGCGCATAAAGGAAGTCCGGAACACACTCACAGAGGTGCGTACAGAAAGTGCAGAAAGTGTAGAAAGTGTTCAAAGTGGGGGAGGCAAGAGGGTATCGTTGCCCAGCTGCCACAGATGTGTTATCTCATCAAATTAATCTAATTGAGTGCAGTGGGGCAAGGAGTCTTCGAGGGGGGGGGGACTAGACTCGACTCCACTCCACTCCAATCCATGCCCGGCCATTGTCTTGAAAGTATTTCGCTTAATTGGCAAAACTTTTCATGTGTCTACAGGGCGATGCACACAAATACATACCAACAAATACCAATACATATATACTTTATTGTTATCCCCCACAGATTAAGGGGAAAACCAACAATCGCACAATTTTATCGTTATTAGTTTCGCCAACAATCGTCGAGGAAGTGTTTGCCCACGTGAACCAAGGGTAAGTTCAGAGCCCATTCAAGGGCCATTGTCTTTGTCCCATCTTCGACTACGATTCGGAGTCCATGTCTTGGAAATGTCGCCCCTACAGCGATGTTTTATTGTTTATAGAGGAGGGACAAAGAGAGAGAGAGAGGGAGAGAGAGAAGGCTTATTAAATTGAATTTCATTGGACTAACTTTTCGCATGAATTGCTGCAAATTTATTTGGTTAGCAATTTTCCAAGAGTTTTCAAGTAAAGAGTATTTACCCCTTTGGCCACACACAGAGATGAAGACGTGGTGGCAGTACACAATACTCGTACTTTGATTACCAGCGAAAGCCTAATGGTTTTCCCTCAGTTGCAAAAGGCTTTTAATTAAATTACAATTATTTAAGAAAAACCTCGTACCATGGCCAATCAGGGCACTGGACGATAATGGAATTTCCAGGAATTTTAACTTGCATTCTAGTGAATGTTCTCTCAAGCCTTGTGCCATCTCTAGCGCGATGTGAAGTGGCTCGTTGGCAGCGATATATATATCAAGAGGGAGTTTTCCATTCACTTGAAAGGCCAATCAATTAGGCCCAAGCAAATACTTGAATTACTAAAAACTCAATGACCAGCAGCCAGGCCCAAGAGCCAGAGAACACAGCACAGCACAAAAACAATAAAATCAAATTGATTGAGATCAAATTTATATTAAAAATTGCATATAAAGAGAATGATAGAAGCAGTTTTTGCTAACTAAAAGCAAACCAAGGGGTTGCTGCAATCCAAGTGCAAATTTGTTTTCAATTGGGTCAATATAATGTTTTTTTTCTCATTAAAAAAGTTTCCCCCATTTGGCCAGAAAGTTGGGCATTTAATGGGATTCCAAATAAAAGCAATGTCCCATTCGCAACCCCCATTGCCTTTGCAGGGACTTGCTGCCCGCCCTGGAGCCAAAGTTTCGGAATCTGCTGGAGGAGATGTTCATCAATTGGACCACCCAAATGCATGACATTGTCATGGAGCGTTCCGAGTGCCAGGCCATCGGCATGGCCGCCCAGTCGCAGGCCAAGCACATCACGGTGGTGTCGATGCCTGCCCAGGAGATTGGCTTCTGGACGAACCGCAAACTCAATTTGCAGAACATCTACGAGCAGCTACGCGAGGCCACACACAAGACTCTCGGCCAGATCCTGGAGCGCATCGAGTCCGTCTACCATCAGCCGTATGCCAAGGCATTTCGGCAGCTGGTCGCCGCCTGGGTGGAGGCCCAGGATGTCTCGCTGTGGCTGCAGCCCCTTCTCCGGCAGACAGCCGCCTTCAACTCGGTGCAGTTCAGCAATGGCCACGAGCTGATTGCCCCGCTCGTTCATGTGGTGCACCTGGTGTGGAGCAATGCGCGGTACTATCGGAGCACCCAAAGGATGAGTGTGCTGCTGCGTTGCATATGCAACATGCTGGTGCATCGGGCCGCCGAGGACCTGGAGTTCCCACTGCTCTTCCAGGGCGATGCCGACGAGGGCCTGTTGCGTATCAATCGCACCAGCAATGTTTTGGAGTTTTTCAAGTGAGAACCCTCCGGCATCTGTCTGAAGTTTCCCTTAGCTTTTCCCCATTTCCCAGGCAACGGATGCTGCAGTACAAGGAGAGGTATGCCAGCAGCCAGGTTCTGTTGCCAGCCCTCCCTGGAGCCGGTGCCACCGCCCACTCGCCACCGCCCGACGATTTGCAGCAGTTGTGGCGCTTCTGCAACGAGGATGTGTTTGGCCAAACACTCGATGGCTTCTTAGCCCAGTTGTCGGAGTTGCGGCAGGTGTTCGAGGCAGCGGTTCAGTTTCAGCAACTGGAGAAACTCGAAATTGGCGGATTGCGTGGCAAAATGCTCACCGAGCGCATCCGAGAGGTAAGACAACACTCTTCAATTACCGAGCACCGCCAAGTGGCAGAGTCATTTAACAATATCCCTCTCTGCGCCATCGCCATCGCCGTGGCCATCGCCATAAAGATATTCAACGAGTTCAAAGTGCTCTTCGAGCAATGGAGCAACGTGGACATCGATCTGACGGCCCCGGCAGCCAGCAAATGGAAGTGCTTCAAGCGCGAACAGGCGCTCTTCTTTGAACGCATGCAACTGCTGGAGCAGAAGCTGGCCACCGTCCTGCTGCAGGCCTTCGAGCAGTGCCACAGTTGGATGCACCTGCTAAAGCTGTCGCTGATGTTCGGCTGCCTGCTGCAGCGCAGTGCCGTGCAGCCGGAACTGGTGCGGATTCTGCCCCACATTCTGGCCATCTACGACTCGGAGCTGCAGCAGCTGGAGGGGAGTGTGGCCGAGGTGCTGCTCGGCTACGAGATTCGTGGCCTGGCTGCCCTGCCAATGCCCTTTAATTTCCCCCCCATTGCGGGGGCCATGATGTGGCTGGAGCAGCACATCAACAGCTGCAATGAGCTGGGGGCCAAGGAGCTGAATCAGCTCATAGAGAAATTGTAGGTATTCCGGGCCACTGAATAAGATATCCACCTAATATCCCCTTTGTCCCTTTGTCCAGGCTGTTGGAGAAATCAGAGCTGCAGAGGATGCCGCCCAAGTGGGACTCTCTGCTCTCCCGTCGCAACATTCTGACCACCAAGCTCAGCAATCTCCAAATGAAGATCTGGACCACTTGGCAGGGGGGCATCGACAAGCTCATTTTGAAGGGACTGGATGAAGCAGTCATCGCCCAATCGCTAGATGACCGACAGCTGCATCTGAATTTCTCTGTGGCTCTGTTTACCCTCTTGAAGGAGACAAAGTATTTGTCGGCCCTGCAGGCCACTGGTTGCCTGTCCGGCGATCTCTTTCAGCTGCCGAAGGAGCTGCTGTCGCTGTACGCCCAGCGGGATGCCTATTGGGAGCGACGCATCCGCCTCATAAAGATCGGGGAGTTCTACAATGGCATCCGGACGGGAGAGTGTGCCGCCGCCGAGCTGCAGCTGATACGCAACGAGCTGGCGGCCATCGATGAGCAGGTGGCAGTGGCCTGCGACCAGTTGACTTGGCGCTGCTACGGTGAGTACTTCTCTGTGGGAGGTACCTTAACATTCCAGCCAGCCATTGTCTCCCCTCAGATGAGCCGCTTATAGCCAGCATTTTTGAGCAGAGTCGTGACCTGTTCGCCCGTCTCCAGCAATCGCATGACAATCTGGATGCCATCCTGGCCAGCATGCGGCGCTGGAGTCGAGAGCCGCTGCATCAGCGAAGTCTATATGGCAGAAATCTGCTGGATTTACGCCACCAGCAGGAGCGGGTGCGTCTGCGGCTGCTGCAATGCGATGAGACCAAAATGTTGCTCAATCGCCTCTTGATAGCCAACTTTTGTTTGTTTTTCAACTACGAATCGCAAGAGTTTCAGCTGTACTCAAGAGATCTGAGTGTCCAGGAGGTGAGTGGGATCACTTTGAGAATGCAGGATGTTTGTCTCACTGTTTCTCTGTGTCTCCAGTTTGTTAGGGAATTTCCCGACGCGCAGCGACGGCAGTACAACAAATATTTGGCCAGCGTTGATCAGTTGATTGTCCGCGAAGTGCGACAGGCCATGAGATCCAGGTTTTACAAATAACAATACATACTCGTATACCCCCGAAAACACTACCATCCATCAATTTTGAAGCCCTTCCACTTGCACCAGCCAATAGCTAAGCAGGCAACAAATTTATTAATTTCCGACACGCTGCCAGCAGCAGCTCCTTTCATGTCTCATCAAAACTAATCAAGTAAATGAGCACAAAATTGCACTCCACTCAAAAACCCAAAAAAAAAAACCGCAAATACGAAAAGACACCTTTGCAGAGAAAGCAGCAGCAGCAACCACACCAACATGCAACATGCTACATGCAACAACAAAAAGCATTCATGCGTCAATTGCATGTTTCACTTAACGGCACTTTTCGTGATTGCATGCAGACGCCAGTCAAGCAGAGGGTGGCAGAGGTGCCATGAACAAACTGAAGACTAAATTTAATTTTCGCATTACTCATACGCCGTGTAATTCAGTTTAGAGTATTTGTACAAAGAAATGACAGCAACAGCAAAAGCGAGGACTCCTCCGTTGTCTGTGGCAGAGCCAGGGGCCACTTCAGAGACTCCGACTCCGACTCCGACTACGTCTCCGACTGCGACTTGCACAGCGAGTGAGGCAAGGTTAGTTCTACAGCAAATCACAGTGCCACAAGCGACAGCAACCGCAACAACCGCTACAACAAAAGCAATAGCAACAACGACAACGACAACAACAGTCAACGATGCTCCACTCTTTGAGGTGAAATTGGAACTGACGGAAACGGAAATACGATTTTCGCCAGCCTTTAATGCAAGTGTGGAAAATAATTTTCAACAAATTGTCGAGCAGCTGTTGCTCGATATAAAACAGACATGCGACTGCATGCCAAGAATTGTGCCTGACAATGCCCTGTCAGAGGATGATGAAGATGATAACGATGAGGATGATGATGACGATCCGAAGACCCAAACAATGGAGGAGGTCGAGGAGAAGGACAAGCACCAGACCGTGCAGTTCAACCTGCTGCAGGCGGCCAAGGCTTATAGCCAAAAAATGGAATGCCGTGGTATTACACACCTCCCCTCCCCCTTGCATGCTTTTCACATTTTCAACGTCAACGTTCCCCCTCAGTGTCCCCCGCAGAGGCAGGCTTGGATGACTTGGAGATGCTGGAAAAAGCCATACGCGATGCCCTGGATGATACGGTTCGAGCCGCATTGACTTATGCTGCCAAATTCAACGCCTATGCATTCCTCTGGACCCAGCAGAGCGGCGATGTGCTGGCCGCGTGCATGGTGGCGGCCAAAGAGCAGACACAGCATGTCAGCGGCGGCGGCTATGCCATCATGGAGACATTCAAAAAAGAGGTAAGCCAAATCCCCAATAATGCCAAAATATCCGAGGGACAAAATGCCAAGAGACACACAAGATTCCGCTCCGCAGCGGAAGGAAAAACATATATTGGTAAGAGCTAGAGTCGAAGAAGAGGGCCGGAAAAACAGACGAACAGACGGACGCTAGTCACCGAGTGGGTCGCTCGATTGGCAACCACACAATTTACGTTGTGTAGCCCCTGAGACCAATAACGCTTGATAAATGCTGACCATTTAGGGTCAAATGTGTTGTGTGCGGCCGGGCCAGAGCCAAAATCTGTGCCGGAATAAGCACCAAAAAGAGATGCTTGGGCCGCCACATGGCGTCCGTCGCTGACTTATGGACGGATTCTCCAGCAGCAACAGCAGGCAAATCGCCGACGTATGCGTAATATTTTCTTTAAACAATTATCAAACGCCCCGAAAAGCATCCAATAAATAACACAAAAGGCGCACCACACACACTCGTGCATTCATGCCACATCATGAAGGGGCGGGGGCAGCACAACAGACCAGGCAGAAGAACAACAAATCATGGTCAAAGTGCATGGACATGGACGTGGACGTGGACTTGGACATGGACATGGAAGGCAAGGCGTGTGAAATTGGGTGTTGCCCCAATAAAATGAGAGAGAAGTTGCCCCGGCAGGAAGAACCGCCAGTAGCGCCAGAACGAAGTCCGAATGGCCTAATGCTCTGAACATTTCATTTAATTTCCCTTTCAAAAATTAATGCCAAACACGTTTACCCTTAACGTCTCTAAATGGAAGTAATCCTTAGGAGGGATATTAGCTGCAGTGGAAGGGGGATATCTTATGGAGGATATACGAATGTTTTCGACAGGCTTCAGGCTTTAATTCAGTGAATCATTCGGGAATTAAGTGGATTTCTTATGGGAAAATTCAAGAACTCTTGAGATTTTGGTAGATTTTTCACACCAGTGACAAGTACCATCACTAGCACAGGTCCATCTTAGTAAGTATTTACCGAACAGGGATTCCTATTTGTTTCGTTTTAATTTGTATGTTGAGTAAAGAACATGAACCTAGCTAAATTTGAGTTAATTCAAGATATTCCTGTAGACAAAACTAACCCCGTAGAACACACGCCCGCCTTCGTTCGTGGAATTCAGTTGCGTGTCGCAGTAGGTCATATATTCAGCGATACCCTAGCCCAAGAATAGAGCACGAAAAATCACTGACCGGCATTTTATTTATGACTAGCCATTGAGCTGCCTCTGGGGCAGCTGGTGCGCTTAATAAACCCACGCCACTACCAACAATATATACAAAATAGCGTATACTATACAGCATCCGGGGCTTAGTGTTGTGCCGCATTGTGCGCACACATATGTGGAAAATTAGCAAATAAATTAGGATTGGGGGCCAGTCAAATGAAGTTGTCAACGCCCTGGAGCACCCACCCACCGTTCTTACCCCCACAGATCGAGCAGTACAGCGAGGTGCACGAGGCGATTGACCAGATGGAGAATCGGGAGTGCATCAATGGCTGGCTGGCCCTGGATCTGAAGCCCCTCAAGTACGGTCTGCTGAATCTGGCCTGCAAGTGGTCGCATCTCTGCAAGCAGTGGCTCCTCCGCTATGTCCAGGGCACCCTCAAGGTAAGTCGCACCCAAAAAAGGGCCTTGAATAGAGCTAAAACTTCCTCCAATTGCAGGAGCTGAATGCCTTCATTGCGCGCGGCCATGAGACGTTGCAGCTGCATATTGCACGCCAGGACTTTAAGGCGCTGCTTCGTGTTCTGGCCATCATGGCGGAGATACGTCAGCGCGAGCCGTACGCGGATACTGTTTTCAAGCCGCTGAAGGACATCATGGCCCTGCTCAAGACCTACAATGTGGAGTACGAATCGCAGCTGCTGCGCAGCATCGAACAACTGCCGCAGCAGTGGCAACAGCTGAAGCAGTGCAGCAGCGTCAAGCAGGAGGCGCTGCAGGACACACGCTTCCACCAGCAGCAAAGAGTCGCCTCGCTCATTGGCCTGCACACGTGCCACTTGCAGCACTATGCCAGGCAGTTCCAACGCATGCCGGTGGGCTGTCTGTCTGTCCTGCGTTGAACAATATCTGATTCTGAATTCCTTGCAGTTCTTTCGAGTGCCCTGTCCGCAGGTGTACGACGCCTGCGACGAGGTCTACGTGCGTCTCCATCGCTTCGGCAGACAGCAGCGTCTCTACACGCGTTGGGCGCGACTCCTCGACATTGCGGCACCCGATACGACCACCCTGCAGCTGTGCGAAGTGGAACTCAGGCGAGTAAAGGTATCGTATCCATCTGGAAGATAGGAAATTAAACACGCGGCTTCATCGCGGTGATTGAGTCATACATACGAGTACATGCTCCTAAATATCCGGTGTTTTGATTCCCCCACTCAGCAATTGTGGGACTTTGTTCGTGTCATCGAGTCGTGCATTGTTGATTGGCATGCGACACCTTGGCTGCTCATCGACACGGACGATATGGAGCACGAGTGCAAGAAATTCACGCGCGATTTGCGCACCCTCGACAAATGTATACGCGACTGGGCGCCCTATGTCTACATTGTGGGTGTCCTCCGGGAGCTGGTGGCCTCCCTGCGGGCCATTACCGAACTGCAGAATCCAGCAATTACGGAACGCCATTGGCTCGAGCTGATGCAACTGACAAAGGTAAGCATAATGGTCCGACATCAATGGTGGGGCGAGGTATGGGAATCTATGCGGTGTACGGTATATGCGTGGGTGTGTGTGTCTTTCCAAATGATTGAGCGACCCAACAATGGAGGAATGGAGCTTGCAATCTGCCCCGACTGCCTGATGTCTCTCTTTGTGTGTGTCGGTGCGCGGCCAGCAGGAGCAGCAGCAGCAGCGGCTGCACAATGGCGCACATTGGGCAAACACATTAGCAGGTGATGTGTTGGCAAACGCCAAACGGCAGGAGGATGACAGGAGGCGCTGGAGCTGGAGCTGGAGCTGGAGCTGGTGCAGGAGCTGCTGCAGGCGAGCAACTTGTCACATCGAATGACGCCGCGTTAACCATGTTGTGGAGCCGACATAGACATCATCGGTGCCACTCGATTTGTAAGCCAAAAGTGGGATAAAGCAACGCAAACAAATTCGGTTGCACGGGGGTAAGAGTTTACTCAAGGATATACATATGTATGTATGTATGCATCTAAGCCGCTAGAGGCAGCTCAGTCAATTCAAATCAAGACGAATAATTGAAATGAATCACTAGCTAAACTCCAATCAAATCTCTTATGTCTTCCCGGTATTCTCCCCGTCCTGTGAGCAGCTAAGTGGACAGCACCGAATGGAGGAGCTTGTAAGTGTATATCCAAATCAAAATACTAATCCTTAACCTTAACAGTCGCCCGAATGAACATTCAGTTATCAGAGCATATGCCAAACTGCAGGCATTTCTACGGATTAGATGCATTATTTAATTACCAAACAGCCATTGGACCGAACTCTGAACAGAACTTACAACAGGCTTAGCATGGGGAGTGGTAGATTCGATCCTTAGCCTCGGGCCGACACAGGAATGCAGTCTGGGATACTGATGCTGCCTCTGTTGTTGTGTTCTTGTTAATTAAGTCGGTCGGAGAGCAGTCAAAATGCGTAATTATAACGCATATATTATGTTTGGTTTCGAAATGCATCTCCAACAATTATATGCAGCAATTATAGGCTTGTTAATGCCAGACAGAGATATGAGTACTCTAATTGGAGTGCGTTGCAAGCCCTGCCAATGTATTCAAATTACTGATGAAATAATTAAAATATTCGACCGTTTATGCACTCACCCGCACAGCTGTCGTACAAATGCAACAAGTCGACGAGCCTCGCCCAGCTGCTGAAGCTGCAGATGCAGCATCACGAGGAGGACATCAAGAACACCGTGGATCGCGCCATCAAGGAGCTGACCGTGACCAAGGTGCTCGACGAAATCAAGGCCACGTGGGCGCATCTCGAATTCGAGCTGGAGCCACACCAGACACGTCCCAGCATACAGCTGCTCAAGGTGTCGGAGGAGCTCATCGAGACACTGGACGACAACCAGATGCAGCTGCAGAATATTTCCACATCGAAGCACATCGAGTACCTGCTCGACAAACTCGGCCACTGGCAGCGTGTCCTCAGTGGCATCGACACCCTGATTGTCAATTGGCTGGAGGTGCAGCGCAAGTGGATCTACCTCGAGTGCATCTTCATCGGCTCGGCGGACATCCGAGCCCAACTGCCGGCAGATGCGGCCAACTTTGAGCGCATTGATGCCGACTTCACGGCGCTGCTGGCACGCGTCAGTGGAGTGCGGGTCGTTATGCAGGTGGTGCTGCGGCACGAGGACGTCCTGCCCCAGTTGCTGCAACTGCAGCAGCGTCTGGCCATCTGCGAGAAGGCGTTGAACGATTATCTGGAGACCAAGCGGCTGGCCTTCCCCCGCTTCTACTTCATCTCGGCCGCCGACCTGCTGGACATACTCTCCAATGGCAACAATCCGCAGGTCATCGATCGCCACCTCATCAAGCTATTCGACTCGATTCTGAGGCTCCAATACGAGACCAACACCACCCATGCCGTGGGCATGCACTCGAAGGAGAACGATGAGTACGTGCCCTTTGTGGCCGAGCAGGATCAGCCCGCCTTCATCGTCTGCAGTGGCCGTGTGGAGCTCTGGCTGCGCGCCATCATCCAGCAAATGCGGAGCACCCTCCACGAGCTCTTCCGCAGAGCTCTGCGCGCCTTTGGCGAGAAGCCGCGCGAGCTCTGGCTCTACGATTGGCCAGCCCAAGTGGCCCTCTGCTGCAGCCAGATCAGCTGGACGGCGGATGTGAATCGATCGTTCAGCTGCATGGAGGAGGGCTACGAGGGCGTCATGAAGGAGCTCCACAAGCGACAGATGGCCCAATTAAATGCGCTGATCAATTTGCTGCTGGGAGAGCTGTCGCCGGGCGATCGCCAGAAGATCATGACCATCTGCACCATTGATGTGCACTCGCGGGATGTTGTGGGCAAGATCATATCCTCCAAGGTCGACAACTCCCTGGCCTTCCAGTGGCAGAGCCAGCTGCGCCATCGCTGGGACGACGACCAGGCGGGCAGCTCCAGCGGTGGGGCAGGCACCGCCATCAGTGCGGGCGGCGGCGACGAGGATTGCTTTGCCAACATTTGCGATGCAGAGTTCCGATACGCCTACGAATACCTCGGTAACACATCGCGACTGGTCATCACACCGCTCACAGATCGCTGCTACATCACCCTGACGCAGGTGAGTCGCGTATTTACCTTCACTCTGCACTTAAGAAATCCATTTGAAGTAAATACAAGTCTTCTGACGGAGAGGGGGCGTTAATGGGTTTAGCAGCGGAAATCCGCTACACATGAAAAGTCCATAGTCGGCTTTGAATAATTGAAAGACCGTGTCCCATTGCTTCTGAAGTCCATTCAAGAAACAATCAACCAAAGAGTGAACGAGAATGGGGAGTGAAAGAAACTGCCGGAAATTCAATAAATTTGCACGTATTTGCGCGTGTAATTAGCGCCATTTTTTATCAAACAATTGCATATTTCACGCAGTACGCACAATCAGATTTTATCTCCCATCCCAACCACAATTTATAACACACGTGTTAAAAATATAAAGAGCAATGTCTACCCTTAAACTCAGGCTATGAATTATGTACATATGTACATACATATATGTATGTATGTAAGAGTATATCGTATATTGTACTTATGTATGTAAATAAGGCCATTTTCTCATGTTCGATTTAGGACTTACCAATCAATTTTCTCAAGTTGTTTACATTGATATTAATAGAAAACATAGGTTCATTCACTTGTTAAATATATAGTATTTACATATGTATGTATTTATAATATACTCGAACACAACACACAACTGATCCCGCACTTCCAGGTTATTTTCGCGATCATTTTTAATAATTTCACAATTTCCACGCGGCTTTCTATTTACTCAAAGTGTGGCCAGATCTCCGATTTAGTTTGCATTATCTTGGCGTTGCCACAGAGTTCAAAAAAGATCTTTGCGACCAAAGAGAAACTACATCTATGGTCGTATGACATTAGCCTTTGATAACTGACTATTCGCAAAAACACAGAGGCCTGATGGAAGGAGCATGCAGTGAGAGCGAGAGATATATATGCGTCAGCTTGGCTTTCCAGTTGATCTGGGACTAGCATTGCGGCAGACATTATCAGATCCAATTTTGCTGACTGGCTGACTGGCTTTGTGTGCTGCAAAACATAAGTTTGTCACAAATAGAGCCTCAGTTCTTCGACTTATAGCCGGGGGACGTGTCTATAAGCGGCTACGAGAACTAATTTTGCGTTTTGTCTCTCATGCTATCTCTCTTCGCAGCAAAGTGGTGGCACGGCGTGACGTTAGGCGTTTATCGTTGCGTCTCTCCTGCCACTTACATATGTATGTATGTCTCTGCATCAATGTTAGCAAAGTCTAATATCATACGTCCATAAATCTAATTGTTCCATAAGTCCAATTTGTTCATAAATTTAGGTGGATTCATTGGATCACCGAATTCTTAAAAATGAAGAGGTTTTTATAGTCTTTGGTATAAACATCGTCTTGGCGTTGCCACAGAGTCCTAAAAATATGTTTACGAACCTCGTGACCAAAACAGAAACGAAGTTAACCTGTTGCTGCAAAAAAATCCAAGTGGATTCCATTCATGGGCATAATTGTGTGTGTCAGATATAGCCTTGAGTCTCAACCAAGTATTTTCCAATTAAGCAATAACTTTTAATTGATTGCCAAATATCCTGGGGCTATTTAAAACAACCCCACAGACCGGACGACCGGCCCCTGGAAGCATCCATTAACAACGCACCTTACCTTCCGTTGCACGCTGCAAATTAAACAACTCGTTAGTGGAAAATAAATTCCCCTTGCAATTTACATATGCCACCTTTCTCCCCGCTCTGCCGCATCTACCAAAATTGCGGGACGATAGTCCTTGCGACTGCGACTGGCTGGTGCAACCGCTGGACCTGCCGGCACCGGGAAAACGGAAACGACCAAGGACCTGGGACGCGCGCTGGGCGTAATGGTTTATGTCTTCAACTGCTCGGAGCAAATGGACTACAAATCTTGTGGCAACATTTACAAAGGGCTGGCCCAGACCGGTGCCTGGGGCTGCTTTGACGAGTTCAATCGCATCTGCGTGGAGGTGCTGTCCGTGGTGGCCGTTCAGGTGAAGACCATACAGGAGGCGATAAAGGTACTGGGCCACGAGGTGGCCACGAGGAGCGTTTGCAAATTGATTTTACCCACCATCTATCCTATCCCGCTTCTTTGCCATGCTGCGCATTGATTACTTTTGCTTGGGCCACCTTGTCCGTCCTGTTGTGGATGCTGCTCCTGTGATGCTGTTTCTGGTCTTCTGCTGTGGACCTCTCGTTCCTGGTTGTTTTGCGGCCACTGCCTCTGCTCTGTTTACAGATGCATAAAACCCAATTTATCTTTATGGGCGAGCGCATTTCGTTGGAGCCGTCGGTCGGAATTTTTATCACCATGAATCCGGGCTATGCCGGCCGCACGGAGCTGCCGGAGAACCTGAAAACATTGTTTCGCCCTTGCGCCATGATTGTGCCGGACTTTGCTTTGATTTGTGAGATTATGTTAATGGCCGAGGGCTTCCAGGATGCCCGTCTCCTGGCACGCAAATTTATCACCCTCTACACGCTGTGCAAGGAGCTGCTGTCCAAGCAGGATCACTACGATTGGGGTCTGCGCGCCATCAAGTCGGTGCTCGTGGTGGCCGGCACACTCAAGCGCGATGACCACAGCCGGCCCGAGGATCAGGTGCTGATGCGGGCGCTGCGTGACTTCAACATACCCAAGATTGTGACGGAGGATGTGCCCATATTTATGGGCCTGATTGGCGACCTCTTTCCCGCCCTGGACGTGCCACGGAAGCGGGTCTTCGAGTTTGAGAAAACCATACGGCGGGCGGTGAACGAAATCAAGCTCCAGCCGGAGGAGGGATTCCTCATGAAGGTGGTGCAGCTGCAAGAGCTCCTGGACGTACGCCACTCGGTTTTCATTGTGGGCAATGCGGGCACGGGCAAGACCAAGATATGGCAGACCCTTCGCGAGACCTATCGCATTCAGAAGCTGAAGCCCGTTTGCCATGTGCTCAATCCCAAGGCTCTGTCGAATGATGAGCTGTTCGGGATTGTCAATCCCACGACGCGCGAGTGAAAGGATGGCCTGTTCTCTTCGATAATGAGGGAGCAGGCAAATATGCCGCCAGGAAACCCAAAATGGATCGTTCTGGACGGAGACATTGATCCCATGTGGATCGAGAGTCTCAACACACTGATGGACGACAACAAGATCCTGACGCTCGCGAGCAACGAGAGGATTTCCCTGAAGCGCGAGATGCGCCTGCTGTTCGAGGTAGGACACCTCAAGGCAGCCACTCCTGCCACAGTCTCGCGTGCGGGTATTTTGTACATCAACCCCCAGGATCTGGGCTGGTCGCCGTGAGTATAAGAACCCCTTTTGAATTTTTAAATTTATGTGTGCTTTCCCTGCAGCTATGTTTCGTCCTGGCTGGAGACGCGAGTGGATATGATTGAGCGTGGTATCCTCACGACGCTGTTTGAGAAGTACTTTCCCTGCCTCATGCAGCGGCATCGTGACTTCCGTCGCATTACACCCATCACGGACATGGCCATGATTCAAATGACCTGCCATCTGCTGGAGTGTCTGCTGGACACCGACGACAGAGGTGGAGCAGGGAATGGGGCCACTACTGCCGTCAATCCTCACAGTCTGCACCATGGCGAGATCTCGCACGAGTCCGCTGAGATGGCCCTGGAGACGATATTTGTGTATGCCACCGTCTGGAGCTTTGGATCGGCCCTGCTGCAGGACATAATCATCGACTGGCATCGGGAGTTCCACAAGTGGTGGACGGGGGAATTTAAGGATGTGAAGCTGCCCAATCAGGGCACTGTGTTCGACTATCAATTGAATGTGCAAACGCTAAAGTTCCAGGCATGGTCCGAGCTGGCCGCCCATGACCAGCAGCAGCTGGATGGTCAAATCGATGCCGAGATGCCATTGCAGGTGCGTGCTTGACCCATTTGAAAATAGGAGAACTAATCATGCACAGTAAGCCTCCGGGCACACAGAACGTGCTCATTTCAACTGCAGAGACCACACGCCTGGCCTACTTCCTCAAGCTGCTCATCGACCGCAATCTGGCCTGCATGCTGGTTGGCAGCTCCGGCTGCGGCAAGGGCGCCATCTTCCGTGAGCTCTTCAGCAAATATGCCAGTGACCAGGAGCTTCTTGAAATCGCAGTGACTGCTGTCACAGACAGTCATCAGCAGCAGCAACAGCATCAGCATCAGCATCTGTCCAATCCCCCATTAGGCGCAGGCGGCGGAGCAGCCTCAACTGGAGGGAACGTACGCCGGACGACATCCTCCTCGACACCGCTGCTGACCACAGTGCAGGCGACGCACTTCAACTTCTACACCACATCGGAGATATTCCAGAAAATGCTCGACCGTCCGCTAGAAAAGAAGTCTGGCCGCTGTTATGCCCCCAGTGGACCCAAGCGACGGCTTGTCTACTTTGTCAATGACCTGAACATGCCGGAGGTAGATGAATACGGGACCGTGCAACCGCACACAATTATGCGACAGTTCATGGACTACAGGCAATGGTAAGAGTGTGTGATAATTCCTCCACTGCTGCTCTGATTGCTCGACATCCACTACAGGTACGATCGCCAGAGGCTGCAGTTGAAGGACATTCGACACTGCCAGTTTGCGGCCTGCATGAATCCGACGGCTGGCTCCTTCACCATTGACCCACGCCTGCAGCGCCATTTCTGTGTGTTCTCCGTGTCGCAACCGCCCGAGGACATCCTGCAGTACATCTACGGGAGCATTCTCAACGGTCACCTCGAGAGCCCGACGCAGGGCTTCAGCAAAGAAATACGCACGATTGGCAGTCTCCTGGTGCGTGTGGGCATTGCCCTCCATCGACGTGTGGAGTACGCCTTCCTGCCGACGGCCGTCAAGTTCCATTACCTTTTCAATTTGCGCGACCTCACGGGCATCTACCAGGGTCTGATGAACAGTGTGGGTGCGCCGGCCTCGGCGGGCGGTGGGGCCACAGCAAACGTGTATGGCGGCACCGTCTGCAGCAGGCCCGCAGAACTAATCCGGCTCTATGTGCACGAGGCCTTTCGGGTCTATCACGATCGTTTGGTCGATCCCTATGATATCAAGTCATTCAAGTCTTCGATTCGGGACATATTCAAGAAGGACTTTGAGGACTTTGACGAGGAGTTTGTGTTTGCAGAGCCCCTGATATACAGCCATTTTGCCCAGTCGCTGGTGGACCAGAAGTACATGCCTCTCAAGAGCTGGGACTCGCTCTATCAACTGCTGCTGGAGGCCCAGGCCAGCTACAACGAGGTGGTGGGCTACATGAATCTAGTCCTCTTCGAAGATGCCATGATACACGTGTGCCGGTAAGTGGAGCACCCGCCTCCCTACTTCCCAATGGCTCAGCTGAATTTTTTTCAGGATTAATCGCATTCTCGAAAGTCCAAGGGGCAATGCGCTGCTTATTGGCGTGGGCGGATCCGGGAAGCAGACCCTCGCTCGCCTGGCTGCCTTCATCTCGTCGCTAAGTGTCTCCCAGATTCAAATCAAGCGCGGCTTTGGCCTGCTCGACATGAGGGAGGAGATCGCCAGTCTCTATATGAAGGTGGGCCTCAAGAATCTGGCCTCGGTGTTCCTCATCTCTGATGCCCAAATACCGGACGAGTCCATACTGATGCTCATCAACGATTTGCTGGCCTCCGGTGAGATACCAGAGCTCTTCAACGATGACCATCTGGAGACCATCATCAATGGCATACGGAATGAAGTGAAGCAGAGCGGCACCCTGGACACCAAGGACAACTGTTGGCGATATTTTGTTGAGAAGGTTCGACGGCTGCTTAAAGTGGTGCTCTGCTTCTCCCCCGTGGGGCAGACGCTGCGTGTGCGGGCCAGAAAATTTCCGGCCATCATCAGTCGTACTGCCATCGACTGGTTCCATGAGTGGCCCAAGAGCGCTTTGGAGTCCGTATCCCAGAAGTTTCTCAGCGAAATCAGCAGCATTTTGGAGGTTCGTATTCAGTCTGGGCCCCGGCCCCGGCCCCGGCCCTTATTTATGCGTCTGTCGTGCACAATTTACAACTGAAACCTGTCACAACGGACACTTAAAGTCCCCTGTTTTGCTGACCTCCGGCTCGTCCATTTATACACACAGCCCGCGCTGGTGCCGCCCATCGGTTGCTTTATGGCTTACGTCCATGGTACCGTGAATCAGATATCGAAAATTTATCTACAGAATGAAAAACGCTACAACTACACGACCCCAAAAACTTTTCTGGAATACATTTTCCTCTACCGCAAACTGTTGGTGGACAAAAACGGGGAGTTTGCCGAGCGCATTGCACGCCTCCAGAGCGGCATGGCGAAACTGGCGGAGTGTGCCAGTCAGGTGGACACCCTGAAGGTGAGTAAATGATGGAAAGGGGCACACGAAATGGATGGATGCCACACGGTTGCACATATGTACACTATATACCATGAATGTGCCATGCGACGAATCCGACTCACAGACGATTCGGATGAGTCTATGCCTCGAATAATATCCTGAAAAGGGGATGATGAAACAGATAGAAAGGAAGCTTCAATTCGGGAATATTTATTGTAGTTAAACCGGTGAGAATTTCGGACAGTTCTATTCACTTTTACTGGGTACTCTTTGAATCGATCATTTTGTTATGCATCAGCATCACTTTTTCTGGCGGCTTTTCCTGGCCCGCACAATGGCCCGCCACCCGATCCGGTGCCAAGGCGTTGTCGGCCATTCAATTAGTGCGCTTAATTGAATTGTTGTTGTTACAGCAAATCTGCTGTCCATTTTCCACGGCAACATCAATGGGTGTAACCGGAGAAGCGGAAGGCTGGACACAGAGCTCTCTGTCGTTCTTTTGAGAGTTTTCAGCGTCGTTTCCGGTTACGTTGCGTATACGCAATGGAAAAGCAATGCCGTGGCGGTGGGAAAAGAGGTGCCAGAGCGAGAATAGAGCACAGCGCGGCCAAATGTTATTTAAACTAATTGAATTAAATTGAATTTTCGCTTCAATTAAACAAGTTTTCCCCGTCCGCATGCTGGGTGGGGGGCTCCCTATCAGCCCTGTCGATAGTCACATATACACGGATATATAGTATATACTGTTTCGAGATTGTATTTGTCTGGATGCGCCCGCAATTTGTGCGCAAAAGTTGCCTTTAAGTAAATATTGAGCCATCGTGCCGGGTCTTTAATTATTTTTCAAACAGCCGGGGAAAACTTTTCAGCTTACTCTGGTTCTGATTTCGATTCCGAATCTGTTCCTGACTTTGGGTTTGAGTTTTTACTCCTAATTTTACCCCCACGCACACAGCATCAATTGGCCATCCAAGAAGTTCAGCTGGCGGGAAAGAATGCGGCCGCCGACAAGCTGATTGTCATCGTCAGTGCCGAGAGCGAGAAGGTGAAGCGGGAGCGTTACATAGCCTCGGAGGAGGAGAAGCGGGTCCGCATCATCGAAGAGGATGTCTCCATCAAGACCAAGATGTGCGAGGAGGATCTGCGGCAGGCGGAGCCGGCCCTGGTGGCCGCCCAGGCAGCACTCAATACCCTCAATAAGAACAATCTCACCGAACTGAAGTCCTTCGGCTCCCCGCCCAAGGGTGTGATCAACGTGTGTGCCGCTGTGATGGTGCTGCTGGCCACCAATGGCAAAATACCCCGCGATCGCAGCTGGAAGGCGGCCAAGCTGATGATGGTGCGGGTGGATCAGTTCCTCAACGATCTGCTCAACTACAACAAGGACAACATACACCAGAATATCATTGAAACGCTGCAGGAGTATCTCAAGGTAAGCGCGAGTCCTGTTAACACTCCATCGATTACCACAAAGGGATTACTTCACTGCAGGATCCCGAGTTCAATCCCGACAAAGTCGTGCAAAAGTCAGTGGCTGCTGCTGGTCTGTGTGCCTGGGTCATCAATCTGTATCGCTATCACCAGGTCTTCCTGATAGTCGGCCCCAAGCAGCAGGCCCTGCAGGACTCACACCAGGAGCTGCTGGAGGCTCGTGAGCGCCTGCAGTATCTGAAATCGAAGATTAACAACCTGGAGGCCAAGCTCGCGGAAATTCAGGCCGAGTTCGAGCACGCGGTGGCCGAGAAGCAAAAGTGCCAGCGCGAGGCGGACAAGACCTCATTCACAATTGACCTGGCCCATCGTCTGGTCAACGGACTGGCCAACGAGAATGTCCGCTGGCGCGAGTCCGTCCAGAGGTGAGTGTCGAGTGCGTCGGTCTGGGTGCGAGGGCGAGTGCGGGTGTCCGAGTCCGTATCCGTATCCGTATCCGTGGGCACCGCGAGTGTGTTGCATTTATGCGTAATCAATTATTAAATTTAATTTACATTCTGTGTGCGGCCGCAATCGCAGTAATTGCTTTGCTTTCCACGTCCCCCATCCACCTTCCAGCCCCATCTGTTGAAGGTAGTGGCCTGAACCGCGGTGTGCCTCCTGCACCGCCTCCTTCGGCTTCTGCGGCACCGGGAGTTTCGCTTACTTGCGGTCCACCGCAGCAACAAAAGGCCGTAAATGTTATTTACTTGCGCTCATTTGGGGCACTACAAGGGTCCCCGACCCCGGTTCATTCGGTCGATTGCAGGCACCACTCCATTGGAGGCAATGAACTATCCGCCATTACACTCCGAATTGTGTGCTGCGAAATGAAATGGATTTACGCTGCAGCATGCAGCAGGCAGGAGGCACAGACATTGTCAACCCGCGTCGCGACTTATCCCATCTGTTGCTCGCAACATTCTCCGACGTGGCGTGATACCCCAAATTCCATCAAATTGTAGTTGACAAGCGTGAAAGAACGGGGCAACGGGGAGAGCTCAAGCCAAACAGCGACACAACTTCAGGGCTAAGCCCTTCGCGATTTGAGAACACGTCAATAAAGTTTGCATTTCTTTGAGGAAATTCCACAAACTCATCATGAAAAGTGTACCAAAAAGTGATTTCTAATTGCGAATGAAATTATCGGTGAAGTCAGTTATGTTTTGTCCACGATATGCCCAACTTTAGGGGGATTTTTAGCTATTTTTAAACCTCATCAAAATCTGAATTTCCATTGATGCAAAAGCATAAAAGCAATAGTAGTTGTTGGGCACTCCCCTACCCCGCAATTACGTAAACGTAAATCTGAGCCGGGGCAGAGCACATGCAATAAGCACTCACAAAAATCGTAATCAAATTCAGATGTCAATAGCAATAGCTGGCCGTGCACACAACACGCACTCCGACGCCTTTGGCTGCCCATTGACTGCCTGACTGGCCAAGTGCACGGAAAGAAATTACGATATGGTAATGAATGAACAATGAAAGTTCGTACTCAAAGTTTTCAATAAATAAATTGACATCTCTATTATTTTACTACCCAAATCCAATCCACCTTCAAACAATTCCTTTCAACCTTTCACCTTGATCTGATATATAAATTCATATTATACATTTTTAATATTATTATTCTTATAAAATATTCAGATAGCAACAGTTTGCTTATAAGCTGATTACTGTGTGAAATATCTATAGCTATTTTGAAGGAAATTAATATTTATGAAACACTATATTACCTCCTGAATATCTGGATAATTTTGAATGGGTTTTTTCCCCGTGTGGCTCGACTGGCTTTCTGGTGCATTCATTGAAATTCAATTGAGTGCGCGTGCAAGCCAAAAGAAATCCGCAAAGGGCATGGATGATGATGATGGTGGGTTGGGTTGGGGTCTGGTAACGGGCTGAGGTGTTGAATTTTTCGCACCTAAATAACTGCAAAATTCACACAAACACAAACGTGTGTGTGGTCAGGGGACGGGCCGGGGCCGGTGCCGGGGCCGGTGCCGGGGCCGGGGCCTGTTCCGGTACGACCAGAAGACCACACAATCGGGCATCGTCAGCAGTTAAATCGGCAGGGGAGCCGGAATTGGAATGGAAATGGTTATGGGGTATGGTATGCTGTAAATGCATATAAAATACGTATTGAATTATGAAAAATGAAAAATTTTCACAACTTCCACGCCTGGCTGCTGGTCTATGAATTTGTGGCATGTAAACCAAAAGGTATGTGGCTGTGTGTGTGTGTGAGTGTGTGTGTGAGTGTGCCTTAAATATACAAACTAATGCCCCATTGAGTGCTGCACTGGCAAAGGAGCAATAGCCTCCGTCCGCAGTAGCAGCATTCAGTAGAAGACTTTACATGCGAGAGAATTGTTCAAATATTTATGAAAATATAATTTGACCCCCAACTGCAGTGTACCCCGTACCTGTGTAGTGTGTGTGTGAGTGTGTGTGTGGGTAAGCTGACTCTGACTTGCATATAAATTTCTGCATATTTGACAATGACATTACACATACGCACAGCCAGCAGAGCCAGAGAACAGGAGATATGTGTGTCGGATGTGTAGGATGTGCAATATTTGTTAGCCAACTTATTGTTGTTATTTTTGATACTGCTACTGCTGCTGCTGCTGCTGCTGCAGGTTCTGATGGCATTGTTTTGCCTGCCTTCGGAAAATACTCTCGTACTCGTATTCGTACCTGTGTTTTAAATGAAAATTCTCTTATGTCACCCGACAGGTATTTTAACCAAAAATTCCATAGAATATCTTTGGAAAAACAAATATTGCATCCAAGGCTTTTCAGTGTTTTTCAGGAGCGCAGTCAGAAGGGATCGGAGCGAGTGTCATCAATGCCGATAACCGAAGGTTACATTCAATTGAAAGATATTCGAATATTTGCATACCATATTTTGTTTGGCAACCCCCCCTCCCCCCAAAAAATCTGCCACACTGTGGATTCTATGGGAATGCCTGTGCAATTATTAGATTATTCAATTACAAAGCATTATTTACAGGACACTTTTGCGCATATAAATGAGCATAAATCATTCTCAAGTTGCAGTTTAAATGCTTGCTGGTGTGTAGGGTTTTGCTTTCAGTAGAACACTAATTGAAAATATGTACTTAAGCCGCAGCAACGATAATACGATAATAATACCTCCTCTTGCTCTTGTCTGTGACTTAAATTCTGTTCAGATCCTGCTGCTCCTTCGCTTGTCTCTAATAAAATAAGCTAAAATATTTCAATAATAGTTGGAATGCAGCAATTTCTGATAATTTATGCAACCACTTCTGGCGGGATGAGGGGGAGCGAAGTAGGGGCTTCCGCTTCCATCATCGACATTGTCAGCAACAGAGGCAGGCACAAGCAGCAACAAGCTTGCAACATCCAACCTCTCCAACATCATTATTTTTTCAATTTCCCCTCATTTCAATTTAAATGCATCCCAAGACGAAGCCGAGTGCCAAAGGCTGCAGCGGATGCTGAGACGCCTGTAACCTTTGGCTTCCTGCTTCCCCCGTAATTTATACGATTTGTTAGCATCAAACGGAATCCGACCCGGTTCCCTCCAGCCCTCCAGCCCCCCAACCATCGTTGCCTCTTTTTGTACTTGACTTTCCCTTTTCCGCTTCCCGCTTCCCGTTTTCCCCCCCGTTCATTGTCTTGCCAGTTTACAAGCCAAGATTGGAACCCTGCCTGGAGATATACTACTAATTTCCTCGTTCCTGTCGTACGTGGGCTGCTTCACGCGCCGTTACCGCGAGGAGCTGCAGCACAAGATGTGGCTGCCGAACTTTCGCAAAATCGATGTAAGTAGCCGGGCACTTTCGCCTCGACAAGAACCGGGATTAACCTGTCAGTGCCCCGACCGTACAGCCGCAGATACCCCACACCGAGGGCGTCGACACTTTGGCCCTGTTCTCGGACGATGCCCAGATAGCAACCTGGAACAATGAGGGTCTGCCCATGGATCGAATGTCCACGGAGAACGCCACCATCTTGCAGTACACGACGCGATGGCCGCTAATGATTGATCCACAGCTGTAAGTGGGATAAGAAGGATTAAGAAAATCGTTAAAATCTCCCTTTTTGCAGACAAGGCATCAAGTGGATCAAGAACCGCTTTGGAGCATCTTTGGTTGTGCTGCGCCTTCGGCAGCGTGGCTTTCTGGAGGCCCTGGAGAAGTGCATCTCGCAGGGCGATACTGTGCTCATTGAACAAATCGAAGAGTCAATGGACACTGTGCTGGAGCCCTTGCTGAGCCGGGCGCTGATCAAAAAGGGTCGATATCTGCGGATTGGCGACAAGGAAATCGAGTTTAATGCAAATTTCCGGCTCATACTCCACACGAAGATGGCCAATCCGCACTACAAGCCGGAAATGCAGGCCCAGACGACCCTGATTAACTTTACGGTGACGCCGGATGGCCTCGAGGAGCAGCTGCTCGCGGAAGTGGTCAAGATTGAGCGGCCGGACTTGGAGCAAATGAAAACGGAGGTAACCGTCCAACAGAACAAGTTCAAAATCTCCCTAAAAGCCCTCGAGGATGAGCTCCTGGCCAGACTAGCCTCTGCCGGCGAGAATGTGCTCGACGACCATGCCTTGGTACTGAATCTGGAGAACACCAAGCGCACCGTGGATGAAATCGAGGCCAAGGTGCGGGAGGCTCGTCTCACGACCCTGCAGATCGACGACACGCGGAACATCTATCGTTCGGCGGCCAAGCGGGCGGCAATCCTGTACTTTGTCCTCACCGACCTCAACCGCATCAATCCCATCTACAAGTTCTCGCTGAAGTCCTTCATGCACGTCTTCCGGCAGGCCATCGCCCTGGCGCCCGACTGCAAGAACTACGAGAAGCGAGTGCTGCACCTGGTCGACTCCATCACCCTCCAGACCTACCGCTACACGCTGAGGGGTCTCTTCGAGGCGGACAAGCTGACCTTCACCTCGCACATGACGCTGCGCATCCTGATTGCCGCCGATCAGGTCTCCAAGGACGAGACGGACTTCCTGCTGAGATATCCCCACGATCCGAGCACATTGTCGCCGCTGGACTTTGTCGGGCGCAGTGCCTGGGGCGGCATCAAGTCGCTGACCCTCATCGAGCACTTCTACGGCATCGACAAGGACATGGAGAACTACACGAAGCGATGGCGCAAGTTTATGGGCAGCGATACCCCCGAGCGGGAACAGTTTCCGGGCGAGTGGAAGCACCGGACGCCGCTCCAGAAGCTGTGCATTGTCCGAGCCCTGCGGCCCGATCGCATGACCTATGCCATGTGCCAGTTCGTTGAGCAGACCATGGGACGATCGTATGCGGAGGTCCAGACGCCGCCGTTCAATGCCATCTTTAAGGACCTGAATGCGGCGACACCGGCCTTCTTTATACTCTCACCCGGTGTCGATCCCATCCGGGATGTGGAGCGGTTTGGCCAGAAGCAGGGCTTCCACGCAGAAGCCGAGACACTGGTTAACATTTCGCTGGGCCAAGGCCAGGAGCTGCTGGCCGAACAGGCCATACACCAGGCTCTGGCCTCGGGTCAGCAGTGGGTCATCCTGCAGAACATTCATCTGGTGGTCAACTGGCTGCCGACGCTGGAAAAACTCATCGAGCGCATTGTCCTGCAGTCCGAGACCCAGGGGGAGTCCAATTTCCGTCTCTTCATCAGCGCTGAACCGGCTCCGGATCCGCAGTACCACATTATACCGCAGGGCATCTTGGAGTCGTCGCTGAAGGTGGTCAATGAGCCGCCAGCTGGGATGGCCGCCAACCTCCACAAGGCCTGGGATAACTTCTCTCAGGACGCGCTGGAGACCTGCACCCAAGAGGCCGAATTCAAGTCCATTCTCTTCGCCCTCTGCTACTTCCATGCGGTGGCCGGGGAAAGGCGAAAGTTCGGGCCTCAGGGCTGGAACAAGATCTATCCGTTCAACATCGGGGACCTCATGATCTCGTCGAATGTGCTGCATAACTATCTGGAGGGCAGCAATCGCATACCGTGGGAGGATCTGCGCTACCTTTTCGGCGAGATCATGTACGGGGGCCACATCACCGACGACTGGGACAGGCGCCTGTGCCAAACGTACTTGGAGGAGCTTCTGCAACAGGATCTCATCGATGGCGACTTTGAGCTGTGCCCGGGATTCCCAGCTCCGCCCAATCTAGATTTCGAGGGCTATCACTCCTACATCAATGAAATGCTGCCGGATGAGTCCCCCCTGCTGTACGGACTTCACCCAAATGCGGAGATTGGCTTCCTGACCACCGCCTCTGAGCAGCTGCTACGCACCATCTTCGAGCTGCAGCCCAGAGAGTCGGAGCTGAGCTCTCACTGTGGTGCACCCAGGGAGGAGCTCGTGAAGATCATGATCGATGACTTTCTGGACAAGCTACAGGACGAGTTCAATCTCCAGGCGCTGCTCAATCGGGTGGAGCGCAAGACCCCCTTTGTGGTCGTGGCCCTTCAGGAATGTGAGCGCATGAATGCCCTCATTCGCGAGATCAAGCGATCTCTCCGCGAACTGATGCTGGGCCTCAAGGGAGAGCTGACCATCACTCAGGAAATGGAGCGGCTGGATCACGCCATCTTCTATGACCATGTGCCTGGGGCTTGGGCCCTGCTGGCCTATCCCAGCATGCTGGGCCTCCAGGGCTGGTTCGCGGATCTACTGCATCGCATCAAGGAGCTGGCCGGCTGGCTGAACGACTTTAAGCTTCCATGCGCCATCTGGCTGGGTGGATTGTTCAATCCACAGAGCTTCCTCACGGCCATTATGCAGGAGAGTGCCAGGAAGCACGATCTGCCACTGGACCGCATGCTGATCAGCTGCGATGTCACCAAGAAGCAAAAGGATGATGTCACGTACGTTAGGACCTTCCTAACTTTCCTTTAACTCCAATCTCTATCTGTAATCTTTTATCAGCCTTCCACCTATGGAGGGTGCCTTTGTCCATGACCTATATATGGATGGGGCCAGCTGGGATTGTCAGCTCAACTCTATCGTGGCCCTGCATCCCAAGGAGATGCTCTGCGCCATGCCTGTCATCTACATCAAGTCCATTGTCCAGGAGAAACAAGAGCTGCAGCGTGTCTACGAGTGCCCCCTATACAAGACCAGGTGAGTGACCTTTTTCCCTACGGAACTGCTATATTATGCATATCTCGGATTTGGTTTCACTTCCAGGTCGCGTGGCAACACTTATGTCTGGACATTCAACCTCAAGACCCGCGAGCGTCCATCGAAATGGATATTGGGGGGAGTGGCACTCTTATTGCAGCCATAAAAGCGAGCCGCGCTCGTCCATCCGTATCTACGCGTAGCATTTCGTATCTACTAACCAAAGTTCAGGCATCGCTCGCGCACACACCAGACGTTTCCACTCGAAATGACGAATCAATTAGTAGATAATTATTTATAACTTTTAGCGCCTCCCCACTCCATCCGCGGGTCTGTCTCGTCTCGCGCAACGCACGTGAAGTTCGCGTAAATATGACGAAACCAAAAATATATACATATATCTTATCTGACATTAGTGGAACGATGTATCGCAAATAGTTGAATGTTGCTAGGGCAAATTCCTCGTAATTCCAATGAGGCAACCAGTTGTTAATACATTTTGCTCTGCCCACTTATTGGGAAGTTCTATATCAATCCCCAATAATACAAATGAATAAAGTGCCGCCTATGGTTTTTATATTATATCTAGGGGAAACTACTAGGGTAATGCCCCTCAGTACACTCAGAGAAAATGGTAGACTAAAAAGAACACACACGCATATTTAAATAAAATTATTATTAATTATAAACACAAACATTTCAATTAAATGGAATTCACTTTGATTTCAGAATAAATGTATTGAAATGTATTTAATCGAAATATACAAAACTTTAAAATATATATACAAATATATATTTCTAGAAAATTTATTGATCTAAATATAAAAATATTGATTTTAAATATGAAATTGATTTATTTTAAATATGAAAATAGTCTAAGTTTCGAAATCTTCGGGTTAATATTAATATTTCAGTGCTTTTTTCTCTGTGTGTACTAGAGCAAAGATTCCATCAGATAGATAGATAGATAGATAGATAGGCAGAAAAGCGAATCACGTGCCAATGGATGGTCTCAGAAGTGGTTCAAGGTCAAATTTTGGCATCCTCAAGTGGACTTTGGAGCAGTGTACATATGTTATAGACAAGATCTGATCATTATGCAGATAAAACATTCCCAAAAAAGTTCCATCAGCAGCACCTGATCGAAACGTTTATATGTGTATAAAAATACTTGCCAATCGTGATCGCGACTTTGACCACCAGTTGCCCACGTGTGCGCATAATTACCAACGACTGAGGACTGACGTAATCGGCAGACAAAATCGTTTCACAGTTCTATTTGCCAAAAACAGCCACTGGACGATCACGTGAAGTGGTCTACCAACTCAACCCAAGCAATCAATGAAAGTAAATTCCTCCCATCGGGTGCTTACAAGTCTTCCAAATGTCTGCTGATAATGTGGGGCCTGGTATTTGCTGTATGTTGTTTTTGTTTTCAGAGGAGAGCTGACACACGCTGCAGCTTGGCGGGGGGAAAACTACCGACTAAATACAATCGAAAGGGAGGCTCGTCACCCGAGTCATTCATTAACGGCGTGATCTGTTGGAGATTATGAAATGTGTGCGTCTAAGCCGGAGTCCGGGAGGTATTTTTGTTGACATTTCGCTGTCTCTCACAGCAGCCACAGGTAGTACTTTCATCTTTGACCCAAGGAACCCCCCGCAAAGTACTTTCGACGCGCCCCTGTTCCACCTCTTCACCTGAGCGGTGTTGCCAAGGGCCGAGTGGTTTTTTCTCCAAATATTTGCGTTCGCTTTGAAATTTGTGAAATTCGAAGTGGGTCTGCGTCTGCGGCTGTGTATCTGTATCTGTATCTGTATGCATAAATAACTCGCGCTGGGAGTATTCCCCGAGCACGAATGCTACGCGTGACACATGAATGGTCGGGACCCATCCCGTTGCGCCCCACCCACCAATAGGCCGCCCCGGCGTTCCTGAAGATCACGGGCACAACAGCTTTTCCGCGCACAAAGCACATTTGCTTGGGGTTATAGATAAAAATTGCCCCGTTGCCCGGCGAGACGTCGTTCTGTACGTAGAACAGCCGTTTCTGGTTGAAATCGGTACGGACTCCCCTATCGCAGCCGACGACGCCGTCGTCGGAGTCGTGGCTGTCGTCGTTTGCCACCGCTCAACAGAAAAAGTATTTAAACGAGAAATGATTCGGTATGACCAATCAGAAGTGAAATAATTGTGAAACAGCAAGCAACAGGCTGTGAGAAATCAAAACGGGCCGAAACAGACGTGAGATTCTTCTAAAAGACACAGAAAAAACCCACAAAGGTGAGAGAAATGGCGAAATTAATTCACAAAAATATCTGGGGCAAATACCATTGCCAAGGCACGTAGCCACCCACCAGATATACATATGTATAATATCTAGAGACCATGCCGATTCATCGTGAACTAATGTCGAGTTTCCGGTTTCGCTTTTAGATATAGAAATGCCTACCGCCACTGCTGCCGCCCATCTGCCCATTCAGAAGCGGAAATATCATGAGCATAACGGCGAACCGGGCTGCCAGAGTCTGGAGGAGATGAACCGCATGTTCCGCAATTTCTGGGATCCCACGGCGTACTGGGTGTGCGATACGCAGGGCACACGTGCCCGCCTCCAACGCTGCCCCAAGTCTCAGCTGTACTCCGAGGAGCTGGGACGGTGTGTCCACTACACGGACTGGTCGTGGTCGGACTTCAAAGAGCCACCAAGCCGGCCCAAGGCCACCAGCACTCAGTCTGTGTCCACTCAGTAGTGTCCTAGTCTCAATCCTAATTCTAGTCTAGATCTATCTTATTCTAAGCCAAAACCGCAAACATCCTCAATTAGCATTAAGTTATCTTTACAAAAAACCTTTATTTTTTCAATGAAAATAAGAAACAAAATCAGTACAAAAATCAAAGTTACTTGTGTTCAACAATTTCCAGGGCATTGTTTACTTGAATCGTAAATATTATATATGGGGGGAATGCAGAGTTCCAAAAAAGGTAGAATGTAGAGGACGTTGTAGCAAAACCATATTATAAACCGAGGCATATAATGAGCTGCCCGAGAGGATCATTTGAGCTAAGGCTTCGAGCTAGTTAGAATTTAGCTACTTTTTGACTAAAATTAACTGGCATCGCATGAGGCCTGAGTGGAATGTTATCAAGAAAATAAATGGGCATGGATACTCCCTAAATCAATTTGAGATGAGATACTTTTCTCGGGTTGCAGGGAGAATAAAGAGAATAACGTAATGTGGACTTTGATTCTGCCATTAGCTCTGACTGACTACTTGAATAACCGAATCTCTTCTGGGAATATCCTAAATAAGCTCGAGGCTCCAAGGGTTCGCTCGTGGACTTTTAGAGCTCCACGTTGACGCCCTGACCCTGCTTGTTGATGACCTTGAGCTTCTCCTTTGTCGGAGGCTTCGTGTCCGCTGGAATGTGTTCCTCGATGGGCGCCGGTTTCGTAGGCACTGTGCGCTTGGTCGTCGAGGCAGCAGGCTTTGGCGTTGTTGTGGTCGTTGTGGGTGGTTTAGTTGTCGGTGGCTTAGTTGTTGTTGTTGTCGTCGTTGGCCTGGCCGTTGTCGTTGTCGTTGTCGTTGTGGTTGTCGTTGGCCTCTTTGTGGTAGTGGTAGTTGTAGTCGGTTTTGGCGTGGTTGTCGTTGTTGTGGTGGTCGGTGCTGCCTTGGGCTTTGGCTTGGGCGTGGTTGTGGTAGGTTGCGGTGGTGCACCAAAAGATGCCTCCAGACCATCGCCCTCGGTCCTCACATTGCGCACCTTCACCGTGGGCTGTTTGGCCTTGGGTGATTTGACGCGTGCCAGATATTGATTGAGTGGGGAGCCCAGGTAGAGGTAGTCCTGGAACTCAAGGACATGCGAGATGGCACCCACCGACTTGTCAAAGCCATGCAGCGATCCTACAATATTGCCATTCCAGTCCACACGCACCACAGTGGTGCGCTTGGGCGACAGCAGAGTGATGCTTTCCAGGTGGCCCACAAAGTGGACGAAGCGCTGCGAGAACTTGTTCGGATACACGCTGTTCAGGTACCGGAAGGGCAGTTCGAAGAAGGCTAGCATGCGGGCCAGGAACACGCGTATGGTGGGGAAGCGTGAAAATATGTTAAAGCCACTGGGATGCTCGCTATCCGCGCTCACGACCAAGGGCACCCAAATGCCCTCGCCATCGGGCGTCAGATTATCGGGCAAGCCGGGCAGACCATCGACAAAGACCTCGCTTTGTCCGGCCTTGGCTCCCTGCAGGTAATACTTGGTCAGGCGCATGGCTCCGGTCTCGGCCACCACAAGGAAATCCTCGTTGGGGCTCAACGCAATGCCATTGGCAAAGGCCAGCTCGTCCAACAGCACCTCGCTAACATTCTTCGCGCGATTGTATTTGAAAAGACTGAAACAGAGAGAGCGGGAGAGAGTAGAAAGAGTTAGAAAGAGCATTAGAAACCGGTTTCGGCAGCGGCTGCTACGTTCATTCATTCGCAGTGTGGCACTCACCGGCCCGAGGGATTGGCGAAGCTGGTAAAGACCACGTCTTCGATGGTAAAATCAGACGAGGAGTCCGTCCAGAAGATGTCCCCCTGCTTGCCGACGGCCACGGTATTGAAAATCTTCGCCGGTCGCTTGACTTTGCCGTCCAGCTCCTGTGCCGGCGACACCAGCAGAGTCTTCTTGTTTGTCTTCAAATCGACTTGCCAGATGCCGTAGTAAGCATCTGCCACGATCAGGTTATTGCCCTGCGTGTCAAAGGCCAGACCCAGCGGACGGCCACATCGCGACTCCTCATAGATGTCCTCTGTGGAGAAGAAGTGAAATTTTAGCTGCAGGATCTATCTGTCTGTTATTCCTTTACATACCGCACGGCTGTCCGATCTTGGCCACATGTGTGACATGGCTGGCAGATAGCTTGATGATCTCACCGCCATGAATGCCGGTGTAGATCTCATTGCTGCGGGCTATAAGACATTCGGGGCCATACACACGCCCTTCCAGCAGACGCTCAGCGCCATCCAGGTGAAAGTTCGGCTCCAGCGCCCCCTTCAGTTCTTTGGGCGGGCTCACACTGTAGCAATCACAGTCAATTACAATAGATAGACACTATTTAATCCTTGAACTTACATAAATTCTTTGTAGGGGAAAGTGGTGCGAGGCGGCATGTTGGGCAGGATTATAACTATCAGGAAGAAAACCATGAAATTCATGATTCTCAAACGCAAGGCGCGAAGCAGGCCCATGGTTGGTGTGTTGTGCGTCTGCCGATTCTAAATACAAATTAAATAAACAGCGTTTAAGGCAAGATACCGAAGAAAAAGCGACACGATGGCAAAGTTCAACAAGGAAACACAATAGTCATTGTGTGGGACCGGTATTGCCGAAGAAAAACGATAGATAAAATACCGCTTAATACCAGAAAATCAGCCGATAGTATTTAGCTGGGAACGAAATATCCACATTTCGCTGGTGAATTTGTTAATTATAATTTGTATTACTTGAATAATTTATTTATAATTTTATTATATTTGCAAATATGCAAGCATGTATCTCTTTTTGCATCATCTTCCTTAAGCCCCATCGTACAAACCGCCAGTCCCACAGCTTGAATATTTAACAGGACCATTTTGAAACAAATTTATAAAATTGTCTCTTGGCCACACCTTGAATTATTAAAATACTAAATACCAGACTGCTATCGATAGTTTGTGTACATATGGGAACACGGAAATTGCGTGTTTTGGTGTTTTTGTTTTGAGTTAACGTCGCAGTTGAAAATTGAAAATGAGCGATAACACAGCCAAGGAGGAAACTTTCGGAATGGACCACGAGCAAGAATTGAACATCAAGCAATACTCCCGCTGCAGCAGTGCGGGCAGCACCCACACACCCAACTCCTCAGCCCACAATTCGGGTACACTTGCGTTCCGTTGCCTTCCGGGCAGGGGGAGCAGATAATGCTGGATGGCATTGAATTTCCTCGGGGTCTTTTGCTATCAGCAGCAGCGTTTTATTACACAGCCTTCTCACACACTGTCTCCGTCTCTCCCCTGTCTACACACAGATGACGACGACGATAGTGGCGGCGATGCCAGACACTCGACGGCGGCCAACTCGACGCTCAGCTACAAGGAGCGCAGGCGGGAGGCACACACCCAGGCGGAGCAGAAGCGACGGGACGCCATTAAGAAGGGATACGATAGTTTGCAGGAGCTGGTGCCACGTTGTCAGCCCAACGACTCCTCGGGTTACAAGCTGAGCAAAGCGCTGATACTGCAAAAGTCCATCGAGTACATTGGCTATCTGAATCAGCAGAAAGTCAAGCAAGAGGACGAGGGCTCTGCGCTGCAGAAGGAGGTGACTGCGCTGCGGATCATCAAGAATGGGTACGAGAATATGCTGCAGCATCAGCAGGCCAATCCAGGGCCAGAGGAGGCCCGCCTCACAGACGAGGCGAAATTTCAAGTGGTTCGTTTGCATGCTGAAAGTCTCGGTAATTTCATATTTTTCTCTAACTCTCTGGTTACCCGTGCAGTTCCAGGCCATCTTGGAGGAAATGTTTGACACATTCCAGCACATACCGATGGACAATTTCAAGCAGTTGACGACCGGCATCATACCATGGCTGGAGGAGCACTGCAAGCCCCATATTCTCCGCAACATCCTCAGTCGCACGTTGCAGCAGATGGCGCAGGAGGCCCACGAGAAGCAGCAGCAGCAGGCCATGGAGCAGGAGACTGGCGAGGGTTTCAGTTGATCGCAAAAATAGTTTTACAGCTTTACGTTCGATTTAAGATCTGTTTTGTTCATTAAATGCGTCATTTGAATAGTTGTAAAAGCGTTGAAAAAGAAATACTAAACTAATAGTAGCTAATGATTACTTTTTGGCTTATACTCGTGGTAGATATCCAGATTAGATAGAGAGCTAGTGGCTCTGTGACTGATCTTGTAGCTGCCGCACCAGCGCTGCCTTATCCGTGGACTTTAGCAGCTCCAATAGCTCTAACAGCACGTTCAGTGTGAATGGCTTGAAGCGACGAACTCTCTCAGTGACTGCCAGTGTGGTCACCAGATCGTCAAAGAACTTCTCCAGACGCTGCCCGCTCCACACGTGACGTGCCTCGTGCTGCAGCTTGTGCACGCCCGCGGTCAGCGTGTACAGCAGTCCCTCGTAGAAGTTCTCCTCCGTGAGATGAGCCGCCAGCTTGGCGCTGGCCAGCAGCGCCACCGGCAGATCGCAGCGGAACTCATGCGAACGCACAAAACAGGTGGCCGCCAGCTTACGCACCTGCTCGCACCTGTGCCGCAACAGACGCCAACTGAGCCGCCGGAAGCGAAGCAGCCTCGGGTCTACGTCTGAGCCGCCTGTGTGGGCGGTGGTGGTGCGCAGGTGCTCCACTTTGGAGAGGAATCCCAGAAAGAGTATAATGGAGGAGGTAACCACCTTTCGTCTGTCGCAGCAGTCAAGCATATGCTCGCAGGCTCTGGGCAGCAGGCAGACCAGCTCGTCGTAGTTCAGCTCGCTGGGCTCCCAGACGGGCCGCGTTTCGAACTCGGTGGCCTGTCGCTGGCCCACCAGTTTGCCCAGACTCGCTCCAAACAGCTGCAGGGCCGCATTGGAGATGGTCCATTCGGCGTTGTCGATGTGCTCCATGGCCACCATCATAATCTCGTTGTAGTATTTGCTCATGGCCGGCCTCAGCTCCGTGTCCCGCACCAGGACGCACAGATAGTGTAGGACCAGGGCCTCCCAGCGATCGTGATTACCGTCTGTGACATTCGGACGACTTTCCGTAAGCCTCTGAAGTATCTGCTGAACGGCTCGGTGTAAGATCAAACGATGCCGCGGATTGTCGTTCTTCAGGACGTGCAGGAACATGATGGCAAAACCAGCGCCACGCCGTGTGGTGCTCACCTGCCGGCTCTCGGCGAGCAGCTCCCGTTCGAGGCACTCGTGCAGCAGCTGGAATCCTTTATCCTCGCTCTTCAGTGTTCTGGTTATGCCACGGGTGAGTCTGCCAATGCTCAGGCCACCGGACTCAATGGCGCCCTTGTGGCGGCAGCGCGTCAGCACGGCCACATTGATGTCCAGGCAACGGCGCAGAGCATCCCAATCGGCCTGAGCCGCTGCATCCGTTTGGAGCAGGGAGCAGCCCATGCTGGCGGCCAAATCGCAGCAGCCTTTCAAAGTCAGCCAGAAGCTCATCAGCAAGTACTTCCCGCAGGCCTCGGCATCATCTTTGGCATCAAATGCACTCTCGTTGACCAGCAGCTGAAGACTCTCGTCCATGTCCTGGAAACTGGGTGCCATGTCAGCCTCCTCCTCCGCATCCGCTTGTCTTCTTCTGGCGTTGGAAAGATTCAGAAACTTCAAGATGCCATTCAAAATGCGTTCTAGCAGCGGCAACAGATCTTTGATTTCTTGCGACTCCTTGGCTGATCTTCCTCCTGCTTTGACCACCTCATCCAGCACACAGAGATAACCAAAGAGATTGCCTCCCTCTTTGGCAGTGAGCAGGGGATCCTTTAGGAAGGTCTCCAGCTTCTCTGGCAACCGCTTAACACATTCCCTGTACAAGCCGGTTCCTGTTTCCTGCTGGCTTTTGACAGCCAGCTGGGCATAAAGCGAGACGAGGGCACATTCATCCACATCGGAGCTGGAGCAAAGGGCCAGGCAACGCTGCACACACTGCTCCGTGTTCACGTGACCCAGTTGAAGGATCAGCGAGACAGTCAGCTCCAGGGCATCGTCAAAGCCTTGGGGATTGTTTAGAGTTTCAAACAGCTGCTGGGCCACCAATTGAGGCCGGAATACTCCTCGATCGAGCAGGAATGCGCCCATTTGCTGGTTCTGCTGTGTGCTGCACATTTTGGCGTTCTTTGCGACATGGTCGGCGTACAACGATCTGTTGAGGATTTCCAGCAGCTTGAGGGCAAAGATTTTCGGCTGATAGACCTCGCAGTGGATGTCCCGGTCGATCAGCTCCTGCAGTTGCGAAAAGAAGCGCTTTATGTTCTGTGCGAGACCATCCACTCTCACGCCGTTGGCCACCTTGAGCACCTTGTGAAAGTGCTTGGCAGTGTGGTTAATGATTGTGGGCATCTTGCCCAGCATCGTGTTGCGGAACTCAGAGCTCTCCACACTACGATGGCGTTCGATAAAGCTGTGGAAGAACTCCAGGCAATCCTCGACCGCAAAGTTGGGTAGATTTTCGACCAGAAACCGAAATATCAGCAGCTGGGCTTCCGTCTCGAAGTGGCTGCAGTTGGTCAACAGTTCCGTGCTGATCTTGAAGAAATGCAGCTTGGAGGTGGCGTAAATCTCCTTCGCGAACATGCTGAAGATGAGTATCAGCCGCAGTTGGTCGTTGGGCGAGCTCACATCCTCGGAACAGGCCAGAAATTCCACAATCCGCGGATTTGATTGCAGGAGCTCGAAGAGCTCATTGCGTTGCTGGATGCGCAGGAACCATTGGGAGTGAAAATTCTGTATTTCGGCCACGCTCCCATTAACCAGCAGCTCCACACTGCCGGCCAGTAAGGCGGGGGATCGCTGATTGCTCAGGCTCTTGACCGGATACTGACTGGCTGCCCGCAGACCCTTGTAGCTCAGGCTGAGCCGCAGGCCGCTGAAGAACTCCGACTCGCTTTGGTTGCTCGCAGCCAGTAGATCTGGCAGTGAGTGCCAGTTTAGTATGCCACTCAGAAGATAGTATTTGTTGCGGTTCGTCCACGGCCAGAACTGCATAATCAGGCGGAAGTAGCCGAAGGCTCGCTTCTGCTGCTTGCAGCAGTGATTGAACAGCGTCAGGGCCTCCTCGCGCGATCCCGTCTGGCTCTGACGCTGCAGGCAGTGATAAAAGTGCTCCAGTTGCAGCGGCAGGAGCTGCAGCTGCGGGTACTTCTTCACCAGGAGATTGGTGGCCTTTAGCACGGGTATCAGACTCAAGCTGTTCTGCGCCAGGGCTGCCAGTATGGCTGCAATGCACTTCTCTTCCAGCAGATCCGCATCCAGCCGCTTCCAGTGGTCGGTGAGCAGCACGGACTGCAGCATCAGGAATGCGATTGGCTCCTCGCAGGTCAGCCGCTTCGGCAAGTCGGCAAAGTGCTCATCCTTGAGGGCGTATTTGTCCACAATGTGGTAGTACACACGAAAGTTGATGTTCAGGGCGGCCTGGTTTGCCCCGCACGTGTCGCCCTGCGCAGCCTCCTCCTCCGCACCGATTTTCTGGGCCAACTGGCGGGCCGCCTCCTCGGGCTGGACATCGCCGAGAGTCTGTGGAGTGTTATAAACCATTAGATCCGCACGGTAGAGACATCCTGACCCACCTTTAAGTAGGACAGACAGTCGCTGTGGCTAATTTGCGGTGTTTTCCCGGCGGACGCCATGCCCAAAAACGTAAGAGAGTATGGAATGAAACGTAAGGTGGGTGTAAAGTGTTACGTAGTGGGATGGATCGATACGTAATTTCTTACGTTGAAATACAAGAACACATGTTTCTAGAGAACGGGTAGTACGGACATTTTTATACCTTATTTCCTTTAATTGATATTAAAATTATGTTTTCCAATCGCTAGAACTGCGCGCCAAAGTCGAATTGTTTAAAAGTTAATGAGTGGAATCCAGTGGAATAAAGGATACACAAAGTACGATTTGAGAGAGCGAAAAGTCCTATACCAACCAGAATCGTATCCCAGCAAGACAAGTAAAAAACAGGAAAAAAGAAGACATAATTACGATTCAGAGAAGCTGGGAAAACAGTTATTAATATTAAAGAAAGAAGATAGGGTAAGCAAATGTCCATACCACCGATTGCCCAGAAGCAAGTGTTCAAATAACGTAGCATTTCATGCTCACGTTTCATTTATGCTTTTACATATTTTTGTTTAAACCTTATTTTAAAGGAACGACTATAAAATCGCATATAAAAATCGAAGAATATGATTTCCGATCATGGATAGAGAACGATTAACCCATTGCCGATTAACGATTAATCAAGCGGATATTAAAATACTACCACTAACCATACAGTATATAGATGTGCCAGTTCATACAACGAAATTGTCACACACCGACTTGCGCTATCCGTACCCCAGAGTGACGTCATCATGAGAGATAGAGCGCAGAGAGAACATCTTTGCATGTGTTAGTACACACGCAATATGTTTCGACAAAAATATGTGATTGTATGTTTTTTCAGATTTTTTGAACTCTCTCAGGTCTGGTTCTGTTTTGCCACCAGCATGTTTTAGTGTATGGGTGCACATGCATTCTCACGTACTTTGCGTGTGTGTGTTTAGAATTGCTGGCCGCTAGAACTGAAATTTGAGTTTGGTTCTTGTTTCGGGTCTTTCGATGGACTGACCTACCGCCACAAAATAAATGAAGAATGGGCAGGGGGTGGGGGTATGGTACACTAGGGCGCGGGAAACAAAATAAAAGCTGTTATTTGTTTGATTTATACCACAAAATATAAAATATTACAATAATATAATTACACATTTATTTCCTTATTTTAAACAGGTTGATTATTTATTCTCGACTATATATAATAATATAATTGCACATTTATTTCCTTATCTTAAGCAGGTTGATTATAAATTATACAAATTATGCAAAGTCGTCGGTTCTCGACTTTTTTGTTTATTATAACTAAAACAATGATGTATCTAAATATACAATATAAGAAAATATATATATATATACTTAAATAAATATGCATAAATATATATATTTCTTTCTATAAATAGAGGATATGCCTTAAGAAAGTCGCCGCTCAAATTGGCTCCCGATTGAAGATCGGTACCCAGGGAACACCACGAGGAGGCCATTATATATTAAATGGGGTCAAAAATTAATCTGACCTTTGAGTCGACTTGATATGACTTAATTTCAAGACTTTTAAGTAATTAAGTCACATCCATGTTCCCCGCCTAAAATTAAATCTGTTAGATATATGTACATACATATAAATGAAAATAAAAAATAAGCAAAATATAATAAACTTATACATACATATTTTATAAAATGAAATAAAAAATCCTACTGCCGCAAAATTTTGAGCTTCTTCTCGTATGATTTTGCATTTTGATTCCCTATCATCCTATCTGTTAACCATTTACAATTTTTTCTAATCAAAATCAATACAAACTGATTGAGCAGATGATTTCGGTGTACAAAGCACGGATCGGAAAATTTAAACCAGTCTGCATATTTATCTATTTTTGACGTTAAAATTATACATTTTTGGACTATGCTCAGTTGTCTTTCTCACAAGCTTCGCGCGCGCTTTTTGTCTATCCATCATTCCACGCATTCATACTCACACACACTTACGTGCTCTTTAAGAGTACTAACACTTTTCTAAGAAGCTTGCCACCAAGCATCAAGACAACAGTAATTTTGAAAACCCTCATGCAATATACGAATGTAATAAACTTTAATATTTATGTGCATATGTATGTACATAAGATATTTTATAATTGAATTAGAAAATTTATGGGTATTGTCCATGAGAGTATTCAAGGTGCGACCCGCATCTAAATTTGTACTTTGCAGATTCCCGTCGGAAAGCGCGCGATTGACAATTGATTTGAAATATATGTAAAACCAATTCCATTTATATTTATGCATATTTATTTAAGTATATATATATATTTTCTTATATTGTATATTTAGATACATCATTGTTTTAGTTATAATAAACAAAAAAGTCGAGAACCGACGACTTTGCATAATTTGTATAATTTATAATCAACCTGCTTAAGATAAGGAAATAAATGTGCAATTATATTATTATATATAGTCGAGAATAAATAATCAACCTGCTTAAGATAAGGAAATAAATGTGCAATTATATTATTGTAATATTTTATATTTTGTGGTATAAATCAAACAAATAACAGCTTTTATTTTGTTTCCCGCGCCCTAGTGTACCATACCCCCACCCCCTGCCCATTCTTCATTTATTTTGTGGCGGTAGGTCAGTCCATCGAAAGACCCGAAACAAGAACCAAACTCAAATTTCAGTTCTAGCGGCCAGCAATTCTAAACACACACACGCAAAGTACGTGAGAATGCATGTGCACCCATACACTAAAACATGCTGGTGGCAAAACAGAACCAGACCTGAGAGAGTTCAAAAAATCTGAAAAAACATACAATCACATATTTTTGTCGAAACATATTGCGTGTGTACTAACACATGCAAAGATGTTCTCTCTGCGCTCTATCTCTCATGATGACGTCACTCTGGGGTACGGATAGCGCAAGTCGGTGTGTGACAATTTCGTTGTATGAACTGGCACATCTATATACTGTATGGTTAGTGATACTACCCACGAAAACAATGAATCTGGAAGAATTTGATCGCAGTTCAGGTGAAATCGTGAAGTAAAGAGGAGGGATATGAAAGTTCTACAAGAAGCTGAAGTTGCTATCCTGCTTAAATAAAGATGGTTAAGGTGGTCTTTGTTCTTTTGTTAGTGGTATATTTTGAATATGTGACGTACCTTTCGGTATATTTATCTTGTCGATAAGTGAACACACATATATACATATATATATATTTGGTATATTTGGTCAATTTCATGAATCTATGAAATTTCATTTTCAACTTAATATAGAAATCCAATAAAAGCAATTATTTAGAATAAGCCAGTTAAGTGAAAAATTGACTAATGAATCGTTAAAAGTATGTGGGTATGGCATAATGTTTTATATAGCTATTACTGTTCGAAGGACTATCCTCTTTTGTTTTTCTTTTTACGCAAAATGCAATACAAGCAAGTGTTTAAAATAGACCAGTCAATAAGGAAAGAAATTCACTAATCGTATAAAATTATGTGGGCATGGCTAAATTTTCTATATAGCTAGTAATATTCGACGGAAGATCGAAATCGAGGAATATGTAAACTATAACTTGAATTCGTCAGTATATTTACGGTATATTTTTAAAATGAGGCGGTATATTTTTGTATATTTCTGAGGGTCGGACGGTATATTTGAACGATAATCCCGCGATAACTGCACTGCACTTCAAAGATGGCGAACGATACGAGCAAGCTACTGTTGTCTTCACAACAAGAAAAACCCAATCATTATACGTAAATAAACCACCCAATTATCCTTAAAGTGTGGAAACTGAGCTAAGCAATTGTTTTACTTGTGCAGCTACCTGAAGGAGTTCCGCGTGGAGCAGTGCCAGTCGTTCCTGCAGCACAAATGCAATCAGCATCGTCCGTTCATATGTTTTAATTGGCATTTTCAAAATCAGCGGCGTCGGCGACCCGTCCGTAAACGCGACGGCACCTTCAACTACAGTGCGGATAATTATTGCACCAAATACGATGAGACCACAGGCATCTGTCCCGAAGGCGACGAGTAAGTATCCTGGGCATTACAAATTGCGTCGCCTCTGGGAACCAGCAGCACCAGAATCTGGGGATGAGACAACGCCAGCGAAACGACGTAGTATTTTTTCGTTTACTCTTTGTGCTTCTTTCGTGTGTGTGTATCTCTTGTCTTCGTGTTTACAAACAAAAAGTTGGGTGCGGGTGTGTGGGGGGAACGTAGCGTCTAGCAAAAAGTGAAATTCGAATGCGTGTGTGTGTATCTGCTCGAGCGTGCATGTGTGTGTGAGTGAGTAGGGTAGGCGTAACCTACGACGAGGCCACTGTCGCCCACAAAAGTGAAAGTGATTTCAGCAATTGTGCGAGCGAAGGGGAAGTTCTAATCGGCCTGTGGGCTGTGTCTCTCCGCCGGATGCTGCTGCCTGGACTTGGTGGTGGTGCTGGCAAGGTATATTATGTAGATGGTGAGGCGTGTTTCAATATGTGTGTGAAAAAATGTGTGCGCGAGAGAGCGTGACTCTGGTCTGCCTTACCTCAAGTTTAATGTATCTTGTGCGGTGGTTGTTGCTCCGACACTCACACAGACGCACTCACACACATGCATACGGACAACACAACTGCTACAAGTGTGCGTCATTGTTGTTATTGCGTTTCGCTTTTGCGTGTTTTCTTCGTTTTATTTTGATTTTCCCCGGCAGCTTGAAAATGTACAGTTATTGTGAGGGCGAGTTTTTGTTGAAGCTTTGAGAGCGAGATAGCAAGCGTTGGGCGCAAGGTGTATGCATAATGGGGTGCTAAACTCTCGATATTTGAAGTGCATATATGTTTCCCATAGTATGCTACCATCAAGAGTGCGTTTCCTGGGAACTCCTTACCCTGTATGAACACACTTTGGCAAAGAATAATACGCAATTACAATTTCTGCGCACAACAGCCATTGTGACCCAGACTTGATATGTGTGCGCTTTCTCCTGCTTCTTTCTCCTGTACCCACGCAAAGGAGGGGAAACAGCTGCGTGGTTATTTTTAGCCCGGACCCGAGCGCACGTCACTAAATTCCCCTCTCGTATCCACAGATGCCCCTTCCTGCACCGCACCGCTGGCGACACCGAGCGACGCTACCACTTGCGTTACTACAAGACATGTATGTGTGTCCATGACACGGACAGCCGGGGGTACTGCGTCAAGAATGGCCTGCACTGCGCCTTTGCCCATGGAATGCAGGATCAGCGGCCACCCGTGTACGACATCAAGGAGCTGGAGACCTTGCAGAATGCGGAAATTACCCTCGACAGCACCAATGCCCTGAATGCCCTGGACAAGGAGCGCAACTTGATGAACGAAGATCCCAAGTGGCAGGACACCAACTATGTGCTGGCCAACTACAAGACGGAGCCATGCAAGCGTCCGCCACGCCTGTGCCGACAAGGCTATGCCTGTCCACAGTATCACAACAGCAAGGACAAGCGTCGTTCGCCCAGGAAGTTCAAATACAGGTGAGTCAACCCAATACCAACCAATACTCCTATCTAACGTCTTTCCATTTCTGCAGATCAACACCTTGCCCCAATGTGAAGCACGGCGAGGAATGGGGCGAGCCGGGAAATTGCGAGGCCGGCGACAATTGCCAGTACTGTCACACACGCACTGAACAGCAGTTCCATCCGGAGATATACAAGTCCACCAAATGCAACGATGTACAACAGGCCGGCTACTGTCCACGCAGCGTATTCTGCGCCTTTGCCCATGTCGAACGTAAGTTGCGATCCTCGAATGGCATTTTCTGTAGTTTCCAAAGCTTTCGGCGCTGTTCTCCACAACCAGATTCTGTAGGGCCCATCATAGGGATACAGATATTTTTATACCTTTGAATTAATGTTCTGTTTGTCTTTTACTTGCTTCGCACCATCCGAATCGCGAATCCAAAAAAAACTCTTAAACTGCTAAAAAACAAAAACCCCTCAAAATATCAATGCATCAATCAATATTCGCTTTGCCGCTGTGCTGCTCTGTGTCGCTTCTCCATAACTCCCACCACTCCACCCAAAACAAGTTTGTGTAATGGCCGATGAGAAGACGTGGGAACATGAACTTTCGCTTCGTGACCTCATTTCCAACGCCTTGCCCGACTTACAGCCACGGGATGTGCACCATTTGGGCGATAATGTACGTATTACCAGTAACCAGTTAACCAACCAGTAAAAAACCAAACCCATTCATGCATATCCTGTGTATCTATGTGTATGTAATCGTCTAATCCTCCCATACTACCCCAACATTACCAACAACATTACAACAGCCGCGCTAATCCAGCTAACGATCATATCAGCTAATTGTTTAACAAATCAATCCCACACAGAAACCTTTGGCGTTCTCTCTCATTGCTCTCCTCGATTTTTCTCTTTGTTTCGTTCTCTTCGTAGTTGTTGAACATTGAACATGGTAATAGTACCAATAAAATGTTGGTAGATGCTTTGGAAAATACAAGAAATTCCAGCAAATTATTAAATTTCTCACGACCCCTGGACAGTCGTTGTGAGTATTTTGGGGTGAACCTATAAGACATAAATATGTACAATATATTCAAGATATTCCCTATTATAAATGTTGGTTGTGGACAAAATGTCAGAGAGCTAAAGCAGCAAATGCCGCAAATCCGCCTAACTTTAACTCAAATTTAAATGTATGTATCTATCTTCACTCTTTGCAAGTAGCTTGCTCACTGGAAGATCCACGCGAGAACTCACTGTCGTCGAGTCTGGCCAATACTAGCTTATTAACACGTTCCTCGGCGCCAATTAACATTCCTAATACGACACTAAGTAACTCAATTAATGGTAAGTGAAACAATCCAAGTAGCCGAACGTGCCTGGCTAATGTCTAACGAATGGGTTTGTTTTTCTTCAATTTTGGACAGATTTCAACTCGGGTGGCTTTGCCGTCAACATTCCCAGCAGCTCGCTCACCTACAGTCCAACCAATCACGCCAATCTCTTCGCCATGGATGCATTCAACTACGGCGGATCCAACAAACTAAGCAATTCGCTCTCGGCTGCCACACAGAACGACAACAGCCTTTTCTTCCCATCGCGCATCATGTCCCCTGGCTTCGGCGACGGCCTGTCCATTAGTCCATCGGTCAGAATATCCGAATTGAATACCATACGTGACGACATCAATAGCAGCTCGGTGGGAAACAGCTTGTTCGAGAATACCTTGAATACGGCCAAGAACGCTTTCAGCTTGCAATCGCTTCAGTCGCAGAACAACAGCAGCATGACAAACGATTTGCTTACGAAGAACGCCCAGATCCACAAGCTGAGCAATCGATATGACGATGTGGTCTGCAAATTGAAGATTGCCGAACTACACCGCGACAAGGCCAAGCAGGAGGCATTGGAGTGGAAGGAGCGCTACGATCTGGTTCAGATGCAACTCAACTTGCCGGCTGAGCTGCGAGACTTGTCCATTCAGAAATTAAAGCAATTGCAGGTGATATACTTGACTCTGATACCCCCCGCACCCAGTGAGATGATTTAACATAATCTTCGATCTTCTTTCAGTCAAAGCTGCGCACCGATTTAGAGGAGGTTGACAAAGTATTATATTTAGAGAATGCAAAGAAGTGCATGAAGTGCGAGGAGAACAATCGCACCGTCACCCTGGAGCCGTGCAATCACTTGTCCATTTGCAATACTTGCGCCGGCTCGGTCACCGAGTGCCCCTACTGCCAGGTGCCGGTGATGACAACACATACCTAGAATATGTTCAATCAGCAACAGGGCGGCCACAACTGGCCCTTTGGCTGAGAGATCGGATATTAACACGCGCCCATTGCGCGAACAGCATGACAATGTGCATGACACACAAAAGTAAACTTTAGTTTTGTAAGCGAAATGTTGAAACTTCTGATCGAAGGCATATGTCAAACCTTTCTAATGAGTTATGTATACTTCAGCTCTATGCAAATTAATCATGAATATTAGCAATTACTAGGCACAAACTATTAATTGAATTAGCTAGCTGCTCTAAACAATTAAGTTATATATTTTACTTTGTGGTATTTTATTTTTCTAATATGTATTTTTTTTTTTTTTTTTGTAATGAATACAGGAATATTTGAAAAATGTTTGAACATTGAATCGTATCTTATAACTTATCTCTTATATAATTATATTTTTTTTAATTTTCGTTATATTCAATCTACTGCACGAATTTGCAATATTTCTCATTTCTCCATTGATTTTTATTTTGTATATTTACTCGTCGATCTATCTATAATTTTGTATTGAAATATGCCACATTTTCAGTCATATTGTACTTTTCACTAGTATTATCTAAAGAATTATGAAATGCGGAACCATTACAGAATGTAATTGGCTTTCGATATGATAACTATAATGGTATATTAATTTTTCTAGACACTTTTAGCAATTGACTATTAACAAATTTATAGAAAACAACAAATTGATCAAGTTAATGAAGATTTAACATTGTAATGTCGCGTGCGACAGCAGTAACAAACAGCAACAAACAACAAAACCACCAGTGATTTTATATAAGCCGATTTTCAAAACTATATTTTATATAGTATGTACTCGTATGTGTGTTTCAATCTTGTGAAAACGACAAAAACAAAATAATCAAGCAAATGACCCCCCAGGCCAACAGTCATAAATTGATGTAACTCACGAATCATAAATCTTAGTCTGTACTGAACATGTATTTCCCCGCTTGTTTAACTGCACAAAAAGTAATTATAGAACATAAAATTGATTTGTAACTGAATGCGACAACGCTTTCCCTAATGATATGTTCATTTTTTTATATAGGGCTTTTTAATCCATATGGATAGCCGAACACACAACACAAATTACCAACATTCTTTATATACTCGTACTCTTATTAGGTTACTTTGTGATTTTTCTAGTGCTTTAAGTACTTATTTGCAGCTGACTCTCAATTTTCCCTTGATTTTCATAGCCCCCTCAATGGACGCTTCCAATGTAGTAAAAGCAAAAGGCAAAAGCAACGCAAAACAAAATGTCAATGTCAGAAAATAGTTGTTAAGATATATGAAATTATTTGAAAGCATTTGGCTTATGGTACAAGAACGAATATGAAATATACTATATAGATCTACAATATATATATTTATGAAGCATTTGGACACAGATTTGTGATGAAGGAAGTATAACAATAAATGTAACTCGATACAGCGAATCGAACACAGTTTAAAGAGAAAATGTTAACCAGAGTTAATGAAAAAACAAACCGTCTTCAATAACCATTGTATTTTTTTGTGCAGCAATATTGTAGTTATCAAGAGCAATTTACTGGTCGCATACGACAAAGTTGAATGAGCAAATGTAATGTATTGTTAGTTAGTTTGAAAGAACTACATATGTAATCGAATCGAAACGAAACGGAAACGGCGAAAAGAAAGTGAAACTGTCTTGTGAATGAATTGGAATCGCAGCTGCAAAGGCATTTATGGAAAAACAAAAGCAAAAGCAAAACTACGACGATATACAAGAATATATACGAACCCTATATACACGAAAAGCAAATATATGTATGTATATTAAATATTATTAAAAAAGCTAACTAGAAAAGGCAGCGCAGCGCAAAGGCTTTTATCTCTGTGTGTGTTTGTACTGTGTTTTTGTAGGGAGAAGGCCAAAAGCAAACATTTTGAAATACAAATTATTATAACAAAACAATAAATAAATGTGTGTTAAATGTAAATGCTTTAATAGTTTATGATATAAGCGTACACAGACCACAGGTGGAGAAATATGAATGGAGAAATTGGTTTTATAATGGAGCTGTTGAGTCGCAATTACCAGTGCGTATACCATACCTCTCAATCTCTCTCTGAGAATATCACTGACTCACATCGATTCCGACACTGTTTGAACACTTTTGCTATCATAGTTTATGTAACCTTTACACACGAATACTCTGGTATATCAAACGAAACGACTAAGGGACGTTCGTTCTATCCTCGAATCGAAAAAGCAACCAATGCAAATGCAAGGCAATATTTGAACATGTCAATCAATCCATTTTTCACGCGATACGATATCTCAACTGAGAAGAATCAAACCAGGAATCGGGAACACACAATATATATAGTGTGTACCAATACACACACATCTATATATTTATAGACGAAGCATGTATTTTGTATACGCTACTGCAAGAGTGATTTTTATGTGATTTTGAAACTACTTGAATATGTGATCCAGAAAAATATGAAAAAACAAAAAAAAAATGAACGAAAAAACCAAAAACAAAGCAAAATATTTATATGTAATGCTCGCATACTCGCGACAGCAAAACAGCAATAAAACAAAGCATATTGTAAAAGAACTTAAACTTCAGCAAAAAAGAGATAATGTTTGAAAGCTCCAGCTCCATTTAGAAAACAGAAGAGGCGAAGAGGAGAGAGTAATCGTATGAGGATGAGGATGAGGAACACACATTGACAAAAACGTAGAAACAGAAAACAGAAAACGATAAATGTCTAAAATATCAAATTGTAATATTAGATAGCGTTTAGGGTTAGATTACGATGACGGAAACACAATCTAAGAAGGAATATGGATCACCAGAAAGCAACAAAATACAAAGGCAATTCACTAAAATTAGAACAATAAGTAATAAATATTTGCTACCAACTGTTTCATCTAGTTAATAAATTAACAACTTAACAAATTGTAGACAACTGAAAACTAAGGGTTTAGCCTGATTACTGATTAGTTAATCAATGCAATTAGCAAACAAAGAATACAATTTTGGACACCGAACATGAATTTTAATGACGAAATCGCAGAGACCGAGCAATATGCAACCGAGAGTACTGTCTGGAATTTTGAATAAGTCTACAACAAAAATACTAACCGAATGGAATTTTGCAATTTTGCAGACACACCCACACACACACAATACAGAAGCAACAAAGTAAGGGACACAAATACAAGTGTAAAGGAAATTGGTTTTTTTTTCTATATACAGACTGCAAATGTGTGTCAAGATCTACAGAGAACTAAACAGAGAGAACTTGCAGAACTTTTACTAGAACTAAATGCTGAACTAGGATTTGAGACCAAACCCCTCAAGCAGCTCTACAGGTCATAGGCTATAGGTAAACTAACAAATACTATAGTATATTTACATATATACCTATGTACAAAAAAATATCCCTATAGATATTATTCCTCTTTTGCGGTTCGTGTCTTGGCTAAGGCTCGCTTTAGTTTCGTTTGAGTTTCGCTCTTGCCGAATCTGTCGGTCTTTAGTTTGTAATTATTATTTATATTCCATAATACTACGAGCAATACTCATTTCCTTGTCTGATATTGGGCACCATTCTTTTGGAATGACATTGGTTCGCTCTTGACGTAGTTGTACCCTTATCGGGGACTTATTGACGGAAGTGGGGCCAAAAGCATTTAACTTTTATCACACGCGCTTTAAAGTGCATTCTTGAGACATTATAAAATCTTAAGACCGACAAAACTTTGTTTATCGCCCCCCAATAGGTTTCGACAAAAATATATTTTACTGACTTTTTCCTGTAGCGTGACTCTTTCGCTTTGTTTGCAAATGTTGTATGTTATTGCAAAAATTATTAACTAAAATATAGATATACTCGCATACAGCGGGATCAATCAATTTGCGTAGGATATGTGTTAGTGTTTGACGAATGAATGACAAAGAAACAAACAATAGAGACTCCGACTACCAATACCCTTCCACAGAGTGTAGACAAAGCAAAACCCACAAAACAAATTCAATTATTACTAGTTATGCCCACAGAGAATATAATTACAACAAATATATATACATAATTGGTATTATACATAAACATATTATATGATAGCGTTATCAAATTATTATCAAGACAATTCTTGTGTAGCAATTTAGTTATGTATTTCCAAGAAAACAAAAGCATCTGCCTCAAATCTATATACAACATCTGCGATCCTACTATGTGTACATGGGCAATAATCGAATGACACCCATTTGGGCATTTGCTGAGGAGAGTAACTACTATGTAAACTATGCAATTAACAAATTGATAAATACAAATTACTATTTAAAATGAAAGATTAATAAAACTGTGTTTAAAGCCAGCCCCAGTGCCCCCCCGCCTCTCCGTGGTTTATTATATATCCGCCTCCTAATTTGTTGATGAGAATGCTGCAGTTTTTTCATACACAATATCGTTCCTTTTTACGTTTTTTTTTATATTATTTTTTTTTTTTTTGCCGTCCGCAGACAAGACAAAAGCCAAGGCGCTTGGTTCCCATGCGTGATTCCAATCTGGCCCAACAAAGAGCAGCGCAGCGCAGCGCAGCGCAGAGAAAAGGGCAACACGGGTATAAAAGGTAAAGAAGGCAGAAGGCAGAGCATCAGCAGCAACAACTCCAGAAACTCGTAAGAATTTTAAAATGCACGATAATCGTTCAGTGATAGCTAAGCAAGCCGACAATGCCTGCCCTGCCCTGCCCTGCCCTGTCCTGGCCTCCCTCCCCGACCACTTTAACCTGAGAGCCACATCCGAGGAACAGAGTCAGAGATCCAGGCAGGGAGCCAGTTTGAAACAAGGTACGATCTGGCTGCTTCTGCTGTGGCAGCCACAGCCACTGCCGTTGCCCGTTGCCGGTTGCCCGTTGCCGTTTGCTGTGGCAGCGATATCGCCGCGTTCGCGCGTTAAACACAAGCGCAACAATTTTTATTCTGTCAGCGAACGCGTGCCTGTATTTGTGTGGTCCCGTCCTCAAACTGGACTTGGGCTCTGGACCCCCGGACTAAGGGCTCTTTCTGGGCCCGAATGCTGCCTGCCTTCTGCCTACCCTCCTTCTGATGATCTTGCGTGGAGATCTCACGCGCTTGCGCCTGCGCCTGCGCATTGTGGCCCTGGCACACTGCAATGGAAACGATCGAGCATATTAGTGAACCCGTCTCATTTGTACTGTGGGGAGGGGGCAGCACCGTCCCTTAGGTAGCTGCCTGGCATATAAATAGGTTTTATGAGCGCAAAAGTGTTGCCATTTTTCATGTTGGCCAAAACGGACTGTGGGACACCCTCTCCCTGCGCACATGCGTCCGTAGCACCACCACCAACTATTTTTAGATGTTGGCCAAGTGGACATGGACATGTACAAGAGCATCAGGGAACAGAACAGATCGCTTGCTGAACGGAACAGGGATCAGGCCGTGGCCGAGGCCGAGGCGAAGGTGGAGGCGGAGGCCTCGGCATTGGGCTCGGGATCGGGATGGGCATCAGGGCTTTCGCGTCGTTTCGTGTTCATGTTCTGCAGTGTTTCGCACGCTGCACGCTACACGCATTTCCACTCGAAACTTGTTTCTGTTGCTGTTCGCTGGCGAGATGTTGCAGGAGATGTTGCCTCCGCCCGCACGCCCCGCCGTGATTTGTAACACGATACATTTCGCCGCCGTTGACTGGGGGATCGGACTCGGGGACGGGACTATGGAAGCTGTGCCACAAGGCGGTGCCACAAGAGGGGACTTAGGACCGCAGACCCGCGTCCCGGGACGGATCCCTGCTGCTTCTAATGCATTTTTCAGCTCTTTTGCATTGGGCCGGCTCCAATCGGCTCATTAGGCATTTTTAATTTGACAACGCGCGCAATTTATGTGGGAATTTCGCGGCGTATATTTTGAGTCATCGTCATCTCAACGAAAGACTTAGGCAACGAACTCGGGGCAGTTCGCGGCGCAGCATCTCTGCTTAAAAATCAATTTTCAATTTGCTGCAGCGGGACCCCGGGACATGTGCTACCTTTGGGCCCTGCCCTGCAGACGGTCCTGCCTGCCGCCAGGTTGTTGTCTGTTGCCTGCTGCCTGCTGGCTGCTGCCTCCACAGCTCCACAGATCAAAGCCAAAGGAAGGAGAGCGCAAAGCGACCCCAAAAACAGAACAGACTGACGAGAGAGATGAGGTTGTGCTGTGGTGAGTCGAAGCTCTTGATACTCTGTTGGCCAATTGCTTGGATGCCATATCCTTATACTTCTTCATTACTTACCACTTACTACAGATTCTGATCTACCATGGATACCACGCAGATCGAGGCAGTCTCCAAAACAAACTTATAGTCCTAATAGATCTTGATAAATACTCTTTACAAATAGAACCCGCTTGCGTGCATGCCCAAGGAAAGGGTATTGGAAATCTATTTAACCGACACAGGCGTTGACGTTGATGTTGGCCTCAACTTAACGAAGTGTTGCCTGGCAGTCGTTGCCACAGCCCCGCCCCTCAGCCCCCTTAACTCTTGACTGGTGGCAGGGGCTGGCTGTGGCAGTGGCTGCGGCAGTGGCTGCATTCCGCACTTGCGGTTTTTGTGGCCGGGGCGGCATGTAGCCACGAGCGGCGCATAACAAAAAGGGAGTATTGGCATTTTGAAATTGAAAACCTTCGAGAAGAGATTTTTCTAAGCCCGAAAAGCAGTTGAAAAAGAACTGGCAAAGAAGTGGAAGGAAGCTGGAAGGAAGCTGGAAGGAAGCTGGGAGGACTGGAGGGCTGTGTTTCTACTGCTGTTGTTTCACCTACGAAGTTTTGGTTGGTGTTTGCTGTTGCAAGTTGTGTTGGTCATCAACTTTCCATAATCGGCGCGCAGACAACAAACAACTTGAGCCTTCGGCGCGGCCCGCCCGCTGGGGCAGCCGGCAACAACAGTAACAGCAGCAACAACAAGAGCAACAAGCGCCACTTTGCTGTCAATTCAAAATGATAAAGCAAACAAATATTAACCCACTCCAAGTGGACGCATGTGGCTGCTGCCGTCTCATGGCACTTTCTGACAGCCCAGCGACACTCGAGCCGAGTAGAGCCGCGACCTGGGGATCTGGGATCTGGGACTGTGGGAATGTGGGAATGTGCCACGGTCTCCCCATATCCACAGCCACACAGACAGCCAGAGAGAGACAGATGATATTGCCACGGCTTAAATGCTGTTCCAGGCCATAATGACTTTTAATTTTTATGGCACTGGCTGCCGAGGATGCCGATGCCGATGCCGCTGCCGATGCCCATGCGGATGGATGCACCATCAGCAGTGGCAGCAACAGCCTCTGCAGCAGCAGCAGCGGAGCTTAAGTCGCATATAATTCAAGTCCATCAACGCATGCGCTTCACTTGACCACCGCCATGATACACATTTAAATACTCATACTCGCATGTTTGCTGTCTGTCTGTCCGTCCGTCCAGAGGAGCTCCTCATCGCGGTGCCTGTCGCCTGTACGGCCACTTGAGAGGGCATCCATGTGACTCGTCTGCCCGGCCCTAGCTCTCAAGATGCTCGAGAGGGCTGCTGCAAAGGGCTCGGCTTGTTGTTTAATATTTTAAGTAAGTGCTGCCGCTTGGCTTTGTGGCAAGAAGTTGGCTGCATCTATGAGGGGGGGAAGGGAATGCCATTTGTTCCCAATGAATCGGAGGCTTATGTTTGAAAACTGAAGTCTTAAAAATCAAATCTGGGCATACACATCCCCATGTTATTTGGTAACTTTTTAGTAAGAAATCCCCTGCAAAAGTCACCAGAATACGCTCTAATATCCATGGAATGAGTCCGTCACCAGCCGCATGTTTCAATGTCTATCGAAGGTTTGATTTGTGGATAGGCTGCGTGGGCGACACGGCTGGAAAATGTTGAACATACTGGCTGCATTTTTGTGGTTTTGTCTCGTGCAAAACAACTGTTGGCCAAATACGCGCCGCATGTGGCCAAGATCTGCCCTTCCTCGGGGCAGCCAGCACTGCTTACTCACGGTGATCGGAGAGACTGTTGCTGCTGCTGCCTGAAACCGCATCGATCGCTGCCAGCTGATAGCACAATGGACCCAGGGAGGCACAATGATAACTATGCCGCTTACGACTTTTTGACTCTCGTGCCGGCCAGGATCAAAAGGCCCAGAGTTGACAAATGTTTGTACACACACTACGAGTAGACAGAGAGAGAGAGAAAGAGAGAGCGTGAGAGAGAGATAGGGAGTAATGGTGAGAGACCCTTTTTATGCTGTGAATGTTTATGTTACATGCCCACGACCCATGGCCCATGGCCCATGGCCCCTGGCGACTCTGCACGCCTTCCCCTTTTTGCTCCCGAGTCCCATTCAGTGGCATCTCCTTTGTGCCGGCCGGAGAATTCCAGGGAATGCCGGAGACACGTCCTCCCGTCCATTTGCCTAATTTCTATCTCTAAAGCAATTCCCCAATGGCATTTCACTTGGATTTATGTGAATTAAACAGCCTCTCACTCTCTTTCGTTCCGTTCCGTTCCGCCTTTGAGCCAATACGAATCCACATCCAAATCCCTGGTAGCCGTAAATGTCAACATCCATTAGAGACCTCAAACCGTTAGTGGCATTTGTCGCACGCTATGAGGCCGCAGCAGCATGAGCAGCAGCAGCAGCAGTGGCAGTGGCAGGCAGTCGGAGGCACTCAGGGGCAGTCGGAGACAGTCACAACAAGAGGCCAACAACTCGGGGCATGATTGAGTGCCTGCTTCTTGGAATCAAATCGAAATCAGCATTGGCCTGATATGAGAATTGGGACTGTGATCTGTTGTGATTGTTGTGTGTGGGTACCCCTGCCCTGCCCCGTGAAAAGGGGTTCCACAGTGCCCCTCTTGGACTGCGTCGTGTTGGGCCGTAAACCATAGAAATATTCTCGTAAATATTAGTTAGTATTAGTTATTAAATGAAGCCGACCTTCACAGGAGATGACCGAGCAACAAACCGGTGCGACAGGCCAAAGCACGCGTTATGGCCATTATCTGGTTAATTATGTGGCCAGCAGCTTATTCCCTCTCTCTCTCTAATGTTCTCTCTCTCTCTCTCTGTCTCTATGGGAAGTTGTGCAGTCGAAACAAAAGACTTTGGCAACAAACTTGCCATCAACCAGCAGCTAGCAGCCAACAGCTCTGTGACCATAAAGCACTTTAAAAATTCAATGAACCCCAAGCGAGAGCGGCATAGTTGGGTATACTTAGAAGTTGTGTCGACTATAAGATGCTCTTTAGCATATTTTATTTAATTAATACATTCCTATGTGATGCTAAATATAGGTTATAGATTAATTATTACTACCAAAGAGATGGTATAAGGAAAGAGGACAAATCTAGAAGGCAAGGACAAAAATATTTATGAAAACTCAGATAAATATGGGAGAATAGTTTTAAAATATTCCAAGGGAACCAACTACCCTTTGGATATATGATAAAGATTAGAGAGAAAATATTGGAAAATATGAGGAATATTTTTCGACGAATATTAATTTAAAATTGAATTTCGTAGTCATGTTTAGGCTATGCAAGAAAATACTATAATTTCTTCATTGATTTCTGTTATCTCTTTAAGCATTTTTCATATTTTTCGAAGCACCATTGTATAGGAAATATGCCCTGAATCCGCTGAGAGTGCATTCAAAAAAGAAAACCAAAAAATACAAGTTTCATATCGAAGTTTTATGATCGAAACACCAAAAAAAAGGGGAAAAAAATGAGTAAGAGAAACAAAAAGAGCAAATCAAAAGCGAACCCATGGCGTCGGTGGGAATGGTGGGAAGCCAAGTGGTGCCCCAACAGCCACCATAGGGGGAAGAGGACTCCGGCGAGGGATGGCAAAGGCAAAGGCGAAGGCAAAGGCACAGCCAGTTGGCCAAGAGAAGCAGCAGCCATGTTAACAACTTCCATTAAAAGAAATTAAAAGCAGACGGAGATGTCGGCTGGATGAGGACGCGCCATGGCGCACAAGCACAGAAAATGGCGTTCCATTTGCCCCCTTGCCTGGCCCTGAATCTGCCAGTGGAATCCCTGGCTATACTTAGATGGATGTGGCAGGCATTCCCCTGTTTGTTGGCCAGCGAATCGTCTGGACATTTCCGGTTCTATTGGTCTACTGGTGGCACTACAGGTTGCCATTAAAATTCAATTTCGGTTTTTAACGTACACACTAAAGAGCTGTCGTCCCATTAATATTCACATAAATCAATGGCCGGGCCCCTGGACCAAATCTAATTACAGAAACTAATCTTTGCCCTTTTATCTTCTTCTTTTTTTTGGTTATTTTATTGTATTTACGAAAGAGCGCTGATCTATATGATCATGATTATGATGCTCCCCATCTCACTCTCTCTCGCTCTTTCTATCTCTTTGTCTCTCGCTCTGTGTCTGTATTTTCCTGAGAGTTTTTTCAAGATACTTTTTGATCGGGTGGTGTTGGTGTTGGGCCTCTGTCGATGCCATTTATTCATGCTCATTAAGTGCTGGTGCGATTGTTGTCTGGGCCCCGGGATGATCGGTCTCCTCTCCCGTTCACGTTGTCTCTGCCGTTGTTCACGGTGTGTTCATTCACAAATGAGCGCCTTAAGCAGCTCCGCCCCATATACACACACAGATACACAGATACGCACACACACTGTGCCACATAATGAGTTGCCGCAATACAAAGAAGCTGGAAATTTATGTGGCAGCCACATAGACACACAGACACTCTCGAACTCTCTCACACACACACAGCACTCTGCAGACTCCAGCTTCTTTGTGGTATGGTTGTTGCTGCTTGGCTGCTCTTACCGCTGCCACTGCCCCTGCCCCTGCCCCTACCCCTGACACCAGCAGCCTCTGGCCCTGGCCGGGCACAGCCCCCGCCTCGGAGCCAGCTTCTTCATCTTTAATTTGGTTCCGTGTATCTTGTTGATGGCGTTTTGCCTTCTCTTATATCTTTGCCGCCGTTCCAAGCGTTCATTGCTATTGAATGTTGTTCCTTTTCTTTTCTTTTCTTTTATCGTTCTCTTTCTTTTCGTTTTTTGTTGAAATTATGCTACGCCTTGCATTCCTCTGGTGGCCCCAAAATGGGGAGGGCAGGCCCCATAATGGTCGCCTCATCGATGGGCTAGCCGATCAAGTTCCGTTACAGGTGCACTTTGAGATACAGATACAGATCATGAACCAGGGTCTGGATTCCCTTTGTTCTGCTGTATCATCTAGGGGGAGTCTGTCTCTCTGTCCGTCTGTCCGTTTGGCAGGTGACAATTCCTTGGACAAATAGGGCAAGCGTGTTCCTCTGTTCGCGCTTATAAGTGACACAGTCAATACTCAAGCATCACCAGCAGCAGCAGCACTCAAGTGCAACCGCAAAAAGCCCTGAACAAAAGACCACAGGTGGGGGCGGGAGAATAGTTGTAGTCTGCGGACCCGAGTTCAAAAGGTGCGAGAAATCCCTGCAAAGTAGAATATGGGAAAGCAAAAGTCGAACCAGGGAAACAGCTCATGCAAATGTTAATCAAGTAAGAGCAATATATAGACGATATTTCGACTAGAAGATACCTGGGAATCTTGGAGACTATTTTAATAGAATTTTCCAGAAAGATCTGAAGCCAGAAATTGGATGATGTAGCTCTTAAAGAGTCCATGGATTCAGATCTTTATAGACAGACCCACTCGCTTATCAGAAATATATACTCTTTTCTAGGTAGAAATCATTACACAACCAATTATGAACACAATATACCCCTGTGCTCTATGAATACCGTGTATAATTAGCAAAAATCAACAACAGATGCAAAGATACATCTGGCGAGTGAGACCCGAGCGTATAGCAAATTTACTGACCATTTGTCGAGCCCACTATAAAGGCGGTTCCGTTGAAAAATCAATCAATTTGCAAATGCATACATACATCGTTTTTAAAAATAATTTGCTGTTTGTCCAATCTGTTATGGGGGGGTATAGCTTTAGTCTGTCACTATGTACATATATTTATAAATGTATGTATGTATATGACGATGCGTCAAACGGAAACTGTACCGATTAGATGTACCGATTTGTTCAGCCATTTATTGGACTGCTTATAATTAGGTGTATTGATTGCTAGACATCCTGTGGTCATATCTAATCGAAAGATTCCGACTTCCGAGCGTTGACATTTAATGAGTCATTAAGATGATCTAATCGGGAGGACAGTAGCTAGAAGTTTCTGCAAGTTTCTCCAAGAGCAAAACCAAAAGCAAAACCAAAGCAAAACCAAAACCAGAAACTTCTCCAAACGGAAGTGGTTGTGCAGTGGCGTCCGAGGGGGAAGAGCAGCTACCAACAAAATGCTGTAATGACAAAGTGAGGAGCAGCAGCATACATACATACACACATAAATATATATACATATATACCGTATACTGGCATATACTGGAGGAAGAGGTGGCGTGGCTGCTGCAGGAGCCACAGATGATCAAGAGGAGCAAGAGGAGAAGACAGCGGGGCCACACAATACACAAAAAACCGGAACATTATTAATTTACAAGCAATAAACCGAAACCGAACCGAACAAAACGAAGAAAGCCAACGGAAAAATGTGAACAATGAGCAAAAAAAAAAAGAAGAAAGAAACAGAAACAGGGAAAGAAGGAGAGCAGGAGAGCGGTAGTAAGAGCCAGGCCAAAACCAGAGACAGAGCAGAGGCGGCAGCTAACATGCCACAAGAGTCGAGAGTCAATAGTGCAAGTGTTAAGAGAAATTGCAGCCGAAGATGTGGCTGAGGATGAGGATGCGCCATGGGTGTATTGGATATGGAGATGGCTCCGATTGTACCTCCATATAACGCACACCAATGCGGCCAATTGGCAACACCAACACACACACACAATAGAGTCCATCCATGGCCACAATGAACCATCATCCAACATCTGTTGCCCCCCTCTAGCGCCTTAGCATCGGCAGAGAGTACATAAGGCCCGAAAGCCTATCACCCATACATAAGTATCGCTCTGTATGTGCGTGTGTGTGTGCTGTCCTGTATGGTTGTCTCGCTTGCACTTGGGCCGTGTGAGAGCCAGCATAGAAATGAACACCAGAGAGCCACGATCGTGGGCCTGTTACCAATGAAGCGAGCCACCAACACAGCCACAAGCGGAATGAACCGCTGCGATGAATGTGTGTATCTGTGTGCACGCAGCGACTGGAAAGGCGACTGAGGCGGCGGCGGCGGCGGCGGCGGCCTAGGGTTCTTGAAAGCACCCTCGTCCGTCGTACTCGTACTCTACGCGCACTCCGATTCCGATATACCCGCTCGCACGTACGCTGGCTCTTCGTGCGCTCGGAAATGTCATTTGTCAATCACAGTGCGAGCGCAACGGTTGTCCGAGAGAGAGCTGCCAGCCGCTGTTAATGCCCAACGCTGCTAACACGGCTAACACTGCTAAACAGTTAACACTCAGTCGACTCACGATTTGAGGAAGTACGATTGCCAGATTACCCGAATACCCGATTACCAGGTTGTGCAAATTGGGCAAACCCCCGGAATCCGAATCCGAGTCCGAATCTGAATCTGAAACCGAATCCCAAGCCGCTAAATGCCAGCAGTCGTCGTTCGAAAATAGCCGATAAAAGAAAAACCCAGCAGTCCCGTCTGCGGAGTCTCAGTGTGTCTCAGTGTGCCAAAAGTGAAGTGCTAAACAACCAAAACCAAAAATTCGAAAAGAGAAACAGCAGATTACACACAGAATTAAAAACAAACACAAATATCAATAATGGATAACCACAACGAAGTGCCAATGTCCATGTCCGTGCCCTGGGCCAGCGCCGCCAGTGTCACCTGCCTTTCCCTAGATGCCAAATGCCACAGACCATGTCCCAGCTCGATCTCTGCCTCCGCCTCAGCCTCGGCTTGTGCCTCTGACTCTGCCGCCATCGCCACCACAAAGTTGCGCCACATTGCGTATACGCAGCGTTGCAGCAGCAGGCTGACCATGCTGATGACCGTGCTGCTGCTGCTGCTGCCGCTGAGCTTTACGCCGGCGCACAGCTGCGGCCCCGGCCGGGGTCTGGGACGTCGCCGGGAGCGCAACCTCTATCCGCTGGTGCTCAAGCAAACCATACCAAATTTATCCGAATACCAGACCGGTGCCTCCGGTCCGCTCGAGGGCGAAATTAAACGCGATTCACCAAAATTCAAGGATCTTGTACCAAACTACAATCGGGATATTCTATTCCGGGACGAGGAGGGCACCGGCGCCGATCGCCTGATGACAAAGGTAAGTCCATTCATGCGATACTATAGCTTTCATTGATTGATCGATCGTCCCTGGTATTCCCCTTCCCATTAAAGACGTGGGGGCTAGGCTACGCTAATTCCCCACCAATTGCGCACTGCTCTGCTATACCATCCAAAAATGCACGATTCACTACATTGTCGCGCGAGCCGCCTAGCGTACTTATCAGCGATCGGCCGATCGTGCAAGATTATGATTGTACCCCCTCCAAAATCAACATTGATAACCGCTACGTGTGTACCCCCGTACTACCGAAACTTGCAATTCATCGGCGCATTGGCTATTTATATAATTTATGGGCCTATACGATCTAATGAGAGTGCGACTGCGAGTGCGACTGCGAGTGCGACTGCTAGTGCGTGTGAGGGCCATAAAATGTGGCGAAATGCTCATATTAGTAGATGGATCGACAATTATGATTAATTATGCATCTTATCGGGGCAACTGCAATTATTTTCGCGAGTGCAAAAACAGGAAGACCGATACTCGAAAGCCAGGGCAACTTCAGATAACCAAGGAATTCGCCAGAACTAAGCCATAAAGCCACAACGGCACCATTTCCTCTTGACCGATCCGATCCGATGCGAATCTAAACAAACAAGAGTGCGTTCAACAACCTCTGCTGTCGATCCGTCCTCCAAATTGATCCGGCCTATCATCATAAATCGCTCCATTCCAGCTACGCCACGAATGCGTTTTCGATTTCGCTATAAACAACAAACAATGTTGAATATGATCGATTAAGGGGACGCTCGATGGCTCCTCCTGACCAGCCGACCTCCCTGCCCTAGCACTGCTCCTTCTCCTCCTGCTGTCTAGCGAGGCACGCGAGCATTTGCCGCTTATCTCTGGCGTTTGTCTGATAAGAGTCTCACCTGGGAGCAAACTGCAGCCGAGTGCCAAGTAGCTTGTAGCCGTTGACACCCACACCCACATAGTGTACGGTTATTTGCAAACACATGTAGCTACATGTGTACGATTATGAGTACTTGAAAAACCATAGAAAGAGCGACAGAGATACCCTGGCGGAACCATCGTTTCTCAGAAGTACAACAGTCTCGTACAAGGACTTGTAGGCAGGTTAATCCCTCCTGTGGCCATGGCCAAGATCAAGCAATCCGACCACAAGCAAGACTTCTGTTCATCATCATTTAAGGATCCATTGCAAACATCTGATATAAAACATAATACCCTTTTATAGGGTGTGCAAGACACCAGCAAACATAAAAAATGATGGCAAAAAAATAACTTTTGAGCTCGCAAATTATCTTATCAGTCACGAATGGGGGTAGCAAAGCAGCGGTAGGTGGTAGGTGGATGACTCAGGGAATGGCTTGGGCTGTTTTTGAAAGTGTAAAACGGCTTAAGTAAGAGCCAGTCCCAGCAGTTCTAATTAGCCGACAGTTGTTCTGCTTTCCACACAGGCATTATGGCCTTAATGTAAGGCCACTTTGGCGTCCGGGGCGCCACAGTCTGCCCCCCGTAAGAGCCGCGGCATTGGCACACTTCCCAGGGGCCTGCTCGCTTATCGCATTGCAAGAATTTTCGTTTCGTTATTTTAATCAGATTTTAAGTGCTAGCTGGTTTTTCCAAAATATACAATATTATCTTCGATAAGCTCCATAAGCGGGCTATTAACGATTTTTTATGGGATACTTCCAGTTTCCTACGGTCATAATTTGAGAGCACTCCATCAGCAACACAAACAGTACTTTATCTTTATATGACATATAGATTGAGATTACCTGGAACAGTTGATTTAAGATTATAATTTAACACCCATTTTATAATTATTGCACATAATAGAATTATACTAATAAAATGGGGATCCAGAAATAGCCCAGACATTTCAAGATTTCCTGAGTAGATCTCTCTATTTTCGGAATGCATACTGTAGATACTCTAACCGATTTGGCAAAACAGTTCTTTCTCGGGTCTGGACTTCACCTACTTATCCCAAATGGCAATTGCCTCTGCCACGCGCCCCTCGGGGGACGAACGGCCATTAAACGGCTGGCAAAAACAGTTGGCTTGAAGCCTTACCTTGAATTTGATATGCAATCGGCGGGGCCCAAAAGTATTGAAGCGTTTCCAGAAACGGAGCTGAGAAACAATTAACAGTTGCACTGCACGGCAGCCACGGAGGCAGCGACCCGGTGACACCGGGCCATTGTCTCCGGCAGTCAAGGACGCGCCGATGGGCCAAGGCCAACCCAGCATTTGACTGGAATGGCCAAGGACATCCAAGACGGAACGGGCACGCATAAAATTCCCGTTGTGGCAGGGCAAATATTTACAACGGGCCACCGTTCCGCTCTCTGCTACCGAACTCTCTTCTGTCTCTTCGTGACATTGAGAATTGGTAACAGAGCCATAGAGAGAGAGAGAGAGAGAATAGAGGTTGCTGAGGAGGAGAGGGTGAGTGCAACCAGCAGCGCAACTAAATTGTATTTTATGTGGAACGACTGCGGATTCCAATTTGGATATACTCGTATTCGAACATAAACGGAATATACGAGCCGACCCGGTGCTGTGCGTGAATTTCAGTTGGCGAACAATTCGTTTCGTTTTGGCCATTACGCAGTGCCTGGCCTGGGCTATGGTGTGTGGGTGGTTGCATAAACAAATTGCAAAAATTCACAAATTGCCATAAAGTACTAAAAATAAAACAACGAGGAAATCTGGCAAAACAGCAGCCAATAAACTGCTCAAACTTGTGACAAGTCATTGCTCCCCCAACCGCCAACCACCAGACGCCCCAACCCCAACCCTAGCCTCACTCAGATACGGAGTGGCGTTGTAACTCCCAGTAATTACAGGTAATGTGTTCAGTATGTATGTATTGAGTATGTGGCATGCCTCGGGATTAGACAAGCAACAGAAACCGCAGGGAGAGACCGCCACCGCCACCGCCATCAGGGGCAACCGACAGACAAAAGAATGCGTCAAAAGCCGCAGCATAAGTTCTAAAATTTCATAAATTGTAGCAACAATGGGGCCTGAGGGCAAAGCCAATGGGTAATCCGATATGATTATTGACATGCATGCAGTCCACCAGTTTCCCAGTTTCCCAGTTCTCCACAGTCCTCCTCCAGTCCAGTGGTGCCTCCAGACGACATGCACATCAACATCAACATCAAATCAACTCAAATCAAATCAAAGTAAGCCCACAGCTAAGGCATTTTAATAGAACATTATGACTCAAAAATTGATCCTATTATGACCAAAAAAAACAACGAGAGGGAGAACAGAGAGAGAGATCGTGTGGGGGAGCATCCATCGATGATGTCAGAGTCTCAGTTTCATTTTCAACTCAAATCAAATCACGTCAAATGCTGCGATAAGCAAAACTTTGGCATATTTCGTGGGAACATTCCTCCACTCCATCCCATGCCATCTACCATCTACCATAACCCACAAAGTAATCAAACTTATCAAACAAACATCAGTCACAGGCAAAGTGGACAAATTGCCAAATGGCCTGCTGCTGGGTCCCCAAGACACTGCCCTCCTGGCTGTCCCCCATATCCCTTCGGCTGGATCGTATCTATAGTGTTTGTATTTGGTTTTTTGGTGCTGCGAGGCTTTTATATTATTATTAATCAATTTGATACTTTTACGAGGGCACTCAAGCGCAAATGTTCAAGGATTTGCTTGGCCCCAAAATGCCATCGATATTTGCTTTGGCTCTCGGGCTCTGGGTCTCTCGTGTTTGGTCTTAGCTTTTGCTTTATTTGCATAAAACTTTTATGAACTTGCTCGCTGGCGGAGAATGGGATAAAGATGGAGCTGGAGATGGAGATCAGCGATCGCGTCGCGGCTATCACATTACTGCCGCGAGAGTGACTCACATTTCACATGCTGTTCGCTCTCTCTCTCTCTCTGTGTCTCTGGGATTCTTGCCAGTCATGGTAGAGGGGCACTGGGTCGGGGGATCCACATCCCCATCCCCCATCAGTGCCAATGTGCGGCTCATAACTCATCATCAAAGTTAATCACACATCAGGGATTATGGCGCTTATCATTTAAGACCCGGTCCCGGGCTCTTACCTGCTGCTGCTGCCTCCTCCAAATGACTTTTGCTGATCCTCTCTCCCTTGTCTGCGTCTCCCTCCCTCTCTCTGTGTGTGGGGGACATTAAATGTGGCAGGGTGCAGTGTGTTGCAGGTGGCGGGGAATAGGCCTCAACTGAGATTTAATTTACGATTTCTGCAAATTAATAGCATTTAATTAATAACAATAAAATGACGCCTTTGCTTTTATGGACATTTATTTGACATGAGATTTACGAGCGATTTACGAGCCAGTGTGTGTGTGTGTGTGTGCGGCGGGGGAAGCCCCCCATACCCGGCCCTATGCAATTCTGAGATCAAAATAATGCATTTCCTAATGATTAAGCGGAAGAGCAGTCATGTCATTGATTAAGAATTCCCAGTGCCCCACCGTCAAAACAGAAGCGTTCGGACATTAATCCAATAAGCCAATGCAAAAGGCTTCCTTCCCTCTTTTTTTTAATCATTCCCCATTTATATTGACAGCCAAAAGGCAAACAAACAGACAGGAACGTGGAGCGTGGAGCGGATACCCAGATTCCAGACTGCAGATGTGGACAGGGGACTGGGGACTGGGGCTCGGAGCGGAGGTTCCTCAGAGTTACGTATACGTAAACAATAAATAAATTACTCGCAATAGTCAGTCCCATTTTCTGATTAATTAAAACTTCAGTTTTTCGCTTTTCGATTTTCAATTTTGAATTCTGTCGATTTTTTTTTTCTGCGCGCTGTAATAATTGCGCTGCCATCGCATAAACAATCAAAGAACCGCCGATGGTTTATGGCACTGGAGCTGTGAATAGATTTGCAACACAAATAAACAGAAATGGTCTAATGGATAATGGAGCGGCGGATTGGCATTGGCCCTGCACTTGAATCAATCAGAGTATCTCCATCTCTATACCACCCTCCAGCCTCCATCCGCCAGCCTCCGTCCTCCATCCTCCTCCTTGGTGGCGCACAGTTTGCCAATTAAGTGAGGAAATCTGTGCTCGAGTGGTGGGCCACACAGAGCGGGGCGCTGACTGACGAGATAGAGAGAGAGAGAGAGAGAGAGAGAGAGCGAAACTCTTTATGTTTTTGTGCCCCCTAAGTGGCTAATACACGGGCCACAGGGTCTCTCAAGTGGACAACGCAGTTCATCCTCCATCCCTCCATTCCTCCGTACCCATCCGACATCCTCAGTCGATTCTCCTTCTCCTTCTACGGGGGCTGTTGACACACATATGTATATAGTAGTGCATCGAGTGGGTGACGTGATTTCTTGGGTATACCTTCCTTTTTTCAGTGCTCTTTTGATTATATCCTGTGTCGTTGGCCTGACTGCTTCCTCAGTTGTAAGTTTTCGCTTCCTTTGCGCTTCCTTCGATCGCAATCAGTGCACCGGCCAAGCCGAAGGAGAGGGAGGAGCAGAATCAAAGGATATGCCATATCTGCTTACACCATAGAGCACGTGCAACATGCATCTCTCACATCAGAAAAAAGGGGTGACACACACCGACTCCTGGGCCCTGGGCCTGGGCCCTGGGCACTCCTTGGAGTACCCCTCTCTTCTCTGTACCTCTACCGAAACGTAACTTAATGCGCACTTGAATTATGTCGTTAAATTGTGTCGTTTCCTAATCGGTTTCCCGGGGCCACAAGTAATCCGAAACGGGCCCCAGTCCCCCAGTGGACGGGTACGCAGGAGTTGGCAAAAACAAACAAAGGATTGGCTGGAAGAAGTCGCCTCCGAGTGCGACTCCCAGCTAATAGCCAGGCTTGGAGACTTGGAGCTGGAGTTGCAGTTGACTTGGCCTAATGATGATGAGTGCCTAATAATCTTCGTGCCATAATAATTTTGCCAGACCATTAAAAGCGTCAAATTGGCAGCCAGCCAGACAATTTAAATCAATAAAACTGCAGTCGACGGCAATTAAAAACGCATCAAGCGGATAGCCATAGCCATAGCCATAGCCCCAACACAAACCGAAGCTGAACAAAATATACAAGATATATATACACTCGTACAAGATAGAGCCAAGACCAAAAAACTAAAGACACGCCAGGCTATAACAAAGTCAAATGCAGGGCGTGTCCCTGGGGCCCTTGGGTACGAGGGGGGAGCGGGGTATTCGGAATGGGGCTGAGCAAAGTTCACACCTTGTTGGATGTCTAATTAATGCAGCTTTCGGGAGTGGGGGGATCCTACACTGGATCCATACACCCCAGTGCATAGGCCTATTTACACTTGACGCTGTTGTCTAACGGCCACTTACAATGCACACACATTATTTAGCCATCTTTTTGGGCCGCCGCCGCCGCCGACGACGGCCAGGCCCAGGCCCAGGCCCAGTCGATTCTGTCGGTAAATGTTTACCTTACGCACCCGTCGGCATTCACTGGGATCGAACAACAGTCCCCAGGCGATCACTGGGATCGGGAATCGGGGATCGGAAGATCTGAGATCTGAGATCTGGCCGTTGTTTGTTCATTGCGCGTCGATTCGAATTCGGACTCAATGCATTAGCATGTTGGGCAAACATCGTTGTCTCGATGCTTAAGACAAAAGCGTTTGCTCTCCCATACCCCTCTCCTTGCCTCTCCTTGCCCCTCCTCTTAGGCTCTCTCGGGTCTCGTGTTTGCTCTTTGGCGTTACGCTTTTGTGCTCATTAGCACAGTGTCTGCCTCTCGACTGGTTAAGCCTTTTAATAAAGCAAAGTTTCAGCAGCAGACCCCCAGAGACAGTCCCAGTTCCAGTCCCCGGTCCCCGGTCCCCGTTCCCCCTACCACTTCCAAGCAAATATCATTGAACTCTTCTTGGAATGCGCTGAATGCGGTTGTGCCACCACCTCAATTTGCCACAGTTTGCGGCTGTTGTGGTGGCCGCTGGTGCCCGCTGGTGGCTGCTGTGTGACAAATTCAAATATTCGTATTTTGGCCAAATAATAGCAAACACCGAAGCAAATACCGATACGGATCCACACCCGAAATCAAAACATAAGCCAGCCAAAAGGCAACAAACCGATTTCTGTTGTGGCTTGTTGAAAAGGATCTCGATCTGGTCGAAAATTGATTTTACGCTGGCTAACAAAAATTCTCTGTGTTTGCACACAAAGGCAACATCCTGTCACTGTCTTAAAGTCGAACCCCGAACCCCTGAATCCCGACTCGGAGTCGGAGTCCGTTGATAATTGATTTTTGTGGCTGGGCTCAATCTTGAAGATACTTTTTTTGGTGCGCTGTTGCTCAGTTTTTTTTTTCTTCTTTTTTTGATTCTCTTTAAATATTTGCATAGACTTATACGAATCCTTTTTTTGCTTGATTTGTGTGTGTGTTCTCCTCGTTTCGAGCTGTGTTAAAAAATCAAATGAAAATGCGCCGACAAAACGACAGGGAAATGGGAAAAGCGATGATGAGGCTAGCACCCACCACATTGGCAAACAAAGCGTAAGCATTTTCATATTATCGACAGGAAGAACAAAGACCCACAACGACAACAACAACTGGCTGAAAGAAAAGGGAATAATAATAAAAAAGGTCTTCGGAATATCTTTAATATTTACCCAATGGCCCATGGTTTAGGGCTGGCGTGGGTTAAGGCTCAGGCCAAGGTTAAGGGTCAGTGTTTGAACTGCTCGTAAGCATGGGCAAATAAGCCTTTGGCCAGAAAGGGAACTGGGCAAACACTGCTCTTGCTCTAGCGCTTGCTCTCTCGCTTGCTGGCCCTGTGTTTGTTGAGGTTGCAGCAACAGGTTCAAAGGATGCGCGGCCCCGGCCTGGCCGGGCCCCGACAACGATGATGATGATGATAAAATAAATAGAAATCGGAATAAATATAGGGAATACGTGTACCGAGAGTCTCGGGGCGCAAAATGAACGCGTTGGGCCCTTCTGGACCTCCGCCAGAATGAACGCCCCGCCACCGCCACAGCCATGCCACGCCTCGAATGCGTGCGTGAGAGAGTGCCCGAGCGATCGATCGCACACACGTACGCGCACTCTCTGCTCTCTATCCGTCTCTGTCTCTGTCTTCGGTTCGCCCTCTCTCTCTTTCGTGGTGTGGTGCGTGAATTAAACATGGCGTCTTATTATTAACAATACGAGTACTTAATTGATTTCCTTTCTCTCCTTCTCTCCACTCGCTGCAGCGCTGCAAGGAGAAGCTGAATGTGTTGGCCTACTCCGTGATGAACGAGTGGCCCGGCGTCCGCCTGCTGGTCACCGAGAGCTGGGACGAGGACCACCAGCATGGCCAGGAGTCGCTGCACTACGAGGGCCGTGCCGTCACCATCGCCACCTCCGATCGGGAACCCTCCAGATACGGGATGCTGGCCCGCCTGGCCGTCGAGGCCGGCTTCGATTGGGTCTCCTATGTCAGTCGGCGTCACATCTACTGCTCCGTCAAATCAGGTAAGAGATGCTTCCCACCCTTCTCGTATTGTAAAGTGAATGGCCAAGATGGGTGATGGGTGGGCTGCTGTGGAGCTGGTGTGGAGCTGGTGCTGGGGCTGTGAGGGGGGCTAGTTAGCCAGAAGTGACACTAACAAGCGTAATTTCGCATGTTTGCCCCTTGCTGAACTTACAGCCGATCGCTAAGCTGACAGCCGTTGGCAAATTTCTTGTTTCATTCTGCACTGCGCTCCAACAAATTAGCCACGGCTGCAGTCCCAGGTCTGCCAGTCTCCAGCTTCAGTCCCACGAAAGAAAACAAGACAGGAAGGCATCCGAAGCAATTGATACCCTACCATATCGATTGCAGCCATCGAGCCATCACATTTGTTTGGAATTACTTGAAAAACGAACAAGCTTAGTCCTCGATTAGAATTCTTTTGGGTCTTTGGATCATTAGTTTCCAAAGCAGTTTCATGGCATAATGTTTGATCTTTTGGCTTACATCTATCATAAGGAATCCTTATAGGTATTCCCAATTTATATCATTCCTTTTGAGCATCTGTCGAGCATCATTAATGCCTTCCCTTCTGATAGAGTATAAAAATAAAATAAAAATGGGAAGCAGCCAAAGCAACAAAGTCCAAAACCGGACTCGAGCTCAAAGTCGGACGCGGGACTCTCTCGAAACTCGGATCGGATCGGATCGGGTCGGGTCTATAGTAAGAGAGGCGGCAACTCCGACTAACCGCATTGGGCTGTTTGTTGCTGCTGTTGTTGCCGGTTGTTGCCGGTGGTTGTTGGCTGTTGTTTTGACATGTTTAGGTTTGCGCCTGTCAAATTAAACGAATTGATGATACGACACCCAAAGCGTTTCTCAGGCAACCAGGCAACGGTTGAACGAGGAGGAACCAGCGACCATCGACCATCGAGCATCGAGCAGGCAAAGATGAATTAAATGCCGGGCTAAAACCTGAGCGCGGGCCTAATTGAAAAAAAAGAATACAGTGAACATTGAAGACTAAGAGACTGAGATTGGGACTGGGACTGAGGCTGTGGCTGGGAGATGGCCAACAAGTTAGCATCATCAGTTAAGAGAGTATAGGTAGAGCGTTGCTTGTGTGTGAGTGTGAGTGTGTGTTGAGCTGCCATTATGGCCAGCAACCAGTTTTCCCCGAAACATAACGAAACTGCCCCAAAGACCGACAGGAAAATGCAGCCAACCAAAACGGGCCAAGACAATTAGGTTTTTCTTGCCAAAGATTTTCTCTCTCCCCCCCCCCAGCCAAACCACCATTTCGCATTTCTCCCTCTCTCTCTCTGTATTCTCTTTTGAGAGATTTTCCCTTTTCAAGTTTCCGTTTTCCCACACACACACACTGGGATACCCACACCCACACGGAGACACACATTTATTGCGAGTAGTTCTGTTGTCGGTTGCTCGTTTAATTTCCATCTACAATTACATCATGCCACGCCCCATTCCCACACACGCAGCAGCGTCGCCTCCTCGCAGGCGTCGTCGCGTCACAATATTTTGACTTTGGTGGCGGCTCATAAAGATGAAAGGACCAACACGCAGCAGAAAAAGAAAAGGAAACCATAGGCGATGCCCAGAGTGTCCTTGCTCATTGATTCTAATTGCTTTTGAAAGGAGCCGCCGAACAGCACATCATGCGGGGGTCCGATCCTGGCAGCAGATCCTGCTGTCATTCTGGGCCCTCTCTTTCGCTCGCTCTTTTCTTGTCTTGCCCACAAAATCAAAAGGTCAGCCGACAAACGACAAATGCCGAACAAGTGGCAAAAGGGCAGCCAGGATACAACAGGCGGCTGTGGCAGGCCATGCCCTGCCATGTGTGTGGTCCTGTCACCGTCACCTAAACTGCCCCAGCCCCTGCCGCTGACCATGTGTGTGAGGCACACAAATGGTTGCGCCTCGAGGGGCAAGCTATCAATAAATTACGAGGCGATTGATTGCTGATAGGCCGCTGCACATAAACCACGAGCTTATGACAGTTTTGGCACAGCCTCATAGCACGGCCTAGGCTAGGCCTCGACTTCAGCATCAGCTTCAATCTCTCTGGCTCTCAGCCTCTGGTGGAATCGGCTGCTTCGGCTTCACTCTCTCACAAGTTCGTTGCCTAAGTCTTTTGTATGTGGCCTAAACAGCAGCGGGCCACAGCGACGAAGAGTAATGGCTGTAAACCTTTTTGTCGACACTAATTTTTTTTTTCCTTTTTCCCCATTGCTGTTGCTCTTTGGTGTTGTTGTTGTTGTTGTTGTTGTTGCATGTGTCGCGCGCGCGCATTAAGGCCCCAAGCGTGCTGTTGTTGTGGCATGTTCATGTTAATGCTGTCCAAACGATCAGTCACCAAGCCAGAAAGACATACAGCCACACAGGCAACGAGAGACCACCGCCACCGCCACCACCAACAAGTGGTCCGACGAGCCAGCGAGCAGGCGGCTGTCCTCTGTTTTGTAATAATTTATCAGTTTAGTCTTCACAACAAAGATAAAATAACGATAATTTTAACCACTTTAATGGTTTATTAATTTATGACCCTTCAAGTTCTTCACTTTCCACTCACCGCCGACGATGACGACGACGACGACGACGCCTGAGATTTTTCTCGTTTCCCTGTCTCGTTTTTTTTTTTTGTTTTTTTGGTTTTTTTCGGACGTTTTGGTTTGGTTTTCTGTTACTGGTTTTTTGGTGCTGTAGAACGAAGCAGCTCTTTAGGGGAAAAAGGTAGATTTCACACCAATTTTTCTTGTTACTACTGCCGCTTCCTATCCTACTTGTGGGCCTTTGTTTTCTCTGCACTCCAACTCTACTGGGTCTCGGCTTTTGTGGCTGCCTTGTCTACTGTTCTTGGGCTCCCGTCCCGACCCCATCGATTATGGGTTTTATAGACCGCTGGTCTGCTCGCTGCCCATACACGAGTATGTATTTAATCCGATTTTTATTGTTTCTACACTTTTGTGTGTCCATCTGTCTGTCTGTCTGTCTGTCGATCTGTTTACCGAATGCATCAATGGGAATTTGGAAAACTGGGAAGGTGAATTTTCATTGGAATTTGGTTGCAGCAGCAGCCACAGTTGCATGCAACAACAACAACCACTACAAAGCCACTTTATGGCCACTCATTATAATAAAGCGCACGGTTAGTGGTCGGCCTTTTGGTCTGGAATTTTTAATTTGAATTTTACAAGCAGCATTACGGGACAGAGGAGGCGCTTCGGGTGTGAAATATGTTGCCGCCCGCCATAGGTGGAGTTGAAGGTGGAGAAAGTTCTAAAATGGCTGCTGCCCCGAGATACATATATCCCACAGCCATATAACCAACCATCTGGGTGGGCCGATTGTGCACCCTGTAACCCAATATCTATTAATGATGATTAATGTAGCGGTGGCGGTACTCGTACTCTTATTGTTTAGGTGGGTTGCCGCATGTTTTGTAATTGCGAACAGGTTGGCCAGAAACACAGAAACATCGCCAGAGGGCGATGCTATGGCTGGGAAAACAATCCAACAATCCTACCTAGCTACCTGGCAGCACATCCCTATTTATCCTTTTTGGCAGCTCCGAGTCGACGAAGGCCGTAAGCTGCTTTGGCTCGAGCGAGAGCCCCGGAGTTGGCTGATCCCACGGCTAATCTTGTAGGAAAAACAAGATCACAATTTTGCACACGACTGCTCTTCTCCGCTGCCGCTGCCGCTGCCTTTTGTGTGCGCGTGTGTTTTGCGGATGTTATTGATATGCCGGGTACTATATGTATATCTTTTGGCAGAGATCAGAGATCGAGGAGATCGAACAGATCGCATTAGGCTCTGGGCTCGTGTGTTCGTTCCCTGCTTGTTGGCAAGCCGCAAAAGGCATTCCTTTCAGTCCTTTCTGGGCCATTGTTTCGCTTGTACTGTTGGGCGGTTACTCTGGGCCAGCCCCGGCATTGCAGCCATTCAAAGGATCTGTGAAAACCTTTTTGACTTGTTGGGTTTGGCAATTGGATGCTTAACGCCAAATTAGATTAGGAAACTAATGCTATTACCTGGCTGCCCTACTGCCTACTGTATAACCATCTCTAACCACATCCTTTTCTCTCTCTCTTGCAGACTCCTCGATCAGCTCTCATGTGCACGGATGCTTCACGCCCGAGAGCACTGCGCTGCTGGAGAGTGGCATTACGAAACCGCTCAGCGAGATCTCCATCGGAGACCGCGTCCTGAGCATGGGCTCCAACGGGCAGCCCGTCTACAGCGAGGTCATCCTCTTCATGGACCGCAACCTGGAGCAGATGCAGAACTTCGTGGAGCTGCACACGGACGGCGGTGCCGTCCTGACCGTGACCCCCGCCCACCTGATCAGCGTGTGGCACCCGGAGCGCCAGCAGCTGGACTACGTCTTTGCCGATCGCGTGGAGGAGCTCAACTATGTGCTCGTCCGGGATCCGCAAACGGGCGAGCTGCGTCCCCAGCGGGTCGTTCGTGTGGGCAGTGTCCGGAGCAAGGGCGTGGTGGCCCCACTGACGCGCGAAGGCACCATTGTGGTGAACTCGGTGGCCGCCTCCTGCTACGCGGTGATCGACAGCCAGTCGCTGGCGCACTGGGGCCTGGCGCCCATGCGCATCCTCGCCATGCTCCAGTCGTGGATGCCCGCCAAGGACCAGCTGCGCAGCTCACAGACGGAGGGCGTCGTGTCGCGGGCAGAGCAGCAGAACGGCATCCACTGGTATGCCAATGCCCTTTACAAGGTGAAGGATTACGTGCTGCCGAAGAGCTGGCGTCACGACTAACGCCAGAGAGAATCCCAGAGCGAATGATGCCGCTGCGATGCGGAAGCGATAATTGTATTATATTTTGTAGTTATGTATATGCCTAATGATTAATGTATTTCAATGTTGAATATGATTATTAACGATCGATACTATTTATTAACCACACACACACATCCACACAAAGTTCATACAAAAAGAAAAGAAAAGAGCAAAAGAAAACAAAAATTTAAATGGAAAATGGAAAAAAAAAATACTGTTGAAAATTATGTCCTTGACTTTTTGTTTTTACCAACATCATAGCTATAAGTAGACAATCCTCGGCGCAGATCCTACAACGAAAAGATAGAATAGATCATCAAAACTACATTTATTGGCGATCGTTGACCCCCGAACCCGAACACGACCGTGAACCGTGAACCGTTGACCGTAGACGACTGTTATTTTGTATATTATAATGAAATTGAATCGGATAATTTATTGAAGTGCGGCAGCGAGCTCTTAAGTAATGGATATACTCGTATATATCGTATTTGTATATAGAAGAAGCATTATAGTGACTGAATATTTTATTGTAATTGTGTATATAATACTTAAATAGTTAACTCCGTATTTATACTTAATATTTAATGAATTATAACGAAATTGTTTGATAAATCGAAAGCGTTTTCTTATTGATCGTCGTTTTTAGAGCTAGTTCCCTTCAAGCTGTAGGAATTTACAATGAGTTTCCTCTTAAAATGAATCTGGATCTGATGTTCCCCGTTTAGGTTTTATCCAACGTTCTCGTTTTTATTCAATGAGCCACAAAAGCAATTTATCTCGGCCTAAAATGTTTTCACTTAATTTTTATACCCGATACTCAAAATGAGTATTGGGGTATATTAGATTTGTGGTAAAAGTGGATGTGTGTAACGTCCAGAAGGAATCGTTTCCGACCCTATAAAATATATATATTCTTGATCAGCATCAATAGCCGAGTCGATTGAGCCCTGTCTGTCTGTCCGTCCGTCCGTCTGTCCGTCTGTCCGTCCCCTTCAGCGCCTAATGCTCAAAGACTATAAGAGCTAGAGCAACGATGTTTTGGATCCAGACTTCTGTGATATGTCACTGCTCCAAAAATATTTCAAAACTTTGCCCCGCCCACTTCCGCCCCCACAAAGGGCGAAAATCTGTGGCATCCACAATTTTGACGATACGAGAAAACTAAAAACGCAGAATCGTAGAAGATGACTATATCTTCTAGAGTGCAAAATCTGAACCAGATCGTATAATTATTACAGCCAGAATCACGAAAACAATTTCACTCTTTCTCGCTCTGTCTCACTCTAACACACAGGTTTCATGGTCGGTTTTGCCAATTGCAAAATATGAGTTCAAGGATCTCAGAACCTATAAAAGCCAGAACAACCAAATTTGGTATCCACACTCCTGTGATATCGGACCTTGACCGTTTCCTGTCCAAATTTCGCCACACCCCCTTCCGCCCCCGCAAAGGACGAAAATCTGAGGCAACCACAAATCTCAGAGACTATTAAGGCTAGAGTAACCAAATTTGGTACACACACTCCTTTAAGATGTCACTATAAAACGTATATCTCAGAATTTCGCCCCACCCCCATCCGCCCCCACAAAGAACAAAAATCTGTCGCATCCACAATATTGCAGATTTGAGAAAACTAGAAACGCAGAATCATAGATAATGACCATATCTATGAGATTGCTGAATCTGGATCAGATCAGATCATTTTTATAGCCAACAGGAACAAATCAATTTGCATTGGCTACGCAGCGCCCGACGTCACGCTCAGACTGATTTTCTGTCTCTCTCGCACGCACTCTTTGTCGTGTCGTTTAATATTAGCGGCGTCTGCCGGAGGAGAGCCATACTGACTTAGTATCGGGTATAACCGTAGAGTTGCGGTGTCCGCAGCAACTCACAACGTTCCACCTCGTTTTTTCTTGGACCATGGTGACCCATCATGGCCACCTATCGTCGATGTTAACAAATCACAGCAGAGCCACCTGTCGAAGGTATCGATCTTAACGTAAACGCATGAGAGACACCTGATTTCGTTTGTTAACGTCATGTCAAGTTCTGTTTATCGCACTAAACTATCGGTATGTATGCACTACGTCACAAGAGGGCTGTTAGATTTGAAAAAAGTCCAATTAAATTCTTAATATCCCACAAAATACATACACATACCTATACACTATGCAGGAAAGAACCATATATTGGTCACTATACTATACTTTTGTCTACCTGTCTCTCAGCCTCTTAGATAAAATCTAGTATCTGTTAATAGGTAAACTAACAGCAGTATAGCAGCTATAAAACATTCGGATTAGCACTCTATCAGTTTAAATTCAATAAAATTTGAGCCATATTTCATTGATATTTCGTCGTATCAAGAATAAATTCAAGAGTAAATATTCAAATTTGAAAATATTTTTTTAATTTGACTCTTAAATTGCAACTTCTAGATCTGTACAACTATACACTTCAGTTCAGCATCTTTAACAGATACGCAGTCAACGCAGAAGCCCAGCAAAGTAAGTAAATATTTGATTTCAAATAGAAATCTATAATTTTTCTAATAAATGGTAACTCACAGGCCCATCAATAACCATGACCAAACTAATGCCTATTCTGTTCGCCTGCTACATGCACCTCTTTTCGGGGAAGAATGCTTATGAGAACCAAACCTATTTGGGCAGCCTTATATTCTTTCTGTCTATGATGGATCTGCTGTACGGCAACGAGATACTACCCAAGAAATATTGCCGTATGGGTCGGTTGTTCAAGGTAATGCTGGAGACATTCTTTGTCTGGATTATAAGTGAGATCACCATGAGGTTTTTCTGGACTAAGCTAGAGGGTTGTATTGATTTTGCTCTTCGTTTCATCACTGAGGCAGATGGCACTCGTTTCTTTCTTTTGGAGTTGATCACCGTGTCACTAGGTCTGTTGCACTGGGGGATGATCTCTGCAGTCACTCATCAGCAGTACGGTCTCTATAACTTTCTATTCCGTACTTGTTACAAAAAAATTCGTGAATTCGTTCGCTGTTGAACAACCTCGGACAGCTAAAATTAAAGGGATCTTGACGAATCCACAGAAAGAACTCCATCTAAATTGAATGTCTGGAGACTATTGCAAAAGGACAACTTGCATTCATGTCAAAATGGTTTTTTTTCAAAATAAAAGTATGTTCCCGCCAAATTCGATCCATTTATGTATGTTCGAGCAACATTGCGACTGTTTTTTCGTAAAATGCAATAAAAGAAAGTATTAAGAATACACCAGTTAAATAGAAAATTGATTCATCAATCGTATAAAATTATGATGGCATGGCTAAATATTCTATATAGCTAGTAATATTCGACGGAATATCAAAAACGAGGAATATATAAAATAGAACTTGAGTTCTTCAGTATATTTACGGTATATTTTTCAAATGAGACCGTATATTTCGGTGCTGTTCTGAGGGTCATACTGTAAAAACTTGTTTTCGCCGCGCTCCCATGTGGTGTTTTTTAGTGCTAAATGGTACTTTTGTCAATTATTAATTTAATTTTCAATGTTATATGAAAATCCAATAAATGCAAGTATTTTGAATAGGCCAATCATGTATCGAATTGATTCATCAATCGTATAAAATTGAGTGGGCATGGCTAAATGTTTTATATAGATAGTATTATTCAACGGAACAAAGAATATGAGGAATTGGTCGTCAAATTTGAATTCGCCGCAGTTCGCCTTAGCAGCAATGAGTCTCGTTCCATACACAATGTTGCACATTCCATACACACTGTTGCCGCAACATTTTCTTGAAAACCGTTTTTTGGTCAAAATAAAATGCTTACAAGCAATTAAAAGAAGCAATCTTGTAAAAAATGCATTTATCTATGGGATAAAGCTAAGTGGGCATCTATAGCATGAAATATAGGCAATACCCGATTCGCCGCAGTTTCGCTTTTGCAACAATGAGTCTCATTCCATATACAAACATGTTGCTAATTCCATGCTCACATACCCTGGGGGAAATGGATGTTATGGAACTGTGAATACGTTTGTCTTCCAAGGCTCAGTAGGTATCAGGATCGACATAAATATATACAAGATTCTTATAATGTACTTGAATATGTCTAAAGAATATCAATTTGAGTAAAGGTCTTAATAAATTACGTTATATCTTCATATAAAATTAACGAAATAGGGTATACGAAGGCCTATACACGCATCATGGTATCAAATACCAGCAACATTGGGACTGTTTTTTTGTTGAACTTTTTCGTTAAAATCCAATAAGAGCAAGGATTAGAAACTATCCAATCTTGTAGAAAATTGATTCATTAATCGTATAAAATTATGTGGGCATGGCTAAATGTTCTATATAGCTAGTAATATTCGACGGAAGAAAGAAATCGAAGAATATGTAAAATATAACTTGAGATTTCGGTATATTTACGGTATATTTTCAAAATAAGACGGTATATTTTGATATATTTCGGGGGGTCAGACCGTATACCGTATCAGTAAGGTCACACTGCTCACAAAACAACAAAAAACGCGCGAACGCAGAGGCACAAACAAAATCTGTCACCGTTTTTCGCAATATATATAGTTTTTCGCAATATAGTTTGTCTCAATAATACTAAGTAACGTCATGCTCTGTGAAGATCAACTAATGTCGGTGGACAACACTCCAATCAAGGGCTCCGGCAGCCTGAATTCCTCAGCGTCCTCCATTTCCATAGATGTGAAGCCCATTCGGCAGAGTTGGGCCCAGGAGGTCCGTGCAGAGCTGGGGCACAGTGACGAGGTAGAAAGGACGCGTTGATCTTGGCTGAGACCACACCTAACCATCATATCCAACATTTTAGGCATCCACTTCGCTGAACAGCAGCGCTGGCAGTAGCAGTGCCGACCATGGCCAGGTAATTGTGAAGAAGGAAGCGACAGAGATAAAGCTGGAGCTTGAGGAGGGAGGTAACCGTGGGATGGCATTCGAGTTTTTGGATGATGTAAATGAGGTAAAATTTGACCGTCTGCTTAAGGAGGAAAAACTAAAGACCCCCTACAAACGACGCCACTCGCAGACGCCTCCGACGAATGAAAACAGTCGCTCCAACAGCCCGAACAGCAGCTTGTCATCCGGCAATGGTGATGCCAATCCCAAAAGCAAGCATAGCAAGTTGAAGGGGCACAAGGAGGAAAAACGCGTGCGCCACAACAGCTATACATCGTCGACGTCATCATCCTCCTCGTACGCCGAGGCTGATCCAGCCGTATTGTCGCGTCGTCAGAAGCAGATCGATTATGGAAAAAACACGGCCGCCTATGAGCGGTACACTGAAATGGTGCCAAAGGCCACACGTTCGCGTGAGGATCCTCGCACGCCAAACAAATATGGAAAGTACAGCCGCCGCGCGTTCGATGGCCTGGTCAAGATTTGGCGCAAGAGTTTGCATTTTTATGATCCGCCTACCCAACGTCGCGGTGATGGCGATTCCAATTCCGACTCTGATTCAGATTAGGATAACAGCAGAGCAGAGCAGAAAAGGCTTTCGAGGGGTTAAATGTTTCAAAGGGGGTAATGTAATGATTACTACAAATAAGTACAAATTCTATAAATCTAACGCATTAAATTTACTATTACAAAGGCGTCGTGTACATGGAATTGTTACCACATATGTTTTGTTGAATAAAATGGCGTCTACATCTTCAAAATTTCTACCTGAAGAAATTGGGATTGCCTACCAAAAAAAGGACAGCACATTTTCTACAGGGAAGGGGAAATCGTGAACACACGTCGTGACCGAACCGGGGCTGTCCACTTGCTACTTGCCAAAATTTTAAATTTAACAATACCAATTATATTTAGCTCAATCCACACTTTGATTTAATGTACTATGAATATGTAAAGGAATATTCTTATATTTCCTTATTACCGCTTCGCTTTTGAGGGAAAAGCTAGATCTAACTGAAAAGACGCCAGGTCGGGCATCACTGCTCGCGAGTTGTTTGTGTGCTCATTTCGTACATAGCATGTGTTTTGGTTTCATTCCTTGCGAAATATTACACAGTGCAGATGTTTCTAAAGCCATACAGACCCAAGAGCAGTGCGGCCCTAAAGGGTTCGGAGAGCAAGAAGTTCCGACAGCGCCTGGAGTTGGCCTTTCCCAATATTTCCGTGGATCAGCTGGTGCCGGCAAAGGCTGCTGTCACGCACGTAAAGATTCTCACCCATGGCGGTGTCCAGAGCATTGTCTACTGCGTGGACAGGCAGCCCATGTTCTTTGAGCTGGATGGCGGACAGCTAGTGCCCACATTATACGCAATGTGGATCATACCCAGCATTTTGCCTTATTACACGACCCACGAAGGCGTCCTGCCAAAACTCACCAATGGCGCCGACCTGATGCTGCCGGGAGTGGTTCCACTGGGCGTTGGATTGAGCATGTACGGACACTACAAGAAGGGGCAGTTGAGTGGGTTACTGGCACCGTCGTCTGTTAAAGCTCCCTAATAACCTTTTCTGTATTGCAGTGGCCGTAAATCTAACCAACAACAAGTCGGCGGTGGGTGTGGGACAGTTGGCCCGTTCCAGTGATGACCTGTACATGTGCGGTGGCCATGGAGTGGCCGTCAAAATGTTGCATTTATTCGGCGACAAACTCTGGGCCCATGAACCCAGTCTGGTGCAACAAATACCGCTGGTGAGGACCAAAGCCCTGTCGACCGATGATTTTCCTGCCCTTGGCGCTGAGGCGGAACGAAAGAAGACAGCAAAGGCAGAAGTTTCGGAGGCGCCTGCAGCACCAGACACCTTTGCATCTGTGACACAGGCAACGGACGGAGAAGAGCTAGAGTCCGGCACCGCTTTATTGTCTCTGGCTGAGGAAGATGACCACGATCCTGCGGACACAGCTCCGGCAGCAGAATCAAATGAAGTGACGCCCGAGTATATACTAAGAAACGCCTTTCTGTCTGCACTGAAGAACAATGGAAAGAAATTGCCACTGCCCCTGCTGACCAGCAACTTTTACCGACTCTACGTGGTGAACGAGGCGGCCGAGCAGATCGATCTGAAGAAGACGCGCTACAAGAAACTGTCCAATTTCCTGGCCGATATGGTTGACCAGGGCTTCATTGTTGTGCGAGAGGAGAGCAAAGGCGTGGATAAGATTATTTCGGTGGATCTGGAGCACCCCGAGCTGGTCAATTTCATAACAGACGTGAAGGCAAACGAAGCGAACGGAGCTGCGTCCGAGACGCCCCTGTTTCACTCGGAACTGAAGGAAATGTACATAGTGTCGGATGTCACGGCGGCCTTCTTCACGAAAATGAACTTCAAACGCGGCGAGGGCATCCCTGTGGGTCAGGTCAAAAAGATTGTGCGCGAGTATGTGGCCAAGCACGGACTGCAGGATGTGAAAACCAAGCTGGTGCGGCCGGATGAGACACTGCTGGAGCTGTATGGCAATCGGGAGGGTACGCTCAGCGAGGTCTGCTCCCTCATAACCAGCAAAATGGAGCACTCATATCAGATGTGTAGCGGCAAGGACACGAGTGGCAAGCCCATGATACAGATGTCGCTGGCCACGCGCTCCGGCAACAAGAAGGTGACGCTGGTGAGCAACATCGAGGCCTACGGCATCATCCTGGCCGAATTCATAAAACTGTGCAAGCAGGGAGCCGCTGCCAGCACCAGTATTGTCAAGTTGCCGCATCAGAAGCTCGAGCAGCTGCAGATCCAGGGCAACCAGGTGCGTTTTGTGTACACGCTACTCACGGAAACATACAAGGTGCCTCCCAAGTGCATATTGGGTCTGGAGCTGGCGAAAGATGGCAAAAAGAACAAGAAGAAGTGATGATGTCTGACAATAAATAACGCGTATGCCGCCGTTGGAGCCCACGAGGTTGTGTTACAATAAATTATTTATTAACTGTAGTGTGGGGGAGATGAACCATTTTAACTGCTACGAGAACAACAACAACGATTATGGTTATCATGAACTAAAGCGTTGTCAGAGCATCGTCTGATAGAGCCGGATCTGTGTGGTTTTTGGTTTACTTGGCCTTGCCCTGGGCAGCCACAGCCTCGATGGCCTTCTTGACGGTCTCCTCATCGCCGAGGAACTGCATGGACACCACTGGCTTGAAGTTCTCGTCCAGCTCATAGACGAATGGTATGCCAGTGGGCAAGTTCAGGGCCATGATGGCGTCCTCAGACAGATCTGGAAAGATAAGGGGCATCGTTTTTGGCTCATTCAATTTCAAGTATATGTCGAAACTCACTATCTAAATGCTTGACGATGCCACGCAGACTGTTGCCGTGCGCTGCGATCAGGATGCGCTTGCCCTCCTTCATCTGGGGAATGATCACTTCGTTCCAGTATGGCAGTGTGCGTTCGATGGTCAGTTTGAGCGACTCAAACTGGGGGAACTCCTCGGGCTTGGGCCCATCGGCGTAGCGAGGATCCTTGACAATGTTGTCATAGTAGGCGTGTCCTGGCTCCATTGGTGGTGGCGGTGTGTCGAAGCTGCGGCGCCAGATCTGCACCTGAGCTTCACCGTACTTGGCGGCAGTCTCCGCCTTGTTCAGGCCAGTGAGTCCACCGTAGTGACGCTCATTCAGACGCCAGGTCTTCTGGATGGGGATCTCCTTGTGGCCGCTGGCCTGCAGAATGCTTGCCAGGGTAACCTGAGCGCGAGTCAGCACCGAAGTGTGGGCCACATCGAACTCCAGACCAGCGTCCTTCACGGCCTTGCCAGCGGCCTGAGCCTCCTCCTTGCCTGTCAATCAATTCAAATTAAGTATACGCCATGTTGGATAACTAAAAGCGCCTTACCCTTGTCGCTCAGATTGGCATCGTACCAGCCGCAGAACTGATTCTTCTGGTTCCATTCGGACTCGCCGTGGCGGACCATCACAATCTTGTACTTTCCACCCATATTTGCAGATCGGAGTAGGTTTCGAAAAATTGTGTATACCTTTCGGGGCTGCTTATAACACAGCACTGTCGCTTTTCTTTCAATTTGCTCAAATATGACCTACAAGGGGCCTCCTCAAGGTCGGACTTGTCAAACGCGGCACCCGGTTGCATTTTAGTGGGTGGATTTCGCGGGTTGGCAGCCCACGCTGCGCAACAAGTTGGCAGCCACGTTTTGTGCCATCTCTAGCTGTGTTTTGATTGCAAAGAAACGCTTTTTTGTTACATTTTGACGAAAGAATAATTAGTTTTCTCGTTAGTTTTCAATTAAATCATGTCCGTCCCGGTGACTGCCCTTTGCAGCTGGACCCAGACCGCTGGAAATGAGCTGTCCAAACTGGTGCCCACACTCCTGTCAGATGATGATGTGTTTGTAAAGTAAGACAAAGGATTTCACGCCCCACAAAACTGGTTTACATATTCCATTATTGTACATACAAGTATTCCTTTGTCCACAGGCCCGACCTAGATGACGTGGTCAATGAGAATCTCGCTGTCCTGTTTTCCAACAATGATGTGCCGCCACCGCCCTGCGAGCTGCATTTTGAAATAGTTCCTCGTTTCAAAATCGCCGCCCTCACGCTCGTCTGCAGCGCGCCCAAGGTGGAACTATTTTTAGGCCCATTGCAGGAGTACTACGAAACTATCTATGGCATTTGCCTCGAGGAAGATGACGACGAAGTGCCGATACGCCCCTATCGCTATGATATGGAAATTGATCGCTCCGGCATTGCGGTTATAAATCTCAAATTGCTGACATCGGCCAACGAAATCTGCGTTTATGGAGCCATCCTGCATGTAGCGCCGAATCCGAATGGCATTACCACACAGCTGCAGCGACCTGTGGACTTGCAAAAAGTCCAGAAACTGCTCCAAAAAGATGGCACTGGCGATAGAAAATCCAAGGCAGAGGAGCTGCAGCAGTTTATGTCCCTCATGAAGGGCTGTACGACGCCGGCGGAGACGCCATCTACACTCAAAGCGGAGGATGTCGGGGAGAAACCTCCGTTGGAGCTTATGTCCCTGATAAAGGGTTGCACCACGCATGGCGAGACACCACCCCAGAGTGTAGTTTCAGATTTATCCAGCCTCCAGTCGCACATCGACAAGAAATTCGAGCAGCTGGAGCAACTGGTGACGAAAAGACTGGAAGCGTTTGAGGTTCAGCAAACGGATAAATTGAACCAAATTATTGAACTACTGCAAAGTAGGAACTGACATCTCGAATCTATACCCAAATGTATTCACCTATTGTTTTTCTTGTACATCATATCATACCTATATGTATTTGTATTTTTCTGAACGCCCTATGACTATTGGTGCAACTGTTTCGAATGTGATTAAACGAAATTTTCACTTCCATGACTAAATTTACTTTCATTCGTTTTTGATTGTGGCTTGCTGTTCCTCCTGATGCCCTGGCTGTTATCGCCACTCTGGATGCGAAAGCGGCGATGCGATTCTGGGTTGGACTCTGCTTCCACTAGTCAAGAGGTCAAAGTGTTGATCATAGAAAGAGTTTGCCCGACAGTATATTACATAGAAATAGTACTTTTTATTATCGTTCAACCGCCATACGCGTTCCACATGCAGCACATTGGCACTTCGACTCCATTGTTGTGTGCAGGTTATCTGATTCCAAGTGTCTGGACTACAATTTACTTTTGTTTTGTTTTGTTTACAACTTTTATTTTACGTCTTATCTGCAGTGGGGGGTATCAGCTGTTCTAGAGATGGTCGATGGACTACGGATAACCACCTGTTTGCCCTTCTTCAGACATCGTATAGAGATGTGCCAGTTCATACACCGAATATATCGTAAACGAACGTTCTGGATTAGATCCCAGGGTCTTCAACTCGTATACATACTTGCCATCATTTGTCTATTTCACGATTTCTGATGCGAATGAAAAGAAAATAAACATATACACACACATGCATACTTTCAGGTTCTGACTCTTAGGCCGTATCTGGGATCTAATCCACAAAGTTCGCTTGCGACATGTTCGTTGTATGAACTGTATGCCCATCTCTATACTGTTTGGTTAGTGGTTCAGAACTTGGTCGAAACGCTGGGTTGGCTTACAAGTTCATCATAATGACCAAGATCAACAACAGTCAAGGCCAACCGGTACCTTAATGTTCACTGGCTTATTTCTAGTTTCGCTTTGATAGCATAAAGATGCAAATAAGTCCTCGGTGTGCATTGGCCATTGGCGGCGTTCTAGTGGGCTGCTGCAGTGGCGGAGTCTTTCTGGAGCTGTTGGTAAAACTCGATCCCGGCATTGGAAACCTCGTGACAGCGGCGCAGTTTGCATTTATAGCCCTGGAGGGGCTCATCTTTACCTCCCGGCTGGGACAGGCTCAGCGTATGATCAGCCTGCGGGACTATGCCCTTCTGGTGGCCATGTTCTTTCTGACGAGTGTGTGCAATAACTATGTGTTCGAGTTCAAAGTGTCCATGACTCTGCACATGATCATACGTGGAGGCTCCCTCATATCCAACATGTGCTTGGGCACAATTATACTCAAGAAAAGGTATCGGTTGCGCCAGTACATATCGGTCGTCATGATTAGCGTGGGTATCTTCATTTGCACGTACTTCTCCAGCCGGGAATTGCCTGGCCACAGCGACGGGGAGAGCGGCGCCACCGAGGCAGACGTATGGCGGTGGCTTGTGGGCGTGACGCTGCTGGTTCTGGCCCTTTTCGTCTCTTCGTACATGGGCATCACCCAGGAGCTGCTCTATCGGCGGCATGGAAAATGTGCCCGCGAAGCCCTCTACTACACCCACCTGTTGCCACTGCCCGCCTTCCTTTTAATGCACGACAACATACGGACCCACTGGCGGCTGGCCTGCGAGGGTGAGACGTACACACTGCCTCTGCTGGGCGTGGCGGTGCCACTGATTCTGCTCTATCTGCTGGGCAACGTTCTCACGCAGCACCTGTGCATTAGTTCTGTGTATGCTTTGACCACCGAGTGCAGCTCCCTCACCGTAACACTGATCATAACCCTGCGCAAGTTCATTTCCCTGGTATTTTCGATCGTTTACTTCCGCAATCCCTTTACGATCTACCACTGGCTGGGCTCCGTGATGGTCTTTGTGGGTACCCTTATGTTTGCCGATGTCCCAAGGCTGCCAGGGAGCCGGAGGGCTGAGCCTTTGAAACGCGACTGATGAGTGACGACTGATCTGGTTGCGATTTGCATTCCAATTAACAATCCATTTGCATTCCATTTAATTCGATTTACATTTAAGTACAAGTACGGGTAGATATGGGTAGGAATTACAAATTATAAATTACAAGGCTCTCATAATTGTAATGAAATAATAATAATAATGAACAAAGTACGAGCATACATTAAAAAGTACAAGAAAACATCGATACGATACGAGGCAAGCGCTTCAGCTTCAGCATTGGACGGACGGTGGCCGTCGTTTTTTTCTTTTTTATCTGTCTGCCAAAGGCCAAAGGCCTTCTTTGGCGAAACTCAAACATTAAAACACTCGATATACGAGTATATATAAATACTAAATATAAATGCATTGGTTGCCCAAAACACGAACTTAAAGGTAAATGGTACTCGTAATGCAGTTGCAGTTGCAAAATGTATTCTAATACTGCTGCAGCATTGATCCAGCCAAGGCCGCCCGATCGTGCTTACGTTTCTTGGGCCTCGAGCTTCAACCACTCGACAATCGACTTGTAGTTGCGGTTCATCCAGTCCACGCTGGTCTCCACCTGTTCGACGATCTGCTGGATGGGCCTGTCGTAGTCCCAGTGGGCATCCTTCACAAACTCCTCGAATTCGGCCAACTGGAACTTGGAATTCATGCGCTTCGTGGCAAACTTCAGCAATGTGTGTATGTTGGATATCTGCGATCCCATGCTGGAAAGAAAAATCAGGACAAGTCCCCTATTAAAATCGTCAAATCATCACGCTGGTGATGGTTCCTTACTAGGTGTTGATCTCATGCCAGTTATTGCGTAGGAAATCAAAGGCTATCTGCTGGCCCACCACCGTGTTGGAAACGGCAGCAAAGACCCGAAAGACATCCTGTTTGCGAATGTGCTGGCCGGCAATGCCACGACGCAGATAGCGATAGAGCAGCCAGGGCTCCTTGGAGCACCCTAGGGCACTCAGCAGCAGCTCCTTCTCTGCCGGAATGCTGGTTTTCAGATACCGCTCGAAGGCAAAGTCCCATTCGTATTCGGTGCCATATTGTATGGCCGAACAGTAGACAACACCACGCAGATTGGGACCAATTCTGTGGAGAAAGAAATCCATTCTTTATGGTCACATTCGATTGATAAAAGGTTGAGGGTTTCCTTACGGATTGTTGGCATCGGGATTGGGGGTTTGCACCCAGTTTTGGAAATGCCTATTGCTCTCGGAAATGCACTCCTGGTGCCCCAAATGGCAGGCCATGTTCAGAATTTCCGAACGTTTCAACAGCAACAATATGTCCTCGCTTTCCCTCTGCGAATCCTTGAATCCCACTTCGTCGTAGACCTTTCGCAGTTGTTTCAACAGGTAGTTCTAAGGTAAGAAATTCTAATAAGTGAAGAAAACTCTTAAAGAGATGTGGCATTCCATACCTTGAGCAGATCGTAATCGCCAGAATTGACAAACATGGAATCTATAAAATTGAAATTCGTGATGGCCGCCTTCCACGGCACATGGCCTGTCTCGTGGCCCAAGTAGCGGGTGAGGTTCATGGCCGTGCCATAAGACAGGTACGAGCCACGTGCCAGATTCAGTACATCGTCGATTAGTTGGGCCCGATTGGCCGGTGCGATCTCCTCAAAGCGCTTGGGATCCATTAGATGATCGGTGACGGCTCGCCAGTTGTCCAAATCGTAGTTGACGCGATAGTAGCCCGTCTGCTGGATGTTGAAGATGAACCACTTGGCGGTGGAAAGATTCCGATTCTCTAGCTCGTACTGCTTCGTGCGCGGCATCCAAGTGGTGGGGCGGGTGTTGGCAAAATTCAGTTCCGTGTCGGTGGTAAAGGTGATGGGGATCCACCAGAGCAGGCCCTCATCCTCCTTTGTGGTGTTGGTGTAGACGAAACGCACTTGCTCGAGCCGAATGGCATTCGTGTTGGGATGTCGCGAGATCTTCACCACCGGATAGCCCGTCTGCAGCGTCCACGTGTCCATGATTTCCTTGACACTGGTGCTGTGATCCAGCAGACCAGAGGACTTCGCCTCGTTTGTCAGGAAACGCCAGAGATCGTCCTGCGTGGCTGAGTTGTAGGCCCTGCCAAACAAAATGGAAGTTTGAATTGAGGAGGGGAATTCTTCAAAAGAATGTAGCACTTACATCTCCTGCAGATACTTGCTGAGTCCGCGGCGAAACACTGGATTGGTCAGAAAGTGTGCCATCATTCGTATGATGGCCGATCCCTTGGCATAGGATATGCGATCGAATATCTCGGATATCTCCTGCGGATTGAACACCTGATGGGAGATCTTGTGCGATGAGGAAAGTGCGTCCAGCTGGAACACCGTCTGCAGTTCATTGACAACAAACTGGTCCAGCTGCTTCCACTCCGGGGCCACGGCATCCGCCGTTATGTACTCCATGTAGCTGGCAAAACCCTCGTTCAACCAGATGTCCGACCACCAGCTAGGCGTCACCAGATTCCCGAACCACTGATGGGCCAGCTCGTGACCCACCACCGAGGCCACACGCTGCTTGTTGTTGGCCGTTGCCACACCCGGATCGTACAGCATTGTCGTCTCGCGGAAGGTAATCAATCCCCAGTTCTCCATGGCCCCCGCCTGGAACTCGGGCAGTGCGATCATGTCGATCTTTGGCAACGGGAACGTGACATTGAAGAAGTCCTGCAGGAAATTGAGTATCTGGGGAGCCACGCTCAAGGCATATTCCGCTGACTTGATGGCATCGGCCCGTGCCCACACGGAGATATTGCCCGAGGAGATGTGCGTAAAGTCGGATATGGCATACGCCACCAGATATGTGGACATGGGCAGCGATTCGGCAAAATGATCCCACACATAGTTGGTTGTTGTTTCGCTGTGGATACAACAGAAGGCGCATTAGAGGGGCTCTTTGGCATGGTAGTCCCTGAAATCCTTACTGTTTATTGGTGGACACAATGGGCATATTGGACACAGTGGTCATGTTACGGGGCCGGGCAATGTGCAGCGTAAAGTTTGCCTTCAGAGCCGGCTCATCGAAGCAGGGAAAGGCGCGTCGGGCATCCGTGGCCTGGAACTGTGTGGAGGCGACCCACCTGAAAGCGGAACCAGAATATAAACCAGATGAAACCTCCCTGGAGGACCCTAGACCTACCTCGTCTCATTGAGCACCTCGTAGGAGCTGCGATAGAATCCCTGCAGGTAGTCCTGAATGATCCCGTCGAAGCGCAGATGCACCACATATTCCGCTCCCTTCAGCAGCTTGTCGTACAGCTCGATCACAAAGAACTGCTTGGCCCCCACCAGGTACTGTTTGTGTATCCGCAGAGTGTCCTTGTCGAGCTCCCCTTTGGCCAACACCCGGTAGACGGCTGCATCGCTGCGCGAGATATTCAGCTCCTCTGCGTGCATGGTGATGTTGTAGCAATCCTCAAGCACTCGTATGCGGATCTGCACGGTGCCGGCGAAGCTAAAGTTGCCGCTCAGCTGCGGCACCAGTGTGATGTTGTACTTGAGCGGCTGAATGGAGCGGGGCAGGCGCACATCCCGATCGTACTTGGGCGGTCCATCGCTGTGGCCGTGGCGCAGCTTGTGCCGCAGATGGACACTGGTGCAGACAATGTCCTCGCCGTTCGTCAGTTGGTCGCATGTGGCAAAGTTGTACACAATAAGGCCCACGGCCAGCAGGGTGCACAGAAAGAAGGCGGACAATAGCACGGCTGTGGTCAGAGACAGGCTGTAGTGTCGGCCCTGCCGCGAGAAGCTGGTCGTTGTGGTGGTTGGAGCGGATGCACTGCCAGAACGATTCTCCATGCTGAGATTCTCGTGCAGGGGCATCTCCTTGACGACCATCTCGAGTGCAAAACGATTCTGCAAGACAGGAAGAAGCTATCGATTAGTAATCAGGATCTGGGCTACACCACTTCCACTTCCACTTCCTGCCTCTTGTGGTGCGGTGTGGTGGCAGCAGGTAATGTGATATCCAGCTGCAGGTTGCCTGCAATCACGACAGTACGAGTATTATTCTCTCCACTTAAGTGGTTTCTCTCTGGTGGCTCTGTGTCATGTGTCACTGCCGATCAAACTGGGCAGCCCTCTCCCGTTTTGCGGCTGGCTAAAGGAAGCGAAGCCACAGGAAAAAAGGGTTGCCCGCACCACCGCCATCAGTTCTGCCTGTCTGTGGGGTAAGTAATCGTTTAGTTAACGAAACCTGCGAGGGGGAGTGGCCAAGAACGTAACGCTGCCATTAGCTCATCCCCGCTCGCTGTATGATTAACAACGGGTAACAACAAATCATTCATTGTTCATGTAATGTTCGTAGAGACAATCCCTCTGGCAGACAGCTAAAGATATATTCAACTGTCGCTTTTGCTAGTCCCACACCGCAGTTATGTCACGCAATGGGTTTTTTTGTTTTGTCGTTAGATCCACAAAGCTAACGCTCTAAAGATCTTCATGGGTACTCGTATATTCTACTTACGAGATTCGCATAACCATTCGCCGAACGGCGTTTTCCCGTCAACGTCATTTAATCGTCTGATATTTCCCCACTTAGAAAATCCGTTGGCAACTTGTTCGAAACTGGTCCAAGCAACATAATAATACTATAGTTTAGTAGTCTGGGTTGGTAATTCCATATTTGAAACGAGGAATGACTTACGCTAATCGAAATTTCGGCAGTACTAGGGACCTTTCTATGCACTCGTATACTCCTATAGGGGGCCATATTTTATTTCTACATAGAAATACATAGAATGTGTCTTTACGAAGACAGAAAGTTCCAGGAAAAAACCTACAAACATGTTGAATAAAATTGAATTGAGACTCGACTCGAGACGCACAAGCGAATGCTTCAAAAGAGAAGGCAGGACCTTTTTTTAGGCCACAGCCAGAATGAATTCTAATAGATTCAGATATTTAAATCCTTGATCAGCTTAAATCAAACCATGTCCTTCTTTCCTGTCTTTCTGTCTGTATAATCACGAGGATTTTATAAACTTTGAGAGGTATGATAACGATTAGAAGCTGTTTAAAATGTCTAAATCTAGTGCTGATTTTTTGTTAAATTTATATTTGTTAAAGATTAAGTACCTTATGGTCGAAATATTTACTATATGGTACATTCAATAACAAAATGTCAATCCCCTGGGTGGTGGGGGGCGTGACCTTTCATCTGCAATTCAGCGAGAGATTACGGGGGCTCAACAACAGACCAGAACAGAACAGAACAGAATGTCCGAACTCCCGACATCATTATCAATTGGGAAAAGTTTAAGTTTGAGAATAAATTGAGGAGCACAACAACAGCGCCATAAATTAGCTTATACGAACGAGCAGAGCAGAGCAGAGCAGAGAAGAGCATTCATGCAAATATGTCCGCCCCGACTAATTGAGTTATGACATTAATTTGATCAGCCACTTCTGCTCCTCTGCCTCCCCCTTATTCTCCTGCTGTTCCTGTTATTTTGTTGGTTTTTTTTTTGCAAATTACAGCAATTAAACGCCGACAACTACTACAGAAGTCAATCCCCCTGACCCGATGCTGACACGATGGCTGACCTTCATGGAAATAAGGCTGCAAACGATATGACGCCCATGGGGGGGATGGGGATGGGATGGGAGATGAACGGGTGTGGACTGACTCCCGCTGGGGATCCAATTTATGGCTATATTTCATTGATAAACTGCGTACAAGCCGATGGCGAGGCGATGATGATGCAGCCATATGGCCATACATATACTTTGTAGTCAATTAATTAATACAAGGACATCGATGCCGTAGCGCCTTTGCGTCTGGTAGAAAGAGAGAATGTGATTATTCAGAGAGACACAGAAAGGGGGAGGCTGGACAGTGTGGTCTTTTTCACCGGCTAAACGGACATGTAAATATTGCTTCCGTCTCTCTCTCTCACACCCACGATTAAGACATTAAAACAAATTTAATCGCTCATCGCTGTTCCTCTCCTCTCCCAGTATCAGCAGCAGCATCAAACGGACACCAATACCAATAAAGACAGAATTTATTGGGCGATGAGTGATTTCGGACGTTCGTGAGGGTGGGGGGGCGGTATGCATGGGTGTGTGTGCCGGACACAAATGAAGAACTGATCTCGGGATGGGCGCCTCGATAATTTGCACTACTGGTCTAATTGGATTTCGAGTGTACCAATATGATTTCTACAAATTTGTATATGCAAAATATTATATTTTTCTATTTTCAATGAATATTTGCGATCATAAAATGAGCAGCCGCCCGCCAAGGAAAGTTTTTTGCTTTTAATTTATGGATCCTGCGTGAGAGCATAATTATAATAGAAGAGAGAGCGAGAGAGATGCGAACTAGCGTACTCTGTACTCTGGGAAACTGTAAATATCTTTTAATCGTTTCCAGATGCCGCCAAGTCAAGCGCAAATCCACCAGCAAACAAAAACTTGAAAACGGCAAAAAAAATAAACAAAGTTGAAAGTGTGCAGAAATAAAAATTAAATTAAATGAAGTGTTGATTAGTCAATTACTTTCCCACACACGGCCACACGAACAGAACATTTACCTACACACACACATTCAAACGCACTGCGTCGAAGAGCAATTCGAAGAGCAATTCGAAGAGCAAGAGCAAGTAAGCAACGTGAGAATAATTTAATTTACCGTTTATCCCTTCACTGGTTTCGCTTGTTTACTCTTTCACACCTTTACTGTTATGTTGGAGACAACGACGACACCCACGCAAAAGTGCAGTAAATCGCATTTGAGTGTGGTCACCCACACATAAAAACCACAAACACAATTACACTGGCAAGAGCAAATTTAAATATGTACGTGCATATATTCGAATATATACATATGTATATGGCCGTAGTGTAGTGGGCCAAACTTTTGCAGGCGCACGTTGTTGATTGATAATTGAATTAAATCTTAACAAATCACACTTCCCCAGCACTTGTGCGCCGGCGTGCTGAGCTTGCAATTTCTCCCAGCGACCACGACGTCGACCACGACCGTTATATCTACCGAGCAGGCGAACACAACAACCGTTAAGCTCAACGGCTGAGAACAGAATGCCAGGCAGCCCCATCAGACCGTCGCCAGCATCACCATCAGCGCCAGCGCCAGCCACAGCATATCAGGTAGTTTGGGAAGCTCATGCGAAATAATGTATGTGCGTGGGTGGCAAAATGAATGTGAACATTATATGAATTGAGTAAATATGTTTATAAATACAAAGTCAATAATTTAAACATATACATGAACCAGAACATATACATAAAAGTAACGGTTGAATCGGAAAGCTCTAAAAAGAAGTGCTGCGAGGTGACCGTTTTCGGTATGTTTTGACGTTGAAATCGAACAAGATATCGGTATATCTCATCAAGCTTTCGGTATATTACGGTATATGTTAAAGTTTTCGGTAGATCAGCTGTAATGTAAAAATAATAATAAAGAAAGCTTGTTAAATGCATTTAAAAACCGTTTATGTGACTGTTGGAACCACAAAATTCGATGCGCTCATTAAGGCCGTAGCGTCAGAGGCGGCTCTGGAAGCCCTGCAATCCCGGGAGTGCCGCAAACTCATCCTGCAGCATGGCAATTCCGAGCCGGTGCCAGCGGATGTGTCTCGACGGATAAGTCAGCAATACGGCATCCAATTAGAGCAGTACACGTTTCGACCCAATATTGAGGATATTAAGGCCTCCGATTTGATCATTGGCCATGCCGGTGCCGGCACCTGCATGGATATATTGACTAACGGCAAGGCTGGACTCATTGTGGTCAACGACGAGCTGATGGACAACCATCAGCAGGAATTGGCCACGCAGCTGGCCTCCGAGCAGTACCTCTACTATTGCAAACCCAGCCAGTTGGCCGTCCAACTGGCTACTCTGGATTTCGCGTCGCTCAGAGCCTACGAGTCGGCCAGCGAGAACATGCTGAAGTTTGTGAATGCCCTGGACGAGCTGATGGCCAATCGATGGTCACATTCCGCCAACAAATAGTGGTTCTTTTGGTGCTGACCCTTAAAGCGGGCGTTTTGCTATTTATTTATGAGTATACAAGTAGATATAATAAACACGGCAGACGACAACTACATAGAACATTAATCGATTATGTACTAGCATTTAACACACGTGCTTGGGGGCTATAGATATAAATTCACGATTATTGAACATTAAAGCGTACATATTTTACGTTTTTTTTTTTTTTGTTAAATTCAATTTCAATAGATCAGCTTATTTGGATAGTTTTTGTAATTATAGCTCAATGAGACTCTCAGCATGCTTTGGTTATCGCTGTTGCTGCTTCTGTTCCGGGGTCCTCTACTCTTCTACTGCAGCAGATCCGTTTTCGATTATGGCATCAAATGAGAACGGCTGGAAGGCATAGCCCTGACCCTTGTAGAACTTGCTCTGGAACTCGACCCTAAGGAAAGAGGTTTGTTAAGCAGTTTTCTTTTGAATTGGAAGCACGCCACTCAAAACCAACCAGTGCAGACGCAGTGTGTGCAAGAACGCCGACAAGCCCTCCATTAGCACCAGAATGCCCACAGTGAGTATGGCCCAGAAGCCAAACACACAGGTCAATATGACGCCGCCGAACCAGCCCTCCTGCTTCAGACCAATGGACAATACCATGGTCCACAAGACCTCTGCCAGCTCTATGGGGGTATGCAAAACATTTGTCAACCATTGGGGGATCTGTTATTGGGAGAACTTACGTGCATGGGCTAGCGAGAGTGCCCACAAACGCAGATAGGAGGCAGTGTGAGAGACCGAACCCAGGACATATTCAATGGTGTGTATGCTCTGGTGTATGAATATCTCCGACATCTCCTCCTCTTCTTCGTGGGGTCCGCCGCCGCCATGTGGTCCGCCATTGGACACGCCACCAGTCTCCGCATCAGATGAGGCCCCAGCAATGGGCTGAACCTGTGCAGAAAGTGCAAGAAAAATTATGAGATTAGAGTCAGTAGATGAAGGGGGATCACACAGCAAAACACACAAGGGAGTAGTACTACGACACGACTAACCTCTTCCTTTAGTATTTGAATTGGTATTTACGTGTGGTTTGGTTTGGTTTGGTTTAGTGGTGTGGATTGGGAGTGTGTTCAATGGGAGGACAAAGCACAAATAAACGAGAAGCGGTTAGTATAAGTCTTGAGTCTGGAGTGCCATGTGGAGTGATGTTGTGATGATGTCTAGATGCGGTTGAATGCGTGTTAACCACTTCTTACATTGGCCAATTTGCGGGCCTGCATGATCAGCATGGGTTTGGCAAACAGCATGATGGGAATACAGCCGAGAGCCAGCAGAACGAACAGCACTTGGACAAAGTGCTGGCCCCAGAACATATACACCCCGCAGCCACTGGGCGCAGGCTTCGGTGTGTTGAATAGCACCATGTCGATGAATGTGATCAGAATCGAGGGGGCACAGGCCTCAGAGTAGGGTTCTGTAGAAGAAAACGTTGTTTAATTGAAGAAAAAGTAATCGTTTTTCGATGGAACCTACTCTCGTTGGTGGCCGCAAACTTAATCCATTTGATGAACATCAGCAGAACCATGTAGAAGAACAGCAGCAGAAGGAACATCAACTGGGGAATGAACTCGTAGATCAGGGAGATCCTGTTGCGGAAATAGGTGTGATTGTGCCAGCTCATGACAACGCCAAAGACCATGTGTATCACGCCGAATATAATCGAAATCTTCATCTTGTAGGCATTGTGGAAGATGATCTTATTGGATCCCGCCACCTGCCAAATCGGATCCATGCCAAACGGATACGGCGAGCCCTCGTAGTCCTCCTTGGGACTCAGCTGCAGATACTTGTTCTCCATCACCGTTGACTTGTTGTACGACATCTGCCAGTGGGAGCCAAAGATGTTCAGCGACTTGGAGAATATATCGTTGTAGATCATGCCCGTGTACATGGAGAATACCCCCATCAGAAATATGATGTAGCGACCGCCAAAGAATATGTTCCAGATTTCGTTGTCCGTCTTCTGGGCCGCGAGGCCCTTCTCCTTGCGTATCATCCACAGGCCGAACAACGCCATAATGGCGCCATGGCCCAGATCCCCGAACATCACCGCGAATAGGAACGGGAATGTGATGATGGTGTATGGGGCCGGATTCATCTCCCTGTAGCTGGCCACTCCGTACGCATCGATTAGGGCCTGGAAGGCCTTGGTGAACTTATTTGTTCGATTATAGGTGGGCGGATTCTCGAATGTCTGCATTCGATTGAGAATCGGCGGCACCGACGAACCCGATCGCTCTGTGCCACGTCGCAGGGCCAGCTGAATGGTCTCGATGTCCAGCAAGGGCACCCAGCACTCGGCAATCAGACACTTCTGTGTCACATCCAGATTGAAGAGATTCAGCGTGTGGTAGATGGCCTTGATCTTGCGCACCTTCACGAACCAATTCTTGAGGTTCTTGGCGGCCGCAACCAGCACGCGATGGCGATGATCTTGCGTCTGGCCCAGCACCGTGTTGAGGTCCTCGATGCGCGTCATCACACCCATGGCCATTTCACGACGATCGGCCGGGGCCTCTGGACAGGGATACAACGTGGCACGGAAGCCCTCGCATATCTTCTTGACGCGCGTCTTCAACTGATCGCCCTGGAAGAAGATGATGAACACCGACTTGTGCACCTGGTCGCCCTGCAATTGGTTTTAAATAGAAGGACTTGAGTACGGTTTGATTCTCTTAATCGATCGACCTACATTTGTGGGATCCTCCAGCGGTGTCTCAATCATGGCCTGGCGCAGGAACACATTGCCTCGACAGGCGCGCCAAAGCATCCGCTCAAAGGCCGGCAATCGTTCGCGCAGTATAACGCCAGCCACAAAGCTATGGAAGATACAGATTAGATACGGATCTTCCAAACGGAGGGGGTAGGACATTCAACAGAGAGACATTCCGGTTATTTACGACAAACAAAAGGAAAACTAAACTCTCAAGCACAAAATTTACCAATGGAACACGCGCGCAGCACGAGCAAGGAGCATGGAATGAACAGATCGAGAAACGACCAAGGATCTTCTTGGGAATTGGACGGGTTGTAAGACGTTAGCGTGTTGTATTGGGGGGATTGGGATCGGAACGGAGATCGGAATGGGATGAGGTGTGGGGTGCGAGTGCGAGTGCGGGCGAGCGAAGCTAATGGCATGGTCTCTATATACAGCGACAGAATCGATCGGTACGAATACAAATACAAGTGGATGAGCGAGCGCTTTTTTTGATCGATTGAGAATGAGCAGTATTATTGATTGATTGATTGATTGATTGGATTCCTAGACTATATCGGCAGTTAAGAGATGAAGAGCTTTGGTAGGGGCACGGGTACCAACCATGGAAGATAATCCTCACGTTCATTCGATTTTTCCATGTAACTAAATATTTGAAACCAAAGATCGGTTTTGTTTTTTTGTTTGTTGTTTGGACATTTGGAAAACGTTTATTGTGTGGGGGAAGAGAGGAAGCATAAGAAGAGAAGGACGTTTGATTTAGTTGTTGCTATTCTTTTTCTGGGGTAGGATTTGCACAGAAAATTATTGCTTGAAACCAGACTCCTTCCATGCGATTGGAGCTGTTATTTGGATGTTCTGAGGGAATGGATTGTGGATTCGGTTCAGTTCGGTTTGGTTCTGTTTCTGTTGAAGCGCGGCAGTGGCGGCTTAGTTTTTTTTGGCATTGGCGGCGGCAGTAAGCAATAATTTTGTGTGGCATTTGTTGAGATCGTACAAAGTTATATGGTTATATGTATAGTATATAAATAGTTGTAGTAGGCTATGCGAAAGAAATATTTCTTAGGCCGATTCGGTGGAATGTGTGTGTTGTGCCTGCCAAATCCTGGATACGTACCCGAGCTGAACGGGGCCCATGGAAGCACCAGCGGTGCGCGCCTCATCGGTAATAAGGGCGCGCGTCATCGACTCGGTGGTTTGGTTCACACCGCCTTCTTGCTAGAAATTCAGGTTTTCAAAATGTGATTTCGATCTTTGCTTTTCGGCTAGGCATTTTACATAAGCTAAGTAGATACAACTTATGGCTAGTTATTAGCACGCTGGTTAGTCAAGAACCGCCTCCAAATTAGAATTTATACGAGTCGTATCGTGTGGATATGTGTCTGGATTGTTTGTTGGGGTTGGGTTTGGACTCTGGACAGGAGAGGGGGATAGTATAGTTGAGCATAGCCAAATGGATAGAATGGAAACCGACACCACAGCAAACGTTATGTAGATTTTGTGATTTTTTGAATTCGATTTTTATGTTTGAATTCGATTTGTAAGCTTCGATAGCCAAAGCCTATCGATACCGGAACTAACGTGTGGATAGCATACCGATAGACAGTTATTTATGGGACTGACACATACATACACACAAACACACAAATATATGTAAAATACATTGTAACTGTACATATGGAGATAACACCTGGTGGGTGGGAGGGGGACAAGGAATAGGCGAAACAGAAAAACACACAACTAGCTTCGGGCACCGACGCTTTTGATACCCTTGCAGATCGGTAATAGCAATATTCTATGGCATAGTACAACTGGGAGACTTTTTATGCATAGAAACAGATAAACGGAAGGACAGAATAGATTTTTAGAAAGTGACACCCTCTGCAAGAGTATCATAGAACAGCCGAATTGGAGAAGAGCAGGAGTGCGAGACAAAGAGCGAGCAAGAGTCGAGTTTGATTTTTCTTTCTTTTTTTTTTTTGACGATTTTTTGGCACTGAGTTTAGTTTTCCCATATTTGTTGTGTGGGGTTTTGCTTGTTGTTGCTGCTGCTGTTGTTGTTGGTTTTCCGACTACAGCAATATTTACCCAAGTTTCAAGTTCTGGCCCGGCTGGCTGGCACGCACCGCCTCCTCGCCCAGCAGCTGCGCCTGCTCATCCTCGTTCTGATTGTCGGCCATCTGCAGAAGGCGCCGATATTTGTTTGATGAACGGGGGACACTCGACTGGTACACCGTGGGCACCGACTGACAACACAACCGGGGCGGCGGCGGCAGAACGGGCAGGACGGGCAGTACGGGGTGTGTGTGTGTGTGTGGTGTGTGTTGTTGTTTTTTTGTGTGGGTTGGTTTGGGTGTTTTTTTTTGTTTTGGTCAAGGTGTGGTTGGATTGATTGGATATATTGATTGATATGGAAAAACAAAACGAAAAAACGAATCATAAAATAACCAAAAATAGCAAAAAAAAAAGATCATTAAATTAATACTAAACAATAAGGAGAGGGGGGTCGGTGCTGGCATACAGATAATTAATATATATATATACATAAATATATATATGTACAGATTCGGCATAGTTGGAGGAAAAAAAGCATTTGAGGGATCGAATCGAAACAAATAAACATAAACTGATATCTAACTAACACACGAGAATACAAAAAACAATTACAGTAAGTATTTTGTACAAAAATCAAACGAAGAGGAAAGCACATATCTCGTCTGAGGGCAGAATTATGCCAAAAAAAGAACTTCACATCTGAGGGATGTGCCAAGAGTTGTGTTTGTTGTGTGTTGTCTTGTGTTTCTGGACTCAACCGTGGAATTGGGGCGGGGGATAGTATAGAGATTGCTTATGAAACCAAAAACCAGAGGCTGCTTGCCACACTTGTGTTGTCGGTGCAGGTTCTCGGGTTATTGCTTAGAAAAGTTAGTTAGTTTTTTTGTTGTTTTTTTTTTTTCTTTTGAGACATAGTATGTTAATTGGAAATTAGGAATTGTCCGACGACTGGGACTGGTTTAATTTTTGGGTTTAGTGCCAACCTCCGCCACGTACTAGAGCTGCTGCGAAACCGCATGCTTACCTCGTCGAAAAAGACCTGCGTCTTGCGCAGAATATGCTTCAGTTCGGTCAGCTCCAGAAAGTTACGTTTCAATGCCTCGGCATTCTGGTTGACTTCCCTCAGCTCGTTCTCCAGTTTCTCAAAGGTGGCCTGTAAAAAACAGACGCGAAGAAGCCATAGAATTCCATACATGCTCTATTATTAGACTCTAGAACTCACCTCCAAGTCGATCATTTCACGGGGCTGTGGTGCCTCGGGACTCTCGCCCGTGTCGAGCATGGGAATGCCATCCTTCTTGATCTCCTTTTCCAAGTAGCGCAGCTTGCGCTCCATCTCATCGCAGCGGCGTACCTCATTGACGAACTTGCGCTGGAAGGCGTTCACATCGGGATTGAGCTGAGAAATAGATAGCAAAATAGGTAAATCCAAGACTCTTCGGACATATTAGAGGTACTCACATCACGGAACTGCACCAAGCCTAGCTCGCCCAACTCCGACACGCAGGCGTAGGCAGCCTCACTTTGTAGGAAGAGCTGGCACAAAGCCATCTCCTCGCTACGGAACAACGAACCCATCTTTGCAGCCTTAAAAGCAACGCCTGATTACCGATTTTCTACAAATTACATATAAATAAAAATGCGTATATTAAATGAATCATCATCAGACGACGAGCAGTTTAAAGTTTGACTGGGACTCATTGCTGTGCGGTTATCTTAAATTACAAGAACACTGGTTTTTATATTTTTGTTGACGCTCGTAATACTGATGTGATTATCGTGAGAGTGAGTGGTACTTGTCCCCGTCCAGACATCTGCATAATCAGTCCACTGCCTCTATACTATATCAGTATGTGCGACAGCCGATTCGGTTTCTATACCCCATACACATATTGATTTTTCGCTGCTGCAGACAAAAAGAAAGTGCTACGTTGTACCCCGCACTCGCACTCGACTCGGATGACATTTAGTTCCGCCCCTTTATGAGTCACAAATTCACTCGGTTTTTCACTATCCAGCGAGCTTTTCACTCGCAATTCATCCACGAATATTACTGTTGTATTGAATATTCAAATTACCTATTAGTTTATAATATAAATAAATAAATATTTTGTGCACAAAATTCCAGCAAGCGATTCGACGAGTTAGTGATGTGATGCTGTATCGATGACTCTACCGATACTATTTATGGTAGCAATGGGATGATTGCCATCGTTATGATATTTTTAAAACTATTTTCACTAACAATCGGCACTATCGTTTCCAATTCATCATTAAGCCCTGAGTAAGTTGTGCTGGTGAGCGCGCTCAATCTGGGTGTTTTTAAGTGCCGTTGATGATTTTGTCAATAATTGGAAGAGTAGAGGTTTAAACATATCTGCATCCCAATCACTGAAAGAACATTTACAATTTAAATTGCCACTATCGATACTGCAATATCGATATGATCGTGCACACATACTCGAACATATGACAGAACGCGAAACTTCAAACCAAAGCGGCGGGGCACAAAAAAAGCAACCAAACATTGGGGCCATATTGGAAAATAATCAAATTAAGCCAATTTAGCCTGAATGAGAAGCGAGCATGGACCGCACGGTAATTGCACCCTGGAAGGCGGAGGAGAAGGAGCAAAGCGAGAAGCTGCACAAGAAGCTCCAGGGCCTGGCTCTACTCTATCCAATGGGCGAGGAGATGCGAAAGCTGCTCTCCTGGGACATGTTCCTCAAGCCGAATCAGGCGGCGTTCTTTCAGGTGATGTACTATCTGTTCCGTTTGCTGGATCCGGCGGAGTTCAAGCGGCGCTTTTTCTGGCCAATTACTGACAAAAAGGCGGAGGCCAATTTCCGCTCCTGCACCGTGGAGTACCTGAAGCACTTGAACGAGAAGCATCAGCTGCAGTGGGCGAACATCAAGTCGTATTTGGTGGTCATGCCCGGTGGCCATAAGTTCATTAACTTTATGCTGGACCTTGTCGGCTTTGTGGTCCAGGAGCTGATCAAGCAACGTGAAAAAATCTTACTCGTGGACACGAGTTCATCCCATCTGCGGGACTTGAATGTCAAGGTGATGGGCAGGCAGAATTCCCTCCTGAAGGAGTATGCATCGTCGTATGTGGCGGAAATGGAACGGAATTCGGCTCTTCTGCGAGAGGGTACCCTTAAAATCAGACAAATCATTTCGGAGATTTCCGTCATCACGGAGATACCCGAGAAACGTCTGTACGATAATGTCTTCCTGGAAGAGTTTGTGGCAAGCAATCGACTGGCTGTGCAACAGCAGATATCTGCGCCGGCTGCCACCAATGCCACACTAGAGTCACCGCTCAGGGACCTCAAAGAGAAGATCGAACGCTTCCAGGCCAAGCAAGCAGAGCACAATCAAAACAAAGCAGCCATGGACCAGACATTAACCGACATGCGCCAGCTTCTCGACAGCGATGCTGAGCCGATGTGCGCCTCCAATGTAGATGCCCTGGTGGGCGCCTTCAACAGAGTAAGTGATACGATTGCGGAGCAACTGGATGCCAACGACCACTACAACGAATCCAACGAGGTCGTGACCAAAGAACTGCAAGCGCTGCGCCTTGAACTGGCGGAGATGGAGAGTCAGGTGACCAGAGTTCAACGGAAATTGAATGCTCGGCTCAGAGAGGAAAAGACAGGCAGCAGCAGCAGCCTTCATCAGGCGCAGACGCAGCTTCAACAGTCAGTGGCTGGCACTCCGCGCCTGGATATGCGTGCCCATGGCATCGCCATGAAGCTGGTGTCCACGCCGCCCATTCGATTCGATTTGGCCAGCGGTAATATGCGCACGGCGCACGTCCGGCTGCCCCTGCAGGACGACTTTAAGGCCAAACAACTGGACACGTTCAGCAACAGTTTACTGGGTATACAATTTACATTCCCATTTTGTCCATTGTAATCATAATAATGCTTTAACTTTAACCTCTTTAGCCCCAGCACCGCCACGATCAGCGCGCAAAATGAAAGCCGTTGACCAGTCCAGTGATCTCAGTTGCACCCTGAACCGATCCAGGGTGGCCAATCCCATGCAGCTGTTGCGCACCATCGGCAAGTCCACGGCCAGACCCTCAGTGTCCGTCACGCAGCAGCAGCAGCAGCAGCACAATCTGTCATCGCTGGGCAGCAAATGGAAGCAGATGCAGGCCTCGTTCGGCTTTGACGATGCCCCAGGTGGAATTGTTGTGCCCGTGCCCACTGTAGTAGCGTCCCCTGCAGAATCTTCCCCTGCCGTCAGCGAGCCATTGACGCCGTCGAGCTGCAATGATTGCACACGCATTGAGCGCATTCCCCCCCGGTCTTCCAATGCCAACAGCTCGCTGGTGGCCAAGAGTGCGGCTGTGAGGAAGGTGCTGGATCTCTCGCGCAATGTTCAGAATCTGAGTACATCACCATCGGGCCGGCTGGATCCGTTAGTGCCCGAAACGCCACTCCACGAACCGATGCAACAACAAATAATGCCACGCGTTCTGCTCAACGACCGGACAATGGATGTGAGTGCAGTGGTGGTCTTCAGTGAGATTTTAGTTCAGTTTTCATGGTGGTTTCTGTCTTGCAGCAGTTCGAGGACCCCTTCGACAATAAGGAGAATGAAATGAACGCCTTGAATGATGAATCGAAGAACTTTGCTCTTCAGCTTGACGTTGGGGATGACCTGCTCGACACCAGCGATAGCGTGCTGAAGGATGTTTCCATTTAGCGACGGACTGGGGGCCATCATAGATACCCGCCGGCTTTGTGTGTTTGTGGCAGTATTTAATGTTTATTATTTTATGTATTCGAAATTTATAAAACTTATGTTCTAGCATTTATCTCTTGTCGCACTTTCGCTCTGCCATACAAAAATCAGACTTTCCAATGAATGAAACACTGAGCATTTTCATGGAAATGGAATGGAATGAGGGTACAAAGCGAAACAAAAAAAGTAAACAAAACTGCATGGGAATTCAATTTTATTAAATTCGATATATGATGTCCAATTTGGATGCAAAAAATCAAATGGTTCTCGAGAGATATGTGTGGTTGTTGGTGTCAGTGGATCGGCACGGCCCTATCTTGTGGGGATGGTATACATTGCTGCCGACCACTGGGTGTAAATGTTTTTTTTTTTAAAGGTTTTATATTGCTTTTGGTCTTTAGTGTCGTATGCGCTTATCACATGATGTCCAGACAGACGTTTCCTTCCTCCGTCTTCGTTTTTCAAATCAAATTTACATAGGGTTTAAGTAGTGTAACTATAAAGGGGAGATTAGAGATTGGAGAGATTAAAAGTACTGGCAAATTCTGTAAAAAAAAAGTGGCATTTGTCATACATTTCATGTAAATCTTATTGCAGCTCTACTTCTCGTCATCCTCTGAGGCTTTGAGCAATGGGGCTCACAACCCAATAGATAAGGTATGGGATATATGTAATAATATTTATAAATATATGTATATAGATGAGTTTCCATTATCTTTTAGTTTGCACTGTCATTTCGATTTTCCTCTATTTGCTGCGACGCTGACGTGGCGGCAGCTTGTTCTTCTTTCCTAGAATCTTCATTAGCTGCTTGGACATGAAGAAGGGCTTTTCCGGCGTGCCATCGTTTCGCTCGCAATCCTCGAGGAAGCACAAGAACAACGTGTCCACGGCCGTCGAGTAGACGCCAAAGAACACGCTGGTTATGAGAAAGGCTGCTATCACGACGACTGTGGTGGGCACAGCCCTATGATGGAGCTGCACAATGGCCGGATTGTTGGCCAGAAAATAATAGGTGGCCACGCCCGCACCGGCCGTGAGCAGCAGCTTGGATATAAAGAAGAGAAAGTCGGTGACCTGATCCAAGGTTATGACCCGCAAAAAGTTGCGCATTATCAGATTGAAGGCATCCTTGGCGCTGGTGCAAAAGCTCTTGCCATGGATGGCGCACATGATGTACGCATTCCGATTGAGGAACTTCAGGAATGTCTCCAGCAGCCAGAAGAAGCAGCGCATGCAGCAGAGTATCGCCCTGGTCACAGCATTGTCGTACTTCTTCAGCTTCTCATTGATGTACTCCAGCACCAGGCGGATGAGACGCACCACGGCCAGGATGAGCGATCCAAAGGCCAGCGTCCCCAAATGGTAGAAGGCCGTCTGGCCGAAGGCTCGTGCCAGCGTAAAGTAGGGCACATCGCGCTTCTTGAACGTCCAATACCAGCTGGCAAATGTGGCCGCCAGCACCATGTCGCTGAAGGCAGAAATAAAGAAGCTCAGCCAGAGGAAGCCGAAAATGTTGTAGAAAATGGCCCATTTGATCAGCGGCGGATTGTCGATGTCCAGGAAGCTGCATGTCGTCTGGGAGCAGGCCACTCGCTGCGATTGCTGGAAGAAGCCGGTCGTCGAGGCCTCCGGATTGTAGCAGTGCTTTTCAAACAACTGCGGATCGCAGGCACTGCCCACCGTATAGTTGATGGCTGGACCCTCGCACACGCAGCGCTCCTTGGTCACTTCGCCGGCTTCGTTCAGGCGCTGCACCATGCGAAACGATAGTTGTCCTATGGAGCCCAAATAGAGACCCACGCCGATGGCAAAGGCGATCGCGGCTATGAAGAGCACCCACGAGAAGATGGGAAAGAAGACGGTGCTGAAGACACTGCTGACGGCCTTGCTGCCCTCCTTGGTCAGGGCGATGGCAATGCGGATGCGCTTCCGCAGGACAATCACCAACAGCAGGATCACCACAAAACACACGCCCACAAAGATGGACAGATAGAGCCAGGTCTTTTGGTTCTGCAGAACATTCTTCACCGTCGACTGCAGATTGAGACCATGTATCGGGACGGTGGGCGTCTTCTCCCAGAAGATGTACTGCCGGACGGTGTAATAGATGGCAACCAGAAGGCCGGTGAGGACGCCAAAGATAGAGAACCACAGTATGGGCGCCGAGAGCCAACGCATCAGGGCAATAAACACCAGCGAGGCGATCAAAGTACAGAAGCAGGCCACCAGGATAATGGACCAGGAATTGACAAGATCCTCGACAATCTCCTCGCCCAGCCGCTGGGCATCGTGGGTGCCGTTGTAGAAATGCGCCACCAGGTTGCCCACCATCTTGGCCAGCCGTGTGTCCGTTTGTTTCATCTTCTCCTTGATCACGGCATCGTTCAGCCTTCGTCGGCACTGCACCGCTGGCTCTTCTTCCACGGGCTCCAGCCTGCCGTTCGATTGCGGCAGCACCAAAGCCTGAGACATGCTCAGAGCCATGGCTTGGGCCTGCAGTTCCGGCTCCGACGTGGCATTGCCGGGCAGCATTAGCTGGCGACGCGACCGACCGCCCTTCAGCAGAAACGAGGGAATAAACTCGCACATCTGTGGCGAGAACTCGAATAAACAGCGATTGAGGAAGGGCGCACTCTTGATGTACCAGCGAGCGCAGAGATTCTGATCGATGGCCCGCTGCATATCGGCTTTGCTGCGAATTTTCGCCTTGTGCTCATCCGTCAAACAGATGAGCCGACTCCTCAGCTCCTCATAGCTCAGGCTGTCGTGCATGGTGTCCCAGATGAACGTTTGTGTGGGACAGCTCTCCACGCATACCTGCAAGGGATCAAGGTTTAAGTTTCAGGCATTTCTACTCTCATTGATCGTATGAATCACCACTTACTTGTGGTGTGGGGCAGCCAGTAATCGGCACGAGCGGGTCAATGCACTGCTCCAGATTGAAGAAGAACAAATTCTTTTTGTGCAGAACAGGCGAATCGATGCCGCACTTCTGATTGAACGAGTCCGTCGGCACCATCAGCTTGTTGAGATCGCCATGGGTGATCGCATAGTGGGCAATGAAGCCCCAACCAGCCAGGAAGAGTACGAACAGCAGCAGGCAGGGCACATCCGTGCAGCTGCGATCCCGCTGACGTGGTCCCTTGAAATTCCGATCATAGCGCAAGGGCTCGCCATACTTGTTCATCAGTTCCTCGCTCTCAGTCATGTTGCCTGTGCCGCTGCTTGTGCTGCTGCCTGTTGCTGTAAGAGATCTGTGGGCGACAAAATGGAAATGAGAAGAGTTCTAGTGATTGAAATCTTATCATCTATGGGCCCTTTTCTCGGGTGTTTGTCTGTGTAATGAGTCTCTGGTCTGCGAAAAAAAACAGTTCATTTGTAAATATGTACATTTCCGTCAATGCGTCATCGTTTCTAAAATGGAACCAAACCACGATACACAGAGAGACAACGACTGCCAGTACTCGTACTACATAGGTATATGCATATGTACATATGTCCCCATGTATAGCGTATAGCGGGTGTTAGAAACCACTCACCGGTACTTTTTGTTCTCAATATTCATTGTCTTTTGTACGGCATATACAGGGTACAAATGATTGATACTTACACATTAAAGTATTCTATGTTCGTGGGTATATCATTTCACAATAGTTATTTGAACAGACAACAGAAAGTGATCTCATGTTAAGGTGGTCTGCCAGGCAATGTCTGTTTTATTCAATTATATTTTGTTATTTCAGTATCCATCTGGATTCTAAGTTCTCAAAGGTTTTGTAATCAAATAAATCAGAACTTTCACTCATTTGAATTTTAATTTAACATTTGGGCAGTGGCCGAGCGAAAATCAACAAATAATAAATATGTATACAGCAGCAGCATCGTTTTAATTGCTTTCACATTAAATATGTTTTTCCGGAATTAATAACCTGATTTTTAAAAGCGTGAGCTTTATTTAGTTTCCGTTTGTTTTTTTATGCCCTTTCAGAGAGTCTTAGGATTTGGCGAAAATGCCCAAGTGAAAGCTGCAGAAGAGAAGTTCGAAGAATTGAAAAAAGAACATACATGTCGTGTGCATGATGCACGACTCGAGTTTCGCTGATAAGAGTTTTTGGGCTTGCCGTTTTTTGTTTAGATCAAAGAAATAAATAATTTAGAAATATTCAATTGGGTTGAGTACATGTCCTTCTGCTATTTAGTCCCACAGATAGAGATGCATAGATCAGATTTGGTCTCTAGTGACACTGGGAACAGGAATTTCCATCAGATAGGATACAAAGGTTGCTCTGACTAAACTGCAGGGTATCTAGCACTTCGGCCCTATGGCTGGGCCATTCATTCGTTCTTCTTGTTGCTTTTCGCATCTCTTTTATCACTTTTGCATGTCAATGATGCGAGATGTCGCTGTTCTTTGATAATGATCGTGAACTTTGAGACGACGACGAACCGAAGACAGAGCCGAAGACCGAGATCGGGAATGATCATTTGTCGTGTCGCAAAATTGTATAATGACGCATTAAAAGTGAATTAAATTCGTACGCGCAACTTGTTGATATTCATTATTTGTTGGTTTTTTTTTTGCGCCGGCCACTGCCCAAATGGAAAACCAGTTGAGCGCCTGAAATGGACGCGTTTTCAAACAAAAATTTCGCTTTTCATGGAAAATTCGTTGGACACATTTGGATTTCACAAGGCGACACATGTATTCAAGGTCATTTACCGCGTATAGTACCTTTTTGGGGGCTTTGAAATTCCGGAATCCAATTAAATGGAGAGACACGTTGGTCGACACTTGTTTGCATTGGGATTCCGTACCGTGTACCGCGAGTACTTATGGGTCTTACGGCGGAGTCTGATAAAGGAATTCTGTACTCAGAAATAGATTCTTATCGCTGATGATGTTCTGCAGAGTACTATTTGCTCTGTTTTCTCTGGCCCAGGTAATTGCTAATGGAACGCATTACTCACCTCTGGCGGCTATGCGTGATGGCTTCTCTTCCGTTGCAAATGAAATGGAACAACCAACCAACATAAAAACAAGACAACAAAGAAGCTCTTCTTTACTGGCGCGCCTGCCCTGTATACGTGTGGGCGGGGGACTGGAGACTGCTTTGTTTCATTTGATTCCTGTGTCGTTCAGGGCCTTCGGGCGAAAGTCACACATCGATGACCCACCAGTGGGGGGCGGGTGGCTCCTTTCCTTTGTTGGTGGAGAGTTTTAAAGTACCGTACGTTGCTCTTTGAACGGCGGTGGCGGTCACTTGCACTCGAGAGGGGGGGACTGCAAGCATAAAGGCAGCATAAAAAATGTGTATTTGTAAAAACGAGTGGCTTGGGACCACTGCACGGCACACGACACTGCAGTGGCACACTTTCATTAATTGCACAATTCTTATCGCTTTCATTTGATAGTGGCAGCAGAGCCAACCACCAATTTTCATTAATAACAGCTTGCAGTTTCGACCGAATTACTTTGCATGCAACTATTTATTGGAGTAGAGCACCCACAGGCATGTGTATGAACAAAAACTCACGTATTTGCTCCAATCCACTTGCACTAATTATAAGCAAACACTTGGCGTAGTTACGTGAGAGGCAGGCAGCCCCACAATAATACTGAGAGAGACCCCAAAAATCCAAAACACTCAGAGCCCCCAACAGCTGGCGCTGGCAGGGCTGCGCACCAATGCGATTTGTTCAAAACAAACCAGAATTGTGCATCCCTAACGAGGGCCACAATAACACCATCAGCTGGTTGTAATATTTTCAAAAATATTATGTGAATTTCAGGTAAGTGAATCCAAACTATCGCTCACGGGCTCTAGAATTAAGCATATCTGGCTTAAATGTACAAAATAAAAGTATTTGATTTGTAAAGATTGATACCGTCAAGTGCAAACCGTTCTCTTATCACAATCTTAGTTGAAGCAAGCGAGACAGGTATATTGCGAAATCTCCGCGACCAGGGCTGCACAGTGCTGGTCTAAAAGTTAAACGCGGGGTCGGAGATGTATAGCGTTGAGGACGGGCCACGGGATTTTTTAATAAGAAACAAATTACAAGCCCGCTCGCAAAACTGCAAAAGCGCGTATTTCATGCTGTTTAATGTGTCCTACTTAAGTGCGATTAGCCAGTGTTTGTGGTCCCGGATGCACCGAATATGCGACTTGTGTTGTTTTTGTGCCGGCAATCGAGTAAATTAAACCGAAATTTTTTTCTTTCCCAAACTGCAGAAAAGTGACAAATAATCCGTGGCCTGCATCTGCAAGCGCGCGGGGGGCGGCCAGATAAAGAAAGAGCAGAGCGCAAAGAAAGAGCGAAAATCGCTGTTGATTAACTTTCGGGAATCAAAACCGAGGGCCCGTCGCGTTCGCATTTGTTTATGTTTTTCTAAAGATTGTTTTTGTGTGTTGAATTCCTGCGGATCGGTTGCAAATAATATAAAAGGAGAGTAAAAGTGAAAACAGGCTGCGGCTATTTGTTGTTGGTGGTGTACGTGCAGAAACGGAAAGAGACACATCCCTCCTCGTCCCCCGTCCCCCCGTCCACCGTCCACCGTCGCAGGAGAGGTGGGAGAGGAGTGCGAGTGTGAGTGGTCGTTGACGTTGTTTTCGTGTGACACACAGAGGAGAAGAAGAAACACGCGGCGCTGCTGCTGGCGGCGGCCTCGCGCTTCTATCATCCAAAAGGGCGGGAAGGCAGGAAGCAAAGAAGGTTCTCTTCTCTCGTGCGTGTGCGTGTGCGCTTGCCGCTTGCTCGGAAATGTCGAGGGGGGGCGAACATAAGCGTGTCTCCCTTACTTCAATCATCCAGAGCGAATCCGTGTTCTCGAGATTCGGCAGCAACATATTGGAGCCGGAGGTGCCGGCCGTCCAAAACAAGCCAGCAAAGACAACGAAAAGCATTCGCATCAATCTCAAACTCTTCGAGACGGACACCGTCAACTATCCAGAGTTTAATTATTCGAAGCTATTGTATTTGGAGAAGGTATTTATCCCCCCTTTAGGGTATCCAGTAGCTCTCTCGATGTTAACGCTTGGTTTTGTGTTGCAGAAAAAGGCCAAGAAGCTTAAGCTAAAGACTGGCAACGGTTTCAGCAGCAGCGATCCGTTTGCCGACAACGATGACGATGTTCAACGCATTGCCAAAGAGCTGGAGGCCAAGTATGGCACCGCCTATGCCAGAGGACGTGGACGCAGCAGAAGGGAAGATCATCGGGACATTGGCGTGGGCTACGATGACACCGACTCCTTCATTGACAATTCAGAAGCGGTACTACACATTTAACCAAAACGGAATCGCAATTCTGGGCTAAAAGGTTTCCCATTTCCCTTTTGCAGTACGATGAAATCATACCCGAGGAGGTGGAGACCCTTGAGGGGGGCTTCTACATCAACTCCGGCGCCTTAGAGTTCAAACCCTTGACCAAGAAATCCTACACCACTCGAACGGATGCGATCATCAAAATGCCAGAGAGATCGCGCAAGCGCATCGTCTCCTCGAGTTCCGAAAGTTCATCCTCTTCCTCCTCCTCGTCCTCGTCTGGCGAGGATAACGAAGACAACAACAACGGATCGGATGGTGATGGGTCATCAGACAGCGAGTCGGAGGAATCTGACGATGATGATGATGATGATGATGATGAGGAGGACTCTGATAGCGAGAGCCTGGACGATGGCGACTCTGCGAACACAGCAAAGTCCAACTCCAATGACAAGTACAAATCCAATCATCAGGCAAAGAGAGCGAAGATCACCTCTGGCGGTGGCGGGTCGGGTTCTGTGGCAACCAAATCCAAGTCAAAGTCAAAGTCCAGTGGTTCTGGCTCCAGCACCACCAGCACCACAAAGCCCACCAAAACGCTGACCGTGACCTCCTCTTCGTCGAACTCGCCGCGACCCAGTGCCGTGGACAATTCCGATTCGGAGGTGCGTCAGGCGCAGGCCCAGGCCCTCAAGAAGGTGGTCAAGACCACGACCGTCAAGGACATGCTCAAGGCCAAAAGGGATAGCTTCCTCAAGTCACAGAGCGGCACAGCTGCGGTCAAAGGAACTGTTGTCAATGGCGAACTGAAGTGCCATTCCACGGATGATCTGGAGACCAGCTGTGACACCGACTCCGTCCCAGATCAGGCCACGATGGATAAAACGCCAAAGGGCCAGGGCCAGGGCCAAGGCCAAGCACAAGCTGGTGAAAGTATGTCTCTCCCGCAGGGATATTTTTAGAGATAATATTGCTATTTCTATTTTTTTCTATTTTTTCCCCCCCTTAAAGATCTGCGAACGGCTGACACGCAGCTGCCGACATCCCTGGACGCGGATATACTGAACACCGTCAACTGTTTCAAGGAGACGGTCAAAAGCCGCGACATGTGCGGCAAAAAGTTCACGCTGGACAACAATCTCAGCTCCCTGCTTCTAAAGTGAGTTTTCTAGAGACATCTGACAAGCACTGCTAAGCGATAAATCTTTTCTTTTCTGTAGGGTCTACGAGGCACTGCTCTGCACGGATCGAAACGAGCGGAATATGGTCTTCTCGCACATCGAGTACCAGCTGCAGCTGCCCAAATACTATATACTGCGCAAGGGCAAAGCACTGCGGTCCAAGGAGGAGAAGACGAGGACAACCATTGCATTGGAAAGTCTGCGGCGTGCGGTGTCCGAATCCATGCCCAAGGCAATAGCCAGCTACGAAGTGGAGCTGCATCATTTTGCAGAGCAGGCGTAAGATAATTGGAATCATTTACCCCTTAGGTTTTCCCTAATTTCTAACACATTTGCAGAGCGGCGGATGTCAATTCGGAGGTGCCGCCGAAGATGCCGCGCAAAAAGTTCCAGTGGACCAGCGAGCTGCGAAACCTTTTGTTCGCCGTCTATCATGCACGCTGGACCTCCTACGCTGTGCTCGGCAAGCGCAAGGACTCACTAGAGGATTTCATCAATGGTTATATGAAGGAGAAGGTCGTAGAACTGTGGCCCATGGGCTGGATGCGCTGCGATGAGCTGCAGCGTGAAATCAACCGCCAAAAGAACTCCATCAGAAGGTCCACAGAGAAGCCGAAGACTGCAGCGAAACCAACGGCCGCTGCTGCGGCTGCCACACCAGAGCCACTGCCACTGCCGCAGGCCAATAATTATATAAGACAAGTAGTAGACGAGTTGCCGCCAGGAGGAGCAGGACCAAGTCGCTCGCGTGGCAACTCGGACACGGACTCAGCTACAAGTGCCTCATCCAATAGCCTGAAGCGCAAGCTCAAAGAGCAGCCAACCGGCAAAACCACCAAGCCACCGAAAACAAAGCTGCCAAAGCATCAGCAGCACCAGCCGCTCCAGCAGCAGCAGCCACTCCAGCAGCAGCAGCCCCCACCTCAAATCCAGGTCACGCCGGCTGCAGCAGTACCTGTGAGTGCTGCTGCTGGCAATCTGGAGAACCTTTTGTGTATGCCCAGTACATCGGCTCAGGCGGCTGCCTTGGCGGGCATGCTCGGCGATCTTGCAGCATCCACTAGGACATCGGACCAACACCAGAGCATGTACAATCTCATAACAGCGGCAACGCTGGCAGCTGCCGCCGTCAGCAATCCTAGCATCACGACAATCAACAGCCAACACACAGGCAGCATCTGTAGCAGCAGCACTACAGCACATTCCAAGATGATCAGTGGAGCACGACCATCGCCGCATGTCATCAACTTGGATGACTACCGGTGTCCCAGCGACATCCTGCAGACATCAAAGCAGCTGGCTGCTCATTCCTCCACCACCATCACGATCACGCCCAAGCCGACGCCGACGCCCGTCATCACCAGCACCAACAGCAGAAGCAGCATCAACAGCAGCACCAGCCCCAACAGCGGTAGCTGCATCTCCTACGCCACTCAGCTGCAAAGCTCTTTGGTCAATTTGGAGAGCAGCAGCGAATCGGATGGCGTTGAGATTGTGGGTGTCTATCCAGCCGGAGCAATGGCGATGGCAACGGTGACAGCGACAGCGACAGCGACAGCGAAGCCGCAAACCTCCAAAACAAAGACAAAGACTCAAAGCAAGGGAAAGACAGCCACAGCCACAGCGGGGAAGGCCAATGGAGCGTCATCAGTGCTGGGTTTCAAAACGGACAACATGTATATCTACAACCACAAGAACAACAACAACAACAACAATAATCATCATCACACTGCCAAAGTGGGTGTGGCAATGGGACCCAGTGGAGGGATGACTGTGGGTCAACAGCAGCATGTCTACGATCTCAGCAGCAACGCCCAAGTAATGAAGACGTTGTCCGACCTGAAAAACCTTGAGAAGCATATGACACTTCAAAATAGTTGGCAAAACCAGTTTTCCGTCTCACCAAGCGGTGGCGGTGGCGCCATGAAGGGTGGAGCCGGAGCCGGAAACGGTGGAGCTGGAACATCATCGCATCAATGACCCTTGCTTAATGCCGCACAGCCATCGAAGGCACCAGTGTCGGCATTCTACAATCACGAGGCGATGGCAGCAGCCCTCGTCCTCTCCTCGATGAGCTCCTTGGCCAGCTATGATCATCAGTTGGGTCTACTGAACGGCAGCGGCGGCACTGTGGCGGTGCCCGTGCCCGTGCCGGTCTCCGTGGCCAGTAGTTCACATCATGGGGGTTCCGGTTCCGTCCCACTAACCCATACACTGCCACAAGTATTTGTAAAGCCCTCCCCGCCTTCAGCTGCCAGCGAGGCAGCAGCCAGCAACAACACCACATCCATCTTACAACAACTGCCAACGAAGTTTGTTTAGCATAAGTCCCTCTACCATCGGATATCTCTGGGATTCGTCGGGGAAGATGCCTCCATCATCTTTTAAACTGTGTGCTGTGCAGGTTTCATTCAAATTAAACAGGACAGTAGTCCACAGTAGAGTCCTCGTCGAATGCTCAAGCATTTTTTGTACCGAAGAATGTGTGCGTGTTCGTTTCGTTTCGCCTTTCCTTTTCATACAATTATAAATACATATTTCTAATTATACATATATACATCCAACATTTAGTCGTTTAAGGAAGGATTAGTCGAGTCGTGTGTGTAATTTGTACTTTGCAAGAATTAAATAAGCTAAATTCGGATCTAGTTATTTATAGCGAACCATTTTTATTAAATAAAGGAGACAAAAATAAGTTATGTAAAAACTCAAACGCCTTCCTCACTATTACACACAGCATATAGGATATATACAGATATACATATCGATATTAGTTCTGTAAACCAAAAAGATAATGCTAAAAGACCCCCAACACATACACTCTTTCTGATAACACTCCTCTTGCTCGATAACTTAGCCTAATTTGTAAAGATAACACAAGTGCTTCGCCTTGCTGTCGCCGGGGGGAAGGCAGCAGCAGACAGCAGCGGCAGCCGGTTCTCACTTGATCCAGCGCAGCATAGAGGTGGCGGCCATCCGCACCATGGCAATGGTGGACTGTTGGGCCACTGCCGGCATCAGATTGGGATCCGCCAGCTCTGGCTGTGGCGTCAGGCTGGGCACCGACTCCCAGTCCAAACGCAAAGAGTTCTCATCTGCAAGGAAGAAACATGTATTTATATCCCTTAGAGCTCTGCTCTCTACACACCTTCCGATTCGGATTCTGTGGCCGTTTCAATGCCAATTAGTAGAGAGTCGACAGATTTCATGAGCGGCGCATTTGTCACATCCAAATGGCCAAAGCGGCCCAGGTCGCTGCGCTCCAGATCGAGTATGGCCAAAATGTTCTCGAGCGTGTGCTGTTCGTTCAGGGCCCGCAGCTTCACCTGCTGCGTGTAGGCCAGATACATGATGTTCGAGTTGACGCGGGATACCTTGCGCAGGAACTGCTCCTCGTTGAGCAGTTTGCGGCAGAAGTCGCCGTAGGCAATCTTGTGCGGCAGTCGCACATTCAGATAGAAGCTCAGCAGCTGAGTCAGTTGGGCCGTGTACGTGAGGGCGCCCACAATGCGATAGGCCTCGTAACGACTGGGTGTAATCTCATTGGCCGTGGCCTTTGGCACATCGTCCTTGTTGTCCGACAGCCAGTCCAGGTAAGCGGTGTAATCTCCATTGGCCGGCAGCGAGGGCCCCACAATGCGGTATTGCACCTCGCTGATGCCGCTGCCATGGAACACCCACTTGCCACGTATATACGAAGTGTTCTTGGCATCCGCTAGAGCCGCAATGGTCTCGGCCTCCTCGCTGCGCTCGTTGCTCATCTTGCGCTGCTGCTCGTCCTTCAGCACCACCTCTGTGATGGGAAAGATATAGGTGACCAGCTGTTGGATGCCCCGACGGGCCGTCTGCTTGATGTTGTCCATCAGACCGAGGTGCGTGTCGCGCAGTTTCTCAATCTTCTCGATGCGATCGAGCACATAGTCCTCCAGCATCTTCACTTTGATGGGATACTTGGGCAGGTTCTTGCGCTTCTCGGCATTCGCCAGACGCAGCTCATCGCGCCGCTCGCCCAGCACCAGCAGCCGCTGTGTGGTGCTGCCGATCAGCTGCTGCAGCAGATCCAGCTGTTTGCGCTTGGCTTTGATGGCCATCACGCGATTCTCGTTCGACTTGTGTTGCTGTATGAGGCGTTCATAGCGATTGCTAAATGTCTTCAGACCCGCCTGCAGATTGATATACCGTTGCTGTTTTTCCGACAGGCTGCAAAAAAAGATAAACCCATGTACTTTACAGAATGATTCAATGACTGTGCACAGTGTTGTAGCAGACCTCTCGGCTCTTTCGGTGGCGCTATGAGTAATGTTTCCATTTCTGACGCAATTGCGACAGTGGAAGCGTGTCGCACTGCAGCCGAGACACAAAGGACATCGCAGACCAACTGCAGCAGAAGCAGCAGCTGCTGAGGTTTCCTTTACGCTGCTGCCTCCATTTGGCTTCTTCTTTGTGTATCCTGTGCCATCACAGATGTCATCGTCGTCGTTTGTCGAGGCACTGGATATTTGAAAATTCTCTGGGGCTTTGGAGCTTTCATCGGAGCTGGAGCTACTTGCCATTACAGCCAGAGCATTGTGTTTTCGAGTTTCATTTAATTGCTATTGTTATTGTTATTGCAGGTTTTCCTTTTTTTTCTCTTTCTCTCTGTGCGATATCGATAAGTATTGCCACACTATCGATAAGTACGATTATTGGACAACTTGGACAAAACAATTAATCGGTAAAAATTACTATTTTGACAGGAAACTATAATTTTGAAATATAAATAAAATGGATATAGTTTATTTTACACCATTTCTCTTTGCCGACATAAAAAACAAAAACTAGACAAAATACGACGCAATTGTATTGATAATTAAAAAGCGAGCGTAGTAGTTAATTCCCAGATTCTCCACTTTGGTGGGGAAGCAGGAGGTGCTGGACCCCAACAGAGGCGGAGACTCATCCAAGTGGTTTGCAGGCACTTCAATCTGCACCTTACCTTAAAACGCAGCCACCTGCTGGAGCGAGAGATTGTGAAACTCTACCGAGGCTGTCGTGACTTTCGACTGTCTACAAGCATTCGGACTTTACGAAGATCTTTTTGTCCCGCCAGCTTGCAGGATGTCCAGCACGGTAGTCTTCCGCGTCCGTCTGCAATTGGTGTGGCTGCTCGAACGTTCTTAGCTGGAGCACTCATTGTGGGGCACTTTTCGCCCTTTTTAAAGATATGTTTACAGTAAATGTGCCCGAAATCGATGTCATGGTGACCGAAATGGCGAAATTATTCTCCGCGTGTGTTCGAAGACTTGGAAGCCTCTGTTTCTTGCAGGCGCCACTTTCAAACACGGAAAAATTCCAACGAAAAGTTCGCCCAGTTTTTATAGTTTTTGTTTTTAATTTCGGAAGAGATTTCTATAACCAAATAAATCAACTAGCAGGTTTGAAAGATAAACAAAATCCAATGGTGCTGCTTAAATTCAAACCATTCCATTTCACTTTTCGATTTGTAATTCGGTGCATTAATTTAGGGACAGCGTATGTCCATTTGTTTTTTTGTTTTTTTTTCGTTGGACAGTAAATTTAGCTAGCTTCGGGTCTTATCCTGTGCGTGTGGTTGTGCCTATTTCAATGCAGCAGTAGCCTTGCCCGCCTTGCCGCCCAGCACTTTAAGGGCCGCCTCAGCCACATCGGCCACTCGGGGCAGAGCATTCGCCTCGAGCGTCTTGGCATAGGGCATGGGCACATCCACACCGCAGCATCGCCACACAGGGGCGTCCAGCTCGAAGAAGGTTTGATCCTCCATGATGCGAGCGCAGATCTCAGCTCCAACACCTTAAAATGCAACGAATTAATATTTATTTAGGGGACTGAGAGGGTGATCTCCAAGCTCTTACCGTGCTGGGGCCAGCCGTTCTCAAGAGTGATCAGATGGTGGGTCTTGCGGACCGAGGCGAATATGGTCGCCGTGTCCAGGGGACGAATGGAGCGCAGATTGATAATCTCAGCCTCGATGCCCTTCTTGGCCAGATCGGCGGCGGCCAGGAGGGCCGTCTCCACTGCCTTGGAATGCGCCACAATGGTGATGTCCTTGCCCGGCCTCATGATCTTTGCCTTGCCAATCGGCACCAAAAAGTCCTTGTCGAGGATTTTATCGTCGACGGGGAATGCAGTACCGTACATGAGTTCGTTCTCCAGAAACACAACTGGATCGGGATCCCGAATGGCAGCCTTGAGCAGGCCTCGTGCATCCTCCGTGTCATAAGGGGAGATCACCTTCAGGCCGGGGCAGTGCGCGTACCAGGCGGCAAAGCACTGAGAGTGCTGGGCGGCCACTCCAGAGGCGGCCCCATTGGGACCACGGAACACGATTGGTACATTGACGGCGCCAGCGGACATGTAAAAGGTCTTGGCAGCCGAGTTGATAATCTGATGATGGCAGGAAAAAATTATGTTTTCAATTATTTAAGGACTACTGGGAATCGGGGATTGTATCGTGGGTCTCTAATGGTGTGATGGGTGATGCCTCCTCCCTGAAGCTGATCTGATGTCCATTTCAAGTTAATACGATGTGCATTTTATTGGTTAAACTTTCACTTAATGCCTAATTTCTGCTTAATGATAAATGCGGGCAGGCGTCGTCCCTTCCAGAAGCGGGGCAACGGGTTATCGTTGGCCTGCCGCAGGATCTCGGCCACATGCTGCTCGGCACTGAACGATTCCGCCTGCTTGATCTGGGCCATGAGCTTTGCCTGGAACGCCTTCTCCTTGCGCATCTCGCGACGCTGCCGAACCTTGGCCCACTCGAACTTCATCTTGCGACGCAGCTTCTTCAACTTGTGCTTCTTCATCTTGCGTCGTCGGATGACAATGAGGCGGGCAGCCTCCATTTTGTCGGGTATTCTCTTGCCCAGCGGTGGAGAAATGATTGTTGCATCGCCCACGCGATCTTTGTGCAGGATATCGTTGATTTCCGTCAGCCAGGTGGAGCGCGGACTTTCTATGATCTTGGTCAGAGGCAGTTGGCAGTCGCCAATGGGAGGCTTGACAGACTTGAGTATCTTTGCCTGCACATAATCGGATAATATGGGGGTGGAATTAGTCAAACGGTACAGATTCCGGATCTACTTTGCATTGCTTTTTGTGGTGGCAGGAGCCGTTCAACCCATATTATCCCATTACGCGCCGCCCCTCTGGTATTGTAATGAACTTGAATTGGACTACGAGTATTAGCTAGCTGAGTGGGAGGGGCACATTAACTGGAGTTTTCTCTTTGGCAATGAGATAATATGAGTATTTAGGCTACTGCTTGTGGTGGGAGGGAGTAGTGTATGGCGTATGTGGGGGATGGAACACTCACGTGATCAATGGCCTGCATGGCAAAGTTGAAGGTCATGAACTCGCAGACGGGACGCAGACCAGCCATGGCAGCACCGACAGCAATGCCAGCGAAACCCATTTCTGTGATTGGCGTGTCGATGATGCGTTTGTCGCCGTACTTCTTCCACAGTCCACGGGAAACCTAAAAACAGGTAAACGCCAAATAAGAGCTTGAATGATCCAGAGTAAACAAATCAGAAGGGACGGTATTATCGCTGCGTTATCAGCGTGCGAGTCACACACATTTTGCGTGACCTTGCCAATTACAATCACGCAGCCACCGGTAGGTAGACGGTCGAGACACGATTCAGATTCATTATCAGGCACGCATTTCATTCCCTGCCCTGCCCCTCGACTTGTTACTGTGGCCCCAGTGCATCAGCTGTCACCGCGAACTGTCAATGGCCGCAGCTGTTTACGTAATCGGCAAGGGGGTAAATGTTGCGACGGTTTTCTTTCGCTTACCTTGTAGGCACCGTCGTACTGGGCCACCTCCTCGCCCAGCAGGAAGACACGGTCGTCCCGGCTCAGCTCCTCGTCGAGGGCACTGTTGAGGGCATCGCGCACCGTCATCTGCTTGGCGGCCAGCACCTTGGGGGTGGTGGAGAACGCACGTTGGGCGGCGCAGGCTGCTTGTGTCAGTCTGGAGCGCAGCATATTCGCTTAATTGATACACACACTGCCTATATTGCAATCGGATTCGTTTCCCAGCTGCAAATCCAATTCGGAAAATGCTATTATCTAATGCTGGAGACTAAAGAAAAAAATATTTTTACGCACCGACTGTCGCCCCAAGATTAGTGTGACCGCGGAATTATCGTTAAAATATACCGTCCGACCCTCAGAAATATACCAAAATATACAGCCTCATGTCGAAAATGTACCGGAAGTATACTGACGAATCAAGTTCTTTTATACATATTTCTCGATTATGACACTACGTCCCTGCCCACAAAATTGTATCCAATTAATGAACCCTTTTTCTTCTTGACTGGTTTATTTTAAATACCTCTCGTCCCCCTCTATTTAAATAGTTCTTCTTCGAGATAAATCCTGCCCTTCCTTTTTACTTACAAGAAAAACATTGATATCTTTCACCTGAACTGCGATAAAATGATTCAATTGTCAATATATTCGGTGGAATATTAAAATACCCCCGTGGCTTGCAATGGGTTAATCGTTCTCCCGCGAACTATTGGAAACCATATCCGCGACTTTGATATTCCGTTAACCAAATTGTTTTGTTTTCATAGGGTATATTTGTAAAATGAGACCGTATATTTTGGTATATTTCTATATATCTTTATCCTAGAACTATTTCAAATTATGTCGTTTTTACCACTGATTTTTGTTTCTTTTCTGTTTTAAAATATGCTTAAATTCTTTAGAGGAGGACTGCGCAGAGTCTGTTGTTTTGATGCAAAGAAGTCTGCCTTTGGTCGACTGAGTAATATTACGAGAATTTGGTTTTCTCCACTGCCCGCGAAATCCCAATGGATTAAGCCATGCTGCGTTCTTTACCTGGAAAACGAGATGAAGAAGGAGACGCACATTGTGAAAGTTCTTGACGGTGTCTTGGTGGTTTTATACAACAAGTCTCGGGACAAATTAATTTTTGTACGGCAGTTTAGAGCTGCAGTTTACCAAGCTCAGCTGAGCCGTAAACAGCCAATCACCAAAGGGGATGTGGATCTGCAAAAGTTTCCGCCGGAGCTGGGCATCACGCTGGAGCTGTGTGCGGGCCAAGTCGATAAGGACCAAAGTCTGAAGAATATAGCACGGGAAGAGATTCTCGAGGAATGTGGCTACGATGTACCCACCGACAGCATACAGCCGATTTTTCACTACAGATCTGGCGTAGGAATTTCAAGCGGCGCGCAGGCATTGTTCTATTGCGAGGTGTGCGATGAACAGAGAGTATCCGCGGGCGGTGGAGTAGACAAGGAGGTAATACAGGTCGTGGAGCTGTCGCTGGATGAGGCTAGGGAGCTGGTCAAAACAGGGATGACAACAAACGGCGGACCGGCGCTGCTGGTGGGCGTGATGTGGTTTCTGCTCAATAAAGCTCCAAAATCTTCGTAACGACAATCAAATATCAGTGTGACCATGTTCGATTCGGATTTAAATGTCATAAAGCTTGCTCGCAACTGCCATAAGCTTTTGTTGTTGTTGGGTGCTGGGCATCAGCTGTCTCCCGGAAAATATATTTTTAACACCATGGAAAACGTATCGAAGATCTGGTTGGGTCCGCTGCCCGCTGACTCCCCCTATGTGAAGCCATTTCGTATGTACTACATCCAGAATGGCGTGGAGAAGAACTGGGACCTGCTCAAAGTGCACGATAGCGTGGCAATCATTTTGTACAACTCAACGCGACAGAAGCTGGTGCTAGTGCGCCAGTTCCGTCCGGCGGTGTACCACGGTGTCATCGCCAGCGAGCAGGGGAACTTTGATAATGTCGACCTCCAGGCATTTCCGCCCTCAATTGGTGTGACCTTGGAGCTGTGCGCTGGGATTGTGGACAAATCGAAGAGCTGGGTTGAAATTGCACGGGAGGAGGTTCTCGAGGAGTGCGGCTTCGATGTGCCCGTGGAGCGCATCGAAGAGGTCATGGTTTATAGGTAAGTAGGTGGGACATATGACAGCCGAAGCTTACTTATGATCTTTTTATCTCTTGCAGATCTGGTGTGGGTGCTTCGGGTGCCAAACAGGCCATGTACTACTGCGAGGTGTCCGACGCCGATAAGGCCAACAGCGGCGGCGGTGTGGACGATGAAATTATTGAGGTCGTGGAGCTCTCCCTGGACGAGGCCAAACGCATGCTGCAGAAAGGAGCTGTGAACAACAGTCCGCCCAGCTGCCTGATGGGCCTTTTATGGTTCTTTGCCAACAAGGCACCCGTTACGGTTTAGATAAAACATCCCCCATTGTTGACTCTGCGGAGATAAGACGGACGTCTCGGTGATAAGGCGGGGGACTGTTAACACACTTCAAATGCTTTCCAATTGAATCATGTGAATGAATGCGCCCAGCGCCCAAGTAAATCCAAAACTCAATGCCTCACGAGGCTATGTAAAGTATAAATATTTTCTTACATGAGAGAATAAACTTTGTTCAGGCAGGCACTCGCATGAATTCGGTCAAGTGGAGGACTCCGATCCGACTCCCACCTTAGCGGCAAAGTGCATAAATCGCTTATAAATCAAAATGCCCCTAGCCGCAGAGAGCCGGGAGGGCGGCCCGAGACACAGAGCTTCTGCTGCTGCTTCTGCGGCTGCATCTAAACGGGTTCCGCACCGCGTTCTTCCCTCGCGATTCGATCCGATCCAATCCGACTCGTGGTGTGCAGTGCTGTGCTGAGGCGCGGAGCGGCGTGGCGCGGCGGGGCAAGGTGAGACGAGACGACGCTGTGTGCCGTTTTTGGGGCCCCTGTCAGGCAACGTGTTGCGCAGCTCAGGTTACTTATTTATACACGGCCAGGGACTTTTAGCTGCCGGGCCTGCTCCTGTGCCTCCGTCGCGCCACCATCTGAAGATGGAGCGGAGCACCACCGGCCTTTGCTTCAGCATCAGCTTCAGCTCAAACTCCAGCTCCATCTGCATCTGCATCAACGACAGAAGTTCAGGCGGTCATGGTGAGCGGTGGCGTGGAAATTTATTTACTTCAGAGCCATGATTTGGCAATATTTCAACATTGTAATAGAATTTCTTTCTTTCTTTCTTTCAGCCTTTTCAAACTTGACTTCCTTTTCGGCTGCAGTACCCCCTCCACCCCCCACCAAACGCAGCATCTTCCCCACTCCACTCTTCCCGATCCCGGGGCATGTGCGTGCATTCGATTTTCAGCAGATAATCAAGGCCGGTTCTTTGTTGTTGTTTGTGGCTGTTTGCTTGCGTGTTAACCTCATGTAAATTATGGCCGTAAGGCAGGGCCGAGGAAGGAGCTCCCCATCCATGCCCCCATGGCCAGAAGAACCAACAAAAATGCGAGTGTTGAAATTATATTTAATTTGCATATGTTGAAAGAGGAGCAGGAGCAGGAGCGGGAGCGGGAGCAGCAGGAGCCACAGGTAGCACCGGCCTCGGGCTCCACATGCAAATGAGTTGAGGGAGTTCTTTGCTCGGGCATCAGGTGTTGTCATGGAATTTGTCATGGCATCGCGAACAGATCCGATCCCCCTCCTGCCCTCAAATGTAATGAATGAATGCCGGTTTTTTCCCTCTGCGATTTTCTTTGATTTCTCTGGCTGCTGCTTCGCCATCACAATCATCTGTCGCCTGTCACTTGCTCCCGTTTGAAGTGGTGCTCCCTGCCGCAGAGCTCTCAGTGTTGCTGCAGTGCTTCAGGGCTCCCCAAGGTGCAGAATGGATGCCAGCGGAGCCAACTGATTGCCTTCTGTCTGCGGGTCTGCGGCAAGAGTTGCGCAAGTCCAAAGTACAGAATTGCAATTATTTCATAATCACGTCCCAATTTATGTGGCCCCAGCGATAGGCCAGAGATTGCCATTTCGAATCAAAAGCTGTGGCTGCTCTTCTATTCCTTTGGACCGTGCTGACCTCCAGTGGCCATTGGAGTTGGCTGAGAACCAAAGCGCCCCGGGCACACAAAATGGAGTCCGCACACGAAACAGGAGCAGGAGGGGCTGTGGGCTGTGGGCGGGGGCCTGGGGCTCGGGGGCTCGGGGATGTGGTGGCGGCAGAACGGGAAGACGGAAGATCAAGAAATCGCGATCATGAGTCCGGCTCGGTTTCAGTGCGCATGCGAAAATTAAGTGCAGCCAGCAACAATCATACTCGTACCAACAACAGCGAAATTACCTGTAAAACAGTTATGGCTGTTGCCTATACACTCGCCAAAAGGGTATAAGGACTTGGCCAGGATGTGTGTCAGAGGTAGAGAAGTTATAGCAGAGGAATGCTATATAGCTTTCTCTGGCAGATACCTTTCCTTATGCTGGTTCCTTGTGTGCTCATGAGCTGTATTCTGAGAAGAAAGCATGAGCCTTGGATCATGTTTAAGATCGATTTTCAAAGGCTTCTAATATATAAAGATATTTATTTAGAAATGGATAATGACAAGCATTTAAATGGCTTTCACACATTGGGTTTTATTTTATACAAATTCTATTATTTTAAAGCCACTTTTTTAAATCAATTGGGTGTCTGGAATATATCATCCAGCTCTTTGTAGCCTAAGAAAAATTTTAATAAAGGAAGATGGAAATCCCATGCGGTTCTGGATCGGATCTCTGTACATATATGTATACCTTCTTTTTAAATATCATCCAAGTCATATCTGATATTCTTTTGTATGAACCGATCTACAAAGGGTGTCCAAAGCTTCGGCAGACCCGAAGCCTTTCTTTCTTTCATGTCGGGTATTGCTGCTGCTTCGGCTGCCGCTGCTGCTGATGCTGCTGCTGTGGAGCAATAATGAAATTTTTTATCGGATTTGATTATAAGTTGGCCAGGCCTTACCGCCTGGCCACCCCGCCGTCGTAATCTGCCAATAAGAAGAAAAGTACGAGTAAGTAAGGTAGGTTGAGTCGGGTTGGATGGTCTGCTGCTGCCTGGCTGGTAGCTAGCAGGGAATGGGATGAGGATTGGGTTTGGGTTTGGGTTTGTGTTTGGGACTGGGATTGGGATTGGGAGCAGGGTGGTGGTTGGTGGTTGGGGGGGCAAGGCAACAACTATGTAGCCGCCGCCGCTCATTGATTCCGCCTGCCGTCCGTCGTCCGTCGTGATGCACTTTAATGAAATGAAATCTTATACTATCATGAGCCGCATGAACTGTAAAGCTAAAGCCCAAGCCAAAGACTGACTCGAAGCTGGAGCTGGCGGTGGCGGTGGCGGTGGAGTGGTGGGGAGGGAGAGACGTCGAAGTCGAAGTCCGAGCCAGAGACTGGCTTTGGCTTTGGCCACTCAAAATGTATAATTATCTGGCGGTTTTATCCGTTTGCCAATATTAAATTTCTCATCACGCCCAGAGCGGGGCCTGAGAGAGGAAAATGTAGTTGCAGTTGCAGTTTTGGGTTCTTGGGGCTGCAGCGCTGGGGCAAGGAGTCGGGTGGGGTGGGGTGGGGGGTGTCATGGGCACGGGCGCCGTCAAACAATTAATAAAAGGCCAAATGTCTGCAATGAAATTTATGCTGCCGCTGCCACCGATGCCACCGAGTTATATATAGGCTTTGGATTTCAAGAGGTTTCGAGTCTGGGCTTTTCCTGCTCCTGCTGCTCCTGTTACGGCTTCTCTTGGTGGGCAAAAGGAAATGGCTCTGGCTTTACCGTTTTAATACCCAGCGGACTTTCTAAAATCGATGCCGCCTCTGCCACTGCCACTGCCGCTCCCGCTCCAGACCAGCTCCCCGGCACAGGTACACAGGGCTTCTTGGGGCGTTGTTCGGTCTGCCAGTCGTTGCACCTTGCTGGGAGACGTGCCGCAAGGTGCGCCATCGGACAGATCGGACAGATTGAGCACAGGAACGGATCGGAACGGAACAAATGTGTGTCATATGCTTACCCATGAGGCATGCCACCAGCTCCGATTGTGATTATTGCCAGGGGCCATGATTAACTTTGGCTTTATCAATTAATCAAGCTCCGTTTGCATTGCAATTATTTATGCTGTATGCTGGGAAATTTTTTCCAAAGTTACGAGTCGAGAGGTTCTCAAAATCTTTCCTTTGAGATTTTCAAGAGGGACTCAGTTCTTTGAAGTATTTTTTTGACCTAGAATAGGGGCCCTCTTAATATTAATTGGCTAAATATAGTGGGAGAATCATTTAGGTTTTGCATAAGATCAGACCAAACTCAAGATTTGGAACTTTCCCTTAAAAAAGGTTTTATTTCAACAGATCTGAACTTATTTCCCCACATAGATAATACAAAATACACCAAATCCCCAGCCCTTGACCCCACAGCGGCTCCATTTTCCAGCATCCACATCATCGACTGTCAAGAGCATTTTTGAGCTGGTGCTGTCGTCGTGCACGTGTTGCCATTTTAATTACCCGCAAAGTGGCAACAAATATTTTTGGCCAAATGCGTGTAATTGAAATTAAGTCATAAATGGCTAAAAATGCGATCGGGCCGATCGTCCGAGCCGACCGACACACATTGCACACGAAACGCGGCTAGAAAATATTAATGAAGTCGGCCCGGGCCTTAAGAAGCCGGGCCAGATGGCGAAAAAATTTCACACTCTCGGCTTTGATTTATGACAGCGCTACGTTCATATATAGGAAAAGCCCCTGGAAGGAAACTTGATGCCACGGTTGAACGGGCCAGTGGCTTTCAAACTGGGCACAGTTGCACCTGCCTGGTGAGCTTCGGGTCTTAATTACGGGAAATTGTTGTTGGCTCTATGACTCTCTTTCATTTGCTTCTCTTTCTATAAAGCTCTCTTACTATACAAATAGCTCTGCAGTCAAGCGCTCTCTTTCTCTTTGGTTTCCTATTGCTAGTCGATTCTCTTTCAAGCCCCGCATCGCTGGAGGCGCTCTTTGCCGCTGGGTTCTCTTAAGAGTTTGATATGGTGGTGCTCCGCCCACCGATTCGGAAATGGAGAAAACCCCCAAAAGCCACAAGGAAAGTGTTACAATGCTTTGCTATTTGCTCTAATTACGAAGGTCCCTTTAACCGGATCATATACCCAAATTGGAACGGTAATGAGATGAGCTTCCCAAAAGCAAAAACGCTATGGGTCTCCCTTCACAAAGCTTTCCTGCCGCTTATATTCTGACTCATACAACAGCGCCTCTTGTGTGGCATTCCAATGAGGATGAGGGGGCAGCGATCGAAAGGAGTGGAAGGAGAACTCCTTAATGACATTTCGATGAGCATTTAAATAGAGATTTCTTCAGTCTTAACAAGGCTACAGATGGACCGCGCGGGCACACAATTAAAAATCATTTGCATATCAAAGCGAAACAACAACAACGATAAACGGAGATGAAGCCAAAGGCAAAATGGATAAAACGGAGGATAAGCGGAGAACAAAAGTGAAACTCGGACTGATCTTGTTGATAAGAAGAAGAAGGCAGGGAAGGCAGGCAGGCCGGGCCAGTCGGCCAGGAGGAAGGCCGACCGGCATTAAAAGTCAAAGTCAAAATCAACAAAGCACCGAGATGGCCTAAACAAGATCCTGATAAAGAACCAATACCAATCATGCATGGTCCCAAACAGCTGCCACCGGCGACGATGACGATGACGATGACGATGGAGACGACGACATCCACATCCACATCCACATCCCCAACGTTGACCGCAACAACTTTGTTGCCCCAAAAGTTGTTGAACTTAACGCGAAATCTGGTTGTTTGGTTGTGTCTGGCCCTGCGCCTGCGCCTGCGCCATGCGCCTGGGAAATTAACAAAAGAGTAACAACAAGAACACACCAGCAAACAGCAGCCACATTTCGGCAGAGCCCAAGCGGGATCCACATCCACATTCAGGTCTGGGGATTTAGCTGAAGCTGACGCTGAAGCTGGAGATGGAGATGGGGTCTGGGAATGCCGATGTCTACGACTCTGTATGCATTTTGAAGGAGTTGGAACTGACTTGAGTTGAGTTTAACAGACAGCGAAAGATCGCTGGCTCGCTGGTCGGTTCGGTTGGGTTATCTGATTTTAATTAAACGGCATCGCATAATAAATTATCTTCATTAGGGTTACCTTGGGGGAGCAGCCCCAGCCCCAGAACAAGCCGCAGCCCGAAACCGAAGCGAAACGAAACAGAAAAGATTCGTATGCCCGATTCTAGTCGGCCACCAATACCATTCCATTCGTAAACCCCATTTGTGCCCCCACCTTTTCCCGATTCATAAATCAAAAACGAACGCATGCATCCCCTTGACTGCAGTGCGTGTGTTCTCCTCCCGATCCTCACTCCCCAACATCCCACTCTCCCCATCGCAGTGGACCATCCTTGGGTCTGGTCGCTCGGTGCTCATGTTCATTAATGAAAAACCGGACCAACTGTCAAACAGAATCTGCAAATCATTCGACGCGACGGCTGTGCGCCGTTGACAGTTGGAAAAGCGCTGTGCCGCTGTGTCCAGGAAAAATCAACACATGCTTAGATAATCAGATAAAATAAAGAATAAAAAAAACCCCAAGGAAAAAAGTGCAAACGACAGTTCAGATTGGTAATTGGTACAACACGAAGAGTGTATGATCTTTCCGAAAGAGAGGAGAGCTATAAAGGATTTTCTGAATGTTTTTCAGAGATTTTAAGTCGAATTTTATGGGCATTTGCTTAACAAAGTTTCAGATTAAAGATGGAAAGGTTCTGGGGAAAATAAAGGAACGAGGTCTTTCTGCAGAATACAAATGTAATCTATGTATGTACAGAATATTGTAAAAAAAACTCTTTCAATAATTGAAACTAAGAAAAATTACTTGTCTTCGGTTTAGAATTCATTCAGATTAATTATAATAAATAAAGAAAAGAATTTAGTATTCAATTTAAAGGTATAAAAGAAGGTCTCTTTATAGAGGCATTGTTATTTAATAAGAGTATGAAATATCCTTGGCTATGTTTAAATTGCCTTAAAATATGTAAAGAGATTGGATATGGCTTTTTGTAAATTCCTAGATCAAATATTCCCCCAAAGTCCTTTAAGATACTTCTACTCCATATTTATCCACGCAAAATCAAACCAATAGAGTTTGAACCCGAATAGATCGTAGTTTAAGAATACTTTTAGGTAAATAAGATCTATATGAATGAAACACCTGCTACCAATCTCTAATTTCAGATCTGTTTCCTAAGAATCTTTCCATGCAAAGCACCCCGACAAGCAGATCTAACTCCAGGCCAAGGGTATGGATGAAATCAATCGAGTGAAGAGTTAACTGGAAGTGGGGCACAAACCGGTTGCACATGGTCAACTGATTGACGAGTTGCGTACCTCAAATGTGCAGCTAACACGCACACAGGTGCGTGCCACTCCAAGTGTGTGATTGTGTTTGTGGAGTTCTTGGAGTCGCAGACGAGGCTGAAACTGTGGCTGGAGCTGGAATCATCAATAATGGCAGCCAAAGGAAGCGCATGTACATGTCCATGTAGCGCTTAATGATCTTGAAATCGAAGTTGCATTAGCATTGAATGTGCCCCAAGCAGTCGCAGCAGCCGCAAAATGTTTCAATTATTTGTAAGCAGCCGACAGCCGACAGCAGCCAGCCGGCAGACAGAAAAAGAATGAGCAAAGAGTAGAAGAGTAGAAGAGCAACAACAAATTATGAATAATCGAGTTCATTAATCAAGTGTTAATCTTCATGCATGGTCCACGGCGCATTACATGGCCAAACACCGAAAATAATATGAAAATACACAACCAGAAACCAGCCCCCAACAGACTCTTGGCCAAACCCTCTCTCCAGCCTCCGGTTTTAAGCGATTCAAGATCCGAGAGTCCCGTCCCGCGAAGCCCAAATCTCTAATTTATTACTTTTCCAGCATTTTGCTAATGAAGACATAAAAACCGCAATCAAATTAAATATTTTTCTTCATGGGAACAAAATGTAAGCGGTCCGCATTACTCATCCAAGTCCATGTCCATTTCTTGGTTAGAAATTGTTGCGGCCACAACCTTGTGTCTGGCTACCAACTGGAACTAAATGGTTTTGGCGCCGCGTTAAAGCCCTTTGTCCCACACCGAATCGAAAGGAGAATCTAAACCCCATAAGTTCTATAAATTCGTTACAATTTGTATACACATTTTAATCAAAAACTGAAGGAATTATAGGTGTGGCTATTGATGGTCATTTCCTATAGTGAAGGTTCTGATGATGAAGAAATCAACGAAGGAGTTATTTTCCATCAAGCAATTTCTCAGTATTGTGAAATAAGAGAATTTATCTTTTAAGAATATAGACTTCTCGTGTTTTTTTTGGGATGGTAAAGACTTTACCTTGTGACCAGGGGAAAAGGTGTTCTTAGGTTCAGTGATCCGCCCAAGGGATCTGCCCGTATCAAGAGCTTTCACTGTAGAAACCGAAGAAATCCCTTTAAAAATACTTAATGCCACATCGTTTAAACATAAAATTTTTGAACGGAAGTCGTTACTCCACTCGTTTCCAAACCTACTCTATAAGAAATCGAGACCTCCCTTTTGTTTTTATGCCCCAAACAACCCCACTCTTGTGACCCGAATTTTGTTACGAAAACAACCGGAATTAACTTCCAATCAAATGCAAATGGTTTCACCAGCAAAAACAAAAAATCTGAAAATTGCAGAGCTTAAGTCTTGGAGCCACGCCCAGCCAAAAGCCGGGCCTCATACATAGCTTCCTCATTTCACATAAGTCAAACAAAATGCGCCCTTTAGGGGAGCCCTCGGCGGAGCGGCAGATTATGGCTCCCCTTATTAAGGCAGCATAAACCCAAATTAAATTGTCGAATTAAGGCAACATCTTAACGGCTGGAGGGGTCTGAACGGGCCTGGTGGCAGAGCAACGAGTTATAAATTTAAATTAAAACATATACAATAAAATGTAAATCTCGTGAAATAATAATAAACGTCTGCGAGGCGACTCTAAATGATGTAAAGCCCGCACATTTATACGAGTCCGAGAGGGTCCAAAGTCTCCGGGGCTCCATCCATGCCATCCATGGAATGGATCAGCTTGAGCTCAAAATTTTCTGGCTTTTGTTGTTGCCACAAATTATATGGTTCGGGCCGCAAAACTGGCGAATTATTGTGCGTACGTAAAATATGAATTACACATGCGCCAGTCCACAGACCTCGTCAGAAAGGAGAGGAGATGGGGATGGGTATGGGGATGGGGCAAGAAATTAAGTTAAAAATAAAACTCAAACTTGAAGACCAACTCGAAAGGTAACAAAAACATGCAGCTACAACTACTGTACGCAAACACAAACAATACTCGCACCAAAGAAACACCAGGAAAGCCAGTAACAAAACCGAAAAAATTTACAAGTCACTCACAAACACATATGTATATACGTGGGGCAGGGACCGGGGCTGCATAGCAGGTCCCAAGCCGAAGTGGAAGAGGAACCAGACGACCCAGGAATATGTGTAAAAAAAAAATCAAATTAAACTTCATACGGATCCCGCTCTCGGGTCTTCGAGAAAATATAAAGCTCCCAAAGTCCAAGAACCAGAGCACATCGCAAACACAGGAGAAGAAGAGAAGACCAACTCGAACACAGAAATACACACGAGTTATAAAACGTGCCTTGGGATGGGTTCTAGAGATGGTAGCGTGAGGGTAGCATTAGAGAACGTGCCATGAGAGATGGGTTTCAGAGTCCCTATATATCTTGAACTGAATGTGTATCGAACGAAATCCGAGCATATTTATTAGCATCTAAGCAAATTCGTCTGACTTTTCCTTTCCGAATTTTAATAGAATTTCTCATGAAAGAAAATCTTTAAAGTCCCTAAAACAAGCCCTATATAGAACTTGTGATGCCTTGGGTTATAGGATGGAATCGTAATGGATCTTGCCAGACCGTGTCACTAGGGGCAGACTTAGGGAACTGCTGAAGAAATTTGAATATAGCCTCATAAGATTTAAGCCACACTTTTTGTTTCCTCAAAAGAAACGTGCTAAATTCAAGAGATCTGATCGGTTGTTGAATTAACTTAACAGAATTTGAATTAGTGGATTTCAAATAGCTCTAAGGCCAAGTAAAATCTTAATCGATTACCATATATCGCTTAATCAGCATTCCATGTTGGGGAGTGCCCCCTTCACGCACCCATCCCCAGCTTGAACCTCAGCGAAGCGCATAATCCAAAGAACCCAAAGAGGGCCCCTAAGAAACATTTGTGAGTCGAGCAAATAACACTTTATTTCATTCATTTAACAGGTTTCATTTATGAGCGGACAACAACACCAAGAGGCAGTCCGTCAGTCAGTCAGTCAGTCAGCGTCCGCATCAGAGGCCCAATGGTCAGCACACAGAGCTCTCGGGTTTGGGCTCGGGCTGCTGCAGCCCGATCTGGCAATAGAGCCCAGAGTCAGTGCCAGACTAGGTAATGTTCCCACGAAACAGGTTGTGGCTCCACAGCGCGGTCCACGGTCCTGCCACAGTCTCGTGCAGCAAAACTGAATCTGAAGCTGCGGCTGAAAGCCGGGGCAGAGACTGATGCTGATGCTGACGCTGACGCTGAAGTGTTGCGCCTTCGTGCATGGCCGAGAGCTATGGGCCACCGCCACTTGGACCGTACCGGGCCGGGCTGGGTCGGGCCGGGCATGGCTTGCTTCTCTTATTTTCCTTCTTTTTTTTACAGCTATGTGCGAGTCGGAGCATTGGGTGTACGAGTGGTACGAGTATATGGCCATGGGCAAGGCAGGCCGCGTCAGGGCTGCTGCAACTGGAAGCTGTAGCTGGTAGCAGCACCTGGGGTTGGGTCGTCCGATCGCACTTACTGCCGCCTTACTGCTGCTGCAGGCAACGCCAAATCAAAATCTGTGCACAATTATGGCCTACACATCTGGCCGGGCCGGGCCAAAGCCAGTCTCCGGCTGGACCGATCCGATGCTCGTGCTCCTCATAAATATTTAACGAGTTTCATTTTTAGCCAGCATTGTCTGGGCAGCATTTGCAACATTTGCCATTAGAAGCGAAGACCCCATCGCCGGACGCCTCATGAGCTTCCAATTAGTGTTGGATTACATATTTGTAGCCCGATTTTGTGGCATTGTAACCAAATTGGAACATATAAATTATGGACAAATTCGGTAGGAAATCCAAGCCGGATAAATGGAGAGTATTACAGAGACAGACACGGAGAGAGAGAGAGAGAGAGAGAGTATGGAGAAATACTCATTGTTGATTATAAGTTCATTTTTGAAGCATTAAAATTGGAAATTAAATCGCAATGAATCATCACAAATTGATCCCGAATGCTGGTTCAATTTAACGCCTCGAAATTTTTATAAATAAACGAGAAATGTTCCGTTTGGCTGGCTGGCTGTCTATCTGTCTGACTGACTGCCTGGCGGACATTGTTAGCAAACAAATTTCATTGTACATGAGAAACGGATTTGTTGGCTCCTCTTGTCTCTACGGCGCAATCCATCAAAAGAGAAATGGGGAACCGAGGAACCGAGGAAAGCCGCGGGTTGTCTATCCCTTGCCCTTGCCCTTACCCTTACCCTTACCTTTGCCTTCGCCTTCTTTCTGGTGTTTGGTGCTCTGTGCCTATTAATTTATTGTTGGTATTATTGTGTGCTGGTAATCAACACGTTCCTTTGATGACCTTGCACTATACAACCATCGATCGTGTGATAAATCGAACGGAAATCATTAATAATCAGGCAAAATCAAAAAGCGTTTCTTTGCCTAATGACTGGGATCGTTGCCGGTGCCGGTGCTGGGGCCCCAGATAGCAGTACTTATGTAAAACGTTAACAGCAATTTGAGTTATGATGATTTAAATGTAGCGATAGAAAGGTGACCAACCCAAGCTGATTTCATTCCGATTCGCATTCCAATGGATGGCCGCCGAGTCCCCCGAGAGCTTCAGACACTTGACTCTCGGATCCATCGAGTGGTGGTCAGGCGGCGATGAAAGTTCAAATCACATCGATCTCGGCGGCTCCCCATCTTTGCCTGATGTAACTCTCGACTATCTGATGGCATCTGGCAAAAGCCTGTCCGGGGCATTGGCGCGTCTTCGTTTGGCGTTTTGTTGACAGCAAAATTGCAACTTCAGTTTCCTCCACTTGGTCGGGAGTCCCCTCTCGTCTCGTCTCGTCTCGTCTCTCCTCCTCTGGGCTTGCCTCTGTCTTGGGCTCTGTTTCTCGATCCATTGTTTATTGGTTTTCGTTTTGGGTAAATTATATGGCAGCCATATAAAAAATATCAAGAAATGCATATTTATAAGCATTCAGGCAGAGGTGGAGGTTTAGGTGGAGGAGGCAGGAGGCAGGAGGCAGGAGGCAGGAGACCGACCAAACAGAAACTCCGGCTCACGTTTTCATTTGCCAGAAGGCAGGGAACATGCGATGACAAAACGACACGAAATCCTTTTTTTTCCTTCCCGATGTGCTTGTTGTTGTTGCAGTTGTTCTTTTAGTTGTTGGTGTTGCAACAACCGCCCTCCAGCCGCCCCTGAGGTATGAGGCATTGTTGTTTGTTGTATGACGGGCTGCGACGCTTTTGACATGATCAGACATTTCCACAAAAAAAAGAAAAAGAAAGAAAAAAAAGGAGGAAGACTCACACAAAGCCAAACCGCATCAAGTGCAGTGTGCAGATCTCTCTGTCCACACAGTTCGATGCCCATTCCGATCCGGATCCCAGAACGATCCCAGAACGATCCTCACCCCATTCTGTGATCTGCTGCTCCTGCAGTTGTTCGCTGGTTGTTATTGTTCCTACTTAATGTCTTTAATATTCATGACCAAGCGAAAGTAAGCGACTTTGTCTCGATCGTGTCCAGCAAATCGAAGTCATCGAACGTTGATCGCACAACGTGTCGTACCTCTTATTTGTTGTTGTTGTTGCTGTTGTTGCTGTTGTATCGCAACAACATCGAAATGTCGAAATGCGTGTTTTGGTATCTTCATATGAAGTTGTGGACATTTACAGGTATAACGATTTACTTAAGAAGCCTGGAAGTGCTCGGTCTTCTTTGGAGGTAATAAAAGTACGAAGAGATCGCTGATCTTGTGTTGCAGAACATTATTTTGGTTAGTAGATGTTGTTTAGGTAACTTACAATTAGTAGCAGGATAATATAAATAATTTATCGTAAATAGATTTGTCCGTCTCTAAGAAGGAGTCTTTCAGAAGAAAGCTCATTAGAAGATCCGTAGATCACCACCGTTGATCACCTTAAAGTTTTCCAAAACTCCAAACAGATAGAGAAATTGGAAAGGAGATCCGTAGAAGATCTTGGCTGCTTACTGCCTTGATCAACTTCAAATATTCGTTAATATCAAAGAGATCATGAAATTGCAAGATCTATCTATTATATTTTATATAAAGACTATAATCTTACAGAATCTTTCATCTGCAAGAAGGGCTTTAAGGTATGTTCATTTCTCAGGGTATGATCCTTTTATGATGAAAAGCTTAGAAAGATCATGTATCATATCATATAAAACATGTCCCATATAGAACATAGACTTTGTGAATCTTAAAGATTGTAAAGTATGTATAAAGGATTCTAAAGGATCTTACATACTGAGATATTACAATACATTTATCTGCCCTGTTTCTGTGACTTTCACTGAACTGTGGATGTGTTTCCACGTTTCAGAGATCTGTTATTTGATATACTATAAGCTTACTTATTAGATAAGTAAGCGTATCTTTCAGTCGACTGCTTATTTCTTCTGGCTGATTAAATCGAACGCGTAATTCAGCCGGGTCTGTGCCTTGTTGAGGGATTGATGTCTTAGCCCCGGCACCGGGCACCCTGCAACCTCCACCCTACCTCCATGGAGTGTGCCCGTGCATGTTTATGAGCTTTGATGTTGCATGTTCGTGTTTTTGTAGATGTGTGTGGGAGTTTGTGGCGTCTTCGAGGGATCAGCGATTAGTCAACCCATGAAAGACAAAGCCGAAGACCTTTGGATGGGCAAATCCGAGACTTTGGACAGACATTTGATCTAACAAGGCTAACAGCTGCTTCATTGCCTCTGTGCCACATGTGTGTGGTGTGGTGTGTGGTGCATGGCATATAAAGCAGCTACTTCCGGTGGTCTGACCAATCGATGAAAATGCTTTGGCTGTGGCTGTGATTGTTAACGCTTTTGAAAACTTTCCAAGAACTCGGCTCTTTCGAAACGTCCATCAGTTGGTCAGCAGCAGCAGCAGCAGCAGTCTTGAAGACTCTCTGAAGCCTCCCGTTTGATCCCCCGTTCGGCTTGGAGCCCACTCCAAGCGCTGTCCAGTGGCCAGAAACACACCTTCTGGGGGCTGCTGCCTGTCTAGCCAGCGGCAGGGGCTACGCCGACGGGCGACCGCGACCTGGTCGAGTCACGACTTCGGAAAAAAACATAAAAATAATGGCGGCAATAAATAATAACAACGATTTTCCAGACTATCTACCAGAGGCCGTTGCGGACGGGTCCGGGGCCGGGGCCGGGTCCGAAAGACCAGATAGAGGAAGAGGTGGCCTGGCCCCCTGGATGCAGCGGAGATACGGGACGGGAGTGGAGGGAGGACTCCTATGCATAGGAGGACTTCATAGTACGCCTGTTGTGGCATTTGCATGGCACTCTGGATTTTTATTTATTACACACTCTTACATGGACGGACACACTCCGGCTCCGGCTCAGACACACACACACTGGCGTACACATGTTTTTTTTGGCATTTTATTGCCGCGGCTAATTTGCCATAAAGAAAGCGCCAAAAATTATTTGTTACCAATAATTTTGTTGCCTTTCTGGTTGTGTCGTTCATGTTTTTTTTTTGGTCAGCTTTGAATTATTTTGCATTGAAAATTTGTGCGGCATTAGCGTGAGAAATTCTCTGCGGATCGTTGTCGCTTTTGATATTTGAGACCGCACGCAGAGTCAGGGTGGGGCGGCGTCTGTGGCAGGGGCAGGGGCTACCATCTGCCTCCTACCACCCGCTGCGACGGGTTGGGGCAACGCGTCCGAATGAGGTGTGAATTATCTGAGCGGGCAGCTCTTAGGTCTCACCGTCTTAGATGTCTCATATATTTCGATTAAGCTAGTAAGAGCTCGTACAGCCCGATATTCCGACTAAAATATACCTGGCATATGCAAGGATGTATTAGAATATGATATTAAAGCATATTAAAGAGTACTGCAAAGGAGGATTGTGGTTGTGTTTCTGTTGTACAGGACAAGAAGTGCATATCCATAATATTCTGAATATGAAGACTTCTTCTTAATTGTCTGAGGATCGTTTATATCTGCACCATTGAGTTGTTATTCTTACTATAGCTTCTAACACCATATACCTTTGATTTTTCCCAGTACAGGGTACACAGCCGTTTATGCAAATAAATATAGAATGAGCTTCGTAGCTTCGGAGTGCTGGGGGCTGCCTGCTGGTCATTTTGACAGTTTGTCGTACTCTTGGCCATCAAACTGCCGTTAAGTTGCCGACTTTATTGGCCTTATAGCTCTAGCTGATAATGAGAAGCGCATTTCTAATCTATCTTGGAGATCCCAGATCCGATAGATGGTGGATCCAACTTGTTTGGCATAATTCACGACCCACTTGGCCAACGCCATTTACTGACATTTGTGGCTTGTTTTCGAGTTTCAACTGCCACATAAATTTCCACGGCTGCCAGCCCCCCAAAAACCCCACCAAACCATTAGGAAACCATTGGAGCAGCGAATGGCAAATTCTAAAATGTATAATCGCTAGGTGGAAATTTGAAATTTGAATTCCTAATGACATTTAGTGTCCATAATGATGGACATTTGTTTTATAATTTCATTAGCCGCTTGTCGGCTATCGGCCAGTGCCATAACTTACCCTCGGATCGGTCTTTGTTGGGGCCCCACCATTATAATTGCCTTTTGATTATATTTCGAGCAAAAAGAAACACACAGAGACAAACAGAGATTTGCATAAACATTTTATTGTTAAATTAATAAAAATCTTGTCAAAAGAAAAGAAACCGAAAATCTGCCATTCGATATCGGAAATCGTTAATCTGTAAATCTTTTCTGAAACAGCGACAGCGATGGCGATGGCGATGTTTTATGAATGTTTATTACATTTCCACAAAAATTGTCGCTTGTCCGGGGTTTTTATTGTCTGTCGGCTCCGCTGACAAGTGCTACATGTTTTTTCGCTCGTTTTGATTTGATTTTGAATTTCGATTTGGATTTGGATTTCGATTTGGATTTGGATTGGCTCTGTTTTCTGTTGGCCAAAATGCATATATGCATAAATTGATTGAAAGTTATGGCAGAGACGGGGCGAATGTTTCCACTAGTGTAGGATGTTGGACGATGATCTGTGGGAGATCTGCCATGGATCCCAAGAAGTGTGTAGTCTTTGGGGGCAAGTCACTCCTCTCTGTGTGGCTTAACCTTTAATAACCTTGTTGCTTTTTAGTGGCACAGCAGCAGCAACAGAAACCGAAACAGCCAAAACATTTTCTGCTTAAGGAAAAACAAATTGACAAATAACATAACCTCACTTAACCCAGGCTGCAACGCCTTTTTGTTAGCCAAAATACCAGTAGCAGTAGCAGCCATGCAACGGCTCCTGCAACGCGCTGTGCGGCAGGCAGGCAGGCAGTCCGGGAAAACGATCAGGAAAAAACAGCTAAAACTGCCTCCAAGGTGGAGTCTGGGCGGTGGCTGTTTTAATTAGATGCCTCATGGGAGTATCTTTTTTGCCAACCTACTGCCACTCTACCACTACAGTGGGCCTAATGGTCTTTGGCTCTGATTAGCCACAGAAGTGGGGTTTCAATTTGTAAATGCGCCAATGGACATTAAGTGGATAAGAGGGGACCTGTGGGAATTAAGGAAAAAACCCAAGTTGTCGGTGATTATTTTAATGCTAAAAGTTCTTGATTAATGGTCCTTATTAGGCTCTGATCAAACACTTTTTATTCTTTAATTAAAGGTGTGTAATTCTCTCCTGGCGATTGGTTTTAAAGCTTCAAGCTGTTGGAAGAACTTATGGGAAATATTGAAATACTGATTAATCTTTTTCTGGGGGTAGTTTGGATGTTAAAACAGTTTTGATGAAGGCTTTTGAATCCTTTAGAGATAATGAAATTCTTCTTAATTTATGTAGAACTGTTTAATAATTCTTTACTTGTTCTTTTTTTGATCAGATGATTGGTCATTGAGTAGAATATTTTAATTGTCTATTGTTCTATGAGTTTTTAACTACGGAATTTTTCTTCATTTATCTCCATTGATCCTTGTTCAATCATCTGTGATGCATATTCCAATAATCAAATTAGGTATAAATATTACAGAACTTATAAGTACTCCTCATCATCTAAATACTAATACCCCTAACAATAGTCTTACCCTGTAGAGATCTCACTACCCCTTAACACACCCTGTACACGCTGCGTATACTTAATTTTGCGAGCGACTTTCTATTACTTTCAGTTACATTCCGCTGCTCCTTTTGACCAAACATTTTCCCATTGGCGTCTCACTGGCTCTCCTCGAAAATTGCACTCTTGTTTTGGCCATTGGATTTTTGTAACTTTTTTTCTGTTAACAACAACACGAAACCATGTAATGGCGACAATTCGCATACGCCCCGACAGCCAAAGAAAAAGCCACAAAAAGCCAAAGAAAATGGGGAAAAAAAGGAGAAACAGAAACGTAACCGAGTCACCGAAATAAAAAGGTTAATTGAGGAAACATCGGTGGACGGGCGTGATGTGAGCATCGCCCAAGTTGAGGACCTCGTTGTGATTGGAGAGAGGTCACTGGGGTCCTACCTGGAGTCTCCTATAGCCAGCACACACTGTACCCGTCGAGCTCTGCGACTCCGACTGCCTGTCATCGTCTTCAGTGGCAACTTGAACTGCCGCCCCGAGGCCATCTGCCCCAGGCATCAGCAGGAGGGGGCTGAGGCTGGGGCCGGGGATGGGGATGGGGCAGACTGGGTGCGGTGGGTGGTGCTGTGGGAGCTGCAGAGCTCCTCCCTAGCGTGCCTGCCAATTGGAAAACAATACCGTTTCGCTTGTTTTCGCTCAGTTCCGTTTGATTTACAATGCAACAGAAAAACCAAAAAACAAGCCAAACGTTTGTCTATTGATTGTTGTACGAGTAGCCATGGCTGTGGCTGTGGCTGTGGCTCTGGCTGCAGTTGTGGTTGTGGATGTATCTGTGGTTGTGGCTTTGTGGTAGGTAGGTTGGATCCGTGGCAAGCCAGCCAACCAACATGGACGCCATCATCGCCGCTGTTGCCGCTTTCTGCCGTTGCTGCGCTGTCGTCAAGCAACGAAAATATTTCGCTTTAGCCGCACGAAACTCTGTTCCATCCCGAGAGAGTGAGAGAGAGAGAGAGGGAGGGGAGTCATTCGCTACTTGCTAACAACAAAAGTGTAACACAAAATCCGTGAGTCGATTTCTGCAAATACTCGTACATACATCCCATCCGCCATGCCATACCCAAGCCATTCCATTCCATTCGCATCCATTGGCTTGGTTTTTCAATTTTTTAAGCTTTTCAATTTTATTTTATTTCTATTTGTCCCCTCTCTCGCTCCCTCGCTCCCTCTCTCTTTCTCTCCTTTTTGGGAACGTGAGTTGGGCGGCGATTTACTTATTTTATGGCCCACTGCAATCGCTCTTAACTTTTTTATAATCCGCAACTTGTAGTTTTCGATCTGCGAACTCATTTCGCTTGAGAAGTTCATAGAACTTGGCCTCCACCTGAACGCCCGCCCGCACGGTGCCCCATGCCACCAATAACCAAATCATTGCTCAATCGAAAAGCGTCCATAGTGCTCACGATTGTGCCACTTACTCGGTCAGTCGATAGATAGTCGATAGCCGATAAATTGGCTCGGGTCTCGAGATGATGATGGCCGTGGGTATGGGGATGGGCCCTGGGCCTGGGCCTGGGCCTGGGAAGCTAACGATCGTTTTGATTTCCAACTTAGTTCGATTAAATTTGCTGCTTTAATGAAATCATAAATTATGCCGCCAGTGCCCGCAATGGTTGCCCTCAAGCCACAGTGGGACATGAGGGAAGAAGACTGGGGAAAAACTCCACTAAATGATATACAGAGGCTTCAATTGGTAGAGATTGATTGTTCAAGGGGAGTAGCTTTCCACTGAAGATCCCCTGAACTGTTGGATACTTTCCTTGTATCTTCCTTTAGACCTATAGATTCAATCTTGCCCCACTGTGCCTCCCTAGTGGTGCCTGGCCTGCTGACCGCCCTGGCCGCCCGCTTGGCCAAAAACCTATTTGCGGTTTAATCGAATTTACTGTCCGGCAGGGCCTGCCAAGCGAGAGAGAACGAGGGGAGGGGGATGCCCCAACCTGGGACATCACTTGTTGCAAGTGGCTGGAGTGCAACCGTTAAGAGTTGGACGAACGGAAGGAGTTGTGGAACGGACAGATGGAGGCTGTGGCATGTACGATAGGATGTGGATGTGGATGTGGATGTGGGCTTCGATGCGGGTTGCACATTGCGGTTATTAGGGGAAACCAAATTCGGCATTTTGTGTCGCTGCCATTATGATTGCATATTTCAATTTTGGGCAACAAAAGGCAATTTTTATTTGGCCAAAAGGCTCGGGGACTCGGACATGAGTCGTACACGAGTCTCTTGGACTGAGAGTGCAGCAGTGCACTTAACTATTTTTCCGCCTTTTCGTCATTAAATTTTAATTGTGTTTTCTGTGAACGCCCATTTCGCGTTGAAGTTTTTGGGGCTGGATGTTAGAGTTGAGCATTTTGTGGCCGTGGAGGGGATCGATTTCATTTACTTTCGAGTGCTTTGAGTGTTAACTGTTTGCACAAACAACGGGGATGGGTTGGGTTGCCTGCCAGCCTCTACGAGTCGTCAGAGTTGTTTGTGCAGAGTCAACAACATGGCTTTTGTTTTTATTTGCAATTTGTGGCTGACTTGCAGCAGTTGGAGTCTTACTTCTAATTACGAATTCCTTACGCTTCGTTCCGAGGTGCTGATGCTGGTTGCTGGATGCTGCGACTCAGACTGGGGCTCAGACAGGGACTGGGCACTGGGAATCGAATATTCCCCATAGTTTTTCAGATTTTTAGCATTTAAGCGTTAAAATTTGTTTGAACAGCGTCGGACTGCGTGTAAATAGAAAACGAACAAAGCGCACAAACAAAACAGACTCCACAAAAGAAGGAACACAAAGAAGCGTGAAGAAATGTTTTTAGTTACGTTTTGTTTAACCCATCCACACACTCGCACTCGGAGTCGGAGTCGCCCTGGCACTCGCACTCGCACTCATAGACTCACACTCATGGGTGTCCCGTACGGGTGTACATGGAAATTCCATCAAACGCAAGACAAATATGAGTTTTATAAGCCATGAAATTATAATTTGACTCTCGAGTGGTAAGTGGCAAAGTGGCAAGTGAGCAAACTGCATACACCACACCACAACCCTCTGCCGCCGCCACCCCTCCCTGCTCCAGCTCCATCTAATCCACTATTTGCTGATCACATTAGCTCTCCGAATAGACTGGAGTGGAGTGGAGACGAGGCGTGCGAACCACGCGAGTTCGTCGGAGTCCGGAGTTTGGATAGAATGACCGCATCCCCACTCCATCCATGGCCCCACAAAGACGATTGGATATACCCTATTCATGAAGGACAATTCGGTATGCTACTCGATTTGATTAGAACATGTTTAGAAAGGGGCTCGAAATCAATGATCTTATAAGAATAGATACAATTGTTCGAATAAGTAAGAATAAAAGTTGTATGTTCTAGGGATAGGGATAGGATACGATAGGGATAGGTTGGACTGTTCTGAATTATTGTATCCGCTTTTGAGATTAGAGCTCATTCATTGAGTGGGTTATTTTATTCAATTAAATTGGGGAGTCAAGGTAGTCCATGGTACTTCTTAAATGGTTAATTATATTTCAATTGAAAAATTGTATATATTCAAATATAAAAGATTTTTCTTTAAGCAATAAGTAAGCTACGTTTCATATCCAACAAATGGCCTCATCAGGAGTTCAATAATTGTAGAATTTCCTCCTTCATGTAATCCTTTTCCGGTAATCCTTTAAAGTGTTAGATAGGGCATTCGAGCTTCGTGCATTTCTGCAGGCCACGAGCAAATACGAGTATCTATTTCTTCATTTCTAATTAAAATCGCCACAGAAAGTGTCAGACCCTTGCCGCCGCCATACTCGTAAACCAACAGACATTTGGGTCACTGTGGAACCGATTCTGAGGCTTTGGGGATCTCGGACATGGTTAGGGAAGCGGCAGAAGGGAACAAGGCGGAGGGACAGTGTCGTTTTTTGGGGGCCTCGTAATCTGGCATGTCATCGCCTGGCAGCTTTCTGTCTGAGCCTGAGTCTGAGCCTGAGCCTGAGTCTGCGTCTGCGCCTTCCACGAAAATGTGCGACTAATGAGCCGCCAAACCGCGGGAAAAATGACAAATTTTCTGCAGTCAGCAGCGGCAACAGAAGCGACTGAAGCGGCAGTCAGACAGCTGGCAACGATTTGTAGAGCCGTTTAATATTTAAAACAAAAGACTGAGGCAACAAACCTCGAGCTACAATCATTTCCAGAGACCCCGGGGGGCGAGGGGCAGGAAAAACACATAAACCACCAAACGAAAAGGCACGAAACAAACGTAAACGGAACATTTGCCAGCTCTTTGGGGCCCTGCTCCTCGCTGGGTTTCATGTAACTGCCATTTTTAACACTTAAATGAGGCAGAGAGCGAGCAGTGGCAGGAATCGTCTCTGGTCTTCTGGCCAAATGCAAATGAACCCCCAGCGGATCAGGGCCAGACAGAAGAAGAGCCAGCCAGCCCGAAACCGAGGCGAGAGACAAGCGCGAAATGGCAAATGGAGCTGCCTGTTTCGGTCTGGCAAATGTTCTGCAAAACAACTCTGGGGCCTCAACTCCCAACTAATTTAATTGATGATTCCCATTGGCAGACATCTCGATGTGGTCACAAAGAGGTGTCATCGCTTTCCTTGTGGCAGTTGTCGTCGCCATTGTCGTTGTCGTCGTCGTCGTTGTTGGTATCGTTGTCGTGGCAGCGAGAGCATGTCAACGCCGTGTTCATTAATGTCAAACCAACAAATCGAGTCAAATAAATTGAGGCTACGCGACGTTTAATTAGAAGTAACCAACCATCCAAACGATCCACAACTTCCGCATTCGGTATCCCAAAAATAAAGTAAGGGAAAAGAAATGGGGGGAAAAGTAAAATGTATAAATCTTAAGCTACAAACGCAATTCGATTGGCCGATAAATGCAATAAATCCTGCAGCTCAGCCTCCACTCCACTCAGACATTGAACTTGAGTCGGATGCGGACTCTGGAAGCCAGAGCCCGAAGCAGATCCCAGATCCCAGAGGCAACTGTTGGCTGGTGGCTGGAGGCTGCTGCTGTGCCAGCAATCATGCGTTAATTTAGTTGCATGTGAAGATTAATTAATTTCCAACATTTTTACGGCCTTCCCTCCGAATCCCCAGTCATCTGTCTATGTTCTTCGAGGCCTCCCAGCGAAAAACAGCGGGTGTTGTCAGGACTGCGAAATTGCCAGAGAAGGTTGAGGAGGTAGGCGGAGTGGTGGAAGCCGTAAACGTTGGTAGCTGTAACTGGCAGTAACTGGCATTTTACGGGCCCCCAGAAACGAAATCATTTTGTTCGAGGCCAATAAAAAAGCACATTTGGCCAGAATCAACAAAGTCTCGCCAAGTCTCTGGCAGCACACAAAGTTGAGAGTTGCTTTCGATCATAGCTGCGACCATGGCTATATTTACATAGAATTTGCTGTTGCATTGCTGCTGTTGCTCTTGCCACAATTTCGAAATTCCATTCCCAAGAAGCAGCAGCATTGGGGAATGTGATCCTACCCTAATCCACACTCTCGACTCGAATGGAATCACAGGCAGAAGACGACTCCTCCAAGCACGCAGCAGCAGCAGCAGCAGCAGTTGCTATCGGAGTCGCTTTTGGCCAATTCGAACCTCTTCAAAATCGCATGTTTGCAACTGCAATCGAGCTAAATGGCGAAACGTTACCCATATGTCTATATGTCTACATGACTATCTGTCCGTCTGTCCGTCTGTCAGTCTGTCGGTCGAACAGCCCATCTCTGTGTCCGCCTGCTGGATCGTTGGTTGCAGTCGTCCAGTCCAGTCCAGTCCAGTCAGCATGTTTCCTCTTCTGGTGTCTGCTCCTTGGCTTAGTTCTTGGCTTCTCCTCGCATTGTATTTATGGCTATTCATTTCGTGATCTACTGATTTCGCATGTGTTGGATGGGAATCCAGAACAGAGCCACAGATCTCTGGATGAACTTGTAGCCTTTCGGCTCCATGGCCACGTACTGTGCAGCAGCAGCAGCCCCAAGCCTGAGACTCCACACTCGCTGAAGCAGAAGGAAAGATACAATACAGATACAGATACAGATATATACGAGTAGATACACATTTCTTGGCTGCAGTGTGGAATGAAATAAAATAGAAATCATTAAGACCAAAAACACACATAGTAAATCTCATAAAGAATTTGTGGCAATTTCCTGTTCGATGATTTTAATGCCACAACAACCTGGGAAGCAGCAGAAGCAGCACCAGCAGTAGTCCCCTGTCCACAGAAGACCTTGGCCAAAAACGTATCGGGGACCCTGGCTCTGGGGTTCTCGTCTGAGTCATGTTGCCGCCGCCCAATGCTCGTGGATTGGTTATTTCTGTTCGGGTCGGTGTGCACAGTTCATCATCGGAACATAAAAATTCACTGCGTTCGTAAAAAACAAAAACCCAAAACGTACGAGTAACCAAAAATCTTCATCTCATGCTGATGAGAAGAGCTCCAGTTTCAAACGCATACAGGCACCCAAAAAAATCGAAAGATCGAAAAACCGAAAAAAATAAGACCAATGCAAAGAACACGTGAGAAAATCTCACCCGAAAAAAAGAAGACAGTCGTCTCACAGACCAAAAAAGATTCCCTCAGCCAAGAACTTGAACGATTTTTATTTCTTGTTCAGCGGCGACTAGGGCGACGATATCCATATGGTGACGGCAGAATCTCTGGCCTCTGGGCCCTTTCTTGTTGCTTTCCGTTGGCTTTTTGTTAGAGTTTTTTTTTCTTCTTTTTTTTTGATACATACAATATATTCTTCTTTTTATTTATATTCCCATCACAACTGATTGCGCTTCGGTCGATGCGATTAGTGTTAAAAGGTATTAAAGCGGCAAATGCACAACACACGCAGACCCCGGGGAACGGGGTGGACGGAGGGGTGCGGCGGGGTGCTCCATGGGGACAAGAGATCGGTGGAAATGGGGAGTGGGAAATGAAAGGCAACAAAACGTTACAGTTGCCACTGTCCCACTGTGGCCCGCTTTTTTCGTTTGTCGCCCATTGTCGCTCAATTTGACACTGCACTCCGCGTCCCCCGTCCTCCGTCCTCGGCCACGTCCACGCGGCCAGGTCGTCCCCATCATCATCGTCGCCGCCAACGTCCGCAGTAAATTTGTTGTCATTTGATATGCGAGTCATGAGGATTATTAGGTTCAGCCGCCGAAGAGAAAAAATAAACGGCCATGCGACAACCCGACCATATATCGAGGGGGGATTCCACAGTTTCCTTGTGGCAAAAGTTTCACTTTTTGGCGATTCTTCTAGGATGTACAAAAAAATAACCTTCTGAATTTCTATAATTATTACATGCTTCGGTATTTGACAGTTTCGAAATGAGATATTATACAAAATTCAAACAAAGATTCCACTTAGTCTATAAAAAATAAATAATCTTTGGGAAAATTTCAAAAATTAAATATAAATGTTTCTTTTATGGAGTATTCTATCCTTGTTTTCCTTGCATTGAAAGTCCCTCAATATTGGTTTTACTAATTTTATAAAATAGTGATATGCACCTCGTACTTGTTTTTCCTAATGAATCCTTTTTTTGAGAAAAATGTAGTATTTGTTTTTTTATTTATATCGTTTTTCGTATGCCTTCTCTTCTCCTTCTTTCACTGGCTTTTTCTAACGTTTTCATTGAAAAACAAGAACCACCCTCGCAGTCGTTTAAGCCAGCACAAAGAAGACATTTGCCTGTGTCATTGTGGAGACAGCAATCCCCTCTAGTCACCGGCTCAGTCTCATTCAGAGGGCCCAGTCCAGTCCATTCCCCTTTCCATTTCCCCCCAGCGACTTCTTCATCCTCATGATGATCATCATCATCATCATCATGGTCGTTGTCACCATCAACGGGCTGTCATTATTGTCGTCTTTATGGTTTTATACTTTTTTAATTTGGAGCAAACTGTCGTTGAGAGCCGATCTGAATGTTGTGTTGGCCTGGCCCGAAGAGCTGTGGCTCGTTTGCTTGGAATTCTCATTTTTGGTATTTGGGTATTTGTTCCTTTCTATTTGGATTTTTAGATTGCTTTTAATTTGAGTTATAGAACGTTGCTCATTTAAGCCAGCATAAATCGAGATTTGGATTCTTTTATGTATTTATTTTACCATACAATTTACACACTCCATTTGCTGTCCCCCAGAGAGGCGAGATCTGAGATCTGAGTCCGAGCATCTCCTCTCAGTTCTGTTGTTGGCTTTTCTTAGGCAGGTACGCACGCACTTCATTAAGGCTTTGTTTGCCAAAGGTGTCGATTGGTGTGGTGCGGCGTGGACCTTCCTCGGGAAAGCCATATTTGTCATCATAAATATGTGGAAGGCAGACACAAAAGACTTGGGCCACAAACTTGGTCAAAGTTATGCGGAGATCGGGATTGGGAGATTGGAATGGAAAGAATCAAAAATCTGACACCTCATTTTGTACTTGGTAATTTCTCAATAAACTTCTTGAGCCGCGCGGATGCGTGGGTAGAGTAGATCTTCCACCATAGTACCATACCATACCATGCCATACCATACCATGGCATTCGTATACCATTCAATCCCACTCGTGGTTTAGTCCAGTCATTAAGGGAAGGAGAGAGGAGAGACCACCGCCGGAGACAGGCGTACATACACTGAACGTGGTTAGATTAGATCAATACAAGTGCCACCGTCCCCGGATCTGGGGCTGGGTCTGGGCCTGGACCTCGGGCCTGGACGTGGACATGGACCTGCCCATGGTCATGGATTGGGATTGGGACTGGGACACGCGGACATGGGGACGTTTGTCGATGTGTCTTTGCGATAGGCATTTAAATCTCTGCTCTGTTCGTTCGGTCTTCGTTTTTCAGCTCGTTTTTCAACTCGGTTTTCTACAGTTTTTCTGTTTTTCTGTGGTTTTTTGCCTGCACCTTGAGTAATGCCGCTGCTTGTGTGTTGATTTTGCACTCGAATGTGAAACGCAACGCGGCTCAAGTGGAGCATAGCATAAAGTGCTTAAATGTTTTCGATTGTTGCTGTTCTGCTGGCCGAGAACAAACAGTAGGCACTGTCAGACAGTCAGTCCGTCAAGTCAGCAACAGCCAGCCGCACTGTCGGTGGCGGTGGCTCTGCCAGTGGCGGTGGCGGTTCTTGAAGGTTCTTTATCATTTTGATGAAATCGGTAACCTGGGAATGCGTTGCACTTGTAATCTTGAAGCCTCTGGCCGACGACTTTTCCGCCTGTCCATCTCTCCATCTCTCCAGCCCCGAGTCCAATCCCTCAAAGGTCTGGGCCATGGTCTGGGCCGTGGTCCGAGGCCTGCTTTGCATGCATCCTCTGTTGAGTGAGTGAATTATGTGGCCAGTGTCTGGCCGAGACTGCGACTGACATGTCTCTGGAAAATGGGCCCATAATGAAGTGTATTTGCCTTGCATTTTTAATCATCTCCGAGCTGCCACACTCTGCTGCACTGGCCGCACGTTGGTCAGCTCTGTGGGCCTGTTGCAATTTGCAATTAAAATTCGGCGTCAGATTAATATAATGCACGTTCAAATGGTGTTTTGGTTTTTAGTTGGGCTTTCAGTTGCCCCAAAATGCGGCTGCTCCAGTTTTTCGTTGTTGTCCGCCGACCATGCCGCGACTGTAAATGTTTTCAAAATGTTCACAAAAAACAAAAACATTGTAACTGCTTTAAGCCAGAACAAGTTTCCTCTGGCTGCTGCTGCTGCTACTGCTGTGAGGCGGCCGCTGGTGGTGGGATTTTATTTATTTATAAGTCTTATGGTAATCGCGAGACTCGACCCGTAGTCGCTTCGAGGCGTAGTCGCTCTGAATTACCCGCCAAACTAAGAGCCTGACGGGGCCCGCAGCCAGCACTTGTCTAGAATGGCAGCTCAAGGTGAGAGCCAAAAGTGTAGCAGGTAATGGAAATTTATTACATTCGATGGATGTTTGGCAAGGGATGTCAATAAATTGACTCAGCCAGAAGGTCACCTCAAGTGGGGAGTGGAGTGGACTGGGTATTGGAATTGAAGTTCGAAAAGAGTTTTACTTACTGAATTACGGATCAGCTGTCAAAAGCAGGATCTGTCATTTTGTACCCATAATCGCAGATAATGAAATGGCATGAACCTACATTTCCGTTCGCTGTAGAGACGTTTTTTATAGATCAGATAATAAACTTTATAAAGCAAAATTTATAAAAAGATAAAAAAAAAAAAGAAAAAGGAAGAATGTTATAATTTAAAGAAAGATTTTATTTACATATATTTTCAACTTATTGTATACCTATTTTGTTTTTCTACAATACATATATCTTCCAATCATGTCATCCAATGGATGTCATTGATATATTATTATAGTCATAATTATTATTATAGACAGAGTAAACATCATTTTAATTAAGGCCAAAATTATAATTTGTATATAAAAACCTTCAAAAAATAACAACATTAATAAATAACACATGAAATCAATATAAATTTGTATGGTTTAACCCATTTTCTATCTGCGAATTTACTATAATCCCACGACCACAACCCAACTCAAGATTACTCATCATAACTCGCCAAATCTCAATATTTTTGCATTGACTAAGCAAATACTACGGCTATAGTTACCTACATATATATGTATATACCATATATCGCATGACACAATTCGAGATTGGAATGTCTCTTCGATCTCACGACCGCGAAAGCCCTCCCGCCCTTCTGCTCAGGTGCCCAGACGCCCCCACTTATTGTATTTCAGATGTTTTTGCCTTTTTTGACTTCATTTACAAAATCTGTGCGTGCGCATTTCAGTCTTTGGTTGGTTTCAAGCCACGCAAAGTGTACGTTAATTTAACATTTAACTCGTATTTTACCAGTTGTTTATTCGAAGCTCATTTTTCTTCCACTTGAAAGAGAAACGTATTTTCTGTAAGAGTACGGGCATTTGACACATTTTGCATTTTAAGCGTACCACAAAAGTGTCGTATTTGTTGGGTAAACACTAGGAAAAAAGGCCCAAAGAAAAGCCATAATCAAACAAAAGAAAACCCGAGGCGAGGCTTTTAAATCTCTGGCTTATTAACTTGTGGATGCTGTGCACGTGAGGTAGAGCATGGTGTAGATTTGTCACCTGGCTGCCACAAAAGGTGGCGTTGACAGGAGGAAAGTGTTGCCGAGACAGAGAGAGAGAGAGAGATACCATCCGAATGCAGATTCTGATTTATGTGGCATGTGCGTGTCCTGGCGTTGTTGGTCGTCTCCACTTGTCCCACTGTGGCTGAGCTGTTGCTGTTGAATTTGTTAATCAATTAGTCATAATTTACGGCTCCGCAATAATCAGTGGACCCTGGAAGGCAATGAACTGAGATCTTGCACTTGTTGCACCGTCCTCCTCACTCTCAGATACAAAACGATTTCAGGCCTGTCCCGCTGTCCCCCGTCTGTGTGGCAAAAACACATTTGCCACAACGCTAATGATGCATTGTGGCTTGCATGTGTTGTCCGGCCTCCCCTTCTGCAGCCACCCCTCTCTCACCCTCAGCTCTCGCTCTTTTTAGCTGGGTACAAAAACAACTTAAGCGTTTAACACGATCTTCAATTTGCGCCGAGCAAAATATAAGAAACAAAACCGAAAAAAAACGCCAGCCAACACACACTGAAAGAAAGGAGTAGACGGAGGGCCCAATGCAACAACAGAAGGAGAGGAGCTGCAAGAAAGTCGTGCAGGGCAGCGCCAATTGGCATATAGCTACAGTGGAGATCCAAGCAGAAGGGACAGCAGAGCAGAGCATCTTTAGGGGGGACAGATGTGAAAGATAGAAGTTTGAAAGTACTCTCAAAAACAAAATGAAAGAGGAAATTGTACAGGAAATATAATTTACAAGTTTGGGAAGCATTCAAATTATGTAACACTCTCAGGTAAATAGTGTTGGTTAACATTAAAATGGTTGAAATATTGAAAAACCGAAATTGGACGAGTTTTACAACATTTCTTTAGACTTTCTTCCATACGGAACCCATGTGGAAGTAGGTTGCCGCTTCTTTCAATACACATACATATGTACATGTATCTATACAACAAAAACAAAATAATTAATTAGGTGTTGGTAAATATAGAAATGATTTAAAAGCATGAACTCTATGGAATACATTTTTTATTTCTCATATCTTTTAATTTTTGTTTATTCACTTCGTCTCCATTTCGATTCCTTTCCGGTTCATCTCTAGAGAGTGTCCACTGTATGTGCATAGTCGGGGATGCACCAGCCATATAAGCAATACCTCATGCTGTGTCGTAATCGCAAGTTCGTTGCCTAAGTCTTTCGTTTTGCCTGCCACTAAATATATCATCGATGCGCCCGCGCCTCTCGTCTGCACCGCACCGCACCGCATCCCGCTTGCCTCACGGAGATTGCGGCTTTAAAAATATGTTGAGTTAAGCTAAACGATGCAGCAGCCTCAGCCGCAGCCGCTGCAGCCAACGGAAGGAAGAGGGGGCAGGCACGGAATGAATCGCATGTATACGCCCATCAATGCTGCCACCGCAGTGGCAGGTTGAAATGTTGCGCCAAGTCCGCGGACTGGGCACGAAAGCGAAATGGAAACACAAGGATTTTTATGCCAGCTCGGCACCCTTTGGTGGCTACGTCTTCGTTGTTGTCTGCCCAATGCTTCGTTCGGCCGGCCTCTTCCTCCTGCGACTGTGACTGAGAAACTCCTGCTGCAGCACCAGCACCAGCTCCGGCTTCAGTCTCAGCCTCAGCTTCAGCTTCGACTCCGTCTCCGACTGTGGCAATCGGATCGCGTACTTTGTGCTGTTCTACACGCATACAACAACAGCAGCAACAGCCCAGCGTCAGAGACAGTGGCAGAGATAGAGGCAGAGACAGAGGCAGAGACAGGAACGGAGGCCGGGCTGCAGCAATGAAATGCAGGTGCTTATGGCCTCCGTATTGGACCCTGCTTCGGTGCCCCTTTTGGCCACTTTGTATGCCTCGGAGAGAGTCTTGTACGAAATTAACTACAAACAGCAGTACAAAATATTTTAATTAAAAATTCCTAATCGTGTGCGAAGCATTTTTTATCTGATTTCAGTTTGCCCCACGCCACACACCACACCACACCGCCACCGCCACCACCACCGCTGCAGGGTCTCCACCGTCTCCACCTTCGCCACCAGCATCAGCAGGAGCAGGAGCAGCAGCACCAAAGTGAAAAGGCTAAAAATGTATTAATAAGAAAAACGCCAAAAGGTTTGCGTGTGTGGAGGATCCCATCTCCATCTGCAGGCTTCCCGCCTGCCCCCATCTCATCTGATCTTGCCAGAGAGTACTGCCGGGTCCCGGGTCCCGGGTCCCGGGTACCCAGGTCTGGCCCCAGACGTATAATAAATTGCATTTGCCTACCCGAGGAGATGCAGATATGAGCCCCTGCATTGGACCCGTCTCTGTCTCTGGCCGTGGCTCTGAGTGTGTGTGTGTGGAGTTTGGTTGCATGCAACTGCAGACGACTGAAGATATTTTTGCATCTAGATACTTTTGGCAGTAATGTGCGAAAATTTCATTGGGTGTCGAAAAGTTAAGTAGTGCTCGCTGCCGCTGTCTTTGCCTTTGGCTCTGTCTCCGTCTCGGCCTCGGTCTCCGTCTCCGTGTTCCGTCTCTGCTCGGGCTCGGGCTCTGTCTTTGGCTTTCGTTGTCTTGGCCCAATCTGGTGTGGCTGCAGCGCTGCCGTTTACATTTAATGTGAGAACTAAACATTTGGCTTTTGAGCCTTCAATTTGTATTAAGTTGTTTGCATCCTCCACTCAGACGGGTCGATGCGACGGTGACTCCGAACTGCTGCATCCCAGGCAGCAACCGGCCAAAGAGAGGGGGAAAACTATTCGCGATTGCTGGAAATTGCTGCTGCCACGGCTTGACCATGGAAAATTGCTGCATTTGAGTAGAACGACTGTTATCAATTTCACTTGGCTAATTGGTTTCAAATTTATGGACCTGTAATTGATATTTATGTTTGTCCTCTCTTTACGATGCGTTGTCAAACGGTTGGTCGGCCACAACCACATCCACATCCCCATCTAGCCAGAGCCAGAGCCACAGCCAAAGCCAAAGCCATAGTGCAACGGCAGCTGGAGGAGGCATGCCTGCGTAATTGGTCAAAGTATTCTGCTATAAATCCTCGACTGGCATTTACTGCATCGGCTTACCTGCGATAGAGACCCCCAATAGATCGGCTCAACCGGGCCTGGGCAGCCCAAAAGACAATTTAACCATCCATTCAAAGATCAACGAGTGAACGGTTATTAAACTGCCACCAGTATACAATACATACGTTTAATGGGTGCAGATTGTAGGAGAGGAGTCCTCTTTTTGGCTTAAAGACACTCGACTATTCCCAATGGCTAATTACATTTGGTTAACTTTGCTTCAAGGTCAAGGTTCCCATCACCATCTGGATACTGATAAAGGTAGAAGGCAGTGGCGTCTCTTTTTCCAAAAGAGGATAGATCTTCAAAGAATTAACTATAGTTTGACCAAGAAATGAGCCATTTGTGATACCCCCAATGTTGCCTACGCCACTGTTTCCACACCAAGGAGTATTGGGGTCTTCCTTTTGGTCGAGAATTAGCATGCAAGCCCGAAAATAAAATTCGTTTTGTTCGAATCTGTTCTCATTTTGTTCCTCTGGTCTGGCCACGGCACGAACGAACGAACCGAAAACAAAGAACGCGCTAATTAAAAATGCTAAAAGTTTTAAGCTCTCCACATCCCAAACCCAAGTCCAAACCCAAATTCCAGCCTCCTTTTCAGCTGTCCATTTCGACTGGGATCTCAGACTGAGAGCTAAGGCTACTCCGGCTGATGCTGATGGGCTCTACTCTCTGCTCTCTGGTCCCGAACCCATTCCATTCCCATTCGCAATGCGATCAGAAGTGAATTTCTGTCCGGTTTCTGTTTCTGTTTTCGTTTTTTTGTTGGGTACGTTTTTTGTTTTTGTTTTTTATTTTTGGGATCTTGTTGGAGTAGTAAACACCGCACGGCTGTCGATTTCTGTTTGCTGTCAGTTGGGTCTGAGGGCTACACTCTGGGGTGGGGCATGGCATGAGGCAACTGGAGACCCTGCCGTGGCACAACCATTCATCTTTAGTCGGTTCGAAGGGCCCCGTTTTCGGCATTGGCTTCAGTTGGTCATTTGTTGGGGCTGGGGCTGGGGCTGGGGCTGGGGGTTGGCGTGTTGCTTATCCAGACGATTCTGTTTCTCTGTTTTTCTGAAATTTCCAATGAAATGTGGAAACAGGACTCAACATGCAGAGTTTATAGGTATTTTAATTAGTTGAAATTTCTCGGTGGCTACATGGGAAAGAAGACACGAAGGTGCCCCCAGAAAAGGGACCACCTAGGTAACAAATATCATTCCTATGTAACACGCATAACTCTCGGCCCCAAATGAGCAGCCATTCCTTCCATTTCCTTTCGTAAATCTAAAAAATTGATCAAAACCTAATGAAGCTTAATCAGCCCGAAAATCCCCCCATAAATGAAGCGATTTACTCTAAAAGCAATCTCATTTGGGGATTACGATCTCTCAAATGAGCGAGGAATTCAATTTTCCAGAAACGAAAACTAAAATTAAAATGTCGACTTAGGTCCAGAACGAGACGTCGACGAGAAGGGCGACACTCATCCGGACAGTGACAAGTGTCGTGTCCAACCCCGACTCTGCCTGCTTTTGTGGCAAGGCTGCCGCAGTTTTTATTGTTTGTTTAATTGCGGACAAATGGGGTGGGGTAGGCGTGTGGCAGGGCTGTGTGTGTGTCTGTGTGTAGGGTGCAGGGGCACTTGAAAATTGTAACAGCAAAAATGATAAATGATTTGCAGCATTTAACCCTCCACTTGCACAGCTGTTGGGTTTCGGATACTGGCGGGATCTGTGCGTAACATTTGCCGCAAATCAAAGGAGGAACCGCTGATGGCGGTGGTTGGGTGGCTGGCAGCATTCCTGGGGTGGGGGGAGGGTGGTGGTTCGGTGGCTTGGTGGCTTGGTCTGGTTGGGCTGCCTTTGGTGCACTTACAGCCACGAAAATGTAATAAAAACGTGCGTCTTCACTTCATGTAAATCATGTCAGGCGGCGGCGAGTAGCGCAGAAATATCTCCTTGCTGTTCCCGGAGCAGAAGCCGCAGTTGCAGCACAAATGAGTAGTTTGTGGCAAGATCATCCTGACCGCAGCGCAGCAGAGCTGGCACTGTGATGCTGTGCGATCACAATCACCAAAATGCTGCAAAGGTAAGGTGTCCCAGTCGGAGTCGGAGTCGGATCGGGAGTCGGTGTGCTGCAGTCCAGGGCGTCTCTACTGGCACTGGCACATGGACACTGGCGGTGGCGTGAACGTGCAAACATGTTGCACATGAGAGAGGCTGCCGCTAAAGTACTTGTACTTGTCATATTGTTATGGATTTATGGCAAACACGTATAGCGCTATAAAAATGACATATGCACGTGTATGGGTTAAAGTATGGGTTCGATATGCAGCAGCACCCATCCCCATCCACCCCCCCCTCGTTCCTGCCCCACTGCCATCTCTCTTTCACGCTTGCTGTTGCACATGCGGCACTGTCGAAGCGAGAGACATGAGCACGCGCAGCCATCTCGATTACCGCTTGCGTCGGCGCAATCCATCCTCCCTCCTCCTCCTCCTCCTGGCAGCACCACCCCCTCTCTTCATCGCAGTGGCTGCCCCTTCCGCTTGCCACTAATTAATCGCCTTTGTTCGTGTCATAATTCGATGCGTATGAAACATGTTTGCCTTACTGATTTCGCAATTGGATTTCGTTGTGGCATCGCTTGCCTAGGGGTGGATTTAGGGTTAAATGAGGCATGCCACGAGTCTGTACAACCCCCCTCGGAACTGTCTCCTGCTGCAATGATGATGATGATGAACATGTGTGAGGTTCACAGCGGCACAAGTGCCTTGGTTTCTGGCGAGGTGGTGCATGTTTCTGGGTCAGGTCAGGTGGTAACTTTGATGGATGGATGGGCAGTTCATTGTACCCCACAGAGGGGTGAGTTTTTAAAGTTTTTATTGCGGTTAGTAGAGCGCATCGATAGCAGGATATAATATCTCACAGATAACATTTTTCAGTGGAGTATCTGTGCAAACTGTAAACTGAAATCTCTTGACTGAAATTGATCCTAAGTCTTCAGTAATTAATCAGTTTATTATTCTGCTCAGGGTAGTTTTGACGATCATTGGTATAATAGAAAATTCTGATAGGATATACTCGTACATATAGTATATATTTTAGCTAAGATTCCGAAGTCCTTACTTAACCATTTTAATCTTTAATGGAAGCTTTATTTGGGTGAAAGTAATGTAGAATAACACTTTATCCGAGACAAAAATTACGTTGTATGAGTAGATCGTATCCTCATTTATAGAATTTGCAACATATCCCAAAAATTTCGGCGACCTGGCGAACTTTTTCTGCATTTTCTGCACCAATATCCATAACATTTGATGGGTTCAATGGGTTGATGCCAGGCAAAAGGTTCCTTTTTGCTGCATATTACATCGATTCTGTATACACCGCAGGGAACCCGTACTTATAAAAAGATATCTTAGATAGTATTTGAAGTTTCTAAAAGAAAACTTGTTGCAATGACAGCCAGATATCCCTTTTCAGGAATGACCACAACTCAAGGAGGACGTAGGATAGGCTAGGTTCTCGTGTATCTCAAAATCATCAATTATACATCTCATTTCAAAATATGTTTCACCAAGATTCCTTTTAGAAAATACTGTATCCTTTCTTTTATCAGATCTTTGAACGACTCATAGATCTTTCAGACTGAAGGATGCCTTTGATACTCTTTTGTACTTCCCCAAAGGAAGCTTCTGCAATCTTGTTTAAGTAAAGACTCCACCTTTAAACTGAACTTAGACCCAATTCCCAGTGTTTTGCCCTTAGCGTTGGGTTTTTCTTCAAGTACCCGTAACTTCTCGCTAAAAATATGGCCCATAAATCTTTTTGCCCGGCACAAAACCAATAAAAGCCTACATAAACCACTAACCTAAGGCAATGTTTTATGCACCTCCAGCTAAGGGCACAACCGCGAACCACAAACCACAAAACCGCCACCACTGCAACCTCAGCAGCGGCAGCGGCAGCAGAGTCAGAACCACAGCAGCAGTCGGAGGCAGAGGCAGAGGCAGAAGCAGAAGCAGCAGTCGTCAGGAGGAGGCGGAAAAAACACTTGAAAAATCTGTCATAAAATGTTGAGTGGTGTAAAACCAACTGCTTGAAATTGCCAACATATTTGCCTGTTTGTTTAATGAACTCAACCAACTGGTTGTCCTACGGGGGTGGTGGTGGCGGTGGTGGTGGTGGTAGTGCCTGCCTGATGAAGGGGGTGTGTTCCGTTCCTGCTGGGAGGGTAGGTCCGTCCCTGTACTGATTTTGATTACTCAATATGTTTGATTTTATGGATTTATGTCGCCTCTCCGCTCCACTTTTGCATCTGTCTGGTAGCAAAAACTCCTCCATGTGGCAGCAAAAAACCCAAAAATCGACTCAAAACGAAAGCTAATTTCAACAAAGAAATGCCATTAAAGCCGAACAAGTGTCCAACACAACACCAACTCGAATTATGAGAGACGCACACAAAAGACACCTGTAAGATGCTGACCGTCTGTCCGTCCACCTGGGAATCCGCAGTCCACAGTCCGCCTCCGCGTCTGGCTCTGTCTCTGCCTCTGTCGCTGTGTGTGTCTCTGACTGTGGCAGTGGCTCTGGCTATTAGCTGAAATCAAAACGAAAACAATGTAAACCACAGTCGGCTACAAGCCAGCAAAAATAATATCTCTGGAGACTCTGGTGTCTCTGGAGTCCCCCGACTGCTGGCCACCAACGCAAAAGTTGTTGCTGGTGTTGCTGCTCTGGTGTTGCCCTGGTGTTGCTGCTCTTAACAGAGGCTATTTTGAGTTTTTAAAGATGTTTGCAATGCAGAGAGGGAAGGATTTTCGAACAACCTGAGAATCATCAGAATATTTATGTATTTAAGCAAACTTTTCCTTCATAGACATTCCCCTTGTTGGTTTTGGGAGTGTACCAATCGGAATACATAGCAGGAAGGAGAGTTCTATATTAGATAAATGGTAAGGTGACACTTGGTCGCCATAAAAGTACAAGTTTTGGTAGGAAAATCGACTATTCCTACCTTCAAAAGTACAATCTCCAGACGAATATCATTCTATATAACGCTGACTACAGACTCTCCATTTATCATTTATCTCCCCTACGATAGATCATCAGGAAGTGTATCTAAAGCGTCGTTACCAGAAGCCTCGTGTTTCTGCTTGCTATCTTTTGTTGTTGCCTGTTGCTGGTCGTCGCCTTTTAGCCAATTTTGATATAACTGAAAGCGTCAATTATACGTGAAATTTATGATGCCGTGTGAAGAATAACACCAACTTGCAACATATTTGGACATCGCTATGGTTACTGTTGTTGCTGTGGCAGTTGTTGCTGTTGCTGTTGCCGTTGTGGGATGTTGCCGTTGTCGCCGTACAATTGCCGCTCTGGGCTCTCTGTGCTGGCAGATATGTACCTTGATAATGGGCATTGTAGTGCAGTTTTTCCTCTTCGGGAACTGGGAAAAAAAGATGACAAAGGAGCCACAAGCCGCGATGCGACGGCTGCCCCACAACCAAGGAACCCCAACGCCGAGGTACGCCCACCAAAACGGGATGGAGGGATCGACCCCAATAGCACAAATAGCAACATAGTCACATAGCAAATGGCCAAGAGAAGACATTTTGGGCACACACCAAGTCAATTTGTTTTATCTATTGTCGAACAAGAGTCATGTCACAATGGCCACAATGAGATTTACTACACTCTAAGAAATATACATATAATCAGCAAGTAAATGATGAAAATCAATTGGGAAATTAACGGAATAGTAAATAGAATTGAGAGATATTCCAATGTCATACAGAAGGTATTCGAACACTCCTATAAATTCTGCATTGCCTGAACATATCATCATCAAAAGAACATAATATTGAAATTCAATTAGAACTAGAAATTATAAGCTTAGTTTTCTTTCTGTGTAACTGTAGTTATTGTCGTTGTTGCTGCTGCTGCTGCAGTTGTGGGCAGACAACTGTTGTTGCTGCCGCTGATGTTGCTGTTGCTGCTGCTGCTGCTGCATTGGTAGCTGTTGCTGCTGCCACAACAATGGAGCGGCAGCGGCAGCGCAAATCAGCAACATGATTCGATATTTAGATATGCGCCTCAAGAAATATGAGCCGCTAACAACAACAGCAACAGCAGCAGCAACAACAAAGATGCTGCCGCTTTAAGCCTGTCTTTTAGCTTGTTGGCCGCATGTAATTGCCAAGTTTGTGGCTTAAGTCTTTTGTTTGGGTCCCCCTCGATTGGCCGGTTGCATTTAAATTTGATTTATACACACTCGCAATGCATATAATTGGATGGAAGTCGCCGCACCGTCTCCGTCCGCGGAGCCAATAATTGGCTAAAAACCCACTCCGGGCCATGCCATGCCCACCCCCACCCCCCATCACCCGAAAATATTAGCCCAAAAATCATTGTGGGAGGAGAACCATTGACCAGGTGTTAATTGCCGATCCATAAAACGGGGTGCCCTGAGGCAGGGACTAGGTCTACAATAAGTAGAGCAGAATGCAGGTCTGGGCCTTCCTTCCTGGGCTGCTGCCATGCAGCAGAGCCGTCGTGCCGCCGTGCCAACGTGCCACCATGCACCCGGTGACCGTACGTACGGTGGCCGCATTTATAAACATAATTAAGTTGGAATCGTAAAAACCACAAGGGAATAAAGATCGCCTCGGGCTCCACCGGCCACGCATGCGTGCAGCCGAAGACGAAGACGACGGAAGCTTCGGTCTCGAGAGCAGTAGTCGGAGACGCAGACGCAGGCGCAACGGCAGCCGTACAGCGGCTCGTACTCGTAACTCCATTAACAAGTCAGGAGCCCGGGGCTCTATGGCTGGACAACCAATCAGCGCCTGCCTAAAGAGCACACATTAAAGAGCAAACCGGTTCACCCAGAAGAGAACGACGTGTGTGCCCCGAGAGAGAGAGATAGGGAGAGGAGAGAGAGTGTCCCCGAAGAGGGAGACTCCAGAGAGACTCCGGCACTGAATCAAGCGCTGACAAAGCTACAGAGCGGATCGGAGCACGATTGTGCCCCTGCGGCAATCAGTCGCGACTCGAACCCTGAAGCGCACGCAAGCAGCGAAAAGCAAGCAGCGGAAGCTAGAGATACTATACCCATACGATTCCGTTTGTGCTTTGGATGGTACCACCAGTGCTACCACCATCTGCAGCTGGCCAACGCTCTCTTAAGCCTAAGCCACCACTGCTCTGTAGTGCTCTCGCGTGATTTGCTCCGCCCCCCGGTGGATGTGGATTGAGGCTGCCTGCTCGAGGGCTGAAAATGCCGCAGGATTCGGTTAACGATTCGTGGCGACGCGTTTAGTCGAGCGCCGTGCTTCAAGCGGTGATGAGTCCACATTCTGCAACGGTAAATCTCAACAAAAATTGGATTATTGTGATCTGTGTACCGTGAACTGTGAACTGTGATCTCTCCTCCTCCACCCCTCTGTCCCAACAATTGTGAAAGTGTTAAATGTGCTACAATACCCCCCGCCCTCCCCCCACATTAAATTGCTGGCTGATTACAACAAATGACGGCAAAAGCAGCCAAAGAAGAGTAATCGAAAAGAGCAAATGGAAAAGATTATCATTAACAACCAACAATCAATCGACATCTTTCACATTTCTCCGTGCCTATGTTTGTGATTATTTTTTCAAGATTGAGAGCTGGTGTGTTGTGTGAGAAAAGCAAGCGGAAATAATTCTCAATTAAATACAACATTAAATACAATATATATCAAAATACAATGCCATCACAAAATAGTGCGGAAAGAAAGGAATCAGAGAGAGAGAGAGATATATATAAAAGTAAAAGTGCAAACAATGTGCGGTGGCGGCCCCACTGTCGTCCGCCGAGTGTCCCAGTGTCCCCACTGTGCGGTCCATTGATAAGGCGGGCACACACACACACACACACACGTACATTCGATTGCCATAGGAACAGTCGCAACGAAATGGAATTGAAACGTGCCAAGTGAAAGAAAGAAATGAAAAAGAGAACACCCGACCAGAACAGCAGATAATACAAATAATAATAATACAAGCCAGTGATAGAGGGACTCCAAGTGGGGGTGGTGTGCCGCTGTGGCTGTGGGGCATGGGAAAAGCCAGAGATCGAGAGCAAGAGAGCGAGCATTTACCATATGGCATGATTCCGTCGTTATGCGGATCGTTTCATTCAAGAGTCTGCCCTGCCTTTAGAATTCTTTGATAACTACGGGGAATTATCGAGAACTGGTCTCTCGAATATACCAGAAAATAAAGAGTACCCTGGAAGACGATAATATACGAGGATAAAAAGCTGTAATAGATATTGAAATACGTTCATTTAGAGTCAAGATGAATAATATTAACTACCCAAATGATTATCTGGGAAACCAAGAGCTTTAGTTTCAGATAAGTATTCCATATTCCACAGAAGTAGAGCACTCTCTGGAGATAGAGCATCCATTAGTTCCCCATCTGCATCCCAGTTGGATGCACTCATTCATCATTCCGCAAATTGCTAAAACAGTGTGCACCCTTTCGGTGAAAGTTCAGGGAGGGGGGCGGGTAGAAAAGAGAGTAGAGTGCTCCATGGAGCAGCAACCATCCACTTGCAAAAGCCACTTCCGGTCATGCCTTACAGCAGCAGCCACAACCGCAGCGGCAGTGGCAGCATCTGAGTTTCGATTCAAAGTCAACGACTTCCGCTCCGTGGCGGGGATGGGGCTGTGCGAGGAGAAGGCCTCAAGCAAATTACTTAATTAAATGGGCAATTAACACCCGGCCATCATCCGCCAGAGGATCCCGAGGATTCATGGGGCGCCTCAGGGGAGGCAAAGCAGCCAAAGGCTGCCCCAAGGAGAGTGAAGAATGAGTAATGTGGGCAAGAGTGAAAATATCTGTAAATTAATATGCGCACAAGATGCAAATTGTTTTGTGGCCAAAGACACGGCTCCATTCCACCAGCAAAGGCAAATGCAGAGCCCGAAGAGGCAGAGGCAGAGGCCGAAGAGGCAGCAACAGCAACAGCCATCGCCAGAGGCAGCCAGCAACAGGCAGTGCAACAGCAGCAACAACAGCGTTAAATTAACATAAATTGAATTGCATTTGCATTTGCTGCACGTTGCTGCCGCTTTTTGCGGCTTGCCCTGGCAAAAGTAAATGTTGCTGCGGTTGCAGCCGGCTTCAGATGGCGGTGCCACTTGTTGCTGCCGATTTGCGGTTGCAGCAGCAGCAGCAACAGCAACAACGGCAAACTGCGTGTCAATTAGCGTTGATGATGCATGCGTCAAATGCATTGAAATAGATTTGCAGCACCAGCAGCACTTGGCAGCCCGTTTCAATTCCATTTTGTTCAACAATTATTTTGTTACAGCAACATCCAAGCCGCAACAACAACAGCAATAAAACATCGCCTATCAAGTGGCAAGTTTATGCAAAACAAATGAAAATATACTAAACGAAACCCCATACAAACGATGTGCGAGTACGAGTACATATAAATAATAATAAAAAAAAATAATTTGTGATAACAACATTAACAAAACAAAACAAAACACACCCAACGGCGGAAAAAAAAGTGAAGAAAATGATACAAAATACTCGGAATCCATTGCCTCCACAAACAGCGGCGAAAACAAATTGAAATTTCTGTGCACAAATTGAAAATTAGACAAGAGCAAAGAAACCAACCAACAAAATCTCCATATATGGGCTAATTAAAGAACCAACTCCGATCTACATTCGTTGTGCAAACAGACCACCCTCCGCCCCCCCCATCGAGATTGTCGAGAAATCGGTCGAAACCAGCATCACGCTCGCGAACCGCCCACAGAATGTACACAATGTTTAGGAAACATTTTCGGCGAAAATCAACAGCATCGCAGCCATCATCATCTGCCACATCATTGGCAGAAGAATCAGCAGCAGCAGCATCCACAGACAGCCTGAGAATGTCGACGACAACAACAACAACGACGCAGATACAGAGGCAGAGACAGAGACAGAGGCCCAGGCAAAGGGAATTCTCGGCTCTGCCATCGACCATCAGCGATTGTCGATCATTAAAGTCTGCCTGCAACTTAATTGCTTTAATTTTAATATTGTTAGTCCATAAGGTAAGCCAAAACAAACCCCAGAAAAGCAGAGCAAACAATTCGAAAAGCTATAAGCCTTCAAGCGAAATATATGCGGGTGTTCGAAAGCAAAGTTGATTCAACTTTTTGCTGAATTCCAAAATGGCCAAAGGCCCACAGCTCCGGAATTATGATGGGGGACGTAAATAATGATGATTTGGGTTAATACCAATTCAGTGATTTATCAATTTTGAATGCAGACGGGTTTGAGTGTTTAATAGGGATCGCTTTTTTATAGAGGTAAGGCTTGCAGATTGCCAAGGGGTTGGCGGTGATAAAATATTATTTAAATATTGTGCAAAATATCTAAAGGGATATGAAAGGAATATATCAGTTTGTAAACAACATAAAAGTCAACTTTAAAGAATTTTTTCCACACAAAAAATGAATATTAGCAATATATTTCGTAATAAAATGAATTTTCCCACAAACACTCGGAATTGATCTTTGCCATGGCAGCTGTGCATAATACTGTGTAATTTATAGTCCGATTCTAATCAAATTTATTCCTGATTGCCTTGGAACTTTAAAAGTTCCACATTCTGAAAGATTTCATCAGAAAATTAGACTTAAACAATAAAGACATTTCCCCACTTTGAACAAATGAGAAATGACTAAGAATTCCGAGGACCCTTTTTGAAACCGATCCAGCCGATTAGTGGGACGAGCTATCTTTCAAAACCATCTTTCCGTGATGGTTCCCACACCAGGTTGACCGTCCGCGACGGTAGTCCGGGGGCATAGCTTGGAGTATTTGGGGTGTAGCCGCCATAAAGTGTTACACAAAGTGCCTAAACATGTATTGAGATGCCAGCGGAGAGGCCCCAAGCCCAAGCGGCCCGAGCGGCAATTAAACAGGCAAAGAGGCACAGAGGCACAGAGAGGTATATAGCAACGATATGCGATAGAGAGGCCAACGGCAGCCAACCAACGGTTCAAAAATACATAAAAATTAATCGCTGCTGCAGGGGGCACGAGGAGAGCTGGGCAGGCAACGGAGGAAGACGGACACACCATAAACACAAACAACAATTTGATTAATACGCAGGCGATCGCGAGAACCAGCCCAAGAGTCGGACATTAGAATCCTAGAAGAGAGAGAGAGAGATCTCCCATCAGAGCCAGACCCAATAGCAAGGCATGGGTATCCATGGGTATGGGGCATGCAAGACTTTGGGGCAATCAAATTGATTACACACATTTATCTGCCGCCAGAGCAGAGCAGGCCAGGAGCAGGCTAAATCTGGGGGGGATTGAGTGCATTGATTTAGGGTAAGCGAGGCGATAAAAGTCGCCGGCAGCGCCGTCCGTCCCTCCGACAAATGAGAAATGGATGCCTAAATGGTCGGCGGACAGAGGCGGACTGCGGACTGTGGACTGCCGCTGCAACTATTTAGTTGTTAATGAAGTAAATAAAAGTAAAATAAGTATTTTGTAGCGGCGATTAATGGTTCACTTCCAAGGAAATGCTTTAGAGCTGCCTTCAGCTACTCGTAAAGATCCACTCTGATCAGCCCACGTCAAGTCGAATTAGCCCAGTTTTTTTTATTTTTTTGGTAGGAGCTTCGCCAGAGGATCTCTCTCATTTGAGCTGACATTTATTGATCATAAGCTGCGTATTAAACGAACTGAGCGGCAGATCCCAAAAGATGCGAAATCAGAAATGTGAAAAATAACCAAAAGCCCCCCTGCCCCTGCCCCTGCCCCCGACACATTCGAAAGGCAGTCGTCTCGAGGCAAATGAGTTGGCAAAATGAGCTCCCACGATGCTGGATGCTGGATGCTGGTCCCCGTGGATACGTCGATTCGATCGCATTTATGGCCAACAAAACGTTCCGTTTCTTGGGCAACTGCAGGTTTAATTAAAATTTCATTTAATTTCACATCAATTTCGTCTGGCGGCTTCATTAAGCGACCTGTTTACATGTGGCGCCGCATCACTAATTCCTTAAGCATTTTCGGGGGCCATGGAGGGGCTTTATCTAATCGAATTGATTACGTCAAAAGTTTGTCTCGAATATTAGCGGATGCATCCAGGGCCCAGAGCCCAGAGCCCAAGAAGCAGAAGCAGCTGCACTTGCCTCATGAATGAAGAGTTCCCAAAAGAAATGTGATAAATAAATAGTAAGCAGGCCTGAAACCGGTTCACGGGCCAACAGATCTCTCGATCAAGAATCCAATCAGCCCCAGAGTCGGAGTCGGAGTCGGAGTCTTGGCCAAACAAAAGGAAATCTCACATGAAAACGCTAAAAGAAACCAAAGAACAGGCAGAGCAGAGGTAGAGGTAGACGCAGGAGGGTTTAGAGGAGCAACCAGTTGCATTTGATTGATCTATGGCATGATCAACAATGCATGCGGCTGGCCGGCCACATCAACTTCGAGATGGAGCCGCAAGATGGAGCTGGGAGCTCCGAGCTGGAAGAAGTTTCGGTTTTTTTGTTGTTGTTGTTGCTGAGGCACAAGGTGCACAGGTGCAGGTGCAGGCTACGACTATGGCAACGGCGACGACTTTGGCTCGAACTAAACTGGCTAATGCCGTTAGCCGGGCCGGCCGCATGGCTAAATTGCAATTTATTTCTAATAAACTTATCAACACTGCCAGCTACCAAAGCCAATGACAATAAATTTACTGAAATATGAAACCATAAAAGCCAGAAGTCCAGGCCTAAAAGTTTTCATTAGCATATTTTCCACGAAGCAGAAGCAGAGGCCTCTCGCGAGAGGCCTTAAAAATACAAAGTTGATGTTCGGAGGCGGAGGCAGCTTCCAGATTCGATGGGACGATGCAGCAGCTTCCACTTGGCCAGTTCCTAGGAGTTCTTGGCGGCTAAATTATGATAAGCGATTTGCCTGAGAATAGTTAAACTTTATGCGCCATTTATCAGAAGCGTCTTGGAGCCCGTGCGAGTGCCGCGGCGATCTAATGTGTTATTAATTTTATGGCAAATGCTCGTATCGATAGACTTTTGATTTGTAGCCAGAGCACCACAATTTCCACTGCAATATTCAGGTCCTCTCTCTGCCAAACGGCTTCCTCCCGTCCCGTTGCCCCTGCTGAAGGCAGACAAAGGCATTCTAAATTATACAAACTGTTGGATATCTCGTTTGATTAAGTGAGCCGAAATGCTGGATTGGGCCACAATCCACTCCACTCCACTCCAGTCCAGTCTTCAGTACAGTTAAGCGGGGCTTTTGTGTTTGGAAAATATTTCTCATTATTTTCGTGTTTCATTTGCTGCTAGATTTATCAAAACGCTCCTTTCATTTGCCTATCCAAAAAATCCAATGTCTATTTCTGATTTTCACCTCTTGTACGCGTGTAGTATTCCCCCCATCCACAATTTTTTGTGTTTTTAATTAAAACCTCTACCGCGGAGCCCAATCAGAGCGCCCTAGGTGGCTTATTAGCTTTTTAGAGCCCCAGCCCCGGCGATACGATCCGATCAGATCCATAAAGTGTTGAGCATATTATTCGATTTACAGAGTTGGTGTTGGAGTTTGGAGTTTGGGGGGGAGGAAATCCAGCTGGGAATGCCTTTGGGATTCACCTATTTTAGGCCATGATTGATTCGAACGATTTGGGGATTGGATTTGTTCGCTTGTTTCCGAACCCGAGCCCCAATCCGATGATGTACCAGCGATTCGATAGCCTTGTTTCCCTTCTGTGACCATTCGATAATCATGTTTCTTCTCTCTGTCTTACAGATATCCGCAGCTGGTAACTTTGAGCTGGAAATATTAGAAATCTCAAATACCAACAGCCATCTGCTGAGCGGCTACTGCTGCGGCATGCCCCCAGAACTGAGGGCCACCAAAACGACGGGTAAGTTTGAGATCTGAATAAAAGAAATTCTTCAACTGAAAGTATATATTGTCTTAATTATTAAAGAGCTTTTACTTTCTCCGAAAATTGCTTACAAAATGTTGATTACTTTCTGTGGAATTTTCAATGCATTTTCTTTACCATCTTTATGGATTTATCCTTCCTTAACTTTACTTAAATATCCCATGACAAAATTGCACCAGATCTAGGAGAATTCATTCGGTTTTTGATGGGGTTTCCTCTCCATGTTCTTTATTACCTCTTCTGTAGTCCGTTACTCCTTAGAGATCTTCAAATATAGATCATATTTTTGCTAAAACATCCCACAGAAAGTAAAACCAGAACAGTTCTACATTCTATACGAGTATTACTTCATTCCTTAAATGCTATCTTCATTCTAATACATGGAGTATAATGCTTATCTGTCCCAAAAAAAGAGGCGGTCAAGGTCTTTTGCCTCGCTTCTATCAGAATTTGCATTCTTTTGTTTCATATTTTTTTTGTTTTTATATTCAGAGTAATTATGCAATCTCCGACAACGAACTTTGTACACACATCTACACGACTCTATATAGTACTTACGACCAGCATATGATAAAGCATGATCCAATGTTCTTCCTCTTGCAGGCTGCTCACCATGCACAACGGCATTCCGGCTGTGCCTGAAGGAGTACCAGACCACGGAGCAGGGTGCCAGCATATCGACGGGCTGCTCGTTTGGCAACTCCACCACCAAGATACTGGGCGGCTCCAGCTTTGTGCTCAGCGATCCGGGTGTGGGAGCCATTGTGTTACCCTTTACATTTCGATGGACGGTAAGTTTGGTCTAGTCTAGTACTTATCCTCCGCTTCGTTTCGGTTCGCTTCGTTATCCCCACTCTGCCTCTCTGCCGCTCGTTCTCTCTAACCAAATGCAAACGCACGCTTTTGGCACGAGCTATTTCGAGCTCTCATTTTCGCTGTGGGTCTAGTTAGAGGGGTACCACCTCGGGTCTCGGGTCTCGGTTCCGCCTGGAGAGCACCAGAGCGGAGCGAAGCGATAAGCCCGAGCCGGCAGCAGAAATGTAAATGAGCTGCCAGCCCGTGCCGCGACTTGCAGTGATAAGAATATCCACACATTCGAGGGGTATATCATCTATCAAGGAGGGGGTGTTCAGAATTTCTCTCCTTCTCTCTCTCTTTCTTTTGGGGCACTTCCTGTGGGCAAAAATTCCAAGCTGTTGAGCTATAATCTGGCGTGAAAATCGGCTTAATTCTGTTGACCATTCGAGAGCATCTTTTTATGCCATTCCACTCGACTACTCGGTGCTCGCCCCATCTTCAGCACCATATAGCCCTTCTGCTGTATGGATTCTCCAGTCGGTAGCCGAAAAAACCAATTAAAAATTGTGTTTCATGTTTTATATTTTTCCCTCACTTCTTGGCCGGCTCCTAAGCGGCTTTCGGTTAATTAAGTGAGCATAATGCGGGCTTATGACTGCCAAAATGGTAAGAAATAAAGCGAACAAGAACTGTGAAAATACCAACACAGCATACAGCATACAGAATACAGAATAAACGTGGCCCAAGCGATCTGTGCTCCGTTCTGTTCTGTTCTCTGTGTGTGTGGGGGACATTAACTCGGTTAAGGTAAAAAATGTAACCTGACTGGGGTGGCTTGTAGTCGCGGAATTGAATTAAAGTTTTGTTCGAGTATCTGGCTATTCTGCTGTGTGTTCTTGCGGAGCTAACTTGGCTAACAATTACACGCCTTGGCCCGGCCCAAAACTAATGCCAAAGGCAGTTGAATGCGCAGCCGCAGTCGCTGTTGACGCTAACGTTGGCATGCGCATGCGCCGTCGTTTACATTAGGCAGGTCTCCCTGTGGTGTTGGTGGGGAGTAGGAGACGAGGAGACGCGGAGCCGCGAAGGTGGTGTTGAGTCAGTCGCTGTGGAACGGGCATGCGTCAGAGTCTTGGGTCTTGGTCTGGGTCTTCGTCTTGGGTTTGGGGCTTGGGTCTCTGCCTTGTTGCTGGTTCTGTGCCCCTGCCACCGCCATCGAGCCCCCGCCACCGCCACCGCCACCGGCACTAGCCTCTCCGACTGTGCCCCTGTGCCGCGCGAGTCGTGGCCTGAAGTGCGGACAACCTGTTTCGTGGGAACATTACCTTGTCGCGCTTGTCGCTCGGCCGATGGCGATGGCGATACGTTACGCTTCGCTTTGGTTTCGCTTTAATCTTTTGCTTTTCCTTTTGCACTGAGCGCTCAAATGCTCCACACATGTGGTGGACCCATGGACTCCATCGACTTCGACTTCGACTGGGTGCCGAAACGAAACCTGGCAAATGTTTGCCCTGGCTGGTGGCAAATTCTGCATACTACGGTATGGGACTGGGGCTGGGGCCTACAGACAGACTGACAGACAGTCAGACGATCAGGGGGGCGGGGAGAGGGCGAGGGCACCCTCAAGAAGCCTTTCACAAACTCATGAAAAATCTTCAAAAAATCACCTGAAGAAAACAGAGTCTGTCTCTCTTTTCGGAGCTGCCGATATGGGGACCAACAATTGTCCCACTTTTTATTGAATGACTTCTTTTTTTCGACTGATGATTGAGTGAATGGCATGTTAAAACTTATAAACATGACTTAGGAAATACTTGAAACTGAAGTTGGTTCCCTCGAGCAGCGACTATATACAATACTTGTAGTGGCAGAGGTACATACATCATAACATCATCAAGCCTTCAATGTAACTGTCAAACACCAGAGATCTTGTGTAGGGCCTCCGCTCTTCTCCCCTCTCCATTGAAACATTGGAACTGCTGTGGAGGTGCCCGCCAGACGATGCCAAAGCCACAACAAATGAGTTTCACTTGACAATATTTTCCAACTGAGGCTTTTTCGAGGCTTTTTGGAGTGCGCGTGCGCAGCCATTGAGCATTCTCGAGTGGAATTTGTGGTGCCTCTTTTGGGATGGGACTTGTTCCACTTTTTTACCCTCTCAAGAGATCAATATGAATGACTGCCCAAAATAAAACTGAGTTTCGCTTCCAATACATTTTGCAGCCCCCACAAATGCTACGAATACGAGGCTTTTGTTTCTCTACTCAAAAGTGCTTTCGTTTTGGACCTGAGACAAGGTTCTTGACATTGTGTTAACAGTTCAGTGGCCAATCCGGAGAGACTTGAGGATTGTCTCGATAATTGCTACTTGATTTTTGGGCAAAAGAAAGGGCTCCATTTTCCATATTAACTATTGTGGCTCTCCATTAATCCCAGGCATCTGTCTGTCTATTGGCTCGTGTTTGGCTCTCGTTTTGATGAAATCTAAAACCAAATTCAACGCCATTTTCAATTGATAAACTTCCTGCTGGCCTGCTAGATTTTAGCTCGAGCCACCGGAACAGACCCACAAAATGACAGCAAATACTCGCATGACAATGATATGTCGACGTATCCGACGGTGGGGAAATTGAATTGAAATTTGAGACGATCCCCTCTCTCGGTGGGGCAGTGTCATCAATTGCGGATGGATGGATGGATGGCTGGATGGATGGATGGATTTGCAAACTGTGTCAAGTTGTTGTGGCTGTTGCAATTAGCCAATGTCTGCCTGGGACTGATTTAGTGTCGCGTCGCCAGGGCAATTACATGGGAACAGATCTCTGCCCTCCTCCAGTTGCAGTCTCCGTCTCTCCATGGCCGCCTCCCACTGCTAAATGAGCATTTCCTGGCATCCAGCGGCGGCATCCCAGACAACGTCGTCGTTTAATTGCTTTTTGCCCAGCGAGAAATCTTCAACGGCTGCTCCAAGTCCAAGCAATTACAACAAACGGCGAATCTTCAATTTTTATAGGGCCCATGCAAAGGAGGAGCAACCTTCTACGACTACGACAACAAAACAAATCTAAACTGGAAAGGCAGGACACCATTCAGGGTCGAAGCTTAGATACTCTTATTGAACAGTTGATAAAACTTTGATAAAATGTAGCTATGATCTGTTCTACAGATCATTCCTATAGCGATTCTTTTTGATAGAATTTTCTATAGAAACAGACAGTTCTTCGAAGGATCTTTTATACACCGATCTTCGATCTATATGCTCTTTAAAGAGGCAGAAAAAAAGCAGCAACGTTGATCACAAATACTCATATACCCACAGCAGTTCATGGGTTCAACGATGCCACCTTTCTCTGCTCAAAATCCTAATATCCCCCCATTAAGGGTATCAAAATAAAATGGAATTTTTTGTTGTTTTTTCGTTTTGGCCAATTGCAATGCCATGGACACCGACATGGACACGGCCAGGCGATCTTGCTGTTTAGAAAGTCCAGTCCGCCTTGGACTAGGTCTTGGTGGGGGCTCCTCCGTGGCTGGCTTTGTCTTCTCTCCTGCGTGAAATTAAAGTATTTTTTGCTTGGATCTTTTTTTCGTTTTTGTATCTGTTTGTTTGTCCGTTGTCTGATCGCTTTGTTTGTGTCTGTTTGTTTGCTGGTTGAGGAGGCGCTGTCTTCATTTGCATGGGGCATGGGGCATGGGGCAAGGGGTTGGGGCGGCAGTCTGCGGAAAGCGACTTGAGATTAAACTGTCCATTAGCGTCAACGCAAAGTCAAACTTGAAAACCCCAAACTAAAGTTGCATTTTCCCCACTCATTTCGTTATTTTTTTTCTGCCTTTTCTCTCCGTTCAATTACAGAAGTCGTTTACGCTGATACTGCAGGCGTTGGATATGTACAACACATCCTATCCAGGTAAGTGCGGTGGCAATTGGGGGCTTGTGCGCTTGTCGACGAGGCAGGCCTCGCAACCGGCGGGCATTTGGCTTAATTAGCCAAATGGAGGAGCCAACGACGACGCCAGTTAGCCGCAGACTGAAAATGGTGCCAACAACTAACTAAATTCTCTGTATTCCATTCTCCACTCTATGGCCAACTCCTCCGCTTTGGAACGCCAACGTTGATGCCACCAACAACGACGACAACTCCGAATCCCAAACCGAATCCGACGACGACAACAACCAATTGTCATGCATCCAATCCAATCCTATGCCATCCTATACCATCCGAACAAAAAAAAAAAAAAATACACACACAAAAAATGCAGATGCGGAGAGGTTAATTGAAGAAACATCATACTCGGGCGTGATACTGCCGTCGCCGGAGTGGAAGACACTGGACCACATCGGCCGCAATGCTCGGATCACCTACCGCGTCCGGGTGCAATGCGCCGTTACCTACTACAACACGACCTGCACGACCTTCTGTCGTCCGCGCGACGATCAGTTCGGTCACTATGCCTGCGGCTCAGAGGGTCAGAAGCTCTGCCTCAATGGCTGGCAGGGCGTCAACTGTGAGGAGGCCATCTGCAAGACCGGCTGTGATCCCGTCCATGGCAAGTGTGATCGACCCGGCGAATGCGAGTAAGTGGTCAAGTTTTCTACATTGTAATTATGCCACACACTCCGCTCTCCGCTCACCACTCTCCACTCTCCACTTGAACCCCCATTTAACGATGTGATTATGACACTTTTTGCATCTGGCCAACAACTTTGGGGTCGCTTAATGGCTCTGGTACCGCCGATGGGGCCGGGATCGACACACTGTTATAATGGCCAGCCCCAAGAGAGCAGAGTGGTTTTCTTTTTATGTGATCAGAGTGGCAGCCAGAGAAATGGGTTCTATAGCTCCAGCAGGGGGGGGCCACTTGTTTTTTTGTGAGCCATCAACGGATGTGTGAAATAGCTGGCAGAGTTTCTCTCACATGAGATGAACGGATGCAAATGATCTACCAGCCAGATCGAATGGGAGAGCACAGTACAGTACCTGGATCTAATCGGGCTCCTAATCAATCGCCAGTTGAAGCCGATTCCGCATTCCTATTCCTATTCCCATTCCGAATCCAATTCCTTATTAAATTGTTCTCACCCGGGAACTGCCCATCGGGAGATAACCCGAATAGCCTTGCAGCTAGTGTTAGTGCTATAAAGTTGTAACCAACTATATAATCTGCAATCAAGAGCCAGAGTCCCAGCTCTGGGGAGCAGTGCTCAAGTTCAGTCTAATCAAACGCCCGCACGATGGCCAATGCTGATCGTCTCCTTCTGCCCGCCCCATGGAATGGTCATGCACAGACGGCTGCAACATGGAGCCACAGCCACAGCCGCAGCCACAACCACAGGCGGCTGTGGCACGAAAAAACGTTTGTGCCTCGGTTGTTCCTGCAGCAGGAGTGCTGTTGCTGTTGTTGTTGCCGTTGTTAATGTTCCAGCGTAACACAGAATACGTGAGCCAGCGGCCATGATTGCATTTCTTGGCTGGCATCATGATGCGCTCCCCTGGCCCTGGCATTGGTCCTGGCTCAAACTGCGGCTGTGCCTGTGTCTGTGCCGATTCTAAATAGCAATAATTAGTGTGGCCTAGAAACCATCAAAGAAAAGAGCCTGTCCAAGGCATCTGCTCGCAGAGATTTCCGCTCTCTGGCGGAACAATTATAAGCCAGAAGAAAAATTACTTTGCTGTTTGCACGTTGCTGGCCCATTTGCGAGCCAGGTCGAAGCGGAGCGGCCACAGACAGAGCTTGCAATAGATTCGTTTACAGATAACAACAGGCTGCTGTTTTAATGAAATCATAAATTATGGACATCGAACAACGATGTCGACTGTCGACTGTCGGTTGGGCTGGGAGACTGGGAGGCCGGGAGACTGGGAGACTGGGAGGCTGAGGCCCATGCCTGGCGACTGTCCTATCGCCGGCAACGTCATGCCCGGAGCTTGTAGAGTTAGCACCTTGGTTGGCGGCTGGCGGCGATAACTGGATGGCCGGGCAATTTAACTTTGATCCCTCTGCACTTTGGCGTGTTGCGGCGATAAAATCTTAGGAGCTGAAGGAGCCGCACCAGGAACAGCAATTGTAGAAGTGGCAGCAGCCACCAGTCGGCCACTTTAGCATTTGATGCATCAAGGCCAAAGATCAAAGTGACCCAATTCGGTGGTGGTTTTGGCCAAATGCGTTCCCAGGCCAAATTGAAATGTCTGCGAAAAATGAATGATGGGGCGAATGTTTTCCCAAGATACGGATTGAACCTTTATGGATAGAAGACCAATCCCCTGCTTCCCTTCCAATTAGGCCAACCCATTAGGGTTCTCTACGCTCAATTAGTGCCCAACCCCAGCCCGAACCCCAGCCCCAACTCCAGCCCCAACTCATCATCAACGTTTTCCACATCTTCTTTTCCTTTTTGTGGCTCCTCCTTGGACGCTGATCACAGATGCCGACCCGGCTGGCGGGGCCCGTTGTGCAACGAGTGCATGGTCTATCCCGGCTGCAAGCATGGCTCCTGCAATGGCAGCGCCTGGAAGTGCGTCTGCGACACCAATTGGGGTGGCATACTGTGCGATCAAGGTAAGTGACCTCTCTCTCCAAGCAATTACCAGGCACATCTGGCCGAAGCTGGCTGGGAATGGGAGGCATCAGCATCATCGATAATATCGGGGCTGTGGCCGGACAGCGTGGCCGAACATATTTCATAGTTTTCGCTCTGCTCTCGACAGATTTAAATTACTGCGGCACCCATGAACCCTGCAAGCATGGCGGCACCTGCGAGAACACCGCACCGGATCAGTATCGCTGCACATGTGCCGAGGGCCTCTCGGGCGAGCAGTGCGAGATTGTGGAGCATCCGTGTGCCACACAGCCCTGCCGCAATGGCGGCACATGTACGCTCAAGGTAAGCCCTCAATTTATAGACATTTTCGCAGTGCCATAAAATAATTTAATATCCCGCCGCCTGTCTATCCTCGCTCTCTCTCTCGCTCTCTCTCTCTACGAATACTAGCAGCCGATGAATGCAACGCGACCGCCAGTGTATCGCATCATGCGTGGCATGAGCACTTCCATGGGCAAGCCGATAAGCCGTCGCAATTCAATACGGAGCCTGGCCAATCTGCGCCAGGAGTCGCAGAATGGCAGCAGCAACGGCGGTGCCCTGGGCTCCTCCCCAGGCCTGCCACTGACGCCTCTGGCCGCGGAGTTTACTTGCGGCTGTGCGGCCGGCTGGACGGGACCGACATGCGAAATAAGTGAGTTTTGATTTAATTTTATTCTGCAGCACGCGATTAGCCACAGCAAACAGCTCCAGCTCCAGCTGGTGCTCCTCTTGGCCAGCAGCAGTTGCCAAAGCTAGTTGCTGCTGCCACGGCTGCTGCTGCTGTTGCCGCTCGATCATGCAATTGAGCACACACGCATTTGACTGTAGCGAAATGAAATGAAATGAAATGAAACGTAGCACGCACAGGCGGTCAGTACTCGTATTGTTGTTGCCGCTTGTTGCCGTTTCTTTTATTAAGATTGCTGTTGTGGCACGGTGGCCTGCAAATTTGCTTCGATTCGGTTTTGCATTCCAATTGGAGCACGACGGAAACATTCACCAGAAACTATTTGCCAGCCAATGCAATGCAATAAGGCTGTAAGCTAATTGAGTTGCCGTTCCCAAAAGCGAAAGATTGCAAAGTAATTTACGGCCCTTTCAATTGTTATTGGTAGTAGGAGATGATCGTCGGCGAGCGTGTAATTTGTGGCACCTACAATTGATTGAAGTCCTTTCCGTGGGAAGAGCAGGAATATAGCCCACCTTTTGTGGCCTTTTGCACTGGCCTAATTAAATTTCGTATTTCTTAAGCACTAATTAAAGTTTAAAGTTTACCTTAAATTCCCGACGAGATGGGGAATTCCTTGCTAATGGCATGCCAAGGGTCAGAACTTTTTTGGGGGCGCTTCTTATCAGTCCTACCACAAAACAAACAAATGAGTTGCGTGCAGCAGCAGCAGCCGCAGCAGCAGCTGAGAGCCAAGAATGAGAAGAAGGAAGCGTCCAGCCAAAGATTTCAGGGAACCGATAAGCCAGGCACGCAGACGCTGGCTACCAATACTTATAGGCCATATATATATACTCTTACCAATCCGCACGTCAGTTCAATGACTCGGTCTTGAGCTTGGGCTTAAGTCGGGGCTCTGGTTGCGATCTGAACCACCTGCTCGATGTTGGGCACCGCAGCATCTTCAACAACAAAATCAACACATTTGCACTTCAGCTGGGGATGGCACTTAACCAATCTCTCTGTTTGCCTCTCTTTTTTCTCTGTTCCCAGATATCGACGAATGCGCCGGAGGTCCCTGCGAGCATGGTGGCACTTGCGTCGATCTAATCGGTGGCTTTCGCTGCGAATGCCCGCCCGAGTGGCGCGGCGATGTCTGCCAGGTGGACGTGAACGAATGCGAGGTTCCCCATGCGGCCCAGGCCGTCTCGGCCAACACACTGCTGACCACCACCATGGCCAGCGCCGCCATTGGGAGCAATCTGAGCAGCTCGGCTGCTCTGCTGGCGGCGCTGACCAGTGCGGTGGCCGCCTCGAATGCAGCCTCCACGATTGGGCCCTGCATCAATGCCCGCGAATGCATCAACGAGCCCGGCTCCTTTTCGTGCCAGTGCCTGGAGGGCTGGGGCGGTGCCACCTGTGCCGAGAACCTTGACGATTGCGTGGGCCAGTGCAAGAACGGTGCCAGCTGCATTGATCTGGTGAACGACTACCGGTGCGCCTGCGGCCCCGGCTACACGGGACGCGACTGTGAGACGGACATCGACGAGTGTGCCACCTCGCCGTGCCGCAACGGCGGCGAGTGCGTGGACATGATTGGCAAATTCAACTGCATCTGTCCGCTGGGATACTCGGGATCGCTCTGCGAGGAGGCCAAGGACCACTGCACGCCGTCGCCCTGCCTCCAAGGACGATGCCTGAACACGCCCGGCAGCTACTACTGCCACTGTCCGCCGGATCGCGCTGGCAAGCACTGCGAGCAGTTGCGTCCACTCTGCTCGCAGCCGCCCTGCAACGGTGAGTAGAACACAGACATAGAGGAGGTCTTCTTCTTGGGCATGGGAACCGATTCTCGTCCCCATGAAGACGTCATTAAGCCCATCAATCCTGTCTTGGGCGCGCTTTTTGTCGAGAAATTCCCTGATCCTAGCCGCAGCTCTACAATAATAAGCCTAATCATGTCTTCTCAACAGAGGGCTGCTTTGCCAATGTCAGCAGCATAGCGACAGGGACAACAGCAGCAGCGTCAGCGGGGACAACGACCACGACAACGACCATGACGACACCGAGCGGGCTGCCCTGCAGCGGTCATGGCAGCTGCGAGATGAGCGACGTGGGCACCTTCTGCAAATGTCATGTGGGCCACACCGGCACCTTCTGCGAGCACAGTGAGTAATCTACCCAGGCGGCGGGAGAGACGGCGAAACGGCACAAACAGCAAACTCATTAACTTTCTGCAGATCTCAACGAATGCTCGCCGAATCCTTGTCGAAATGGCGGAATTTGCCTTGACGGTGACGGCGACTTTACATGCGAGTGCATGTCGGGTTGGACAGGTGAGTCGAGTCGAGTCGCGTCGAGTGGAGTGGAGTTGAGTTGAGTTGAGCTGCGTCTTCGTCTCAAGACGAGCAGCGAGGGGGTGCACTTTAAGCGGCCGCCAAAGTGAACGTCAAAGCGTTGCAACAAGTGCAGGCCGCTGCCTGGAATGGGATGTGATGTGATGTGATGTGTTAGGCCTTCCTTCCTTGCTTCCCATGCCGAAGAGTCGCATACCCTTTGGGGGGGGGGCAAAAGCTGAAATTGTGTGAACAAAATCAGAGGTGCAGATTATCGAAAGTAGTCCTGCCAGAAGCCAGTGAGAGTCGTTCTGAAAGTTGAAGTGTGGATGCTCTTGAATGGCCTCGAACATTAGCTGTCGATTGCCTGCCTTTCGACTGTTCAGACGAACTCTCTTTAGTTAGAGCATTAAAACCTGCTATAAGCCGACTGGCTGGCTGGTTGACTGGCTGGCTGGCAGGCGCATTATCAACGCTTGGGGGGCTCTAAATGGGCGCGAGAGACGAGAGAGTCGGCCACGTTAAGAGCTCACTCACACACGGCCGCTGATCGAGTCGGTCGCATTTATTTGAACATTGAAAGTTGGCAGTCATTACGGCTTCAAATTGAAGCGAATGCGCGGCTGAGCTAAGCTTCGGTTTAGAGCTGGAAAAAGTACCAGTACGAGTACGAGTACGAGTACGAGAGCGCGTTAGTCGCAGTCGCAGTCGCTTGCGATTGTAGTATTTGCCACATGTGGCAGAGCCCCAGACCAGCACCTATGGGGGGTAAAATGTAGCCAAAAGCCAAAGGCAAAGCCAAGCCTCGGCAATGATTTATGTTTGTTTTTAATATGCGATTTGCATATTTCACGCGTTTCGCTTTTTTGTCACAGATACAGATATAGAAATTGAAAATAGATTCGGCTACAATTTAGATACAGATACAGATAGAGATAGAGACACAGGAGATATGACTCCACATCGATCTATGTCAGCACACTTTTACTTTTTCAATTAGTTCAAGCCATGGCTTGGCTGGGTCATGGCAATCCTCTCTCCTCCTTTCCAACGCGTACACAAAAATCCCACAGTTCGTTGCCTAAGTCTTTCGATTCGTTTCGTTTTCCCCCTGCAGGCAAGCGCTGCTCGGAGCGGGCCACCGGGTGTTATGCCGGGCAGTGCCAAAACGGAGGAACCTGCATGCCTGGGGCGCCGGACAAGGCCTTGCAGCCGCACTGCCGCTGTGCCCCCGGCTGGACGGGCCTGTTCTGCGCCGAGTCCATCGATCAGTGCCGCGGCCAGCCGTGCCACAACGGCGGAACCTGCGAGTCGGGAGCGGGCTGGTTTCGCTGCCTGTGCGCCCAGGGCTTCTCCGGACCCGACTGCCGCATCAACGTGAACGAGTGCTCGCCACAGCCCTGCCAGGGTGGGGCCACCTGCATCGACGGGATTGGCGGCTACAGCTGCATCTGTCCCCCAGGTCGCCATGGACTGCGCTGTGAGATATGTAAGAGAGAGATCTTGGACCTATGCGGGCAGAATGATTTCTGTAATCTCGGTTTATTTTTCCATAGTGCTATCCGATCCAAAGTCTGCCTGTTTGAATGCCAGCAACACCATCTCCCCCTATGCGGCTCTCAATCAGAGCCAGAACTGGCTGGACACTGCACTGTCCGGTCGCAGCGAAGACGATGAGCACTGCAATGCCTGCGTCTGCGAGAATGGAACCTCGCGGTGCACCAATCTCTGGTGCGGGCTGCCCAACTGCTACAAGCTGGATCCCCTCTCGAAGTCGTCAAATCTGTCGGGTGTCTGCAAGCAGCACGAGGTGTGTGTGCCGGCGTTGAGCGAGACCTGCCTATCGCCACCTTGCAACGTGCGCGGCGACTGCCGGGCCCTGGAGCCATCGAGGCGTGTCGCTCCCCCCAGTCTGCCGGCAAAGGCCAGCTGCTGGCCCAACCAGGCGCTGGTCAACGAGAACTGTGCACGACTCACCATCCTCCTCGACCTGGAGCGGGTGGGCAGGGGCGCCTCGGTGGAGGGCCTGTGCTCGCTGGTGCGTGTGCTGCTGGCAGCGCAGCTGGTCAAGCAGCCCCCCAGCGCCCCCAACCAGGAGCCGGGTCTGCTCATGGTGCTGTGCGATCTCAAGAGCGGCTCCAATGACACCGTCGAACTGACAGTGGTAAGTGGTGGACACAGTCCCATTAATTCTAGGAGTACTATAACTTTCGATTCATTGCAGTCCTCCAGCAAACTGAATGATCCACAGCTGCCGGTGGCCGTGGCCCTGTTGGGGGAGCTGCTCAGCTCGCGACAGTTGAATGGCATCCAGCGGCGAAAGGAGCTGGAGCTGCAGCACGCCAAGCTGGCGGCTCTCACCTCCATTCTGGAGGTCAAACTGGAGACGGCTCGAGTGGCCGATGGATCGGGCCACAGCCTGCTCATTGGCGTGCTGTGTGGCGTCTTCATTGTCCTCGTGGGATTCTCCATATTCATCAGCCTCTACTGGAAGCAGCGCCTGGCCTATCGCAGCAGCTCGGGCATGAACCTGACCCCGTCCCTGGATGCCCTGCGCCACGAGGAGGAGAAGTCCAACAATCTGCAAAACGAGGAGAACCTGCGCCGATACACGAATCCCATCAAGGGCAGCACCAGCTCCCTGAGGTCCACCACGGGCATGGAACTGAGCCTCAATCCCGCACCAGAGCTGGCAGCCACGGCGGCCAGCAGCTCGGCGCTGCATCGCTCGCAGCCGCTGTTTCCGCCCTGCGATTTCGAGCGAGAGCTGGACTCCAGCACGGGGCTGAAGCAGGCGCACAAGCGCGGCTCCCAGATACTACTGCACAAGACACAGAACCTGGACATGAAGAAGAATACGGTGGGGTCGCTGGACAGTCCGCGCAAGGACTTTGGCAAGCGATCGATCAACTGCAAGTCGCTGCCGCCGCCAGCCTGCGATGATGGCGTCGATGTCCTAACCACTGTGATGGTCTAGCGGGGCCGGCTCTGCGCCGTGATCTCACCAACCGCCCAGACCCCGCTAAAAAGTTCCAATTGCCACAGCACGGGCGCGATTTCCAAGTGCATTAGTAGTGTAATTGCAATAGCAAATAAGTCCTAGGGGGTGCTCTGACAACAGATACGAGTATGAGGAGTGGAGTGGCGAGAGTGGATGATTTAACAAAGTTAGGTTCAAGAAGTGCTCCCACTGAGTTGTGTGTCCTTGCAGAGGCCCAATTAGCTAGTTAGTTAGTTAGTTAGTGTGTTAGTTAGTTAGTTAGTGCCGCTCTACGGTTAGTGTAATTCCGGAAAACTCTTCTCTTCGCTAAGCAACATCCTACACAGTGTGATATTTAGTGTAACCCAGACGCGCATTTACTATACATTCATTAAACATTAAAGCGATACCATGCTCGTAGTTCTGTACATATGTAGTTCTCATGGGTGCGTCTACGATGGATAGATGGTTAGGATAAGCTGTAAATACTGTAAATTAGCAGTTACCGTTATTGTATTTTGTCTATAGATATCCCTAGAGCGTAAGATCTAAGCCCAAGCCGCAACCATGTTAGACTTTAAAAGTTGTTTGCAATTGTACGCAATAATTATAGCATAAGGAATTACGGATAAGTACTAAGCTCCAGCAGATTTTGTATTGTATTATACGTCGTCGTCGTGTATGTGTGTAGTAATATTTATTTATTATTTTAACATTGATCTAGCAGCAATAAAGCAATACCAATAAAGATAGTAAAACGATATAACAAAAAGTGCAAACATTTTCTATAACTGCAGTGAAAGTATGGATAATGGGAGCCAATCAATGCATTCCAGATCTTGAAAGAGAGCGAAGAACTTGTCCCCCTCTATCGATAGCATTTCCTGTCGATCAGAAATATGTATGTTCGTTTGCCTGGGATCGCATTTGAAATATGCGCTAATTGAATGTGAAAACCAAATGCAAGTTGGATGTTGGGTTGTTGGGAACTACAATGCCAGAGAGGAGACTGCCAGCGAGCGAATCCAAGGCCCAAATGTACAGAGAAACAGAAACGCCAGAAACCCCAGAAACACCGACGAAACAGATCAGAAAAAGGCCCAAAGCAGAGAAAGCGAAATCGGGAATTGGGAATCGAGCAATGCATTTTGCGTTGTTTGGTTTCTAATTAAAATACCAAAAAGAGCCGAGCCGAGCCAGCCGACACACACCGAAAACCTAAGCTCAACGGATGATCAAGGTAAATGGAGGCATACAGGCAGCCACCATCGGGGGTGTAGAAGGGCGGGAGGAGGATCCTCCAACGTGCGTAAATTTCGTCAGCGGTAAACTTGGCTCAAACAAAACGAAATGGCCGCGTTGTGTGTTGTTAATGAAGCAGAAAATGCCAGGAATTTTCGCTTGATTGTGGCTGCCTGTGTCTGCCTCCCTGTCGCCTTTTCGCCTTCAGTCCAAAGATCCTCTGAGTGTTTTATTTAGTTATTGAACAGTGGTATCCTGGACCCTGGACTGGGCTGGCCTGGGCTTGCTCTCGGTAGCCGGCCGCTCTTTTGGGATCCGCCGCTGCCTCCGCAAGGCGAAATTTTAGCGGAATTTTTGGCGCTTTTTTTTGTAGTTTTTTTTTCTGCGCTCCGTTGATGTTTCGGTGGTTGCTGTCTTTTTTTTAATTAACGCGCTATACGTTTTCGACTTTTGAAGGGCCACAGAGCGCTCATGATGGGCATATAACTCATTGGAATTATGGGGGAAAGAGCAAGAGCCGAAGAACAGGAGAAACCAGACAGGCGGCGATGTTGGCCAAGAAGAACCAGCCAGAACAGAACGTACATAAACTTTATCCGTCTATAATCTAAATATGTTTCTCTCTGTTGCTCTTTTCGTTGTTGTCGTGGCTGTTGCAACAATTTGCTGCAAATTGAAAGCCAATTACGTTGTTTGCAGCATGCCAAGGCAGGCAACATCGATGTGCCCGGGTCCAGGTCCAGGCTGAGGCCGAGGCCGAGGCAGAGACCGGTGCCAGGCCAAGCCATGCCAGACCATACCATAGCCTGGCCACAGATCCACGGCAGACAGGCAAAATTGCGAGGCACACACAGCTCTTGTAGACGACATAAATATCAAATACAGGTCCATAAATTTGAAACCAATTAGCCAACTTAAATTGATAATAGTTGCTGTTACCGCCGCTGTAGCTGCTGCTGCTTTTGCTGCTTCTGCAGATGGGGATTCAGGGCATGGTCTGGTCTAGCATTTGCCTATTGGTCGCAGGAAGCTGTCGCCAGTGATGCTCTCCTCAACAAGATCGCTAATGGCAGTGCCATTCGATGACATACGTCGCTCGTGGTGAGCCGGCAATTTTCGTTACGTCCGACAATTGCTGGCCATATATGTATGGGCCACAAAACTGCAACTGCAACTGCCATTGCAATTGCAACTGCAAGAGAGCGTCTCATATGTCTCATGTCGTGCCTGTCGTGTCGTTCTAATCACAATTGCTGCCTCCTCCACTGCCTGCGACTGCTGCTGCTGCTGCTGCGCCTTTTTATGGCGCTTTTATGCAAAACAACTTAATTTCAATCCCCAATCCGCTTGCAACAATGCGGCGCGTAAAATATGCACTCGCCGCCAGGCAGGCAGACAGGAGAAGGAGCAACAGCAACAGCAGCAGCAGCAGCAACGACAGGCGAAACGAAAGACTTTGGCAACAAACTCGTACAAATGTTTTGTCCATTTGCCTGTGTGTCGAGCTGTTATAGAAAATTATCTTAAACTGATTTGATATATATTCAAATAGGCGATGTGCGACACATGTTGCTGCTGTTACATGCAACATTTGCCGTATTTGTTGCACGCAGAAGCCAGAGGAGCCACAAGCAGCAGCAGCAGCAGCAACAGAACCAGCAGTGTCGTTGCCAGGTAGCCAGGTCGTTGTTATTTGTATGAAATGCAATGGATAACATCGCTTACAGTAAACGTTTAGTTTGTGTTTTAATTAAAATATTTTCATTTCCCCCCCACCGGGAGACGGCCGGTAGATTGCAGCTGAAAATAGCAGACACGCTGGGAGCGGACTGCCTGGCGACTGGATCAAGATCCAGGCACATCCGTGTCGTCGTGGCCGACAAGTGGCATTTATAAGCAGCATTATAAACTAATTTAGTTGGCCAATTGATTGGCTAATAGAGCCTCAGAAACGCTTGATAGAGAGTAAAAGGAAGAAGTGCCCTTCTTCTCTTTGATGGAATCTCAATTAAAATGAAAAATATGAACAGCTTTAAGAGTTAATCCTCTGAGCAATTTAGTTGCCCCCCACTAATTGATTAGCTCTGCGCGGGGGCACACGGGCACCTCCGACAAGAAACGCGTAACCCTAAAAGCCAAAAACAATGAAAAACCCGTGTCTGAGCTGCGGCAGAACCACGCTTAGTAAATGTCAGAGGCGACATTAATGTAGCACATTTATCTAATTAGACAAGCGTTGGATCGGCCGTTCGGGGAGCTCCGCTTAATGTCTCACGCCAAATAAATTAATCAGCTAATTGATGAGCATAAATTACGTGTATGCAAATGAGCTGGGATCTTCGCTCGGGCCACTCCACTCCACGCTTATTGATGGCCAAACTGAATTAGATTGGCCAAATGAGCCGAGCAGAGATCTGGCAATTATGTCAATGGCCGATGGCCACCCACTGCGAAAGATTGGGCCACTCTCCACTCTCTAGCACTCTTTTTCCAATCGAACTGCAGCGTACAACTCAATTAATAACAATTTCTGAGAACAATAAGGCAGGAGGCAGGAGGCAGTCAGGCAGCCAGGCCAGGCAATCCTTTTTGGCCAACATTTGATTATCTCTTGGCGGCTCTGGGTCCGTTCGAAGACCCTGCCGCTATCGGGTGCTGCCATCGAGGCGGTCGGTCCGTCTGTCCGCCGGTCTGTTCGCAGTGTGCCGGAATTAGCCGACTCTCGCCTGAACTGAACTTTGGCGGTGGTGCACGAGGTCGTGGCCAAATTGCCAGGCCATGCACAGCGGAATGTTTGTTGGCTTTTTTCATTTTCTGTTTTGTTTGGGTTTTAATTGAAACCCGTACGAAATGGAAAATAGAAAATGGACTTTCAACTTGCCAGCCGCGCTGGCTGGTAAATTAGCCAACAGACTATTTCTAATTTCTGCGGCCCAGGTTGGAGCCCAGGTCGGTGTCGGGGCCTGCCCTGCAGTGCATTGCAGGGCATTTGGAAATTTATGGCGGGCCAGGCGGTGTCGAAAATAGCGCCAGCGACAGGCGAGCGATGACGACCACGACGACGGGGACGACGACGATGCGAGGCTGATGTTGATGGCTTTTGCAAGTTTAAGTTACTTTCTAATAATGTAGCGAAAACAACAAACAGCGATGCGATGGCAAGATGTGGATGTGGATGTGGCTGTAGGATGAGGATGAGGATGCATTGCACACGAAAGTCATAAGCGCAGCCGAGGCAATTAAGTTCGAGCGACAAGTTGCGCTGCTGGAAGCCGCCAGGAAACTCTTGCCCCAGCCTTACCGCAGCCGCAGCAACAGCAACAGCAACCGCAACGGGCTGTTGGGAGGGTGTGCAGCTGTTACATGTTTATGGCTCGAAACGGATTGCACGTAATGGGATTTGCGCTGAGCGACAGCGATAGCCTGTGACTGCGACTGGAACTGCCTCAAATGCAGCCACTTCCCCCAGGTTCAGCATCGGGTTCGAGCTCGGGCTCTGGCTCGGGATCGGCTTCCACGGCAGTTTCGACTCCAGCGCCTGGCTCAATAAAGCCGATCGCATTACCAATTAGGCGTGCACACTCGGCTAAACAGCCTCCTCCTTGTTGGCTAGTGGAAATTGAATTAGTTGTCGCTGCATATGCGTGACTTGCCTTGGCTCAGAGCCACACAGAGCCACAGGTCTGGTTCGGTTTGGTTTGGTTTGCTTTGAGTTTGCTTTGGGTTTGGGTGTCGCTTCTCGTACGTACGTATGTGTAAACATTTTTTACACTTTGCCACATTCCTGCGTCGCGCGCATAAATCAGCCTGTGCTCGCCTGTCAATCTGCAACTGCAACGCCATTGATAGCATCGACGCCGTCGTAGTCGTTGTCGCCAGAGTGGCTTGTTGGTGCCTTTTAGCAAGTGTTCGGCACCTGGCTGGGTGTGCGCCAGTTGTGGCTTTGGCTATGTGGTCATGGTTTCTGTGCCAATGGGAATTATGGCAAGTGGCTGGGGATCCTGTTTAGCCATTTCCCATCACCATCTCTACACTCTCCAGTCATGCGAAAAATTGTAGCACCTGGGGACTGGGGGAAATTCATCTCTGACTGATTGAGAGTACAATTAAGCCTTGAACAACATATGAAAATGTGCCAATCTATTATCCATTATCATTATCTATATCGTTAGTTGAAACTAAAAGTAAAAGCACAATTTACCAGATGCCGGATCACCTCGAATCCTTGATTAATCTGCTAGTTTTCCACGACTTTCCCAGAAAGCAGTGGCCGTTCCGTGAAAACCAGATGCGCTCGTTGATCAAGTGCGAATACATTTCCCCCAGGGCGGGCACGACATGGAATTGGTCGCCGATACACCGATGCGTCAGCACATTGGTGACGACCCACTGGCAGGAGACGTTCACAAAACTGGATTATTAAAGTCAAAGCAAACGGATCCGATGCCGGACTTACGGCCACTTCGTGTTCGCGCAGCAGTCGCCTCATACTTTCGACCAGCTCCAGGAGCAGCTCAAAGCGCTGGGCGCCATCGTCCAGCATGCGCAAGGAGAACGCTAGCGAATCGATCACAATCACTTTTATCTGCACAACCCAGGCGGAGATCTTGAGTAAACAATTCAGTGAACACGCATATATTAACATACATTTGGATGGGCAATCAGGTGCCGGTAGGAGCTCAGGACGGTGGCCATCAACTGGACTGCATTGGGACAGCTCACGTAGTGGACGTTTTGCAGCATTTTGGCCGCCTGAAAGTCAGGTGCTCTCTGCTTATACTCCTTCTCCAGGTCCCTGGCCAGTTCTACGGAAAGACAGGGGATACATGAACACTGCGGTTAAACATTTTATTTAAGAACAACACACCTTGCAATCTGTCGGGATGGAAATCCTGTCGGGTATCTATGAAAAGAGCAGCACCCTCCAGTCCGCCAGCGGATTTCGGTATTTGCACATTCAAGCATAGCTGCAGGCTGCCAAAACAACAATTATACTTCATTCAACACAACAATAATCATAAATAAAAATTAATTACCACATTTTCGTTTTGCCGGTACCGGAATTTCCAACCAATTCTGTAATTTGGCGCAACGAAATTCCACCGCCCAAATGTCTGTCCAGACTTTTATGGCCCGTTGCTATCTTTTTTGATTGTATTTCTCCTCTTAATATGTCTAAGCACGATTTATTAAATAAATTTATGTTATTCGACGACAAAAATGTAGTTTCCATTGCCGCCAAAAATTAAACATATCAACAACAACAGCTGTTCGACACAGCTCTTGCAAGAGCTGGATGCTATACAACTTTATTATACAACACTTCAAGAAAACTAGTCTAGTGTAGTGATTACCAGCATACTATTACTATTTATACTATATAGGGACTGTCTCAACAGTAGTATATGAACGGATTAAAAACACTTAATTGTAAAACGAAACAGTTAATAGACTAACTATTAAATTGTTACCTCATAGAGTACATGAAGTATTGCACTTGACTGAATTTGACCGGCTCAATTTCCGTTTACCAGCACTCACTGCCTTGCAGCCCTGCAACTGCCATATGTTCCTTGTTTACATTCGTTGACTTGCATTGTAATTCGTGGTTTCTGCATTGGACTTTAGTCATTGTAATTCAAAATGTTCAACATTAAACAATTAGCCACTCACCTGTATCGCCAGTACGAACTGATCACGTGCATCAACATGCTAGAGCCATGGGAGAGGAAGCTAATCAGTGAGTAATTGAATGACTTTAAATACGATAAGATTTTGCTAATCGAGATTATGCATTTTCTAGATGGTTTCTTCCTGGTAGTGCTGGCACTGGTGTTCTTCTCCAGCTTCTGGTATCTACCCAACTATATGCAAACCCTAATGGAGTTCATCACTCCCCTTGCTTGGTCTAGTCAGTCCGGAAGTGCCGCCTATGTGGCACAGAAAATGGGTACAAGCTGAGCTTCCACCCATCTACGGCCATAACAAACCCAAACACTAATACTCCCCAATTGAAAGACAACTAGAATTTAAAGAAAATGTTATTGTGATTTATTTTGACTGGTCCATAATCTGTAAATACTTAATTGTGCCAAACCAAATTCTTTTAACCCACTGCACAATTGTTTTCCTGTACCGCACGATTAGAAACACAGTCTCCACCAAGCGCAGGGCAGAGGTGTTGAAGAACAGACCCACCAGACCGCCCAAAGAGACTGCAAGGAGAGATTTGAGCGTTAATTGGAGTGCCCGTCTATGCCCCCCGCTGCTTACTCAAGAAATCCAAAATGGTTTTCGCCACCCGGCGAACATAACGCTGAGTGGGAAGCTCCACTAGGGCCACACGCACTTTGGAGATGTCCTCCGCATCCTCATCGTCGCTGGAGGAACAGAGAATCACCATTAAAAGAGATGAATATCTCGACCGTAGGCCACTTACTTGTCCGCGGAGTTGTAGATAATGTTATACTCGGGCTCCTCGCATGCACTCATGCACTCGCAGGACTTGCGCTCCGTCATCAGTTTCTGCCTGACTTTGGTCAAGCAGATCAGGCCACGATAGTCGCAGACGGGCAGGGAATTCTGGCCGGGTACAGCCATAAAATGATTGGTGCAGTTGCAGTTGACTAGCTGCAGGAGCACGGTGCATTCCACCACGCAGCCGGAGTAGCTGTAGAACTCGTAAATGCCCTGGCGATCGTCAACGTGCTCGTGGCCATAACGACATCTTCGCTGCTCTGAGCTCAGGTCCTGAACACTCTCGTCGTTGTGCACCTCGATGACGTTCAAGACGAGCTCCTTGAAGTGGCCCAGCAGCACCGTCTCGCGAATCATTCCCTCGGATAACTGAAACGGCACATCGATGGGCGCATGCACATACAGCTGGACATCGGCGGCGGCATTGAATGTGAGATGTCCAGGCCCCGTCATGCGATTGTTCGTGTACTGGACATGGGCCACCTTTCGTGCCTGGTGGGAATTGAATGAGTAGCACAGTCCGTACTCTGTGGGCACGGGCAGGAACTCATCGCAGCAGTCGAACAGTTCATTGAGGTAGCTACAGTTTAATATCAACTGATGGCACTTCGTGCGGAACTGCAAGTCAGCAATGTGAATGTGAATGGGGGGAACACTCTGACTGGCTCTCTGGCGACATACCACTTCCAGGAGCAGGGTATAGTTTCCGGGACATCGGAGCTTGGCGCAGTTCTCGCAGCTGCTGCAGACACCCCGGTAAAACACTATCTCGCTGATGAAGTCATCGATGTGCATTTCGTGCTCGCTGCCAAAGTGGGCGTCACTCAGTTCCCAAATCTTTTCGGCGTTGTATATCTCGCATACGGTTATGGCCGGAAAGGTAGAGTTCCAATTGAGACTAAGCAATGGCCTTGAGTGGTGGGATTTGTGTGTAATTTAATGGAAGGCAACTTACTAAATGGTGTCCAGGTTAAAGGACACCGACGAGGAGATGTAGCTGTGCAGCAGTGACAAGGCGACATTGCCAAAAAATGGCAACGAAAGATAAAACGTCACAAAATAGAGTATCCCCTTCAGAGCCAAGCCCTGAAAGCGGTACCAGTTCATTGTGCACCGTCCAGCGGAAAAATACAAACCAAACTGTTGCCCCAGGAAGTACTGTTGAGAGAGCTTTTGCGGCGTGCCCTTTGGAACAATAGAACCGATTTCAGTGTCGGATATCCATCAATCCTTTGTTCCAGTGCGTGTCCTACATTAGAAAAGCAGAACTACCCTGGTTTATTTCCATAAATTTAGTTCATAGACGGGTCGAATATATAGTATACTCGTACGTATATAGTATAAATCATATTTGGACATATCAAATTCGTAGGTCAGCAAGTCAATTAATCATTTTTGCTTTAAGAATTAAATAGATTAATTCTTCTGGGCTTTCCCCATTCCGTAATCGTTATACTAGTATTAAGATTAGGTTTTAGTGCCAAGATTTAGTCTCATGCAGTTTATTGCTAACCGCAAATTATAGCATACCAATCGACTTGTTTTATTCGTCTTTCATTCTGACTCAGTGCTCAAGAATTCGTATCTATACTAAATTGCATGATAATAAAGAGATATGAGAACAATATAGGAAAGAAATCCCTGAGTTGCTGTCAGAACTTCATGTAATTCTTTAGGTCGTTCTTGGAAATCACGTTTGTGTTGCATGATCCACGATACACATAGATATATGGGTTCGGGGGCATGCGATGAAGAATGACTCACTTGACCGCAAAACTAAGCTCCTGTCGTTCAAAACTACATATGACTCAATCATCGCAAGGAGCTGGACCCGATCAATTATCACTGCGGTTTCATTTTCGATCGCCCCCGTAAGTGATTCCCAACTGGGTTCCACAGACAAAGCCTTGAACTCACGGCACATCATATCTTCATATCTCCACATGAGTCAGGTGTAGGCTTGGGTAAATTTCAAGCCAATTAAATTTATGAATTATTCCCTAAAAAACAACTACGAAAACCACTCATCATGTACTTTCACGTAAACACTAATTGTCTGAAGATTCCCATAGATGTCAAGATTGGAATTGCGTCAGAGCTTCAACAGAAATTCAAACATAAAACTAAACCTCTTATGCGGTCCTAAGAAAAATAAAGAATATCTCTTCATTCATGCTTAAAATATATTTCAATAAACCTCAAGATATAAACCCATCATAACAACATCCTACAGTTGAATAATTCTGTAAGTATCATATGTATATACATTTATATATTATATACTAAGGAAATCTCTAAAAGTAACAACCAATAGAACGACTGATTGATCTAAAACCAATGTAAAGTTCCTATGGGAACCCAAGAATCATAAGGAATATATCCATTATTCAACAAAAACCTCAAGATATGAACCAGAAAACCCATTCTAAGAACCTTTCAATTGAAGTATGATCCATATATTATATACACATATTTAAATTTATTTAAAAAGATCTAAAAGTATCTATGGCAAAAGGCTGTTAAAGCTACGGACATAAATAATGCGAAATAGAGGGGTGGACGGTATTCTTTAGGGTCTGCCATTCAGGGAGCACAGCATTAGTATAGATTCTGCGTTATCCATGGTAGCATGTCGATGATGTTGGCAAACACGCCGGGCTGGTTCCTGTTGCTGCCACACCGCTGGCCGCCAAACGAGATGACGCCGTACTGGACGAAGCGGTAGTTCTGCTTGAAGCGGTGCTTGAAGAAGAGCGGCCCGCCGGAGTCGCCGCGGCAGGTGTGTGCGATGCCAGAGCCGGTGGCGCAGATATGGTTCTCATTGACGGGGGCATTGTTGTAGTAGCTGCTGCAAACGGAGACATCCTTGCGGGTGATCAGAGCCCGCTGTTGTATGGAGGCAGCGTCCTCCTTGTCCGTGCGACCCCAGCCGGCAATCAGAAAGCTCTGATCGTGGGCCAGTTCCTTGGACTTATCGTCGATGGGCAGGCAAATGGGTGCAATGTGCGACTTGGGCAGGACCACGCTTCGATCCAGCTTGATCAGGGCAATGTCATTGTTGATCGATCCATGCGTATAGCCGGGATGGACGCGGACATCGTCGACGCCAAACTCCTCGTAGGGCGGCTGGCACACCCTATGAACTCCACCCAAATACGTGCAATCCTGCTCATGGGCCAGATCGTGCTCTCCCAAACGCACTCCAAGCCTGCAATTGGGGATTTGGGATTAAAGAATTGAATCCGACTGTCGTTTCGAGTCTCGAACTTACAGTGGAGGCTGTTGCACGATGCAATGGGCAGCGGTGAGGATGAAGCGATCGGTGATCAGGCTGCCGCCGCACAGGAACTGACGTCCGGTGGTCTCGTACTTGAGCAGCGCCACCCAGGGAAACTCTCCGGGCTTTGAGTTGCGGCCGCCACTCACCTTGGGATTGCCCCTGTTGCCGCATTGGGTGACAGAGTCGAGCAGCCGATAGCCCTGCGGATCGATGCGGTTCAGGTTGTCGGAGACAGCCCGCACCGTCTTCGTGGCGGTGGGCCTTGGTTCAGTCTGTTCAGAGCGTGTACCAGTCTCGCCAGGGCAACATAAATGGAATTCCTGCAAAAACCCAATGGATTAAAGTGGGAGTTCTCAATTTTTGAATGTTATTCCTGGACTTACATCAGTCTCCCCGGTGCACTGCATCTGCCGCATTTGGTTCTGCACGCGTCGTGGTATATTCCGGCCGTAAATGTCGATTAGCTGTTTCACAAAGCCGCACTCCTGCGATGGAACACACAGGCCCGCGACCCCCACAGGTGTGACGCAACTGCTCTCTGAAAGTAAACAAAACTTCCGGTCACGCCCATTCCAGACGACCTCTAACCTCTCTGAGCACTTACGCGTTAGAGCCAGCTCCGGCCAGACGACAATCAGCAAGATGAAGCTCAAGCTTAGGCTGAATGTGAATATGGTACCCATCCTGTTCCGATATCTGTGAGTGAGATTTGCTATGGGGTCAGTCGGTCTATCTGCTGCCGCTTAGTTGGAGAACAGAAACCAGTCTCAAGTCGGATATATATTTATAATGGATACGAGACTACTGGTGGATAATAATGTCCAACATGCGCGCTCAGCCGATCAATGTGGAATGAGCCGCAGATCGTCGTGAGCCGAGCTTTTGTATCGCTCTCATCGCTCGGAGATTGTCTGGACCGTGTGCTCGGGGGAAGCGCCAATCCAGAATGCATAATTGCCCCGCGCAATCCCCAGATCGTATAGCCAACAGGTTTACGGCTTACAGTGGCTGAGTGCCTCTGCCTGTGTTAACGCCCCAGATCTGGGCCCAGATTAGCTTCCACACTTGAGATAGTGCCTCGACTCGGCCATCGCTACCACCGTGGGAAAAGCGATTAAATTCCAGGAAACCCCCCATCGATCACCGATCACTCTCCATAGCACTTGAACTATTCTCGAAAGTTTTCTCTATGTCTCTCTCTCTCTCACTGGCACGCGTCGCGAGAGAACCGAAGCCGTAGTCGTAGTTGTATCGAACAAATGGGCGAAACACCCATTATAATCGGTACTTTTTTCCCGACGTTGAATTGAAACGTTTTCTAAATGTAATTTCTATCGCTAGCTTCCCACTCACACGCCCCATGGGAGGACGGACACACAGACAGCCAGGTACTCGGGTTGTCTGTGTGTGCTGCCTTCAAAACTCGTTCTTTTGGATGCTCGTACTCGTATGTGTAACATGGAATTTCCAGATCTGAAAACCCCAAGAGGCTATGGAATATCAAACGCTTAATTCGCAAATGCGTGGAACACACAAAAAATCCCCCAAACGTTGTGGTTTGCCAATAAAACAATCCTTCTACTATTGTCAGCTGTCAGGCCGTGTTGGGTTGGGCTGGGACGCTCCCATTAGGATAGGTCGGAATGCCCCACGGTAAGTAAGGGTTCAATCAGTAAATATATAATCTAATCGTACAGTACATAATTAGATTGTGTATATCCCCGTTAATAGGCGGTGTCTGGCCATTATTGAAGTTACACAATCTCGGATTTAATGAACAGCACTTTACCATCAGCATAAGTACTATACTAACTATACTATACTATACGCCTCGTTGCCTTATAATACTGATATATCAATATTCATAGATAATGAGAAATTATTAACCGGATATGCAATAATCTTTGTTAGTAACTAAGCGATAACCATGGAATAATGATAAAATATATATTAATGATTCACTAGAAAAGACACGTTACAAATGTTTATCTTTATATTAAAGATACGAATGGGAACTAGAGATAAAGATTGCTCTGCTCAAAAAATTCCTGTTATAATATGAGGCACTCATTGAATTGTTTTTCTTAGAAAAACGTATCTCTAAATATAAAATACTCGGAAACAAGGCGAGCAATCATGAAATCAAAGGTTTTGACAGTTTGCACTCATTTTTGTTCATTATGCATAAAATAGCTCTCCCAAATCTGGATTTATAGGTACATATAGATGGTTTATGGTTTAAATTTAATTAAAAACCACATCCCAACTCCACAATCCCCCATTAAAACCACAAACTTGTGAATAAGTTTACAAATATGAATATAATATAATTATATTTGGGTTTCCTAATTACTTAAATACACAATAATATTGGGTGTAGATCATTCTCTCTATTGCCGTGCATCGATTCTCTTACAGACCGTGGCTTGCCATGGTATCTGTTATCCATTGGACATACTCGCCGACATTCGTGTAGAGGCCGGGAAGACTCACTTGGCCGCAGGAGACGACACCCTGGCTGACGATACCAAACTCCACCATGCGAGGGGCAAACTCGCCCAGATAGCGGGAGGGCGCCTGCAGGGGGCCACCAGAGTCGCCCTTGCACGAGTCCTGGAGATCACCGCCGCCGACGCACAGCTGCGTTAGGGGCACCGAACGACGGTAGGCCTGGGAGCAGGCCGAACGTGGCTGGAGGGGCACATTCGCCTGGAGCAGGACATCGGAGGAGGAGCCATTCTCCGTGGTGCCCCAACCGGTCACAAAGTAGGTGTTGATCTGCTCCGCCTGCCGTTTCAGTTCATCTGTAATCGGCAGGCAGATCGGTTTGATGTGCTCTGGGAAACGAAGAGAGATGTTTAAGCCAAGGATGGGTGGGTGGTTGATCGATTGAGGACTTACTCTGGAAAGGAACGTTTCTCTTCAATCGCAGCAGGGCAATGTCGTTCATGATCTGGCGGGCATCGTAGTGCTCGTGGATAATGTACTTCTCAATTCCCACATCCACAACAGGCGGCGCACACTTCTTCTTGCGTCCCTGCTGTCTGCAGTCCTCCTCCGTTGAAATGCGATGCTCTCCCAGCCGTATCTCATCGCTAGAGCAGAGAAAGGTAACTCATCAAATAGGGACAACCATAGATATTCATATTTTTGTCTTACAGATCATCCTGTAGTCCATGCACACAATGAGCAGCAGTCAGTATATAGCCTATAAAGAAATTGAATCATGAATTTCAGGTGATAAAAAGTGATCTCTTTGGGGGTCCTACGCTCTGAGATGAGGGCACCGCCGCAGAGGAAACGCGGCTCCCCGAATTGCTGGTAGCGCAGCAGGGCCATCCAGGGCCTGGACGACAGCTTCACCTCGTAGCCATTGGCCACGCGCTGGCTCAGAAAGTTGCCACAGTCGAAGGTCTCGTTCTTAAACAGAGCCATCACCTTGGAGTTGTGCTGGATCTGGGCAGCAGGACAGCAAAAGTGGCGCTGAAAAATCAGACAGGATCGGATCGGATAAGGTCTTGCATCAGATCTTTGCTGTGCGATGTCTTACCACACTATTTATTTCCCCGCAGGATGCCTTCTGTAGATAACTGGCATAATCGGCTGGCACACTCTGGCCCGACGTCTGGCTCTCCGTCAGCCGTTCCTCAATGTCCCTGCAGGAGGAGAAGGGCATGCACTGACCCGACTCCCCATTGGGTGTAGTGCAGTCATCGGCATAGTCTGTAGATTGTGTTTCAATGTTAGCTAAAGGCAATAGGCTTGAAAATTCATTCCTCGAACCTGCTCCAGCGGCCTGCACACCGAACACGAGGGCAATGCCATAGACAACGACAAAGCATCTGCTTATCATTTCAGAGAACTGATCGAAACGTAGCCGAAACCTGTAGTAGTCCAAAGCTGAAAACTTCTCAATCTGACGCTCAAATCTCGACTGGCAGCTGCTGATCTCAGAGCTCAAGTTTTATGCCTGAGAAATCAACTCACACCTCATGTTTTATGGCTCAGGGATCCACTCAGAGCTCAGGTTTTATGTCGCAGAGATCTACTCAGAGCTCAGGTTTATGTCTCAGAAATACACTCCGAATAGCAACCTCTGAGAGAGAACCAGATCTATAAGCGTGGACATCTCTCCGATCATTAGGAGATCTCCATTGTTAGCACGAGATTTGCTCTCTTTGTGGTCAAGAATAAATATAAGAATATATGGAAAACAAAGCGACTTTATAAAACTAAGCTTTTGGCTCAGAACTTGTATTGTCGACACATTGGTTCTCCGCTCTGAAAGCTGCCCGATCAAAGCTCCAACGTCGAGAGTATTCCATTTCACTCAAGATTATAGAGAAATGGTTCATTAACTGAAGGATTCCTACTAGAGAAAAGGGCATATACAAAATATATTCCTGCAAATCGAAGAGTAAACTTAAGCCACATTTGAGCTCGACTCTCAGCTCAATATTAAAATATCCATAGTCAATTTCTGTTGTTTAATTTTTATTGTTTATAGCACATCATCAAATCTAGTCAATTGTACAGTGGCTGAATCGGTCCGATCGATAGGGGGATGGGGGTTTCTTTATATTATATCTTTGATAGTACGAGTAGTAGTACATTTAGGCTGACCTTGTGTAACAATAAATTATAACAAAAGCTGCTTAACTGCGTTAATAAATATCAGACATGGCTCAACAACAAACATACTCGATATATGTATGCCCGCACGGATATCCCACACAGGATACACGTGGGACAACTAAACAAAACACGAATCATAGTCTCTATAACTTAGTTGGGTGTTCTAAACGGATATTAAAGGCTGCAAATTAGTTGCTTTACTTTTTGGGGTCTTTTTTAGGGGGCTTGTGCTCTCACCAGTTCTCGGAGCTGTTTAGCTTGCTGTCTGTTTGGCCAATTGTTCTAGGCGGTCGTGTTGGTAGTGGGTTGGTTGGTTGATTGCTTGCTTGGGGGTTTGGTTGTATAATTTATAGAATCTCTTCGCTTTCTGTATGGCAACGAAAGGGAAACATAGCAATAGATCAATCAAACAATTGTCGAATCTCTCAGTTATTAGTTGTGGGTGAGATTGTTATGAGTAAGCAGTGGTTTTGATATAAATATTTGATATATATATATATAAGTAGCTGTTCGCTTGATGCCGCCTTCAGAGTTAGTAACAGATCAGCAAGAGAAAGAGGGAGAGCGGGACATTCAAAGGGCAAGCGTAAGCCGAGAGAGAGAAAGAGTATTGCGGTTAGGATTAGCAAATCAAAAGCATAGCACATAGCAAATACATTTAGTAGTAGAATTAATAGAATAGGAATACTGCGTAATTGCATTTTTCAGAGTCATCGTCAACGTAATAGTCATCGTCATCGTCGCAGTCATTGTTATCGATCACAAAACAATAAACATTGTAATTTATACAAAACTAAAGACATATATCATAACATACATATATAATACTATTTTATATAAGAAACATATTGAAAAACACATATAACGATTATTCCGTTGCGACCGTCGCTCGAATCTCTACTTGTAATATGACTCAACGCTGTCTTTCGTTCTAGCAGGTGCGATATTATTAACAAAGAGTGCTCTCTTCGGGCGGGGGTCACCAAATGTGGAGCAGCCGTAGTGATAGAACTGTAGAACCATAGCGGTGGCTTGTTGGTTGGCAAACGGAGGCAAACGAATCAATCGCAGAACATATATGTATATAGAATAGCAGTTGAAATTTGTTGTGTGTTCTAGATGTAGTAGCTTTTGGTTAGTAGATTGGTTGATTGCTTGATTGGTTGGGTCTGGTTTGGTTTGATTTGGTGCTGGATGGTGAACGAACGCTTGGAAGTACGAGTAGTAGTAGTAGAAGTGGATTAGGAGATGCAAAAACATAGAGTAGGTAGTGCCAACACGCTTGAACTTGAACGCTTGCTTATTTGATGGCGGCAATGAGCGGGCTTTCTTCGCCTGGAACAGAATGAAAGAGAGAAATCAAAATTAGTAATCACTTTTTTTTCCATAGAGCTTGGTGGGCACTAATTCACGAGTCTTAATGTAGGGCATGCGCGGCCAGGTCCAGGTCACGGGCATCGAGCACTCATAGTTGAAATTATACAGCTGATCCTCCAGCCACTTGCGCTTGTCCTGCGGCTCCGGATAGGTGGATGCCAGACCTAACCACAAAAAGAAAACATGTAATGCAATCATAGTATGGAATATATAGAAATCAGACCGGGATCGGGATTCTTACCCTTGTCGTAGGCACACTTGGTCACACCAATGGCAATGTTCATGGACACATCACGGATGTTCTCCAGCGGCGGGTACAGGGAGCCGCGCTCAATGTCGCTGGACTCCGTAAAGTTGGCCAACTCCTGGGCGGCAATCAGGAACATGTCATCGGGTATGTGATGCGTGCCCGTGCAGATAACGCCCAGACCGACGCCCGGGAAGATATAAGCATTGTTGCCCTGGCCCGGATAGTACGTCTTGTCGCCCACTTTGACCGGTGGGAAGGGCGAGCCCGACGAGAAGATCACGCGAGCCTATAAACGAAACGATTTATAAAAAAAAACGCATAGGCAAGAACTTTGCTGATTCTTACATCCGTGTTATGGTATGCCTCGTCGGCGGTGCATTCCGCCTTGCTGGTGGGATTGGAGAGGGCGAATATCACGGGCCTATCGTTGTGGTCCGCCATGGTGCGTAGGATCTTGGGCGTAAACAGGCCGGGACAGGCCGATGCGCCAATGAGCACCTGCCAAAAGAAAAACAGTCGTATGTCAGCAAAATGTCAACAGGTTTCCTGAGGATTTCCACTTACATTTGGCTTAATGGCCGATACAATCTGCTCGAGATCTGCCATGGGTTCAATGTCCTTGGCATAGTTCACTTTATGACCCTCCAGGTTGCCCACTTTGCGGGTGGTCGTCAGCAGACCGTCGATATCTACCATGTAGATCTTATGGTAAGCCTCTTCGATGGGCACGCCCTCGGCCACCATGGCCTTGACGACTAGATCGGCAATACCGATGGCAGCCTCACCGGCGCCGGCAAACAGGAAGGTGTAGTCCTTGAAGGACTTGCCGGTGATGCGCTTGGAGGCATACAATCCAGCCACAGCCACGGCGGCTGTGCCCTGGATATCGTCGTTGAAGGTGCAGTAGTTGTTGCGGTATTTGTCCAGGAACCTAAATGCATTGTGATTGCCAAAGTCCTCGAACTGGATGAGGGTGTTCTGCCCGTAGCGCTTCACCACCGCCTCCATAAACTCATCGATGAAGTCGTCGTACTCGCGTCCGACCACACGCTTCTGGCGCAGACCCACATACAGGGGATCCTCCAGCAAATCGATGTTGTTGGTGCCCACATCGACTACAATGGGGAGGCACTGGTGCGGCTTGATGCCAGCGAGGGCCGTGTATAAGGCCAGCTTGCCCACGGGAATGCCCATGCCGCAGGCACCAAGATCTCCCAGTCCAAGGATGCGTTCGCCATCGGTCACGCAAATGGCACGCACGTTTGGCTCCGGCCAGTTCTTCATCACATCGAAGATGTGCCCGCGATCATTGAAGGTGACAAACAGGCCGTGGGGACGCCTATAGATCAGGCCGAAGCGCTGACAGGCCAGGCCCACGGTGGGCGTGTACACAATGGGCATTAGATCCTCAATGTTCTCGGAGAGGAAGCGGAAGAAGAGCCGCTCGTTGCGATCGTGCAGATCGCTGAGATACAGATACTTGTTGAGCGGCTCTGTGTAGCGATTCACGGCGATTTTGCACAGCTGTAGCTGCTCTTCCTGCGTCTTGAAGCGCGCCGGCTGCAGGCCATGGATGCCCAGAACTTGGCGTTCTTCCAGAGTAAACGCCAGACCCTGGAAATAGCAAGATATTGCTTAAAATGGGTACCTCTTGGGCTGCAAATGGATATTTTACCTTGTTCAGACGCGGATCACGGATGTGATCGATGCCTCGCACCTGCGATGGGCAGATGATGTCGCCCACCACCTCATGATACCGACGGGCCTCGCACAATGCCAGAGCCGAGACAGCCGGCGATGTGGTTGTTCCTGCTGCTGCTGCTGCAGTTGTGGAAGTGCCGCAGCGGCACAATTTCCCAAAAGTTCCACACAGACTGCAACGGAAAAAGGGGAGGAAATTGCACATAATTTATCAGTTTGTCAATTGAAGAAAGGCAATCCTAAAATCCCCCCACTGACGATGATGACACTCTTGACATTGCCACTGGAAGAAATACACGTACACATCAAATATAATGCTATACAAATATATATATCTATGTATACATATATAAATGACCATTTTCAAGGTCTCTATCAGCTGGTTTCGGTTTATCAACGCATGGGGGCATACCACAACAGAAGAAAAGTAATGCTTTCTTTGAATGCCGAAGCTTTTAATACCCTTGGCAGATCGATGATTGCTATGAAAGGTGTTGGATCTATTTCTACAGGTTCGATTACGATTAAATCTTTTTGAATCATAACACAAAAACATTCAGTTTTTCTTATAAAGACTTGTTTTCGACCGTTATTTGTGCCTGTCTTTTATGAAAGATTATAGATGATTTTCCAAAGTTCAATTGAAATATTATTAGGAACAAAGAAGTTATTTTGGCAGACTTGTATAAATGAAAATGATTCCATTTATGCTTTAAAAAGCTCTATTCAAAATCATACTACCTTCTGGAAGGGTGTAATACGAAAAACTGAGGGTAAGCTTAGTCACATTGCGGAAAACCCCTTCTCCTCTCCTGAGATAAGAAAGATAGACGGATGGATATCAAAAAAACATGGCGATAAAGTATGTACATACATATGTATAACATATCAGTTTCTGGTATTATTATTTAAACAGTTGTCGCTAATTGCAGAGAGACAAAGACAGAGAGAGAGAGAGAGCGAAGGGGGACAAAACAGCAAAAAATATGTATGTATGTATAGTCGTGTGACTAACTTCCCTTTACGGTTCATTGATGAAATCATGCTCTCCAGATCGTTGTAGTTTTATGATCCAGTGGAAACCCGTTAGTGACGTTATATTGTACACATCAGAAGCGCATGACGCCGCCACGAGACTATGTACCCTATGTACCCGTCGCCGTCCCCTTCTGCTGCTGGTAATATAACTCGATGAGAGAGCTTCTTGACTGATAATTATCGAAAGAGTTGCTAGGGGCAGGTCTGCGGCAGAGGCAGGGGCAAATGTGTTTAGGTAACGCTATCATTTCCGTCAGTGGAGAATGATCGCTGCCCTCACATGAGCCCAGAGAGTGCTAAACAATTTCGCATATCTGCCTCCATCCAAACCAAATACGAAAGACGAATAAGTGCGTGTCGTAAAATGTTTTTGAGTGGTTCTGTAGGTGTGTGTGTATACAGTGGGGCCCGCAACTATCTGAACGCGATTAATCAGTCAGGTTTTTTTTATCGTATAGCTTAAAAGCACTATTTTCCCTTTAAAAACATTTTTTTCCTTGTTATTAAGTCAATTTGCTACTCAATAACTCTATAAATCAACAGGTTAAATCCTGGAAGTGATCTGTTGTAATCTTTCTAAAAGGCTCAGAATAGAGAGATTTAATCTCAATCTTTTTTGTACTACTTCCTTTTGTGTTCCTTGACTAAAGATTATGGGTTTTAAAGCCTTAGACTGGCTATGGCTTCTGGTATTTTCACAAATTTACTCAACTTTTTCTGTGTTAGGGCTGTGCGAATACAGAATAGACGCACTGTCGATGTGTAGGGCGAGGGCGACAGCTGACCAAGCGGCCGCGCAGCCCCCCATGGTTGAACTTGAACAGGAGTCAATGTACTCTTATTGGATTTTCGGCGTGCGTCAGCTATCTAACGGTCTGTCAGAGAAAAAGATGGTAAGTAGACCACACGGGGGATAGGGGGGCGAGAGCAGGACAGAAGGTGCGCAGCGCGAGAAACATTTTGTTTTTGTGTTTTTTGATGAACTTGGCAACGAAAAAAAATGCTTACAAAAGCACAAAAACACCAGCAACAGCCTCATTAAGAGGCAGACGAGCAGAAAAAAGCCAACACATCTGTCGGTATACACACTAATTTTAGAATTTTCGCCAGTTTCGACCAGACAAGGCGTTTGAATGTATATCCATGTCCATGAACGTGAAGGTGTCGTGTCGCCAAATTGTTGGTATTGATTTTTCTCAGCTGTTTTTGCCAGGGAATAGACAGAGTGAGAACAGCGTAGAGTGCAGTCGAATCTTATGCAATTCAGAGGAAGAAAAGTAAAAAGGAAGATGCCAAAGAATGTCCGATCAGCCAGCAGCAGCTGTGAGAGGAAACGAAGCGGGTCAATGCCAGGCCATGTGCGAATATGTGTACATATGTATAACCCTTGGTAAGCTCTCACGAGTGTATGTGTGTGCGAGTGAAAGCGAAAGCTGCGCAAAGAGGGGGGGTGGAGAGCAGATGTCTTTTGGCGGCCATCCGTCTGCCTCAACTGCCCCGCGACAACGACTAGGTCACTGGGCTAACAGCTGGGGCAGTGCCTGCCACTCGCCATGTTGCATAATGCCCCAATCCTCCCAAAATCGTGTAACTGTAACTGGAGTCGAGTCCTTTTTGCATTGTCTTGGAAAGCGCTTACCTTGGTCGTGAAAACATTTTTTCTTCCTCGAATTGCTTTTTTCGATGTTAACTTTTAGAAAAATTTATTGCTTTTAATAGATTGACACTAATTCAAACTGCTACACTTTTAATACTTTTAGTTAACTTTATTTTCGTGTGTCGTGCGGAACGAATAGAAATAACGACCACCCTTAAATTTCCAGGAAAGGAATTGCTTAGAGAACGCGCGGCACAACAACCACCACTAGCGCGATGCCGATTTTGAATAACTAAAAAAAGCTCAAGTTTACGATATATCAATAAATCGGAGCCGGAACCTTAAAATATACCGAAGCAAACCGGCTCATTTTCAAAATATACCGTAAATATACCGATGAAAAACGAACTTAGCCCACTTAAGCCCCTTGATTCAATCAGGATTGGTGGCTAATCAGGTGGCTCAAATAAGGTTTAAACAAAGAAGGTCTACAAAAATGTATCTATCGAAGTTGATATGGAAATGCAGCCACATTAGATCATATTTATTTCATAGAGATGAGCCCCTTGGCTCATTCTGAACTAGTTATTTATGTTTGTGAACCAACGAAAATTACTTGATTTATGAGAGAAATATGTCGAAATAAAAATTCTGCAGGGTAGCAATAGAAACGGTTTCCTCTGATAAACGCATAACATGCTCTCTGAGCATTGATCACAAAAATTATATGATCACTGATTATGATACCTGAAATTTGTGAACGTATCAGTTCCGTTCATCAAAAAGGTGTAATCGGAATTAGAATAATGATTGGTTGGTACTAAAATACCAAGCGCTGGAATGTTTTCGATATCGATATAACAGCTGACAGTCTGGTAATTGTTTGTTTTCATGCTGGGTTTTTTTTTTTTAATGGAGCAAAGTAATTGTGTGCAGTCAAGTATGTAATTTTGTACCAAGATAGTGCATCAGAAAAAAATTTCATTTAAATTTTCGCTGGACCCGCCTTTATTGGCCTCTAAAAACGGCTCTGCCAGTCTCGAAGAATATATGGCAAGGCATACATTCCGTTTTGAATCATACGCTTGTATGACTTTTGCCAAAGACTATTATTTAATGCAAAAGTAGGCCGAGTAGGCAGCGGGTCGCGGTCCCAAGTCTTTGAAAAACACCGCAATAGAATAGGTTTTTAGTCCCACATGCAAAATCTTGGTATTGTGGTATTTGGTGGTCTAATCATTTAATAATCCCTTTTGCAGATGACGAGAGAATGTGGAACTCGAATACCACACAGCTACTACTCCGAATGCTTTTGGATAGGATACAAAATTTTAAGAATCCGATGAAAAAAAAAAGGGAAGTGTGGCAGAGCATTGTGCTAGAAATGGCAGAGCATGGATACTACGACCTCACCCCCGAGCAACTTGACAGGAAGTTTAGGAACTTGAAGAAGACGTATGAAAAGATCAAGAGGAATAACAGGTTCTCTAAGTGGGAGTACTTTGACAAAATGGATGCCATTCTAGGCAACAAACCTGTAGTATCCCAAAGCAAAAAAAGGCCAAATACCGAAATTGTATATCTCAATGAGCAACCGGAGGATCAGAATGTTGAAGATGATGCTTCGAATTCCGCCAGTACGAGCTCAAAACACTTTAAAACTGAACCGGAGCAAAATTGGGAGTACAGTCCAATAGCCGATAATTCCAACATGAATGATATGGAGGAGTGTTCGTGGTCCCTCAGTAACTGCTCAATTGTAAGTACACTTTCGATCATTGATTGCTTAAATGCTGATCCAATACCCTTTTGACAGCCGAAAAAAAGTCCATCGCACGGTACGACTTCGAATTTCAGTGACATAGTAAACGTCCTCCAGGATCTCGTAAAACAGGCAACAGAAGTCAAAGAAAAGCCCCCATTTAAAAATATGGAAGTATTGACCTACTGGGACTTTCTTTTAAATGATATGCCCCCAGCGGTAGCCAGAGATGCTCGTCATAAAGTGACGAATCTGCTCCAAAATTACGTCAGCGCCAATCAAAAAAAAACCTCGTAGAGTATAATAGAATATAATAAAAACAAACAAATTAAATTACTGTTGCAATTTTTCCATAGCCAGTGGAACCATAATTCGGGATTTCAGGAAAAATTAGATTTTGTCCATTTTTAGGGCCTAACAACCGATACCAATCAGTGGAACGCAAAATTGAGCATCTTTTAAATATATCGATTCATCGATAGTACCATCGATTGCTCTTTCAGCTCTATCTCTTCGCCCATGTTTAGCCATTCTACTTTGTGTTTTTGTTTCGTTCCTCGACATGGGCATTCGCATTCGAAAAAAAAACTTTAAACTAAACGGACGACGCCGCTGACGACGGAAACGGCAAGGGCGGATGAGTGTTGCGCGAGTTTAATGGTTTTTTCGCTCCCGAAAAGCCAGTTTCTCCACATTTCGTTAAATATATTTAAGAATTTTTAACCAAAATCGACGCAATTTCCGCCTGGAGAAATGCAGTTGCAAGTGTAATGTGCGGGAGTGGTGTGGAATAAGGAATAAGCGAGCAGGAAAAAGTCACGCGTGTGATGTGTTGTTGTGGCTGCTACGAATCGAAAAAAAAAGTCAAATCCAAAAGGCAAAGTGCAAAAGGCAGTCAAAAATTAACACCAGACAAGTCGACAACTAGACAAACCCAGAATTTCGGAAAAAAATTATAAAAGGTGTTAAGTGAAATAATGTGCATTTAGAGGTGGAATCGCGACGCAAAAGGCCCACAGCAGTGCCAGCAGGCAGCAGCAGTCGCTAAACATATTGAACGTAGTGTGGCCAAGGCAGTAGAAGTAGTTCCGTTGTTGTTGGTCGTGTGTATTTCTTTGTTTTGTTTGGTTTTCGTGTTCCCCCGCTCCATATCTCCTGTCGCGCTCACACTCGTTCGCTGCTGAGTGTTGGTGCGTGCGTTTGCAAGTGTGCAAGGACAACAAAAACGCACTTCATTGGAAGAGGAAGCGATTGAGAGCATCAACAGCTGTGGCGGCGCTGCCACTGCAACGCTCCTACAACCACAACAACAACAACGATGGACACATTTCGCAAGTGGCTGAACAAACCCAAGGTACAGTAAACGGGGACTCTGATAACCCAAATCATAGTTTCCCTCTTATCACCTCTCGCACTGGCTAAATATATAAAGAGAGAGGTGGAGAGGCGGGAGAGTTGTAATTAATTAAGAGCAGCGCAACAGTGCGAATGGTGTCAAAGCAACTCTGCAGTGTATGTGTGTGTGTGTGTGTGTGTTGGTTCGTTTGTTAACTGTGTCGCTGTGACGTCAGCGTTTGCTTTGGCCCTGGTACAAAGCATGCTCTCCTCTCCCGCTCTGCCTCTCGCTCGGTCTTTGTGTGCCAGCTGGGCTTTAACCGTTGCTGGATGATTAATTCGCTGACGCTGGCAGAACACCGCAAACAGCTACAGCACACATGCACACATACAACTGCAACAGTTGCATTAGCATTTTGTTTTTGCACCATGTGCGACGTGTACGTGTGTGTGTGTAGTGTCTGTGTGGAAACCGCATTCACTGCATTCGTTCCAGTCTCAATTCAAATTGGAAATACACTCTCACACACACACGCACGCATACATGCTCACACGCACCAGAAACAAAAGCAGAAAAATGGCGCCAGCCGCCGCCTGTGTTCGTGCTTGCAAATTACAAGTAAATCTAATTTATGTATCTACGTCTGGGGTAATTTTGGATCGGATCTGTTCTTGATACTCGCGCTACTCGTACTCGTACTCGTGCTTATGGGTGCAACGGAAAATAACTTGGAACTTTCCCATAAAAAAAAAAAACAAACAAAACAAAAACAATGTCAAAGTAGTTTGATGGGGGCATCCGTAGCCTCGGTTTTCCAGTGATTGAGTAATTTATTTTTAGATCTTCGGCGGCATTCAGACGCGATTCCATCACTGAATTCCACATTTCATCTATATATAGCTTTCTCGTTTGCTCCGCTTGCTGCGTTGCTGCCTGGAATATGTTGTACCGTTAGAAGGAGGAGGAGGAGGGACGAGGGTCGCCGCCAAAAATAAAACGTTGATGGAAAGCCCCTCGCCCCTTCTCACACTGCCGCCCCTTGGGGAGCGAGCCTCTCTGTTTCTGATGGCCGATCGCTCGTCAATCTGTCAATCCGCTGACATTTTGATTGCCGTCGCCAGATTTTTGAGTGTACCCCCGAGGAAATCGAAATTAGAAGCAATTTACACGTAAATCTACAATCCATTCAATCGGAGGCAAACACTACATTACATTTTTGTATATATGTGTGTGTGTGTGTGTGTTATACGACAACGACGCTGACCTCGGGTTACCTGGAGGTCAGTGTCGACATTGGCTGGAAATCTCATTGTGGAAATAACGAAGCAAACAAACAGATGTTTCCAAAGGGTTTTCAAGTGTTTCAAGAAGAGGTCTCTGTAGATTGTCTATATCTGTCGTTAGATTAGATAAGATTGATGAAATAATGGGGATTGTGAAAGATCGATGGGAGTGGTAATAGAAGGAAGCAGCGATTTCAAAATTTGTCCATATTTGTACACCAAGAGTTTTACTTTTTAAAATTAGAGTTAAACCAAATCGAGTAAGAGGGTTAGAGGAGGCTAAACTATAACTACACCATAACCAATAAATAATTAAAAGAATAATGTTGATAAATCAAAGATATTACTACATTTCATTATTATCCTTACCAATGATTGATTTTCCATTAGATGTAACTAAATTTTTCCCAAATACTTGAATTTGGAAGCATTTTTCAACGGAAAATGAGTTTTTCGAAATGGAATCAACTGTTTCTTGGCTGCAAATCTATCAAATTCTCTGGTCTCCCCTTCCTAGAGAAGTTCCGTCTGTGGTTAACTTTTTCTTTTATTAATTTATTACGCTCTAAATAGATTTAAAAATTTAGAAATACAACATTTTCATTGCCTCACTTTCCGGATGCCGCCTCTTTTCTGCTTCTCTTTTGTTAATTAACACACTTCTCTCTCTCTGCTCCCCCCTAATACCCCACACCCCAGCTCCCTGTATTTCCCCCCTTTTCAACACAATTGCAGCTCATAAATAACGGTACGTTTTCCTTATTTTCTTGAAAAACGTGCAAAGCAGTGCAAGCAGCTGTGCGGCTGGCGGCTTACCTCCAAACGAAATAGAAAATGCTGTGGAGGCCTACGGCAATTTCTGCTTTTCTTTTTTCCCGCTACTCTTCTTTCCCCTTCATCTCCTCTCCACTTCTATGCGGTGGCTGCTCTTCTTTCGTTCATTCATTGACTGACTGCACACAGTTTTTCCGCACTCGTTTCCTGGTCGTCGATGTCTTCTTCGTTTTCTTCTTTTTCTTTGTTTTTGCTTGCAACTTTCTTTCTTCTTTGTGTAGCGATGCGCTCTCTCTCTCTCGCTCGCGCTCTCTCTATCTGTCGAGGACGCGTCTTCTGTCTTGGTCGAGCATCGAGATAAACCGTAATTTAATACGACGACAGCGACTTGCATTTCGAATTTAATTTTCGATGTCGAAAGAATGAGTTGAAAAAAACGTGTAGCCTGTGTTGTCTTTAAAATTAGATAAAATTCCAGAAATATTTTACGACAAATTTACTAAATCTTTGATGAAATTTAGGAATTTTGGAATTTTATTCAAGAGAACAAACATTTTTCTTGCTTTATTTCAAGGTATATTTATGTGAATATGAATATTAAAGTAAATTAAAGTATTCCAACACGCGACGCGCAATAGATTCCATCGTCTCTAGCCAGGCACTATTTCAACGTTAGCCTTGTGCTCTACTCGTACTCGCGCCGGATACAAATAATTAGTTATGCCTATGCCTATTCCTACCCCTCTCCCGCTCTCATTGGAACTCCCATTGCAAACTTCTTCAAGTACAAACGTACACACATATATTTTCCCTTTAAGGGGTATAATGAATGCCTTGCAATTGTGTGCGAAACCCACAGCCGACAAGCGAGTGAACCTCGTAGTCGTCGAAACAATGGTTTGTGGAGGCTGAGAGAAAAAGGCGCAACAGCGTTGCCTGTAACCTATAAAAACAGAAAAAAAAAACGAAAAACAAAAAAAACGCGATACGGATCCCAGTCAATGGGGCACCGAAAAGGCAGCGGCACGCGCCACAGGCGATTTTAATTGATTATCAGATTACCAGGCAGCGGCCCAATCTTTGGGCATTTTACAGAAGGAAGACCCCACATAGTATTACATCATACCCCGCCTTATAGCATATATAATTTTTGCATAAATATGTAATCGAAGCACGGCCAACGGTGGATATATAGGAAGTACGCTAAAGCTAAAGCAAACATTTTTCAATTCAATTGCTTTATAAATGTTTAACGATCAACGTTTCACGAGTGCCAGTACGAGTAGGTTTGTGTGTGTTTAGAGATTTGTGAATATATCACAAATAGTGGGTGCGGGGGTCTATGATATTCATTCGTTGCGGCAGTCGTCTGATCAGTATTTAACACATGGGTTTTTGCGATTATTGCCCATCGGTACCATCCGGGATATTCCCAGCATTAAAGAAACTTTATATTTATGGGGTTCTCGGTACCCTGTACTCGGAAGGGTATATGTTTACGGATTGTATTGGCTATTAGTTTCACTCACATTCGCAGGTGCTAATATTTTCCGTAAGATTGAAATCGTTTCTCTGTTGGTGCCATTCGAAACTTATATCCTCTTGTTTATGGGAAATTTCTACGAAATCACTTGCTTGTGAGCAACTGGACCTCCAGATAGGTCTCTAGCTTTAGGAACCACACGTTTATTTATGGAATCTCAAGTTTCAAGCTCTAATTCTTTCATTTTTTCTACACTAATAATATAATAATAGCAGCGGATACGCTGCAGTCTGTATATCCTATAACATTTCTGCCTTATATCCTGTTTCTCATAGTTTCCTCTTTAATGTTCATTGTTTCCTCTCTTGAATCCAATATCGCCTTAGATCTTTCGATATATGTGTTTGTGATGCCTCTGCTTGAAATCTAATAAAATTTATACGCGTTTTTCCTGTCTGTTTTTTTTTCCCCTTTTGTTTCTCACTTGAAGTTGGCATTGAATTGTTTTATGGCCAGCAAATCCAACAACGAAACAAAAGCAAAGCAAAAAAAAAAGTGAAATCTATTGGGCGCCTAGCAAATGTACAATTATTTTTTGGGCTCTTTCGCTCGCCCTCTCTCGCGCGTGTATCTCGGTTTTTGAGAGCATGTTGTAAGCAGAGTTGGCTAAAAAAAAAATTGTACAGAAAAAGAGTAAAAATGGTGTGCAATTAAAGTCGTTTTCTGTTGCGTCGTCGTCGTCGTCGTCGAAATCGTCCATTAACACAATAAACTCTGACTGTGAGGCCTCTGAAAGTTGAGGTCTACCGAAAAAAGCCAAGTTTTACTTCTTATAAAGAAAACATCATGAGTGGGCAAAATGGAAATTACAACAGTGCGAAACGTTTAACAATTGGGTTTAGGCAAAAGGGCCATGAAGGGGCGGGAGGCGGTAACGAGGCGGTCATGGAGGGAGGGCAAAGTGGAGGTAGATCCAGTACAGAAAAGTACCCAGTGCACCAGAGAAGTGGATAGTAGAGACATATATGCGGTAGATAAATAGGGAAATACCCAATAGATAATTTTCACGGAAATGTAGAGGTGTTTCCATTGAAAAAGCAGATATCCAATATCCCACAGAAAAGTGGGGGAATATCACCTCAGAAAAGTACAGATCCCAGATAGTTTTTCTATCTTTGCTTTGTTGGAGTATCTGAACAGATTTTTTAATTTTTATATATTAATTTTATGTTTATTTTTTACTTCTTTATTTATATTTTTATTTTTTTTATATATATATTTTGTATATATTTTTTTATATAATTTTTTTTAATATATTTTTTTGTATTTTTTTTAAATTGTTACATGATTGTTTTTTTTTAAATGTTTTTTAATTATTGAAAAGGTTACAACATAGGCTTTAAAAACGATTTCTTTGATAGTATCTAATCGTTTAGGGGAACAATCCCCAGAAACCGGCTCAAATGAACGTTTTCGTTGAGGCACATTAAAATGGTTCAAAAGTATATTCCACAGAAAAGTAAAGCTATACCCTATGAAAACTAGAGCTATAGCAGATACTGCTACATTCCGAATATATAGTTACTATATCCCTCAAAGAAAGATATACTATAACCCACCGAAAAGGAGGTTACTGGGGGGAGAATTCACTCCGACGGAGTAGTTCACGGAGGTACTTCAACCCGGTAGTCGTCTAGTCGACTGCCATCTGTGGCATCTGGCATCATTTTGCATTTTTATGAAATTCACTTATTTACGCTTTCTGAATCCGAGATAAAGAGTAAACAAAAAAAAAAAAACATAAACAAAAGTCTGCGATAAAGAAAAACCTGATTTATGTCTGAACAAAAGGTAGGGAAAAGTGTGCAAAAAAAAGGGAAAAGGTAAAGCAGTGTCTTTAAGGCAGAAACAGCCGCTGAATGTCAGTCATAATGGTATACTCATTTCTTACAGTGCGTTACATAACTGGAAAATGGAGATATCCTCAGATATCTTCCATGACATGCGGATAAACCACATTTGTGGGTACATATTCCATCTATCTCTGTATATTCTCTGTGTGTCATGAAACGCACTGTACTGTACTATTGCAACTGCATTTGTGAATGGCCACAAACAAGAAGCAACATTGTCCACGTCTGACAGATTCAATCCAATGCCACACCAAAGTATTCAGTATTCATGAGTGTGTGAGTGAGTGCACGAGTGAGTGAATGAGTGCATCTGTGAGTGTGCCTGCCTGTTGCTGGGCCGCGTGTGCCAACAAAAGCAACAACCTGTTTCTTGCGGTGCATAATATTTGGGCCATATTGACATGTGCCGCCGTTGCCGCCGTCGCCGCCATCGTCGTCGCCACCGTTAACGACTTGTGCTCTGAAAACTGTCCCCATTTTCCAGTTGTTGATGTTCTAGTAAAGGCCGGTCGAGGTGGGCCACAAATGTTGACTCTACGTGTTACGAAAGCCTCTAGATAAACAGATAAAGACGGCGTAAAAAACGCAAGTAAAGCTGGAAGATTGAAAGAGTTTTCCACTTGAAATAATATTCTCTTTGACAAGATCTATAGCATTGATCCATAGTATTGTTTTTTGATTACTTAAAGGTTCTCGTAGATAGTATACAAGGTACAATAAAGTAGCCAAAAATGTATAATATAGGGTTCCAAAACTTATGATTTGATGAAAGAATTCTTGGAAACGATGGAACTATCACCATCTTGAGGAAGACTCAAAGGATATCCAATAAATCTGCAGATTCAAACAGATTTCAAGCTGAAAAAATGGGAAACCAGCATTGAACCAGCGTTAGCCTAAAGAAAACAATATAAGAGTTCCCTAAGGTTTTTCTTTGAAAGTATCTAGTCGTTTATGGAAACACTGAAAAAATTCCGCTTAAAACCTTGCAAACAAATCAGAGATTCGCCATACGTGGTATTTCAATGGAAATAGTAACACTAGGAACCTTCTGGAACTATGAATTCCGTTAAATTTCAACAGATTTTCTTGGATATCATCATATATCCGTAATGTAATCCCCACCGAATTGATGCCCCACTGGCACTGTTGGAATGCCTTAACTATTTAATTTTTGTTATAAATGATTTAATAATCATTTTGTTGTTGAGAAGAACTTGTCACCAGACTCTCGTCACTCGAGAGTGAGAAGAAAATACTGGAAGCATTAGCCCCCAATCGCCAGTCCCCAGTCGCCTGGCAGTGTCTTTGTCTGTTTTCGCGTGTAACTTTTCCACTGAGCGCGGGGATCTATTAAAAATTAACACAAAATTAGTTGATAATACGAATACGAATACGAATACTCATGTGGCCCAGGCAGGGCCCCTTTGTTCGAGTGTTGCGTGCTCTCCTGATACCCTGACATCACCCTGGCACCCTGCTTCCCTGATCCCCTACTTAGTAGTGGACTTTAGTGACGCATTAAACGGCGATACACAGTAGCAGCTCCCTCCCTGATAACGCCACACACACGTACTCCCAACACGAGCTGGAGGAGGAGGAGGAGGAGGAGGAAGCGACTACATGGGGGATTGATCGGGGGCTGAAAACATGAATATTGTAGGCCTGTCAGCTCTTGAGATGTTCTATAAAAAGAGGAATATTCCAAAGAGTATCAGGGGTACATCGGGAATCGTGTATTGTAGGCGCCTGTGCCTCGAAAAAAACGTTTGAACAAAACTCAAACGATTTGAGTGGGAAAAGATTTCGAAAAGATGGAAAAATTACTCCAAACTTAAAAAATATCAAGACAAACTTAAAATACAAATTTAAAAAATCGATACTTATCGATACCTTATGTTAACCCATTCGATATACATATATCGAAATATTTTTGGCTGTACCCAAGACTCTTGAATGGAATGGAATTTTCCCCAATGAAAAACCCCAATCGGTTTCAGCATTTCAGAGTAGAGCACAAAAGTAGGGCGTGTTCTTAATGTAGAGCTTAGATTATTATTCTGTCAGTCTGTCATTTGAGATTGATTGAGAGGTATTACAGGAAATAATTAGACGATACGATACGATGCGATACGATACGTTGAAAAACAATTGCGATGATCGTTGTTTTGTCAGCTGTTGTAAAAAAGGTGTAAAAGGTGTTTATATCACATGTAATTTATCTAGAGATTAGTTGAGTTTTCAACGCCGTGTTTCCTCATTGCTGCCGCTTTTCAAAATAGACTGTGGCCTCATTTTTCCCTAGAAAGAGTGTTGCCACTTTTCATGGGCATATCCATAAATATTAACCTTAAACATTGATTGGGTTTTTGCCCCTTTTGCCACTCCCCATAAGTTCCCCAAAATCGTACCACCCAAGCACCCAACCAACCCACCTTTTATGCTATCTGTATGTTTTATATATTTATGTAGATATTGTATCTGTATCTTTTGGCTTCTTGCGATAAGATTATGCAACTGTTGCACGGCATTTGGTTTGCTGCTTCGTTGGTTTTCCCTTTTTTTCTCTCTCTGTGGATTTTTATTGAATACTTTTCCAATATTTGCTTGGCAACTTAATCCGCGCGTATTCGGTGTGTAAATTTCCTGCCGAATGAAACAAATATTATATTTATTTCATACCGTGTGCCATATTGATGGATGGACAGCTGTCTGTCTGTTGGGGGGGAGGGGGATGGATCTCTGATTAGAGGCACATTCCAATGGGAATCCACTGGGATTTCAGGTTCAATGCAGGTCAAACGTTGCACAATTGCTCGATGGATGAATGGAATGACCCCCCAAGGCTGTTGGACCACTGAAAGCGCAGCTCCTCTCCAACGATCCGATTCGATCCGAGCCGATGGTTCATTGGCTCCAAAATGTGCGAGAGTGGCCGGCAATATGTCAATTGTTTCGTTACGGTTTTTTGCAGACCAGACACCAAATACAAATACAAAATAAAAAAAAAAAAAACGCTTTTCCAATGGCCAGGCGACCGACCAGTCTGTGGGGGTAAAAAGTAAAAGCGGTGAAATTTTCACATTCACATTCACATTCACGAAGTGCAACAGCCTTCAAGTAGCGCCGGAGCTGCATCGATGCCTCGTTGCCACTCTCCTACTTTCGAATGGCAGCAGCTTCAATTGTCGATTGCATTGCCGTTCCACTTATTACCTAATCCCTCCCCAGACAACCAGACGTTGGAGTAGAGTGGAGTGGAGCCCTACAGGGGGAGAGCGTTTCAGTTATCAGACAGACGTTGCATAAGGCCGCAGCGACGCGACTCTCTTTTGCGTCCGGCATATCAATGAGAGCAGCCGCCAATACGAGGGGGGAGATCGGATGCGCGTGTGGACAAACAACGCCCACGTACCACACGTACCACCACCCCACGCCCCCTCCCCCACCCAGAGAAAGAGCACACCATGTGGTGGCGGCATTCGCGGTTCCATGCGACGCACTTTAACCCCTTCATTGGGTACGCGATATGGAAATGGCAAAAGGAAAGTGAAAGCCTTTTGCGGTTGAACTTCTTTATCATGGGGAAACCTCTAAAAGATTCAAGATTTATTGACAAACGTGGGGCTTACGCTTATTGAAGGTAAAGATGGGAGCTCTACCTATTTGATTGGGAACATATTGAATGGAAAAATATAGAAAGATTTAGAGAATCCATCAGCATGTGTCCTGTCGCTTATGGGAAATTACTACAGCAAATTGTAAGGCAAGACATATTAACCCTAACCAACCCCATATTAGCCCTTACCGATATTAACCCTAATGCGATACGATACTGCGTTAAGAGGGATATCGTTATTCGACGATCGACAAGAAAAGAGAACAGACGTGAAATAAAGAGATTAATAATAAACACAAACCAAGAACCGCGCCACAAAATAAACCCATAGTGGAACAGGGCTAGGGATAAGGGCACTGCTATATCATGTTCTGAAATTGATCCATCACCAGATGTCGCCACTATTCTTGAGTATTTGAGCCTCTCAAGTGAATGCATAAACAAAACACATGCCGTGTGCGTGACAAGGCTAATTGCAGCTGGCGCCTTACTTTTCTTCCATGAAAGTCCCCATAGAGATCACCCCTTTCCCCCCTCTACCATCACCCTATACAAGTGTTAATCACAAAACTCATGAATTAGGTATTTTGCGAAATCCACAGCCTATCTGCGGATCTGTTTCGGATTTCGTTTCGGGGCTCGATTTATCAGATCTTAAACAGGCATCGTATAATATAACTGGATTCCCATTCCAATCCATTCCCCACCTGTTGGGCGGACCCCGGCGTGAGATAACAGAAAAAACAAAGGGGGAACAAAAAAAACATTCGCTTGGCCTACGTTTATCGATTTATTCCATTGCGACATGTTTTTTTTTTGTGTCGTGTTTTGGGGACTCATGAATATGCATTGGGGTTAATGGATGGCGCCACCTCTCCCCCATTTCTTTCATCTCTTTTGGGGAATATTTCTCTTTCTCTTTCCGATGCTCGGGGTTTACTCTCTCTTTCTGTTTTTGTTATATTTAACTCTCTTTGGTTCTTCTTTTCTTTCTTGGGTTTCTCTTTCTTTATTCCCTCTCTTTTGGTTCATTACTTGATCTCCAATTTTTTCTTGTTTGGAGATTATTTTATTTATTTATTTTTATAAATTTAATTGGCTTTTTGTTAATTCTTTTCTTTTCATAATTTTTTGAAAATTGTTTTTAATTTATCCGCATTGATTTTTCCTCTGCTTTACCTCTTTTCTGCTACCTCTCTTTCTCTTTTGATTCTCTCCCTTCTATCGTCTTTCTTCCACTGCATTTCCGTTCGTTTTCTTATGTTTTGATCATTTTTGTATGCAAATTTGTATTTGTTTTTCCGTATAGTTTTCGAAATGGAATAAATTATGACATAATACCCTACTCCTCCTCCTCCTCCTCCATCCGATCCGGATTGAATCGGTTCGATCCGCGTATTAAGTGTTAATTTCTGCTGCGGTTCGTTCAACCGTCGATTCGGCCAACTCTTAAATCCCAAAATAAATGAATCCTTAAATGCAACAACAACGGACTTCCTGTTTGTGTTCCCCTCGATATAAAGGGAATTGAAATTTTTATAATTTTTATGCTTTGACTGAAAGTTGAATGCACTCACTCCCCCGCCCCCCCCACCCTCCTCTCTTGATGGGGTACATTTGTCGGGTTTATACCGGTTTTCGGTTTATGATCGGTCTTTGTCTTTGAGAATCGCGGAAATGTCAAATATTATTCCTCTGAGAAGTGGATCTAGATCTCTCAAAATTATGCTTGATTTGTGTGACAATTTTCCTGCTTTTATTTACACAAGATTTAAAATCTTGTTTGTACTTGATTTTTTGCAAAATTATATTTTTTGGTTCTTACTTTGATTTTTTCAAAATTATCAATTATTTTTCTTAATTTTATGTCTTCTTTTTCACTTAATTTTCCTATAACTTCCATCTTTTTCTTCACATTATCTTCCTAAACTATCCATCTTTATGTTACATTTATTTCAACCAGAATTTTCTTCTTTATCTTAAATGTATTTCCTCCAGAATTTTCATATTTTTTTAAATTTATTTCCTCTAGAATTTTAATTTTTTTTGTTAAAAGTTTCCATCTTTTTCTTGATTTTATGTTCTTAAAATTTCCATCTTTTCCTTCACTTAATGTTCCTAAAATTTCCATCTTGGTCTTACATTTATTATAACAAGAATTTTCTTTTTTTTCCTCCAGTATTTCTATATATTTTTGACATTTATTTCCTGCAGAATTTTAACTTTTTTCATAAAAATGTGTCCATATTTTTTGCCGTATTTTCTTTAAATTTTATTTCCTGCAGTGTTTCCGAATTTTTATTTGCATTTCTTGCGGAATTTTCAACCCTTAATTTCTTACTTTTCAATCTTTGATCTTTTTCTGTGTCCTACGCTTCATATACTATAAATCTTAATTATAATTATAATCTATATATAAATATAGGCACCAGCCTATAGAGACTTGTGTTTTCTGATTTGTTTATATTCATTTGCCTGTTTATCAGGCTTCCCCACGTTTATTTATACATATGTATATCTGTGTATATAGTGTATTATATTGTACGATTTTTGTGTGACCGTGACTCAGTTTCCATCCCAATCTTTTCTCTTTCTCTTTTTCTGTGTCTCACAGAGAGATGTACATGTATGTATGTATGCATGCCCCGTCCTTAGCCTACTAAAAATGCCCACAGAAAGATGCTGTAATCTCATTTTTCAGAATAAGATTGGCGGGATCAATAAAAGTGAAAATTGTCCATATGTAATGGCTTATATTCGGTTGATTATTCATTCCCAGAATTCCCAGTAAAAGCATCTTAATGCTTTCTTTTTGTGTGGATTTCCCCGATATATCACGTAAAGTAGCCGATCCAATGCCTTATGCCTTATCCAATAAATTACTCACTCATGTGATTGTTTCCATTGTATTGTTTGTTTTGTGTATCCTGAAACACTTTTTGCATTGTTTATCCTTTGTTGAAAGACTGAATATCTTGGGATGTAGAACAGAAGTTGTCTACAGATTAAAGAGCATTGCTTAGGTCTTAAGGAACTGTGGAACTTTTGCTAGGAATCCAGTTCTATGAAATGGAAGCCACTTTTAAAAATATAAAACTAAAATTTGTTGAGCAATTATCGCCTAACAGTCCCAAAAACAGTCCCGGAACATTACTTCGAACTTTAAGGGCTCTCTCACCTCAAGAAATCGAACTTAGTAGAGTTGGACTTCGGTTGATTCTTTGAATCGTAGCACATCCCATGTGAATGAATGCCTCGGACTCTATAAAAGGAAGTCTCAACATTATTTTTTGGTGAAGCAAAGTCCTAAAGATTCAGGGATCTTCAGGAATACATTCCACCTAAGTAATCCTACTCGCCTACTGTACGTATTTCGCATAAGTGAAAGGTCCCCTTAGGGTGACAGGCCTATGAATTACAATTGTGGGTATATAATTTTCCAAGTGCAAAAAGATACATATATCATTTAAGGGCGTGAACCCAAACGTCATATGTTTTTTATGGGTTTTTTGTAGTAAATTGTAATAAAAACTGTTGCTCTGTGCATTCCGCATTTCAAAGCGGAATCTATCACGTGAGATGCAGTGATTTATAGCCTGTTTTGCTGGGGTTGAAAACCCATAGAAGACCGAGAGTTGCAATCGATAGTCGTACTCGTAGTACTCGGCATTTGAATGATATATGTATATGTATATTTCATGTCAATTAAATTACGACACTTAATTGTGCAGTTTGTTTGCAGAAATTGAATTCAATTTAATCGTTTGAATAGTATCAAACGATACCCGAGCCGATGGATGCTGGGGCATGCCTCCAGCCCCCTCCAGGTGGACTGTCCACAAATTGGTTCGTTAGAAGGTCGCGGCATCTGTGGCCCCGTGTTTTCACCTCTCATTCCTCATATTCCCCCTTCCAGATGCAGTACTTTTTCTTGTTAAAGTCTTTTCAATTCAATTGATGGCTGATTGAAAATAAAGTGAATTCCATACGCATCTCAAAAATAGCAACAAAGAATAATATTCAGGGTCACGTTCCGCTGTCTGCCATCCGTGCAAGACACTCCTGGGCTGGAAATCCTTTTGCGTCAGCAACAACTTTGAACAAAAGCCTCGTGCCGCACAGAGGAAGAGACTAGAGACGAGACACAGGGTCCTTGCCTTTGTCCTTGCTCCCCTCGGCGATGGGTGATGACGATGGCATATCAAGGCTTCCACCAGGCAGACGCCTGTTGCACGTGGCACACGAGGCCGTTTCATTTCTGACGTCAAAACAGAAATTGTGTCCTTAATGTTAAGGTTATTTGCAATCACTCCTGTGGCATATTTCAAATGGAAATCTATTCAAATTCAATCACAGAAATTTTCCACAGAAATTGGCATCAAAGACAGTTGAAAGCTTGTACATTTTAAGGTTTCTTTGGACGGGGAAACATCTGTACTATGCATATCTTTATCTGTGACGTGGACAGAGCATTCCAACATATGGTTTTCACTGCCATGCTATCAGTATCAGAGTCTTTTCCAGTTGCCTTTCGATTCGTTATCATTCCGAAAACAAAAACAGAAGCTTGCTATGTGGCCTGGGCCTTTCAATTAGTTGATTGGACACAAAAACCAGTTGAAACAATAATTAAAATACCTCAACAAAAGCATTTGCCACTTCATACCTTATGCAAATAATCTGCTTTGTGTTTTAACTGAAACTAGAAACTACGAGAAACTATTAGAAACTTCTACAAAAATACCTTAAATATTTCAAATCTAAATTGCAGTGAACGAAAAGGTAGCTGAACCTTTCAGTACTAGAATGTTTGAACATCTGTGTAAATTTCGGATAAAATTCTTGAGTTCTGAGTGCTAAACGAATGTTATAATCCAACGAATAAATATGATAATGGGTTGTATGTTGGGGTTCCCCTTATTATTACTCCAATTTCAGTAAGGAATATACGTTTCCAAGCAAAGTTTCAGTTCGAAATGTGATGGAACTTTCGTTGGCAAAAAGTGTTGTTTATTCCGCCTTGCAAATCAATTTCTCAAATGTTTGCTTCGCTGGACTGGCATGCCACTTGCAAATGTGAGGTGCAAACACTGTCTCCCACTGTTTCCATGGGGTCTGGGGTCCCCTCCTATCTCTCGTTGCGATGTTATTCCTCATGAATAAGTCACGAGGAAGCGTCATTTCCTCTCATTTAAAATTGAAACAAGTGCCCAAAAGAGAGCCTCAAAAAGATGGCGGTATCCTTGGAGGTACATATCTCATTATTATCCCCACTCTTCTCCATTCGTGGCTGCACCATGTGGGGTTGAGCGTTCCGCTTGCCTCGAAACGAGCTTAAAATTTTTAATTACCATTTAACTTTTTTGTCGGTAGTTTGCCTGTCTGTCTGTCTGTCTGTCTGCCTGTCTTTCTGCTGGTTGTTTCCTCCGAATAGTGGGCGAGGGGAAGGGGCGAGTGATGCGGCTCTTTAATTACATTTGGGATTTGGCTAAATATTTTTAATGCATTTATGAGGCATGTAAAGTGCTTTTGTTGCTTAATGCATTATTAAATTCAAGGCTGTTCGATATTTTATGGTGGAATTTGTTTTTACATCATTTTCATCGCGTACTGCTTCGATTAACCCGCTTTCGATAAAGATTTTGGTCATTTTTACCAATGATTTATGGTTCGTTTATCTTCTTTCGATTCTTTATCGATTAACCTGCTTTCGATATATATTTTTTGGGGTTTTTAATATAGTTTTGATCGATTATTGCTTCGATATACATTGGGTGTATATTTGTGGAAGGGGCATTATCGATGAATGTTTACCTTTTTGTTTCGATTTTTATCGTTTTTATCGATTAACCCTCTTTTTGGGCCCACATTCAGCGCTGAGCTTCGATTATATCGATTATTTCTTACGTGTTGATCGACTATCGATCTTCCGATACATTTTCAGTGCAAATAAGCCCCCAGAATGCTTTCCAAAGGGTAACTTCCAAAAGATTTCGCTGTATTTCGATTGAAAATAAAGAATTTCTGAGACTTTCACTGTCTTGAGATCACTTTTCCCCATAATTACTGTGTCCCCAACGTGGGTGTAGATGCCCACTGTATAGCTTTCACATTATTTTCGATCAATATTTGGACAGAACGCAAAAAAACAAAAAAAAAAAAAACAATTACTTTGACTGCTGGCTGCTCCAATAAATTAGCGGTTTGCACATATGTGTGTGTGTGTGTGTGGGTGTTATCTGTATGACTCGTACCTTATCCGTATGTAGAGTGCCATACTTCCACTCACTTTTCCAGTTTTATTTCGTTGTCCCTAAATTGCGACGCTAATTAATGGCTACAACGACGACACTTACAAAAAGTCTGTTTCACTGGCGTCAACACACCGTTTTGGCCAAACAGTGTTGTCATGACGGCCAGAACGAGAGAGAGAGAGAGAGAGAGAGAGCGGGAAATGATGGCCAGAACCGGAGATGGCGAGAGCTAGCGAGAGCGAGCGAGAGAGGAGGTGCTGTATTGAGTGCCACCGACGGGCGGGGAGGTGGGGAGAACGTGTGTGGCACTGAGCGAAGCGTGCGTCTCCAGTCATTGAACTAGTCATGGCCTTGCCTCAACCTATAGTATTCTCAATTTCAAAACGAATGTTGTGTGGTTTCCCACCTTCAAACATTTCCAGAAACATTTTCTGCTCATTAAATTGTTGTTTAAACACCAATAAAACATATTACCCTTTTTCGTGTGTGTGTGGTTTACCTTGAGGCCTATGGTCTTACATATGACGAAATCGTATCGAACCACTACGAATACGAATACGAATACAATTTTCTGCATCGATTCATCGATTTGCTGTGTGTGAATCATTCATAGACATTCACCTGCAACACACCGGAATATGTAGTGGGAAGCGGTGGTTGTGTTGCGGCTTTATCGTGTAACTGGAAATCTAGCTAAAAGTGTAATTAACTGTTTTCTTTGTTGTTGTTGCACACAAATTTCCCTTGAATTATTTATTTGCTTGAATCAGGGCTTAACAGTTTGTAAATAAAGAAGGTGAGGCCGAAGCGGAGACGTCTTCGACGTTCACATGTGAATGGCACCTAAAAACAGCTGATTATCGGTTTTTTTATTCCCACAATATTGGAATATTATTGAATATATTGGAATAAAGAGGCTGGCTGAATATTTTGAGCCAGCCTCTTTTTTTCATTTTCACAAAAGTTTACCATATTGTCTGTATATTTTATGTAACGAATGTGTCCATTCGCTTATGGGTAATTCGTACAGCAAACAAACTGTCTTTCGCCCTTCATTCCACGAAGGCCCCTCAATATAGAACCAGGTTATAAGTAAACCTCTACAGAAATCCTGCAAATGCAAATAGAGAGTACGATTGGCATCACCTTCTCTTGAATATACCTTGGCCTGGCAGCCTGGTAAACGCCATTTCCATCTCAGTGACGCTTCGTCGTCGCCTGCTGCGCAGTTTTGAAGGCAAAAAGTCAACGATATTTGGATTGGTGTTGGTGTTTACCTTTATAATAAACACATTTCGTACAATTTGTTTCCTTTCCCCTTTCTCCCCCTCCCAATATTTAGCTGATCTTAGGGGCCTTACCCCCCTCTGATCTTACTCCGTACTCCGTTTTATACCGTTTTTGTTGTAGTTCGAATTTAAAGAGAGCAAAGACCAAGCCGAGAGAGCCCACACAGACATGCGAAGGAGAAAACAAGTTCAACTGCCGATAAAACGCTGTTTATTGTTGTCTCTCTTTGGATCTGTCCCTGCTTCTCTCTCTCTCTCTCTCTCTCTCTGCTACTCAGAATCTCGTGCTTTTGGGCAGGCAGCTCCTCAGCTTAATTGCAGCCACGTGATTCTGCCGATGAATCCATATCATTAAAATTCGAATCACCATCTGTGCCCTGCGTTGCATGTTCGATAACAAAAATGTATTGTTGTTTGGGCTCCACTCCGAAGTTGGGGGACCAGTGCATTGCATCATCTTTAGTTTTCTTCGCTTGTTAACACCTCTATTGTTGGATTATTCAACTGCAGACGAGGCTTGAGGCTTGTAACGACCCACAAGAGAGCATTACATGAACAGGCATTTCCATTGCTCCATTAATTCGTTTGATTTGGTAGTTTTTCAGATTTCTGGTTAGTATTTGGTCACAGGTTTATGGCAATCCTTTGAATAGTACCACTAAAATATATAGTACGCACCTTTCTAGCCGTTGTGGGTTATAGATTATGGGTATTCTGCCCAAAGCAAAGCTAAATCCGATTGAAAGCTGACTTTAAACTGCCTTGAAACCAAATCGTTAGTAGAAAAGTCTTTCCATGAAAAACCTATGATTTTTCTTAACATTTCTTAAGAAAACTTCTATAACTTTGCTATAATGTGATGTTCTGTTAACAAAAATTGATTTGTATTCATAAATATCGGGTGTTTGGTTGTCTTTCGAGTGAATAGGATAATAAAGATGAGATCTTTTGCAGAGGAGTTCTATTAAAAGATAGTTTTTCGGTGGCTACACCTATCCCCGATACTCAGTCAGTATTTGGAAAAGAGTATGCCCATGGTAGGTTTATTTCTTCTTTCTAGCTATAATAATGAGTACTAGGCGTCAAAAAAGACAGACGGACAGGCAGACATGGCTATATCGACTCGGCTAATGATGCTGATAAGGAATATATATACTTAATGGGGTCGGAAACGCTTCCTTCCGGGTGTCACACAAACCGAATATACTCCTCTACTCTCCCAGTACCGGGTATGCATGGGAACCCCTTCCTAAGCTTTACATATGGATCGTGTTTAGTCCACTATCTACTAAAGATACCACCTCTCAACCGACTTTATATACAATGAATACGTGATTCGATGATTTGTTGTGAAATCCAACAAAAAACCCAAAAAAAAAACAAACCACAACAAAAGCGGAGCTCTAATTAAACGTCAGTCTGTGTGACAGCGTTTCTACGTGTCTAGTGGATCTCGTGAATCATCGTCACCGCCTACGCCGGGGTGTCATCCGCCATGCACTTGTCACACGCTCTTTGCGGTTCAGCGCGATGGCCCGCCCCCTCCCCATCCCCATTCCCAACCCCCTCTTGATAATAATTTGCACTGCAATTGACTCTGGGGCGATAAGCCTTATCGTTGGAACTTGTTACTCATCCATAAATATCCGCATTTCCCCCACATGCATTTGCAGGCCGATGACAAGTCGCTGCTGGCGCGCTTTTTCCATGCCGATCGATCGCTGACGGCGGTGGCCAGTGAACTGGACAGCTTCGATGGACGTGCAGAGCCGGATCGATGCTCCCGATTGGTCAGCAGACTGCGACAGAATCAGGTACGAGAGAACCAGGGGCTTGGTGTAGAGGTGTCTCGCCGTCCACTAAACGCCTTCTTCTTCTACAGGACAAGGTGCTGTCGATCACGAATCTGATTATGGAGGAGCTGCTCGGCGAGGATCGTGATCCGCGCGCATTTCGCGCCAAGTTCCCCGAGGAAGTGCTGCAGGAGAATCTCGCCGGACAGCTGTGGTTCGGCGCCGAGTGCCTGGCGGCCGGCTCTTCGATCATGAATCGGGAGGTGGAGAGCAAGGAGATGCGACCTCTGGCCCAGGCCGTCACCAAGAGTCTGGGCAATGTGCGCGTCCTACTGAGAGATCAATGCCTGCGGAATAATGTCCCCAACAGCAAGACCCTCCATCTGGACCTCAACGACTACACCACCGAGCAGCTGTACGAAAGCCTGAAGATCTTCGATCGCCTCTTTGCCGAGTTCGAGCTGAGCTACGTGAGCGCCATGGTGCAGGTGAAATCCCGTCACGAGTACGAGATGCAGCAGTGGATCGGTGTCCTCTTCTCGGAGACGCTGCAGCGTGCCCTGAAGATAGGTCTGCTCGATCAGGATATGGTTGATGCCTTCGATCCGGGTCTGATGTTCTCCATTCCACGTCTGGCCATCGTGGCCGGGCTTGTGGTCTATGCCAAGGGGCCGCTCGATATGGATATGCCGGGGGATCAGCTGTCGGAGATGTTTCGTCCGTTTCGCACGATCCTCATCAAGATACGGGATCTCCTGAGGAACCTCAACAACCAGGAGCTCTATCAATTGGAGAAACTCTTGTGCACCAATGAGGATATCAACACAAAGGTTGGAATCCTACGGATATATCTTTTATTTATGGTTTTTAATGGTGTTTTTCTCTGCCTTTCAGGTGCCTGTGGGCTCCAGTAGCATAGAGGCACCCACTCCAGAGCATAGCTCCACTCCGACAACGAGCAGCAACAATAACAACAACAACAAGAGCAGCAGCAGCAGTGGCAGTGGCACTGGCACTGGCAGCGGTGCTGGAACTGTGGAGCGACTGGTAGATCAGCGGAATAACAACAACAATCAGCAGAATAGCAACGAATCAACGACGTTGCCGCCACGCTCTCCGTCCATGTTGTCGCTATCGGCCAGCAGTACGCCCACAGCATCGCCGGCACCATCGCCAACGCCCTCGCATTCGATTGCCTCCACGACATCGTCGGCGGCCAGCAGCAACTCTACACATCCCCCAGCCGATTGGTCAGACGGCGATGACGAAGATGAGGATGAGGAGGAGGAGGACGAGGATGAGGAGGACGAACTGGAGGATACAGAGGATGATACAGATGAGGAGCAGCTGCTCAAAGACATTGTGGCCGCGGATTGTGCCTCTGGGTATCTTATACCCAACACGAATCTGGGAAATCTACTGCAACCGCAACAGGTTCCACTCACGGATAACTTCGTGGCCAGCGAAGATGATGATGAGTACGGAACGGGGGACCAGCAGCAAGAGCAGCAGCAGCAGCAGGGTCACAGAAAGGAGGACGAGGAGGAGCCCAGTACGAGCGCTGCACTGCAGCGGCTGCGTCTAGCCAGCAGCGATGACAGCGAACCACACAGAGACCAAGGAGAGACAATCAAATCGACAGAGGAACAGGAACAGCAGCAGCAGCAAGAACAGCAGACCCTCCAGAGCAGCCGCCAACGGCATAGTCACAGTCACAGTCACAGTCATCGCCATCATCATCGCCACCACCATCATCACCATCACTCGACGCACCAGCAACAGCTGCAACACCAGCCACACCATCATCAACCGCATCCACATCGTCTGACACGCAGCGGACGTAAGCGATGCAGCATGGAGGCCGCCGTGGAGGTGGAACAGCAGGAGCAGGGCCTGGCCAGTGGCGACACTAGTGCCGCATCCTCGCTCTCCGACGATGTATCGCTTGCGATGCGCAACACCACGGCCCGCCTCAAGTTCAAGTGAGTTTTGTTTGCTTTGTAATGGAATTTCCACAATAACCCTTAAATATCTGTTTCCCAGGAGCACCGAGAACCTACTGCATCGTCTATTCGTGTGCATTGCTGGCGTTGCCGATCAGCTGCAGACGAACTTTGCCTCCGATTTGCGGCAGATATTGCGCAGCGTGTTCCTCATGAATATGTCGTCCGTGGAGGAGGAGCAGATCGAGATACCGGAAAAGACAAAGGAGTCGGAGCTGTTCGAGTTCCGTGCCTCCGAAAACGATGTGATACAGGAGAGCGCCGGCTCCAATCAAAGCATTTACTCAGCCGAGGAGGTTAATCCAGAGCTGGACAATGTGTTCAGCGCTGGCTCCCGTCACTCTGCCGGCGCCACAATGCAGCGCAACAACACCATCGATAATCCGAGCAGCAGCAACACCAGTAGCAGTTCCGCCACGACCCGCAACCATGTGACGCGCAGTCGAAGTCTGGGTGATCAGGAGACTATTGCCAGGAGCATGCCAGCGCCTGTGCACCAGCAGGAGCAGGAGATGCAACAGCAGCAGGACCACCAGCAGCAGCAGCAGCACCAGCATCAAGTGCAGGTGCAATTGCAGCGTCAGCGCAACAATTCCGTGGGCAGCAATACCCCCTCCAGCGCCTCATCGACCAGTTCCAGCTCCGAACAGAATTCCCCCGTGAGCACACGAAGTGGCAGCAGCCGTCGCCGCCTGCAGAGCAACAACGAAACCCAAATGCCTTCGTCCACATCGACAGCAACAGCCGCGGCAACGCTTGCGCCGCCAGCCTGGATACCCGATGGCAAGGCGCCACGTTGCATGTCCTGCCAGACGCCCTTCACTGCCTTCCGGCGCCGTCATCACTGTCGCAACTGTGGCGGCGTCTTTTGCGGTGTCTGCTCGAATGCGACCGCCCCACTGCCCAAATACGGCCTCACGAAGGCAGTGCGCGTCTGTCGCGAGTGCTATGTGCGCGAGGTCCAGGTCCGCTCCTCCTCCACCACCACAAACGTCAGCGTCAATGTTGGCGTTCAAATGCAGAGCCAGGCTGGACGAGTGCAGACGGCGACCGCCTCTTAGGACCGGCCATTGGCGCTTTGCGGCGCAGCTGATGACCAAAAAATAAGTGACGCGAGCGGACGACGGCGAGGACGAGGGCGAGAAGATGGAAAAGCAAACTGTGAAACGCAATTGTTCTTCAAAAATTGTTTTCTTTATTTGATACGTAATCCTAAACATAAATCCATGCACAAAGCGAGAGCTTGCATAAATAGATCGTTCAGATATATGTACTATATATAAATGACTATACATAATCAATGAATTATGTATATATATATTTGTTTTTATCTTCAAAAACAATGACCAACCATTGAGCGGGTAATGCTTTGATTTTCTGTCTACAATATAAGACTATACGAGTATTTGCGTATATATATATTTAATTGGGTTCATATCAATTCAGACTTGTCAACAGATGGCGCCAGCTATAAGTTTGGTCGTGGCCAGCATTTCAATAGAAGATCGAAGAATACGTATTCGTTTTTTGTTAGTCTTTACTTTTCTGTTGCTGTTTCTGTTTCTGTTTATTGAGGGCTTACGGGAGCACCTAGCTCTAGCTTTAAAACATTGCAAATCTTTTTGTCACTAGCCAAGGTCCTACGATATATATCGGGACAAATATATAAATATATATATCGTATATCGTATAAGTGTATATTTTTCTAGCATTGATTCGAGGAAGTATATATAGGATGATCACGCGATGATAGTAGCCGTTAATTGTAGCAAAAATTTGCGAAACATTTTTTGTGATTTATCGTAATTTTCGTATGTATTAATTATTTTATTTGTAAAACGCGTTCGTTTGTTCGTTCGTTCACCTCTTTCTTGACTTTCGATGGCATATTATATGGTTGTCGTGTAATCCGTAATCCATAATCTATATCTGTGTGTAATCGGAATATGGAATCCTTAAATTTCAAAAGTATTTCAAAACAATAAATAGTAACCGAGTATCCAGTATGCAGTACCACTAAAGATACATATATACAATACAATATATATATTTTCTGATCCAAACTTGTATAAAACAAAACCACAAAAAAAGTGTAACAAAACGAAATAATCTGTAAACATCTCTGTTTAAGAAATATATGCAATTTTATGCTTAAATAAAATCAAAAAAGAAAAAGCGTTTTTCTTGTGTTGTGGAGCACATTTGTGCCTCCAACTTGTGAGCAGTTTTCATCATAAGAATACTAGATACAAAAAAAATATACATGTTTTTTACAGGACGAGGCTTAACTCGAAGCGTGCCCACCGCTGTTTTAGATCTATAAGATCTTTAGGAATGGAATACCCATTGCCATAAACCAAACGATATTATTGGGAATACATATTGTAAGGTTAGGTGAAGGTTACCTAACCTAATCTAACATGTTGTAAGGTTAGAGCAGTAGCCTTTTGGTCGAGGCATCGCGCACACGTACAAGTACAAGTCTCACTAGAAGAACTAAAAAAAGCTAAGCTAAGTCACACTGGAAGAGACACAGAGAGAGAGAAAGAGTGCGAGGCGTGAGAATCAAACCTATTTTCTGCATTCTGACTAGCAACATCGATTGTAATAATATTTGGGAATCTAGTAGATGAGAGTCTTCAAAAGTTGTGCATGCCAAGAATTATCATTCAGGATTTCAGGTCATTATCTTTCTGGACTTGCAAATAATTATCTTGGGCTATAAAGACAATCGCTTAACACGGAAACATCCCTCAAGAGGTCTAGTAGACCTCTCTGAATACATCAGAATCATGTAGTTGGTATTGATTTAGTTTGAATTCATTCATTACACTATTCGTTTCAATTGCAAGGGGAGCTTCTTTTTCCTTCTTACACACACACACACCCCACCCACACCCTTTCGTTGCGTTGCACCTTTTGTGCATTCAATTCGTCCATTTCTTTGATTTGGTTTCCACCCCGTTCATTGTCGAGAAATGTCCGCCCGAAAGCGCAATGCTTCCAAAAACCGGTCTACCAAAGTCGTCCCGGAAGAGCCAGAGGTGCCATTGGAAGAGCTGTTTCCGGACAATGTGGAGGTCGCGCAGCTCGATCTCATTGAAGATCTAGACGAGGAATTCTTTGCCACATCCTATCAGCTTGTGCAGCACCTGTCAGCGCGGCAAAACTCTGTGGCGTCCAAGGTCAAACGATATGTGGATATTCTGGCGAGGATCCATTCCCGGTACGTCAGTGAAGTGGAAAACGGCGTGGCCATGCACGTGAAGGTGGTGATGGCAGACGAGAAGCTGGACCTGGCCCTGCGGACAACGGCCATCTCGGAGGCGATGATGGAGAAGCTGCGTGAGGCCCTGGCCGACTCCTGGCGGACCACGGACGCAGTGAAGCATCGGGAGGCCCTCATGCAGGATCAACTATCGACGCTCGTTCAAGGCGCACCACGTCTCACAAGGGCCGAGGCCCAGGAGAATCGTCTCAGTCAGTAGGTTAACTGAAACAAATCCAAGAAGAGTGTCCTTTCTAAGGATTCTCCTTGTGCGATTTTCAGAAAGGAGACCCGCATCCGTGGCATGGTCTACAGAGAACGCGACCGTGTGGCAGGTGAATTGAAGGATTATCAGAAACGTTTGGAACTGAATCGCATTTACTCCGAAACTCTGGACTCGGTGATCCAGTCGCTGCGCGAGACCATCGCTGGCCAGCAGATTCGCCTCAAGGTATTGGAGTCCGACAGCTTCAAGCTTATATCCAAGCATCGCAAGGACTGCGAGGTCTACGAGGAGAGAATTTTGTCAGTGCAGAAAGAACTGGATGCAGCCCTGCAGACCCTGCATATATTAAAGTACATCGAAAAGGAAAAGTCCGAAGTGATGGCCATGAACGACAGGCTCAAGTTGACCAATGAACGTCTCTCCCGCGAGAACTATACGGTGAGCAGGACATTCCACCACAAGCAGGAGGAGAAGAACCGTCTGGTGATGAACCTCAAGCTGTCGGAGGACATGAACAATGCCCTTCGCCGAGACAATGAAGAACTGGAGGCCTATCGGCGCAACGTTGATCGCGATCTGAAAAAGAAAACCGACGATGCCGTGCTGCTGGAACGTCGCTTCATTCAGCTTGTCAAAAAGAACTCCGACTTGAATGATCAGATCATAGTTAAAGAGTAAGTCTCCTCTCCAGGGTGGATACCACCCTAATGATCCTCCCTTCCTCACTATGTTGGCAGAAACGAGATCAAAGCCATGGAGAAGAAGCAATCAATGACGATGGCCAAGCTGGATGAGATTACCCAGCAGAAGGACGACATTAACCGCGCCCGGGGCAAGCTACAACTGGAGATTGTTCGCATTAATGATGTGGTCGCCGGACTACGCCATGGAATGGCCTCTATTCGGTCTCAACTTCAGGATGTGAATGTCGACCTCTTGCGGGCCAACAAGAAGCTGGACGAGAAGGAACAGACGGTACAGAGGATTACCCGGGAGAAGCGAGAGCTGGCCGTGGAGCTCAATGAAGCGCACAAGAAGATCGAGAGCATAGAAGGTGAGGCATTTAAGTGACTTCTGGGATCTTAGGAACCCATTAAAACCTCCTCCTTTCGTAGAGACGCTGCAGATAAAGACCGAGCGACTGGAGTTTATCCAAGAAGAGCTGCAGCGCAAGCATCAGGATTACATGAATGCTAAGAAGCAAATGGAGATCGCCCACTCGGAACGGGTGATGCTGCTCAAAACGATGGACCTGTGCACGCGCGATCGACAGATACTGCAGGCCACTGTGACCCGGCTGTCGCACCAGATCAACCAGCTGTCTGGCACGGTGGCCTCGAACGAGAAGGAGATCTCCTCGCTGAGTAATCAGATCGATCAGCTGAAGAGCACCGTCAAGCAGAAGCAGAACGAGATCCACGGGAAAGACCGGCTGCTGGGCAACACGCGTGTCGATCTGCACGAAATGAAGATCCGGTTGGAGCAGGCACAGCACACGATAGACGAGGACGAGAAGCGCTTCAAGCAAATCTCCTGGTCCCTGGACGAGGTGAACAAGGAGAAGAGCCTGGTGGGCCTGCAGATGGTGAGGCGCAACGATGAGGTGCGGCTGCTGCGCGAGAAGGAGGCCATCATGCAGTCGGCCATCGACAGGGGCACGTCGCAGTACAATCAGCGGCTGGAGGACATTCGCCTGCTCAAAATGGAGATTGTGAACTTGCGAATGTCCCACCAGTGCATGCAGCGGGAGGTGGGCAACAGGGCGGCCATGCGTCAGGATGTGGTGCGACTGGAGCGACAGCTCATGCAGGAGCGCGTACGTATCTCTGCCTTCACATCGGAGATGGCCAGTCCCTTGCACATTCATCGCTGGCGCGTGATACTCGGAAAGGACCCCCGACGCTACGAGCTCATACGCAAGATCCAGGCCCTGCTCAAGCAGAACATGCGCCTCAATGTGGAACGCCTGAATATGGCCAACAAGCTGCAAGATTCGGAGCGATTGTTCGAGACCTTCAAGGCGCGCATCAAGCACATGCCGGATCCCAGTGTCCGGGAGAAGCTCTGCACCCAGCAGCGCATCAATCGTCAGCAGAGAAACCAGTTGCGGGTCATCAAGGCCGAGCTGATAATCAACGAGATCGATCTGAAGAGCCGCGACTGTCTCATCAAGGAGTGCCAGACCAAAATGAAGCAACAGGGCCACAGCCAAGCAAATCTTGAAACCGTCCACAAGCGCTGCCTGGAGAAGTACACGGAGCAGTACTACGCCGAGAAATCCTCCGTTTCCGCCTACGGCGACTGCAAGAAAAGAAAACTGAGTGCTGATGGCAGCTGAGGTTTTATTGTGTGTGCTGCTCCAGCCGGCTCCAGCTCGTAGCTCGTGATTAAAGCAAGGTGGTGACCATCTTAAAGCCCGCTCCCAGTGTTCGTGGCAGCTGTGGGGGCGCCGAGTAGCAATGGGCCTGCATTTGCTCTAGGATCTGGCGTTCTTCCAGCAGCTTTTGCTTGCGTTTCTTCTCCTCCAGCAGCTGTGTCTTGGTTAGCGCCAGATTGAGGCGCATTTCCTCCAGCTTCACGACATTGGACTTCTCGTCCGCCTCCTTGACACTCAGCTCTGCCTTGAGAACCCTCAGCTTACGCTCCTTGGCAGATAGCGTGGCCTGAAAGGAAAGATTTAAGGGATTAGGGCTAGATTCCAGTGGAGTTTCCCACCCACCTTGACGCTGTTTAACTCCGCTCGCACCTTGTGGCTGGGCAGCTTCAGCATAAACTCTTTCAGGGCCGCATACAGCTGCTGGGCCTCGTTGAGGGCCCGCTCATGCTCCAGGGCGGCCACGTTTTGGGAGAGCAGCTGCTTGCGCAGGATCCGAATGCGTTCGAGCAGATCCATTTTCTCGGGATCTTTGCCGCTGAGCAGACGCCAGCGGTGCACATTCATCGGCGTGACCATTTCGTCCTGCAGGGCGCGAGCCTTGATGCGCTCCTGATTGAGCATGCGATGCATTTGCAGAAGCTCCTGCCGCAAGTCGGCTGCACTCTCGCGATCGGCACGCAGCACATCGCGTTCGGTGCGTAAATTCTTGATCTCCACGCCCATCAGCCGCATATCGTCCTGGCACTGGCCGCACTGACGCTCCGCCTGGTCGTAGACCGTCTGCAGGTTTTCCAGCGTGTGCTTCAGTCGATCGTACTCCTCGTTGCGCTTGGTCAGTGCCGCACTAATGGCATTCTTCTCATTCATCAGGTTGTCCACATCCTTGCGCAGGCGCGACAATCGCTGCTCGTCCTCCTGCAGTGACTTGGCATGGCGATCGTTCTCCTTCCGCTTGTCCAGCAGCTCGGCCTTGGTGTGCTGCTGCCCCAGCTGCGCCTGTCGCACCTCGTTCCGCAGCAGTCGGCGCTCCTTCTCCATGCGATCGATCTGCAGCTGCAGCTTGTTCAGCTCCCCATCCCGATAGGAGATCTTTCCCTTTAGCTTCTCGATGTGCGACTGCAGATTGACCAGCTGGTCGCGCAGTTTCTGTCGATCATCGTCGGCCAGCTGGAGATTCCGCTGCAGACTCTGCCGCTCGTTGGCCAAGACGTCGTGCTGCTGCTGAAATTTGGAGCACCTGGCCTCCAGATCGCTAATAGTGCGCTTTAGTTCGATCTCGTAGTTCTCCTTCAACCGCATTTCGTCTGAATAGAGGGGAAGCATGTCTTAGAAGGAGATCAGGACAGATCAGGACAACATTTACTCTGCAAGGCATCCAGCTTATCAATCCAGTGTTGGATCTCATCCAGCTTCTTGGTCTTCTCCTTCTTCAACTTGTTGGCGTCCTCGTTGAGCTTCTTCAGCCTGATGTCCATGGTGGTGATGGTGTCTGTGAGGGCCCGCACCTCGTGCTGTGATTCCTGATGCTGGGCGGTGATCTGCTCCAGCTGCTGATGCTCCGCCTGCAGGTCCCTGCGCAAAACATCCCGCTCCTTGGTGAGATTCTCGTTCTGCTTCTCAAAGTGATGGACCACCCGACGCATCGACTCCAGCTCCTTGTCCTGGGTTCCCAACTGTGTTCTGTGTAGCAGTAGCAGTAGGGTGTGTTAGATGCATTTTGAAAACCCTGGCACTTACTTGAGGCGTATGTTCTCTTCTTCCACCTCCCGCTTGGACTCGTCCAGGCCTGCGTATTTCCGGGCAATGGTTTCCTGTGACTTGGCCAGCTTCCCATTTTCCTGCCGCACTTTGATCAGCTCGTCCTCCCGCACCTTTAGCAGGTTAATGCGCTGGTTTAGGGCTCGCTTGTTCTTGTCCCGCTCCTGGACAGTGTACTCCAGATCTACGGTAAGCTTTGCCAGCTTGTTGCTCGTCGCATTATGCTGTGTATTCAAGTGCTCGAGGTTTGTCTTCAGCGACAGAATCTGCAGATTCTGACGGACTTTGACTTTGGTTAGGTGCTCGTTGGCGGACTTCATGTGGGAGATTTGTTCCTGGTACTTGGTCTCATCGCTCTTCATGGTGGCCAGCTCTTTGGTCAGAGCATCGCTCTTTCGCTTCAGATTGCAGGCATCGGTGGAGGTTTCCTAAACGAAGAATAGATTCTGAGGCCGGAAAACAACCTCCCTAGAGTCCACTCACATCCAATAGCTTCACCAATTCCTTGTTCTTGGCTTCCAGTCCCTCTATGGTGTTATCCAGCTCGGCTGTGCAGGACCGCTGCATCTGGAGGCGCTTGTTCAGCTCGTTTATCTCGGCGGTGAGACGCTCCCGTTCCTTGCCATCGTCGCGCTTGCTCATGGCCAGACGCTTCTCATTCAGATGGGCCACCATTTGCTCGGATTCGTCCAGTTTCTCGCGCAGACTCAGCACCTCATCCTGTGCGGACTGTTCCCGTATCTGAGCGGCATCCTTCTGCTTCCAAGCACCCTCTGAAAAAGAGATATGAATAGAAAGCTCTTCTGTGGCTTCACTTGAGGCACTCACCTATAACGCCACGCAGCTCTTCAATGGTGGCCATGTCCAGCTTACTCACACGAGCGGCATTCTCCAAACGCCCTTCGAGAGTCTCGATCGTCTTTTGCAGCTCCTGGGCGCGATCCCGCTCCATGCGGAGATCGTTCTTGTACCGGGTGCCACAGATGAGCAGCCGTTGCACATTGTCCGCATTATTGGGAGTGTCCTTTTGCCGCAATGCTTTGGTGGCCTGCAGATTAAAAAGACATAAGATTGAATTTTTGGCTTGGAAGACATTGACACCTCACCTCTGGTATCTTTTCGCCCAGTTCTCGGTAAAAATCATCATCGAAATCATCTGGCACCAGCGGCTCATCTTCAGAGCCCGAACCCTTCGACATCTTCCTGCTTGTGGTTCTCGTCTGTAAAGTTATTGACAAAACCCTTGTCCTGGCAACAAGTTGCCATACCGGCGCACAGAGGCTGCCAGGGGCAACGACAACAGGTTATTTTGTTGATTGGATTTCGTCATTTATTTTAAACAGCTGTGCAAGTGAAGCGTTTGTGCTCTTAGTCGTTATGGAAACAAAGATAATCTATCACTTAAATTATCTACTATATTTATGGAAACTTTGGAATATCAATTATTAATACACTAGACTACGCGCTGAAGACGGAACACAATTATTTGCATACTGACATTGAACTTAAGAGCAGGAATGCCACTAAATTGACTGTTTTTTGAAATCACAAAAGTCCCTACGGACACTACGGCCACTCATCCACGAAGGAGGCATCGTGGACAGTGTGAAAGCTGAGGCCATTGCCCTCGGGCTTGTGCCACGAGGGCAACAGAACTGTGCGCCAAAAGGATCTGCAAGTAGACTCAATGAAAAATCAGTCCGTAGACGTAGGACTCGTAAGACTCTAACCTGCCACGCACAAGGCCCAGGAATATTTTCCAGTTCTTTTTGGCTCCGAAATTGTACGGATTTATGTAAATGCGTTGCTCTTTGAGGAAGCGTTTGCGTTCAGCCTCGTTGATGTGCGACTCCACGCTTGTCTCGCCGCGGGTGATTAATTTCGCATGCCAGGCGCACAGAGTGCCCAAGGCTATCACCACGGCCACATTGGTGAAGGCCATGAACCACAGGGCCTTTCGCCGGCCAGGCGATGGGGCATCTGTGTCCAGGACAGGCGTGGGCAGATTGTGTACGGCTGGTGGCAGATCAAACTCATCGTACTCATGGGGATGTGTCTACAATGGCATATGGATAAAAAGATTATAGATAAAAGATTAATATATTCACTCTACGATTCTCTAATGGAATTACCACTGGAATAATGTGTCCACTGAGGTTAAACTTCACTGGCTGCCCCACTAGGGGCTCGAGCTCTGTCCAATTTTCCCCGTGATCAAGCCAAAGGTACTTGTACCCAATCTCCAGGCCGAACAAAATGAGAAATAGGCAACCCAACGTGGTGTAAAGCATATAGAGGAAGAAGTAGCGATGATTTCCATAACCCACACAGTTGTTTAGCCAAGCTATGTGGAAAGTACACACTCAAAGAGATCAGGGGGTTGGTGGAAAGTTGATATACGTACGGCAGTGGTGATCCATTTTCAGCACACAGCGATTGCACACCGAACAATGATGGGTCCGTGGCGGTTTGGGAGTCACACACTTGCCACACATGGTGACTGCCTCCACCAGCAATACACCCTCAGGCGGATGGCCTGGCGGTGTGATCACAGCCATCACATAGTGGAATATGACATTCAAGAGTAGCCAATTGCCGACGATTAGAACAAATGCCAAGGCCAACTGGCCCTTGGCCAACCAAAAGGGGAACCCAATCCAATAGGCAATGCTGACGACGGCAGTGGTCAGACAAGCTACTCCGATCACAAAGAACTGAAAGAGGATTCAGCATGAGCATAATGGTTAGCAGTATATGGTTCTATCATGTGTACCGGTCCCAGGCAGTGGGTGTAGTTGTCCACAACCCAAAAGATGGGTGTCATGCACACATCCGAGGCATAGGAGCTGTTCATATGGGCATTGAATGTGAGCGAGTGCCAGCAGTGCTTCATGTAGGACCAACGCAGCCGACACGACGAGCTAAAACAATAACAAAACAATTAAACGGTTCCTCCAGCCAGAAGATGCGACTTACAGCAGCTCCTGCGTGGAGTTGCCACGCCACGTTATCCGCACCATTGCGGGGAGGTTTGTTTATGTGCTCCTACTTTTATAAATAATTTATAGCATTTTTTATAAACAAATGCGGTTATCAGTGTAACCGCGGATTTACCAATAAAAAAATACTGTCCGATCCACAGAAATATACCCAAATATGATTCCACATTTTCAAAATATACCTTGAACCAATTGATTTAATTTGAGCAAAAATCATCTGCATAATGATATAATTAATAAATTTATTAAATTTCAGCTTAAAGGTATATTAAAGAACATGTAGTATAAAAAAATAAATATTTTAAGCTCTTTTGTTTTTATCGGTATGTTTTGAAAATGAGACGGTATATTTCGGAATATTTCTGAGGGCCAGACGGTATATTTTATGGAACCGGCGGTCACATTGTTGTTTTTTTTTTTTTTCTCTAAAAAGGTCGAAATATATTTTCACGTTGTTTTGAAAATAAAAAGCAATTTAGTTAATAGCAAATTAGAATGCGCTCGCGCACCAGAAGTCGCAGTCCACAAAGACGTCGTGAAAGGCGTGAGGAACGCTCTCGCTCCGACAGAAATGTGAGCAACAAGCCGGTGCGCCGCCGGTCGCCCCATCGCAGGAGCAGGTCCGTTTCCCAGGGACGCTCCCGCTCCGACAGACGAGTGAGCAACAAGCAGGATCGCCGGCCGTCGCCACCTCGCTCTAAGGAGAGGGACAGACTTCGTCGCAATTCACGCTCGCCCCATTCAGGTAGAAAAAATGAACGCGAGCGACGCCGCTCCCAGCAGAAAGTATCAGCACCACGGCGTCGTCGCTCCCGCTCCCGTTCTCTATCATCGAGCAGCTCCTCGAGTGAGACCAGCAGTGAGGGGAGCAGCACCAGCAGCAGTGACCCCAGGTCCAACAGTGCTAGGGTACCGAAACTACCGCCCAAGGCTGTGGATCGCTGGCCCAATGACCGCTTCAGGGAATATAATGAAAAGAGCAAAAATCCCTTCAAAGGTTGGATTTCTGGAGGCAAAAGCTTCATGGACGATCCAGCGGAGCCATCTACCCGATCATCAAACTACAAAGGCCGTGGAGGCGGTGCGCCTTCCTATTCTGACACCAGAGCTGGCGATGCTCGTCGCGAACAACGTGTACGCATTGGCGAGGAGGGCGTACCAGAGGTTTGGAGCAAGAGCCCGACACGGGCTGAGCTAGACGATGTGAAACTTGTGAAGGGCTCCTACGTGGGTCCGAAGAAAAAGAAGAAGAAGAAGGGAAAGGGCAAGAAAAAGGATAAGAAGTCAAAGAAGAAATCCAAAAAGTCAAAGAAGAGAAAGAGCAAGAAAGATTCGAGTTCCTCCGAAACATCTTCATCGGCGTCCAGCTCTGGGAGCAGCGATTCCAGCGATGATAGCTCCTCCAGCGACAGCTCAAGCTCTGAAGGCGAGGACGGGGACGAGTGGCTGGAGAAGACGGCCGAGGGCATTAAAAAACCAAAAAAGAAGTCTTCTGCCTCAAAAAAAGACAAGAAAAACAAAAAGAAGAAGCGCAAGTCTGACAAGGCTGCAAAGTCCAAAAAGTCATCGTCCGGCGGAAGCAAATCACGGTCCAAGGATGGAGGCAACAACGACGAGGATGTGGGCCCATCACTGCGCCCTTCTGGCAGCTTGAACCAAAAGGATTTCGGACGCGCACTGCTGCCAGGAGAAGGAGCCGCCATGGCTGCCTACATAGCCGATGGCAAGCGCATTCCGCGTCGTGGTGAAATCGGTCTCACATCCGATGAGATCGCCAACTTCGAATCCGTGGGCTACGTGATGAGCGGCAGTCGGCACCGACGCATGGAGGCTGTGCGTATCCGCAAGGAGAATCAGCTGTACTCCGCGGACGAGAAGCGGGCCCTGGCTATGTTCAGCAAGGAGGAGCGTCAAAAGCGGGAGAACAAGATACTGTCCCAGTTCAAGGACATGATTCACTCAAAGCTCCAGGCCAAGGACAAAAAGTAGACGTACAGCAAATATGAAACCAAGGAACAGACGGAAGTTGTAAAAAGAACAAAAACGGATTTTCTTGTAAAAATAATGTAACATTTAAAAATAAAACACCCTGTTCCATCCGCCGAAACTTTGGTATTTTGTATTTTGCCGTCGTATGGTCACACTGCCGTATTGCTGAAAACGTGGGGTTAAAAAACTCAGCAAAAAAAGTGTCCTAATTTAATTGATTTATAATAAAATTACATAATTACATGGTTAAAACGACATTAGTTAATTAGCAACCATCGCCCTTCATCTGGAAAAGCGCAAATTTGTTGCAAAAGTAGTATTTTGCACATGCTAAACGCGGCAAAGTAGAAGTGCCCCTCGAAGTGCAAGCGAGATAGCAACACACACGAAGCACAGAGCAAAACAAAGTCCGCTAACCGGCAGATAAGAAGAATATGGTTGTGTGTTGGCAAGAAGCAGAGGGCGAGTGAGAGTGAGAGTAAATGAATGATAAGCCGCCAACGACAATTGAAGCAGCCCACACACCCACACACAGACAAGCCCTTATATAAATAACACACACACTCTACTTGCGGCGCTTAATCAATTAGCTGGACACTGGCCGAGGAGGCTCCGTAGTCCATTTCTGCTTCGACCGTCGACAGTTGCGTGCGTAGATAGTGTTTGCCGTCGGCTGCGGACATCACATCACATCATCATGCCTTCCAACGAGCTGCAGTCGCCCACCAGCGAAATGGTTCTGCTTACCCCCAGCTCTGATAATCCGCCCAGCATTGTTCCCGCTGCGGGGGCGGCGGCAGCTGTCAAGGATCCGCAACGCGAGGGCTCCGCCGAGTCGGACAGCAGTCGCGTGGTGATGAAGAAACAGCTGGGCCTGCTGGAAGGCGTGGCCATCATCCTTGGCATCATCTTTGGCTCTGGAATATTCGTTTCGCCCAAGGGTGTGCTCCGAGAGGTGGAATCGGTGGGCGCTTCACTCGTCATTTGGGTGCTGTGCGGCCTGCTGTCCATGATTGGAGCTCTTTGCTACGCGGAACTGGGCACTGCCATACCCAAGTCGGGCGGAGATTACGCGTACATCTTCGAGGCATACGGATCACTGCCGGCTTTCCTGTATCTCTGGGATGCAATGATGATATTTGTGTGAGTGTTTTTTTTGGTTTAATTAGATTCACTCGGCTTCAATTTCAGATGGGGTCAATTACTTAATTGGATCGCTGGAACAGATTAGATCACTGAGGGACGGGCTGGGCCGGGCTGAGGCACGGGTTCGGATCGACATGGAAACAACCAGTCTGTAGTTAGTGCGTGCTGTCTGTCAAGGTTAAGCCAGCGATTTCATGAAAACAGAAACACATTCATTATCACCTGTAATCTATCACCGGCACGGTACCTACACATCGAAACGCCACAAATGGAATTATTGGGGGGGGGGGGGGGGGGGACCATGCCATGTCTGTGTTGCATTAACTGTTTTACTGTTTGGCATTTTTGCTATTTTGAGTCGCCGATAAGACCAAACATTCGTTTGCATTAAAGTCTGTGACAATAGAGAACGATAATGATCAGAGATAATCTCAGAATTCAGCCGGAGTAAACTTTCCAACGATTCGGTTCGATTTGCTTATCTCTTCTCTCTTTTGTTTTTGCAGACCCACGACGAATGCCATTATGGGACTGACGTTTGCATCCTATGTGCTGGAACCATTCTTCGATAGCGCATGCGAGATACCGAAAATTGCCCTGCAGCTGCTGGCTGCCGTCACTATATGCTTCCTCACCTACCTAAATTCGTACTACATGAAAGTGACAACGAAGATGCAGAACATCATCATGTTTACGAAGATTGCCGCCCTCGTGCTGATAATTATCGTTGGACTGGTGTGGATGCTAATGGGCCATGTGGAGAACTTTGATAAGCCCTTCGAGAACACTCAGACTGACCCCGGCAAGCTGTCGGTGGCTTTCTACTCGGGCATCTTTTCGTATGCCGGCTGGAACTATTTGAACTTCATGACGGAGGAGCTGCGCGACCCCTACCGCAATCTGCCACGTGCCATTTACATTTCCCTGCCTCTGGTCACCGGTATCTATGTGCTGGCGAATATGGCCTATCTGGCAGTTCTCTCCCCATCCGAGATGATGGCATCCAATGCCATTGCTGTGGTGAGCATCACTTAACCAATTGTGTGCATCAATCGAAGGCGGAATATAAAACACATTCTTCTCTCTTTTCTCTCTGCAGACATTTGGCAATAAAATTCTCGGTGGATTTTCTTTGATCATACCCGTCATGGTGGCCATATCTGCCTTTGGCGGCCTCTCAGTGCACATTATGACCTCGTCGCGGATGTGCTTTGTAGGCGCCCGCAATGGCCACATGCCGGCGATTCTGTCCCACATCAGTGTGAAGAGCTATACTCCCCTGCCGTCGCTGGTCTTTCTGGTGAGTGTGGCCCACAAATTGGCGCACAAAAGAAGTATTGGAATTGCCTTGTAATTGGTTCTGTTCTCCCCTCCCGTTCGTAGTGTTTTCTCTCCATTGTGATGCTCGTGGTGAGCGATGTTTATGTACTGATCACCTATAGCAGCATTGTGGAATCGTTCTTCATCATGCTCTCGGTGTCGGCTGTCCTATACTTCCGCTACACACGCCCCTGCATGGAGAGGCCAATTAAAGTGAGTTTAGCCAGCGGTGTGGAGTCATGAATATTACATAATCTATTGCCATTCCATTGCTTGGTGGACAGGTCTCTTTGTGGATACCCGCAGTGTTTGTCGTCGTCTGCGCCTTCCTTGTTGTCGTGCCCATCTATGTGGCGCCCTACGAGGTCGGAATGGGTGTATTAATCACCCTAATTGGCATACCATTCTATTATGTGGGAGTCGTGTGGCAGAATAAGCCGAAATGGGTGCAGCACACGATTGGTGGGTTCTTCTTCCTCCGCTCTCATGTGTATAACATTTTTACGGGTTTATTACGTTTGCTTTTATAGACTCTCTGACCTACACGTGCCAGAAGCTCTTCCTGTCCGCCAGGGAGCAGAAAGAGGACTAAAGGACTATAACGAACCAGAAACATGCATCACATGGACCACATCACGACTCAGTGGAGATAAAGTTGAACCTTTTCTATATTTATATTTACAAAGCAGCTGATAGGATAAATGTGGAAAGAACTTTCCATCCAATCGGTGAATCTACCAAAAAGATAACCAGAATAAGCAAAAAGTCAATATGTAACCGTGTGACTTTCTTGAAATTAAGTGAAATCTTTTATATTTATATGTACATCTACATACAGCGTTGACCTTAAGTGCAAAACACGTCGAATAGTAGTTTTTAGTTTTGACAAAACGCTTCTTAGACCTTATTTCGACTGATTTTGTAAATTCTCGACCAAAAAGTCAAAAGTCAAAAACTATTTACCAAAGTTGGAATCCTAACCTCTAAATCTGCCATTTACAGCGGTTCCTTAACCAATATTTTGTTGCATTTGAAATTTGTTACTTTACACGATGTTTGTCCCTCTATTATTTAAATTATTCATTATGGTATTTAATTAATTATTTGCGATTGTAATAAAGATTTTGTACGTTTCATAGTGACTTTTAGGCGCTGCCCGCAAAAGTATGCCGCAAGATCTCGCCAGGAGATATGGTAAAACACTTGATAAGGCATTCTTCAGGGAATCAATTGTAAAAGTTAGGGCAACAAAATCCTATCCGACAGCGTCCCTCCGCTAATCAATTATAACTGATAATCAATGTGTGGTTTACCTGGAACGTTTTCTATTTTTAAGCCCCCGCGTGGACAGGGAATGCGATTTCTTGCCAAAAATAAACTCCCCTCTGACATTTCGGACATGTCCGTGGGCGGCGGGCAGCATGACGCCAGCACTACTTATATCTGGCTACCGATAGAGTATTCCATACGGAGCACCAGACCCCGCGTTCGCGTCTATATAGGTGTTTTTTAATTGATAAAACTGTAGCGCGTATTGAGGATGCCTGGCACGGCGTCGCGTCCCGCGGGTGCGCCGAATCTATGCATAACTAGTAGGTGGAGAGAACACGCCGATGTGTGCCCGTCCGCCTGTTTCGCTGGCCTAATTTGTATGCGCCAGATTTAAGCGCCCCTTTTAATGGTTTTTTAAGCATATGCATGGGATCGGGAATTTACTTATTACCAGACAGATCGGTCATAAAATCGCGTCAATTTGAATTGGATTCTGATAGCTTAATAATTGAGTTATTGGTACGTTCTGTGAATACACAATGATGCTTGGAGAGTAACAACTTGGTTAAACGACTATCGCTAGTCTAGTTCTAGTCACAAGTCCCGGTGGCTGATAAACAACAGTTTACTTAAAAGTTGCTAATTGCAGTCACGTGAGTGCTGTGCCGCCACACAAAAGGAAAAACATATTTGATTAATTATTCTACCACTCGTATTCATATTTACCTACATATTTGCTGAGTGGCAGTTGACTTAGTTGATCGATTCGAAGGCGTAATCTAGCAAATAATGAGGTGGTTTATCTGTAGATCAGTGTTTTGTCAGCAGTTTGCATTATCAATTGGCCTGGGTGGAAGAAGCCCATCGATGTGGGATGATGATGGGGCAGTCCTTTGTCCAAGCTGCTCATGTGATAATCATACGATTGTTTGCTGGCCGAACATCGTAGATTGACACCTTTTTGGGCAATGATGATGATGCGAGGCTCTAAACAATCAGAATCGTGTTTAACCAATTAAATGGACCAGCGGAAAGCCAAGCTGAACGGACCGACTAGAACTGGTAACCAAAATTAATGGCAATACGCGATTGAACGATTTTAATTGGACTGGTTGAGTGTCAGACTTCTCCTTGGAAGAATCCCAAATTCAGCAATATGGCCCACTCCAATGGAAGTCCGCTGTAAGCCTTGGCATTCAAATTCCCAGACATATCGATCAATTCCAACTACCTGCCTTCGCGTAGCTGTGCATAGCCTATCATAAAGATATAAATAGCTATCAGTTTGTTCTATATGCCATTTACGATTCCCACATTCTCATGTAGATCACGAACTTCCTATACAAGTGTAAATGCGACGTTACAGATCGCTCGCTCACACAAAAAACTAGAGTTTTTCGAACGCAAAAACTGTAAAACGTGCGAAAAACGCTCAATGAATTTGTTCTGTTTTGCCCCGATTGCTGGCGGTGGGCTCTGAAGACCCCGCATTCAATTAGCGGCTTTCGGCATGACGTTGTCGCGACTTGTTGGCTTAGTAACGGCTACCACCAAGAACACCCCCGTTCCAGCCCCGTTTTGGCCTTATGCAAATAAATCAAATCAGTAAAATTGTATGCAAAACAAAATATTATCAAAAATGATCGAAAGCAGTTACCACTCTGGTGTTTGCCATTGGCATTAGTTGCGAATTATGACGAATTTTTCCGTTTGATTCACACATTCACACACAATCACACTCGCACTCGCACGCCCGTGGGATCGGTTCGGTCTGTGGCCTTTGCCCAGGAGGCTCTATAGGCAGGCGGCTCTTGCCACGTCAAGTATACGCAGTGTGGTGCATCAATTTCGATTTTTGTTCATTCTATTGCACCTTCCCATTTCTCCGATCCCCGACAGAGTTACACAGGCAGCAGAGTACTCCATCCATCCATCGGTCGATCGATCGTCGTCGGCGGCGGCTATTCGTGCGCCTCGAAGCCCATGTGTGCGAGTGTATCTGTGTGCGGTGCACGCGCTTCGGGCGGGGATTTCAGCTTTCGAATTTTCAAGTAGTTCGTTGACTGCCTGCTGAGGAAGTTGTGAAGGTGCCTCGCAAACGGAACGTCCGCGCAGTTTAGAATCTGTCACCCGATCGTAAGGTGCTACAATCGCTTAAAAGGAGCTCAGTTCTCATTAAACAATAGATACATCTAAATAATAATAATCAACTCAACCATGAAATTGGCTATAATATTCGAGGCTTCGTTCTTGGTGATCTGCTGGTCTCAAGGTAATTATTAAGTTCAAGGATACGGATTTAAAGTTAAAGTTCTGAAGTATTTTTAAAGTGATTTCGTGTTTGATCCACTGTAATGTGATTCATATTGTTTTTGTACGATAGTACAGAAATAGCGACCATAAATCGATATCTATTCCGTTGAACTTTCGTCGTTTAATTATTGCCAGATGTGTGACACCTCATGCTCGTATCTATTACGAGTAAGTATGTTGGCTGATTCGGCGGGTTCCCCCTGTCGTTCGCGGGAGGGATCTCGGCATTAACAGTCATAAGTACGCACTCCACGAATCTAATTTCGAGCAGTTGAATGGTATTTATTACACTTGAAACTGTCAATTAGTACATTTTATGGCAACCCATTGATTTTGATAGGTAGCATAGTCATACATGGTGCGGCCAATTGCTTAGATTGTTCTATTATGGGAACTTGCATAACATGTAAATGGTATCGTTGTACGTAGATAACATTTGATTGATTATAATCGGAAGATCTCTAGGATCCTTAAAAGTAATCTTTAATTTGATTATTCGAGCGTACGAGCTCCGCAATCTTTTTTATCTACGAGTACGAGTATCTATCTATTGGCGAAATTTGTTTACAACACACTTGTCACAAAATAATGAAATTAAATGGTATATGTACTTGGTGGATGACATAATATCTAATGGTCATAGATGACAGGAGAATAAATTGAATTAATTGATTACCCAACCAATTTGATAAGCGCGCCACAAATAAATAATATTCATAATATTATAATAAATAAACCAACTAATTAAACTAATTTATCAAACTGGGACTCGTATTGCCACAAACAGCAACACCAAAAAGTTCTGCAGACACTCTCTCCCTCACTCTCTGTCTCTTTCTCCATCGCCGCACAATGGAAAACAGTGTCATATGATATGTTAATTTGGATCGAAGCTTTTCAAACAGAAATTATCACGAATCACATGCAAATTAGCCTTTAAACAAGTATTTCCTTTCGCCTTAGCGGAACATTTCATGGGATTGTTCGCGTAACTTTCGTTCGCTAGCTGTGAAAATTAATGAAAATTATTTGCGCTCACCATTATCTATCGTACAATACTACATATGTATATCTAAATCAACACTGCGATATCTAATTTGTCGGCCAGAATGTGCCCTTGGGGCTCATGCTCTTTGTGCCTTCTGTGTGTTGTTTTCCCATAGATTTAGCCACTTGTCTGTCTGTCTGTCTGTCCATTGACTGCCGCAGAAAAACATTTCATATTTGTTTGCTGTGCCATCTATTATGCCGTAATTCACAAGTGCTCCTACATGTCAGAGATAGGATCCGCGAGAAGGTCGAAATGGGTGCGGGGTGAAAGACACTCGGCACGTGATCGTTCAATACGATGACGAGGTGTCTGCAAATGGGGAAAACACTTTAATCGGTGAACATTCCAAAGGGGGAACATGATCATCTTGCTAACCAAACCCTTTCCCGATGTCCTTTCCAGCTGTCAGCAGTCATGTGTTTGGCTACTCGGAGCCCAACCAACGACGCTGGGCCCGCCATCATGGCCACTGTGCCGGCAAGACACAGTCGCCCATTGCCATCACCACCAGCCGGGTAAGAGGCCGCCTAATTACCTCGTAAGCCCACTAAAGAAGACAACTAATCGGCCGTAATTATCCCTTTTGCAGACCATACCCGTACATATGCCTGCCGTGGATATGATTGGCTACCACAACCTTCTGCCGTATCCCCTGAAAATGGTCAACAACGGACACACGGGTAAGTGGAGAGCGAATGAGAGAGAGAAAGACGTTTGCCCAGGGACGGTGGATTGTTGATTGATGGCCCCATGCTCTTGCAGTCTCCATCGGCATACCCAAGGTCAATGCGAGCAACGCGGAGGAGGACTTCCTGCCCTACATTCGGGGGGCGAAGCTGTCCGGCGAATACGAGGTGGAGGGCCTGCACTTCCACTGGGGCGACAAGAACAACCGGGGCTCCGAGCATGTCATCAACGACATCCGCTACACCATGGAGATGCACATTGTGCATCGCAACAAGAAGTACGCGACTATCGGGGAGGCTCTCAATCATCCTGATGGCGCTGCCGTTCTCGGATTCTTCTTCAATGTGAGTACAGATTTGAGAATGGAACAACAACGCGAATGATTTGTTAACCCATTACCTCAATCTCCCCGAACCCCCACAGCTCGACGAGGACGAAGGTCAGGGTTTGGTGACCATTAATCGTCATTTGCATTTGATAGCCGACGCCAACCAGGAGGCCACCCTTAATGTCACCTTCTCCCTGTCATCCCTGATAGCCGGCGTCGACGTGGACAAGTTCTACACCTACAAGGGTACGTAACCAAGGGGGTGGGAGCCTCTACTATTAAGAATCTATGTGCACACCCAATTAGCATTCAGGCGAGGCTCTAAGTGGAATTGAAAGCCCACTGATTAGATGACAGCGAATCGATGTCAACAACAACAGATGTTTATCCGAGATGACAAATCTCTATTAATCTCTGGCTGTCTCTGGTTTCATTTTAGGTTCCCTGACAACGCCCCCCTGCTCGGAGGCCGTCACCTGGATCCTGTACTCCGATCCAATTCCCATCTCCCCGAAGCAGATCTCTCGCTTCCGTCAGCTATCGGACACGCAAGATGGGGCGCTGGTGGACAACTTCCGAACCCTGCAGCCGGTGGGCAATCGACGAATCTTTGCACGCACCGGACACGTGCGGCACACCTCGATTGCGGCCCTAAAGCACGAGGGCGACTATCTCAAGTACGACTGGTTCTACTGAACTCGAACTGTGGCCGGATGTAGCAGGAGCACTGTGCCATGCCATGTTTAGGTTACCTTCTAAGATTAGCATTTATTACTCGTACTTTACACTAACAGTTAGCCGTAAGCAGCTGGAACACCATCCAGGGTATAAATTAAACAAACACTCTTCGTCCTACGCGATCATTTCCGTCTTTCGGCCGTACAGGGTCAGGGAGTTGGGTATGTCCTCTACGAAGAAGTTGGCGGGTATCAGATTGAACACCTTCTGCAGCAGCTTCAGCAGCGTCCGTTCCACAGTCTCGGCGACCAAAGGACGCAATGCCTCGAACAGATCCCGCCAATTGTCGTTGAAGAACTGATTGGTGCCGCGCTCCACCTCCTTGCTGTGGCCATTGAACAGATTCTCCATATTGGTCTTTACCTTTCCGACCTTCAGGCTCACCCGCACCGATGTCACGTTGTAGAAGGTGAAACCGCCCTTCTCGTAGAGGTGTGTCTTGGTGCTCATCAGTATGTTGAGGTCATCTATATATCAGTAAAGCTCAGTTGTTTAACTGTGACGGATTTATCATTGTACAGATATACTTACCTATTTCCATGGACATGTTGCCACCTCCTCGGAGGGGCACTAGCAGAATGCGTCCGAACATTTTATATTTGCAATCCAAGCGCATTGTTGGCAAGTAGATCTTTGTCAGCCAGCTAAAGTCCTTTTTGCTGACCCTTGAATAAGATTCGAATCAATCCAATGTTCCACACCAAAAACCTCCACGAAACAGCTTTTGTTGGCGCTTGATATGCGAACACTGTTCTCAAGTGCAAGGCAATGCAATCGATACTCACTTGCTCTCCTTGATCACCATCTTGCCAAAACCGCGTATCAGCATCTCCGTGAGGTTGGCTGAAATGGTGGCAATATCGCTGTTGTCCTGCTTGAACACCAGCTGATCCTGTTTCATGGGGTCAATGGGTCCAAAAGATTCATTTATCTCGGGTATACCTTTCGAATGAAACATTTCCATGAGCGAGGAAAGTTTTGATAAGCTGTAGCCTCACCTTTGATTACCTGATTCATGAATTTCTGAATCGAACGTGTTGAGCAGTTGGTGAACTCGGGCTCATAGATCCGACACGATTCAAGGTAAGAGGCTGTAATATTAAAAGTTTCCGCATTAGACAAGGTGCAACATGATTTGAGGTAATTTTCCGACAAGAGTTAACCTTTGCCATACCCTCACACACACACACAAAGAAACATTAACGATGCACTTACGCTTTTCCGTATAAAATTCGACGCCCTCGATGCCGTCGAGAAGCGTCATCAACATCCCCGCGCACACCAGTAATCCAATTATGTACATTGTGAAAAGTTGTCACTGTCAGTATCACAGTTAAAGTCACCGCCTAATCGAGTTAGTCGCAGTTGGCGAATGAGAGATAACTCGCAGCGGAGCTGGCTTTTATCTGGCCTATATATATCCGATGTGCCTGTGGGGCCTGGCCACCTCCCGACGACTCGAGTGCAATTGATGAATTGAGTGTGATGTGATGCCTGGGTAATACCAGAATCGAGGCATTTTCATTTACTACGCTTACTTAAATGTATTCCATATTTATATTATACGAGTACTTGCAGCTTGTTGTTGGGAAGCTGTAGCGACTTCACCTTGCCACCGAACACCGAACGAACCGGTAAGCTAATTTAATATCTACTTGAACTCATACTAGAAGCTGGAAAATACGTCGACTGACAATATCACTCGGTTCGGACCTAGGCAAACGTAATTGCTAAAGTCAGGTTGAGAAGTAAAAATACTTGCATTTTAACGACCATAATAAAAACATTAAATGGCCAGAGCCTCGCCTCTCCTCGACATCTGAGTCCGCAATGATCTGGATGCTCATTGTTGAGAAAATTACCAACGTTACTAATGCCAAAAGTATTTCCATCATTGGACTAAGCTACAGTGGATATATGGAGTGCAGTTTATGATGTAAATAATATCACTAGATTAATTTTTTTTAATTTTATTTTTGCATATGAGAGTGTGGATTCTGTTAATCTAGTTTCGGCGGAATAGCTTGCGGCTTCTTAATCTTCTTCTGCTTCAAGCTGCCCCCCCCCCCCATACCGCCAGCGGCAACTGTCTGCCCCTCTGCCCTTGCAGATATCCAATGTGTGACTCCCGCCAAAATTAATATCATCTTTTAACTAAACAACAGTTGAGTTCAGCTTTAATTATCGCACTCGACGATGATGTAATGGCCTTGTAATGAAAATAATAGTTGCATTGGACTATATATTTTCCATTTATTTATGCAAATGAGAGAGTGGATTTCTTTTACTCTATTTAAAAGGGAATACTTTAACTTGCAAATTCTTCATTATTTTAATCTCTGAGAAAATTATATGGTATTCGTATCTAAAACCGAAGTGAGTCATAAGCCTTATGTATATCTATTACGTTCTATGGAAATATGATTTTGACTTTTCATGAGTTTATTGTAGATACATCATTATTATACTCTATTTTCTGTTCCATTTAATTTGGTTAGAGCATGTTTAATTCGTTATATTGTATATTGCCATTGTATAGAACTCTTTTCTATGCCCTGAGATTGCATTTATTTGGCGCTCGGAGAGGGGAGCGCTCGCTCTCTGAGATAAGCCGGGAAGACCTCTTCCCCACCCTTGCCAATTGCACGCACCAAATGAGCTTGGTAGACCTCTTCTGAGGGAACAATGTTCCATTATAATGCCGAGACATTGCGACATTCGCCTGCCTTGGTGATAAGTCTCATTAAAACGGATGCTCTATGTATATGTATGTACTTGCGTATATATGGTTCATATATTCGCTTATGTGTATACTATATGGGAACCAAGAAGCGTTTGCAAACTTATGAGTGTTTTGTGATTTTTGCTAAGGCCTCTTTAGTCACATTTCTAAATGGATCAGAGTCAGTTGTTGGATATTTCTTGAGCAATCATGTTGATTGGCAAAATTTTGATATTTTCCCTACTTATCGGATTCTTAGAGGCCCAGATCTGCGAGGTGAAGCGTGTCAGCAGTGTGAATGGAAAGCGTGTGGTAAGCTGATCGATGGAGTCTCTTTCCACATCCAGTACAAGAGTCTTTCTATAGGAAAGGAAAATACAAACCTGCTGCAGGGGATACCGACGATTGGGAAAGGGGCCAAAGATTAGATGTGTGGCCACCTGCCAGCGGCCCTGTGGGAGTGGCACGTGCTCCAAACCAAATGTTTGCACCTGCAACAGTGGATACAAAAATTTCAACAATGTCCCCTCTAATCGGTAGGAAGCTCCATATATTATGTACTTAATATCTGATTGGATTTTCCCATCCCATCACAGTTGTGTTCCGGCCTGCAAGGGTGGCTGCAGCAAGGGCACATGCCAGTCTCCCGGACGGTGCGTCTGCTCCAAGGACCACATTCTGGACGCCGCCAGCGGCAACTGTCTGCCTCACTGCCCCAGCGGCTGTGCCAACGGCAACTGCGTACTGCCCAACAAGTGCAACTGCAACGAAGGCTACTCGCTGAACGCCACCAGCCAGACATGCCATCCCCTCTGCGATCAGAACTGTGCCTCGGGCAACGGTGTCTGTGCGGCCCCTAATCACTGCGAGTGCAAGAAAGGCTACTTGCTGGACAAAGAATCTAAGTCGTTTATGTGTCGACCAGTGTGCAGCATGGGCTGCGATAACGGAGTTTGTCGCGCACCCGATGTATGCGAGTGCAAGAGGAACTACCAGAAGGGACCCGATAGGAACTGCGTGCCCATCTGCGATTACGGTTGCATGAATGGCAACTGCACGGCGCCGGACGTCTGTGAGTGCCACAAAGGTTACTCCCCCATCAGCGAGTCGATCTGCCTACCCGTCTGCAGCGGAGGGTGCCTGAACGGATTATGTGAAGCGCCAGATGTTTGCACGTGCAACCAGGGCTATATGAAGCAGGGCAACATCTGTGCGCCAGTTTGTGAGGGAGGATGTGAAAATGGCCTTTGCGAGTCTCCCGGAAAATGTACCTGCAATAAAGGATACGGGAAGGAGAGTGAGAACAGATGTGTTCCCATCTGCGAGGGCGGATGTGAGAACGGGCTCTGCGAGTCTCCAGGAAGATGTTCCTGTAAAGAAGGATACGCAAAGGAGAGTGAGAACAGATGTGTTCCCATCTGCGAGGCTGGATGTGAGAACGGATTCTGCGAGTCTCCCGGAAAGTGTTCCTGCAACGAAGGATACGCAATGGAGAGTGAGAACAGATGTGTTCCCATTTGCGAGGCCGGATGTGAGAACGGATTCTGCGAGTCTCCAGGAAGATGTTCTTGCAACGAAGGATACGCAAAAGAGAGTGAGAACAGATGTGCCCCCATTTGCGAAGGCGGGTGTGAGAACGGATTCTGCGAGTCTCCCGGAAAGTGTTCCTGCAACGAAGGATACGCAAAAGAAAGTGAGAACAGATGTGTTCCCATCTGCAAGGGCGGATGTGAGAACGGATTCTGCGAGTCCCCCGGAAAGTGTTCCTGCAACGAAGGATACGCAATGGAGATTGAGAACAGATGTGCTCCTATTTGTGAGGATGGATGTGAAAATGGATTCTGCGAGTCTCCCGGAAAGTGTTCCTGCAACGAAGGATACGGAAAGGAGAGTGAGAACAGATGTGCTCCCATTTGTGAGGACGGATGTGCGAACGGATTCTGCGAGTCTCCCGGAAAGTGTTCCTGCAACGAAGGATACGCAATGGAGAGTGAGAACAGATGTGCTCCCATTTGTGAGGGCGGATGTGAGAACGGATTCTGCGAGTCTCCCGGAAAGTGTTCCTGCAACGAAGGATACGCAATGGAGAGTGAGAACAGATGTGCTCCCATTTGTGAGGGCGGATGTGAGAACGGATTCTGCGAGTCTCCCGGAAAGTGTTCCTGCAACGAAGGATACGGAAAGGAGAGTGAGAACAGATGTGCTCCCATTTGTGAGGACGGATGTGCGAACGGATTCTGCGAGTCTCCCGGAAAGTGTACCTGCAACGAAGGATACGGAAAGGAGAGTGAGAACAGATGTGTTCCCATCTGCGAGGGCGGATGTGAGAACGGATTCTGCGAGTCTCCCGGAAAGTGTTCCTGCCACGAAGGATACGCAAAGGAAAGTGAGAACAGATGTGCTCCCATTTGTGAGGACGGATGTGAGAACGGATTCTGCGAGTCTCCCGGAAAGTGTACCTGCAACGAAGGATACGGAAAGGAGAGTGAGAACAGATGTGTTCCCATCTGCGAGGGCGGATGTGAGAACGGATTCTGCGAGTCTCCAGGAAGATGTTCTTGCAACGAAGGATACGCAAAGGAGAGTGAGAACAGATGTGCTCCCATATGCGAAGGCGGGTGTGAGAACGGATTCTGCGAGACTCCCGGAAAGTGTACCTGCAACGAAGGATACGGAAAGGAGAGTGAGAACAGATGTGTTCCCATCTGCGAGGGCGGATGTGAGAACGGATTCTGCGAGTCTCCCGGAAAGTGTTCCTGCCACGAAGGATACGCAAAGGAAAGTGAGAACAGATGTGCTCCCATTTGTGAGGACGGATGTGCGAACGGATTCTGCGAGTCTCCCGGAAAGTGTACCTGCAACGAAGGATACGGAAAGGAGAGTGAGAACAGATGTGTTCCCATCTGCGAGGGCGGATGTGAGAACGGATTCTGCGAGTCTCCCGGAAAGTGTTCCTGCCACGAAGGATACGCAAAGGAAAGTGAGAGCAGATGTGCTCCCATTTGTGAGGACGGATGTGAGAACGGATTCTGCGAGTCTCCCGGAAAGTGTACCTGCAACGAAGGATACGGAAAGGAGAGTGAGAACAGATGTGTTCCCATCTGCGAGGGCGGATGTGAGAACGGATTCTGCGAGTCTCCAGGAAGATGTTCTTGCAACGAAGGATACGCAAAGGAGAGTGAGAACAGATGTGCTCCCATATGCGAAGGCGGGTGTGAGAACGGATTCTGCGAGACTCCCGGAAAGTGTTCCTGCCACGAAGGATACGCAAAAGAAAGTGAGAACAGATGTGCTCCCATTTGTGAGGACGGATGTGAGAATGGATTTTGCGAGTCTCCCGGAAAGTGTTCCTGCATCGAAGGATACGGAAAGGAGGGTGAGAACAGATGTGCTCCCATTTGTGAGGGCGGATGTGAGAACGGATTCTGCGAGTCTCCCGGAAAGTGTTCCTGCAACGAAGGATACGCAATGGAGAGTGAGAACAGATGTGTTCCCATCTGCGAGGACGGATGTGAGAACGGATTCTGCGAGTCTCCCGGAAAGTGTTCCTGCCACGAAGGATACGCAAAAGAAAGTGAGAACAGATGTGCTCCCATTTGTGAGGACGGATGTGAGAACGGATTCTGCGAGTCTCCCGGAAGGTGTTCCTGCAACGAAGGATACGCAATGGAGAGTGAGAACAGATGTGTTCCCATCTGCGAGGACGGATGTGAGAACGGATTCTGCGAGTCTCCCGGAAAGTGTTCCTGCATCGAAGGATACGGAAAGGAGAGTGAGAACAGATGTGCTCCCATTTGTGAGGGCGGATGTGAGAACGGATTCTGCGAGTTTTCCGGAAAGTGTTCCTGCAACGAAGGATACGCAATGGAGAGTGAGAACAGATGTGCTCCCATTTGTGAGGATGGATGTGAGAACGGATTCTGCGAGTCTCCCGGAAAGTGTTCCTGCAACGAAGGATACGCAATGGAGAGTGAGAACAGATGTGCTCCCATTTGTGAGGGCGGATGTGAGAATGGATTCTGCGAGTCTCCCGGAAAGTGTTCCTGCATCGAAGGATACGGAAAGGAGAGTGAGTACAGATGTGCTCCCATTTGTGAGGGCGGATGTGAAAACGGATTTTGCGAGTCTCCCGGAAAGTGTTCCTGCATCGAAGGATACGGAAAGGAGGGTGAGAACAGATGTGCTCCCATTTGTGAGGGCGGATGTGAGAACGGATTCTGCGAGTCTCCCGGAAAGTGTTCCTGCAACGAAGGATACGCAATGGAGAGTGAGAACAGATGTGCTCCCATTTGTGAGGACGGATGTGAGAACGGATTCTGCGAGTCTCCCGGAAGGTGTGCCTGCATCGAAGGATACGCAAAAGAAAGTGAGAAAAAATGTATTCCCATCTGCGACGGCCGATGTGAGAACGGATTCTGCGTGGCGCCTGGGCTGTGCTCGTGTATCGAAGGATACATCAGGATCAGAGAAGGCACCTGCAAGCCCTATTGCCCAAATGGATGTTTCAATGGCTCCTGCGTCGCACCCAATGTTTGTAATTGCGAGAATGGTTCTGTCTATGAGTTCTCGTCAGGGATGTGTGTCCCTGAGAAGAATGATCTCCTTGGCGGCCGAAGCACAGGTCATCTTGGATCTGCCACCTCGACTACTAGCTGGTACGACGAATCCACGGATTCAGAGATTTCCTCCTCGATACCCGATCTGTTATTTTGGTGCGAGAAGTTCTGCTGGAACGGGACGTGCGTTGAGGAGCAGTGTACTTGCGAGCCAAACTACAAGCTTCACAGAGACGACGGGGACGATGGACGGCTTCTGTGCCTCCCAATATGCGAGATGGAGTGCATCAACGGGTACTGCCTGTTTCCCGGAATGTGTACTTGCTTCGATGGTGCCGAGCCGGCTGCCGGTTACCTGTGCCAGCTTCCAGAAGGATCGGGCACGGGGGAGCAATCCTATGGCCAGATGAGCGGCAAAAACCGATTGAAATGGGTGTTCATTGCGATCGGGATCGTTGCGCTGGTTTTGTCCATTGTCATTGCGTTTCTGATGTGTTATATCTACAAGAAGCGTAGCTATCGAGTGGACAAGAACGGTGAGATACCCGAACAATATCTGACTTTTTCTTAATATATATATATATTTTTCAGAAAAACAATTTGGAGTGTACTTTTCTGCAAATAAGGTAGATGTCATTCGAGCTTAAGCTTTAATTTTAAGATCACACAATTCTCTCATTATAAAATAAAGTTTATAGTATGAATGACATGATTAGATGTTTAGCTCATTCGAATTGCAAATTGTTTGTTGGGCAAAACCGACCTGATTGCTATTGATTGAATAGATCTGCTATACGGAGGGATAGCTATAAAAATAGTACACATTTATTGCCAATATTACACTGCCTTTCAGCAAAATTCTTAGCTCAAAACTGGAATATACTCTCGACTACACTAGATGGATCAATCAGTTATCAATTTGGCATGGAATTGGATCCACTATCACTACCAGCCGCAAGCTTGGAGCCATACAACTCCTGAGGGGTGGGTATGTCTTCCACAAAGAAGTTAGCTGGGATCAGATGGAACACCTTGGACATCACATCGTAGAGAATGTTTTCGACCGTTTCGACGATCAGCGGTTTGAGGGCCTCGTAAAAGTCCCGCCAGTTGTCGTTGAAGAACTGATTGGTGCTGCGCTCCACCTCCGGGCTTCGGCCGTTGAACAGGTTGTCCAGTTCGGTGTGCACTCGGGAGAGCTTTAGCTGGACACGCACGGACGTGACATTGTCGAAGGTGAAGCCGCCCTTCTCATACAGCTGCGTCTTAGTTATCAGCAGTATGTCCAGATCCTCTATGGAAATGATGTTCTGAGTTCCGGGCTTAGTTTTAAAGTGAGAACACTTACCGATCTCTATGAATATATTGCCAGAACCACTCAGTGGTATGAGCAGAATCCTTCCGGCCATTTGGTACTTGCCATCCAATCGCATTTTGGGCAGATAGATCTTGGTCTGCCAGCTAAAGTCCTTCTTGCTGACACTAAATGAATCACTATTGATGGAGTGCTCTTTTGACTTGGTCCACCCACTTACCGGCTCTCCTTGACCTTGGTTTTTGCGAACCCCTTCACCACAAGCTCTGTGAGATTGGCTCTTATGGTGGCCACCTCATTGTTATCCTGCTTGAAGACTATGTCTCTTACCCGCATGGGATCGAAGGGACCAAAGCTTTCGACTACCTCCGGAATCCCGCTGTTCATTTGGTCCAGAAGTTTCTGCACGCTGTTCGTCGAGCACTTGGTGAAGCCAGGCTCGTAAATTCGGCACGAAGGCAGCCAAGATGCTGTGGATTCGTTAGAGTCCAAGTAGGGATGACCAATTTGAATGACAGGACTTACGCTTCTCCGTGTAGTAGGCGACGGCTGCCACCATCACATCCAAAGCGATCTCATTTAGGCACAAGATGGCAATTAATCCACTACAAAGCCCAAAAGACCTACGGCCATGGCGCGTGCTGCTGCTCATGCTACTGTATCTTTGCACTTCTGTATCTAATATCTTTATTTGCAACTGAGACAGCGGCTCAGAGTTACATTAATCGGTGTCACGACATGCAACCGACTAGCTGGCGGCAAGCTCTGGGCTTCAGTTTTATTCTCATTCAGCGAGCATTCAAGATCATAGATCCGAGATCCAAGTTTCGAGCTGCGACAGCTCTCAACTGGGCGACACACAAACTCATTTGGTAGCAGCTTACAGCCATTTAGTTTGAGCACGAAGCCGGGGCTAAATGCATCTGGTTGTGTGTTTAATTTCATCTATTTCCTGTCCTAACCGCCGGTTACAATATTATTAAAAGTGAGAATTATATTACTGTGTAGGTACTCGTATTATTATAATGTTACATTAATTCTAGCGTAGTATTCCCTCAGTGGAAGTCTTTGATGAAGTAGCTGGCTGGAACATAGGCGAACGTCTTTTTCATGCGATCGAGGAGTACGCCTCCGACAGTTTGCTCGGCAGCAGGACGTAGCACCTCGTAGAACTCCCGCCAGTTCTCGTTGAAAAGCGTGTGGGCACTGTCCTCCAGGGGCTTGTTGCCCCCGAAAAGATTTTGCAGCTGGATGTGGAATTGCTTGATATCACGGAAGGAGATTTTCAGACTGTCCACATCCGCGAAACCCCCCTCGGGTGTGACGCGTGGCCTGCCCGCCATTTCCAGGTACAGCAAGGCTTTCTCTGCGGATTGGAATAAGCTTAAAGATGGTCTTACAGTTGGCTAACTAGTCTTACCAGCTTCAAAGTAGCCGCTGCCACGGCCATTGAGGTTCAGGGCAACTACATGGCCTTTGAGTTTGTAGTCGAACTGGAAACGGAGCTTCGGAACGAAGACCAAAGCCTTCATCACGTAGTGTTTGGGGTCAAAACTAAAGAGTATACGTTTGCTTGGATTAACATTTCACCAGTAGATGAAGCAGTAGTAGATCCTACCTGGCCTCCTTGATCACTGCTTGGCCAGCTCCAGTCACATATACATTCTGCAGATCAGCATTGATGGCTATGGCTTGGCTAGCATCTTGCGAGAACTTCACTCTCTTGATATGCAGAGGATCCAAGGATCCTAACGCATTGTAGCCAGGTATGCCGTCCTTCCACTGATGGAAAAGCGCCTGCAAGTTCTGAGCCAGGCAACTATTGATGCTTGGATCGCCCACAACGCACGGTGTAAGGAAATCAGCTGCAATTAATTGGTTATTTGGAGACTGAGTTTGCGTAGAATCTGCGAGAGTTTCTTACGTTTCTGGGCTAGATATTTTGAGCCATTTGCAGTGGCAGTAAGTACAACCAAAATGATCAGAAACTTGGCGATTTTCTCCAGCATCTTTAGACCTTTAAGCTAAAACAGTTTGCACGACTTCAAGGCACCGAACGAAATGCGATTTCGGTCTGGAGTCTTTGTGTTTTATTCAAAATGAAAGGCCAAAATCTAGATCTTTTGTATCCATTTCATTGTTTCGATGTTTCATATATATTTTAGAAAACATCTTTATTCTCTTTTTTCGGTACAATTAGTAAGTAAACAAGTTTTTCAACATTAGACTTGATGTGGTCGTACAGGGTGTCCAAATGAGTTGTGGCTTGACATCTGATCTGCTACCCTCTAACCGAAAATTGCACTCACCTTGATGTGACCCTTAGGCCTTTGACTCCACTCTACTACCTTAATTGTAATTGGCCAGATTCTCTCAAGACCTGCTTCTGTGCACACACGATTATATATAGATATACATATATCTCTATTCCATTCTAACCTGCGATTATCTCACTTTCGCTAGAGCTTAACTGGTTTTACAAGACCATTAATAGATGACAACAACTGGTTGATTAGTAAAGTGAGTATCTGTGTGATTTTATAGATCTACTTAGGGGTAGTAGTAGTCGTAGATGGGTATAAATTGCCTCGAGACCCTTTGCTGCAAGTGATGATTGGTTGAGTCAAGTAAATAAGCTGGCTTAAAGTAAAGCTTATCAGCATTAGGCTGTGACCAAGGCTGCGGTTTTTAAGGCTAATGAACTCTCCCCAAACATTGGTTCTAGCTATTACTGATCAAACTGCTGGCTTGTCTTATGATCAGGCAAGTAATCTTTTGAACAGTTGCAGTTGTGGATCTTTGGTATTGGTAAATGGCATGCTTTTGCCTATGGCAAGCTTGCTTCTGAGGTAACTGACTCTTCTAGAATTCACGAGTATTATACCAGACATAAAAAAGATGACAAAAATCATCTTATTTTTTCTCATTTCTTTTGGCCCACTGCTGGCAACCAGTTTCCAGTTGCCAGAGACACAGGCATTGACTAGGTCAGTGGACTACAAGCCAAATTTTGTTTGCACTTTTTTTTTGACAGCTCAAGAGAAATGGCCGAAAGCAACACACAATTTATGTACATACTGGCTGTGGTGGCTGATGGAATTACGTTTAGTAATTGGGTGGCCGGCTCGCTGTAAGCTGTTTGCTGGTCTCTAGTCTGCCTGGTGATTGTAATCGATTAACGTCTGGCTAAGGGGAGAAGTGCTTTACATAATTGAAATACCTTACAAGTGCAGCACTTCCGTGCACTGAATGTCGACGTCTTGATAGAATTGGCATTCAGCGCTGTGCTCTGCTCTGCTCTACTCCGTTCTCATTGCGTATGCGTGAGCGGTGGGAGCATAAATTCTGCTCGAGCCAAGAATTCTGTATGACGACGGTTCACGCTAATAACCTGATTGGAAATTGCTTCTCGCCTGACTCCAGACCATATACTATATAGCCATACTATGGGTGTGTACGTTGAGTGTGTGAGTGGGTATGTGGGTACTCATACGCCCAGCTGGCTGACGGCTTTCGATTTCTATGCTGCATTCCATGGCAGGTCCAAGTCGGTTCTCGTGCCCCGACTTGAAGCGACTCCAAGTCCGAGGCACTCGCTTCGGTTTCGTTGTCGCAGCTGATCGCCGATCGCCCGACTTCCAGACTTCGGTTCACCATCGAAGCTTTAGCTTATTTTATTTCATACAGTGTTTTTACCCCTCTTGTTCCCCCTCCTTGGCGGGGCTTTGCGAAATGTTGCTGGTGGTATAAAAAGCGTTGCACGCCCTGATTTTCTTTCGAGTTTGTCGTTTCGTTTCGCAGAGTCTCGAGTGCAAGTGCAGAGGCATTTTCTATACCATTTTCATAAATCATTTTTGCAGTGTACATTGCGTGATTCGTTGTGCAACAGAGAGATTGGTGAAAACGATTTGGCATTGATTGAAATACCATAATAACTTGGCAAAATGATGAAATTGGTAAGACCCCGAACCCGACCCAGAACCTAGGCCCCAAAAGCCCTTGAAGTATGTTTACAATGCAGAATGTGTCTGGTGGAGTGTGGAAAACAATTTGCGCAGTGAATTTTTAGAATGCATTCATCAGTAAACCGGTTGCCAATGAGTCCGTACACCCCGCCCAACCCTCTAAATGGTGTTTGCAGATCGGTGCTTATGATAAAAAGTGAACTAATTGGTGGTTTATTGGTTCGATATGTCCTTGAGCTAATTCCCAATTCAATTGTTTCGAGATGTGTCATAAACAAAGCATTTACAGCTGGGTGTAGCCCGAACAGTTAAATAAAGACAATCTGATAAGCCCCAACATACTCTTTGTCTTTCATTCTCTTCTCTACAGTCCATTTGTTGGATGCTTTTGCTGTTTGCGGCCCACTGTGCGTATGCGCAGTATCAGGACTACACCACGCCAGTGCCCATCCTCAAACAGATCGACAAGCACAACGATGATGGGTCGTACACTTATGGATACGAGGCAGCCGACAAGAGCTTCAAGATCGAGACCAAGTACGCCAACGGAGAGGTGTACGGCAAGTACGGCTACGTGGATGACCAGGGAAAGGTTAGGGAGATCGAGTACGGGGCAAGTAAGCGTGGCTTTGAGCCCGCGGGCAGCCACATCAATGTCCCGCCACCGACGCTGAGCAACACCAATCCGTACCCACTGGGCCCCAACGAGATCGACGACGGGCAGTACAGGGAGGATCCAGCCGTCTATTACAAGGACCAGAAGTACAACCGCCCCATTGCAGCCAGCAAGTTCTCTCTGGGCGACTTTGGGCGTGGCCAGCAGCAGCAGCCGTCCTATGCTCCAGCGCCGCAGCCTGCTCCCCAACGTCCGTACTACAATCCCACCCCGCAGTACTATAATCCGCCCGCACCGCAGCCACGCTACTACCAGCCCCCGGCGCCAGCCCAGAACTACTACGGCCCACAGCAACAGCCGCAGCAGTTCCATCCAGCGCTGCGTAATCTGAACCTTAACACGGGATCCTACAGCATCGATTACACGGGCAGGAAGTAGACGGATCGGGGGATCAGGACAGCATCAGAGAGATAGCGACTGAAGTGTCCGAGGACAATGTCAACTTTTCATACTGCCAAAAAAATCAGTCACTCCGAATATCCCACACATCGGTTACTACTAAAATATACTAAATAAATGTATGTTCTTGTAAATGTGTAATAAACTGACTTTCGAGAGCCGAAGCGTTGAAGAAGTACGATCATTCGAAGTATCTCATTTGGCACTCAATTAAGCAAACTAGCACCAGGTTCCGCTTCAATTAGGCCGCCCCGAAACGAAGACAAAGGCAAAGCAAAAAGCCAACCCGACCATCGACCGTCGGCCAATAATCGTTAAGCCATTACGTCAACACAGAATGATCGGGTAAAAAGTTTTTGCCGTTTCGGATAGAAAACCAAAGTGGATTGGACCTCCGACTGGAATTTAGTGCACTTATGCAATGTGCTGGCCAAAACCACTTTCAAATGCACTGCCGCCAATGGCCTGACCAGCTGAATGCTGCCCCAAGCTGCTACTCTGCGGTGCTTGGTGGTGCCACATGGTGGTGCCATGCCTTTTGGGTGTGCAGGGGCGTGTACCTACAGTGGTTTAAAGTTCACAGATAATTGGGAAGAAATTGAGTTAATAGAGGTTCATTTGGTTTCCGTGTATTCCAATCAATCGTTGAAATCTTCAAATGGTAATAGCATCAAAGATCATAAGTACAAGCCTAATAGATTACGCTACTTAATAATATTGGCTTGCAAGAGATATTAATTTAATTGCATATTTTCCATTATTTTGTTTGCTGTTTTTGCTCACGAATACAAACTCTTCAGTTAAACGAATTAAATTTGAATTTAATTTCCATTCCACTGTAACTCTTTGGCAAATCAAAAATGTAAAACGTTTTGCTGCCAGTACCAGCGCAGAATCAACTCCAGACTGCACCTATTATAACACACACAAAGCAAATATTTGTATATTTTTTGCAGTATTTATATAATTTTGCAGAGCAAAATGAAGGTTTTTTTTGTTTTGTTTTTTGTGTAGCTATGAAACTTGTCTGGGCGCTGGTCTGAGCTCTGCTCTCGTTGTCATGACCAAAGAATTTCCTGTAAATTTGTGAGCTTTGTTATTTCTGACTTCTGAACAGCTGCTGCCTTTGCTGCCCACGTTTTGCCGGAGCTCGTGAAATACTTGTACAAGTGGAAGACATACTCATTGTACAGCCTTAAGTAGGGCGTTATTTTGTTGGAAATGTTAAAATGGATGGGAATATGGTAGCTGAATTAAGTGGACTCCTGTTTGCTTCTCTTCTGCGCAGTCCTCTTTGCTTCAGTTCTCCTTCCATCACTGCTGTGTAAGCTGGGACTACTTTATATGCTTCGTTGAAGATGGTTTTCAACGCAATAAATATGGAAATTTGAGTAGATTTAATGTGTTTTTTTCCGGGAGTTCCGTGAAGAGTTGAATCTATTTGCTGAAGGGTTGCTTCATTAAATACTACAGAAAAGTATTGCTTCTCTTCTTTAAACTCACTCTGCATAAACGAAGTTTTTTAGCAAATAACTCTCAAGAGTATGGCAAGTTCATGGAATATTTTATCACCAAGTACCACTATATTTTGCGACCTCCATCGGCCTTGAGCGAGCCAGTGCGTCTACGCAGCCGCACAAGTTCAGGTGCACGCCCAATTGCCTCCTCTCTCCCCTTCTCTATCTTTATCTCTCCCATTCAATCCATGGGAAAAACCTGACCAGAAACTTGTCTTTAACATGATATTTGTAACAAAGCAAACACACAGAATAAAGATCTTACGCACTTGAAGACTGGTACTGGTACTGGGACTGGCACTGTCACTGCCCTGCGTCATGGGCGGCGGCACTTGAAACCCAGATAGATAGTTGGAGAGGCAGCAGCAGTGGGAGCCGGGGGGACAGACATGGGCCCGGCGGTTTCCTGGTCTGGTAGTATGTGGTGCAGTGCAGTAACCAGTTTTTTTTCTCGCTGAACTATCGACTTGCAATAACGGAACGAGGGTCTGCCACAGTGTGTGTGGTGCGACTTGCTCAGTCATTAATTCCAACGGAATGACGACGGCAAGGCCACTCCAAATGGATGCAGAATGTTGCAGGGGTTGTCGTTGTTTCTTTCATTAAACGACAATTGCTGACATTACGCATACGCACGGTGTGCCCATAGGAAAATAACCACTGATTGATGACTTCTGTGGCTGCGTTTGAAATGCCATCCAATTGACCTCCAGATCCCACAGGGAGGCCACCCAATTGGGCAATGGCTTCTGCCTTGGGAGGATTGGCATTTGGCGTCAGATTCGCAACACTTCATTTCACTTCACTTTGTCGGCTTTTTCATTCATTAGCCACGTTGCCTGTCTGTGCTTCACATTGATTCATTTTTCACAATTTATGGGCCTAGTATTTTTGTGATTAATTGTCCATGTCCATCGCAAGGGTCGGGCCCAGTCGCGGCCCTATTGCCTGTTGCCATGGCCTCGAACTAGAGTTTTTCGGATGGCTGACAAGTATTGCCTGGATATTTGAGTGTAATTTGTTAAATTTATTAAACTTCTGCCTGCTTTTTAATGATAACAAGTAGTAATTCAATTTAGACGAGTTTTGTTATTAGTTTAGGAAGAAAACTTGAAATTACTTCGGCAAGCTGTGGGTACAAGTGCTCAGATTGGGGTTGGTTTGTTGCGGAGTGCTTTCTATGAGGGTTGTTTTGTCAAGAGAAGTAAGGGAAGGGAGTTCCATAATCTTTAAGTCCAGCTTCTGTTCTTTAAAGTTTCCATTTCTACATTAATCCAATGTCCAAGGAAAAGCTTGCAAAAGCACAGATAGAAGCTCTCTCAGAGAAGCTGTCCAAGCTCTCACCGCTCACCGCTCTCCACTCTCCAGCTCTCCCGCTCTTGATTGCTCTCTGTCCTTTTGCGCTGGCGCCGCTGACTTGTTGGTGAAGTTTTGTGGTGTTGCTGTTGCTGGTGGTGGTGTCGGTGTCGGTGTTTGGTCCGTTAGCCGTTGGTATTGGATAAATAAAAGGTTTTCCTCCAGCGGTATATAAAGCGAAATACAACAACCTGGGCGGCTCAGTCGGTCGGTCGTCGGTCTCCAGTCAATTCCAGCCTCAACGCGATCTCTCAGCTCAGCTCCCAAGACAACGCTCCACGGAATCGCTCGAGATTACTCCAGTGCCGCTCCAGTACCGCTACCCGGTTCATTAGAGGAATTGAAAGTGCTTTGTTGTCTTGGATTTGGATATCAACGAATTTTTGGGTGTTGCCCCGCGAAGGCCTTCTCAGATTGCATTCACAAAAGTTTTTAATCGATTCGAGATAGTTCCAACCAACGGATACAACTTCGGCAGACAACATGAAAGTGGTATGTGTGAGTGGGTGGATGTGGGTCTGTGGGTGACTGGATGTGTGGGTGGGGTGATTGGTTACACATAAAGCACTCATAATAGCAAAGGTCACACGATGGAGCCTGGCTCTTGGTGCTAAATGGTGCTTGGTGTTTGGTGCTGAATGCGTGGCACTGTAGACAGGGGGCAATCAGGTGCTGCTGCTGCTGCGGCTGTTGTTGGTGCAACGACTCCAGCTACAGCTCGGGCTCTGGAGGATTACGTCATTGGATTGCGGCGAGTGTTGTGTAAATATCGCATAATTTGCTATGCAAATCGAGTGAACCGTTAATTTGCTCCCAGCCCCCCGATCGCAATTGTCGAGCAGCCAGCCAGCCAGCGACATTTTCCAAGCTCTCTTGTCTCTGGCACCCAATTTGGTAACTGGATTTTGACATAATTTATGGACGAACACAGCTCGTTTGGCAGATTCTTGGGAAAAGAGCACAACAACAACAACAACAAAAAAAGAGCAGGGCAAATAGTTGCAGGAACTTCAATCAGCGAAAAGTTACACTAACAAGCTTGGTCGGCGTAGACTGTAACGCGATGCAATGCGATGCCCATTGCCCCTTCATTTGCCCCTCTGCTCGAGCGCGAAAATATCAAAGGCAATCGCTGGAATCCACTCTGGCTCTGGTTCACACGCGGTAGTCAAGTTTTTGGTCAGTTGGTTTCTGTTTCTGTGCCTCTGGTGCACTGGTGCACTGGGTCCCCGTCCCCATGTGATTGTGTCCGACGCCGACTACGACTCCATGCCAACCAGCCAACCAGCCAACAGCTCTGACTCTGACTCTGTCTGTCTGTCTATCCGTCTATCTTTTCGTCTGGCTGTCCGTTTGCAAGCCAAGGCTGCAGCATGTGGTGCAGCTCTGTGGATAGTGAAAGGTTTTGGCATGCGGAATGGTCGAGCAAAAAACAGCTAAAGTCCGAAATGCCAAACGGGAGTACATAAGAGACAAAAGCACCTCAGCTCGATTCTTGGCATCGAGGTTTGTTTGCTGTTGGCCAAACTGTTGCCAGCAGCAAACATGGAAGGACTTTGAGTTGTCGTCCTTCTACAGGACAGGGAGCTAAACCTTCTGAAGTGGGATTGGCACTAGTTTCAGGCCGGAATAAGCAGCAGCTTTATCTCTATTGTATAGGTTGCAGGCTCTCTCTGGCTTAGTGCCCGTCCATCTCCCATCTACCGTTACCTGTCGTCTGGGCAATTTCATTGGCATTTGCCTGCCCCGGCTGCATCACTCGAACATACTTGCAACACATTTCCCTGGCGCTTGGCAAGTGTGGGAACTTTGCCGCAGCTTCACATAATTTCTGTGCCTGCCTCTTTGTTGTCCTCCGAATCTGCCACCGCCTCTGGATTACCCAACACCACACAGCTGGCTGCTGTGTGTGTGGGAGTCAGGGGGCTGCCCCACGAAAATTGGCATTCCTCTTCCGTTTCGTCTTCCATCTTCGGTAGCATTTCTCCATGGATTATGTTGCCACTGCCACTGTTTGTTGGGTATTCAATTAAACCCTGCCCATATCGCGTGTCACTCTCCCTCTGGGTCTGGGCCTGGGCTCTGGCTGTGACTTTATGCAACTCACATAAACGGGTATATCTGTGTATGGTGTGCGGAGTGTGGTGTGTGTGTGCGGAGGGGGCTATCGGTTCCTGCTTGGCATTGAGGGTGTCATTGGCCGGCAACAAAAGTGAAAGGCAGCCTGACTTAAGACTTTTGTAGACATCGTCGCCGTCTGGCATTCTTTGCCGTCAGCACTGTCAAGGTGTTCCGCTGTTCCAGGAAGAGGCGGAACTGGAGGACTGGGGCGGATGGACTGAACGGGTGGCAATTAGCGAACCGGTTACCATTTCACCAGACTATTTGCTTCGTTTCCTTGTAGCTGCAACGTTTGCTCTTTGTCGGCTGTCTGATTGGCGTGGGGCTGGTGGGTGCCCAGGACTATCAGGACTACCAGGAGAACACACCACGAACTTCCCCAGTCCGCCTGCGTCCTTCTAACCAGGCAGAAGTGCCAAGACCCACGCCAGTGCCCATCCTCAAGCAGATCAACAAGTAAGTCGTCCGCCGAAGCCCGGAGATGATCTTTCCCAGTAATCACTCGAATCTCCCACTCCTCCTCAGGCACAACGAAGATGGCTCCTACACGTACGGCTATGAGGGAGCCGATGGCTCCTTCAAGATTGAGACGAAGCTGGCCACCGGCGAGGTGAAGGGCAAGTACGGATATGTCGACGAGACGGGCAAGGTGCGAGTGGTGGAGTATGGAGCCAACAAGTACGGTTTCCAGCCCTCAGGCGAGGGCATCACTGTGGCGCCACCCACTCTGGTCGATGAGACGGCCAAGGAGGAGCCCGACTATGCGGATGAGCCTGTCCAGCGTCCACAGAGGCCATACGTACGCTAAGAATATATTTTCAGCCACTTTCTCTTCTAATTCATTTGCTTCCCCCGCAGCGTGTTCAGCAGCAGCGTCCTCAGCCACGCCCACAACCACGCCCTCAACCGCAGCCGCAGCCGCAGTATGTCCAATACGAGGAGGAGGAAGTGGAGCCTCAGCCCCAGCCGCCGCGTCGCGTCCAGTATGCTCCTCAGCCACAGCCACAGCACCAGCAACACCACACGTCTGTGGGTCCAGCGCCACCACGGCTCCAAGTGCCGGGAGCCCAGCGCACCACCGATGTACTGTACTCCCCGCTGCAGCGACCCGCCCGTCCCGGTCCCGAGCCCGACTATTCCCAATCCCAGAGCTTCGGCGATGGACCCTCTAATGTCCGGATTTCCCGTCCCGTCTACGCCCTGCCTCCTGCCTCGCCTTCTCCAAGCAGTGCTCGTGCCCAGGGCTTCCTGGCACCTGCTTCCGGTGGACGTCCGCTTCTGGAGCCCGTCGGTTTTGGTCCCTCTCAGGCGCCCGTTGCCCGTCCCGTGCAGCAACAGTCCAGCTATCAGCCCCAGCAGCAGTCCAGCTATCAGCCACAGCAGCAGTCCCAGCCTCGCAGTGGTGGAGGCGGCAGCAGTCTTCTGGATCAGCTGGCCCGCGACTACGCCCTGCCCCAAGGAAGTGCCCAGCCCCTGCACGACATCTCTTTCGGCTACTACTGAGCAAAAAATTGGTTGTCATGGCAGTCACGGGACGTCGGCTGCCTCCCAGTCCTCCTCTTCAACACAGAGATTCCTTGCTTTTAGGTCCTATCCGCACAGGTGCACTCTGCCCCTGAGATTTTCTAAGCGATAATTAAATCTATTATTGATAATCGAGGTGATTTAGTTTTATTGAGGATGGGCACTCTTTAAGATGCCATAGATGATGGCTGTAATTCTTTCGGCATCGCTTGCTTGAAAAAGATTGTTGGCTGGGATATCGAATGGTAGGAAAAATACGTTTCTGTGGTGTATATTGCCTCTCTAGAAATTAACACAATTTAGACCCAAGTTTATTTTGTGGACTTGGAGTACGATTATTAGTCTGATTCGGTATTTCTGAACAGTGCTAGTCCTCTGCTAGTATATTTTCCAAAATTCTCTTTCCTCCCAAAAATCAGTCTTGATTTAAAAATAAATCTTAAAATTTCCTTGGATTTTTTATGGATTTTTCTTTGTCCAAAATATACTACAGGAATTTAATTTTGGTTTTGAAAATATTGTGGCATACTTTTAGGCACACCATTTTAACAGTCCACATACGAGACAATGAAGAATTCTATCTTTTTGCTAGAAATGAACAGCTCGAGCTTCTCCTCGATTTCCAATTAAGAAAAGAAAATAATCGAAACATTTGTAATCAACGATTTATTTAATTTAAATACTTAAACATAAGATGGGGTTAAGTCAATTCAATAAGTGCTTGCTGCACTGTTGGTTGGCACCCGCAAAAGGTTCTAGTGGGTTCATCGGATCGGGAAATGTATTTAGAATGAGAGGGTATCGGGGGAGTTATGGTGGTGGCGGAAGGGCAGGAACGGTTTGACTAACGCTAGGATACATGAAGGCGGAGAGTGCTGTAAAACAGAATGGGCATGGTCCACAGCTACAGCCCGGTCCTGGTCCGCTACGGGGCTACGTGGCTACGTGGCGACTACTGATGATAGACTGTAAAGAGAGCGGTGAGAGGTGAGAAGGATATCCGGCTGATTTGATGGGTGGTTGCAGGCAGTGTAGACGTGCTCTATGGGAAAAGTGGGTGTGTGGGTGCGAGCAAGCAGTGCAAACAGAAAGGAAATACAGGAAGAGCGAAGATAAATGGGGGAATGGTGCTCGGTGTCTGGTTCATGCTGTGCTTTGGGACTCTCTTTTATTTGGCTAGCCAAGAAATTTGGGGGAGCTCAATAAATAATTAATCACGATAACGATTCCGATAGGGATAACATAAATAAGTTAGCTGTAAACGATCTAGGATTAAATGCTGCACATGACTTAGAGGACTACAACTAGGTTCTAGCACACTTTGGTCTCCGGGCTGCTCTTCACACCTCCAGCAGGCGGTTGAACATCAGCGGATCCTGTATCTCGTAGTCCTGCGGCCGGAAAACGCGCTTCGGATGCTTGGGCGCGTGGCGACGTACCTTGTAGCCTCCACTGTGACTATAACGTCCCGGCGGAGGCGCACTGTACACGTACTTTGACTTTTGCACTACAGGCGGCAGGTAATTGAAGGGCAATTCCTTGTGCACCTGCTTCTCGATGGCGTAGTTCACGGGACCGTTCTGGTGGTGATTCCCCTTCCGCTTGGCCACCTCCAGGGCGGCTATGATGGGCGACAGATCCTTGAGGGCGTTGCTCTTGGTGGCATGGTAGTTCTCCACACGATACTCGTTCACAGCTTGTGGCTGTGGGGCTACTGCTGGAGCCTGTGCCTGTGATGGCGGCGGATATTCGTAGCCCTCATTGGGATGCTTCTGAATGTACAGCTCCTCTGCAGTTTGTCCTCCGCTCGGCCTCTTGGCCATCTGATGGTACACATCGGCGGGATTCTTCACTGCCGGTCCATATGCTGCCGTTATCGACTCCGTGTGCGAGAGGGACTCTAGGGTTCCCAGAGTGTTGGGCAGCGGCAATCCATAGCTGTTGTAAACCTCCGCATGCTCCAGCCCCGATCCTCCTGTGGGCAGATCTACCGTCTTGGAGGCCGTGTACTCCGTCTTGCCGTTGGGCAGCAGATTGAGTATCTCCTGCAGCTGATTCGCCGCCCGTCGGGCCTCGTCATCCGTCAGCTTCGTGTGGCGCCCGTAGATGTTGAAGTCGTTGCTGTGGGCGCTGTCCGCTGCCGGGATGGGTTTTTGAAATTGTTGGATTGAGTGTGTGTTTGTGTGTGGTTTGTGGGTGGTTGTAGATGTTGTTCAGGTGGTTGAGTTGAGGTGTGTATGCAATGAGTGAGATTTCATTAGATTTACCAAATTAAATATTGTTTTTTGCTGTATTTACAATTGTTTTTCATGTGAGTGTATTTATGTATGTATGTATGAGTTTATTTTTGCATGTGTTTGTGGTGTTAGATGAATTTTATTTTCTGTACAAATGTTGATATTATTTTTCATGATTTACTCATTTTTTTTTTGTACACTCTCATCGGCCTCCCTCCGGGGTGTGATGATTTTACTTGATGATCAAAGATGAATTCCGATTTTAGTTTTTGTTAGCTTTATGTGACACACGATCTATAGAGCTCTGCAACGGGGGGAATAGTACATAATTTGCCATATTCATAGTCATCCATTGAAGGTTTTCTGTAGACCATTTAATGGGCCATTAACTAAATGGGTATGCGCACAGATATCAAGTATGCGACATGTGGCCACTGCAAATGGCTCTATAAATAGCTCTATAAACGCTTTTAGTACTACAGCTTGTTAACGGACAGCTACAGTAGATGTGACGTGATCAGTTATTAAATAATACTTAAATCTATTGTATATATGTAAATTTATATACATTTATATACATTCCCTGTTCGATGTTCGCTTGCGCAATGTGTTAAAAAACCGAATAAACTTAGCCTACGAAATGTGTCATTGGAACGCACTGGAAACAAATCTCTTGGGCCTATCTGGCCATCCATGGATTCAATGGATAGCCAGCAGAGAAAGAGAGCTATAGAGCGAGAGGGAGACTCCGACTCGGATGTCGAGTATTAATATTTACAGTATTTATTTACAATGTATGTGTGTTTGTGTGATTTTTGTTTCGTCTTCACGAATTATGAGCCACCGATGATGATGATGCTTTCACTTTCGTCTCGTTGTTTGCCAAGTGCGGAAGTGGGTTGAAGGAAAGGGAAAAGGGTGTGGCATGTTGGGGGTTGGGGGGCAGACTGAGAGCTAGTATGTTAATGAAGTTGAGTGATTTGCGATTGCAGGCTGACGAGACAAGTTAACGCCTTGTGTTGGCCAAAGAGTTGCGGCTGTCAAGAGTTTGCCAAATTGTTAGCAGCATCTTTTAGATACTCTTGTGGAAATTCCAAAGATACTATACACTATTGTTGGTCTATAAGAAAGCTAACCTTTGGGGCATAGGAAGTGGTTCTGAGTGAGTCTGATTTGAAAGATTTACTATATACAATAGGGGTATATACATACAATGTTTTGTTAAATGAATAAATATTTCACTCCTTTCGCCTTCGTAAAGTTTTTGCTTTCAAAGAAGAAACTAGAGTACTCTTAAGCAAATCCAAATCACTTTCAGTAACAACCTTAATCTCTAAGATACTTCTGTAGTCCTTGGACATTTCTTAATTACGAGATTTACATTTTTAAAACCTAACATATTTGCACATCAATCGTTTCTATGATTATTGTAGATCTCTTCACCTCTATAAGGTTTATGATATATGTACAGGAGAATGTATTTACAGTAGACCGAAACCACAAAAAGCATTATCTGAATTGTTCAAAGGACTACGCACCATCTTGTCCATAGGCCGATGGCAGATAGTTGCTGGACGGTGCCTCGAAGGCCGCCGAGTGGCTTACGCTGAATGGCGCACCGCCGCCGCTGCCCCCATAGCTGCCTCCCACTGGGGGCAGATACTGGTGCGTGGCACTGCTGTAGGTCGGGGGCTTTGATGGCGGTCCGTAGCTGGCATGGCCACTGGGTATCTCGTACGTGGTGATGGCTGCAACGAGAAAGAGTCATAGTCAGAGTCAGATGCCAAGCCAGAGTCAGAGTCGGTGAGCCAAAATGGGACGCAGACGCAGACCAAACGGGTTGGCTGCAAAAACGAAAGTTGCCGACCAGGTTCAATGCACGCTCCGATTTGGTTTTGGATGTGGAGCTGCCGAGTTGCCGAGCGGAGCAGCTGCCACCGAATCGGAGCTGGAAGTTGTCTCTTCCGTTTTGGATCGCGCATCGGGGGGACACCGGGGCATGGGGCATGCATTGCCTATTAGGCTGGTTAATTGTTATGCATCTAGTCCGGCGACTGCATTGCATAACCAAATGACAATCGCCGTGGAGTTCACGGCCCAATAGACACCATCCATCGGATACTTACTATCAGTATGGATCACGGGGGAGGGGGCGGACTTGTGGCCGCTGCTGCCACCGGAAGAGGCACCCGACAGGGAGCTGAGCTTGGCGAAGAGTCCACCGCTGCTGCCGCTGGAGTGACTAGTGGCGTAGGTGTGGGAGTTGATGTGCGCCGAGTTGATGATGGACTTGCCCACATCCGTGACCTTGTCGCCACCGGCGGCCACCAGATTGCCACCCGCACTTAGGGCATACCCGCTGCCCTTGATCAGCTGCCCCTTGAGAGCAGTCACACCGCCAGTGATGGCCTTGACCGCCTGGAAGATGGTGTTCAGCACAGACTTCTTGAACGACCAGGGATCATAGTCCACGGAGTTGCCCTAAAAACAACAGAAGGTAGAGTGGCTTCGCAGAGAAGAAGATTGGCATTCACTTACATGGACCACAATTTCATGGGACTTGTAGCTGTCGCCACCTCCTCCATGGCTGCCACCAGAACTTCCACCGGCAATCGAGGCAGAGGCCTGGCCAATGCCCGACAGCAGACCCGACTTCAGGTGCGCCACATAGTCGAAGCTGCCGGAACGCTTGGCTATCTGTGACTCCTTCACGCTCTCGCCCTGTTCGTTGTCCAGGTCTGAGGATACGTCCTCCAGCGAGAGGGACTTGTCCGCTGCGGGATAGGCGTGGCACACCAGAGGCAGGGCGGCCAGCAGCAACAGGCTCACACGGAATACCTGCATGGAAATGGAAATGGAAATATTCGAGAGTTAGTTGCATAATCTGGTTAGGATCTATTTGAAAGGTACGTGCTGGCCAAACAATGGCCACAGAAAGAGGTAAAATTCAATTGCCGAATTGTGGCTAGTCAGTGGCTGCGGTTTCCCCACAAAACATCCACCCGATTTCCTCATCTGTGCACTCATTTGTCAACTGTCACCCACACAGACCAACAGCGAAACAGTCGCAATGTGCAATCATAATCTACCACTTAATGTTGAACGTTTTGACAACGCATATACTCGTATGTTATGCATAATCCTCGCTCTGCATGCGGTGTTCCCCTGGTGGTTCACGCTTGAGCGGGCCCAGAGTGGAGCAGGGGCAGGGGCAGAGCCAGGGTGGTGCAGCTTGGCTGCTTTGACTTGCCAGCTTTTGCATCGGTTTCATGCCCCATCGAGCTGTCAATGGCTTATAATTGAAACACAAGTTCCCCCCATTGGGTGTTCCGATTGAATTTGAATGAAATTATTGCGAAAATTGTAGGATAAATTAAGTTACACTTCGAGATAAAAAAAAAATGTGTGAACTCTGATTGAATTAAAATTAAATTTTTGCAAAAAGCAAAGAGTTTCGATTAAACAAAAATTAAATATAGAAATTAATTCAGAAATAATTCAGATCGAAATTAAAAGAAATTAGTGCCAATTGTAGGACAAATATTGTTAAATTGGCAATGATTAAATATTATATTCCTTCAAAATTGTTTTTCTATTGCTTAGCACTATCTCAGTCAGGATATACATCTTTGCAATCAATGGTAATCGCATTACAAAATATTTATTTAATTTGCCGTCTCTTAAATATTTAACAAATATGGTCTATATTTTATTATGATTGAGTGTTTATGTGATTTGCGACCCGCTCAACCACTGAAACCGCTGAAAGTTCCACGATATACAATCTTCAAAGGAGATCAAATTCGGGTCAGAAAATCGATTGAGCAAGGTGCAATTAGTGATATTTATATTTCGTCGAAAATGCTTTTCAAATTTGTTTTTTTTTATGGGTTAAGTGGAACCACCTCAAAGAAATATTAATCAAATTTGCAGCCTTTCCCCGATGGCGCAACCTCGATTATGACTCTCCATATTCATATAGGAGGTGGCGGACAGGGTGTATGCCTGATTTCTTATACACTACGATTGAGATTGGCCAAGCCAGGGTCCAAATAATTGAAATTTGCATACAAATGCACAAATTAATACATATAAGAAAAACCATCATGGTTCTTCTCTTTCTGTGTTTTGCGGTCTTCTCGCCAATTGCATAAGCACACATAAAACCAATTAAAAATGTAATAAAATAATAATCGAAAGTCAGTTTTCAATGCTGCAGCGATGATGGAAACTATAATTGCCGATGGCCCAGACGGCGATGTGGAATAAAAATCAATTAATTGAATGCAATGCGAGTGCGAAATTTGAATTGAAAATTGAATTCATTCCGAATGAGATCGTTGGCATATTGAACCATTGGCCAATATTTACATTGGCCTTAAGCCATTAGCCATCTTCCCTTTGACTCTTTTTTGCCTGCTCATTGTTGTAGCCAATATTTAACCGCGTCCGAGAGTATGAGAGTGAAAGTATTGTCTGTGCCGGCTCTCATATCACCCGATCGCTTGGTGTCTCTATTTGTTTGTGTGTTCATATTCAATTGGCATATTTTATATTACTCAACTCTGGATATAGTTCCAATACAGGGCTACTGCTTTATCTATACATTTTGGTTTCATTTGAGCACAAAACATTAATTGCGGTAGGTTCAGTTTTCGGACTCGTTTATTGTTTTTACGTGCTTCTTTGCCTTCTTCCTCTGCCTTATTCAAATTTCTGAACAATTTTGGAAAGCAGCCGTGACACATAGAAGCCCAACCGGGTCTGACATAATAATTATGCATGATATTTTACCTTGGCACTCGGTCAAAGGGGACTTCGGATGGATATGACATAAGGTTCCATCTGAATGAGTGTCTGGTCTGGCGATCAAATGTCGAGTAGGAGAGAAGGTCTTTCGAGTGCAGCGATGCTTCAATTGGGATTTTTGGGTTAGCCAGAGCTTACATAACCAGTGGTAAACGTATCTATTCATGGCTACCACCATCTCTGTCTCCGTTTGCGTTTGTGGCTGAGAGAGTGCGATAGCCATCACGCAGGTCTGGCTTAGCTAATAAAGTCAGCGATGTGTGGCCAACATAAAACGGGTTTCCCCACAGAATGCCTTGCACTTGAACTTGTTTTGGCCAAAGAAATTGCATAAACGAGATATGGCTGTCGTGGGGGAGGGGCAGACCCATGCACTAATTAGTCCAATATCTGAGGCAACTTTCACTGCAGGATCGACGGCACTTCCACTTACCTTCATTGTGTCTCGGCTTGAGTTTATTTTTATTTGTTTTTTGGTAGGTTTAGCTTATATTGGGCCTTCGATTAGCTGCTTTACTAATCCAGATCAAAATAAATTCACTTTTACTGATGACGTCTGCGTCTGCGTCTGCAACTTTCTTCACTCCACCACCACTTGCAGGCAATTGGCACTCGGGCGAGCCTCAATGGCAACCACACACTTGATATTGAACCACTCTTTACCACGCTTCACGTTTGTTTTGTCATCGGCATTCGCGCAGCCGTTTCGGGGAGAAGACAAACCACACTGAAATTTCACTCGCGACTTTCTTTCACCGTTGCGTTGCGTTGCGCTGCGTTTCGTTCCGTTTCGGTTTCGTATATCTCTCGCGCTAACTGCTGTTTTGGTATATGGTAAGTGGGCTCCCTCCTCGGCAACGTCTGGGCTCGAACTGTGCTCGGGATCCGGCGGTCTGGGCTCTTTTAAAGAAAACGCTGAGAGCGCCGGCGCGACTGCATTTTGAGCTATTTTTCGCCTTGCTCTTAGCTGAACTCCAAAGAGTTGGCTCTCTTTCATGCTCTTTTTGTCTGACAATTTATTAATGGTTTTTTTTTTGGCAGCTGTTGAGCTTGACACCGCAGAGAGTGGGGGCCAACAAAAAAAGTGGAGGCAGCCTCTTGGCCAGAAAAATGTGCGTGAGTCGACATCGACATCGACACCGACACCGACATGAGCGAGTTCAATGCGTTTCGAGTGGCATGGCACCGGCACCATGTTGCAATCTACCAACTGCAATGCGGCTCATTAAATGCTGTGGCCCAAAACGTGTTCGGCTGAGGCAAATCCACCGCCGCTGACTTGGTTATACTGACATGGCCCAATCAAAAGACTGAGGCAACGAACTTGAATAGTTTTTGATCGGTTGAAGATCTGCAAAAGGAAAACTAGAGCTAAACACAACGGGAGGGCTGGCTCTGGCGAAACGAAGCCTAAAACTCTTATGTGATGAAGTAGTCCAATGCCGATCATACTATTCAGATATATTCAAAAGCCCCTAGTTCTGAAATAAGTTTTTGTTTGAAAACAATTTCTGTAGTGAAGCAAAGAAAGACTTCTGAAGATCGTCTCGGCCTGATCCTAAGTCAAATTTAATAGCGTTTGGGGTGTTAAAGTCATCTTTTGGTTCTTGGAATGAAACTTAAGATATTCTGCGAAAGACAAAACTCTCATAGCTTGAATTTTCTTTCCCATTCACAATCTGTTTCTCGAAAAACACCTTGAGTAACCCTCAAATGCGAATATTCTTGGCCTGAAGCTCACTTAACATTTCATCTGGGGATCATTGGGAGAGAACAACCTTGAACCCAGACCGATTACAGTGGGCTCACTTATGACTCAAGCCTTCAACTGCAGAATCCGAAAAAAACGGAGACCCCGTCCGAGCCCGGGGGCAAGCCATTATCTAATGTTGCCACAAAATGTGGCCCAACTGTCAATGAAGGTTCACTGTCAGTATGTCAGAGGCTGCTGCCAGAAGCAGTTCATTCGTAAATGAGCCAAACAATTAAGGCAAACAAGGCAAAGGCGATTACCTTCTCCACTTTGCATTAAATATATTCCGTGCTGACAAAAGAGCTAACAATTGTCTGGCTCTGGAAGCGTAGTCCTACGCAGACAAGAGCTGTGTCCACATACGTACAATATCTCCACCCCACAATCCACTCCCAACTGTGGACAGCGGTTATCTAACCCAAAGTGAAATGGGCCCAGACACAGACAGACCAACTGCAAATGCCAACTCCAGCTGCAGCTCCAACTCCAGCTGCAACTGCAACTGCAACTGCAAGAGCGAGGCAAAGTCATAAATGCAAAACGCGAAAAGAGCATGAAGAAAACTTAGCCCAAACATAATACTTAAGCACTCGTAGTTAACAAACTGTAAACTTGTTAAAATGCAAAGGAAAACAGGCAGAAGGAAGGCGGACAAGACAGACAACAGCACAGTAATTGAAAATGAAAATATAAGTAAAAGCCCAACTCATGTAATAGTCAGCGAATATATACTAATGGGACACACTGTAATTCCGATTGGGGGTTGGAGATGCCACAAAGTAAAGTGTTTTTGGCTTCAGTTAGGCAACCAAAGGATTTTTTTCTGCTTCAAAACTCTTCACAAAGAAAGTATCTTCTTGTTTATATCCGGTTCGAAAATTAGATCTTTACGAAGCTACTACTGGTATTAATATTCTCCGGAGGTTTTTTAATTGAATGGAAAAGGTATTCCGAACTTCGCCTATTCCCTGGCACTCACATTTTTTCCCAACATCAATTGTTTTAATAATTTTTTTAATGCTTGTTTTGCCTACTGTTTATGGGACTGTCAACCTGGCGGCGAGTTGTGAATGTTTCTTTGCTTTGAATAATTTGTGGTTAATACCATTTTCCGATGAACCGACTTTAGTTCGAGTTGATTGCGCAGAAAGTAAATCTAATGGAATTGAGATCTACACACGTGTCTTCTATTGCGTATACGCCACCGTCACAATTATAAAAATTAGCATCTGCCACATGTTGTATGATTTATATTACAGACAAAGCAAGAGAAATGGGAGTCCAGGGTACTCTCATAAATAAATAAACTTAAAAAATGTCTTCAGCCAGAGTTCCACTTCCTGGCATTAAGGCTCGAGATCGGGTTTTAAATCGCGTCCAGCCAAAGTCCGAGACCGAACAGCATGCACACATGTACTATTAATTTTTCGCTCACTTTTCTCGGGCTTTCCTCTATTTCTTTGGTTTTTTTTTCCTTTTTTTGTTAATTGACGTGGGGCAATTGCTGGTGCTGGCAAGCAAAATAAACAGGCGAAATGAAAATGAAAATGTGTTGTGAAAAGTTTTCAGAGTGTAACGTGAAATGCGATAACAGGCCGTTGCGCATTGGGAAATGCTAGAAAATCCCCGGCCAGAGCATGGGGCAGCAGCAGCCACCAAAGAGTCCGCTTCCTGGACTTCCTGTTGCCGCTCGTTAGTTGCGCAATGAACTTCAACTTCAAAATTCGCAGCTGCCTCTGCCACTGCCCCTACTGCTGCGACTGCTGCTGCTCCTAGTACAGTCGGAGCAGGCGACAAAATATTTTCAATCCATATCGGAAGTGAACCAGTTATTCGGCATTTTCGCTGTCTTCTTATTTTGTTTCTTTTTGGCGGAAACTGCTCGGCATAATTCAATTCATTTTGGCACTTTAGTGTGTCGAGGGGATCTGGATCTGGATGTGGATATGGATATGGCCAAGGAAAAGTGAAAGCCTGTGAAGCTCTGCACCGATATTTGTCTAGCACTCGAATGTGCGGGGCATCTTTATCTTGCTCCCCTCCTTTGTGGCAGAAGGAGACCCCCGAGTAGCATTCATTTGGATTATGGCCATGATGCAATCGCCTGACAAATTGTGCTTGAGTAATATCAGGTGGTGGTACGACTACGAATACGAATACGACTACGGCTGCTGCTGGTCCTGGTGGCCTGTGTCGAATTTTATTTTCGGAGCCAACGCATAAGAAACCCCCCCTTCCTTCCACCTTCCAGGTGGTGGTGGCATGTGCAGCGTTGCATGTCGTGGCTGTGGCGCTGTCACGCCGGGAATTGCATTTGCCAAACGATGAAGTGGTGCGTCCACATTTTTCCCCGCTGCCGCTTTAATTGCGGCCAGTTGAATATTTTATTGAATGTGCAATGCAATTTCATTATTTATCCACTCACACACAGAGAAACACACGTTCGTAGGCAGGCTGTCATTAAATTTATTTCACCATTTTCTCGTTAACTTGACCCGGGATCCGAGCGAGTCGCTTGCTCGCTTGACTTGCCATGACTTTGGTGCCATCACATCACCGCCGCTCGATTAGCCAATCTCTGGGGCCTCCACTCTAGTTCCTCTTTGGCCGTGCCACACACAAGGTGCCACATCAATTAGTGGTGCTTCTAATGAACTTGTTTCCCTACCAATTAATAACTATTAACTTAATTGGATCAACTCATTGGCCAAATGAGAGCCACTTTACAACCACAGCTCTCTGCACACGCAGATTTCTTATTAGCCTGGTCTCCTGCTATATGGGGAGTGGCTAATGTTGCATAATCTTTAAGCTGAAAAGCGCTAGAAATCGAGATAGACACGCATTCTCTGCGAGTATAACCAGTTTCCATTCTAGAGTTTGGGTATTTTCTTTGAATTTTGGTTGAATTCATCGAAAGATTATATTTTTTGATTAATTTGAGATAGATAGGCTTAGATATCCTTAGTATTCTGACCGTTCGTTTTATTGAAATTTGTTAAATTAGTTGGAAATTATTCATAATTGTGTGCAAATCTTCGTACAGTATGTGACTAAACCGACTTCCTTTCAAAAAACCACTCACCAAAAAAGAGAACTAAATGCTGAAAATGCTAAAAAATGCCCAGAAACAATTGATCCAAATCCAGACAGAGGTTTTCATCAGAATATCCAGTTTTCAAATGTGATTTCCATACAGAACTTAATAATGAAATTAGTATCTCAAAAGAGGCCTAGAAATATGCAATACATTTTTCCATCCCTTAAGTATGTAATGAAATATCTTTAAATGGTTTGGAACAAATTTCAACGGATTATTTCCGTGTATGAACTTCATTGTTTCGACAACTTTAACTTTAAAAGTACTCCTAGAAATACTCTACTAATCTCTTTAAATTTAAAAACTACTTCTGCAGAGTACTCTATTGATATGACTTCCTCGGGACTCCGCTATCACTCCGCTGTGGATATGTTTAGATGCGATGACTCCACATGGAAGAATTCCAGCCATGACTCAACTATCAAGAACTTTTTACTCTCCATAAAGAACCCTTTTATACTGGTAAACATTGATAGTGATATTCAAACAATATAAATTAGTCAGTTTGTTTGTTAATTGATATAAAATGTCCATCAGAACTGCTCTTGTACACGATATTTGTATTGCAATATAGAAAAATATATGGAAATCGTAATTAGTCAGGCTTCGTCATTTCTTAAATATCTCAAACCCCGATTAATGCCCTTTGCCAAGGCAAGTTCAAGGCGTGCATGGCCACGACATCTCGTCTTACTTTTATTGTTCAGATTATGCACGGATGCCGGCTCTGGACTGTGCGGTTTTGGCCGAGACTCTTGGAAATACCCATGAATCATGAATCGGCGTCTTTCCCGCCGCTTGAGCCACGCTCCGCGCCAGATGGGGCTATTATCGGCCAGAGTTTGTGACTCCCATGACGCGTGCGCCGGGGGATTTGACGTGTGTCGCACCGCCCAGCATACAAAGTAGGTGGTGACGCCTAATAGACTCGGAGAGCAGGTGAGCGCCGAAAGCTCTGGGAAAAAGCTCACGCTTCACTTTTACTTTCAGCGGCCACAGCTGATCGCATACGAAAGTCGAGCTTAGGCGACTGCGGGAAACTCTACAAGTGCAGGAGTCAACTGACTGTCTAACCTGTTTCTGTCTATCTTTCTTCTTCTTTGGGTTTCGAAAGTATTCCAAAATTCCTGCTAATCTTTAATGATTGATTAACAATAGCTTGCATTTGTCACGAAGCCCAAACAATTAGCACGGTGGCGGCTGCTGTCGGCTGTAAATAAAATCCAAGATATTTGTACTCTCTAGGTCTGGGCTCTTCTCCTCTTATGACAGCTCTCTCTCTCTCTCTCTCTCTCTGGCCCACTCTCTCATTCTTTGCGATTAAGCTCTGGCTAAAGCTGCACTTGACAATTGTTTGGGGCGCCCGTCGTATGTCTTGTCAAACTTTTTGCTCAGTTGCCTCGCAGTCGCGCGCTCTCTTAGACGCTTTCGCTCCCTCCCGATCGACCCGCTCCACTCCGCTCCGCTCCGCTCGTGTGCATATGGCTAATTAACTGAATGTCAAAGACTCCCCAAGACGCGCGCGCGCACTCTGGTGGCGTTACATTGTGAAACTCTTCAATCCGATACGGATCGGAAAAGCCCAGAGGCAGATGGTTCTCGTTCCATAAAAGCGCATGCCCGCTGCGATATTGGTTTCACTTTACGCCGGCTAAGGCACAGGCACAGGCACAGGCATAGGCTCAACATTAAACCTCTCTGTCTCTCCGATCAAAGCAAATCATAAACTTAAGCCTGAGAGCTGAATTCGGACTCGAAACCGAAAACAACAACAACGGTTCATCAGAAACTAAAGTGAAAAGCAAACCGACTAATTGAAGTGCCTGTCTTCCACTCTCCCTCCATATCTCGCTCTCTTCGTTTCGCAAGCGTGCAAGGGAAACAAACAAAACGGAATAAAAAGCCCATCGGAGCCAAAGAGCCACCGCACAAAATATTTATAAATATATTAACCAAACGACAACTACGACGGCAGCAGCGACAGCAACAACTACAACTACAACAACAACTACAACTAAAACATCGTCATTATCATCATCAACAATACGACCACTACCAACAAAAGCCCGGCATTAATATTTAGTCGTGCCAGTTTATTTATTTTATATACGGATTTTATATACGCCAAGCTCATAAAAAGCAGCTACAACAACTGCGGAAAGAAAAAACAAAAAGTTGAAGCAATAAGAAAATCGGTATAAGCCCCAGACCAAGCGATCATCGCCGCCGCTATATACACTTGTACCTGTATACCAAAACCCGACACAGACGGCTGCCCCCCAGAGCCGTCCACAGAATCCCCTATACCATACAGGAGTACGAGAATACAGAGCCGATATCGGACAAGATGCCGCCCATGTGGTACCAGCTGATCAAAATTTTGGTGCTCCTCTTCGCCCTCTTTACCACGGTAAGCCATTATTTTCCGAAATTATTATAATATCTGTTTTGTGTTGTGAGCATTTCCTGTTTCACATACTATCATGCGTCACATTGGGATATACATACATACAATCACATATTGTCTTTCATACATATGCACATACGTAGTATATGGTTTTTCGGTTTTCTCACTTCATATTTTGTGTCATTTTTGGGGTTACTTGAGATTTTTCCATATACTTGGCAGCGAAGGGCATCCTCGAGTCTGTTTTCTAGAGGAATCGTAGCAAACCTGTTCACAATGCCAGCAACAATTTATTGTATGTGCAATTTTCATGAGCACTTTTCTCTATTCCATGTATCTCTCTAGTTCGGTAATAAATGCATAGCATTGACATTGCAATAATATTAATTGATATTAATAATTCCATATGGTCTGCACATGGCTTGGCAAATATTCGTAATACAAAGGGATGCGATGCCAATCTCTGTGCGAACAGCCCCTTAGCTAAGGGCAATTACTCGGAACTAATGACAAATTGCTGAATTCAATGTCAGTAAATGTGTTTGAAGCGCTAGCGCTTCTGCTACGTTCTGTTTGATACGTTTTCCAGGAAATTCACAAACTACACGTCACAGCACGGCTTGAAGATCAATCAGGCATTCTTAATTCCAGTCGGTTCGTGGAAAATCTAAAATCTGAGATGGAAAAACTATCCAATATTTGATAAACGGTTGCGAGATACTCGGGGAAAAAACATTTCCGAGAAATGTGCAAAAAGCTCTGATATAATCAAGTTCAAGTTGGGTGGCATTTAAGATCGGGTTTTATGTGAAAGTCCCACATTGTTTTGGGTAAATTCTGAATGGCAAGGGCCATTTTTTGGACTGTTCAGATAAATTATCCTCAATCTATGAGTTTAGTCTCGGCTTATTCATCCCATTCTTATCAAGCTCATTGCATCACCCTCATGCCCCTCTCTCATTGCGCCTCACTTCTGCTGATTACACACGCTCACGATCGCTCTGTTCAGACCCCAAAAAACATTTGCTATTGCAAAACGACACTAAACGAAACGTATTTTGGGCAGCGATGATAAGCGCAGTATAAGACTTGGGGGTTAAATATAGTAAAGCCCTAGCCCCGGCTATCTCTATTTGAACCCGAGCAGCTGTTGTCAGCCGTTGCCTAGGGTTCGGGTCCTAACTGAACGGCAAGTACTTGTTCCAGCGACTACAATCGACACAGAGAGAGTGAAAACTGCGCTTGCTCAGAAAACAGCTGTTCAAATGTTCAAATACCAAAATGTAGTGCTAAAAAATAGAGAGACGGAGAGAGGGAGAGAGACAGTGTGGCAATCAGACAGACAGACAGACAATCGACCGTGCTACAGAGCTTTACTTTTCCCCCAACACACTACGTTGTCCTGGCAATGTTGATGAACCGCAAACAAAAATCTTCCACATGTATCTTTCAGATAGTTTGTATCAATAGCGAAATATCGAAACGACGTGAAGCTGAGGCAGCGGCAGCGGCTGCAGCTGCAGAATTGGCCGCCATGGCAGCTGCCGGAGCTGCGGGAGGCGGAGGCCCTCCCAACTCCACAGATATGTCCGACTTTATGTCCGATAATCTGCTGGACATCCTACGGAACATGGCCAAGGAGCATCCAGACATACAGGAAGGAAGGGATCATCAGTTGCGGCCGGAGGAGGTGTGAACCCATGGCAGATGCTGCCACATTGTGCCACGTACAACGACAATCCCTTCCAAAATCCAATCCAATCCATATCCCCATTCGTCCTCTGTTTTTCTGTTGTGTTGTGTCAGTGTGTAGTGCGGCCCTCCAGTTTGCCAATTGCCAATCGAGAATAAAGCGTTTTTTCCTTCTTCTGTTTTTGCCATTTTCGCTTCAGTTGCCCGCCACGGATCTCGATGTACTCATTACTGAGATTTTCAAGGTGACCGACGACGCAGGTGTACATATTTTTGATGTAAGTGTGTCCTTCGCCAGCGCTTCCCGTGCCCCCACATTCCATTCCATTCCATTTCATCACATCACTTGTTGGGTTGTTTCTGTTTGTGTGTGTGTGTGTCTTTGGTATTTGGTTGGAGAGACTAACACGAGAATTTTACCTGCACAGACAACGATAACGGACAATGCACCCCTCATGCCCATACACACCATGATCGACCACCAGTCCCAGCCCCAGCAACCGACACAGCCACAGTCTAAGCCACAGGCACAGCCACAGCCACAGCCAAGCCATTACCATCAATATCACAGCCTGAGCCAACAAGATCAATACTTCAAAGTGCAGCGCTCACCGGACGGCAAGCTGAATCTCGTCTTTAACGATACGTTCGTCTCTTTGCAGGGGACCAATCCGACAACGGTGCCAGAGCAACAGGATCAGGCCCAAAGGACGCGACAGCCGCCAGAGAACCGTAAGTAGACCAGTACAGTGGGGTGTGGTCCCAGCTCAGCTACATTCTATACTCGATTAATCGAATACAAGCCCGCAATACAATTAACAACTAAATCGATCCCATACTCACGGCCAACTGCCTTTGGCGCTGCCTAACTTCAGCTATTGTCTTTCCCGATTCAGCAGTCATGCACCACATGAAGACCACCACGCCGCCGGTGATCAAGAGGGATATACCGCAGTGCGTCGAGGATCAAGCCAATCACAAATCCAAATCCTTCTGCACCCAGGTCGAGAACTATCCGGATCTGTCGCTCATCAAGGGAAAACTGTCGCAGAACTTCTCCAATTTCTTCAGTGATCCCGAGCCCGTTCCCGTGGATATCAGTTCGCGATTGGGCCCCAATGATGAGGTTTTCCTGTGCAGGAGCCGTCGGAGGTACCTGTACCCCAAGTCGGGCCTGAAGTCGGACAACACCTGGCAGTTCATAGTCAACAACGATGAGTTCAAGCAAGGCATACTGATCGAAGAGTGCGAGTAAGCCCCTGTCAAACATCAAATCATTCCCCCGCTCATAAATTAAATATTCTATGTTGAATCCACTTTCAGGAACGAGGAAATGCCCTGTGACTACTCCTTGAGCTTTCCGCAGCGATATAAGCCCATCTGCAAGCAGCACTACGTGTTGCGAATGCTGGCCAGCATCCGCAATACGAGCGGCGAGCTGGATGTGGGACAGGAGTCCTTCAAGATACCCTCCTGCTGCAAGTGCGTGCTCAAAGTCCTCTAAGCGAGTTATTGAGTCGCTCGAGTAGCTGCGAAAATGTGATTTGGAGGTAGGATCACAATTTATTATCCTTTAAACGATTGGAACATTGCAATTTAGAAACTGAGCGAACACTGGAACAAAACGGACGAACATCTGGGCTTGGGGACGGCTACTGCATCCACGGCATCTTCGGCCATCTACTTGACTAACTTGCGCAGGGTGTAGCCAACGGCGTAGAATCCCACCAGCTTCAGGGCCATTCCCTTGCTCTCCACCTTCATCTTGGTCTTTAGCATGTTCTCAATATTTCCGAAAAAGCGATCCATTTTCACGAACAGTCGAAGGCTGATAAACGGCAAACTTTTGAATAAGAAAATAATTAACTACTGATTGTTTGGTTTGGGGATTGTTCTACTCTTAGCGACAAAAACTTTTGGAAGCCAAAAAATAAAAGAGAGTTTTACGTGTGAATGTTTGAAACAGATTTCACAGAATGAAGAAAAAGCTACAGATATTGATATAACAATTTCTGACAATTTTGCATGGCTTGCTAGATCAGGAAAATTTTCCAAACCTGTAATATTCGTTTAATTTGAATTTTCTATTCTTCTTTTCGTTGCAGCACAAAAGTTTCACCCACCACAGGATGGCAGGCCAAACTGTCCAGGGGTCGTTGTTTTATAATTTGTATTTTAATGCACAAAACATATGTATAATCCACCCATGGAATAATGCTGATCCAAGGCAGAGTCCGCTTTGAGTTAAGGCACTTTAATTTCGTTCTTCATCGAGTCAGTGTAAACATATTCGTGTCATATCTCCGCGACTGGTTTCCCTGTGTCCAGTGTCTAAGCTAAGCTGCATGCAATTATATTGTAGTCCTAGAGTACGAGAAATCATTAGAAAAATGTATGTTTAAAAAAATATAATGTACAATAAATGTATGCAAGTACATGACAACAAAGTAAAGTTCTTTGAACCCGTCAGGAAACCAAAAGCCATGGCAGGGGCCGGCTATTACACACGTAGGAGGTTACCTGGTGGCAAATTTATTTACTTATTAATACGAATAATCATACTGGTAGGTGCCCTCCCGTTGGGCAAACCAATTACACACTAGTGAGTGCAAATACATCACACACAATCCGGGGATATGGCAGGGGAAGGTGGAATACCCGTGCCACATTACATTGCAATAGAGTTTCGGCTAACAGCGGGGCGTATGCGCGATGTATGTTACTGCATTCATATGTAGAAATCAATATCATTTATCGATTCCGATTTTCCACAATAAACTATGTCAAAGTTAGGGCTAACAATGCAAATGCTTGTGGATTCCCAGTGGGCGGGCAAAGTGCCGCCATTTAATTACTATTATTAGGTATTCTTCCACACTATTCACTGAGAGAGAGAGAAGTCAGTGCCGTGGCCTGATCGAAACTAGCCATTGGGGAATCGCTCAGGGTCATCAATCATGAACCTCCGAATAGCTATAAGCTAGAGTACAGTATGTGGAAGTCCATATCAATTAGTAACTATCCATAGTATCTTTCCATATGTAATACCTAATATATATGGTTTCCCGTTGCAATGTCATTTATTTTCTCATTACGCCACTGGACTTTGGCCATCGGATTGGATTGTGGTCGATTGGTCTCTGTTCGTGCAAGGCTTGGATTCACAAAAGAAAGAATGGGACGCTTCAGAGTGAAATGAGGTATACCCTAGAGACGATTCATACAAGAGAACGTCTCAGAGTGCGAAGTCTATATTGTGGTCTTACAGACTTCAAGTTAAACCTGTTTTGATAGCTTTATTTACACTGTTCCTGTGTTATTCTTACGGAAAATCAATGGACTCTGTCCCTTACGGGGTGTGATGGAACGTACAACAATAGGGACAACATGCTAGACAGTCAGACACTGTCAGAGCTGTGCCTGTGCCTGTGCCTGGGCCATGGTAGTGGTGGTGGCGGCAGAGCGGGGTCCTCGTTGGTCTCCACGTAATTGCCGCGGCACATTTGCATGGCCAAAGGAGTTAATGGGGGTTGCCTGATTTGTTGGTTGTAGCTCTGCTTTTGTTGTTATTCGGTTGCTGGCACTAGTGCTGGTGTCTGTTGCCGTATTGGTAGCGTATAAATACGTTCTGTTGACGACGCTAGGGCTCCAATACGCCGGTAGTCGGCAGCTCCGTCCAGTCGCCTGCAGCACTGTCTCCACTTGAGTCGATTTTTATAGAGTTGTTCCTTGCTGTGGCATTGGCTTTTTTCCTTCTCAGTGCTTGCATTATGCCAAATTATGCAATGGCCTAGAAACTATCAGAATTGCTCAAAGACGCTCAACTGTTCTCAGTTCCTCTAAGACTGTAAATCCACACTGATATCGAGTGCAGTGCGCAACATGTGGGCGATGTGACGTGTATACAGATGAATAGTGTTCAGTTATCGCTGCTCATTGAGATGCCGTAAAGCGCTTGGAAAAATCACAGAAAATGCACTTATCCGTCGACTGAGTCATTCGAATGGCTGGCAGGGGCACATCAGAGCACACGACCACTGACGACATGGATGAGCGTAATCGAATCTGGACCACGGGCAATATTAATCATGGATTCTTTCACGAGAATCTCCAGCAGCAGCCCCTGCCCCTTCAACGACAGCAGACGCCAGGTGAGCCCAGAGACCCAACACCCACCATCCCCCCAGGGGCTATATTCTTTGAAATACTCGTACGAAGTATTTCAACAAATATTCAATCGAGTGAGTCATTTTTTAGTGCTAATATTGTATTTCTTATAAGTTATGATAAAACTTGGTTCGGGTATATAGGTAAGTTAATATGGAATTGAATTCGTTTTGAGCATCCGAATTGAATCACTAACCGCAAACCCATTGGGGGAGGGTAGAACGTAATTCACTTAATAAAAGACTTAGGGAAGTTGAGTGTCTCAGAAGCATCGAAGGCTATGGCGTGGTCCGTCCGCCTGTGGCCAAATAATTGGCAGCCCACTCTTGCGTTCCCATCAGTTTGACGGAGAAGTTTTCCCTTTCCGGTGCCTTCATGGTGACCTCGTCCCCATCATCAATGCCTTCAATCGAGGATCTTCCTGTAATTATCGCTGATTCAATGCTACAGTTCATGAAGTTAGTTGTCGCAATGCGATTTCTGGCATTACCTTGTACAGTTTGGTCCTGGCCATTCTTTGGTTTTTGCTCGCAGTGGTCCACATCGGTTTTCCAGATCTTTGCCTTGCTGCCTCGAACACTCATCTTATGTATAATTGGCTTCATTTGGCTGATTGGTTGAATAGAGTCCAAGCTTTTTACGCTGCTTCCTTGAACACCCATCTCTTGATTGAATTGCTTTATTTGGGCGATGAATTTTGGAAGATACGAGGTCCGTTTGACAGACCGATGCAATTTTTTGAAGCAACTGTGAAACAGATAGCGACCCACTATGGTGGCCACCAGCACGGAAACCAGAATATCACAGATGACGAGCGCATTCTCTATGCGTTTGATAATCCTGCCCTCAAAGCTGGACGCCTCATCGAAGATCTCCATCAAGTTGTACACGTCGTCGGCCATGGCAAACATGTTCATATCCAATGCTGTCATGTTAAACCACATCTTGGGCAACGCTAAAACCTGAACCCAAATTTTTGAATTTTTTTTACTGACAATCTGGGGAACCCTAAGGGGTACTCTGAAAATATGAATGAATGAAGCATGACAGATAATAACAGGATATTCAGTCTCCATTTGGTGTGCATTATCTAGCAGAAACGATTTAAAATGGGTTAAACTATCGCTGGGCACGCAAAAACTTGTTGAGGGCATTGAACCCATTGTACCCATGGCTCTATGCACTTCTGCAAACGCTCCACGTGACGTGTGGGCTGGTGTATGCATTAGAAAGGCGATTAAGGGCGCCAAAGTGCAGGTCATTCTAACGGGACACTCGCAAGTCCAGCGAATGACGCACGGAGTTGCTGTCTCTGTGCCCCCGATCAAGATAGGACAGTGCCACACAGCCACAGCTGAAAAAACACGAAGCTCCATGGCGTTGGGGTTGGGGGAGTGTGTTGTTGTGACAGAAAAATATTGACAGCATTAGACTAATTAGCGTTAATAAAACGTGCCTCAAAGAACACATTCCTCGAAGCCAATTCGGCGTCCAGCGTCAGAGGGAGACGCCAATTAGTGCCTATATTCATCGGAAATTGTCCGACAATCCATTACAGGTGCTCTGAGCCTATTGTCCGCACCTGTTCGTGCCATAAGCGAGAATGGGAATGGCAGTGCGAACGGGAACGGGATTGGCAATGGAGCTGCCAATGGCCATGGCCAGGCATCGGCATCGGAAAGCGATCAGGGCAAACAACTGCCTTACCAGCGAATAAGCCCGAATCTGATTGGGATCCAGTCGAGGTGAGTGCGAGGTCCTAGCCCGATGTCCTTATAATTATCTTCTCTATGCTCTCCCGTTCAGATTTCGACGCAGCTACTACCACAAGGTCGTGCTGGGTGCACTGCTGGCACTTGTAATCATTCTGCTGATAGCAATCATAGTCCTAAGCGTATCCAGTGAGTAGTCGGAAGATTCAGTTGATCCTAGCAGCCGCATTCTGATCCTCGTTCTGTTTTCAGTTAAGAAATCGAATCCAATTTGTCGCAGCCGGGAGTGCATCCGCTCAGCGGCCAGCCTCATCTATGCGATGGATGAACAGACTGATCCCTGTGAGGACTTTTACAAATTCACCTGCGGCCGCTGGGCCGAGGAGCATCCGCGTCCGGACTCCGTGACCTCCAACGACTGGTTCCGGGAGCGACAGGCGCATATAATGCGCGTAGTGCGGGAGTTCCTTCGATCTAACATCAGCAGCGCCGAGCCGGAGGCTGTGGGCAAGGCCAAGACCATGTACGGAGCCTGCATGGACACAAAGCAGCTGGACCAGCGAAATCTGGAGCCCCTGGTCGACTATCTACTGCGCTTCCAGCTGCCCCTCCTGCCCACATCCCTGAATCTCACCTTGGGCAATGAATCGAAATATACAGCGCAGGTAGCCAATGCCAGCTACAACTGGCTGGAGTCGATGGTGGCCATCAAACAGCATCTCAGCATGGACCTGATCATTGGCTTCGATGTGTTTCCCGATCCCTTCAACCGCTCCATCAATCGTATAGCCCTGGGCACCCCCGAAACAGAATCAGCATTTCCCTTGTAAGTTTAATGATAATCCTTTAGTTGAAAGAGTCTTGAATCCCTGAGTCTTTAATAATTTGTGGCAGCAACAATGATGATTCGCATAAGCTGCTGCGAAAGATCCACCGAAAGACCATATTTATGCAGAACAGCGACGAGGACGATAGCGAGGACGATCTCGAGAGCGAAGAGGAGGAAGCGGCCAAACAGACGACCTCTGGGATGTCGGCCTACCTCAACTATATCCGCAAGGTTATCGAGAAATATTTGCTTTACGTGGATCCCTATGTGAATCAGGAGGAGGCCACTGTGGGCATCTCGCAGCTGGTGAAGCAAGGCGTTAAAGTAGCCCGGAAAATCCACGAGGTAAGAGCGCCGCAGAAGGAGATATTGCCAGAAGTAATCCTTATACCAAATTCCAGTTGAAAGAAGATGCTGAAAACTCAACGAAGCCTTCAAAGAACCCCGCAGACGATATAATATATATATCGCTGACGCAACTGCAAAATCAGACGGACAAGAACATTGCCCCGAAGACTTTGCCCATCTGGATGCGCTACATGGAGCTCATCCTGAAGGGCACCCGGCACGAGAAAAACCGCCAAATGACCACCAATCTGACCATCATCACCAGCCAGGCGGATATTCTCTACCTGCAGAATGTAGTGGAGTATCTGGAGGAGACTCCACCGTCCCACATAGAATCCTATCTCTGGCTGAGCACCATCGAGGAGCTGGTGCTGCATACCACTAGCTCCATGCGTCTGCTCCATTCGGAGTATATGCGGCTGGCCATCGGCACTGAGGGCAGCACACCACGATCCCTCTACTGCGCCAATGGAGTGAACAGCCTCTTCGGGATGGCCGTCAGCTATGTCCTGGCCGACGAGGAGTTCACCAGGGTGAAGCTGCCACGCGTGCAGCGGATGCTGAGCGACATACGACGAGCCTTCGATCGCCTGGTGCGCTCTACAGCCTGGATGGATGCGGCAACCAAGCGAAAGACGATGCAAAAGTCCGCCGAGATGAAGAGTTTCATTGGCTTTCCCTCGTGGCTGAGGAATGGCACGGCTCTGAATGCTTACTACGAAGGGGCGGTGGTGAATGCCAGCATGCACCTGGAGAACCTGATGGGATTCGTGCACTGGCAGATGATGGAGAAACTGAACGAAATGGATAAGCCGGAGCCAATTGGATGGGCAACGTCGCCCTCTAATGTGAATGCCTTCCACACGTTTCAATCAAATGCTATAAGTGAGCGTGGCCCCGTCCTGTCGCCGAGCCCTTAATCCTTATTGTCTTTTCATTTGCAGCGGTTCCCATTGCCATTCTGCAGTATCCGTTTTATGACCTTGGTCTTGAGTAAGTCTCTCCACTGCAAAAACACAGAGCACTCCGCACTCCAACCGCCGAGCACCAGCACCTGTCATGTTCCAGCCACCATCCCCCAGCACCTAGTAGTAACCTAATGCCTTTCTGAAATTGCATCTGAATCGTTGTGTCCTTGTTAGGGCATTGAATTATGGCTCGATTGGCACCATCCTGGGGCACGAGCTGACGCACGGCTTCGACGACAGCGGACGGCGTTTCGACAGGGACGGTAACATGGTCGAGTGGTGGTCCAACCAGACAATCAACGAGTACGTCAACCGTACAGAGTGCTTCGTGGAACAGTATAGTCGATATCATCTCGCGGACATTGATGAATACGTGAGTATTGTGTGTATTTATGGCCATGGCTCATATGAATCATTTATGTGATTGTCCCCAGATCGATGGCGAATTAACACTGGGCGAGAATATTGCCGATAATGGAGGGATGCGGGAGGCCTACTACGCCTACCGTCTCTACGTCAAGGAGATGGGACGGGAGCGATCGAAGCTCCCAGGCCTGGAGCACTATACGCACGAGCAGCTCTTCTTTATTGCGTTTGGCAATCTCTGGTGCGAGACGTACACTCCAGCCGCCTCCCGCTATGCCCTCAGCGACTCCCACTGCCCCGGACAGATGCGACTAAAAGGAGTGCTATCCAATTCAGAGGAGTTTGCGAGGACCTTCAGGTGTGCACGTGGCTCGGCCATGAATCCCCATCAGCGCAAGTGCCGCATTTGGTGATGGGATCCCATGAGATTGATTCGTAAGGGGTAACAGGGGAAAAACAGGAACAGTCAAGTGATTTTCTACATCTTTGTACTAGGATTAGGTTTTAGATTTTAGATCAATTATACAGGTGTCTATTGCACGGTTCTTTACGATTGTGCAATAAGTGGTAAATGCTTCTCAACAGTTCTCAGTACTTAGGATTGCAATTTCCCTATCCCTCTAGGGATCCGCCACACACATATTTATATACAAACTGTCTCTCATTTTGCATGTATATACTCGTTTTAATTGATTATCTTTAATATACATTCATTAAATTTACAACGATTCGACATTTACAATAGTACACTTAAAACATTCACATTCACACACAGATACTCGTACATACAGACATACAGACAGACAAGGTGTCTGTGGGAGATTCGGTTCTTTGGTTGCATACATCTGTCATCTTCCGTCTTCCATTTAGAACTCTGTGCAGTTACCGTTCCCTCCGCTCACATGAAACTCTCCTGAAGCCGGCAGTCTCCCTGCCAGAGGCAGTGCCTCCTCTGGTGGGGCAGCTACCGCAAAACTGTGGTCTCTGCACATGAAAATTGGCTCTAATTCGAGGGGAAGAACATATGAAGAAGGTAATGAGTAAAGGCAGTGCTTAAGGATGCTTAATGCATACCGCTTGCATAGAATTCGCTCGTAACTTTCGCCTTGTGCTGATGTATGTGGTGCAGGTGTTCACACGATGCAGGTGGAAGGCCTCTTCGGTTCCTTCGTCGATGATGCAGCAGCCAGCGGAGGGTAGATACAAGAGTAACGAAAAAAGTTAGCAAATTTTGTATGCCTCTGTATATACATAATCGAAAATTACAAATCAACAGTCAAGTGTTGCGGTGCTGGTCATGCGAAAAGGTGCTTCTTGAGTGTCATGCAATACTCGTAAGTAGGCTAGAGAACAGAATGAAAGGAACAAAGCTAAGGCTACTACGGACAGAAAGAACCGCATTCCCAGACAGACAGATAGAAAGATACTCGTAGATGGTACAGACAGACCGAGAGACAATAAATTAGATGACAATTAGATGTTCAAAATAAGTAGATACTAGAAAGAGAGAGAGAGGGGTGGCACCTAATTCGTATTTTAGGTTTCCTGACTAGACCATCACCGTTTCGGCGATGGTACTTGAAGGTCATCTCACCGGTTGCTTCGTAGCTGCGTTCGCCGCGGCTGCGCAGATACCGATGCAGACAGCAGCAGCGACGCAGGCCGGGCACGCGATACATGATCTGGAGGAAGCCGCCACGGAACCGGGCATTCATATAGCAGTAAATGATGGGATTGTAGCAGCTGTGCGACATGGCCAGCCAGTGGAAGGCTAACCACACATAGGGTAGGGGCTTCCATTTCCCAAACTCCTCGTCGTTGAGCAGGAGCTGTCAAACAGATGATGTAGACAGTAAATTAAGATATCCATGAACTCCAAACCCACCTGCAGAATGTTAAATGGCAGCCAGCAGATGGTAAATACAATCACAACCGTCAGCATCATCTTAATCATCTGCAAGTACATAAAGCAAACGGAAGTATGATTAATTTATGTGTGACACTAAAGCCCAAGTGGAGTATATGTATGTATGTACCATACCCAATTACAGTGTCTATTTATAGGACTGCGGTCTGAGTCTCTTGGTCTCGGGCACACACCACATCCATTCACGATTTACGACCTTGACCTGCCGGGCCTGACTCTAACTTTGACTGTGTCGCATGTGGCGACATTTCGCCCTATCTCGAGCCATCTGTCAAGCCGTAAAGTCTATGGCTGGAGAAGTCCCATCCATAAAACGAATATAACTTTATTTATATCAAGGGCCAATGACTCGCTTTTATGGCCACTTGAAACTAATTTTTATCGAAGCATCTTCTTTAAGTCGTTCGACAGCAAAAGAGTTTTGTCCTACGGACGTTCCTCCTGTATTCCCACTCAAAGGGGGAAAATGTACATGACCTCTGGCGACTAATAAGGACTTTCTTTGTCTTGAGTTATGTCGCCTTTAAAGAGTGTTTCTGAAACATTAAATAATTGAAAATGCAATTCTACATGATTATTACATAGCTCCTACAAATATCTACATGTCTGTGACACGTTATCTTCAGCCAAAAACTATGCAACACTTTTTGGCCAACAGTGTACGGAAATAATATCTCTAGTATGCTTTAAATATTGTTTTGTTCTACCGCTTATGGTCGTTGATTGTTGTATTTTATCACAGTTTTCCTGTAGTCTATTGGAAAAAGTGAACCACTTTCCTCGTTCCACCCCTTGGCAACCATACGATATTGCGATTCCTATTTGTCACGCACAATACCTATAAAAAATTCGTATGGCTTTGTTTCGAAAGGATTTTGTTTTATTTATTAAGAATTCCCGATGACATGTGACAGCTGAAGGTAACTACCCGTGCGCGTTGGCAGGGGAAACGTGGAAAATCCATACGAATTGAAGTCACAAATGCCGTAAAAAGTTATCCAACTAATCCAAGAGTTTAGGTTTTTAGGTTTCATCGGGCTGCAGCAGAATCTCGAATATGACGGCATAATTTAGTTTTATGATGAACTCATTGGGCACGTCTCTCACGTGACCACCTGAGCTAGACATGACATAAAGGTTTACGGCCCAAAACGAATGCACGATAAAGTTGTTAAAGCCAGTTGCCCACTTGGCCAATAAAGGGGAACGACGTCATCTCAGAGCCAGAGATAGACGAGACTGAAAAGAGCAATTGCAGAATGGCTGCCGCTGACGCTGCCGCTGCTGATGATGCAAAGGGTATCGAAGTACCAATAAACGAATCATATGCGAAGCCTTTATTGAATTCTGATAGGAAATGGCAGCACAAAGGAATTGGATTCCCATGCAGATATTATCGCATTATTGGCCAGATAAATATCTGACTGCCAATAGCCAGCGATTATGAATTGATGCAATGGTCGGATGAATTCGAATCTATATCCTCGGTTATTTACCAAAGTCAGCATCTGGTGACAGTTGGTTTTTAAACGCATTTTAAGGCATTTTTATAAAGCTACTCATGGAGCTAATGCGGGCGACTGTGTCCTGGTCTCCCTTCGAACTGCAGTTGCCAGGCGGCTATAAACGAGTGCTCAACGAGGCCATTTGATTCGTTTTAATGCCTCGTTAGTTCGCTCTCGCATTGGCTGGCTGGCTGGCTGAGTGTTAACAATGCAAACATTAAGTATACGCACCGCTGTTCAGGCGTAAAAACACGAGACGCAAACAAAGTGAAGCCAACTAAGCTGGTAATGAATGTTTATACAAATATGTTTTTGTTGACGCCTCCGCTGGGACCTTGTCTGCGTGTGCCTCTCCGTCTGTGACCTTTGGCCGGGGCATGTGTCCGCTGTGCATACAGCTTTCCCTCAATCCAGCCGGGCTTGTGGGTGGAAGCTGCAACGTCATCCATGGGTTTGGGTATCAATGGCTAGCCTGTAGCTGAGGTGTCTCTTGTAGAGACACCATACTCAAGTACATTACTCATGTGGCGTATGAGCTGCTTGGAATTTGCTGCCTGCGGCTCTAGTTTCATCTCTTTGGTCGTTTGTTTTTTGGTCTTTAAGCTTCGACAGTCTCACGACTTAATTGGCAGCAGCGTTCGTTGCCGGCATTAGCCACAATAATATCACACTTAGTTTTGCTTTTCTTGGTTTTGTTTTGGTTTTGAACCGGTTAGCGGTCGTGGTAGCGCTTCTCCTTCGGCTGCGGTTACGACTACGGTTATGGGTACTACAAGTGTCATGCCCGCCCATCAAAGTTAATGCCGCGCAGAGGCTTACATAAAAAATGAGCTCCAGTAGTCCAGTACAGTCCAGACCGTGCTGTAATTCATCAAAATGATTTCGGTTTAAGTAGGGACCCCAGCCCACACCCACGAAAACATTAGGAACTGGGCCATGAAAGTGAGAGGAGAGAAAGGCTGACAAATGAATTTTGATCCACTCTGTCTCGGAGAGAATACCCCCAGAGGCTGAATGATATTTCGATTTGAATAGACGCCTCTCCACTCTTCGCGATGAGGTGCAAAGCGTTCTGCTCTTTCGCCAAGTAATTCACTAATTAAATTTCCTGACACGTCCACGACTACCAAATGGCTTCTACTTTCGGGGACAGGCCAAAGCCTGTCCCTGTCCCTGCTGACTGTCATTCGTTTTGTTTAATTAATGAGAGGAGGGCGTCAAAGTTGATTGCTTTTTAAGTGCACAGAATTTGATTTATACCTACATACAGCCCATGGCAGGAGGAGGAGGACCGGTTGTCGAATGCAAAATGTTTGTTACGATGCCGAAACTTTCAACTTACGAATACGAACGAGTACCATGGGTAAAAAGTAAGTAGTTTTATGTTGGTCTTTTGGCTTTTCGCAAGATTTAATTTTCTGCCGTTGTTTGGTTTAGTTTCTCAAGAGAAAGAGGCCCTAAGCGGCGAGCTGTCCAATCAACAAAGGCGCGGTAAGCGCATTAAACGATTTTGATTGCAACTTTTGGGCAGGTCTCGTAATTTTTATTATTACCCGTACGTCGCTGGGTTTTTTCCTGTGTTCAGCTTAATGCCATTGAATTCGGAGGGGAGGGTAGGTATATAAAAACAGTTCGCCGAAAATTGAAAGCAGCATTTCATTCACAATTGGAAATCTCTTTTTTGGCGTGGGAGTTGCCTTACGAACACGATTACGATTACACAGTGCCTCCAAAGCCAGACGCAAACCAGTTTTCAGAAATAAATGCATGTCGGGACCAGTTAATAATTACGACTGGGAACTAGTTCATTCGACAGGCATCCGGCATGGGTCCGCTACTCGATTACCCGCTGATATCTGTTTACGACTATTAATCAATCCATTTGGCTCATCGATTAGCGCGTGCCCCTGGCTGTGGCTGGTCCATCGCCCAGTCCCAGTCCCAGTCCCTTGCCCAACTCTGGAACTGACCTGTGGATGGACCCGCATGCCGCCCCGAGCTGCGGTAATTGAAGCCACATTTAATTGCCAGACAATTGCGAAAGTGCCAGGTGAAAAGGTGAAACAATGTCTGTACCCAAAACCCACAACCTGCAACCCGCAACCCAACCGGAGCTCAAATTGTTATCCATGAAATAGCCAAAAATCAAACGGTCATTAAACAATACCGTCGACGGGCAGCTCAACTAATCAGCAACTAATTTGCACAGCAATTTCACTCAAAACCTAGTGGTTTGACTTTCTCAAGAAATGGAAAAATTAATGTGGAGCGGGTTAAACTTAAATTAGTTTTTAACACAGCTTTTTTCAAAAATGTTCCATAAATTCTTTGAAGTCTTTTAAAGCTCAAGGACTTGCTTGATATTTTTTAAATATTTTTAAAATGCTTAAATTCTAAATATTCTGAAGATTGTGTTGATTAAATGCTGTTGTAAAAGTTCAAAAATATTGAACTTATCCAAAAAAATTTGAATTTCTTTGTTGCTCCTATATGGCATTTCTTTAAGCCAAAAATCGATAATGGCGTTCAAGAATTACTTAAATGAGAGCCACAAAGTATCGTTAAAATCCAAAAGTCATAAAAAATAATCAAATAAAAACGAGAACAACGAAACACGAAACCGACTAAAAATAGGAGGAGACCAAATGGAATTTTTCTACGTTTCAATTAAATCCAAGGAGGTTTATGGGGCCAAGAGCAAGGCATTGACCTCCAAAAGCAGGAGCTAATAGATGGTAGAGGGGAGTGCTGCGAATGGGAAAAGGAAGAGCTCCCTGAGCTGAGCCTTCGGGGTAAGCCATATTGGGCGATAAAACCACATAAAATTAAAGGCAAGAAGTGTTTGACGGGTTTTGATGAATCGCCATGACGGAGTTTTTGAAGTCGAAGTCCAAGTCGGGTGGGGAAGAGGGGCTTTGTCTGCGGACTCGTACGTGAGGGGACTTTTACTTTTACGACTGACATACATTATAATTAACACAGCTCGGTGGGCGGTGTGTGGCATTGGGGAGCGGTATGGGTGCAGTGCGGTGTGAGGTGCGTGAAGGGGCGGTTCAGGAAACGGCCCAAGAAATACGCGCAATTAATTAAAGCGTCCAAAGTGTCATAAACCAGGGACTCAAGGGGGCAGCGAAGCCCTGCAAGAGCTGTCAATTAAATGAAGAAACCGAAACCGTGAAAGTCGAGGACTGACCCATACTTGTGCTCCATGTTGTGCTCCCCCTCTTTTCCTTTTTTCATTTTTACCTCGCTATCTCTTTCTTTGTTGGCCGCACGGAAGTGTTGTGCCTGCGATTTATTGTGGGCGTGTCACTTGCAGCCGGGAAAACACTCAAAAAAAAGCCCTCGACGCCACAGTGGGGGAGTGAAAAATAAAGGTCATAAAATTGTTCGTTTATGCCGCAGCATTTTCGGATAAGATGGGGTGGCGGAGGGGTTAGGGTCTTACGATAAAAGAATTTCATGTCCGCGAGTCGGGCCTTTCATATTTATTTACCTTATGGCCGCGTACAAATTGAATTTTAAACATTTTCGTTTGCACATAAATTGCTTTTACTTCGGCCTGGTCCTTGCCCTCCTCTTTGGGGTTTATGCACATTTCTGCTGACATACATTTCGAGGGTTTTTCCAGATCATTTGCCTTGCAAAGTCTTTTTTATTGGAGGGGCGGCTAGCACCGGGAAAAGCAGTCTAATAAGTTGACTCGTTAGACGAATCCTTTGGGCACAAGTTGTCCTCTTCAGCTGAAGTTGGAACTCATCTCAATCCAAAGGTGACATTGTTGTCTTCTCCCACATGAAACTTCCACTTGAGTCCAACTACTACCGCAATGGCTGTTATCTCCTGCATACTCGCATAATAGATTTTTGCGGTTTCTGTACAACGTTTCCCTTAGCTGCATGCAAATGTTCCGGTTCTCAAGTGCCAAATGCATGTAGCCCAAGAAAAATTTGGCTAGCTATCCGGAAGAATGCAGGACCTAAATCCTGCCACAATAAGGGGGGAGGGAGTGGGCCACATCCCCGTTCCTGAACCAATCTGGGACAATGTTGCGGCCCCCGAAACTTTACAAATTGCCTCAGCTGAATGTGGGCGTGTGTGTTTCGTGTGTTGAGGCTTTTCCTATGTTTGATTTATAGGCTGCCCCCGCTTCTGTCCTGTCCTGTTGCTGTACTGTACAGCCCTGCCCAGTCCTCCGGAACACACCCCCACATGCAAAGCAATGTTTATGGTCTTTTTGTCCAGCAATACGCTGGGCGGACAACACGTTCGAACTTTTACGAGCCGGCTCGGAATGCCCAGAGTACGCTCCACGTGCACCGTGTGGCATGGCAACTTTAGTGAGTGCATCAATGATATTGTTTCTCTCGTATTTTACGACCACCAATGGACACACACTTGGGCAGAGGCTCAACAACGAACGTCTGGTACAAGTCCGAGGAGGAGTAATTAGAAAGATGGAAGCTCCTTGAATGCAAATGCGAATGCGAATGCCCTGAGAGTGGCAACCATGGACATCTGTCGGTTCATCATGCGGCTTTCAATCGGATATTGTGTGGCAGGGCAAAGCCGTGCATGACGGATTGCCATTGATTGTGCGAACACTCGAGCCACTCGAGCAATGGGCCTCCAGTGTTTGGTGTTGGCCCAGACAGGCGGAAGCAAAACCATATGCCCGTAAAATATGATGCTGGGAACAAAGGCACAGGCACAAGCGGCACAAACCGAGCCGAATGATGCTGCCAAGACCAAGACAGTCGGCAGCAGACGGTTAAAGGTAGCAGGCAAAACCGTAGCATCACCAGTAACACCAGTAACACCGCCAACAACCGCACAAAAGTGAAAGTGACAAAGCAGAGCAGCAAAGAGGAAGAAGCTCGAGCGGCAATGACAATGCCAATGCTGTCTGCTGTCTGCTGTATACTTAAGGCATTAAAAACATTGTACCCCAGAGAAAGACAAGACACACAGGCAGTACGTAAAATTAAACTAAACGCAGATGCAACAAAAGGCAAAACAAAAGCAAAAGCAACAGTTTGTCATTAACAAACTAAAGCGGAAAGATCTTCCTCTGGCAGCTACCATCTGGCTAGATGTAGTAGTATTCCTCTCGCAAAAAAACACCGACTAGAAGTTGGCCGAAAGATAAAAGCCTCACTCAAAGAAAAACTTTCTGCAATTTTGCACATTTCCAGCGCTCGGTGGGGGCGGGTGCGGTGGAAAAGCGCAATGCTACAGATACTAAAAGAGTTTTAAAGTTTTCACACTTTTTCCATGGCATTCCCACAATTGCGGTCTTAAATGGGGGTTCGAAAGAAAACTTGCCATTCAAACGATTCAATTTAATTAAACGGATGGCTATTGCGGGTCAGCTGTGGCACTTTTGCCCGCTGAATCCCACAAAGAAGTGTGCAAACTAGAGAGAATTATGTTCATAATGTGAAGAAATTACTTCTTAATTAGTTTCGCAAGTCTCCCAAGAACTTTTCCCTAAAATGCTCAATTATTTGTACTTCCCTTTTTTGTTGGGTGGATAAGCATAAATTTAGCGAATAACTGGATTAGATGGAACCTAATTGTTTGAGGAAAAGGAGACTGTGAAAACGGGGTCAGCGGAAAGTTAGTTAAGGGAAAGTTGAAAAAAAGAGAAGTTCGAGTATAATCCTTAGGGAACCCAACCAAAAGGCCATGAAAGATGAGTGCTACTGGGTGGAAAAGTTCAAATGAAAAATTCAAGCCACTGTTGGTTTTTTTTTTCGTAATTTTGTCACCGTTGTTTTTTTTTATTGAGCATAAAGTACTTATTCTAGTATAATTAAAATATATATATATTTATGTGTATGCATGGAGCATTGTGTCAAGCCCCGCTAAATCATCTTCTATATCATCATCATCATTATTATCATCATCATTATTATCTTCTTCTGCCATCGCTCTTTCGGGCGCCCAAGCGAGGTTCCCATCCAAGGAACCCGCACTCGTCGCCTATTAGCTAATAGAATTTTCAGGGCAAAGTTTAGTGTTTTCAGACTCTGGTCGGACGAAGTGCGACTGACAGATGGAAAGAGATGGAAAGTAGTATAGTGGGAGAGAGAAAGTGAGTTTGGAAACGTATTATATACAAAAGACATGGGCGGAAAGCACTATCCCGTTTGCGGGCGTGGTTGGGGCTAGCGATCCGAGCGGAGACTAGCCCCGATTTAGGGGCATGTGGCTGTGTCGGGGACCAGAAGAAGGGACACATGTGTGGTAGAAGATCGTCACGTTTCGGGTCAAGTCGCAGTGTTTGTGGTGTTGGTGGTCATGCTGATGTGTGGTTAATGTTGATGTCGATGTGGTGGAGATTCTGTGTGAGAGTGGGGGGCGTGTCAACGACAGGACTAGTCAGCAGCTTGAGCCGAAGTTGAGTTCGAAGTTCGTATGGTAGATGGTGGATGGTGGATGGAGAGATTCTTAGTAGGGGCCGGACTTGCCGGGTGGGCCGTAGTTGCTGGACGGGGCCGAGATGGAGCCGCTGTCGCCGCCGGTGAAGCCACCATCGCCGCCGCCGGTGGTGTAGCCGCTGCCAGAGTTGGACTGAGTGAAGCCACCGCTGCCGCCGCCGGATATGCCACCGGAGATGCCACCTGAGATACCGCCAGACTCCTTCTGGGTCTTGTACTTGATGAAGTACACCTCGGGCTTTGAGGGCTGTGTGGGTGCCGGTGTGGGGATGACAATGTCCTGCTGGTCCTCGGGCTTCTTCACCAACACATAGACCAAGGTCTTCTCCTCGTTCTGGGGCTGCAGGGGGATGACTGGAGCCTGGTACGAGGGCGGGGATGGGGCCTTAATGAAGATGATCTTGTAGTGCTTCTGCGACTGGCCAACTGGCAGGTTGGGGCGCTGACGCACTTCGTCCTGCTCTGGTGGCGGCACATGCACGTAGATGTGCTTCTGCACTAAGGTGGTGCCACCGCCGCCGCCGCCTCCACCTCCGAATCCGCCAATGCTGCCGCCTGCAAAGTGAATTTAAATTATAGTTAACTCGGAATCGAAGATGCACTCTTTTCTCACGCACCTCCTCCGAATCCACCACCGGAGCTGCCGCCGAATCCACCTCCGAAGCCACCGCCTCCTCCTCCTCCGCCACCGGAGCCGCCGCCGAATCCACCTCCGAAGCCACCGCCTCCTCCGCCGCCGCTGCCACCTCCGAATCCTCCACTAGAGCCACCTCCGAAACCGCCGCTGGAGCCACCTCCGAATCCTCCACTAGAGCCACCTCCGAAGCCGCCGCTGGAGCCACCTCCAAAGCCGCCGCCGGAGCCACCGCCGCCTCCGGGACGGTTGTAGTTGTAGCCGGCCTCAGGACGGGCCGCGGCCAGGGCCAGACAGGACATAAGAATGAAGGCTTTCATGGCTGCTTAGTCACGGGTTGAGTGGACGGAAAAGACGCGTTGCTTGGGTTCTCTTGGATCTTGGGTCACGGGTTCTTAGAGACTCGGATTCTCTGATTCTCGGATACGATCTAACACGCACACACTTTGCACTGGCACTATCACAGTAATCCTAGGTCTGTGGTGTGTGTGGTCGAGTGTGTTTTTGGGTTGTTTTGGGGGAAGACAAGACAGAGGTATCGAGTTAGGACGATGATGCTGGAACACTGCAGGATTGCTGTTGTAGAGCCTCACGTTTCTGTATCCTCGACTGCTTGCTCGGATGTTGTTTATTAGACCAAATCAAATGCTTCACTGACGAACCACTGCAGCCGCATCATCAATTTATACAGAAATCCAGCTAGATGCACAGCCCGGCAGCGGCGGCTGTGGCTGTGGCTGCCTGCCACAGAGCGCGGCACAGCGGACACCAACACCAACTCCAACACATTCGCAGGCCCCATGGATGCGAGAGGGTTTTTGCTATGCTCATGATGATGTTGATGATGATGCGACTTTTGGGCACTGCGCATGCGTGGCCAGGCCAAGCGAGCTGGCCAATAATGAGACTCTGCTTTTGGCCATCTCTCTCTCTGAGTCTGAGTCTGAGTGCGAGTGTCTGCGCCTGTGGCTGTGGCTGTGCCTCTGTCTGGCATCGGGGTTAACGTTGGCGTCTGTCTGTGTAGGCTGCTGGCAAGTGAAACCGAAATTACCGCACAATCAACTTATTACAGCACAGCAACAACAGCTTCACTTCGCTCTACCAACGTTGATTTCCCGTTGTCGGATGTACTGGAGAGTCCGAGTCAGACTCTGTGCCAGACTCTCACTCTCTGGCTCTGGCTCTGGCTATGTCTCTGCTCCAGTCACAGTCTGTACCCAATGTCGTGCACTTTCGCTCTCACCGCTGGGCTCTAAGGCCTGGGACCTCGACTGGGATCTCGACTGGGTCTCGGGTGCCGCACTTGAGCGTCAGCTGGCCAACAGAGCAGGCGACTCTTGCTTTCCTTTGGCTTGGAAATTTCTGCACACGCTCACGATCACGAGCGGAGGAAAGTGAAAATCAAAAGAAAATCCCCCGATACTGCTGCTGTGCTCTGCACTCGAACGCTAACAATGGCAATTTGAATAATTTTCGAGACTTGTGCGAGTGTTTGTGGATTGTCTTTGGGTTGTCTCTGGGACCATTGTGTTGTGGGGGGGAATTTATTTTCATATGACAAATGCGAATACGTGCTATGATAGATGACTGACTGGAATGAGTGTATGTGGATGTAGATATGCCTGTGAGTGTTTTTATGAGTGTGCAAGTGTGCCACTGTGCAAGGCCTACGATTCAGAGATTTGCCGAAAAGATAATTCATTAAAATTGGGTTGGTCGTGTCTGGGGTACAAAAGCATAAATTGTCAAACGGGATTAGCCTTGGGACTAGCCTCTAGTCAAAAAACACTTCCTTCGTAACTTCCTTTGCCATAACAATTACATAGATTATAGTGTTTCTCCAGGGATATTCCTGTATTTATTCAACATTTATATCTTTTTTCAAATTAAGTTTATGCCTCTATATAATACCTATAAAATACGATTTTTTCTTGTGGCTTTTTCCTGCTTGAATCATCTTTTGTATTCTTCATTCACTCTTTGCTATTCAGTCGGTTAATTGCGTTAAGTTTAATGAATGGTCTGGCAGATCGAACGAACTTAACGTTCAATGAACCGAAGATAATGGCGAGAAAGGTGTGGGATAAAGTCGGTGAGAGAAGAAAGGCAAATTGACCGAACGCTTTTTCAATTAGTTGCCAATTTTAGGGTCAGCAATTTCATGGGTTGAGATGAGATTTTTAATTTTATTAATAAACTCTGCCTTTCCCAGAAATGAAGCCGAGAAGTCTCAAAGAAGAGTACAATAATGGGATTGTTTCTTGATTTATTTGAAAATCAAATAGGAGCTAGCCCCAAATTTAAACAACCTACAAATACATAAATGTATTTCACTTTTTGACACTTTACAAGTCTTTGTTCGACAACACTCGAGTGCTTGAGCCTCTCAGCAGCCCACTCGATTACTCATGTTCGTGGCTAATGGATTGGGGCTTTCTTTAATCCGGCCAATTACTTGCGAGTGGTATTGAATCAGGCGGATTATCATGGCTAATAAACGGCACTTGACTAACGACCATTGCGGATTGGATAGAGTGGGTCGAGTCGGGCCTATCTAATTATCACCCAATCGCCCGACTGGTAAATCCATCAGAGGGAAAACAAATCTTCAGTTTATGATTCAGATGCCAAATGGCTGAAACCCGTTGTCGATCGGAATCATAAAACTAATAATAATAAAATTAAAAGGCAACTGCAGTCAGCTGTCAATGGAAATGGATATGAGATTCGTCCATGCGCAGCATTTCCTGCCACAACAATTCCCGTGCAGAGTGCAGATTTCACCTTGAATCTCTCAGATCTTGCGTAACCAAACCCAGCTTCGGGCCAGACCAGACCAGGCCAGGCCAGGAGCCAGCCGGGCCATATGCAAAAACCGTTTTCGGCTAACGAGCAGCGAACATCGAGCGACTTTTCGTGTATTGACAGACTTGTACAAGCTGCTGCATAGCCAAAATAAATAGCTCCACTGCAATGAACCAATGTGGGAAACGGAATGCAATTCAATGTCGAAATTAAAGCCAGACCGAACACCCGCAAAACGCCAGAGTGCAGGCTGCCACATTTCGAGCAATGGGAATGCAAATCGGGACCCAAGTTCGAGTTCGCATCCGATTCCACGCTAAGCGGTTGCCTTGAAGTGCAGATCAAGGCTAAGGCTGGCTAATTTTATTCGCTTTCTGTGGCTTTTGTTAGGAATTTCCACCACTCAAATGGTTTTTCTTTCCCCTAAACTTCCGAATACCATTGGGGGAAAAGCGCCAAAAGCGCAGCGCACCAATCGCCGAAAAAGAAACCGCAACGCTGGCGATAAATCTCACGCTCAACAATGTGGCCAAGAGCCAACCGTGAATGGGGAGTATCGGGGCTCTGGGGCCCAATGAAGTATTTGGGGATATATGTACCATTTTTAAGGGCAATTAGTTGACTATAATTGTGGTATTTATGGGAGGTTTTAATGGTAAATTTATTTAATTACTATGCAAATTTATCTCGTTTAACCTCTGCCTCTCTACTGTGCAAATACGACTTGCCGCCGGGCCGCCGGGCCGCGGCAAAGTGCTCCCCGACAGCTCTGCAGATGGCTGAACTTTAATCGAAGAGAGCTGCCGCCTGGGGGAGGGAGGCCATGCTTGTTGCATAAAAGATGCAATACGGCTTCGGCTGACTGTGCAATGTTTCCATGACACTGAAAGATAGCGCTGCCCCACGCTCGGCGCACGCAACGGGAGCAGCTTTAGCTCATCCCTATGCAACGGGAGGGATTTCGATGGATAGTGGTGGTTGCTATGTAGATGGTGGCTAGTGGCTGGTGGCTGGTGGCTGCCGGATGGCGGGTAGGAAGCTGGCGACGACGACGACAGTTGTTGCTTCCTGCATCTATTGTCGCTTGTTATTGCCAGCGGGGATTGGGGCAAAGATGGAGGATGGCTTTGGCGATGGCTTTGGTGGCATCTCCTCCGTCTGCCCAGCGCCACTTCCTGCTTGTTAAGCAAACGAAGAGAGCAAGAGAGAGACTCAGACGCAGACAAAGACAGAAACAGAGACAGAGACGTGCAACGTGCAAATTTTTTGATTGTTGAATACGAATTTTGTTTAAGTTTTGTGTAAATTTTTTATTTGGTTGCAGCATGAATGGTTTTTGCCGTTTGACTGCTTCGCTTTTACATTTGACATTTTTGGTGGCACTGGATGTGGCCTCTGCTGCCTTGCTGCCTCTGTGGATGTTTCAGATGTTGTAGATGTTGCCGCTGGCGCCAAATGCATCTCCCATCTGTCCACGATGGTATCATCGTTGGATAGGCAAGATTCAGGCAAGATTTGCAGACTTATTATTTATTGTATGTTTGTTTCTCCGATTGTCTTCGATGTTCGCTTCAATTGAAAATGTTGCTGCTGTTGCAGTTGCTGTTGTTGTTGCGGTTGCTGGTCGCTCACTTTTAAATGCTAATTAGTGTCAGCGACTTTTTGCTGTAGATTTCGGTTTCGGCCTCCTCGTTTAACTGTTGACCATTTGGCAATTTAAAGTTGCCCCGCAAGCCACGTTGCAGCAAATTGTCTAAGGTCACCGGCAAATGAAAATGTTTATGTCCGATAACGAATAGGCCACTCGGAATGGTCCCTCAGAGACTTAGACACTCGGCCCGGTGTCTCTTAGACACCTAAAATATCACTGCAAGCCTTGTCTTTAAGCTTGGCTCAAACCGTTTGTCATTAACCTTCGCTCACAGCCGGCAATTAAAAGTTGTTTCGTGTGACTTGATAAAGTAATTTGGGATTTGGATTAGTTTATGTCCTCAACAGATGTTGGCTTAACTTTGCATATAGTTTTCTCCTAAATTAAGGGATAAAGGTCCCCTAAATTTTAGCTTAAAGTTCCACAGGATGTTTGGATAAAAGTAAAATCCAATTTATTTGCCTTCTGAACCTGTTCTGTGCTCTGTGCTCGCCCATCCAACCGCATTCCAATTCCATTATAAGCAAATGGTTCGCAGAACCATTTCCTTTCCCACTTTCCTTTTAGTTGGGAAGGGCTTCGAGCTGGTCTCCTCGATGGCCCCCACCATCAGCTGCTGACTTGCAATTTTTTGCTCACATTTCAGGGGCCACAAGAAGGAGCTGTTAATTTAATTGCAGTACGTGTGAGCGTGAATGTGTGAATGTGTGAGTGTAACCGAATGGTGCACATGGGTAGACCAGTATTCTTTTGAGCACATTTCATTCGTGTGGCGCCGGGCATTTCTGCTTGAAATTTGCATGACTTTCAGCCATTGAGGGATGTAGTCGTGTGGCCGTCTGGCCATGTGGCCATGTGATGGGGCAGAGCACTTTTAATATGCATTCGTCTTCTAATGGGCTGCAATTTCCGTTGAATGTTACATTACATCCAATTTGCTCGCCAGTGTACGGACACCCCTGACATTTGTAGGAGACAACAAGGCGACAACCCCACCACTGCCTGCCTTACTTTTTCCAGCTTTTCGGGACCTTTTCAGGATCTAACTGGCAAATGGAAAATGGAAAAGTCGTGTCGCGCGGCAAACACATTAATCATGCGGTTGCAGTTGCCCTGCACACGTGCCACATGTCTCCCCTTTTGGAGAGCTCCGCGCAGTTCGCACATTTAGCAGTCTTTGAAGTTGCTGGCAAACACTTGGCACCACCAACTTATCCAGAGCTCAAAGTTGGAGCAGCAGTTCTCCAGGAGTTGCCGCTTCTCACTTGAGGTGGCAGCCAGCTGGGACCTGACTCTTTCTGCTGACACAGTAACACGACCCCGAGTCGAGCGGGCTGCAACAACGGAAACGAGTTTCGGTTTCCTTTCAACCGAAGGCGCACGCCTTGACTGCCAAAAAGCAAACTCAAGCCCAAACCCAAACCCAAACTCAAATTCAAATTCAAATCCAAATCGAAAGCAAACGGCGGAGAAAATCTGGGGCGGTGTTGCCTGCAATTAAATGCATTACGTTGGAGGCGCCCGCCCATAAATGCGAATGGCTTCATAAAACGGGCGCGCAGCATGTCGTATGCGTAATTTTACAAATGAAGTGCAATTCGAGGCGCAAGGCTGGAAGCTGCCACCGAGGCTCTCGTCGCTTCGTAGCTCTCGAAGCGAAAACGTGTGAAAAAGAAACTTTTAGCTGCGATTCCAATTGTGCTCCAGCCTGCTCTTTATGTCTGCCCGTATCGTAAAAGTTTAGTTAATGAAATCGTAAAAGTCAGGCAGCATTGAGGGAGAAACAATCAAGTCGAGACGCCGCCGCGTTGCCCGGATGAAGGACGACTTGTGTCTGCGGCAACAAAAGATGCCAGCGGATGGATTATGCATTGAATACCAATGAGGTTCGCCCTCACACAGATTTGCATTTGTCGAAATTGTGTTGCACTCGTCAGCTACACGATTATTTGCAATTGATTCACTCGGAGTCGAGAGTCGCAGCCGGAGATGGAATTTTAAATATCTCGGTTTCACAGCTCCCATGGAGTCCCCCCGCGCCCCCCAGCAAATAAGCAGCGAAAAAGTTGAAATTGTGGAAGTTGGAGTTGAAGAGAAATCTTGAAATTGGAATTGGGTTTATAATGCCAATTGTAGTGTAATTTTGCTCTGGGGATCCCATGGGGCGGGTGGGTTAAGCTGTTTGGGATTGCGGTCACTGAGGCGATTGTGCCTCTCCAAATGCATATTTAATGGGTGACAATCGCTTGGTGACATCAAAAAGGTTTTCCAAATTTGTTTGCGCATTTCCTGGAACCAAATTTGGAGGCAGCAGCTGCACGTGCCCCAAGCCCAACGAGACACTCCGTCACGTGCGATTTTCGGCCCATCGATCCAACATTGCCTTTGCATTTGCATATCTGTCGAAATAACTCATCAAAGCGTCAGCCGTTGGAGCCATCTACGAGTACTCCTCCTCCAAACGTGGCCAATTCCGCTGGAGTTGGCTTTGTGGGCTGGCTATGGGTCTGTGACTGGAGTCAGAGCTAGAGTTAGAGTTAGAGTCTTGGATACTTTGTGTAATTTGGCGCGTTGGCAACTGTGGAAGAAGATAATGCAAATGGTCATTAGGCGCAGAGTTGGATTTGCAACTTTATTGGCCGGCTTATGTAATCGTGTGTCTTGTGGCCAGAAGAAACCACAATTATTTAAATTGCGCTGTCGAAGATGTAAAGATGCGTGGCCAGTGCCAGTGCCAGCTCCAGTGCCAGTGCCTGTGCCTGGCATTCCTTTTACTTTTGCGGCACCCCAAAAACAGACTTAGCACCAGGCACCATCTTTACGTATATCTTGGTATCTTTTGTATCTTTCCATTGTTGCGTGTGGCAACAGAGTTTCCTTGGCTTCTCGCTCAAGTGGTCACTGTATTCCTCTCCATAATTCTGCTTCTGATGTCACAGATCTTTGTGGTTGGGTACACTCCTTGAACTCCTTAAAGCGTTCGAGTAGACTTTCAGAATCTGTCACTGTATGTGTTTGGAGCCTTGAATTCATTTGTTGAAATCATTTTAAGGGCCTTGTAATTGAGTTTGCCAGTGGAAAAGCATTACCAGAGGAGTGAAGGGAGCACGACGGCACCCACCCCACCCCGCTCTAAATTGCTATTAAATTTCGAATGCCCATGAAAATCTGCTTCATCCGGACCATCGCGCAGCAAGGAGCCAAGGATCTCTCCAACAAGTTTCGGCACAATGTAATTGAAGTTGACAGCAGAGCAAAAAGTTTGTTTTTTGTTTAGGGTGGAGAGGGGTACGAGTATTGGTATTGTAAACAAGATGCGAAACACGAAATCATATTTTGCGCAAATGGGTTTCAGTTTTCACACTTTTAAGGACGGCACGACTGAGACAACAGACGGAAATCTGAGGTCAGAAGATTGATTGAGCGAAGGCATGCCATGGCCCAAAGCCATTCGTTTCCAGGGCAGGGCCAGGGGCGGGGGCGGAGCAAGGCCAATGGGGAAAACACTTTGGACCAAAATACACAGAGAGGAAGCCAAAAAAAACTTGTTAAAATCAATTAAGGGCACCCTCAGCCACTGACAGACTGAAAAGTGAAAGAACGGCCGACAAATGACAGTCGAATCAAAGAGTGGAGTGGACCATCGCTCGGTTACGCAACAGCACCATCAGGATGCAATCCGAATCAAGTTATGAAAGATGAGAGACTGCGGCAGTGGTCTCTGCCTCGATTGAAGCAACAGAGTGCAACAGAGCGGCGCGATAATCAATGCGATTTATGGTGACTGCAAAACGCGTGGCAAACGCGCCAAAAAGGATTCACTCCGAAGACCGGCTGCCGGGATCGATCGCCCCCAACTCCCTCACCACATCTGCATGGCCCCCGAACCCGAACCCGATCCCGAACCACCGCTGCAGTCCTCGCCCTCGTCGATTAGGTAAGCGGCCAGTCGAAGCGTAAATTGAGCCAAAGATAAACGACCAGTCCCGGACTTCAAACCGAGATTGAGATTCCCATCGGAATTGGCAAGGCGAACTTTACTTTCGCTTTTGCGGTTAAGACGCGGCTGAAGACGATGCCTGTTTTATATCTGTATTTCTTCGGGTTTTGTCCGTCTTTGGCCGCGACCAATATTATTCACTTTGCAGAGACTCGTAATTAATGTGAATGCTTAGCCGGGATCTGAATATGCCAATCTGAGTGGCAGTTGCATTACTCATTTATCTGCGAAGGAAAAGGATTTTGTACCAGGCACTTGTTCACATTGAAAGGGTTACATGTCCACTTTGATAACTGCTGGGAGTGGGAGGAGGGCTCATCTGAAGTACTTATGAAGATCTGGGGGCACATCTTAAGTGAGGAGACCCGCGACACTGGTCGCTTGCAAATCAAAACTCGCGCGTTTGGAAATTTTTTATTTTTGATGAGAGTGTTGAACATTGCAGATTCTTTTACCACAGAATGTTGAACATATCACAGTCTTTGGGACATCAGGTTCATAAATCTATCCCTTCAGAGCTCCCGTCCCTACAATCTGTCGAGGGTATCCAGAAAAAGCTCTGGGAATAGAATATTTGCACTCAGATTTGAAAATGTATACCAATGGATATAGCACCGAGAGTGGAAGTCGGAATAAGAAAGTTTTGTACTTATATTTTACCATTAATATTAAAATATTTTCTTAAATATATTCAAATAGATTAAAAATTTAAGTAAATATATTATATAAAGCGTTTTATATTTTGGTTAAATATTGACAAAAAAAAACTTTTCACTTTGTTTTTAATTAAAAACCGATTATTTAATTTAATTCATAAATTTTTTTGCCCATTTTTGCCACTTTGCTCTGAGTGTCCCCTGTCCATACATATATCGTCAATGCATTCAATCTTTAGACAGTGTAAGGTTTATTCCCTCAATTTCCCAGTCCACCTGTACAGTACATATACATATATCTAGGGTATCCACCTCTCGCGGTGATTTCTGGGTTTCAATTATATCAGTAATTTGATTTGGTGTGTATTTGCATGCAAATGTGGCTGCCGTTGCTTGTTTTGCCTGTTTCTGTTGCCTCAACTGCTGCTGCTGCTGCTGCTGCTGCTGAGGTTGTGTTGTCATCGTTTCAGTTGTTAAAGCACTCCGAAACCGCTTCAATTGGCAGCGCAAATATTAATGAGCGAACGTGTCCGAGATGTTGACGATGCCCGACGGGGCAGGCGATGGGGCGGCCACGACTTGGTATGCAATGTGGTGATAATTGTCCCTTAACCAAAATGACTTCATCGAAAATGCGGAAAAGATGATCAATGGGGAGAAAGATAGTGAAAAGGCAGGGGCTTACATCATTGGCCTGAGGCATAAAAAAGAAAGAGCGCGTATTCTGTGGCAAGGCCAAATCATAAAACACCAAATTGCAGGCAATTTAAACACCTCCAAAGCGATAAGTCCCAAGGCACTTTGCCACCTGGCATGGCAGCTCACGCACAGATGTCCCATGTCCGTTGTCCGCTGTCCGTTTTGTGATGAGGGACGCGGACACCAGACCGGACCTGGGGCACGCCAACGGATGCGGGGCATTATTTTGCGTGAAAAATGTATAAACATTTTGCAAGTTTCTTTCGAGTTTTAGATACATCTACTGACTGCCGTTCCGCCCCAAAACACATCATCATCATCGACTAACACACACATATTGAAAGACAGGGAGACAGGCAGACAGGCGGACACACGCACTTGACACGCGGCTCGATTAGGGGCTTATGAAAATTGCACGAGGCACGGAAAAGGTCACTGGTGGAACTGGTTTCGATCTAGCTGCCACGGATTCGCGGATTTTCCCGTAGTTGCCACAACGAATCGAATCGAACCGAAACGAAACGAAACCGCAAGTGGTCGCATTAACGAGCTGACCATTTGTAACCTTGTAGACCTTGCCACAGTTGCAGGCCTGCAAATTTGCAACAGCCTGCCGGCAACCCACAGTCCCCCACCCATCCCCCTGCCAAAATCACAGTCCACAGTCTGGTTTTTGGTCTGGTCTGGCCAAGGCGAAGGAACCCGCTGAACATTTAACCTTTCGAATGGGGAAACGTGTCAGGAAGTGCTCTGGCATAACACCAGACCCAAGGCGAGCCCCATCCAAAATCCAAAGTGCATTCACAAGATACAAGATACGACTAGTCGTATAGTTCGTACAGTATGAGATAAATTTGGCCACGACTTTGCCCTGCAGCAGGAGACAGCCAGAAATTTACCAGCTTTTCATAAGTACTACCACTTTTTCATATAGTATTTTACTTTGCTTTAGTATCGTTTCTCATCAATGTTTATGATTTGCATAAAATCACCTTTAATTGGATTACTCTTTCATTGGAATAGTAATCGGTTTACTATGAGAACCTGCACGGAATCTTTTATGGCTAACAATTTTAATTGTGGGATAATCAACTTTTGTGACTCATTAAACGGGGAATTGGAAGCTCTTGGAGTAATTCAGGAAACCGTTTGAAAACGTTTTCCTTTGCAACTTTTGCAATGCAGAGCAGAGATCTTGGTAGTTTACAGAAAGGACAAGCTACCTCTTGTCAGCTTTTACAGAACTGGTTCTTCGAGTTCTTGCCACATTCGTTGAATCGTTGTCTGTGATTAAGTGGCCGACGTTCTTCAACTTGCAACCAATTTCTGGCCTATGGCTTTCCTCTTTTTCCTCTTCCTATTTTGGCATTACATTTTCGATTGGGCTCGCTGGGAAAAGCTATCAGCCAGCCAGTTTCATTTTCCTCGCAGTAAACAGCGTGTCCAATGATTTCCCATGTGCCTGAATGGGCGTGGAGGACCACAAAAATATGCACAGGGAAGGGAATTCCAAATGTCAAGATGGGTAAGTGGAAGCCTGAAATGCATGGCCAATGCGGCTGGCTGGGCTGGCTGGGATGGCAGTGCCATTAGCATTAGGATTATGTTTGGATTTCGGTCACACATGCAAGCCCGAGCGCGTATCTCGTGGATGCATGCAACGATGCGTTCCGTGTGCCACCGTGGCACCAAGTCTCCCGTTGCTTATGCAACGCCGCTGCAACGGTGAATGCTTGTCGCAAAACTTTTACGCAGTTATGCTAAACGATCACATTGTCGAGGCAGTTAGGCGCCGCCCTCTAATTGCCATTCGCACGAACGCATCTCCCAATGGCCAGCCGTGCATCCGATGCAACAGCAGCAGCATCTGTATCTGTATCTGTATCTGCATTTGCAACTGCACCTCGAGTGCGTGCCGGTGCCCCTGGCTGGGAGACTTTAATCAACCGGAGCACTCATTACTGCAATTGCTCACGTTTTAATTAAGCGGACTGGGGGAGCGATGCTACTGCTGGCCAACGGCAAACATTCAGCACCACACTTCACTCCACAACACCACTCGGGGAACAACAGATACGCTCTATCTGTAGCTCACGGATGCATCTATCTGCATGGCCACATTGCATCGTGTCGTCTCTGCTGGTGTCGCTTCGCGCTGTCTCTGTGTGTACGAAACATGCAGAACCGTTGTTTGTTTTTCGGGCAAAAGGAGAGAAAGTGCTCTTTTTTTTGCATGCTTCTTTCGGCATTTCTTTTGGTTACCCCTCGCCAGAGAAATGGCCAAAATAAATTTTCCCAGCCAATTTTTTGTTTTCCTTTCTTTGATAGTCTTGTGCTAACATCTTTCATTACTCAGCGAAACCAATCCGTTTTTCGACCCTTCAGTTGTGGTTTCAATTTACAAACTCTGGAATCCGGAATCGTGAAAGAGGAAACCGAAACAGCACTAGAAGGAGCTGAAGGCTTTGGCTAACCTTCAAGCACTACAGCTATTTTAGTTGATTCAATCTTAAAGTATTATTCCAAAAGCAATACAGTACAAAAGGTTATGTTCAGATGCCTATATTCAATTCCCCGATTACCATAATCCTATAATTCTATTGACTCTTTTTTTGAGTGCAAAACAAAAACCCAACGAATTGGGTAGCACGCGACATTTCCGTAAACGGCAGACAATGGGACAATAGTAGCAAAAGTCACACAACACAGCAGACGACACCTTAATAGCTCCATAAAACGTAGCAACAATATCCACAAAGGCACCGAACGCACTCGCAAGACCCAAGGAGGGATTGAGGCTGGAAAAGGTCGGAGATGCTGCTGGGTCATGAGATGGGGTCCGAGTCGATGATAGCTCCCATTATTCCCGTCATGAGAGCCATTCGTATGGGAACGGGAGACGGGGTTCTGGAATGATATTTACTGTTGGAGCGGTTTATTTGAAAATGGCGTGACAACAACCCAGCTCAACCGTGCCACAAAAAGAGACTCTCCACTTGGGCCACTGGCCACTAATTCACTTCACAGTTTTTGGACTCCACAAGCCAGAGATGCGCTGCGGTGCGCTGCGGCCTGGCCTCGGGCCCGGGCCATGGCTTTAACAGCACGACGAACGTGCTGCCTTCCACTTAAGGCTACAAATCATTTTGCGGCAGATGGCAGGGCAGGCAATGGGAATAAAGTTTTGGGAAGGGATGGAGATGGGGATGGGGATGGGGATGGGATGTAGATATAAAGTTATATGTGGATGGATGTACTCGTACTTCAACTAGTGTCTGTGTGGGATGGGAATTGCTGGCAGAAAGAAAACAAAACTCGCACACACTCCCATAGGGACACAGATAAGGATTGGCTTGGTTGTTGGCTATTACGACACTTGGCAACTGGAAGATTTATGCCGCAATTACCGCAAGTGTAAACTAATTACGGGTTTAAAGTGCCAGCAAAGAGATAATGCCGCCACACAACAAAACGAAGGCAAAGCTGGCTTTGAAGTTGACTCCACTTCTGGTGGCACTACTGATGCTGCAGCGGCACCTTCTGGTCATTAAGAGCTACTACCAGCCTCACGCCATAGTATAGTTCAGTGGCTATTAACTGACTGGCTTATCAATTTGAGTTATTTCTACGTCGAATGGAGGAAAGTTTTGAGGGCTTTCATCCTTCATTCCCTCCACTTTTCGTGACTGCCATTTCTCAACTCCAAAGCTGGCTACCTGTTGGCCTTTTGATTGCTGTGCCCCTCTGTCTGTTTGGCCCGATGCTATCATCCTGCCAGCGCGGTAACAAATGAAAATTCGAGCTGAAAATTAAACGGGGGAAAAGCTCCCGTCGAGGGTGTGCTCTGTCAGACAAATAAATGCCCAGCAGCCTTTGTCCGCTTCATGGTGTTGTTCACATTTTAATTACAACGGCCTCGGTGTTGCCTCCATTGGCGCTGCCACAGGTTGGCACTGTGCCACGGCCCAGCCCCTAAAGGGGGGTAATGCGGTGCCAAGTGGTATTTCGGCTGGCAGCATGATAATCTCCGTGATGACACGGAAACCCCTGCCTGGAGCGCAGATGGATGATGTCTCGGGTTATGGGTGGAGCTGTTTTAATGCTAATCTCTTTGGCTGTGTCTGCTTCAAGTCTCTTACAGCACTCGTTGCTTGGGTTCGTATTATGGCATTATGAATTCATAACTCTTTGCTGCATCTTAATTTGAATATTTGTATGCTAAGATATGACTGGACTAAATGCACAAGAACTATCAAATATTATGTGTACAATCTTAAAGATCAAAGCTTAAACCATAACTCCAAGCGTTTCCCATCTTTGGTCATCAGACATTTGCATTGGACAAATGCATTTGGCTTGTTAGCTGTCGCCATCGCCATCGCCTCCATTCATTGCGTATACGCAATGTTATATTACAGCCTCCGTTGATTGCAGCTGCCATTTGATGTGCTCATCTGGTTCTGGTGCTGGCCAGTGCACTCATGTAAATGGACTTCATTAGACTGCTTCGCTGCATTGATGTTCTCACTGACCCCGAGAGGAGGAGAACGCCTCCCAATTGTGCCTGCCCCATGCTGACATCAGCCGGGCCGGGGCATCTTCATTAGGGGCACACGCTTCGGAGGCTGATCGGTTTTAGTGCGTCACTGACACGGATAGCTGCCATGTCGAATGCAAGTCCAATCCGAGTACCTTTCACTTTTGTAGAATAAACTTGTTCGAACTCCAGCCAAACAAACACAGCCGACAAACAAGCAAACAACACTGGAGAGGCAGCAGCGACTGGCAGAGGGGCTCGGGCTCAACCGACAAGATGTTTCTTTATGCAACACAAGAGCCACAAAGGCAACAAGGCAACAGTCGATGCAACAGATGTAACAACAAATGCTCCGACAGCTGTCGGCCAAACAGCAGCTACCACATGCCACACCAGTAATCCCCTCTCCGACTCGATGACAGTGCTGCAAGTCATGCTGCAGAGGATGAGGATGCCCCTCGCCAAAGCTCGCCAAAGCAGGTATCTCAGACAGTTTTGTGGATTTTTATTCTCCCCCGAAGCGTTGCAAGAACGCCACTGAAATTTATATACAGGTTGAGTCAGTTCCTTGAGCCTGGGAGCTATTAGAGTCTCTCTTTAATTTACGAACATTAATTGGTTAATTTATTGTCGCCAACACCGGTGGCGGCAGTCCGGCAGGCAAAACTCCTGCGCCGTTGCGCCACAATAAACACGGCATTTAGTCTTATTGATTTAACCAGAAATTACAAATACGAGAAGAAAAACGAATGGCCGAAATGGCAGACGGATAAATTTTATAGTCGAGGGCAAACAAAGTTTCGCTGAAACGGGCCCATAAAATCGAATGTTAATGTTAATGTCTTTCTACGTGTTTGCTCAATAATTGATGGACACCGACCCAAAGCCAATGAGCGTCAATGAGCAGAATGGACATTATGCAATGCTCATTAGGAAATGATTCCAGCCTCGAAAACTCGAGTCGAATGAATAATGAAGATTAAGGAATGTCAATGTTTGGCCAAAGCTCATAAATCATCAGACGCAAACAAATGTGTAACTTGGCCTTAGAATAGTAAAGAAATTGTATGACAAATCCCATGAATGATAGAACATACTCGTATAAGAAGATCAAGTTTTTCCTACGATTTCTAAATCATAGGACATTTGGGAGTACAAAGTTCTCAATTTAAAACCCAAAAAAGTATACTTCAGAGACTCTTCCAAAGTTCCCCCTTTTGTCATAGAAATAGCAATTATTTTGGCAACATTTAACTTCAACAATGGCTATGTTTATATTCATTTCACGTGCGGTCTTTCTAATAATTTTGGCAAAACGCAATTTAATTTCAAATTGTAATACCATTTCCAGACTTTATTAAATTTTCAATTACCCATATATCAATAGAGAAAGTGCATATATCAATACTTAATTGAGCTACCATACACCACGTGGCCCCAGCCCCAGCCCCAACTACTGGGAGCCACAGGAAAATGCAAAAATAAATGTTTGCCATGAACTATTGCCGGCAATATTTCAGCTACAGTTTTGCACAATTTCTAGAGAATGAATTTGAAATTTTTCAACCAAGCTTCAGACTGCAATTGGAGTTGACAGACAGGTAGAGGCAAACAAATTGTTGTAAAATAAATCAATGGCATGGAAAGGGCTCAAAAGTGTATTGGGAAAAGTCATGGGGCAGAACCGGAATTTCAGAGAGAGGCGGATGGAGAGATGTGAACTGGAGGAGGGGGACTGCACGACTAATTGCAGCCTGTTGCTGGAGATGTTGCTGTTGCTGTTGCAGCTGCTGCATCGGTGAGTTTTATCTTTTAATTTGCCACAAAACGCACAAAGTGCAACCCTGTGTGTGGGTGTATCTCTGTGTGTGAGTCAGCAAGCGATGCAAGCGAATCCACTGGCCAGGCCTGGGAATCCTCTCACTTTTTTTCACATGCACCGCCCATTGTGTCGGTATGGGTGCTGCCCCTGCCGCCGTTGCTTCTGCTGATGCTGCTGCTGCTGATGATGAAGATCCCAGCTGGCTGCCTCACTGGGTGCCTGATGCTGCTTGCTGGATATGACACAGATTACGTAATACGAAATTAACATTTTAACACAATTCAACAGAAAGAGAAGACTGCGACGATGCAGCCAGTGGCAGTGGCGTTGCAATGTCTGCAGCCGGAGAAATAAAAATGGATGAAAGAAAAACTCAAAATGGGAACCCGTTGCGGGACTGCAGACTGAGGAGTGTGGAGTGTGGAGTGTCCGCCTCTCTTTGGACCTGCCCATGTCTGGCGATGGGTCATCAGTCTTTGTTTCGTGGCATGGTCAGCGAGCATCGGGCCGGACATCGGGCCGGGCAACGGGCCGGGCCGGTCTTTCGACGGGGGGGCTTAGTTATCAGGATGATGATGCTACTGATGGCCAATACATGAACACTCTCGGGCCGTAAGTTACGCCTCTTGCAGTCAATTATGCAATTAACGTTTTGCATCCAAACAAGAAGCAATCGCGTTAACAGCATCGGCATCCCCGCCAAATGAGCCAAGTTTCCTACACATTTATTGTACCGGCCAACACTTTGACAAAACATACTCAAATGCAGACTCGAAGATGTAGTCGCCTCCGGCCTGGGCGACGGCCAGCTGCCGCAAACCAAAAAAGAAACGAAATAAGAAAATACTGATACTCAATCCAAAGTTGCAATCGCCTGTGGCTGTGGCTCTGGGAGACTGTGAAGTGTCATCGCCCCTGGTCGGCAATAATACTACCTCCGTTTCCCTTTCCCTTCACGCTTCAGACTCATATCGTGGCTGATTGTTTTGCCTTATTGTACGGTCTTTATGGGTGTGTTTCCCAGCAATTAGATGGACTGTGATTTGCAACTCGTGCAAACGAATTTAGGAAACACTTGACAAATATTGACAAAGTGCCACCACAAAAGGGAATGCAATTTATGAATACAGTCTTTTTTGCAATGATAAATTGAAAATCACTTACGGGCCAACGTTCGTTGAATGCAGAAAATGTGTAAAGGAAAAACTATGGTTGATGTGTCACTTCTGGTCTTTAATGAACTATTTGATGGAATAATCATGCTCTTAGGACACCTAAACATGATGATTGATTCGGGTGATGGCTTTAACGATTGCTTGAGATCTTATTATATTCTTTTTCTATGATACAACGACCTCCGTTCCACCATCCTTCTTTCCATACCCCAAAGACATCACGTATACGCTACATGGTCACATCGCTCTCCATAACCACGCTTCGTCCAGCAATTAATTGGAATATTACCAAATAATCGTGTAATTTTCAATTGATATTTAACAACAAGTCGACAATTACGACCACGAGGAAGCCCGAAAAGTGAACCAAAGACGAGTACCCCTGGGGAGAGCAAGTACGAGTAATTTGCTAATCATTTTTGAGCTGGCGATTGGCAGAAATGTTTGAAAGACGTAAGCATACAAGGAGGAAACTGTCAACGGCAGCAGCAGGGGGGGCGGAGGATAGGCCGACGAAGGGAGGCAGCCGGCTGGCCATGAGAAAATGAGAAATCCAAGTCAGCAAAATTGTTGCCGAGTTAAGTAACCAAATAACTGTTTGAAGCCACTCGTACTTTTTTGGGAAACTGCATCGAAGGATGGTCAACTCAGCCGTCACAGGAGGGCGATGGTGGGGCCAAATGAATCGGAAAAAGTGAATGGCAGATGAAGCTGCAGTCAGTTGTCGCCTCGGGCTCGAATTGGGTAACATTGCACCGCGCAGTGGGCGAAACTGTCAGCCGCTGGAGCGGCTGTGGATGGGAGATGACAGAGTCCCTGTCCGCTGTCTGCTTTCTGCCGGCAGTCATTGGTCTCTCATTTGGGCCCTGTCTTTGTTCTCCCTCAAATATGGCGATTATAATTACTGCTCAATGACGGATGTCCACAAGTACACATTGGCCCGATGCAATGAAGCGTAGGTTTTGATTGCCGGCCAAAGAGAGAGGAGCCCCGTCCAGCTGTGCGAACGAATGGCCAGGAAAGGTCGTCATCTTCATCTTCATCGTCATCGACAGCATACAAATTTTCACTCTCAGCTAACTGGCTTTCTTTGTGTCGTCGTCGTCGTCGTCATCGTCATCGTCATCGTCGTCTGGCAGAGGAATCTCAGCTGCACCATTGGCCACAGGCCGAGGAGGCTCGTTTGACAACTGGTTACGTGGTCGTCATTCCACCCGCACCAGCACCCGACCCGACCCGCACTCGCACTCGTAGTTGGAGTTGCAGTTGCAATGATTTCCTGGAAGACCAAACGCTGGATGCCATCTTCAGACGCAGTCGATGTCGATGTCGAAGTCGCAGCCTCAGCCTCAGCCTAGGCCTCCAGCTGGCAAGTGTATAGGCTTCGGAGACCGATGTACCAAGTACGAGGTGCACCGCATATATCTCTACTCATTTATTTGGCTGAGGCGCTGCAAGTTTATTGTAAATAGTTGCTGCGCATGCGCCGTGTGATTATGTGAGCATTACATGCCATTTGGCACGCTGCCAAAGACCCAGCCTAGGCCCAATCCCAAAAACCAAACCCAAACCCATACCCACACCGAAAACCCGTACCCAAAACCATGATAGCCGTTCGTTCAGAGGAGCAGGAAGCCAGCCTTGCCACGCTTGCTCCTCATTGACCCCAGAAATGTGGCGGGGGGGGGGGGGGGGGGGGGGGGGGGGAACAAAAAATGCAAAATCAATTTGAAGATTGCTGCTTCGACAGCTGTCGTCGTGCGGCACAGACGCTCGAGCAGCCTCCGTTGATGCCGCAGTTCGCGTTCGAGGGTGCACAGGTAGTGGCAAGGTGCTGCTATTGGGGTTAAACTTTAAAGTCAACAAAAAAGCTCAAAGGAGATGGCTCGGATCGATTGAGTCTTTGATACAACTTATGCAACGTCTGAATGAGAGAGATTCAAAATAAAGTTGTAAGCTGTTAAATCATAATAAAAAAAACTTTATTCAAGTCTTTCTAGCAAACTAATTCTTTGAAAATTCACTGAGCAATGCAACGTTTAAATCATCTTTTTTGTAGATTCAAATTCCTGGAATTCTTTTTGACTTTCCTCTTGGATTTGCAATTCAATCAGGCATCATCAGTATGTCCGAACAATGCCAGCTGCATGTAGAAACACGTTCCCCAACTGCCCAGAGCAGGGGTACAGGAGCGGCAAATAGGAAAACATTTTAGCATATTAAAGGGCCCTTGAATTCCAACTACACTGAAGGGAAAAATACAAGCAATTGTCTTGTACTTGGGACAGGCGTACAGGCGTCCCTTCATGCCCCGATAGGCAGCCAAGGCACTCACCACCATATGTTCTTCCCCATTTTATTTAACCCCAAAGCCATGGGGGGGGCACCGACTAATGGCTAGGTCCTTTTTTGGAGGAAATTAGTTTTTGCGGTTGGCAGATGATTGACTTACCTTGCGCTTGGAGCGCGCCATGCGCTGGTCCCGGGAGTTCTCCGCCTCCCCAGGCGGTCGCTTGCCCCAGACGGCGATGGCGATGCGCGTGTAGGTGAAAATGAGCACCAGCAGCGGCACGACGAACTGCAGCGTGAAGAGGGCCAGTGTGTAGTAGTACTCCTGAGCGCTGGACGGCCACATCTCGCGGCAGATGTATCTGAGGTCGGTCCAACAAAATGCAGTCATGGCCGAGCACATGGCCGAAAGGAGGTGGCATTTGCGTGCAGGCCATAGAACGAGAGACAAAAGACACAAGCCAATGAATTAGTGTGGGGCTGGCTACTATTCGTAGGGGATGCGTGGACGAATCTGCTGGCTCTCAACATCAGCTGCCACACAGAGGATGCACGGACGCACGGACACGCCCGCATTCATGGCTGAGTGCGCCATTTCATTTTTATACCATTCCCTTCGTCGGACCGTGAGCTGCATGCCACTCGAGAGCCAGCCGTGAAGGAACTGTTAAATTGTTGCAGGGTTTCTACCATCCTAGGATCCAGGCTCCAGGGGCTGCATCTGGTCTTGAGGGCCCTGCTGCCGGACAATGAGCCGCCGGCAACAGCCGTTGTCCTGTTGTCACAATTAGACATGACATCTAGCTTCCACAACGTGCCTGCCATGTCTGAGCGCAGCAGAGCTGTGGTTAAGCAGGCTTTAGATGAGTTTCCTATTGGCATTTACATTATACTTGATCTTGGCCCGCCTCCCTGCTCGTTTCTCCTATGAGGAAAAGCTAAAAATACTGTCGAGAACAGTCCATCTCTGATTAGTGGCAGGCAAAGAAGAAAAATGCTTGTAATATTTTTTATTTGCACGCCACTCAAGAGCGAGTGTTTTCAGCATCTCAAACAGGAGGTTCTCTTAAAGTTGAAGTCATTCCAAATGGCGGCAGTCAAGTATAATGCCCCAAACATCCGTCTTCGCACGAAGTCATTTCTTTAATGCTACATTTAGTACACACACACATGGACAAAAGCTGGAGCTGAAGATGGATGTGTGGCAAACAAACACTGCAGGATGTTCTGCCATGCTTCGAGTGGCAGCGGTACTTACTTCTCGCATTTCTCGTGCCACGCCGATGTGGGCATGACGAGGCGGGAGACGACAGGTATGGGAAACGCGGTGGCAAGTGCAATAAACCAAACACCGCCGATGATAAATTTAGCATAACTGAAACGAGAGAGAGAGACGAACAATTTATAAGTGGCTCGTAAGTACATCTGATTCGTCTCTTAAATATTTAAAATTTCTGTTATTTTCATACTCATGCTTTCCACTTATCTCACCCTGCCCCACCCCATCACCGGCTGGCAAATGCCTGCGTAAATTCTTAAACAGTTTGAAAATTTCCGACACACCGTGACGTATGAGTGATGCCGGTGCGGTCTGTCTTTCCTTGTAGCTTATCCGGCGGAGAAGCGAGCGTGATAAGCGAGCATTTATGCGGTACGGTAGGGTTGGCTGGCAGTGGCAGTGGCAGAGGCAGTGGGTTGAATAATTATCAAGCGTATTTACTTTATGGCCTCGCAAATATTTGCACAACAGGACTCTCACCCCCGCACCCACACTGACGTGGCCTGGGTGGCCCAAAACTCACTACCCGCTTCATAGCCATGTTGAACCTCCATTAAAAGTCGTCCGGGCGTAAAATACTCACGCCAGAGGTCTTCAGCTCCACTGGAGATGGATGGCAGTGTGAGTGACACCGGCTGATGGTCTAGTAGTCGAGTGGTCGAGGCAATGGCAATGCCGTATCGTATTTAGTTACCAAGCAAATTGACGTTTTCAATGCGTCCGGCAAATGGCCAGCATGGGTGCTTTGGATTTTCCGCAGCGTCAGGGTTTTGGATTACTATTTAAACCAATTAACACGAACCGGCGAGCCATTGACGCCGCCTCCCTGGAGACCAGCGTTTCGGTCAAGTAGACTCCAAAGTGGGCCTAGCAATGCAAATAGCCAAGCGGCCACTTAACGGTGTGCGGGCACGCCACTAAGACATCGAGACTATGCACTTGAGTAAAATACTTGAAGGACGTACTTAAGCTAAAGCTAACGAAGGAGTTTAGAGTGGAGCTAATATGGCACTAGTATGCTTCTTCCTTAAGAAAATCTACTTTAATCCACCAGGAATTTAACATTTGAACTTTGCAGCATTGTTCCCAAAACAAAACCCTACAATGGGTTCCAGTGCTTAAACAAGTTTTCAATTAATTTTACTGGCCATCAAAAGTTTCTCGTAAACTGTTTACAGACTAATTTATGCGCTGATCCCCAGCCAAGGCAATAATAGTTTGCATTAAACAGCATTTCATGGTATTGTGGGCGAAATGAAAAGTCAAAGGAAAATCATTTCGCTGGAAACCCCACCGCGTCCCCCACTTACCGCTTTGTGATGCGAGGCCTGAGGGGCCACATGATGGCTATATATCGATCAATGCTGATGGCCACCAAAGTGTAGGCGCTGACTAGCACAGACACCGCCTGCGAGTAGTTGACAAAGTGACAGAGCACTATGCCAAAGGGCCAGTAGTTGAGGATGAACAGCGAGATGAAGGAGGAGGGCACGCAGAATAAAGACATCAGGATGTCGCCGAGCGCCAGGTTGGCGATAAAGTAATTGGTGACGGTGCGCATGCGCGGCGTGGACTGGACGATATAGCAGACGGTGCCGTTACCGATCAGCGCGAATATGAAGATTGGAATGTACAGCAGGTAGACGGTGCTCTTAAAGTAGACGCTGGACCAGACGTCATCCGACGAGGACTCCGTTTCCTCGCAGCTAAAGTTCATCAGGACCGTGACATTGAAGTGCTCAAAGTCCAGGCCATTGAGCGTGGTCGTTGAAGCATAACTGTAGACAGCCTCTGCATCGCGCACCTCCAGCTCGCCAGAGCCGGCTGTGGCGTTGTACAAAAGCGAGGCAGAGTCTGTGAGTGAGAGCGCGGCGTCCGGGTAGTCATCCTCCTCGTTGCGCAGCAGGGGCTGCTGCGGGGCTATGTAGTAGAGTCGCTCGTCACTCAGCTCGCTGCCGGCCACCCGCTGGCTGTGCCACAGCAAGCCATTGTCAAACTCCATTCAAGCGCGTCGAGGGGAACCGCAAACTCTTAGAAAACTTCCAGTCGTTGAAAACTTTTCTGTCTCCTTGTACTGCGGTTCCTAGAGTTTCATTCTACTCATCAGCATTTTGGCCAAAAATCCACGCTCTTCAAAGTTGCTCCCAGTTCCTACTATCGCTGGCAATCTGCAAGTAAAAAGTTGGAGCTGCAATTAGCGGGAATCTCAAAATGTGCTGCACTACATTGCGGCTACTTAATAATTTTCATAATCTGCTTGAACAAAAAGCATTGCATACTTGCAGGCAGTAGTAGGTATAAGAGTTTTGGTATAATTAAAGAGGGAATTTGTGAATCTATACGTTCATACGTTTGTCGATGGCTCCATGGTAGAAATATAAAATGTACATCCATCTCTCGCTTTAAGGGACGCATACCACAAATTGCCACTTTCACCTTCGTCAGCAACTTTAGCATTTCATTATCAAACCCAATGGAACAACAATCCCGAGATAAATATCCCATCTGATTTGGCATTCCACCAAAACCGCAAAAGCCACTTGTCCCCTGGGGTGCTATTAGATGATTATATTCTAAGTAGCTACCACCTCCAAGTGAGTCTAATCTTGTGCCGATAAGTTTTTGCCTATAAAAGAGCCAGTTGTCGACCTATTCATCAATCAGTTTTCGTTACTAAAACAAAATGAAAACCTTTATTCTTTTGGCACTCTGCGCGCTTGCCGGTAAGTCCTTGTAATCATACTCCTGATAATGGTTTCTATAGCGAACTACAATTATGTCTGACAGCTTCGGCATACGCCTTGGACGAGGCTGACCGCGTCAATGGCGAGAACGGCTGGTACGTTCCCCAGCAGGACGGCACCTTCGAGTGGGTGGACAAGGATGTTGCAGAGGATTGGATGGAGAAGCAGGAACTCTTGGAGTCTCGCGGCCTGACCACCGTACCCGTCACATTCTACCTGTACACTTCCTCAAACCCCACCAAGGGCCAGAAGATTAAAGCCAATTACAATTCCATTAATAACTCCAACTTCAACTCCGGCAACCCCACCCGCTTCGTTATCCACGGCTGGACTCAGAGCTATACCGCTGGCATGAACAAGGCCATACGCAACGCCTGGTTGAGCCAGGGAGACTACAACGTGATCGTCGTGGACTGGGCTCGCGCCCGTTCCATTGACTACGCCACCTCCGTGATGGCCGTCGCCGCCACCGGAAAGAAGGTCGCCAACATGATCAACTTCCTGAACTCCGACTTCGGCATGTCCCTGGACAACCTCTATGTCATCGGTCACAGTCTCGGAGCTCACGTCTCCGGCTACGCCGGCAAGAACACCAATGGCCAGATCTACGCCATCATCGGCCTGGACCCTGCACTTCCCCTCTTCAGCTACAACTCGCCCAACAAGCGTCTCAGCTCCACCGACGCCTGGTATGTGGAGTCCATCCAGACCAACGGCGGCAACCTCGGCTTCCTGAAGCCCATCGGCAAGGGTGCTTTCTACCCCAATGGCGGCAAGACCCAGCCCGGCTGCTTCCTGGACGTCACTGGCGCCTGCTCCCACGGCCGCTCCACCACCTATTACGCCGAGGCCGTCAGCCAGGACAACTTCGGAACGATCAAGTGCGGCGACTACCAGGCCGCTGTCAACGACCAGTGCGGCAGCACCTACAGCGGCGTCCGCATGGGAGCCGACACCAATGCCTACATGGTTGCCGGTGACTTCTATGTGCCCGTGAACAGCAATTCCCCCTACGGCATGATTAACTAAACGAAAATAAATGAAAAGCTTAAAATCGATAGATCCATTGTATAACTATAGAGGGTAGAACTATCAAGGGAGTTCAGCATATGACATATGTGCATAGGTCAGCCGTCACCAACATCTTGGAGTTTAACCATGCGTCCATCCTCACATTGACGCTTTCAGCATTCAAGCAATGGATGAGAGCACAAAGAAACCAAATGAAATATTCTTTGTTTCAAGAGACAATGAAGGAGGGTCTCAGGGAGATTTCATTCATCTTCAGACCAAGAACAATGCAGTCATAATTGGAGTATAGTACAATAGCTCTACAAGCTGTTTCACTGATTCTAAACAATCGTTCTGTATCAATAATTTCTGTCAAAGAGACAACTCACACCACTCCATCTCTAATAAAAGTCAACTGAAATTAATCAGCAGCTATATACATACACTCGTAAGCTCTCAAGATTCTGTTGTCTAGGCAACTAGAAAGACGATGAAATAAACTCCAAAAATAAAGCTTGCAAGTTTATTTAAAGCAAGGTCTTAATGGCAAATGACAACCCATCGAAAGCAATTAAAAGTCTACTCAGAAATCGAAAATATTAACAGAACAGCACAAATGCTACATACTTCTGTGTGTACTTGTAATTTAAACTTTTGCCTTTCGATACGTTGACAAGTTGCCTTCTTCATCTCTTCGGATCTCATCTCATTTAATTTCATATCATTTGGGCTCAGTTCACTTGGTTTTAATATCTCGTTGAATAAACTCTGACAACAACTGACAGACAACTGCCTTCTTCCGGCCACCCAAGAGACGCCCAACAGCCCATCATCCAGAAGCCAGATCCAGAGACGAGAGCTGCAAGGGAAGGATAAGGTTATCAAGTGGGTAAATTGCTTATCTCAGCGCAATAATGAGGCCTTCGACGGTGTCGGAATGGGACCCTTCCGAGTGCCGAGTATGTGCGTGACTCGGTTGTTGTTATTTCTTCTCTCTCTCTCTCTCTCTCTCTTCCTGGCGAGCCTGTGCCTTCTGTTTTTTATCAATTATCTTGCCGCATTCCTCGACTCCAGCATCTGTGCCAGCGAATCCCAAACACACATGTGTGCGGATTTAAAAGGTTTGACATGGCACAATGGCATCTCAGGCCGTTTCCAGCAAAAAGTTGGGGAATTTTTGTTTATATGCAAAATATTTTATCTTAGATTTCCGATAAGCACTCTAGAAACTTAATAAAGAAAATGTTTGGATAATCAAGCCATTGAGAAAGGTGTATATTAGATTAGCAAGGAAGCCATCAATGAACTGGGTCATTGCTAAAATTAACTTGAAGAACCTTAAATAAGCGCCTCATTCTCTGCCAAAAAATATAGAGCATATGGTAGCTTTTGTAAGAAAACATCACGTATACGCATCGGTTTTTATGTTTTCTTTTAGAAAACCTCATCAGTGTTTATTATTCATTGAAGCTGAAATTAATCGAGGTCCTGGCCAAAATGTAATTGCGAATTCCATTGGAAAAAGGATTAAAGTCCGAAAATCCATCAATCCATCATTTCGTTTTAATTTCTTTGGCATGCCAGCTTAGATTTAAGAATAACCTCAAATCCAGCGAAATATGAATTAAAACATACACCAGTCCTAAAATTATGGTTCTTATAAACTTAAATTTTAGTTATGGACTCTGGGCCTCCACTTGCATACAAAGTTCCTAGCCCAAAATATCGGTCGCACATCATTAAACATGCGACTGGCAATCGAAAATTTTCCCATCGATACACACATACTCGTATATGCTGGTTTGGCAGTTGATTAATGAACAGCTCATCAATTTTGTATTAACAAGACATGGAAAAGTGTGCCATGAATGCCAAAAGCACGCAAAATAATTACATGCTGGCGAGAGCCGCTCGCTCGTCGTTGAATATTTTAATGGCTTCAGCCAATAAAATACAACAAAATATTGAGTAAAGCAGGCACCAGATCGAAATGAAAGGAGGAAGCAGGGCCCGCAGGCAGCCGAAGGAACATGGAAATAAAATGCAAAATATTGACGGGTATCACGTACCCAAATAGGAGTATATGTGTGGGGCTCAGGAAGCCTAATAACATCGTAGATTTCCAGACAAAGCACAGCCAATGCGGAGGGTGGGAATGGAATGAAAAGCAAATCAGATTTTTTGGGCTTAGTTGGCGCGTAATTCTGTTTAGCCGGCTCTCAGACTGAAAATTATGTTCGGTGGAAAAACAGCAGCCCACAACAAAGGCTTCCAACGAAAAAAAGGCTGGCTGAAAAAATCCTAAATGGTATTTCATAAATTTAATTTTCTGAAGAGCCACAGGGGGAAAAGCAAAAAAAGGCACTGCCAAAAAGGTACAAAATACTTAAGAGAAAGCTTTGGACTTTTCACAGACCTTCGTGAAAAGCTGGAGCATTTGATTATGGAACGCAATAGAGGAGCGACAGTCCAGATATAAATATCCTATCTGATGCGGCATTCCATCAAAACCGCAAAAACCACTTGAACTGGGGGGTGCTATCAGATGGTTGTATTCTAAGTAGTTAGTCCACCTCCAAGCGAGTCTAATCTGTTGACGATAAGTGGCCCGATTCGGCCTATAAAAGACAGCGGCACCGACGTATTCAGCAATCAGGTGTAGATTGTAGAACAACATGAAGACCTTTATTCTTTTGGCACTCTGCGCGCTTGCCGGTAAGTCCTTGTAATCATACTCCTGATAATGGTTTAAATAGCAAACTACAATTATGTCTGACAGCTTCGGCATACGCCTTGGACGAGGCTGACCGCGTCAATGGTGAGAACGGCTGGTACGTTCCCCAACAGGACGGCACCTTCGAGTGGGTGGACAAGGATGTTGCAGAGGATTGGATGGAGAAGCAGGAACTCTTGGAATCTCGCGGCCTGACCACCGTGCCCGTCACATTCTACCTGTACACTTCCTCAAACCCCACCAAGGGCCAGAAGATTAAAGCCAATTACAATTCCATCAATAACTCCAACTTCAACTCCGGCAACCCCACCCGCTTCGTTATCCACGGCTGGACCCAGAGCTATACCGCTGGCATGAACAAGGACATCCGCGCCGCCTGGTTGAGCCAGGGGGACTACAACGTGATCGTCGTGGACTGGGCTCGCGCCCGTTCCGTTGACTACGCCACCTCTGTGATGGCCGTCGCCGCCACCGGAAAAAAGGTCGCCAACATGATCAACTTCCTGAACTCCGACTTCGGCATGTCCCTGGACAACCTCTATGTCATCGGTCACAGTCTCGGAGCTCACGTCTCCGGCTACGCCGGCAAGAACACCAATGGCCAGATCTACGCCATCATCGGCCTGGACCCCGCACTTCCGCTCTTCAGCTACAACTCGCCCAACAAGCGTCTCAGCTCCACCGACGCCTGGTATGTGGAGTCCATCCAGACCAACGGCGGCAACCTCGGCTTCCTGAAGCCCATCGGCAAGGGTGCTTTCTACCCCAATGGCGGCAAGACCCAGCCCGGCTGCTTCCTGGACGTCACTGGCGCCTGCTCCCACGGCCGCTCCACCACCTATTACGCCGAGGCCGTCAGCCAGGACAACTTCGGAACGATCAAGTGCGGCGACTACCAGGCCGCTGTCAACGACCAGTGCGGCAGCACCTACAGCGGCGTCCGCATGGGAGCCGACACCAATGCCTACATGGTTGCCGGTGACTTCTATGTGCCCGTGAACAGCAATTCCCCCTACGGCATGATTAACTAAACGAACAATAAAACAAAAATATAAAGCAAACTGAAAAATCTCACTCAATTCGGTAAAATCGGTGCGAGAATCGCCTTTAAGCTTTGTGTGGGGCAAACATATATTTAAGTCGTATATTCAGGCGAATATTATACCTAAGACCTTAATGGTGTGCCATAAATTAAATTTCCAGCTACTAGAGGCAAAGCGAAATGGAAAAGGTGATGCGAGAAAGGTACAAAATTTAAGTGAAAGCCTAGGACTTTTCACCAAGCTGTTTGAACATCTTTTCATTGCCCAATTTGTGGGCGAAAATGCCTTCTAAAAACCCCACACAGCAGGTAGCCTTTCGGGGTGGAAAAGTATATCTTAAGTTGCCACAAAGCGTGGCACGTCCAAATGCATTTGCCTAGGCTCAATGGCACTGCAGTGGAAAAAGGTTAGTATCCAGCTGCTACTAAAAAGCCGGGAAATGGTGAACAAAGCTGCGTCCTTTAGGGGCAGGAAATACTTGTGGAATTTCGCATCTCAGCACTTGCTCAGCCAAGACCAGGAATGAAAATACATTTGCTGAACTCGTTTCCCTTTTTCTCGGTGTGCTTGTGCTGGTCTATGTCGGTCTTCAGTCATGACTGATTTAGCCTCAACCCCAAAAACCGCATTTATCTTTAGCAATGTCGTCAGAAGCGTTTTGCCACTTTTTGCGGCATGTTTGTAATTATAATTAATGAGCAGCCATCAGGCGGAATTTTGCTCGGGGCAAAGTCAACAGCCACAACATCTACATTGTAGTTGCCTGCCACCACGCCAGAAAAGAGGGAGGGATGAAGCTTGTGTGGCAAGTGGTTAGCTCTGTCTGCTCCTGCCTCTGCCTCTGTCTCTGTCTCTTATTTAAATACGGAGACGTCTGCCTGGCAGGCAGTCCTTGTGCCCCAATTAGCCCATGTCGATAGATGGCTAGAAGTATGCCAAGTGCAAATTTCCGTAAAAGTATGTGCAGCTTACTATGTGAGGATGAAGATTGAGGATGATTGCGGTCGCACGGCTCTACTTCAGATAGTTAATCATCTGATGGACTATATGTGGCGCGCCTGGAGCACCTCGAAAGATAAGGTAATTATATTCATGTCATGGTTAAGCTTTACCCCGAGAGAGCATTTTGAATTCGCCACACAAAAGAACAACAATATTTATTTGCCTCAAATGCTTATTTATGGGCACCGGAATTTATTGTTTTTTCCGGCCCCAGGATGAAATTGAATTTTATTGTGGGCCAAGATCCGAAAACCCTATTATGCCTGTGTCGACCCTTGATTTGTGGATTTGTGGCTTGAGGTCCGTCCGCCCAAAGCCAGTGGCCAAATGCGATTTCCAGCTATCGCTAAGTCCCCAAATGTTTCTCTGATCTGTGGCCCACTCACGATGACATAATCCCCCCGCAAATGCCGGCAAAGTGAATGCGCTCCCGTGGGGCAAATTGGATATGCAAATTGGCCCGTGTTGCCATTTAATTTGCTTAATCAAACGCAGCCGAATGTTTATCAGTCCCCGGGCACGTGCCACATGAAATGCGACACTTTTCAAAATGCGATTAATTTGAAATGTTCATTGAATCTGTCATCGACTTCGATGCCACCCAACTCCTCGGGGGGCTTGTGGTTCTGCGGTCCTCTGCTTATGTGGTCCTGTGTCCACAAAGGCAACTCCGGGCAAATAAAATAAGGGCTGGGACTTTTGGTTGTGGTTTCTCTCGCTTTTCGTGGTCATATTTGCGTTATTAATTGAATTAATCTTGCTGTGGAGCAGCACAAGAGTCCATCAAACGGTGCCTGAAAGTATGCAGCAGTTTTTTCCCGATGAACAAAGGTGATGTAATTTATTTTCAAGCACCCCAATTAACGTGATACTCCAGGTTAAAAACAAGTGAGAAATCAATTAATGCCCAGGTGCCAGGTTAAATGTACCGAACAGAACTATTGTTACAGGGCAGGAAACATCGACTGGAAGGGCTTTCCTCACCGTAGATACGAGTAGATTCCGCAGCGAGATACGGCAAGCCGAGGCACCTCAAAAGCAATGAAGTGTTAAATTAAATGCCCATTTAATGGCATAAACAATTAAACCCACTTGTCGTGGCTTACATGAGATTACGTTGGACAGCGGTCAGTGGTTCTATGGGTGGTAGAGGGCCTCCCAGTGTAATTGATAGCTGCCGACAGATAGGCAAAACCCGCTGGTTACGTCCATTCTTTGTGCGATTCGGCGCGGGGGGCCACTAAGGTACTCGTACTTTTGACGCAACTAGGTCCCATTGATCCCAAAATAAACCCGAATTACCATGGGGCCATTCTGGCTAGACACTTGACAGACCCCAGCACAGCACAATAATAATATTCGCGAATCACGACGGAATGAAAGGCAATTGAAAAGTCGATTGAAAGTCAATCAACAGATAAATATGCCATCTGATTCGGAATCCAAAAAAAAAATCCTTGCAGAGGGGGTGCTATCAGATGGTTATACGTATGTATATTATAGTAAGGTCCACCACCAGGCGCGCCTAATCTTGAGCAGATAAGTAGCCACCGGTTTGCCCTATAAAAGAGCAAGCTGTCGACCTATTCAGCAATCAGTTGTCGCTTATACAACAACATGAAGACCGTTATTCTTTTGGCGTTCTGTGCTCTGGCCGGTGAGTCTTTAGAATCATACCCCTAAACATTCCTTAACTAACGAATTATCATTATGTCTGATAGCTTCGGCCTATGCTTTGGAGGAAGCTGACCGCGTCAATGGCGAGAACGGCTGGTACGTTCCCCAGCTGGACGGCACCTTCGAGTGGGTGGACATGGACGTCGCTGAGGAGTGGATGGAGCAGCAGGAACTCTTGGAGTCTCGCGGCCTGACCACCGTGCCCGTCAAGTTCTACCTGTACACTTCTTCAAACCCCACCAAGGGCAAGAAGATCACCGCCAGCACAAAGTCTATTGATGCCTCCCACTTCAACGCTGCCCACCCCACCCGCTTCGTTATCCACGGCTGGACCCAGAGCTACACCGCTAGCATGAACAAGGACATCCGCGCCGCCTGGTTGAGCCACGGAGACTACAACGTGATCGTCGTGGACTGGGCTCGCGCCCGTTCCGTTGACTACGCCACTTCCGTCATGGCCGTCGCCGCCACCGGAAAGAAGGTCGCCAAGATGATCAACTTCTTGCACTCCGACCGTGGCATGTCCCTGGACTCCCTGTACGTCATTGGCCACAGTCTGGGCGCCCATGTTGCTGGCTATGCCGGTAAGAACACCGACGGCCAGGTGCACACCATCATCGGTCTGGACCCCGCACTTCCCCTCTTCAGCTACAACAAGCCCAACAAGCGTCTCTCTAGCGATGATGCCCACTATGTGGAGTCCATCCAGACCAACGGTGGTACTCTCGGCTTCCTGAAGCCCATCGGCAAGGGTGCTTTCTACCCTAATGGCGGCAAGACCCAGCCCGGCTGCCCCCTGGACGTCACTGGCGCCTGCTCCCACGGCCGCTCCACTACCTATTACGCCGAGGCCGTCAGAGAGGACAACTTTGGAACCATCAAGTGCCACGACTACGAGGCAGCCGTCGCCAAGGATTGCGGCAGCACCTACAGCAGCGTCCGCATGGGAGCCGACACCAATGCCTACATGGTTGACGGTGACTTCTATGTGCCCGTGAACAGCAAGGCCCCCTTCGGCATGATTCACTAAATAAACATGAATACAACCTAAAATCAATCTGACCCAAACGATTTCTGAAATATCACTCAGGAAATGGTTCAGGAATTGCCTTGACAGTTCTTCAATGAAATTCTCTATCAGGCCAATCAAGCCATAAACCTTGTTTTCGTCCAACCACCTATTAAGATAGCCATCGTTTACGCTGATTGAGATCGTAAACTAGTCCTCGTCATCGAGAGTTTGTGGAAATTTATGACTTCACTCCGGCACTTCACGTTGATTTCCTATCTGATTTGTTCAGTAAATGTTTTATTGTAGTATGGCTCTACCAAAGACTGGTTCTACTGTATACTTATGGGGGCTTATCCATATGGTTACGAGTATCTATTTAAAGGATTTTCCAGTTATCCAAAGAAGGGAATTCTTTATGAATTTATAGACTTCTCAATTATAGCGAAATTTATTGTATGCCTTTGGAAAAGATGTCAGTCTGTATAATTTGCTCAGGATTTTCTCGCATGTGAAGTAAAAAATCAATCTTGATATCTTTTTGATATTATGATGAAAATTATTTTTTTATTCATTTTCTTCTAATCTGTAACAGTTTTGTTTAAACGCATGCCCTGAAATTGTCGCTAAATATTTGCCACAAATCCTTTTAAGCTTTATTAACATTATATTACGCATTCAGCGATCAAATATACATATGTGAAACTGCGACACACATGTATCCCTAAAGATGATTCATATCCCTTAAGAAATATCTGTTTTATAAATTGCTGGCAGAATTGCCAGTGGAAAATAAATAATAATAAATAATAAAATAAATGGATATTATGCGTTGAATAATAACTCATTTTTGGTAAATATTTCTGTAATAATAAACGGTTAAGAAACGATGTTGGAAAACTTGAAAATAATTCGAAAAAAATAAATGATTGCTTCACATATCAAGCCGCTATGAGTACGATCGATCTCGTCAGGTATCAAAAGCTTCGACACTTGAAGTTAAAATTCCATTCTTGTACCACTGTTATGGTCTTTATTTAACAAGTACGGGATATTCCCAAAGATATACCATCTTATCTACCTCGCTGTGGGTAACTCCACAATTAAAAAGTTTGTCCAAATATAGCTCTAAGATGTTTATTTCTATTAAATGGCGATTAGTGGGGGGTCTATAAAACGCAGGAGTGCCTGGCACTGGACACCACAATTGGTAAGACCACATTATGAAAGTGTTATTTGTTCTAGCAGCCTTGTTGGCAGCAGGTGAGTTCTCCACAAAGAATCCAGTAAAAGGACATTCCGGGTAATACAAGTACTTGCAGTGACTGCCCTGCCCATTGAGGAACGCGTCAATGGCGAGAATGGCTGGTTCATTCCGAAGATCGATGGCAGCTTTGAGTGGATGGATCTCAGAGATGCCGAGGAGCTACTTTTCAGCGGCGAGCAAATGGAGGGCCGCATCAGCACGAACGCTGTCAAATTCTACCTCTACACCAAGTCCAACCCCACTTCTGCCAAGGAAATCACGTCCGATGCATCCTCCATCGATGGATCCCACTTCAACAAGGACCACGGCACCCGTTTCGTCATCCACGGCTGGACGCAGAGCGCCCAGGATGAAATGAACACCCGCATCACCAAGGCCTGGTTGTCCCGCGGTGACTACAACGTGATTGTTGTGGACTGGGCCCGTGCCCGTTCCGTTGACTACGCTTCGTCTGTGCTTGCTGTTCCCGGAGCTGGTGCAAAGGTTGGAGATATGATCAAGTACCTGAACGAACATCACGGCATGTCTCTGGACAGCCTAGAGGTCATCGGCCACAGCCTGGGAGCCCAGGTCTCTGGTTATGCCGGCAAGACCGTTGGCGAGGGTCGTATCCACTCCATTGTTGGTCTGGACCCTGCTCTTCCCCTCTTCAGCTACGATAAGCCCGACAAGCGTCTCTCCACAAGTGATGCCCACTATGTGGAGTCCATCCAGACAAACGGCGGAAAACTGGGATTCCTGAAGCCCATCGGCAGGGGTGCCTTCTACCCCAACGGCGGCCAGACGCAGCCAGGATGTGGGTTGGATGTCACTGGCTCCTGCTCTCACGGCCGTTCCGTCCTGTATTACGCTGAGGCCGTCACTGAGGACAACTTCGGAACCATCAAGTGTGGCGACTACGAGGCAGCCGTCGCCAAGGAGTGCGGCAGCACCTACAGCAGCGTCCGCATGGGTGCCGTCACCAATGCCTACATGGTTGATGGTGACTACTACGTCCCCGTTAACAGCGATTCTCCATTCGGTAAGATTGGATAGAGACCTGTGATCCATAACAAGAACCCAACAAATAAAAAGTTCTAAGCCCAAGTATCTTTGTTTTTACTTATCTGAAAATTTACTCTTATAAGAATGTTTTGATTGGGCTATGTTTTCCCAAAGGCGCTTTTTGTAGTATTCGGAGATCCGTTGTCCAAATTGAATAAATTATATTTGGACGTTTATATGCAATTACTTCACCATCAAGTGGCCCATGTGACACCAGCAGAAGGCTGTTACGCGCGGATCCCAGGCAGGAGTGCAAGCCCCTCACCCGTCCAACCCACCGACGGAGAATTAGTGTTGTGGAAGCCAATCAAAATGAAATCGTTTTATAACCTGAATGAATCTACTCTGATATTTATGGTTTAGACCCTTCAAGATAAACTTCCTTTCTTGTCCTACTCGCTATGGTGTACACCTGTACAAGTAAGGGGTATTCAAATGGGGTACCCTAAAAGATTGTCAAAGACCTGAGTGTCCAAGCTACAACTCACGTAGAAAAGATTTCTTTGATTTTTCTGCTTATCAAACAAGCTGTGGACATCAACTGTTATCAATGATAATTTTAATCCGGGTAACGCCACTATCTGATCATTGGACAAAAAAAAGTTCTTAAGTGCTTACTTGTATTAAAAGGCGATTAGTGGGGGGTGTATAAAAGGCCAGGAATAGCCACTGAACACCACAATTGGTTTAGCCCCCACCATGAAAGTGTTATTTGTTCTAGCAGCCGTGTTGGCAGCAGGTGAGTTCTCTCCAAATATTCCACTAAAAGGACACTCCCGTTAATAAAAACATTTGCAGTCAGCGCCCTTCCCGTTGAGGAGCGCATCAACGGCGAGAATGGCTGGTTCATTCCCAAAATCGATGGCACCTTCGAGTGGATGGACCTGAAGGACGCCGAGGAGCTGCTTTCCAGAGGAGATCAAATGGAAGGCCGCATCAGCACGAATGCTGTTAAGTTCTACCTCTATACCAGGTCCAATCCCACTGATGGTAAGGAAATCAAGTCCGATGCATCCTCCATCGATGGATCCCATTTCAACAAGGACCACGGCACCCGTTTCGTCATCCACGGCTGGACCCAAAGCGCCCAGGATGACATGAACACCCGCATCACCAAGGCCTGGTTGTCCCGCGGTGACTACAACGTGATTGTTGTGGACTGGGCCCGTGCCCGTTCCGTTGACTACGCCTCCTCTGTGCTTGCTGTTTCCGGAGCCGGTGCAAAGGTTGGAGAGATGATCAAGTACCTGCACGAACATCACGGCATGTCTCTGGACAGCCTGGAGGTCATCGGCCACAGTCTGGGAGCCCAGGTCTCTGGTTATGCTGGCAAGACCGTTGGCAAGGGTCGTATCCACTCCATTGTCGGTCTGGACCCTGCTCTTCCCCTCTTCAGCTACGATAAGCCCGACAAGCGTCTCTCCAGCGATGATGCTCACTATGTGGAGTCCATCCAGACCAACGGCGGCAAACTGGGATTCCTGAAGCCCATCGGCAAGGGTGCCTTCTACCCCAACGGTGGAAAGAAGCAGCCAGGATGTGGTGTAGATGTCACTGGCTCCTGCTCCCACGGCCGTTCCGTCCTGTATTACGCCGAGGCCGTCACTGAGGACAATTTCGGAACCATTAAGTGCCACGACTACGAGGATGCCGTCTCCAAGAAGTGCGGCAGCACCTACAGCAGCGTCCGCATGGGTGCCGTCACCAATGCCTACATGGTCGATGGTGACTACTACGTCCCCGTGAACAGCAAGGCTCCATTCGGTAAGATCGAATAGAGATCTGTGCTCCATCAAAACAAAAAAAGCAACAGCAAGGCTCCATTCGATGTGATCGAATAGAGACACCTGTGCTCACCCACTTTAACTCAATAAATTGATAAAAAGTTGTTCAAACAAAAATACATATCCTTGTTTTGTATCTGAAAACACATAAAGGGAAAAGGGTCTAGGAAATATGTATGTACATATATATATGGAAATATATAAAGACACGACAAAATCATCTTTTTTATTGATAGGTACAGTCTCGTCATAATAACTTGATTTATAGCTATTATAGGAAATTGAAATAAATGAATTATGTTCCAGCGGAAATAAAATAAATTAATGAAATATGTTAAAAATTGACTTAAGTCTTTACTGCAATCGGAAGAGCTTTTGGAATAATTGTTGTACTACAGCTCACGAATGTCTTCAGATTTTTGAACAGTAGGTTCATATTTGTATTCTCCTATGGATCGAATCATTATTAATGTTTCAGAATCCAGATACCCAGCGACGGATCAGGATGGGGACCTCTGAACCGTTTTACGACATATACCTGTACGAGAGTCAAAGTTCTAAATACAATAATTTACATTGACATCTTTACTTATCAGTTAAGCTGGGGAAGTGAGTTGCTATCAACTAAAGTTCTAATCTTAGTATCTCGCCATTATCTGATCGTTTCAAAATGAGATTTCTCAAGTGCTTTCCCATATATTATTCGTTCGATTATTAAAAAGTGATTAGCTTGGACCTATAAAATGACAGAGGCTCCTGCCGCTCTACACCACAATTTGGTCAGATTACAAAATGAAAGTTTCATTTGTTCTCGCCGCTATACTGGCAGCAGGTGGGTTCCATACAAAATAACAGGATGAAAGAACAGCGCCCATAACGAGACGATATTTCCAGGAAGTGCCCTGCCCATTGAGGAGCGCATCAATGGAGAGAATGGCTGGTACGTTCCCCAGGCTGATGGCAGCTTCGAGTGGATGGAACTGAAGGATGCCGAGGAGCTGCTGGCCAACGCCGAGGTAACGGACGGCCGCATCAGCACCAATGACGTGTCTTTCTACCTCTACACCAAGTCCAATCCCACTGATGGTAAAGAAATCAAGGCTAAGGCCTCGTCCGTCGATGCCTCCCACTTCAACAAGGACCACGGCATCCGCTTTGTCATCCATGGATGGACTGGACGCTACACCGATGACATGAACACCCGCATAACCAAGTCGTGGTTGTCCAAAGGAGATTACAACGTGATTATTGTGGACTGGGCACGTGCTCGTTCGGTTGACTACGCTTCCTCTGTGATTGCTGTTCCTGGAGCCGGTGGCAAGGTCGGCGAGATGATCAATTACCTGCACGAGCATCACGGCATGTCTCTGGACAGCCTGGAGGTCATCGGCCACAGTCTGGGAGCCCATGTCTCTGGTTATGCCGGCAAGACCGTTGGCAAGGGTCGTATCCACTCCATTGTCGGTCTGGACCCTGCTCTTCCCCTCTTTAGCTACGATAAGCCCGACAAGCGTCTCTCTAGCGATGATGCTCACTATGTGGAGTCCATCCAGACCAACGGCGGCAAATTGGGATTCCTGAAGCCCATCGGCAAGGGTGCCTTCTACCCCAACGGTGGAAAGAAGCAGCCAGGATGTGGTGTGGATGTCACCGGCTCCTGCTCTCACGGCCGTTCCGTCCTGTATTACGCTGAGGCCGTCACTGAGGACAACTTCGGAACCATTAGGTGCCACGATTACGAGGCAGCTGTCTCCAAGGAGTGCGGCAGCACCTACAGCAGCGTCCGCATGGGTGCCGTACACAACGCCTACATGGTCGAGGGTGACTTCTATGTACCCGTGAACAGCAAGGAGCCCTTCGGCAAGATTGAATAGGAATGACAATAGGAATGTGCCTGCTCATTGAGTGAATAAAATAAAGAAAAGAATTTCAGAAGTCTATGTGTACCACTATTATCTGAATCAAGATACGGAGCTGTGGGGGTTCTAAGCGCTGCCAGCGCCCCAACTATCTTTTCCGTACGTCAGAGATTGGGGGCAGGCCTCAACAATCCTCCAATCCTACTGAATCAAATCTGAATCGCATTTGCAAAGAGCTTTGTTTGGGTGAATGGGAAAGTGTTGTTTTTAATAGATAACTTTTGAGTTCAAGTTACTTGATAGCTGTGGTTATAAGGATGTAGATAAAACCAAGTGGGGACGTGTGGCGATTGACCAGAAGTGAAATCATTTTTGTCTATTTATAATATTACGATTATTGGCAGATATCTAATAATGATTTCACAACAAGTAGCTGGACGGATTGATAACACATTCGATTGACTACGACGGAGTGTTGTTGCTGTGATAATCCCTCTTCGATGGTGGCGAAGCTCGCGTCATTTGTAACGACGTAACCATATCAGGAACGTGAACTACTTGGGCGTACACGGGCAGAAATAAAACAATTGAGATAAATGCAATCAAGATGGACATTCTACTTAGTGCAAATTGCCAAAAACACATGTTCCGCTCCTCAGTACGCTGCCAATCGATTGCGGTTTGCGACCCTTATCGGGGATGTCTTGAATGGCGTGAGTGGCCATCCAGTGTCCGTATCTCGAGTGCTGCGCTTCAAAGTGTCTAAAATTCGATCTGGCGCGATTCTGATCCATATAAAGGGAACGCCTTTGTCAGCACGAATCGTCAGTTGAACGTTTCTTCGCCATGATCATGAGACTGCTTTTGGCTTTGGCTTTCTGCCTAGTGGCTGGTAAGAAGTCAAATCTTTCAAGATTCAAGAAGCCATCCAATAACCCGCCGCTTTCCCCCCTACAGTTAACGCCGTTGAGGTGCGCGAGAATGGAGAGAATGGATGGTATGTGCCCCAGGCCGATGGCAGCTTTGAATGGATGGACAGGGATGTGGCCGAGGCCTATCTAGAGGCCCACGCCGAGAAGGAGGCCCGCAACGTCCTCAACCCGGTGACCTTCTACCTGTACACCCAATCGAACCGCGGCTGGGCCCAGGAGATTAAGGCCTCATCGTCGGTGATCTCTTCATCGTACTTCAACCCCAACAACCCCACTCGTTTCACCATCCACGGCTGGTCCTCCAGCGCCGACGAGTTCATCAACTACGGTGTCCGCGATGCCTGGTTCTCGCACGGTGACATGAACATGATCGCCGTCGACTGGGGCCGTGCCCGCTCCGTCGATTATGCCTCATCCGTGCTGGCCGTTCCCGGAGTCGGCGAGCAGGTGGCGACTCTGATCAACTTCATGCGCAACAACCACGGCCTCAACCTTGACAACACCATGGTCATTGGCCACAGCCTGGGCGCCCATGTGTCCGGCTATGCCGGCAAGAACGTGAAGAACGGTCAACTGCACACCATCATCGGTCTGGACCCTGCCCTGCCCCTCTTCAGCTACGACTCGCCCAACAAGCGTCTCAGCTCCACCGATGCCTGGTATGTGGAGTCCATCCAGACCAACGGTGGCACCCTCGGCTTCCTGAAGCCCATCGGCAAGGGCGCGTTCTACCCGAACGGCGGCAAGTCGCAGCCCGGCTGCGGCCTTGACCTCACCGGCTCCTGTGCCCACAGCCGCTCCGTGATCTACTACGCGGAGGCCGTCACCCAGGACAACTTCCCCACCATGCGCTGCGGCAACTACGAGTCCGCTGTGTCCAGCAGCTGTGGCAGCTCCTACAGCTCCGTGAAGATGGGTGCTGTGGTCAATGCCTACATGGTGTCCGGCGACTACTATGTCCCCGTTCGCAGCGATGCTCCCTATGGCATGGGCAACTAAATCGATTCACAATCACAAATAAAGTAAGCAAAAGCTCTGATCGCTTAATGATCGTAACTGAAAGCTATCGAACAGTCGTTGATAAGGGTACTCTTGTACGAAAGCTCTGCGTGGGGAGCTTTTTCTGTAGGGTATTTAAATCTATGCGATTAGAAACGATCTAATCGGTGAGTTGTTGTTGCTGAGATTTCGATTGCGTATAGATTAACGCAGACAGAAGGTATAAATGGGTGCGACAGGTGTTGCTGCCGAATCATTCAAATTTTCCATGCGAACAATGAGACTGTGCTTTTTTCTACTAGTCTGCGTGATAGCAGGTGAGACATTGAACTACATTCGGGACATTCGTGGCATTGAACTGTGATTCGAATCATTTTAGTGAGTGCCTGGCCAATTGAGGATCTGTCATTGCGCGTGAGCGGCGGCAATGGCTGGTATGTGCCCCAGAAGGACGGTGCCCTCCGGTGGGTGAGCAGAGCAGAGGGCGAGCGAGATTTGGCCCACTACGAGGCCCAGGAAACGATCATGGGTCGCCTGTCCACGAACACGGTTAATTTCTATCTGTATACGCTGCGGAACACCAACGCGGGGCAACAGATCAAGGCAAACCGTGCCTCCATTGATGCATCCAACTTCAATCCCGAGAACCCCACGAGGTAGGCTGCTCCTTTAGATCCGATAATCAGAGTTAATCCGGAACAATGATCGTTTTTCAGGATCACCATTCACGGTTGGAACTCAAACTATAAGGATGGCGTAAACACGAAGATTGCCGCCGCCTGGTTCCTGTCTGGAGACTATAACATGATTGCCGTCGACTGGGTTCGCGGTCGCTCCCTGGAGTACGCTTCTTCCGTTGCCGCTGCCTCCGGAGCCGGCAAAAAGATCGCTGCTCTGGTCGATTTCCTGGTGAAGGAATATGGCATGTCCCTGGACACCCTCGAGGTGGTGGGCTTCAGTCTGGGCGCCCACGTGGCCGGTCACACCGCCAAGCAGGTCGCCTCCGGAGAGGTCGGCAAGGTTGTCGGTCTCGACCCTGCCATGCCGCTGATCAGCTACAGCAACACCGCGAAACGTCTCGCCAGCGATGATGCCCGTTACGTGGAGTCCATCCATACCGCCGGCGGAACCATGGGATTCACCAAACCCATCGGCAAGGCTGCCTTCTACGTCAACGGCGGAAAGTCCCAGCCCGGCTGCGGCATTGACATAACCGGAAGCTGTGCCCACACCCGCGCCGTCACCTACTACGTCGAGTCCCTGCGGTTTAACAACTTCCCCACCCAGCGGTGCGACTCGTACAAGGAGGCCAACAAGAAAGCCTGCGGCGACAAGTACAGCTCCGTGCTGATGGGTGCCTCAGTGAACATTTTTGTGGCCGAGGGCATCTTCTATGTCCCAGTGAACAAGCAGTCCCCCTTCGGTCTGGGCGAGCTGCTTGACGGCTCGGAAGGCTCCACAACTGTTGCTCCTGACACTCCTACAACTGCCGCTGATGAGACAACCGCCGATGGAGAAGATGATTCGACCACTGCTGCACCTGAAGAAGGTTCCACCACTCCATCACCTGGTGGCGAAGATGATTCTACCACAGCTGCACCTGAAGATGGAGGTGATGACTCTACAACTGCTGCCCCAGAAGATGGAGGCGATGATTCTACCACCGCAGCTCCTGAAGATGGAGGTGATGATTCTACCACCGCAGCTCCTGAGGATGGAGAAGACAATGACTCTACCACAGCTGAGCCTGAAGATGGGGAAGATGACTCCACAACTGCTGCCCCAGAGGATGGAGGCGATGATTCTACTACTTCTGCCCCAGAAGATGGAGAAGATGATTCTACCACCGCAGCTCCTGAGGATGGAGGTGATGACTCCACCACTGCCTCACCTGAAGAAGATTCCACCACTGATGCACCTGAAGATGATTCCACCACTTCTGCCCCAGAAGATGGAGAAGATGATTCTACCACCGCAGATCCAGAAGATGGAGGTGATGACTCCACCACTGCCTCACCTGAAGAAGATTCCACCACTGATGCACCTGAAGAAGATTCCACCACTTCTGCCCCAGAAGATGGAGAAGATGATTCTACCACCGCAGATCCAGAAGATGGAGGTGATGACTCCACCACTGCCTCACCTGAAGAAGATTCCACCACTGATGCACCTGAAGAAGATTCCACCACTTCTGCCCCAGAAGATGATTCTACCACCGCAGATCCAGAAGATGGAGGTGATGACTCGACCACTGCCTCACCTGAAGAAGATTCCACCACTGATGCACCTGAAGAAGATTCCACCACTTCTGCCCCAGAAGATGATTCTACCACCGCAGATCCAGAAGATGGAGGTGATGACTCGACCACTGCCTCACCTGAAGAAGATTCCACCACTGATGCCCCAGAAGATGATTCTACCACCGCAGATCCAGAAGATGGAGGTGATGACTCGACCACTGCCTCACCTGAAGAAGATTCCACCACTGATGCACCTGAAGAAGATTCCACCACTTCTGCCCCAGAAGATGATTCTACCACCGCAGCTCCAGAAGATGGAGGTGATGACTCCACCACTGCCTCACCTGAAGAAGATTCCACCACTGATGCCCCAGAGGAAGATTCCACCACAGCCGCCCCGGAGGATGGAGGAGATGATACAACCACAGCCGCTACCTCAGAAGATCCTACCACAACAACCGAAGCCCCAGAAGATCCCAACACCCCCATAACCGATGCCCCTGGAGATCGACCATCAACCGATGCCCCCGAGGACAATGATGTCCCGGGCAGCACCAAGAACATCTACATTTTCAACTTGTTCCTGATAAACGTTAAAGTCAACAAAAAATAGACCTTTCTTATCCAAATGCCCAGAACCGAGGGCGTGTTTCATTAACTAATAAATTCAAAGCAATATTGCATTTCTCCGTCACCGTTCAATTAATTGGAGGAAAGGTCCTTTCAAGCGGACAAACCAAAGCGCTAACGACACGCCCATACCCTTAATGGGGATTCATCCCGATTTTAATTACGAATACGACATCTTTTGAAGTTTGGGCCAGTTACAAAGGAAGGCAACACGGTGCTGCCGTGACGCACACCCACATTCCGGGTTGAGTCAAATCTGATTGCTACGGGTACTTATCGAGTGGTCTAGCACTCGTACATTTCCAAAAACACCACGTATATTTTGGCATAATCTTTTTAAAAGAGCTGCTGATTAAGAGGCAGCAACAGACATTTGTTGTGTTATCATATTAGCAGCAGAAAAGTCACTGCTGCCTTCTCATCGGCAGGCAATAAAAACTTTGGCAAAAGTCCCAGCCACCAAATGGTACTAGCTCAATCATCAACTTCCCAATTAATTAGATTTATTACAGCAGAACTTATTATCGGCGGGGAAGTCGGCAAATCGAGATAATTTATTGTGCATTAGGGCTCTCATTCTTACTCCTCCTTCCGCTCCCCATCCACGCAGAAGTGTTTCTCGTCGATAACACAGCCCCCCATTGTGGTCTCGAAGTAAGTGCCACGAACACATATCTGTTCCACGAGCTGCCCGTCGATGCATTCCAGATAGGCCCCACAGTCCTGGGGATCCGCCACCCTTTTGCCCTCAACGCATCTGTCCTTGACACTTGACACACACCGGCACTTGCTATGGCAAATGTTTCGGTCATCTTCTAAGCATTCCTGGACACCTGGATGGAAGTATTCTCCGCTGCCACAGTTCTTGGCCACAAACAGTCCATCGACACAGATCAAGAATCCCCCACAGTTTGCGGCATCCTGCATCAGCTCGCCCTCTGAGCATCTTTCCACCAGGGACACACATACTCCATCCTCGTCGATCAGGCAGCCGCTTTCTGTGGCATTAAAGTAGCTGCCAGGATCACACTTCAGTTGCACAAGCTCCTGGTTTATACAATGCCGGTATCCGGCGCAATCTTCGGGATCTTCTTCCATATATCCCTCGGTGCACTTTCTCACAGTTGGCAGACAGATTCCGTCCACGTCGATCAGGCAAAGCTCCATTTTGGCATCAAAGTAGCTGCCACTGGGGCACTGCTCTTCCACGAACTGGCCATTGATGCACTTTAGGTATCCAGCGCAGTCGTTGGGGTCCACATCCAACTCTCCTTCTGTGCAGTTTGCGGGAGGCGCTACACAAATGCCATTCACATCAACAAGACAGATCTTGAGGCTGGAATTAAAGTAGCTGCCGCTGGAGCACTGTTGTTCCTCGAGGTACCCATCGATGCATTTTAAGTATCCGGCACAGTCATTCGGGTCTGATTCAAGCTCTCCTTCGGTGCAATTCTCGGAGGAAACACAGACTCCGTCCACATCTACAACACACATGTTGAAATTCACATCGAAATAGCTTCCTTTGTTGCACCTCTCCTTCACTAGAACGCCATTCACGCATTGAAGGTATCGAGCGCAATCTTCGGGGTCCGCACTGAGCTCTCCATCGTTGCACCTCTCCTGCTGAGGAGAGCACGACACATTGCCATCCACGAGGCAGATTTTCGATATCAGATTAAAGTAGCTTCCAAGCGCACACTTCTGCTTCACAAAGTCGCCATCGATGCACTGCAGATATCCTGCACAATCCGCGGGATCCTCTGCCAGCTCTCCCTCGATGCACTTATTGGATGCAGGCGTACAGATGCCCTTGTCGTCGATGACGCACACCTGATAACTGGCCTCGTAGTAGGTTCCTGCGGGGCACTGCTGATGGACGATGACCGTGTCAAGGCACTGAAAGTAGCTCGCACAGTCCTGCGGGTCGGCTTCCACCGAGCCCTCTATACAGTTGCTGGAATCCCTACTCATGGCAGCCAGCGATGGCCACGGCATCAGACATAGCAATGTCCACAACGAACACACTATTCGAGGAGACAGAGTGTTAGCGATATCCTGGGCAATCTGAGGGCAAATCCTTCTCCAATCTCACCGTGGTAAAACATCCGCACTTGATGTGACTTCATTTTCTCAGTTCTTTTGTATGAAAAGGCAAACATCGTAGAATGCGCTTTTATATGGCAGAACCATTACCATAATGCAATGGTTGTTCCGCGTCCAGTGTTTGCCAGATAAGATCGAATGCTGAACGTTATCTTACATCTGTTACATATAAAACTCAAGAGAACGATGCAACAGACAGCGGCAAATGACTCAACGGAAAGTCTTTTCTGAATAAGGAAATAGGAGAGGGAATTCTTTGGAAGCTCAGGCCCCATTCCGAGTCAAAAGGGTTATCACGACCCAAATTCAAACGATTTTTCAGAACCCAAATCTGAAATATTCAACCAAATGAATGACAATACAGAGGGCTTCTGTAATGTAAGGTTGAATTCAAGCTGAAGGGTGATTTGCATATTTTCTTTGGGTAAAATATCCCACTTGTTCGAGCTTGTTTCCGCTTGAAGTTCTGCATATGGTCGACAAATTAACATCATAAAAGAAGAGCCCTTGGGCATTTGTTGCTTTTGTGAGAAGGTCGCACATGGCACATCATCTGTCAGTCGCCTTCGGGGCTCATTATTCACTTTGCCCTGCGCCGAGACACGTCCTTAAAGCCTTTAAGCTCAATGGCCAGACACAATCCGTGGGTTTCCAATGCTTAGGCTCACTCTCCGCTCCGTTAATTTATCAAAGCTCAACTCATTTAGGGTTTTCGGTTTTACTTTTCGCTTGATTTTGTTCGATTGTTGTAGGCACGGAATCCCTTTTGAAAATTCCACTAAGGCTGTGGGCTGCGGTCGTCGAGCCTCGAGGTCAGGGCCGAAAAAGACAAGCAAATATCACAACCATCTGTGGCAGCAATAAATATTCCGTTTGTTGCTCAAAGGGAAATGGTTGCCCTTTTTTGGGGGGTGAAGTTTTCAAAACACGCTTGCTGAAACGTTTTCCCCAAAGGCCGAAAGAAACACAGAACTAATGTTTCCTGGCCACCTAATGATACTCGTCCTCGGGCAAAAGAGCGCTTGGAAGTGTGTCAACTAACAATTGTCAGAGCCCTGGGAATAGCCCTCTCCCTAGCTTCTAAGTTGCAGTTTTCCCCAGCAAAAGCACATGCCACTGAAGTGATATTGAAACGCCATTAGCAAGACTCCGGGCGATGGGATGCCATTTCAGCTCTATACTGACCCCGACATAGTGCCATTTAACAGCTGAAAAATTTCACAAGTGAAAGGCAGTGTCACAGCTCTTTCGTGAAAATTAAAGCAGAAAAAAGTGGCATACTCTCTCACCCTATAATTTCTTTGAAGCAATTCCCATAACATGCCAAATTTAGCTGAATTAATTTTTGATTACATTTTATTGCAGGTTGGGCGAAGGGCGGTGCGGTTTGCTTGCGTGGTCAAAAAAGGTTTGCTTTTCGCGTTGAGGGTTGAAATGAGGGAACAAACCGCATGGAAGTGGTTTGCGTTTGCCCAAAGCAGATTTTCACATTTCCACATGCATGAATTCATCACTTCACTTGAGTTCTTGTTCTTACGAAAAAGTTACAATCGAAATGCGAAATTTGAATTTGGCGAATCACTTAAGGCTGCCAGCGAATTCCAATTACAGACTGTAAAGCATATTTGGATGATGTAACCTAACAGGAAAAGTCTTACCAGCCTGGCCGAAGGGCAAATAATGGTAATCTTTTTGGTAATTCCTTATACTTCAATGGAGGCACTTATATGCTGCCGAAATATTACACATACGCCCCATTAGCAGGCAGCCAATGCGAGATGTTTCCTGCTTGTTGCATGAAAATCTCCTTTTACAGTCTATTTATAAGAAAATTTGCATATCATTGGCAGCCAAGCTCCAAAGCGAGGATGAATCTCCGCGCCAAGAGCAGGAAAAATGAATAAATTCTCCAGCAGCAAATAAAAAATTGCTGAATGACAAGGAACTTTGTGGCAATCAAAGCGACCAAGCAAAGAGCAAACTTTAAGGCCAAGAATTTTTAATATTCTATTTTTTCGCTGCTCCGCTTTGAAGGCATCAATCTCTGGCCCGAAGTAAACTGCATCTTGCATATTTTGTTGAAGGGATTATTTTGAATTATGTATATTTAAAAGATTCAAAGGAACTATGAGCAAGCATCTGCCTCTCCCAGTCCCCTTCCATCGGGTCCTTTCTCCTAAATCTCATTTTATAAACACCGACGGCTTTCCAGTTTTTTTTTTTTCTTGGGTGTTGTGTTGTTGCTATCTTTAGTCAGTCAACTATTTGAAAGTTTCTCCCCTGGCGTGTTTTCGTGTCTATTTTGTAAATAAACAAATTCAATTTGATGTCATGTCGTTCCTCTGGTTATCTTTCCACAGTGTTATACAGTGTTCTTGGCAGCGTTCTAAGTGCTTTGAAGAACAGCGAATGGTAAATGGGAGCGAAGCACCTCAAAATAACAACATACAAAAAGCTGCTTATAATCTATGAGCGCACGAGTATGTGCGTATGCGAAACTTTTTTCTGTTTCCCATTTAATTTTGTTTAGTTTGCTCTTTTCAATGTGATTTCCGATAAATTTCCCAGCATCCGCCACCCCCTCCCACGTCCCACGTCCCCGTGACCGTCCCCGTGGAAACCCCAGAAGTATTCATGAGCCTCAACTGCGCTGTGGACACATATTTCCTCACCTCCATTGGGCATCTTTTGCTCTTGACCAAAGTTTCGGGCCAGGAATTTTAATACAGGCGTTGAGTTATTTGTGCAAAAAAAAACCCCCAGTCACGAATTGTATACACAAGACCCAGGAATTGAGTGGCAATTTCAATTATGATTCGATGAGTGGTGAATGGAAAGCAAAACCAATTTCCCCAAAATGAACTGCTACGGAAATATGTACGCAAACAAGCCCCCCTGATTTGTTCAATTTACTAGTTGCAATTCGTGATATATATTTTTGTATTCATATTCGATAACCTAATATTAAATTGGCTAAAATATTTACAAAACTAATTTGCTGGAAAATGTAGAAAATATAATTTAATTGGAATTGGTTGTTTGATATACAGATATACTGTTTTAATTATATGAATATTTCATTGTAAATGCCATTGTTTTTCGAGAACAACAAATTGAACCATCAGAAGAACCATGAAAAGACTATAGAGACTATAAAGACTATAGAGACCCTTTGAGACTATAGAATGATTGATTTTGTTGGGAAAAAAAGCTTAGCTTCTTAAAGATTTGCCAGAGGAGAGACTAAATGTGGATTAGAAATGGCCCTATTGTTTCCATTCCCCCATCGATAATTTCCACAATATTCTGTCGACTTTATGTTTATATTTTAGTAAGCCTTTCAAAGGCCCAAAGCTCAAAAATAATACAAAAAAACTTTTCAATCAATTTTCTTCATTTTATAATAGGTAATTATTTTAAGTTAAAGCTGTTTCAATTTTTCAATGTATTTTCCAATTTCCGTCTGCCTGTTTCCCGCCATATCACATTTTTCAAATATTCCTTTATTTTGTTAGCACACTTTTTCGCAATTTAAATTCACTTTTTCCGGCATAAAACTATAAACTGAAGTACATAAAATGGGCGTGACAAGTGGGCGGGGAATGGGGAACGCGAATTCGTGTCAGAATCGCGCTGTCAAAAAAACCAAAGAATCAGCAGGAAAAGAAAACCTAATAAAAAAAGGCTGAGAAAAAGCGGCTGTCTGACATTGAATTGATTATTATTTATGATGATGCTGGAAATGATGGGGAAATGGCACTGCCGTCGTTAGGTAAACAGAAGTACGAGTGTTCCCGTCAAAGTGTTCAATGTGTCAATATTGATTCTGGCAGCTCTCGCTGTCGATCTGATTATCTCCGAGCATATGTAAATGGCAGGAGGAGGCTGGAAGTGTGGACTTTATAAATAAAACACAGTCCACGGCGGCAACTGCGATACATTCTGTGAGGACAAGACAAACAGATAAACCGAGGCAGACAAGCCATAAATCTCAGCCGCCCGACGCGCGTGGACATTAAAGCGACACATAAACCCGGTCAAAGTGTCAAAGCAGTAAACAGCACAGAGCAAAGAGCACAGAGCACATAGAAGGAGAGGACCAAGACCAGGACCAAGGCCAGGACCAATGCTTAAATCAGGCCCAAACCAATTAAAGCCGTCGTTCAAAGAAGGCCTTTGTCCCTTTAGTGCCGCCCAAAAAACGGCAAAGAGATTCCCCTGCAAAATTGATGGGAAAATACACGTTCACCTGCAACACATACGAGCAAACGTAGGAGGATTGCGTGCTGCATAATTTATAATTAGCCTCCTCCACCATGCCACCTTTTGTTGTCGCCCTCTGTCAACGAGAGCCAAATGGATGGCGGACTTAGAGGACCGTCCATCCGCTTACTCCTACTCGTACTCGTACTCGTATCATGCAATATTTAGCGCTCGACTGGCGACAACGCTGCGTATGCTTAATACATATATCCCCAGCTAAAAGGAACAAACGGCTGATTGATGATACTTCCGGCTAAGGCCAAGGATAATGTAATATAAGTACAAAATTTGCGATGAAATTGTATCTCGCATTTGTGTCGAATAAAGGGAATATCCAATCATAGCCAGGTCCAGGTCTTAGAGTCCAGGAAGGAGATTTTTCTTTAAGCCAATCAGCTTATTGGCAGACAAGTGTACTCTATGTACATGATACCAACTACAATTGCAGCCAATTAGGAGTAGTTTCTACTCTAATCGAGCTGTTGAAATGGGTCAAAAATTGTATTTGACAGCTGTCTTGCAGGTGCCGCAGGGAAATCAATTTTGACACTTTGAGGAACCTTCTCAAGGCCCTTAAATATTAATGAAAAAGGGTGGGACTAGTCTGCCATTAAATTCTGGTCATGTGCCACTGAAACCCAAGCGAACCTAGGCCCAAGCGAACCTGGACATAATCCCACCCAGAACAGATGCCTAGGAGAATGTGCGAAATCTGACTGAATGCTAACAAGCAGAAACAACAGAGCGACAAGCCCGATGCCAGCGCGGAGGACAAGCTGATTAGCAGGTAAATAAAGCTCATTACAACTTACCTAGTGCCGAGCCCGCTTTCTCCTCCAGCGGCAGCGGTTCTTCGGAACTGCAGCGGGGCGGAATCAGCACCCCCCGGGGAGATGTTGGCCGGGACAGAGGCGTCAATGACAATGTCAATGTCAATGGCACAAATAATGAACCGAAACAATGTTGAACAATTTCACATTCGAGCACTCACTTTTATCACTAATTGTCACTGGAATTATTTATGCGTACACGTATTTCGTATACGCAGTGTTCGCCACTTGATGAATATTCGCAGTTTGTTAATTGTTTATTGGTTATTGCATCGCGTGCCCGTCTTCAATTGAATCGAATGGCTTTTTTATGCGTTTATAAGTCCCGATTTCGGACGAGTCGAGTCGTACGTGGGCCGCATGGAACTAGTGCCTAAGCGAATGAGAACGCCCACCATCGGTGCGAATCGCACGAACACAGAAAGCGTACTGAATGCGGCATCCGTCGGCAGTGGCTGTGACTCTGACTGGGTGGCAGTGCCAGTGGCAGCGCCCACGAGCCCTCCACTGCAGATCAGCCGGACACGAAGCTCCGGCACGAACCACTTGAAGCCCCACACTCCTACTCCTGGTCCTGGTGGGGCAGCGCAACATGATGCCATCGCTTTGCGCAGGCACCGCAATCAACTGTTGGTTTTGGCGGGAAACGCTGGGCAACATGTTGCACGCAGCCACAGCCACAGCCGGCACATGCCACTCCAACACAGGGCAATGAGGAAGGGCATTAGCCAGGCCCAGTACTTTGCTTTGGACCAACCGCAGAAATTAACTAAACGTAACGCAATTAAGCGAGCTGTAAATCCGACAAGGTCGGCTCTTCGCTTAAAGGTCAATTATCATTTTAGCCGGCAGCACGAGTGCGCGTATTAGCCATCATTAAATCACTGAAATGCGAAATACGTGCAGTTTCATATTTGTTTTGGATAACAGAGGAAAAGAGTGCAATACGTAAAGAGGAGAAAGTATTTCCTTGATTATGGGTTGGAATACAACTTTCAAACGGCCGGAAGCTGGGGAGAAAGAAACAAAGAATAAAACATACTTAAGTATGAAATAAAAGAAGCTGATCAGAAAACCACAAGTGAAGGCAAGGATAATATTATAGTATATATATTATAGTTATAGCGTCAAAAACGTGTTGATTCTCCGATTTGCATTATTATGAAATTATTTTACAGAGATGGCTACACATTTACACTGAATCTTCACGAAATCGAATGATTTGATAAAGATTTAGATGAAACACAGATTCTGTTATATTATAGGGCAAAAGGTTCGCCCTTGGCCAGTATTTCAGAATCTCATCCTGATTAAAGTCTTATAGTATCTTTAGCTAAAGATTTTTAATCTCCCTCGACCACACCTTATGTTTTTTTTCTTCTATAAATTCGATTTTTATTATCTACACAAATTTAACAACTTTAACAAATTTTACAAACGAGCAAATCAACGCGGGGCGTGATGTGCTTGTGTGTGTGTGTGAATGTGTGTGTATGCAGTGCATGGTAAGGGGGAAGGGTGCAGGGGTAGGGATAGGCGATAGGGTATGCATCCATATGGACATTAGACTATGACAAACGAGAAATTGGCTAGACATCTCCCTCTCCGTCGTACGATCCTACTTCAACTTCTTGAGGAAGAAGCGGTTGGGGGGACCGTAGTTGGTGGCGGGAATGTGAGCCTGGCGCTGCTCCTGCTGCTCCTCGACGATGATGGGCGCCATGGAGGGCTCCTCGATGGCCAGGGCGGCGGGGGCAGTGGCAGGGGGCAGGTACTGGTTGGCGGGCGCCGACAGAGTGGTCTGCACCTCCTCGCCCGTGTAGGCGGGCGCCGTGGGCGGGCCATAGATGGACGAGGGAATGGCGGCGGGCTGCTCGATCTCTGGCTCGGGAGCCAGGGTGGTGGGTGGCAGTACATCGGCGACTTCCGCGAGCGGGGCAAAGTCCTCGGCGGTGGCCTGACGGGGCTCCATGTCGGCGGGTGGGGGACCGTAGACGGGAGCCTCCTCCTTCTTGGTCTTGTACTTGATGAAGTAGACCTCGGGTTTGGATGGCTTGGTGGGTGGTGGCGTGGGGATGACGATGTCCTGCTCCTGCTCGGGCTTCTTGTGCAGCACATAGATCAGGGTCTTCTCCTCGTTCTGTGGTGGTGGTGGCACGATGGGAGCGCGCAGAGCTGGCGCCGATGGGGCCTTGATGAAGACGATCTTGTAGTGCTTCTGCTTGGGTCCCACCTGGTGGTGCACACGTGGCTGCACGGCATCCTCCTCCTCGAAGTCCTTGGGCGGCACATGGACGTAGATGTGCTTGTGGATCTTGGTCTCCTGCGGTCCGTTGTTGTAGCCGCTGGCATGCTGCACGCCCGACAGGCGGTGGGCCATGTTGTAGCTGTCATCGTAGGAGTTCAGGGGCTCGGCGGCGGGAGCCACCTGCTCGAGGATGGCGTCCTGCTGCTGCAGCTGCTGCTGCTGCTGCTGTTGCTGTTGCTGGGGAGGCAGGTAAGTCATTTGTGGCTGTGGCTGGAGCTGCTGCACTGGAGGCGGGGCAAAGTTGGCGAACGATTGCTCCTGTGGCAGCGTCTGATAGATTTGTGGCGCAACCGGATGAACTATGGAAGAGAGAGGGGAGTGTTAATGCGTGTCACTCTCCTCCTTCTCCTGGTACTACTCACCGTTCAGTGGCAGTGCCCGCTGGCTCTGCTGCTGGGGTAATCCATGGTAGGCATAAGGCGATGGTGGTTCAGGACGAGCCACAGCTCCGGCGACCAGCGTGGCCACACAAACGACAAACAGCGACGAGACACGCATGGCTAACGATTGCTCCTTGCGATGATGATGACTGTAACCCGTAATCCTTTAAAGCTCGATCGATTGACTGCTTCGATGGAGAAGCTCGAACGTCGACTGATACTGATGACAGCTCCGCGTCGGGCATTTATATGATTCAAGCGACGGAGCGTCGGAGACTCGGACACGCTGACTGCGCCACCAACAATCTCAAAATCTCATTACAAAAGGTAAACGGAAAAAATGAATTTAATTAAGCATCAAAAGAGATACACAAACACACGGACCGAACGAGAGCGAAAGAGTGACCCGAGAGTGCGAGAGAGACTGCCATGGAGATGAACTTGGCCAAAAAGCGAGGCAGGAGAGGATGGCATGCGACACGTGTCTTTTGATGTCTTCAAGCGAGAAATTAGAGCAATCCCAATGGAGACAAAACCCCGGGCTGTAAATCCATTTCGTTAGCCGTTAGCCGAGGCGTCTGCCACAGCGGGTGGGGGGTGCGAACGGTCAACTATAGAGAATGATGAAGAGGCATGCCCCAAAAGCTTCCTCAGCATCAGCTCATCCACACTAGCCCTGGGCCCTGGGCCCCGGACCCCGAGCCGAAGACGTTTTGTGTAACACTCTCACATACATCTTGTATCTTGTATCTGAGAGCTCCACTACGATGCAGCAGCAGCAGCAGCAACCTTCGGATGAGTGCGCCAAGTGTTATTTTCACTATTGGAGCGCACTCGAGCAGCTGTCTCGGAATCGAAAGTGACCCATGATTACGCACTCGCCACAGGCCCCCATTGACGGGAGTTCATTCATGTGGCACCAACATCGAACTTGTTCATTGAGCTTGTGGACCCAGCCTGGTGGTGGCCCAGGTCAAGTGATTCCATGGAATTCGAAGATAACAGATAATCCAATTGGGTTCAGGATTAGGTAATACGACCTGATGCAGGAACTCTCCTCAGCGGTACCCTCAAAGGTGGAAATGGGTCTGAAATTAAATCCTCTGTGTGGGTCCAGGATTTGTTGGGGCATAAGGAGGATAATACAAGCTTTTGTAAGAGGTCTTGTAAAAGGTTATGTAAAATGAATACCACATGATAAGGGAAGGTTCAAAAGACTAGTGTCTTCAGTTGGAATAAATTTCAGGAATCTGTTAAGTACGTTTGTCATTAAAAACCTTCAAAATGGTCCTAACAAAGGGTACACAATTCCCATGGAAGGAACCTCAATCAAAGACTGATGCAGACTGCCATTCATTGCCTCATTCTTACCTACCGAATTTCCCAATTAAATCTTAACATACTTGAACATAAATTCAATTAATTGAACAAGAAAAAGAAAACAAAAACCGAAGGGCTTTTCAAGGCCAGGCACATAATTTCCTCCAACTGTCAACCGGCGACAGTCGACAGTCGACATTCAACCATCCACCATTTACCATCCACTTTCAACACCTACGACAACAATTACGAAACAAACGTAACAAAATCAAAATCAATTTTATAATTGAAGCCAAGCCAAGCATGTGGCATGAAAGAAAAAAACAAGTCGAAACAATAAATGATAAAACAAAACAGCAGCCACCCAAATCAAGTGAGTAGCATGCGGCGTGGCACCGCTCTTGGGTCGTAATTGGATTTGGTGCACACCGAAAGATGGAAAGCAAATAAACCGAATACGAAGACACTTGTCCACTTGCTGTCCACACACAAATCTGAAAACGTACGAGTAATAGCAGCCGCCGCATCGGGTCCGGGAGAGAAATGGTAAGTACATGTAGGTACATGTCCATACAACACGACGGACAAGAAGCTGGGGCGTACATAATTGCAACAAGGTTGCTTTACGTCACCCGGCCATCGGCCATCGGACGGAATCGATTGGAATTGATTGGGAATTGGTGCACTTGGCCCCGCGCTGAAGAAGCGGCAATAGTCGGCGACAGAAGGGTCCATCTCCAGAGAGAGAAAGAGAGAGTGGTAGAGAGTGAGAGAGTAAAGGGAAAGAGATAGTGATGAAACCCGAAAATCAGGTCACCTGTGCAGTAGCCACAGCCAGACATCCATTGATTCGCGCCGATCGCCTTACCCTTCGCCTCTTGGCATTGGCTTCACTTCTCGTGCCCTTCGCTGGTGCTTGCTGCTCCATTGACATTGCCGCCGAGTCGGGGGTATTTCCAATCGAGGAGCTCAGCATAGATGGGCCAGAGCTCGCTCGGGATGCTCCACTCGACGACGTGCCACTTGTTGCACTCAAGTGCCACGCACAGCAACGGCAACAAAAACGCAGAAGCTTTGGGGCTTTGTCATTGAGATGTGAACCCACAAGTCGATTAGTTGGCCAATGGCATTCGAAAAGAGCATTCCGCAGATGGACGATTGGGCCAACAGAATGCGTAGGTCAAATGATGATAAAAATAGAAACAAGCCTCTGTCAATTGTTGCCCAAAAGAAGGCTGAAATACAGTGAGAGATGAAGCTCCGACTGTAAGAAATCTCACACAGAACCAATAACGACTCAATGAATGAATACTGCTTCAAACGAAACCCTTACGCAGTTTCCTTCTCTTTCTAACCACAAATGAACTTTAGATTTATCAATTTCACATCCACCTCAAATGATTGAAATAATTCCTAGAAATACCTTTTGGCAAAATCATTTTAGATTTCATTTCACTCCAACAAAAGTGTATTTTTACTTTTACCACAAATTTTCGGAAAGGAAGAGCAAAGCGGAAAGATGCAAATCATGGCAAAAAAAAGGCTAAATTTATCCGAAAAATGTGTGTTATACATTTACTTAAACGCTTCAACCTACATGGGGGTAAAATTATGACAAATGGCGAATGAATGTCGCCGCCTCCGCCTCCTCACTGGCCAGACTCCGTGCTCTCCATCTGCCATCCACGTCCACTCTTGGCCAGGTGCCCCAAAGATGCGTTGACAAATCGCTCGGCTAAATGGTTTTGCCCCGGAGCTGCATAACGATGATGATTACAGTGATAATCGCGATCGGAGGCAGCAGCACCGTCGATTATCTCGTTAATTAGAGGCAAACACCAGGTTAGTTGACCAGGTTTCGCACCAGCCGCCGCGAGGGGTGTCCCACCCGTCAAGGTCATTCGATTTTAGCACAATTATCGAGCTTCCCCTCATCACTCCTCACTCATCATCCCAGTCCCATCCCCGTCTTGGTTTTTATGCAAGTAACACCATCATCGGCAACGGCCTGTGGGAAGTAATTAAAACTGGAGCAAGTCGAGTACTTTTTTATTTCTCCGGGTGGTTGGGTGGTTGGATGGCACTAAGAGTGCTTCAGGTGGGTGGTGGGTGGTGGGTGGCCGGCGGGTCTCTATGGTGATGTTAATGAGGCTAATGCGGCGGTCAAAGCAAATTGGATTTTGGGGATGGGTCCCAAATTATTCTATTCCTTTATACGAGTATAGCCACAGAATTAAGTGCTGTGGATTAGTCATCAAAGTGGCAGGTAAAAATACAACTTAATTGCGCCGCATACTTCAAGAAAGGAGTTTCGGGGAGACTTCTGACGCGTTTAAGGAAGAGGATCCATAAAACTTATTTCGAGTCCATTTCTCAGTCCAGCTCTCATATGTCTATACCCTTGAGCGTCAAAGGTTGCCCTATTGAAGATCACTGGCTGCGGAATAATGGTCTTCCACAACGGTCAATTCAGTGTTGACATTGAATTATAATGCCTATTGAAACGACCAGCAATCAAAGGCCTATATATAGAGGCATAGACGTGCATGCGTACCACACTTATTACCAAGCAAAAGTGGAGTGCACGCAGGGGAAATAATAAGATGGTTAGCGGACAAAAGAGCTATACGCTTCGAGTGTCACTGACAGGCGGTCCAAATGGCAGAGTGAGTGCCCCAGGAAGGGTTAAGGGAGCTGTCGCCACGGATGGCACGGCTGTCAGCCACCTCAAAGGTCTGATGACAAAGGCAACTGGCAAATCGATTACTTTTACCGAGGCCCAGACGCATCTATCTCGTATATCGGTGTCTGTATCTCTGGCTGCTGGGAGTGAGATTGAGCGCATGGTTTGGGTTTCATTGAATTAAGTGCCTGGCTAAATGCTGTGAGCCGTAATTTGTATCTCGCAGCTTGTTTATTTATGCTGTCATCTCCTATTGTTTGGCACTAGTTTGTCCATCCCCCGCCTCTCCTTCTCTCTCTTCGCTACCAATTCGTTAGCCATTTGCAGTGAAAATTGCTTGTCAGGCCGCTGTAGTCTTTTCGTTTTGCCTTTTCATTCGGACTCTTGCGCTTGTGGGCCGTCATTTCTGTTTGCCAGCCTAACTGGCAATTAAAAATATATTTGCCCGCACTCTGCCATTGTGGAGCACTTATCGCCAGGCCACCACCAGGCACCACCACCACTTGACCAAATCCAGTCGTGGTCAAAGTGGTTAAAGCGCAGTCGAAGGATTTGTGCAAAAAACAAAACATTTTGGAATTTCTGACAGCATTTCATGCGGACATCGAGCATCGACGTTGCCGCGGGAGCACTTGTCGTATAATGTATGTACTTCATATGCGATCACTAATATTCGCTGGCGCCCTCTACATGTCAGCTTTTGCCTGCCGGCTTATCAGTACTTCGCCTCCCCCTCTACCTGCTCCTACCCTCCCGCATCTGTAAGCAACGAAAGAGGAGGGAAAAGTAACAACCAAACAGCTGCGCAGAAGCCAAACAAAATAAAACACATACTTACGAAGAGTATACGGAGTATGTAGGTAGGCCTGATAAGGGCCTGGGGATCGACTTGCGGAATACCCCTGGTGAAGTTTTTTGATGTGTCTTCTTCTTCTTAAAAAAAACAAGAATTAAGAAAGAGCAAATAGCTAAAGTGAATAAATACACATTTTTGGATTCTTACAATTCTTACAATGAATAAACGTAGAGTATCTTAACATATAATTCCATAAAATACAAAAATAATTACCTAGATTTCGTTCCTACAAATTTTGTAATATTTTTGTATATTGCGGTTACGATTTAATATAAATAATTTAATATATAATTTAATAATTTAATATATAATTTAATATAAAATTTGTAAAAGGAACTTTGCCTAATGCTATCCAGTGAAGTATGGTACTCAGCCAGCCGGTAGACTTTAGAGGTATGCTTATGACTATTTGACTAGCCCCAATGAAAAGTAAGGTAAGCAAAGAGACTCTGAGCCTCTATAAAACACACACATCCTTTGCACATGGCATCGTACAGGGTATGAAAAAAAAAAAGTAAAAGTAAATACGCAAAAACAAAAGCATTCGTCTCTGCTATCAACTGCTGCAAATGAGCGACGGGGCTCGTCTCAGTTGTGCCTCAGACGATCGCCGAAAAGGTATCCGAAAGCTCGCCCGCACTCCCATCCCACAATAGAAGATCTCTCGCAGTAGATACGAAATCTGGAGGCAATGCAAACGTTCCAACACAACGACAGTCAGGTAGGGTAATTATTTTGGTTTATCTTTGAGTGATTACGAGTCGAACGAGACACAATCGCCCAAAAATTTAGCTCATTTTGGTGCAGCAGAATCTCCGATCACTGCCCCTAGAGCTGGTCAAGCGCCATGCGGAGCACGTGGAGCTGCTAGACCTGAGCTATAACTGCCTGAAGGATCTGTCCTGGCTGGCGGAGTTCGAGCAGCTGCGTCATTTGGTGCTGGACAACAATCGGCTACACGAGGCACGACTACGGACATTGACACAACCCCTGCCACAGCTGGAGGTGCTCATGCTGAACAAGAATGAGGTAGGGTCCTTTCCTTCTTCGTAACAGAGTCTCTTACACGCGTTTGGCATTGCAGTTCAGTGACCTGCCCTCAACAATGCGACTTATCCGACGACTATTTCCCAACCTGCAGTACCTGAGCCTCCACGGCAATCCCATTTGTCCAGATGGCCTCGAGCTTCAGCCGTTCTCTGGGTACTTGCGCTACGACTACGAGTACTACAGGTAGGATAGACCCCTCTTCTATTCTGGGATCTGAGTTGTCAGTTCATTGTCTTCTCATTCCACGCAGCAATTACATTGCACAGTCGCTGAACAAACTGAAATTTCTGGATCATGGTCTGGTGCAACGCACCTATCAGTACGAGAGTTTTCCCATCAAAAGCTATGGCAAGCAGCTGATAAAAACAACGAGCTTTTGATACGACTATTCGATAGAATCTTCTAAATGAATTTGTTATCCTAAACAGAATATCTATAGATGGGTTTTGTTTGTGGTTGTGTAAAACTAAAGAATATATTGTTATTTATATTAAATAAATCAGTTTAAATTTTATAGAGCTCGTTTTTCTATATATTCAATAAGATATCTTTAAAATATGCACCCTGTATAAGAACAAACGTATAAGACTAAAGCCGGGACGAGAACCAACAATGAATAACGTTTGAGACTTAGCCAAGACAAAAACCTCACGAAAGCTTGCATTCCAGATGAAGAAATTGAGCGTAAAATGAATTTGATGATAAAACACAATCCGTAAAGGAGTCTACAAAAACTTTGAGAGCCTAAGCTACAACGAATTTGGAATGCACTGCAATGAATATATGACCAGTTATTGAGGTAATGAATTAAGAGTACCTTTATCTAAGATGCCTTACGAAAATCCACAATTAATTATATAAATGTATTTGGGAAGAACAATCTAGATAGGTGGGAGTCTGAGGGGAAAGTTGCTTCAAATTCACCTAGGACATGAACCCTTAACAAACAGGCTTAGAAAACCCACATGCCCTACGCGATTCATATCATTATAGGGTGCAAATAAATAATACGAGTATGTGTCTGTCTTTCAGCCTGCCGGCCGGCAAAAACAGAAATAAACGGACAATCAGAAAACAGAAACTCTGATAGCAGCGATGGAAGCCTATAAAAGCAGCATCTGGTAGCTTTTTCAGTTTCAGTTTCGCGACAGAAGCTCTCCTCCACTTTAGCTCCAGTCCTCGGTGCCAGCAGCAGTTTATATACATTCTCCATCAGTATGGCCGATCCCAACACAAAGCCCAAGTACACAAAAGTGAGTACATATATAGTAGAATACATTATATTTTGTTGCCAATTGCATTTTGTATGCAATAAGTGTTTTGCAATTGATTAAACAGCCTTACACCTGTTTATGCCTGCTGGAACAACTTAAACAAACTTCAGATAATAAGTACTACATACATATACGCGAATAAAACCCAAACTCCATCGTGCTTCTAATGGAAAACCAACTTGTTTCGAACTAGTTTGTGTCGCAATTTTCGAATTTTTCTCTTTGATTTACGTGTGGGTCAGCGAGACATACCCACATACAGGGTGTTCTGTTCTGGTCGTAATCTACTCTGCTGTTTGACACTCAATAAACAAATCTGCCATTGCTCCGGCGATAATAATGATGTGGTCTTCTGGAGCAAACAATACTGATAACAATACACAAAGTTTAGGGGGTCCTATGCTGTTATTCGAAGACACTGATACGGAGGAGACTTTGACACCACCTTTTTGTATATACCTAATGGGATTATAAGGTGGTGCGAGCAGATCTCTTATAGGACACAGAGTGAATAGGGTCAGAGTATTATCTTGCTGTCATGAAATACCAACTCATCTATCGAATGCTCTCGAATTTGAATACACTTTCTGATCGAATCTGGGTTTTCTTTTCTCCCGAGCAATGAAAGTAATAGATTTTGTTACAAATATAACTCTCCCCCAACTCAAGTGACTTTCATCCAATTGAATCCATTTCATCTGATTCAATCCAATGTTCTTTATGAACCCTCAGCCCTCAAATCCCGATAAAAGCATTTATTTATATCTGTTAATGTTCCATTATAACTTTGAATCACTTCCAAATACCACCTAAAACGAGATGACTTTGTTATGTCAACAGTTTTGTTTGTTCGTAAAGTTGACAGTTTGGGATCGTGACGGAACTTAAATATTACATTGCTTACATTGTCGCGTGTCGTTTGGAAAATTGAAATGGGGCAATCAAAGTGCTGACAACTTGTTGGGGCACACAAAGGTTGTTATCCCTGAGATTATAATCAGAGAGAGAGCGATGCTCAAATTGCACCAATTACTGGCATACCATCGCTCCAGATTGGGTAGGAGTATGAGCAGATCTAATCATAGTTTTGCAAACTGCCAGCCCCATCACTGTGAGGTTGGGTAATGGGTCCTTTGATGACTGCACATTCATAGCCTTCTATTCCTTCATTCATTCCCACTGCAGCTCTTCATCAACAATGAGTTTGTGGATGCCGTCTCTGGCAAAACCTTTGCCACATCCAACCCAGCCACTGGCAAGGAAATCGTCAAAGTGGCCGAAGGAGACAAAGTGAGTCAAAGCTCTTTATTTATAAGGCACCCGAACTAATGTGAATTATCTTTGTTCAAGGCTGATGTGGATCTGGCAGTGATTGCGGCCAAGAAGGCCTTCCATCGCAACTCCGATTGGCGCAAGTTGAGTCCCCTGCAGCGCACTAATCTGATTAACAAGTAAATATATACCCAGCCCCTCTTGTCCAGAATCAGTTTCCATTAATCATAACAACATTCTAGGCTCTGCGCACTGATGGAGCGCGACAAGGAGTTTCTGGCCAGCCTGGAGACCCAGGACAATGGCAAACCCTATGCTGAGGCCCTCTTCGATGTCACGTACTCGATCCTGACGCTTCAGTACTATGCCGGCTGGACCGACAAGTTCTTTGGCGACACCATTCCCGCTGGAGGTTTCACCTCGATGACCCGCAAGGAGCCCGTGGGCGTTGTGGGCCAGATCATTCCCTGGAACTACCCTCTGCTGATGCTGGCCTGGAAGTGGGGTCCCGCCCTGGCCGTGGGCTGCACCATCATCATGAAGCCGGCGGAGCAAACGCCCCTCACCGCCCTGCACATGGCTGCCCTGACCAAGGAGGCGGGCTTCCCAGCGGGTGTCATCAACATCATCAATGGATTCGGGCCCACAGCTGGAGCGGCCATCAGTGAGCATCCGGACATCGCCAAGGTGGCATTCACCGGCTCCGTGGACATTGGTCGCATCGTGATGCAGGCAGCGGCCAAGTCCAACCTCAAGAGGGTGTCCCTGGAGCTGGGCGGCAAGAGTCCAGTCGTGGTATTCGATGATGCGGACAGTAAGTACCGCCTTGATTCCCTATCTTCTTCTGGCCTTAACGCATATTTGATCCTTTTAGTTGACTTCGCTGTGGAGACCACACATGAGGCTCTGTTCTCCAATCACGGCCAGAGCTGTTGCGCCGGCAGTCGCACTTATGTGCACGAGAAGATCTACGACAAGTTCGTGGAGAAGGCCGCTGCCAAGGCCAAGGCCCGCAAGGTGGGCAATCCTTTCGAGGAGAACGTACAGCAGGGTCCCCAGATCGATCAGGAGATGTTCACCAAAGTCCTGGGCTACATTGAGAGCGGTCAGAAGGAGGGCGCCAAGCTCCAGGCTGGCGGCAAGCGGATCGGCAATGTTGGCTTCTTCATCGAACCCACTGTCTTCTCCGATGTGAAGGATAACATGAAGATTGCCCAAGAGGAGGTACGTACATTGAGATCCTCTTTACAAAATCATCCTTTAATGGGTTCACTTTCATGCCGACAGATCTTTGGACCCGTTCAGTCGATCTTCAAGTTTAGCAGCCTCGACGAGATCATTGATCGGGCCAATAATGTCCAGTACGGTCTGGCCGCCGGCATCATCACCAATGACATCAACAAGGCACTGAAGTTCGCCAACAATGTGGACGCCGGCTCCGTCTGGATCAACTGCTACGATGCCGTGCTCCCACAGACGCCCTTCGGTGGCTACAAACACTCTGGCATTGGTCGCGAACTGGGAAAGGATGGCTTGGACAACTATCTGGAGACCAAGACCATCACCATGAAGCTGCTCTAGATCCTAGACAAACACAGCTTGATCCTTCGTATACATAACATTTGTATTTTATTTGCACAGTTTTTCGGTTGTCAGACGGTTAGAATATTATTGCATTTTCAATAAAACAAAAAAACTCTACGGTTATTGTTTCTTTTAAAAGATTATAGTCGATCGACCGACTAGGGAATGTCGCTTAGCTTTTGGAGATTGTCGGCTTTGGATGGATTGAAATGTTAAAAGTTAAATAAAGGTCTTTAACGAGATTCGAAACTAACGGATCCAAATTAATGAATGATACATACATATATGTATTTATGTTGATGCCTGAAAGTATGCTAAAATATCTTTATATCAAGAGCCATTAAATTGACACTGAAATCGTCCAACAAATCCACTTTGTTCCTTAGGTAAGGCGACATTTTCTAAACTATTTAATTCTGACTTCGAGGCACGAGTTCGCTTAGACTCCTCTATGGGAGAACGCTAAAATTTAGACTAAATTCTGGACAAAAGGGACAAATGATTACCCCTATTTCCAGCTATTCCCTAGGACTTGACTTCGTATATAAAAATAAATATAAACCTGAGATTGCCATTCGTTTTGCCACCCTTTAGGCCAAACTGGTGACCCCAACCGAAGCTTGGGGCTGGCCATCGAGAAGCGGCACCGCCACATCGCTCAAGTGCGACCTGGCACTCTGATAGTCCTCCTCGGATCTGGGCCTCATCTGTGTCTGGTGCTGCGGACTGCTCTGCTGCACTACCTCCCTATAGACGGGCTGAATGGGAGCCTGGAAATCTGTGCTCGGCCTATGATCAAACATCTCATCGATGTCTACCAGCTGGAAGTCCACGGCGAAGATGAACCGCAGCACCATCACTAGCAGGGCCATGATCCACAGCACCATACCAATCACATAGCTGCAGCGAAAGAGCTGCAGGTACGTGTCGTGGGAGACATTGTGCTCGTGCACGATGGGCCGCAGCAGGGCGATGGCATCCCCACAGCTGATGGCAATGGGATCGGTGAGATTCTCGCGGAGTTGTCCGCACAATTTCTTTAGATGTCCGTTGGTCAGAATAGTGTAGAGAACGCTACCTAGGCTCATCACGGAGAAAATTATGATGGAGGGCACCACAATGCGCCAGGGTTTCGGCAGGACTCTGAAATGGAGTAGGATGGATGTTGATTACGGCATAGAATTTCATAGTAAGATCATACTCACGAACTCTTTTTGCTGCCCGTCTGGAAGATCAGACACATGGCTGTCCAGATGATGGCCACAATCTCCGATATAAGAGGAAATGCATAGACGAATTGTGCGCCAATCCCGGGATTCCAAAATGTGGCATGTGTATCCAGGGCCACTAAAGGGAATTGCTTGTGAAAGATCCGAGGACCAAAAGGGATTGATATGTCTAGTGCTTACTGCTGGCCAGGAACTGGCGATCTGCCTCCGCATTGAAGACAATCTTGGGAGTCGGCGCCAGCGTTGTGGTCAAGGCCTTCTCTTCATTGTTTTCAGCTATCAAACGCTCCAACCGCGGCCGGTTCTCCCTCGACTCGTAGATATGTGGTATCTTGAAGGTTGGCTTTGTGGTTTCTGCAAAAGAAAATACCGCTAGAGAATGTACTTCTGAGAAGATTTCCTTGCAATCCCTTACGGCTATCGCTCTGCAGCGAATCCGGTGTTACATCCTGAACGGAATATTTATCCCCATAGGCCTGCTGGGTGGCTTTGATATAGTCCCGGTGTAGTATCTCCTTGCTGCGGTTATCCATTTGATCGAAGTTGCGCTCACGGAAAATGAGTTTGGCACTGACTATTCCCTCGTACAGATCCCCAGATATCATGTGCAACGAAATGCTCCATATTATAGAGAATATTGCAATGCATACCATAAGGCATATCACGGTGTCTGCAAGGAGATAAATATGTGTTGGAAAATTGTTAAAAAGGGTTATACATGAATATATCAAAGTCCTCCTTGGGAGCTCTGTCAATCCTTCCATATCACCCTGGTACAATCAAATAGTATCCCAAAAGGTAGAATATATTTACAGGGATACCTTGAATTGTCGAATAATGAGAGCTTTAATCTGCGAAAGCCCATCAACTCTTTCCATTTATTTAACTTGTGATCCCCCTTTCTGTTATATCTCCAATGGTGATAATGAATTCCTATAAATAACCTCTGCCATTATTAAGCACTTTATGCACATTGCCATATCAAAAGAGCCGCTGTTGACAAATTTGAATTGTAAATTAACAGCTCAAGTATATAGAGAGCTATATTTGGACAATCAACTGTATATGGATCTGCAAGGAGCCGTTGATCAAGTATATCATATGAAAAGCATTGCCAGCAATGGATTACGACATTATTAATGTTATTCATAGAACGAATCAAATATTGTGCGAGTATGTAAGCTGCTCGTAGAAGGTTAGCCACACGAGATGAAATATTGTTTTCTCGCTATGTTTTGTTGGACATGTTTTTGACTGGAGCGGAGCGGAGGGTGGGGCATATAATTTATTTGGCATTTTTTTTTGTGTTTCGTTTGTAAGATTCAGTTAACTGTGGACTAGTCCCAGGTTGTGGGGATTCTCAGTGTGTGCGTGAGGTTATATCTGAGGCTATGATATCATTCTCGATGAACAAATTCAAGATGACGTCGATATCGTGACTGCTGGCCCATAAAATTCATTTCAATTGATGCAAAAATATTCGCACTGATGCTTTCATTTCACATGATTCGGGATACAAATTAAAACAAAAGAACAAAATACATACACTGCAGAGTCAACAAACAGATTCGCGGGAAAATATACGATTCCGAAATGCGGAAAAATATGCGCATGATGGGTCGGTCGAATGTTATATTACCAATTCCATTTTACAGTCCATTATGGACAGACGAGCTTTACAATTTCCCCATACACACTCGTATATCATAGCTGTATAGATCACGGAATGGTACCACAATTTTCATGCCCCAAGTGCTTTGAACGCATTAAGCGGAATGGTTCTTTTTGTGTTTGCTTTTCGGATGGGCACAGACACCAGCACTCATTTACTGCGTTGCACGATCCCCCAGAGAGTGGGACAGTCTCTCTGTGGCATGACATCATGTCGCCCCTCAGCTCCGGCCTGGGTCTGGGTCTGTTTCTGGGCACTGGGTGCGGGCAAGCGAGAAGTTTCACGAGTCGTTAGCGGGGCTAACCACTTTCGGCCAGTTTTGGCAGCAGAATATGGCCCAAAGAGTAGGAGCTTTGTAAAGCAAACTATAAATAAACATTACTAAATGGTTTGCCAGATAGAGGCGATAGATACGATCGAGAAATATTGGGGAAGCTTCCATTGCCAAGGCTGATAGCAATTTCCCCTGCTTACAGTGTTTGTTTGCAGATCTAATTGATCCCGGAAGTTTTGCACTTAAGTAGCCCAATTTGTTAATGCCATTAACAGGGACCACATGGCGTATGCGTATTTTCGATGGCGCCCACTCAAACAAACTTTCCACTTGCCGCCACTTAGCAGCGGGCCAAGAGATGCAACAGCTTGAATGTTTATTAACATTTCGGGCAGGGGGCTTCAACGTCAGAGCCAAGAGGAAGCAATGTGCGAAAATTTTTATAAGCAACCGAAACGAACTTAATATCAGCAAATTTCTGTAAAGCCTTTAGGGCTATTTAGCACCTTTTGATGAGGCGATTGAGGGTATAAAAAAGACACAATGTTTAGCACACTATACCAGGGGGACTTAGGTGATATCTGGGGCACTTTTAAGAACGGTTGTCCCTGGCTTAGCTAGCAAAAAACCTCGAAATAAATAGAAATAGATTTTGCCCCACTGTCACATGTGAAAGCATCTGGGAAGCTTCCAAACATTTGCCAGATACTCGTATAATTTACTCGGACTGTTTATTGCTGCTGAAAGACGCGCCCCTTGCAGAGCAGCCACCGTGACTGATGGACAAATGGTTTTACAATAATTGAATCGAACGCTGTCTGTCATTGGCTGGGAAGTCGTTGGATATCTGTTTGAAACTTGACATTCGAAATGTTGTTTTGATTTTATTTTAGCTTAGGTTTCACCTTCTTCTTGGGCCAGTGAAGGTCTACCTAAAAATATTCCAAGAACTAAGGGCGACTAAGGGCCATTTGAATGTTGTACATAATTATTAATAGAATATGTAAGGAAATGTATATCCGAGCGAATAAAAGAATGAATCAACGTACGGTTCAGATTGCGTATATCGCCAGTTGTTAGCTTTCCCTGTTTGTACTTTTTTATCAGCTCCATTGTAGCATGTTTTTATGTGATTTATTATGTAGGAATTGTCGGGATTTGCGGCTTCCCGTGGGATTCCAAGTTTATTAAGTTTAGTTTGAATTTTATTTTATTTATAACGTATTTAGCACAACTTTTTTGTACAGATTTGTTCGCTCTTTTGTCCAGCCTATAGTCGAAAATAGTTTTTATTTCACATTTGTTTGCTTTATGGTCCAAACGGGCAATATTTTATGGAGCCAACTGGCAGAAAACATTAAAAATTAGCGAACAGAAATTTATTAGAAAAACAATAAACAGTTTACGGACAGGCGGGACGAGTACATTTCGACCGTAAACCAAATTCAATCAAGCATAGAAGAACATTTTCTATTTTTACTATAATTTTGTTGTTTTTTTTTCGCCTTGCTTCTATTCCGTTGAGCGATTGGAATAATTGAAATTAATTGATTTGGAATTAATGTGGGAGGAGACAAATGGTTTTTGTGTGTGTGTGCGCGCGAAAGTTTTTCAATTGGATTCGGAACACCTTTGGCTATCAATTTACATTTGGCACACCACTGAGGTTCAAGTTTTCGATTTACTACTTTGTATTTTCATGCCGCATTACGTATACGTAACGAAACCGAATTTAACACCTTTTTGTGCTCGTTCTCGAATATCTACTCTAATTAACCCCAGGGGCTCATGGCGTGTCCGTGTTGTGGGACACGGTTTTTGGCTGGGAAAAGCGTCATTCGTCTAAGCCCACAATTCCCGCCCAACACACACTCCGCACACACACACACACACACACAAACAGTTCAAGGTCATGCTTTTTTCGGTTTTGGTGGGTCTTTTCGATTAAGCATTTATCTATGCATTATTACATTGATATTAATATGTCTTTGATTAGCATAAATCGGTTTGGGGAAAGACACCGTTAATTGCCCAAGCCCCCCGTAGAGAGAAGAGCGTCTCCGAAAGAACGAAATGGCGGACCGAACTCCGTAGCGACCGACCGACTGTGCCGTTCGTGACTCTTTCAGACACTGAGGCGGCGACCAAGCCAACGACGAACTGTGGAGCATTCTCCAGCTGAAAGTCCAAAGTATATTAGTGCAGGGTGAGTCTTGCCCAGAGACCGAGCTCTGATAAATGATGTTCTATGATATAGTGTTCCAAAGTGGATAACATTAGTAGTTAGTAGTATGACATAGTGGTCTCCCGAAAAAAAATGTATTTAAATAATTACGGGTCACACTATGTGCCATAAATATCTTTATGGCCACAAACTCATACGCACAGTTATCCGGAGAGGGAGTAAGAATGTAACCCACCCTGTAAAAATACACCTTGAGTCCCCTACAACAGTCCGTCGCTCTCTCTCCCTCTCTGTTTCTTTCGCACTCTCTGGGAAAAGAGAGGCGTCTTCGGTTTTGTTTTGATTTCGCCATTTTGCAACTAGTTGCTCCCGCACCTACCCCTCTCCCAACAGCTCAAACCTATGTTTTTATTTGGCTTTCGCTTCTTTCTTGTTTCTGTTTTGGTTCGTTTCCTACGAGTTTGTTATTTTTCGTATAGGTGGTGGTTCGCAGGTGGGGAGGGGAGAAAGGTGAAGTTTTTATGCGTGGGAAGGGGACAAACTGATTATTTTCTTATTTCAATTGTTTTTCTCGCTTTTGTTTTTTGTTTCTGATTTGAAAACATTTTTGTGTTGATGTTTTGTTAGATTATGAGTTTTTTACACGAACAAAGTTGGAGGTTAAGAGGTCCCCAAGAGACTTTGTTTGTTTTGTACTGTATTTTTTTAATAAACACTCAAATAATAAAAATAATTATGCGTAATCGTGGTACGACTACAATGCTTGTACAAAAGATTCAAAGCAGTTGTCGTTGCGATTCCGGAAGGATACGATGAAGTCTATCCAGACTATGACTGATCTATAGATATTACTTTGTAGTTATTTCTTATTACTTCAATTACAATTACTTTCTCTATAAATATGTACTATACTCTTTCGTACTCGTCTATCAATCCGCACTTTATCAACAGCGTTTAGCTAAGTATCTTTATTGTTCCTTTGAAACAAAGTTTATCACTTAGTTCGTTTGGCGGTTGTGGCTACAACTTTATAAATTTGTTTTCGCCTTCCCCCTGCCACAAAACCACATTTCAGATTAGGCCTACTTATAGCTAGGCCTATAATTGTATACATATTTATATCATTCATTTGTTTGTTGTATCCTTAAATAGAAACACGCATAAAACACTTAGTCCAATAAGGACCATCGTTGGTCCTGCAATTCAACGTGTATTTCATTTCCCTATCATTTTGTTTCGGGTTTCGGCTGTTGCCATGGACGCAATTATCGGCGATGACCTTGAAAAAACACGCCGCTTTTTTCATGTCCAAGGTGAGCTTAATTAGCGGCCACAAGGCAGGCCCAAGGACTTGACTATGGACGAGGGAGTGTGTGTATATGGAGTAAGCCACAAATCGCGTGCCGAGCAGGCATCTAGATTGAAACTTCATCTGCCATTTGCTATCCCCCACGGGGACCCATTGCGGTCTCAGGGGCATTATTTTAAAGGCATTTACCCAGTTTAATTTGAATAATTTTCATTTGGGAACAATAAAGTAATGTCATAAAGAATTTATGCTTAAAAAAACAATTTCGATAAAACTTTTCCGTTTTGCTTCCTATGAAAGAAGTTTCATTGATCTATGTACGAGTATAATGTGGAAGCACACATGCCTTACATATGTTAACTAAAGTTTTCCTAAATTAGAAAACACAACATCAAAAGACCGCAAAGGAAGTCCAACCAGATGCCGTGGGGTCTCTAGTTTTAATCACAATAGTTTTGATCACAATCTGCTTACTACATTGCACCATAGAAACGATCTGAAAGAGTAAACCTTGGACATTTCTTGCTCACTTAAAGGACTCACAACAGATAAACAATAGTTTCCCTTTAATTAAAAATATATTCTTAAATGCATTCATATTTTTATATATTTATAAATACCAAGTCTGTTTATATTTAGCTTATAAGATTGTATAGATATGTAATGATATCATTTTCTTGAGATCCAATATTTAATCTAGATAACATTTCCACAGCAATTTGTAAATATTTGCTTAGCGATTTCCCAACTGGAGCAGCCATCCCCACAAGTAAATAGAATCAGAAACACACACAGCACATCATAATAGGGCTTCCACCTATAGATACCCATGCAAATGGGGGTTCCAATGCTCCAATGTTGAAATTGGCGATGACGTCGCCTGTTTATGCAAATCCACAATGTGGGCCTACAGGCGAACCTAATGCGACATTTCATGAATTTATTACAGCGGTACAGGCAATACAGATAGACAGATAGACAATACAAACAAAGCGGAGAATACAATGAGAATACTAGGGGGGATTTATGATTGCTAATCGATCATATAGACGTTGCTCCAAGGAGCGGTTCACAGTTCATAGGTGATGCAATCGACCGTAGCTCAACGCGGCGTATGAGTGATTTTCCACTTACGTTCACAGCGCACCACCTCACGACGAGCCTCACGCGTTAGCATCTCGAGACTGTCGCCTATCCTCCGTATCCTCTGTGGCGTACGCCCCATCTCTGGCAGGGCTCCAATCAGAGATCTCTGGCACATCTAATCTCACATTTAATTTTAGCCTGGTTTACATGAGGCAAACAATTAGCAAAATGGCTATGCAAAAACCCAATACTTGGCTGCGCATTTCGAGGGCTTAGATTTGCGATTTGAGTTTATCTTTGGAAGCAACACGACGACGTTGAAGTGGCAGCAAGAAAAACGTTCACACGACACGACCGCTCGACGAGAACTGTGCGGCAGTCAAGCAGCAGCGCCCGACCATTGGGGGTATTTCTGTGCAGGGGAAAAAATTCTAATTCGATGGCGTCACTATCCAGCGGTGGTTACAGCAGAGATCCCCAGCCACATTCAGACAGCCTGCCAACCTGCCAGCCAGCCGGTTTGTCTAGTCTGCAGGATGAGGGTGCATAGCCTAGCCACCCCTAAAAAAGGATACCACCAAAAAAAAAAGAACAAAACGAAGCCAATGACCCCGCCAGTGTGTCTGTGCCACGGCCGAATGAGTGTCAGCCGTGCGATTGCGTGTCCGTTAATTACCACAAAAACATTAAACAACATCTGGCCCAAAAACAGAAACACACCTGAAGGAAGGCCCAGAAGGGGGTGTGGACTCTGCTTAACCCTTTTTCTTTTCTTTTGGTTTTCATTGTTATTTATTGTACGAAAAAATACTCGCGACTGTTTCTCAAATAAATTAGTAAATATCATAAGTATATTGCAATTGTAAATGGAGGTTGTATATAATGCCATTTACTTGGATGTTAGTTACAAAATTTTCACATACTTTTTACTTTACTTTTCGATCGTTTCGTTTCGTTTTGCTCTTACAAAAATTTCCTTAATGTTAATTGTGTGTTAATTCGACTACAGATTTCATAAAACATTTTTGTGCAACAAAAACACATTGCCATTAACTTTTCAGTTGCCCGTATTACATTTTAAATACAAAAAAAAAATTAACATTTATGTAAATGTATATAAATATATCAATTTGATCAATTCGTTGGAAACAAAGCGAAAGATATACTTAACGTATCTCTACAATTTGTTAATAAATCATCCATGTAACAATTTCAGTTTTTTACACACAAATAAAAGGCCTTTTTGGGTTTGAACAATGTTTGTTTTTTGAGTTTACGAAAGGGCTTTGTTGGGGGAGGGGGTAGCTTAAGACTATGGTGGTGGTGGGGGGTGGATGTATCTATACATAGAGCTCAGTTACATAATACTAGTAGTAGATGTTTGCTTTAAACGGGCAGCAGAGCAAGAGACTTATATCTATACCTACTTAAAGGGGATTTGAAATTTTTGATTATTCTTGCATTTTGTGCGAATTTCGAATTCTTTGATTGGGTAAAAGATAACATACAATAATGATCGAATATAGGAGTAATATTGGATAACAGTTTGCCTTGAATTAAACGCATACTTCAGCTGCTCAGCGAAATGCAATTAGACCATACATTCTGCACTTAAAGCTAACGATGAAACATTACATCAAATTAATTAAAGAAATCGTAAATCATGAACATAATTGAGTGCAGCGATTAAATACATAATTCATAAATCATTTGAGTGGACGTAACATGGTAGCAAAATCATCAATAAATACGTAAAAAGGATACATATGTATATATCTTAAAAGCCTAATAAACTAAATAAAATTCACAAGTACTTAAAACACAATGTGATCTTGGAAATGGAGGGGCATGGAAAAGAGAGTAGCATGTATTAGGCTTAGCAACAAATAAATAGTTAATTACATTGATTAGTTAGACTAAATGGAAAGCGAATAAAGAAATAAATTACAATAATTAACATAGGAGGAAACGTGTTTCGCAATACTTTTGTTGCAGAACTCTCCGGCATCTGTTCGACTCTGTTCATGTGTTCTTCATCGTGGGATTGTGCATCGCCTGGAACGAACTGTGGGTGGGGTGGGGCGGGGCGTGGGGAATGTTAGTATTGGGAATCGAAAGAATAGGAGAAATATTATTTAAAGCGTCGATGCGGCATGGTTGGACTCTCGGGCGGTGTATCCCCGCTGGCAGTGCTGCTGCCACCCCCAATGACAATCTGTTGCAGCGAATGCTTCTTGGTCACACTCTTGAATGGTGCACCCAGCTTGCGGGAGCCGCGCGGCGAGGCGGATATCATGCTGCTGGCCGCCGCCGCTTCCATGGCCGCCGTAGATCCTGCCGAGGCAGATGGGGCAATGCCCAGCATGGGCCCCGAATCAATCGAGGCCTGTACCCAACCTGCAATCAGACCAATTATCCATCAAATTATCCTCAAAATTGTCTTCGACTTGCCTACCTTTCACTGAAGCGCGATTGTGATCGAGTAGGGCAGAGGCCAGGGGCGCCGTCGAGCTGCTGGCATTCGATTCCCGCAGCATTCCCAGCGTGGACAAGGGCATCGGGTTGTAGATGCGACTGGCGAAATCCTCAAATGTAGTGCTCTCCTTGTAACGCGACGAGACGCTGTCAAGCGAACGATTGCGCTCCTCGTAACTGCAAATAAAAAGGAAGCACAAGTCATTGGGATGCTTGGATTGAAGGTTGGGTCATGGACTCACAATTGCTGGTAGAGCGGCAGGGCAGCGCGCTTCGTTCGACTGGCATTGATGGCTGTCGCCCGGATGAGGGTGGCCAGGCAGGCGCCATTGACAACGCTCTCGTTGGCTAGCGGACCGAACCAGGGCACCTCGGGCTTCCGGTTGATGGTCACCCTGAACAGGCCGTTTCTCAGGGGATAGACGACAATGAGGACATCGCAGAACTCTGTTGGCAGGATGTCACGCCGGTAGTCCCTGTGGTGCTCGCTCCACACAATGTGCACCTCATCGTTGCCCAGATGTCGCGTCTTTAGCAGCATTGCTTCCGATGAATCCGAGGGCATCCTGGTGGCCACGTGGTAGACTACCTCCAGGAAGGGTGTGGCGTAGTAGGGCGCCGTCGCTCCGCATCCCTGCCGCGGCAATCCCCCCAAGAAGCCATTGTGCGTCTCCAAATCTATCTCCCAGCCCAGAGCCGACACGAACATCTCGTAGGTGCTGCTGCCGCTGGTGTTCCGCAGGATGCTGCCCTTGTCCTCCTGCCCGGCGCCCACATAGATAACGGCCATCTTGTGCGTCTCGCGACACTTCTGCAGATCCACATTCCTAAGCTCTCGCATCAGCTTCTCCGTCCTCTGCAGCAGATGCGTTCGTGAACGCCGCTCCCAGCCAGCGAGTCCCAGGTGCGAGAAGAGCAGCCGGCAATACTGGAAGGGCATCTCCGTGCGGGTGGGCAGCGAGTCAAACGAGGCGGAGGCCGAGTGCAGCGACCGCTGGTCCACCGATGATGATCCATGATGCTGCAGAGATGAGCTGGAGCCGGCGTGCCGCAACGCTGGCGAGTGCGCCCGGGCCGTGTGCGTCACAAATTCCTGTTCGAGCAGCCGCTGGTTCAGGATCACAGAGATGGCCTGTGCCTCCTGGTTGTTGCCCAGCGCACTGCTGGTCGGGGCATTCAGCTGGGCGACATTGGGCGCCACACACTCAGGACTGGTGTGCCCGATGTAGGCCAGCATGTCGTCCAGCTGGTCCAGATCCGGTGCCATGTCCTTGGCCAGAGGCAAGACTCCAGCCGGCCGATGGCGCAGTGTGTGACGCGGTAGCTGCATCTCCACTCCCATCATCGAGGACGCCATCGAGTCCAGCGTTTGCTGCTGGTGCTGGTGATGGAGCTTTGGCGTTGGTCGCTGCGACGTAGGCTCCTCCGTCTTGCGCGGCTCCGAGTACAGTATGGAGGCATCCCAACAGGCCTTCCCATTGAGATCCCGCATGAGCACACGCACCTGCTTCTCGGCGGTGACCAGGCCGGCGGTGATGCCGCCGCCGGGCAGCTTCAGCGTCGGCAGCTCTATAAAACTGGCCACCAGACCCGAGTTGAGCATAAACAGCTGCACATTCTGGGCACTCACCACCGAGGGTAGATCCACAGAGTCGCGTCGGTTGTCCACCTGGTTGCCCAGGGCCGACCCGCCAATGTCATCGTGCTCCTCCACCATCGAACTGAGCCGCGAGGCTCCAATGCCCATGGGAAAGTGACCGATGTGGGTGACCAGGTGCATGGACACGGCCTTGGCGCACAGCCGGATCGCCGTGATGCACGCCTGAATGGTCTCCGACGTTTGATAGGTTGCCTCCGGCAGTCGTCCATCGCCCTGCAGATCGTCGTGGGCAATGTGCATGTCGAAATCATCGTCGGCCGTCAGTTTCACCCGCTCGTGACGCGGCGCCCCGGACGCCACTTGGAGAAGCACGCGCAGCACTTGCAGCACCAGTGTGTCGCCGTTTTCGTTGAGGGGTGCCAGCATCAGGGTGGCGGGTATCGCCATACAGAACTCCCCCAGGCAGAGCATCAGCGATGTGAGGACCACCTTGTCCGAGTCCTTGGGCTTCGAAACGTTCTGGATCTCCAGGGCCTTGCACAGCGCCGTGATGATCAGCTGGGGAACGCGTTCTATCGCCGCCAGCTGACGGCCCCGCTCGGCACACAGCTTCAGGGAGTCGACGGCCACCATGGCAATGGTGTGATGCTTGAATTGGAGCGCCTGGAGCAGCACCTGGAGCACTTCCTTTATGCGAGGATTGAAGTTCTTCGACTCTTTGGGATGGATATCCTTGGGATGCGGCACTGCCTGCTGGAAGGGCACTGCCCGGCCCGCGGCAGAGTTCGTTGAGGGCTGGGAGAGGCGCTGCAGCAGCCACTGGCCCAGCTGGGACAGGGCTATGCAGCGGGCCTTGGACGAGGGCTCGCGACGCGCACATCGCAGGACAATGTTGAGAATGTGATCCTGCAGATCGGGGCACTCCATCAGCTCGAATTTCAGTGGCGAGGGCTGCAGCACGGGACGCGGCAGCAGCGAGGACGGATAGCAGAGCAGGGATCCCAGCAGGGCTGCCACCTCGGCCCTCGGCGTGCTGCGGGTGACCTCCAGGGAGGTGAGGAGTATGGCGCTCGCGTGCACCAGATCGAGCAGCAGCAGCGTGTGTCCCGGCAGGAGCAAACTGAGCAGCCGCGGACCCTCCAAGTACTTGAGAATGGCATAGATGAGGTCGCGGTCCTCTCCAGTTAGCAGCTGGTGCAGCGCATGATAGAACAGCGGGAACTGCTGCCGACCCACGGCTCCGTGGAGGGCCAGCGAGCAGAGCAACTGCAGCGCCCACAGCTTGCCCTTCTTGAAGGATCGATCGAGGGTGAGCGAGCCATAGCACCAGGGCGCCACAATCCCGATCGGCGGCACCAGTGTGGGAGTCGGCGGCGTGCTCTGGTTGTCCGTGGATATCCCTTGATTCTGCTTGATCTTTATCAGATTCTGTGTCATCTCCAGCAGATGCATGAACACCTGGGCGTGCAGATCCGCCTTTGGTATGCGATTCACATCGCCCAGGGCGCCCAGCATGCGCTTCCACATAATCGAAGTGGAGTCCGGGTGCCAGCCCTCCGCTGAACCCCCGAGGATGATGCAGCGACGACCGGACATGCTGCCCGATCCACTGCCGCTGCCATAGCTCCCGGAATTGGCATCATCCAGACTCGCGTCGATGTGCAGCTGGGCATCCTTGATGGATCCCCCTTCGATTCCACTGCTGGCCGTTGGCGATGGACTCCGTGACCCCGCCCCGCTCTCATTGTCGCCATCCTGGTAGCTATCCGTCTCGTCCGTATCGCCTCCCTTTCTCGCGGGTATCGCTGCCAGCGAGTCCAGCGACATGGCTCGCCTCAAGTCCTGTGCATTCGATGCTCCACCACCACCACACTGCTGCATCCGATGCTCCCCCAGCAGTTGCTGCGACTGCTGCAGAGGCTTCGGCTTGGGCGTGGCTGCTCGTCGACGGCGGATGCGTGAGTTTCTGGCCGCCGACGCTAAACTGCCCTCGCTATAGCTTCTGCTCAGCATCGGCGTGAGGGGAACAGGTCGCGATCCGTGCCCTGTGCCACCCTGCGATTGCGAGTGCTGATGGCCATGGGGCCGGGGGTGGTGCCCCGAGGGCAGCAGTGCCACCTGCGAGGCCTCGTCCGAGCGACTGCTGTTCGACTCGGCCAGCGATTCGCGCTGACGGCTCTGACTGCTGTTGCTGATGGCCGAGCCAGCGGCGGGTCCTCCGTTGGCCATAGTGCTGCTGCTGCCGCCCGATCCCTGCCACACGGTGCCGATGCGGCGACGTTTCTCTGCCCGACTCTCGGCCACGCGATCCAGCGGCAAGTCGAGCAAACTAATGCCGTAGGTGTAGCGCGAGAAGACGCGCGTCAAAGTCTGTATCGTTTTGTTCCACTCCACAATGAGCTCCTCGCGATGCGTCAGCGACTGCAGGACATTGAGGAACTTCTCCCACAGCAGCACATTCACCGGGACTTTGGTGTGGGCCCGTATCCAGGTGACAATCAGCGTCTGGAAGATGGCCGATCCCAAGATGCCGCCCAGAGTGGCCGTCTTGGGTGCACCACCACCACCAGCACCACCTCCCCCGACCCCCGATCCATGATGATGTTGATTTTGATGCAGCACCACGGACGTGACCTGCAGCAGGACCAGCAACAGCTGTTCCCACGTCCGCGAATCCATGTCCGTGTTCATCACCATCGTGCGATAGACATTGAGGACCTTCTTGCAGATCTCCGTCTGCTCCTCCAGCGGTGTGGATCGATAGTTGCGCGATCGAGCGGGGAAACAAATGTTCAGATTGGCCGTGTTCACGAGGAAAACATTGGCAGCATTCGTCACAAACACCTACAAAGCAGAAAAGACTCGTTGAAGGAAGATCCCAAGGATATGCTTCTCGAGACGCTTACCTGCAGTACGTTCTGCCTGCCGGCTCTCACGGCCAGCTGCTCCTTGGAGTTCGCTATGGCGCCCACATAAGAGGGCGTGCGCAGTCGCTGGCTGCGTGGGGTTCCACCTGCCGTCGAGGCGGACGGCGGATCATCGTTGGGCTCCAGCAGGAACGGCGGTGGCGTCTCCCCCGTCATCCAGTCCCGATACACCGCAATGGCCGTGCGTATAGCCTCGATCTGCGGCTTGGAGGTGAAGTTCAGGAGGAAGGCCTGGCGGTAGACCTCGTGGACAAAGTTGATGTTCTCGCGACTAACGTAGAAGACATCCCGTACGATCAGTCCCTGCTGATAGCCTTGCAGGCGCACATGGTCCACATCCTCGATGTGGAGCGTGCAGTCCAGTCGGTGGCTGAGCAGACGCTCGTGGGTGAAACGCGACACCCAGTTAATGAGGACCACCACACAGGAGGCCATGACCTCGTCCTTCTTGTTGATTGATCGCATCACAGGCATGTCCAGGCGGGGATTGTAGATCGAGCAGGTGACATCGAAATTTGGCGAGAAGACGGGCAGGAAAACATCCATGAAACGCTGCAGCAGGAAGGCAAAGGCTCGATGATCCTTCTGCGCACGATTGTCGCGCCATCGCAGACACGCGGCCGTGTGGACCATGCTATTGAGCAGCACCTCGAGTCCATCGCGGGGATCTGGTGGCGCCGACTTCTCGCTGGAGGATGGCGGCAGCAATGCCACCAGCTCTGAGCTCTGCACGGGATGTGAGAAGGCATTGTCGTGAAAGACGGAGGCCATGCCCCCGTCTGCCTTCATATTCGGATGTGTGAGAAAGTCCGAGGCGCTGAACTCCGTGTCGGGGCCCATCACACCCTTCTGAGGGACAATTAGGCCGGGTATCAGATCCGCATACATGGCATGCACATAGCCGGGTGCATTCTCGCCCAGCGTCTGGTACCACAGCAGGAAATATCTGTGGAAAAGAAGCAGCACATCAGAGGAGACCAAAATGGGGTTTTGTTTGGGACTCACCTGACGCCTTCCCTTCTCAGCTTTGGGGAGTTGCCCAGATGCAACAGCTTGGCCATGATGCGGCTGAGTGAGTGGCACTGCCAGCGACGGGCCAACAGCTCTGGCAGCAGGCACAGAATCTTCTCCAGCAGCCATAGTGAACCGTCTAGCTCCTCGCGATGCGCCTTGTGGACTGCGAGATAAAGTTTCGATTAAAAATCAATGATAAATCACAGTTTTGAACCCATTTTTGGCTCTAGCTAAACATTCCAATGGAGACATAGACATGGAGATAGAAGATGCATGTGGTGCAGATAAATAGATAAATACAGGGAGAGAGATACAGAGAAAGAGGAGTGGGGCATATGGACACATGAGAGTATGGAAAACTGATTTTCAAAGCAAGATCTTGGGCGGATGCAAATTCAATTTTGTATCAAATTTTGTATCAAATAGAAAAACCACATAAACTTACCAATATGAAACGGAAGTTCTGCCAGTTAGGGGATTTACAAAAAAACACAGAGAGAAAAATATATAGAGAAATTGAGAGAGAGAGAGAGAGTAAGAGAGATTTTGGGGTAAAAGAACAGAAGAATGGAAGACAATTTAGAATATTTGCATCTCATATGTTTTTCGGCTACTATTTATCTCTACTATTTAATGGGACTAAGCATTAAGATTAATGGAAACCCAAACATAATAAGAAGCTCAGTTCCATTTAAGGTCGTCGCAGTTTACTCTTTGCTTTGCTGCTTAATTGCTAGAAAATAAATCGTCGGTAAAGATACCAGAAAATTAACCGAATTAAAGTGGGCCAAAAAAAGAGAGGGGAGACGGTTAGTACTTTCGTTGAGACTGAAGTTTGGATACTCTTTCGAAAGATCGTTTTATGAATAGCACATTTCACACAGGACTGGTCTACAACAGCTGATTTTCTGTTTAAAAGCATCCAACTTTGGTAATATAGCAGTCAGCACTATTAGGTACTTGACAGGCCACTTAAAAAATTAGAGTTGATCTGTTTGTGGCAGCCAGCTTTGGTAATTTCATAGCAATCAGCACTATTAGGTACTCCACAGGCCACCTTCAACAGTTTTATAGCAGCTAGCTTTGATAGTTTCAAAGCAGAGTTGATCGCTTTATGTTAGCCAGGTTTTTTAGTATTCATAAAAGTCAGCTTTGCTATTTTAAAATATTTGTTTTTGGTATATTATCTCAAAAAAAAAAATCAAATATGCCATTCGCGCGGAAACTCGACAATCGCACCCTCTAGTGTAAAAGACTTTAAATAGGTTTTCCCCTAGGCTTGTTTTCGAAGAGTACAGATTTCTCTTTACTAAAAAACATATAAACAGATGTGAAAAACATTCATTAAAAACAAAAAGGTTAAAGTACCCAATGGAAAGGGTACAAAACACTCCATATTTGGGGCACCATCCAATGGATAGGGTACACAAGACACTCCGTATTTGGAGCACTGCCGACGACCTCAGAATTAAAGTTGAAATTACCTTTCTGCTTTAGGTTCGCCTCCGCCTGTATGAAGGTGTCGTAGAGTATGAAGTACACATGACTATAGTTGGTCTCGAACAGCGACTTGGACTCCTCAAGCTCGACATTATCTATAAAAAAAAGAAGAAAAAACGAGGACAGTTGTTGAGAGATTGCGAGTACAAATTGCATATTGCTTAAATACAATCCATCAAAGGTTTCTATTTATCTATAGGTCTCCCCCAGCCCCATTCCAAGTTCCCGCCAGAAATAACCGATAAGAGCCGGGGCACAAAACAGCAGGCAGGTCCTAAAGGCCGCAATCTGAAGCACCTGCCGGCGCACTGATAAGCTTTAGAGGGAGGCACCACCGAGCACTGTAGCAAATCCAATCCAGGCGGCCAAGCCAATATCTCTATTAAGGAATTATCTATGAAAAACCACGCATGACGATGCACAACAACAACAAAAAAGCTATTAAAAAAAAAAGAAACACGTTATGATGGGTGTTCAGGGTTCCAACAATTGTTGTTGTTGCTGTATGAATCATTTGTAGAGGGAGGAGGGAGATGGGAGGAGGGAGAAGGGAGGAGTGCCGGCTGCTGTCATCGGCAAAAGCACACTGCAAAACAGAAGAAAGCTAAACAAAGAGTAAAAGCCAAATAAGAAACCTCTGAGAAACCGGTTTCATAGAAGGCCAAAACGAAGATGTCTGCCGCTTTGCGCGGCTGATGATGATTATTGTGTGGCAACAACAACAACAACAATAGGCTGCAACAATTGGGAACGCTCGCTCAACCCAATGGGAAGAATGTGTAATGCGTGTAATTTGCCAAGGGACAAAGGCAACTAACAACAGTAACAGCCGGAGAGCAATAGCTCCGGCACCTGTTGGAAATCGTTCGTTCAGTGACACAAAAAGAAAGCCACTCAAAGTCAGAGTCAAGGAGGAGGCGGCAGGCAGAAGGCGATGGCTAGAAGGGGGCTAGAATCTACACGACTTGAACTGAAACTCGTCGACAGCAGTTGCCGTTTGGGTTATAGCTTCTTGTGCGCTCTGTTCGTTTATCATTTAACGTGGTTTTTCACACATCCCGCCGCTTGCCACATAGCGGAGTATATCGGAGCATGTGTGTGTTGTTTTTTTATTTGCATACATTAATGTTGCCTGATGGAGAGAGATAGAGAGAGAGAACTGTGTGTGTGTGTGTGTGTGTGTGTGTGCTTTGTGTTCTTTTGCGCTTTGCGCCCAACAGGAAATTGCCAACGCTCTGGCGGCCCCACTTATGGTCTGTGGGCTGAACGTCATTGAGCGAACAAAAATGGTTCGAGCGACACCCACCTGCCCGCAGAGGCTCGGACAACCATTCGATTCAATTCCGACCAGTTCCGACCATTGCCATTGCTTTGAATGCAAATAAATTATGAAATAATTAACACTCGAATCACTGAACCGCCAACGCAGTGAACGCAGAGGTCTCTGGTTTCTGGGCTCTGGGGACGACCTTACCCAATATCATGCGCAGATGTCGCAGGCGTGAGGCTGAATCCTTTTTGCAATCCTGTAGCTTGGCCGTCGACTTCTTAACGTCTGCATGCGATTTTTTTGTAAACATTTTTGCACCTTGTGTTCTCTATTGCTCAACGCAGAAAATTGCGCACACAACAGGCAGGGGCAGGGGCGCAGGCACAGGCACAGGCATGTGGGGGTATACACTTTCTATTTGCTATTTTTTTCAGCTATTTATTTATACGCGCACGCTAACCAAAACACTTTGTCCAGCGGAGCGCCCCGGAGAAATTATTAGCAACGCCCGCTCGTCCCGCTTGTCCGCTCGCCCGCTGACGTTGCCAGCAGCAGCAGCGCAAAGGGGGTGCTTGGGAGGCTTTTCTCTGCTGCTTTGGTCGCTCTTTCTGGTGGTTTTCCCGATTCTATCTCATCTTTGATTATTCACTGACACACACGGCGGACGCGAAATAACAATTGCAGGCCAACGAAGACGATTTTACAGCCACATTATCGTACATTCCAAATTTAATGTTTTCTTTTCTTCAAATGCGTCGCGAATATATCGTATATCGATAGGAAATCGAACTTAACCCACTTAACCCCCCTCTATTTAAACAGTTCAACGATTTGATTTGAATTTTATCTGAACTTAAAAAAAAAACATGACATCTTTCACCTGAACTGCGCTGAAATTATTCAATTTTTATTATTTTTGGTGGAATATTAAAATATGCTTTTGTCTTGTATTGGGTTAATAGTTCTCCCTCAAGGTTTGAAACCAACCAAACAATTTAACGTAATCGCTAAATTGCGATTGCTAAATTTTGATATTCCGTTGAATAATGCTGGCTAACTAAGACCCTTAGCTCTGCCCACATAGTTTTATCCCATTGATAAAATAATTTTCGACAAGGCTAATTACTTTTAGGTACTCCCATTTGTTGTATTTTGAATAAAACAAGGTTTACACAAAAAAAATTAACAAAAAAAAAACAGCCGTAATGTCGTTATACAATGTTGCTGGCACTTGAAGACTTGTTGCGTTTAAGCCGGAGTATAACCTTTGGATACCCTATTTTGTTGATTTGATAAGAAGATACTATTTTCCAAACTGTTTTTAAAACGTAATTAAAAAAATTGATATGTTTTAAACGTATTCATGCAATTGATTAGTTTCCTGTATATCCTGATGCCGATACTCATTCTTGGTCTCTGAAGGAAGCCCATTAATTGCAAAATATCGTTTAAATACCTTTAAAACAGAGGCTGACTAGTTTCTGCATCTATCAGATCCTGGGATGACAAACATTTCCGCAAGTCTATAATACATATCATTTACCCTAGGGTATGCAGAACATTGCCCATGTTGTGGGACATGGCTGCTCGTTTTCTCGGTACATGAGTCTGGCCCATACAGCACTCATTGTTGCCTACCGATTCAGAGAGAGCAACAAAGAGAGCCCCAACCGATTTGAATAAAGCAAAAAGAGCCGAGTGGTGCGCGCCAAATAGAAATTGTTTGAAAGTGGTTCATTCGCCGTTTATACGACAGAATATCGTGAATTTGAATTTAAAATTGGAGACTTCCATTCAGCTCCTGAAATAGCAAGAGGCCAATGCTTCTTACGATTCAATACCTTTCTAATTTTACCAATTTCGTTGAGTTCGCCAAAGCAATTACGATAGATATCATTGAATCAGCGATAAGGACTAAGCGTAATTAAACGGCAATTAAATCAGTGGCGCGGGAAAAAACACTTTTCCACCCCAAATTTAGTACAATGGAATACCTCAAAGGACAAACAACACGATGGATATTACCGGACTTCTTGAAACGGCTACTACCACGTCGCTTTAACCGCTGGAAATTTCAGAGTAAAATTGTGTTGCCCTGTCTGACCATAACCATTTTTCTGAACACTCTGTACGGTATTTACTGGGGTCGTTTTAGTGTAAAACGTCAAAAGTTTATATTCTCGAAACCGGTGGCTGTCTACAGCGTTTTGGTGGGCTTGACCTTTGCCGTGTACTATGTGTGGCAGGTGTATGAAGAGTTCACAAGTGGCCGCATCAGCAGCAGGGACACCATTAAAATATACTGCTACATGAATGTCTGCATTTGTCTGCTCAACTATGTGACACAGTGGGGTATCACGGGTAGCATTATCCGTTTCCAGAACAGTGTTCCACTTTTTCGAGTGTCCAATGCCCTGGACATGTCGATGATGATAGTGTGGCGAGCAGTCTTAGATGCTGTCCTTAAGATGATACTCTGTCCGTTGATTGTGTACGTAACATTGATACTCTACCAAAATCGAGCCCATCCGGAGATGGAATGGACCAGTAAGACGTCCGTAAAGACCATGCTGCCTCTGATAATATCCAATCAGGTTAACAACTGCTTCTTTGGTGGCCTGGTGATTTCAAACTTAATGATTGCCGCAATCAATAAGCGGATACGCAGCATTGTAAGGGAGGTGAACATGATGCAGACGCCACTGCAGATGGAGCTTCAGAAGCCCTACTACCGCATGCGACGCTGCTGCGAGCTGGCCGACAGTCTGGATAAGCTGGTCATAAAGTATGTCCTGACTGTGTCACGGTCCAGGGGATATCTGCGGTTCACCGACTGGTCCATGGTCATGTCGATGGTCATGAATCTGATTGGCATCACGTTGGGATTTTACAATGAATACCTGGCCATTGCCGACTATTACATCAATGAAGAGCCTTTTGATCTACATCAAGCCATTGTTCAATTAGTTTTCCTGGCGGTGCCTTTCATGGAACTCATACTGGTATCTCGTATAAGCAGTCAAATGCTGCAGGAGGTAAGTGCTTCCCGTACCCCAAGAACTATCTATTTATATGATTATACAATATTTAGAACAAGAAAACTGGAGATCTCTTGCAGCGCATAGACCTACAGTATGCTGATGTGCGTTTCAGGCAAGTTGTCAACTCCTTCTGGCTACAGGTGTCCACAATCGAATATAAACTGATGCCTCTGGGTCTCCTGGAGCTGAACAGCTCGTTGGTCAACACAATTTTCGCGGCAGTCACTGGATTCCTGTTAATCCTGATACAAAGTGACCTCACGCTGCGGTTCTCGCTGAAGTAGAAATAAGAACGTCATTTTAATTCAAGAATATTTGATATTTGCGAATCAATAAACCAAAAGAATTATTGTTTAAAAATATTCCACACTCCAACACGATTAACGATTATTGATATATGAACTAAGTCCGATTCAATCGAACTGGTTCGTGCGTGAACTACGTGACGTGTAAACGCTGCCGAAAAGTCATTTTAGTTGTTTTATTAACGTTTTTTAAGTAAGTTTATCAATAATGGGTTCGTTCCGCCGCGACAAAGAGGAAGAGGATGACGGTGAGTAGCAATTTAACGCCCAGAGCTTACTAATCGCACAGCACGAAGAGCCACAACGACCGATAAAGGGGAGCAACTCCAGCACAGCTCTGCGGAAAAGGTGCTCCGCTGGCAACCAGCAGTTTCCACACACAGACAGACATACACACACTAACACAGAATCCAGCAAATATATATACAAAAAACAACAAAAACAAGTCCTAAAGTTATTAAACAAATTTGTATGTACTGACGGAAAACATGAAATATTTTTCCTCCCTAAAAAAAAAACGCCCAGGCCCGACAAATGCATACCAGAACCTGGAGAAGACTTCTGTGCTGCAGGAGACGCGCACGTTTAACGAGACGCCGGTGAATGCCCGCAAATGCATTCACATTCTCACCAAGATCCTCTACCTGATCAACCAGGGCGAGACGCTGGTGCCACGCGAGGCCACCGACTGCTTCTTCGCGATGACCAAGCTGTTCCAGTCCAAGGATGTGGTGCTGCGTCGCATGGTCTATTTGGGCATCAAGGAGCTGAGCTCGGTGGCCGAAGATGTGATCATTGTCACCAGTTCGCTGACCAAGGATATGACCGGCAAAGAGGATCTGTATCGTGCGGCTGCCATTCGTGCCCTCTGCAGTATCACGGATCACACCATGCTGCAGGCCGTCGAGCGTTACATGAAGCAGTGCATCGTGGACAAGAACGCCGCTGTATCCTGTGCCGCTCTGGTCAGTTCGCTGCGTCTCGCCACCACAGCCGGCGATGTGGTCAAGCGTTGGGCCAACGAGGCCCAGGAGGCAATGAACAGCGACAACATTATGGTGCAGTACCATGCCCTCGGTCTGCTCTATCACATTCGCAAATCGGATCGCTTGGCGGTCTCGAAGCTGGTCAACAAGCTGACGCGCAGCTCCCTGAAGAGTCCCTATGCTGTCTGCATGCTGGTAAATGGCGGAAAGCTATATTTAATGCTGGATATTTGATTAAGACATGTTTCTTTAGATACGTATTGCCTGTAAACTCATCGAAGAGGAGGATATACCCTCGGAAGAGCTGTCGGACTCGCCTCTGTTCACCTTTATCGAGACTTGTCTGCGCCACAAGAGCGAGATGGTCATCTATGAGGCAGCCCATGCAATTGTCAATCTGAAGAACACCAATCACCGCATGCTGTCGCCGGCCTTCTCCATCCTTCAGCTGTTCTGCAGCTCGCCCAAGGCCACGTTGCGTTTTGCTGCTGTTCGGACGCTCAACAAGGTAGCCATGACCCATCCGGCAGCGGTGACCACATGCAATCTGGACCTGGAGGGTCTCATCACGGACTCCAATCGATCGGTGGCTACTCTGGCAATTACCACGCTTCTAAAGACCGGCGCCGAGTCCTCGGTGGAGCGTCTAATGAAGCAGATCTCCACATTTGTGGCAGAGATCTCAGACGAGTTCAAGATAGTGGTGGTCCAGGCCATCTGTGCCCTCTGCACCAAGTATCCCAGGAAGCACACTGTCCTGATGAACTTCCTCAGTGGCATGCTGCGCGAGGAGGGCGGTCTGGAGTACAAGACATCTATTGTGGACACCATCATTACGATTATTGAGGAGAATGCCGACGCTAAGGAGTCCGGGCTGTCGCATCTCTGCGAATTCATTGAGGACTGTGAGCATGTCTCGCTGGCGGTACGAATTCTCCATTTGATGGGCAAGGAGGGACCCTTCGCGGCCACGCCCTCGAAGTACATCCGCTTCATCTACAATCGTGTTATCCTGGAGAGCCCCATTGTGCGGGCGGCTGCCGTGACCGCACTGTCCCAATTTGGAGCCTCCTGCCCGGCTTTACTTACCAACATTCTTGTTCTGCTTGGCCGCTGCCAGATGGATCCGGATGATGAGGTGCGCGACCGTGCCACCTACTACTTAACCATCCTCAACACGGAGCGAGCCGATCTGTACAAGAACTACATTATTGAGCGCGAGAACTGCTCGCTGGCGCTGCTGGAGAAGGCTTTGGTGGATCATTTGAACGGCGATCTGGAGAAGCGCTTTGACATTTCCGTTGTGCCCAAGGCCGCCGCCGTTGTCCGAGCAGAGATCAGCAATGATGTGATGCTGGTCTCCAGCGCCCCACGGCCGCCGAAGATCACACGAGAGGAGGAGAGTGCATCGCGGTTGGCCCAGCTGCCGGGCATTCAGGTGCTCGGTCCCGTGCATCGCAGCACGGCACCCATACAGCTGACCGAAAGCGAGACGGAGTACACGGTGCAATGCATCAAGCACATCTTTGGGCAGCATGTGGTCTTTCAATTTGATTGCCTCAACACACTGTCCGATCAGTTTCTGGAGAACGTGCGCGTGGAGTTGACCCTGCCCGAAGGATTCACAACCAGAGCCGTTGTACCATGCCCCAAGCTGCCGTACAACGAACTGCAGACCACATATGTCATCGTGGAGTTCCCACCGGATGCGGGCAGTTCCATAGGTGAGTCGATTGTCATCCAGAGTGTGCCTAGTACTCAATGCTCTCTTCTCTTTTAGCAACCTTTGGGGCCACGTTGCGATTTGTGGTCAAGGATTGCGATCCTAACACCGGGGAGCCCGACTCGGAGGAGGGCTATGATGACGAGTATATGCTGGAGGACATGGAGATCACAGTGGCCGATCAGATACAGAAATCGAAAAAGAATAACTTCCAGGTGGCCTGGGATGCAGCCGATAGTGAAGGTAAGAATGCAAACCTTTCAAAATTGACGCCGTAGATGTCTAATGAATGTCTATATATTTCTGCCATCCCCCAGAGTGGCTGCAAGCCGAGGATACGTTTGTGCTGTCAGCCGTCACCACGTTGCAGGATGCTGTCAACACTATTATGAAAATCCTTGGCCTGGGCTCTGCAAATCTCTCTGAAAAGGTGCCCGAAGGCACACACCTGCACACGCTGCTCTGTTCGGGTACAAATCTAGTTCGCAGCTTCTACTGAATCGTATCTTAAATGTTTTGTATTCTTTGTGGCATTTTTCAGGCACCTTTAGAGGCGGCGCCGAGGTTCTGGTGCGGGCAAAGCTGGCACTTTCCGAGGGCGTTACGCTGAATCTGACGGTGCGCAGCACAGATCAGGATGTAGCAGAGCTAATAACAGCGGCCATCGGATAAGACAGCGAGCCATGCAGGAATCTCGTCTGGTTTCTGCGTGCCGTCAATATAATCTAAACAACACAACTATAAAGAGAAAAAGAAGAACCCTAAAAATTAATCAAAAAATTCATAATTTTTAACGTTTAAGTGATTGTCTCTGTAATATTTGTGCCCAACCCCTCCCCCATTGGCCATTACCTGCCAGCAAGCACTCCATATGCAATGGCTTTGCCAGTGGCGTACACAAACACATTCTTTGAATTAAATTTGAGCATGAATTGTTATTGCCCAGCCGGGGCCTGCCCCCATTTCGAAAACGTAGGGGTTTTGTGTAGCATCCAGCTCCAGCATCATTTAAATTTTTTAAATATATTGTATGTATATGTTTATGCCCCCCAATTAGCCTGGCCTGTGCATTTAGCCTAAGTATAAAACTATAAACTATAATAAATGTATATGCAATGCAATCAGAGTTGAACTTGAGAATTTTATTGTCCAGAAATTGCAATCAAGCATACGCTGAAAAGAGGAATTCCCGAGAATAGTAAAAAGGAAACAATATGACTCTGACTCTGAGTTTCGCTGTTCTTTTTCTGGACTGAAGCCTACCATCGGCTTGAAACATATTTTACCCAAAGATGAATTGATGTAACGAAGATTTCAACGTTCTGATAAAGTTTTTGGGTCTCTGAAGATTATACGGCCCGTTCTATAAGCTCTAATAAATGATTTAGGGATCTAACAAAGTGGAAATTACACAATTCGTGCCGATTCGTGGCCAAGAAAATTTGAGAGCCACAAAAAGAAATTCGATATGTGAAAAACTCATTCTTACTTTATTTTTTGTTGTTTATATTGTAGTTTTATTTAATTATAAATAACTTAAAGTTGCAATATCCTAGAGTACTTGTTTTTGTTTTTCCTATTTTTACAAATTTGTTTTTGCCTTTTTTGAATCGTCTGTCCATTTTCGCTGCGCTCTTTTAACATTCGTCTTAAATTACAAATTTTTATATATCTTTCGCATGAATTTATAATTTCTTGTGCTTTTCGATTTTTGTTCGCAGTCGATATCCTCCGCAATTCTTTGCTATATTTAATTGTGTAAAATGTACCATCAATCAATCAATCAATCAATCAATCAATCAATCAATTATTTAAAATGTAAGATTCACACGCAGGTATAAAAAATAAAATAAAATTGATATTAACAAATAACACACACAGTCACGCACTCACACACGCATGCATGCACGCCCGCACATTTGCAGCAAAATTTCACAATGATAATTTCATTTCGTTACAATTTGTATATATCCATCCCGTCGTCAAATGGTGTCGTTCTTTTTTTTTATTATTTAAATATGTCGTTAGATATATATGTATATATATAATTATGTCTGTGTGTGTGTGTTTGTGTATTTGTCTATCTGTGTGTGTGTGTGTCGCCACACTTCCCCCATTTTCCCCCCGAACAAAAGCCCAAGACAAGACGCTTTTGACGGCCGTGTGTGTGTGTGTGTGGGTGTTTCCTTAAGTTTTTGTCACATTTAACGCCTATCAAATTTTGCTTTATATTACAAACTAGATTCTAGATGTTCCTTAGCTTGGTTTTTGATTGCCCTGATGCGCCAAGCGGGGGGGGGGGCACACACACACTGCGCTTCGTCTGGTCTGGTTTGATTGCTCTTTTCTTTTGCTGAACGAGCAGACATATACACATTACATTTATATTACAATTAAACATATTTCGTTTACAGATTTCGTTTAGGTTTTTTCTTTTGCGCTTGCTTGCGCTTAAAGAGGATTTGGGATCTTGAGCCGGATGGATCCTGGGAGCCCGGAGCTGAAAGTCACAACACTGCTCCGGCACTTTAGTTCGGGGCCTGCCATCGTCTCTCGGCCACGGCCTGGGCGGCATCCGGGGGTAATCGTGGGGAGGGGGGGGCGGGACATGACTTGACTATTGAGCAGCTTATAAATTGTACAATTAAGATAGTAGAGTATGCTTGGATATTTTATACAGTGAGTGAGTGCTAGCTGGTGTTGGTGGTGTTGTTGCTGGTGGTTGATTGATAGGTTCCTTCGCTGCTGCCTTCCGTATTCCGTTCATCCATTCCGCTTCAACATTTGAACTTGACCATGGGAATATGCTTGGAAGACACACACTTGTCGCAGCACCACTCTGCAAACACCTCCTTGTTGAGCATTTGGAAGGCCGCCTCGGTCAGCCCCACGCAGGTTCTGCGATTGGAGATTATATAGAAAGTAGAGAAGAAAAAGTAGAGAGAGAACACAAAGATTCAGGTTTAGTTACGGGGAAACCCTTTAATGATTCTAATGCAGATTCCGCTGGCTGTGTAATTTACCTGTGAAAGAAGAAGTTGCATCCGGATTCACAGAACACGGCCTCATCGTTGTCGTTCACCTCCTTGTGGCACATGCCACAGGGATATATGGGCGGCGCATTGGGATTCTGGGGATTGAAGACCATCGGCTGCCCAGGCGGATACATCTTGCCACCGCTCATTGTCATCGGCTTGGGTCCCACTCCCATCGGTCCACCCATTGGCCCGCCGCCGCCCATGGGTCCCATGTTTCCCATCGGTCCGCCAGGACCCATGGGTCCCCCGCCGCCAAACATATTGGGTCCGGGGCCACCCATGGGACTGTGATGATGGTGGGGATGGGCGTGTGCGTGGTGGGGCGACATGTGCGGGTGTGGGGGTCCGTTCATACCTCCTGGTCCCGGGCCTGGTCCTGGCACACCGCCCATATGCCCGTGTCCCATGTGCGGACCCGCATTCCCGTGCGGTCCGCCCATCATGTGGGGATTGGGGCCGCCGCCGCCCATGTGGGGAGGCATACCGCCTGGTCCACCATGCATGCCGCCGCCTGGTCCGCCGGGACCCATCATATGGGGCGGGGGTGGTCCACCCGGATGATGGTGCGGATGATTCATTAGCTGCGGGTGCGGTGGACCAAGATGCGATGGTTGCTGGGGCGGCAACATCTGATTCATGCCCATGCCAGGGCCGTGCCCATGTCCATGGACATGCCCGTGACCGTGACCGTGCCCATGACCGTGACCGTGACCGTGTCCGGGTCCATGACCAGGAGGACCGCCCATGTGCTGCTGATGCTGCTGCTGTTGTTGTTGTTGTTGCTGCTGTTGTTGTTGCTGTTGTTGTTGTTGTTGCTGCTGTTGTTGCTGCATAGGAACATTCGGGTTCATTTGCTGGCCCATCATGGGTCCATTGTTATTGTTATTGTTGTTTTGTGGACCATTCGGACCGGCGGGCGATTGGAGAGGACTGGGACCCGAGTTGGGCATGCCCGGACTGGGGCCGGCACTGTTCAGCGAGTGATGCGGTGACATGGCGGGCGGCGCTGGCGAGGATGTAGGCACTGACGTGGACATCGATGAGGCGGTCGTCGCTGTCGATGTTTGCGTGGGCGTCGACCCCGTTGCCGATGCCGAGGAGGCGGCCGACAATGAGGGGCCATTCGATTGCAGCGACGTGGGCACTCCGAGACGGCCACCGGCCGGCGACAGATGAGGATTTTGATTGTTGTTGCTTGCATTGTTGCTGTTGTTGTTGCCGAGCATGTTGTTTCCCGGACCACCTCCTCCTCCGCCGCCGCCGCTGTTGTTGCTGTTGGCGGGAGACATGCCACCTGGTCCGACGAGGCCACCGGGCCCAGGCCCAGGACCTGGACCGGGTCCACCTGGCATATGACTGCCATGATTCGTCGGTCCATTGCCCAGCGGACTGTGCAACGGGGGCGGACCCATCTGTCCATTGTTCATGGGTGGCTGCGGAGGTTGTTGTTGTTGCTGTTGCTGCTGCTGCTGTTGTTGTTGTTGCTGCTGCTGCGGCCCCGGACCACCTGAAGGCGGTCCAAGGGGACTACCAATGGGATTACCCATCGGCGAGCCCATCGGCAACGAATTCATGGGCGAGTTCTGGCCAGGACCGCCAGCTCCTCCCATGGGAGAGCCCTGCATGGCCCGCTGGTTGGGTCCGTTCGGACCACCGCCCATTGGCGAGAGTCCTCCCATGCCCATGTGATGTGGTGATATGCTTGGTCCTCCCATATTGCCCATTGGACTCATTCCGCCCATTCCAGCCATGGCGCCCATGGGACTGCCCATGGGCACGGGGCCACCGGGACCAGGTCGTCCGTGATTCATATGCGGCGGCAGTCCCACTCCAGGGCCGGGTCCCATCGCATGCGGATGCATTGGACTCATGCCACGCATTGGCGGTGGACCGCCCATGTGATGCGGGGGTCCATGGGGATGACCCATCGGTCCGCCCGGATGGTGCGGATGCATGTGGGGATGCATATGCGGCGGGCCACCGCCCATGCCCATGCGATCCTCCCAGTGCGGATGCGGATGTCCGCCGCCAAAGTGTCCAGGTCCTGGACCTCCGCCCATTTGGTTCATGGCCGCCATCGCCGCGGCTGCCGAGCTCGACATGGCCGAGACCTGGGGGCTGTCGTCAAAGGGATTCGAGGCAATAATGGTGTCTCCGAAGCCGCCCATCGGCGGCGGCGGCAACAGATCCTGCGGCGTTGGTGGTGCTGATTGTTGCTGCATTGAATTGGCAGCGGCGGCCGCAGCTGCTGCCGCCGCCGCCGCTGCCGCAGCAGCCGAGTTAGCCGCATTCGAGGTTTTCCGCCGCTTCTTGGGATTGCTCGGCGCCGAGATGATATCCGACGGAGGCGGCGGTTTGAAGTCAGGCGGACAGAGGCCGCCTGCTGGACCCGGCAAACGATATGGCGCCATACCGAGATTATGGGTCATATTAGAGGTATTTTTCTTCCGAATGGTGGCAGCTTTTCCTTTAACTACGGGGGGAAGAAATTCTATCTAAGCGGCGTCGTCAATCCCTCGCTGGAGATCTCGACGCGGGGTGAAGAAATTAGAAGGTGTAGCTCGCGGGTGGTCTGCACCCGATGACGGATGGAGTGATGCTGATGTTTGCTGGTGGCTGGCTTTACGGTGATCGCTGATCTGCTGCTCTCTCACTCGACTGTTATCCACTTGGTGCGGCCTGGGACCGCCAAAAGCATATCGACCTAAGCAAAAGGGCAGAGCGTGAGTTTTTTTTGGCTGTTCAATACTCAATTATTTTCCACATATTTACCGAATCATCTTAGCACAAGAACAACTGAATTTTCAAAAACTATTCCCAAGAAACGGCACTCGGCACACGGCACACGGCCACGGAACAACGGCACAACGGCAACCTTTGCAATTTGGAGCTGGCAACTCTACGCGCGCATGTCGTCAGCGTTGGCAGCGTCGTGTTGTCTCGAAAGCGCCAAGCGCAAGCAGCAGCAGCACCTGCAGCGGCGGCCTGCAGCATACAAAAACAAATATGCACTGGATCTTTTTCTTCGTTTATTGCAATTACGTGCTGGCTTTACATTTATTTTACTTCCGATTTAATTGGTGGAAGCCTCCAGTGGACGCTGCAATGCGCGTTGTGTTGTCTTTTTTGTTTTATTTTCTCACACAGCGCCACTATAGGCTCTTCTTCTTGCCAGCGATTTTATGTTCTCTTTGCACCACCGCCGCGGCAGCAAATCGCTGCGTTTGGCCTTTAATTGCACCACTATGGGGTATAGTGCCCAATATTTAGCACACGATAGTGGTTAGCGACAATTATTATTAAATAATACACACTTTTTGTACTTTGCACGCGATTGGGTTTCGAGGTTTTCTTTTTTGTTGATGGCCGCTGCTGCGCTACTGCAGCATCAACTTTTAATGAGTAGCGGATTTGAGCTGAGCCGCGGTCCAAGGTAGCACACACTTCCGAGTATCAGTGGGGACGCACTGTGTCGGATTTTATCATTAATGCATCTAACTTTGTTTATTTTGTTTAATTTTTGCGTTGGAATAGCGAAAAAATATAAATAATTTTCATCGCCTGCCAGCCAGTGTGACCGTATTTCGCTTAAACCCAAAATGCCGGAATTCCACAAGACGAAAAGAGGGACCAGAGCTGCAAATGCGTCTTTGCCTTGCGATAAGAAGACAATTTAATTTAAAAAACGTATGTAACAATGCAAAAAACACTGTTTGATTGTGAATTGGCTATTTTCAGTTTAATTAAATAATAATTGCAAACATTATCAAATGATTTCTCCTCTATTAGATCCTACCGATAACCTGTTTTGTTATCAATGGAATCCCATCTCTAGAGAGGGTGACGCTTGTTTATTTGGCGCTGTTTGTTTAAATTTTGTGCAATTTCTTAATTAAAATCGAAGCAAACTACTGCAGGATGTGGAGCAACTTTGAGGCATCCCCTTGTGAAGATGAGACAATTTCGAATGTGTTCTCCTCGAGGGGCATGTTCCGGATTAGCAGCGAGGAGGAGGTAATGGCCGCAATTCAAACGAATCAACAGTTAGCTATGCTAAACATTTTTTTATTTTTAGGTCGAGAAATACCCAGAGGTTTTGGCATCAGTGCAATGTGGCAAAATGGTGATATCCATAGACAAGAGCCTCCTGCTGCTGGAGGACGAGCTGGTGGCCAAGTGCAGTTTCCTCAGTTTCAGTTCCCAAATTGAAGCCATTGCCATCTCCAGCAGCGGCAATCTGATTGTGTGCGGGCTCAGCGATGGCGAAGTGCATGGTGTGTTCATCAAGGGAGTGCTTCTGTTCAGCGTTTGCGTGAACCTGGAAGATGTGAGCCTCTCGGGTGGTGGCACCTTCAGGAGCATCCATCAATGCGATCAGCAATTTTACTTCACCTGCAAAAATGGCAGCATCTATGGGTGAGTCATCGCATAGAGGGATTCCTTTTGACTGAAATGACGGAAGACTGCTTCTTTAGCTTGAGCGAAATTGATGAAGCCACCTTGGAGTCTGTGGCGAATATAACCCTCAATGACAACGAGACGATTGCCTGTGAGAAGGCCATTCTCGACGATGTCACCATCAAGCGGATTTCCAAGGGCCGCCCGTCGGGAAATGTCGACTGCGCTGTACTTTTCCAGCAGCTGTCGCCGGCTGGTCACATTTCCGCACAGAATAATCAGGAAGATCGTGGTGCCGATCACGCTTTGATCATCTACGGGGATCTGGGCACGGCAAACTTCAAGACGAATTCCAATGATGTGACCCGCATTAGTCTGCCTGCTCATTATGGCAGCCTTAAGCATATCTACAATCTGGATGGTTGTGTGTAAGTTCTGGAAACGATAGTCAGCCGTAGGCTTGTTCTTTTATTCTGTTCTCTGTTTGCCTTAGGATTGCTCTGACCACCTCCGGTCATCTGCTGGACATCTGTCCGTACACGCGCACTGTGAATTTGTGCCAATCGTCGCAGGGTCGGAACTTGTTGATCGAGGATTTGCTCGTCATGGAGTGCAGCGAGGAGAGCATTGAGCTTCAGATACTAACCAAGCCAACGGACGAGGGGCGCCTAATGAAAATTGTGGAGTATCCTTGTAAGATATATGATTTGTCAAGCTATGTGTTGGTTTATCCTTGATGATCCTTACAGCTCTGAGATGCAAAAACGAGGTGGAAGTGCCAGAGCACGCCTGGCTGGTGCGCCAGCCAAAGTGTGCCGTAAATCTGTACTATTTGGCAGCCAAGGAGGCGAACAAAAGCAGTCTGCCCTCCATGGTGGAAATGATGCTCGTTTCGGAGACGGATCCCAGTGATCGGTTCAAGAAACTCGTGGCCAAGGGCCGGCTGGAGGAGGCAGAGGAGTTTGGCAAGCAATTCGAGCTGTGCCTGCAGCCAATCTTTGAGGCCAGGGCCAAGCGTATTCTGGTGGAGCTCTGCAACTCTGATTCCCATTTGAAAGCCCCCGAGGGGGATGCCAAATTCCAGACCCTTCTAGAGTTGCTCTCGCAGATTGAGAGCAAAGCGTTTATTAAGAACAATCGGATGATCAATCTGAGTTCGCGACACATTCTAGAGCGCTATCTGCGCGAGATCCAAAAGCGTTTGAGCTTTGAGGTGAGATTTTAGTCTGGGATTTATTTGCTCGTGGGTTCGCTCTTAAATGTACTCTCTTTCCAGGAGGATGAAGAGGATATGCTGGAGATTGACGAGCAACTGCATCGTCTCAAGACTCTGGCCATCACCGATCCGTACGAGTGCAACAGCGATTGGCAAAAGTTCATCTACGACAACAATTTGGTGCGTGTGGTCAAGTCGCTGTTCAACACCGATATGCCCACGGCCTGCCTCATCTGGCGCCGGCACTCGAGCAGCATTCTGCCGCACCTCAACGAGGATGAGCTGCGCACGCTGCTCGGCTTCATACCGAGCAACACCAAGCCCTTTAACATTGTCCAGTGGCTACGTCAGTTTATACCGATGGTCAGCAATACTCATCCCAGCATTATGCCATTCATAACCGACTGGAGCATTGAGATGACGCGCAAACTTCAGTACAACACACATTGGCCAAACATTGGACTCGAGTTCTCAACCAAAATCTTGGAAATATTCGAGGAAATTCAATTTACATATTCGTAAGTTCCATTAGAGATGGACAATCCCCAGCCATATACCATATACGATCTGTGTTTACCTTTTTGCAGCGATGTGCGACGGCAGCAGGAACGGAATGTGGGAAAGCTGCGGGACCTGGTCAATGCACTGCAGGATTTGTTTGTGCTGAAGACCAACTATAACATGGGTTTTACATTGGACAACTACATGCAGGACTCGATTGATGCCACTGCCCTGAGCATACTGCAGCATGTGCAGCTGGATAAGCTGCAGCGGCTGGTGAAGGACTTTATGTACCCCATATTCCAGGAGAAGGGACGCCAGCCGCTGGCCGTGATCAAGCAGTACATCGCCCAGCTGGTGGCCAGTCGTCAGTCGTCCAGCAAATGGCTGGAGCGTGCAATGGCCTGCATCGAGCTGCTGCACAACGAGGACAGTCGCTTGGAATGCGCCCTGTCGGTGCTGCAGAATGCCCCTGTGCCTTGGCCCGAGGCCCTGGGGCCGCTGATCAAGCTGCGCACCTCCACGCACCCGCTGGCCATGAAGATCAATGCCGAGTACGAGATACAGGTGATCAAGATCATGAAAGTCAAGTACGGCTGGCCGGCAGACAGCTCGGCGGACATCAATCTGGAGCTGTTCATGATGCGCATCGTCAAGCTGAATCTCCCGGACATGCTGGATGATATTCGCACACTAACCAAGGCGGCGCCAGAGATCTCGATCAGCGCCAATTTCAACTGCTGCTACCAGATGGCCAGACGGGGACAAATCGAGATGGCCTACGAGTTCTTCAAGACTCTGGGCAGCGAAAAGAACGACAAGCATCGACGCGATGTGGTGGAGATCTTTGCCAATCTGCTGGAGAACAGCTCCTCTGCGTCGTTCATCAACGAAGTCAAAGTCCAAGAGCACCTGAATGTCCTGGAACTCTTTAAACTGTTCCTGCCCCACGTCGAATCTGTGTACGAGCGTCGCTACCTGATCATCAAGCATCGCTTCCATCTACACGAGAAATTCAACATTGAGCTGAGCTGCAGCGGCGAGCTTATCCCTCTGCTTCGGCGCCACGAGCTCCTTGACGAGGCCATAGAGCGGATCATTGAGCGGGCTCAGGCCACGCTGAATGTGTCCGCCTTTATAGCCAGCGAAATGAGCGAACTCTGCACGGCCCTGGATCTCTCAAAGGTGTTTGGGATGCAACGGCTGTGCCAGCGTGTGGCATGTCTGCCCCTCAGCTGTGCCTTGGCCTACCATGTGCTGCAGTTCATCGACTGTGTGCCGGGCAACAGCGATGACTTCATCAACCTGGCATTGGAGTTGATTGTCCAGCAAATTGAATCGGCCAAGGGCAACAATCAGGGTGGGTAGTGCATCTAAAGGATGTCTGAAATTGGCTTATATCCTTGTACCTTTTGCAGACTCTCCATCCTCGCTGCAACTGATCACCGAAAGTGATCCCCTGAGCTTCCCCCTCGCGTATGATCTGCTGACGTCTGCCTTGCTGCATGAACGCAGCCGTCGTCGGGATCTTGTGGATCTCATAAAGTACATTCGTGTGGCTGTCATTCACTATCCCTTGGATGCCATCGCAACGTACTACAATGGCAAGGAGCAGACGATTAACGAGCACATATGTCGCGCCCTGGACGGCACGCCAATGGCTCTGGGCGAGACAACGCTCAACTTTACGAGTGCCCTCAATGGGTCGTTTGATGTGAAGCCTCTGTCGCAGCAGCTGCTGCCGCCGCCATCAGCGAAGAAACGCTACTCGGTGTCCATGTTCGATGAGGTGGAAGTGCAGCCAGTACAGCAGCCGCAGAAGAAGGTAGTAGTCTATTGTTGATCCTCTCAGGCAAGATTTAACCCACAGAGATTTCCTTTTTGTTGCAGAGGAACATCAGTGGTCGCCTGCCGATCGTCAAGTTCTTGGCACGCACTCTCCTCGTGATGATTACTGAGACGGAGCCAAATAATTCCCTGCTCATGCAAGTGCGCCAATCACTGGCGGAGAATGTCAAGGAAGACATCGATGGGGCACGCGCCGACTTCTTTGTGTCGCTGGAGTACCTGACCAAGGCCAAGGAGCACGATGTGTGGTATGTGATGTCGCAGTATCTGTTGGATTATCAGAAGCAGAACTGCAGAAAGAAGAGGATCATCAATGAACGCTTCATCACGCTGCAGCTGAGGCGGATATTCCGTAATGCGATGAGCAACAAGGATGCAAACTTCCTCGAGCTGTTCAGCATGCTGGTGGCCGATGGCGAGTCCGTGGCCATGCTCGAGAAGCTCTCTACGGAGGTGAAGACCGATCAGCAGAAGATCAACTTCCTAACGCTCTCCGCCATGTACAACGAACACATTGAGGACGCGGACAACGTGCAAATGATACGCGCCAAGTGGGTTTCAAAGCTTAATTCTTCATTCTTCTCTCTTCATTTGGTTATTTATCTTCTGTTGTTGTTTGCAGGCGCCTCAAACTATACTATTACCTGGAGTTCTGCCAGCAGGATCCCCGGATCAAGGGAAAGTTCAATGCGGACATGGACAACATTGAGCATCTGCTGAAGGAGTTCCACAACAAGCAGCTGGACGTGCAGCTGCTGGAGCGCATGAGCCGTGACTTTGGCTTTGACTATCAGAAGATTCTGATCACCCAAATTCTAAGCATACTGAATGCCCAGGAGCTGCGGTTCGAGATCAAGCGGGACACCTTCGGCGACGAGGAACTGGTCATGCTGAGCAGCGCCCAGGAGATGCGGGAGATGTGCCAGCCGTACATCAATGAGATCAAGAATGTGGAACTCTTTACCTCCAAGCTAAAGCAGTTTATCGAAGAGGTGCGGTTCTCAGCTCGAGAAGGGCACGCCTTCCTCTAAGCCCTTCCCTTTTTTTGCAGATCAACATCTATTTCTATGAGCTGTACATGTGCGTCATCAACATCTTGATGTTCTTTGATGCTGCCCCCAAAGAGATGGAGATATGGACAAATATCTTACACTTTCTGCGCCACAAGATGATCACGCGACGACGCAATCGTCCGGGCCAACTGGAGACAGACATGTGGCTCAAATCCCAGCGGGAGAATGGTGTCCTACCGAAAATCTCACGCTATCGCTTGCCCTTCAAGCCGATAGTCGAGCAACCGCTAAAGGATATACTTGGTATGTGGCTGAATAAATAGGCTAGGTTTACGGCCCTCAGTGGGGCTTCTTTATTTATTCTGGCTCCTCGTACAGATAGCGAACTGAATGTGGACAACTGTCAGAGCTGGTTCCCGCTTATCCAAATGTATACGGCCCTCAAGGGCTCCAAGGACAGTAACCAGAACTGTGACTACTTCTGCATGTCGGCCGTGAAGAATTCAATATCCGAATACAAGTCCAAGAACGAGTCGGAATCATGGAGTCTGCATCCCACAAACAATGCCTTTCTGAAGTCCATACTGCGGCTCGTCAAGAAGGTGCATAATCCGAACAAGGCCTTTCTCATACTCTACTTTGTGTCGAACTATGCCCGCGATGGGGCGGACATGGTGGAGGCCTCCTACGAGTGCTGGAACTTTATCAAGGAGAACGGCCATCTGATCACCGATGCCAAGAGTCAGGAGCAGGTGGCCAAGGTCAAGCGGCGCTATCCCATACAGAAGACACAACACTTGCTGTATATCTATGGCCTGACCGACGAGAAGCTGCTGCGACTGGTGGAGAATCCCACGGAGCTGATACACAGCCTCTACCACCACGAGCTGATCATCAAGTCCAGCAAGGTGGACATCAATGCCTTGGTCACGGAGATAGCCAAGCTGCACGATCTCAATCTGGGCTCCATACAGTTCCGTCTGCTGCAGAAGTGGCTCTCGGTGACCATGGAGCCGGCTGATAGCACTATGCTGGAGGAGACATTTATGGAAGATCAGAACTGGTCCGATCAGAACGGTGGAGGCGACACCAACGGCAGCAACGGCGGCAGCAGCAACGATGATGCCAGCGAGAATGTGGTGCGTGCATTTTACATACTCAGCAGCTGGCCCAAATCGGAGGCGGTCAAGTTTCTGGTGGGCCTGATATTCAAGGGAGGGTAAGAATAACATATAACATTTAGTATTTATGGAACATATGACAAGATCTGTCTACCTCTATCTGTGATAGCTCCGTGAACACCTCAACCCAGCTGCAGATGTACGAGTGCTATTCGAAGCTCAACGATGGCAGCAACTCCTTCACGAACACGATCAGCCAGCGACAGTTTATCACGATCAAGTGCGTCCACGAGCTGAAGGCCCTCGGCTACAAGTCGAACATTGACAAGTTCGCCGATGATCACTTCAACAAGATCGATATTCTGAAGTTTATATGGCAGCGCAATGCTGAGAATCCGCTCTCCCTTGAGGTGATGGCCAACATCTGCCTAGGCTTCGATATACATCTGCCCAAGATCTGGAATGGCATCCTCAAGCGTATGGTGATGTTTCATATGCTGCGCGAACTGAATGCCCTGCTGGATGTACTCAGCTGCAAGCCACAGCTGTTGCATCTGGATGGACTGGCTCTGGCCTGGGACTATGTGCTCTGTCATCCTCTGAAGAATGCCGTGCAGACGCGTTCCTTTGCTCAGGAAGAGCAGCTCAACAAGACCCTGTTGCGGCTGCAAGGCTGCCCAGTGGTGCATGCCCTGAATCTCATACAGTTTGCCGAGCTGTGTATCCTGATTCATCGACCCCACATGGCAGCGGCCATACTCAGCTTCTGTCAGAGCTCAGAGCAACGCGAAAAGATCAAAAAGGTGGGTTTACTATTGTTAACTTATAGCAAGAGAACTGTCTTTAAATGTGAATGTATTTGCAGCTAATTTCGAGCCGCCAAGGGGAAAATCTACGGCAACAGATACTGGATTTGGAAGAGGCTGGCCTGCTGCCTGTTGTGCTTAACTTTGCCCTCAAAGAATTGAAGCTCTAGGCGTGGATATATGCCTTTCTTATCCTTCTATTCTCATGGAAATATAATAATAATAATACATTGAATAATAAGATTTATTTCCAAAACAAATTAAACACATCCATGATCGTATCGTAGATCATGAATGTAATAGCCACATCGAGACAGACTCTGCCCAGGCGCGGCACTGTTCCTTTGTAAAAGGCCATGGGACCCTCCTGACGTAGGACCTGGATGGCGCAGTCCAGTGTGTTCTTGTATCTGGCGGAATCCAAGCTCTGCATTCGTGTCTTGACCACATCGAGGGGATTATTGCCAAACACCGATGCGGCACCGGCAATGGCTCCAAACACTCCAACCAACGGTTTTGGCACCGTCTTTGTCTTGTCTCTGCCAGTGTACAAGTCCTTCAGCGAAAAGAGCACAAAGAAACGAATGGCCTGATTGGAGCCCTGCTTCATCACAGTGGCTGGCAGTCCCTTGTAGATCCCACCAATTCCTACAGCAACAGAGTGGCAATCAAAAATAGACGTCTATGGTAATCCTAATGATAGTTACCGTCACTCTTGACGATCTGGCCCACACCATGAAACAGTCCCTTGAACTTGGGCTTTGCGCTTCGTTGATCGTTGATGAAGCGCACCTTGATCGTCTCCATGGGTGTGACGGCCACCACCGCCTCGGTCATGCCAGCCAGCATGCCGCAAAAGAAGCGTCTTGTCATGGGTAGCTCGCCACTCTCATCACGCATCTTATTGCTGAAGAACTCAAAGGCACCGAACCTATCCGCAGTCGTGTCCATTCAAATGATCAATCTATGCCCTTATAAGAGGCTGCTGCTTACCTGGCGGCGCTTTTCGGAATGCTGCCCAACAGCAAGACGCTCAAGCCTCGATAGAGGCCAGAGAATCCATTCTGCTTGACCGTTTTCTTCACACAGTCGGCGATTCCATTGAACTTCTTCATTTCCCCCTTTTCGTCCAGCTGCAATTGGGTCTTCACGAACTCCGTGGGATATGTGATGAGAATTTCCAGCCCACCAGTAATACCTCCGGCCACAATGCCCTTTAGCCCTTTCTCGCCACTGCTGGCTGCAACGAGAACTGGTACTGGCACTGGCGACTGCATTACTATTTTTTTTTTTTTCCAAATCTTTCCCTAAAATATTTTTAATCTAGTGAGTCGAGCTGGAAAAAAAATTTGACAAGGCCTAGGCCAAGTGACAGTTAGTTTGACAGTTATTAGTCGATGCAGCTCCAGTATCGACCTGGAGCGTCATTCCCCTCGCAATTTTAAGTTTAATTACCAATTACCACTCATTTACCCAAAGAGCTGCAAATTGTGTTAATTGAGAAAAATTGTATTTTCAAATTTAAAATTAACAGCCTGTCCGATGACGTCATATTTATCGCTATCGCTGCACAGTGGAAACACTGGTTGGAAAAAGCAAGCAAAATGCAATTATATACGTACAAATGGTAAATCTTAGCTTGAAACCTGCTTTATATATGATTTATTTGTATTCCTGTTGGGTCTAGGTTCTGCTCTGAAAACTCGTTGCCATTCTTAAATCATTCGATTGTGGCCCACTGTGCCCATCAGCTGTTTCTTCCAGGTGATGGAATTTTTGGCAGACAAAAAAGTGTAGATTTAAAGAATATAAAAAATGCTGCGTTCGCTGTTGGGAGCACGAAAGGGCTGGGGTTTGGTCAGCAGAGCTGCTGGCCAGACCAGACATCGCTTTGAGGTGTCGCCCGCTGTCTGTACGGTGTCCAGGTGAGAGTCGAATCGATAACGAAAATCTTGAATGATTTGCAGCTATAATCAGATGTGTATCTCCCTCCCAACAGACGTCATTACTCACCGCCGACGCACATCAAGCAATCGGCGGTGGCCAATGATTCCGGCACCATGGCCGAGAGTAAGAAAAACTGTGCCATATTCTTTGTGAACGCTTTGTCACACCTGGATTTTCCATTGTAGTCAAGCTGGAGATGATGAAGAGATTGGGCCTGGAGCCGGGCTACCATCCGCTGCCCAAGTCTCGCGAGCATTTGCTCAAGTATCAGCCCAAGCTGGAGGATCTGCCGGCACGCGCCATGCAGGACTCTTTCACGTCGGCCATTCTACCCCTGAGCACGGACCGTACACTGCAGGACAAGTACGTGAACTATCTGGGCAGTGTGCGCTTGGGAAGGCTGTTGGAGGATATGGACATGTTTGCTGGTAAATGGGGAAACCATCAAAAGGTCCATCAATTTGCTCAGCTTTCCATCTTTTACAGCCTGGTGCTGTCACAAGCATTTGAAGCTGCCCAATCTGCCGGAGGGTGTGCATCTGCCATATACGTTTGTGACCATACTCGTGGATCGCATCGATTTCACCAAGCTGAAGGCCTCCGGCACCGAGGATATTCGTCTGTCTGGTCATGTCTCATGGGTGGGCACCAGCTCCATTGAGGTTGTGGTGTGGCTGGAGCAAATGGTGAATGGCAGCTACCAGAAACTGACGCGGGCCCTCTTCCTGATGGCCGCCAGGAATGCTATCAACACCGCGGCGGCTCCAGTCAACCCCATTCAGCCGGCCAACGATGAGGAGAAGGTAATCCTGGCCGGAGGCAAAGATCGCAAGCGTCAGCGCCAGATCCGTTGCGCAGAGTCCGTCTTCAATGTGGAGCCCAACGATCCCGAGCAGACGCTCATGTATCAGCTGTACAAACGGACCACGCCCAGCACCACTCTGGAGCTGAACAAGCGCATTCTGCCGCCCAACTGCCGCTGGATGTCGGACTCGTACCAGATGAGCACCATACCCTCGTTCCCGGAGCATCGCAATCACCATAACCGAGTCTTTGGGGGATTCCTGATGCGTAGCGCCAGCGAGATAAGTTGGGCGGCCGCCTTCCTCTACTGCAAGAAGCGGCCCAAGCTGGAGCACATTTCGGACATCAGCTTCGAGAAGCCAGTGGGTGTGGACAGCTTCATCAAGATGACGGCCTATGTGGTCTACACGAGCCTCAACTATATGCAGATCATGACCGTGGCGGATGTGCTAGACACGCAAACGGGCAATCAGGTCACCACAAACACATTCTACTACACCTTCTCGGCGCCGGACACAGTCACCGAGGTGCTGCCACGCTCCTACCACGAGACCATGTGGTACATCCAGGGACGCCGCAAGTTTGAGGCCAGCATGGGTCTGAAGTAGACTTCTGTAGTAAAACATAACCCAATGATAATTAACCGAGGCTAAATGATATGATATGATATGAGATAATAATTGATATTCCCTGTTCTCTCTCCAATGTGTTAATTAAATGTAATCCTCTAATCTGATAAAAATTCGTGCAGGGCCGTACAGAGGCTGTTGTGGGCCCAAAAAACTTTCCCATACAGATGTGCGATTAGATTCGCACTAGATCTCCCTGCGCGGCCCTCTGCTGAGGCAACATCTACGTCAATTTCTGCTCTAACAATCGAACTCTCAACGTGCTCACCGTCTCTCCCACTCTCTGAGGTATTGCATTGCACCTGCTGGGCGTACTGCAAGTTCTCTTTTTGCAAATGTGTTCTGTGTTAATTACGTGATAGTTTTTCAACAAGCAGGCGAGACGGCAGTGTCAAGCAAACAAAAGGCAAACTACTCGGAAAAATGCATCGTCTGATAGCTCGTGGAGCGGGAAGAATTCTGGCAAAGAGAAACACCACCAGAGGATCGTTAAGGCCCTGCGCATTCTTTGCCAGCCATAATCGCAGGCAGTATGGGACGAAGAAATCAGAGGATTCCCCCGTCAAGTTGACATCCGATCACTGCTCGGGAAACCTAGCGGATGGTGAGTACAGGTGCTGACAAAAGTGGAATGAAGAGTGGTCTCTCAAAGGTCCTATCCTCCATCTGTGCACAGTCGCGAAGAGCATCCGCGAACGGGTGGATGTGGATTTCGGCTACAATACGGTGCCCAAACCGCGAGATCATCTCTTAAAGTACCAGCCAAAACTCGAGGAGCTACCGACACGCAGCATGCTGGACTCCCACACCACGGTCGTGCTGCCTCTCGGCTCGGATGAATATATACGGGAGCGGTATGTCAATTATTTGGGTAGGGTTCGCATGGGACGTGTCATGGAGGAGCTGGATATGATGGCAGTGTGGCTGTGTCACCGCCATGTGCTGCTGCCCAATCTCCCAAAGGACGTACCGCTGCCATACACGTTTGTCACGCTGCTCGTGGACAAGGTGGAGTTCAGCAACATTGAACGACTCAAGGCCAATTATGACATTCATCTGAGTGGGCACGTTTCGTGGACAGGCCGCAGCTCCATGGAGACCACCATCTATGTGCAGCAGCTGGCGGATGGCGAGTACATCGATGTGACCAGGGCCCTCTTTTTGATGGTGGCACGCAATGCCACCAACACGGGCTCGGCCCCCGTTAATCCCCTGAAGCCAGCCGACGAGACGGAGAAAGCCATCTGGAAGGAGGCCGAGCAGCGGCAGAAGCAGCGTCGCGCAGCGCATACCGAATCGGTGCTCAACTCTCCGCCGCGCGAACACGAGCAGGCCATTATGTATAATCTGCTCAAGCGCACCACCATACCGGACAACATGGATCTCAATCGCCGCGTCCTGCCCCCCAAGTGCCGATGGATGCAGGACTCGCAGCAAACCACCATGATATCCCCATTCCCAGAGAATCGCAACGCCCAGAATACCATATTCGGGGGCTATATTATGCGGCAGGCCGTCGAGATTAGCTTCATCATGGCTAGCATCTATCTGCGCGGCCGTCCCATACTCCATTGCATCTCCGACATTAGCTTCTTGAGCCCCGTGAGGGTGAACACGTTCCTGCAGATGACCGCCTATGTGGTGTACACGAACAAGAACTATGTGCAGCTGATGACGGTGGCCCACATCTGGGATGTGCAGAGTGGCGAGGACAGGACCACGAATATCTTCTACCTCACCTACAAGGCCGACAAGATTGTGGACGAAGTGCTGCCACGATCGTATCGCGAAATGCTTTTGTATGTCCATGGCAGACGAAAGCTACTGGCGGCCCTCAAACTGGACCCGCAATACCCAGATGATACCAAGGAGACCGATGCAAAGCCAAAGGCGACTGAAAATAAATGAGACGCACTTAGTTCTTTCATACCTCGACACAGAGTGTTCCATTTTGTAATGTTTATTTTACAAATCTTGTTGTTGTTTTTGTAACCAGCGGGCTTGTACAAAGTATTTAAAAATCCTTAAATTGAAGTTGCATGGTGGTCCACCGCTTAGAAGCGCATGCGGTGTGGGTATTGGGAGGAGTGCAGGGCGAACATGTTCTGCAAGTACCTTCCGAAGTATTTACCCTGGGGATGGGCCTTGATGAGCTTCAGCAGGGCACCGTCCACCTCCTTCTGGTCCTTCTTGCGCTGCTCGTTGGGCACGAAGCGCTCCTTCTTAGCGGCGAAGATGTCGGCCTCACCAGACTTCTTGTCCTTCTTGGCCTTGAGGCGGCGGAAGTAGCCGTCGTTCAGATGCTCGGGCACCTTGTACGAGCCCAAGTCCACACGCGACGATGTGCCGATGACGAAGCGCTGGGAGATGCGACGCAGTGGGCACGAGTTGAGGGCGAAGGGTCCGGTGACCAGGAGCAGGCCGGAGTTCAGCACCTTCAGCAGGACGACGCGCTTGCCCTGGTGGCGACCAGCCAGCAGGATGAGCACGGTACCGGGCTTCAGGTTGCGGCGAGTGTTTCGCTTGTGCTCGCTGAAGTTGGCCTTGGAGACGCGCTTCTTCACGAAGGTCTTGGTGGGGTAGTTAGCCTTCGACTTGTTCAGGAAAACTGTGCGCTCACCGCCGTTCTTGGGGCCACCGATCTTCTTCACCTTCGTGATTGGCACCTTCTCCTTCTGCACCACTGGGCTCTTCTTGTCCTTCAGGCGGTACAGGGCACGACGCTTGTACATCTGCAATCAAAACAAGCACACACGATCAGCATGCTGCAGCAGAAACATATCCATCCAATGCGGTGGGGCTATGGCCCCACCACGCTTTGTCACCCAGGCGTCACACCGAAGCGAAACTTCAATTGCAGAGTTTTCAATGTGTTTGGAACGCTACTCACCTGAGCCTTGGAGTAACGCAAGATTCCGCCCTTCAGGTACGAGTTGAGGGGGTGCTTCTTGCCCTTCTTGGCCGATTTGGCGACTTTCTTAGCTTTTTCGACGGGTGCCATTGTGGAGAACACGTGTACACAGCACAAAATTTATTTAGAAAAGGAGGTTATGTCGCTAGTGCTGGAGAAGCATCGATGTTAACATCGTTGTCATCGATATTTTTTCTCAAACATCGATGTTTTTAGATTTGATTAGATTTACACTAGAAGCATCTTATAGGCCATTTACACTATTATTAATATGTTTGATCTAAGGATTTATCTTTGCTCCTTTTCCCTCAGACACAGCGATGGGCAGAACAGGCAGAAAACATTAGGAAAATGGAACAAACGTAACTGAAAAGTAACCATAACTAAACTTTTTGCCACCACTAGACCACCCTATGCTTATCCTATGTAAAAAAAACTGAGTTTTACCAAAAACTCAATAACTCAACGTAGTGTAAAAAGGTATTTGATAATTCGTAAAATTTAATGTTTTACTGTTTACAAAAATTACAAAGTTTTTTTACGTAGATACATATTATAAAATATATATATGGAAAACTTAAAAAACATCGATGTTTTGCTCCCAAAACATCGTAAGCATCGATGTCTGCAAACATCGATGTTT